>NC_141547.1:90697500-91897500 GCF_021556685.1 Rattus norvegicus
TGTTTTCTTGCAGAGTCTGACTTTCAACTAGATGCTTTACAAAGAGTAAGTGGCCCTGGATCTGGTGTGTCCTAAGCCCACCCGCTCTGCAGTGACCGCCATCTCTGCACCAAGGAGATGAGGGTTTACCTTGCCTAAGCAACACATGCAAGTTCTACCCTGGCATGGCGCTCACCCCAGCCAACACTCATGATGTGGCTAATGACATAATGTTAATGTCAATAACTCCTGTTGTGCCAGTGACAAAAATTACATGTCGTCTCTATTGGGTAACCCTTTGCCTGAGATTTCATTAGCAAGTGACATGGGGCCTTGACACTAAGCCTGACATGAAATCACACTCTGGGTCCCAACAGAGCACAACCCAAGGACTCTGAAAGAACTTCACTGACTTCCTGTCTGAGGCATTAACTGGAACTCCTGGGTATAAGAGGCCTAAGCCAGCTCTGCCAGGCCCTGGTGGAGAGAGAATGGAGGCAAATATGCTAATGGATGGTTGGGGAGAACATGGCCTCGCACTGTGGGCTAGCCTCTTCCTGTACACAAAGGTCACCCTACAACCCACTCACTGGCTTGTATTTTTAGACTGCTGACCATGGAACCCTGAAATCCCTCTAGTATCTGACCCAAAACAGAGCTACTTACATGCAAAGCACAGCCCGGCCCCAACCCCTGCCGAATTCATTTTAGTATTTGTGTAGACTTTGTTTGGCTGGGCCCCCAGCTGTGTGGAGGTTGTCTGGACCTCAGAGATGAGGCAAACTCATCCCAGAACTGTTCCTAGGGCCCTTGAGTGGATAAGATGGGCTCGCTACTGCCTTGGAAACCTTGACAGCTGAAGAAGAACTGTGATGCCTGTGTGACAGTGACAAAACGATAAACTCACAAGAATGAGTTTTTCTCAGAGAATATATTCAAGGAACAGTTCTTCCTAACTGGGCTGAGGATTGGCGTTCACAGAGGGGTTCAGGGTCTTGGAGCAGCTGGTTTATGCAGGCATATGAGAGGGAGCCGGCCCTACTTTGACTGTAGGAAGAGCTGAGGAGAGAGGGAAGGATGCTGAGAAGCAGAAGGGTAGAGGCGCGAGAGGACCGGCATCTCGGTCTCGGGTGCGAGCAGTGGTGCTGGCAAGGGGCCCCTCCCAGCATAGTGGCCCAGGTGACAGCTCCAGGTGCTCTACACAGTAGAGTTTGTTCTCACGATAGCAGCTGTGGGAGTCTTGGTCTCACAGAAGGGCGTTTGAACCTGTGCCAGCAGGCAGTGCGGGTAAGGAGAAGGCAGGGGGAGGTGGGGCTTGTCTACTGACTTGGTATAGGTCCACCGGTGTAGTGACCAGCTACAGTGACTGTGACAACAGCGATGGTAATCCAGCTATCAAGATAGAACCCTGGTCACTCTGAGCCAGGGGCTTAGTTGGAACGTAGGGATGGAGGTTCCATCTGTACATAGAGTCAGCTGAATAAGACAAGGGAGGGAACCTCGGGCACACACAGAGAGGACATGTGACAAAAGTGGCAAAGGTCAAAGAGAGCTTAGGAAGTGCCATCCAAGGAGAATTTGAGCCAGGGGTGCATTTCCCCGAAGTAGCTCAAAAAGTCACAGGCAGAAACCAGACTGTCCAGGCAGATGGATGGACAGGGAATGAATGGGAGGCTAGCCATGGGGAAGGGCGGGCAAGTCAGATGGGGTGGGCGCATGAGCTGAGAGAGTTGCTGGCTGAAGGGGAGGATTCCTAGGCTGATGCTTTAGGACGAGAGGATTTAAAAGCAGGAAGGAGGCCAGGTGTGGTAACACAAGCCTTTAACTGAAGAAGCTGGAGGATCTCTCAGTTGGAGGCCAGCCTGGCCTGCAGAGTGATTTCCAGCACAGCCAGGGTTACACAGAGAAACCCTGTCAAAGAAAGAAAGAAAGAAAGAAAGAAAGAAAGAAAGAAAGAAAGAAAGAAAGAAAGAAAGAAAGAAAGAAAGAAAGAAAGAAAGAAAGAAAGAAAGAAAGAAAGGAAGGAAGGAAGGAAGGAAGGAAGAAGGAAAGAAGGAAAGAAAGAAAGAAAGAAGGAAAGAAAGAAAAAAGAAAAAAAGAAAAGAAAAATGCAGAAAGTAGGAAAGACTGGGAAAAGACAGACTGAGCTAAAAGATCCCCGGGAAGCAAGCAGGGTGTTTCCCATGATGCACCTCTCCCTCTCTTTGGGTCTTGCTTCTGAAGATTGACCAAAAAGAGAGCTTCCTGGACCCTTTAGCTTTGAGTCCATCTTCACACCTCATCCTACAGATAGAATTGGCCTGGATTCTCTCCCTGAGGGATCCTCAGCACGTTTTCCCCTAGGGTAGAGCAATGTGGATGGAATGATGGTGGTGCCTTATTATGAGGGGTGGGAAAGGGAAGGGAACAGTCAGGCAAGAGGATTCCAAGAGGACACATGGCGAGATCTGATGCTCGGTGCCTTCAGACGCTGATTCACAGCAGCACAGCTGCTATTTGGGGGAGAGGGGACAGAGCCTTTGTGGGAGGCTGTCCCTGCCACATCGACCAGCGACCAGCGGTGCTACCCACCGAGGTCTCTGTGATACCCACACGTCCCCCCAGGTGAGAAGCTGATTCAAATGTCATCCACACCTCCCTCAGCGTCTCCCACACCCAAGAGCTTTCGAGTTCACACAGGACCTCTTCAGCTGGCTAAGACATTCCATTGTGATCGGTAACGTTCCCAAGCCCAACGCAGAAATTAAAAGCACCCACTACAGAGAATTTAAACCAAAACTGGTGGGCAAGCCCCACCCTCGAACGTGCGGCCTTCTTTTTTCCTTTGGGTCTCCGAAGATACAGGTTAATTGTGCAAAGCAGTTTGTTCCTATAGATAAAACCCAACATCAATCTTATCTTCACTGTACTCTGTCCAGTGAAATTCAAAAATCGTGCTCCCTTCATTTACTGAGAGCGATGAAGAAGAGTCCGAGATTAAAGGGCTCTGGAACGGAGAGACACACACTACTTTCTGTTTCTGGGGTTTGGTCTCAGTGTTATTTTCTGCTTTGTTCTCTGTGTGTTGAAAGAGTCAGTGGCTCTGTGCGCAGAGCAGTCAACTGACATTCCGTTAACTTTCCTTCTGCATAGGGTTTCGGAAAGAAATGGAAAAAAAAAAAAACAGGTTTTGTGCTGTGGTTGCCAGTTGCCACCTGTCCTCCTATCTGGTTAGGACATTTTTTTTCTGATTTGGGAAGTATAAATATAACCCAGAAAAAAAAAAAAGAGCTTCCCTTCCTTTTATGCAAAAGTAGAAAGATTTGAGTAGAGACACCAGGCTCTACCCATCACCCTTCGCGTAGCACAGAAGCAGCAGTTGAGCTCCGTGCAGATGCCCGCAAGGGGAGGTGAAGGGAAT
The DNA here is from genome assembly GCF_021556685.1 of Rattus norvegicus. NCBI lineage: Eukaryota > Metazoa > Chordata > Mammalia > Rodentia > Muridae > Rattus > Rattus norvegicus. The sequence continues at coordinate 90,700,880 of NC_141547.1, forward strand.
GGAGGAACTGGCCTCCTCGGGCCCTGAGAGTTCCAGCTTCTGACCTCTACCAGAGAGTCTTAACAGATCACAGATTTGCTCAGAATCTTAAACCTTTTGTTGGGCTCTCTCTCTCTCTCTCTCTCTCTCTCTCTCTCTCTCTCTCTCTCTCTCTCTCTCTCTCTCTGATATGAAATAATTCAGAATGTATGCTCCAGTTAGCAAGGAGCCAGGTAGAGTCAGCTGACCTCAATAGAGCCGCTCACCCTGCCAGAGTGCTAACGCACGACTTGAAGTTCACCATGGCTAGGAGTATTACACCACAGACACTTGGCCAATGCTACGAGTTAGGGCTCTTTTGTTTTGTTTTGTTTTAGTTCAGTTTGGGATTTGAGAGCTGGCTTGATAATGATTTTCCTATCAGGACACTGAAGTGTGTGTGGGGGGGGGGTATTTTTTGGATAGCTATTTGTGCAGTAAAGGCCAAATTTGACTCACAACAATTGGCTCCCAGCAGCTCTCTGCCACTGGTATCACAAATGGGGCCTCCTTCAGCAATGGCCCTCTGCCTTGTCATGACGAGAGAGCACTTGTGTGGAATCCATCGGCTGTGTTCCACTGGGCTGTCAACAGGCAGATCAAGAGCTGATTTCCCTCACTGCTCCCTGCACCTGCGGTGGTTGTAAAGACACTTCCTCAGTCAGACTTAGCAGTATGCAAATGAGGAGAGCATGATCAAAAGCTCATCTTAAGGTGGAGGGACCTGGGACTCTTGGGGACCCTGAAGCACCACACTTGCTGGAACTCACTTGTGTGGTGGAAGCGCCATTCCCACCGCCTCTGTTAGGAGTAAGGTCAAGGCAGGCATCTCTGGCACAGGACTGGGGTGTGTCTTGGGAAGGCTAGCTGCCAGGAGAGCACTTCCCCTACAGGGGATGTGGCTGCAGGCTGTCGATTTCCACTGAAGTCACCAGGCCAGGATTCCAGCGAAGCACTGAACATCCAGCATCTTCCCCACCCAGCAGGGTATGAGGTGTGATCATGTGATCCGTGGACGGCATCCAAGCCGACTCCTGCTGCCCGGCAGGGCCCAGGCAATTGTGAACGTTGACTTTTTCCAAATGAGAGACCGTTACCCTAGAAGCGAAACCACCCTGCTGAAATGAGAAAAGGACTTTTATGACAGCCCCGCAGGCAGCCATATGATTATTGTTATTATTCTTAGAACCTGGCAAAATGCTGACTGCTTTCACCACCGTGTCTCTGCACTCCGCTTGAACTTGGTCGCAATAAAAATAAGAACCAGCGGTGACCCCCCCACCCCCACCCCGGACGCTTCTCTTGGCTTCTGTTGGCACCACAATGCGTAATGATGACAATTAACTATTGCCTGGTGTGGTGACCACTTGTTTGATCCCAGGATGACAGCTGGAACAGCCTTTAGTGACGTCAGTGTTGGGGAGAGAAAGCTGAGACTTAAGATCGGGGGCTTTAATCCTAAGAGGCTGATGCTGGACTGCGGTAAAGCCAAGTGCGTTTACTTACAATTTTGGAGGAGTGTTACTTCTGTCAAGGGTTTGCATTCCTCGGTGTATTTTTTTTTATAGTTCACAAACTACTTTTGTTATTGGTGGAATGCCTCTGGAATATTCGCCCTTGCCCATGCCTACATACCACATGCAAGCCCACACTTGCTGTCATCCCCCGGACAGACAGATGGGCTCACCTTTAGTTCAAGCCTTTGAAGCACCTCAACCAGGAGCAGTCCCTGTCTGGGTCAGGCGTCTGAGATGAGGGGGTAGCCGGTGTTTCTGGAATACATCTATGCCGTGCACAATTGCCTGTCTTAGTGGAGCACTGTCAGCTAGAAACGCAGTAACCTGGGTGCCAGCTGCTTCTGAATTCCCTAGAGAAAGGATATTTTTTTCCCCTGAAAAGGAAAATGATCACACAGGCAAAATTAATGTTACTATATTTTATTTAGTCAATATACCCAAATAGTATTACAAATATGTACCCCCTTTTGTTTTGTTTTGTTTGTTTTGTGTTTTGAAAACTTGTACTTTTCCCTTGGACTGAGTGTTTGAGCCCAGTGTGTATTTGATGCTTATATCATATCTCCGTTTGGGTTGAAGCCAGCTATCTGAAGGGGGCTGCCTTTTTTTTTTTTCCCAGTGCTGCGCTCAAGCACTGAGATGTAGCCTCAGCCCTAGGGCAGGTGGATCTTGATGGTTCCTGAGAAAAACATATAATTACACTGTAGGAAAATACGGTGTGAATGCTTGCTGAGTATTATAGTCTAGTTCTTCCATATTTCCCTCAGTGTCTGTCCTGCCCATTTGTGCTGTCGAGCTCCGTTCAGCATCAGCATTTTAGCAGTGGGTCCCGTAGGCGTTTGCTTCCACCCAAAGAGCAGGAACCTGGAAAGCCCATCCACTTCCCTGAGCCCGGCTGACAACCATGTGACAGACAGGGAAAACTTCTGGCTTTTGTTTGTATCACTTCATTGTACCCCTGTGTTCTCCTGTTGTGAGCCTGTTCATTTGATGAAATATCTTCAAACCACGACAGTTGATTCATAAACAAGGCACATTCCAGAATGCCATACGTATCAGCTCCCACCAAACCTAGTCTCAGAGACACACTATGACTGCTGTGAAAATGGCGGCCACTGAATCCTCTTGCTACTTCCTAAGAAGAATTAACACTGCTGCAACCTGAGGAGGCAACAGGGAGGAAAGGGTGTGTTGGGGAGGATTTTTAAGGGAGAGATAGAGGCCGGCTTCCTTCCTGCAAGCTGAAAATAAAGCCTGGGATTTGCCTCAGCACCCACTGCGGTTCTGAAGGCCCAGACATGGGTGTCTCTGGCATTTCCACCCCTCGGGCTTCACTCCCACACCTGGGCCTACCCGATGCCCCCAGCCTTCACAGATGTCTGCACGACACTGCCCACTGCACTTCTTACCGTTCAGGAGACAGGGTGTGTCTCTGTGCATGTGACTGCTGGGTTTCCTGAGCTCGCCAGGATCCAGAGCGCAGAGATAGGATCTGTCGTTGTGGCTTTGTATTGTTGTCTTATGATTCTCCCTCCCTACCTCTCCCCCACACTTCCCACCCTTCCACCCATCTTTCCATTTTCTCTCTCAGTCTTCTTTCCTCTTTCCCTCCCTCCCCTTCATTCCTTCTCCCTTCCCTCCCTTATGCCCACCCTTTTCCCTCTCATTATTTCCCTCCTTTTCTTCTACCCTCGCCCCCTCCCTCTTTCTACTTCCAATTTCCTTCCCTCCCTCCTTCCTTTATTCTTTCATTCTTTCTTTTCTCCCCCCTCTTCTTCCAGCTCTTTCTCCCCCTCCTCTTCTCGACATTCTTCAAACATTTGATCGTAGATACATTATCATCAAAATTTGGTTGTTTGCATGGCTGGAAGAACCAATCAGTGGGTCATGAGTAACCCTGGAGTGTTAGGAGAGTCACAGGTGGACACGAACCATTCCTTTAAAGAGTTAAGTGTACACCATGTCTTGCCTTTGGATGCTCTTCAGACTTGGAGCTAAAGGGGGGATGTGTTCTAAGTGGCTTGAGCATTCTAGACAACTCAAGAGACAACTGAAGGCAGACACTTGTCCAGGTACCCTATTAGGCAGAAGCCAAGTAAGAAGATATCTCAGAATTTGCCCTTTGATACAAAAGAGGAAAGGTGCAGGGATAGAGAGTTGAGTGAGAAATAAAATATGGAAAAATATAGTTTGTGCTGCAAACTATTCTATTGGTTTTAGACACTTAGAATTCAGTTAAATAGTTACGAAATAGTTGTAGGTGTAGTGAAGTTCATAGCTGCTTTTATTGACTTCTCTGATAGTAGTATGACTATTCTCCTGGGAAAGGCAAAAATTTGTCATGGCTTAGAAAAATGACATTTGAGTCACCAGTGAACCAACCACATGTGTGACAGTCCCATTGATGGTCATAGCCGTCTGTGTCTGTACTTAACACACTGGATGACCATGTGGGTATGAAACCACCTCAGGATGAATTTCTACTTCAGGAATGTCCATGTTATTAAGCAATACATTAACGTAATAGCCTCTGTCCAAACATGGATGAAACAGACAGTGAATATACACCATTAGCTTTGATGTTAATGCTTTTCTCCCATGCGCTGTACCCACAGCGCAAAGCAAACATAACCACAGCTTGTGGGCAATATTGTGTTGCTTCTGGGCCAAAAGGCCCCTATTCCCGTGAAACACACTGCATAAAAGGCCACCCGGACCCCATGTGAACTCAGACATCCATTTAAATCCATTAACAGGCAGGTCACTCACTGTAGGTGCTGGCAGCATGGGGGACGAGACATCAAGCATCAAGCTAAGTCTATGCATCTGGAATCCATTGCTTCTGTCTGCATCATCTCACCGTTCTCATTTTTTGGAGGGTGCTTGCCCATGTGCACTTCTCTTACATCAATGTGGTGGCATACCATAGCTAGCATGAATCCAAAGGGTTCGTGGATAATGATCCGTGGACTTGTGGCTTCTTAAGCACATGTTCATTGTTTGTAAACTCTTACAGTTCTGAGGATAGAAGGCTGAGTAGGAAGGCTACCTCCTCACCCTCGAAGAAATGTGTGTGGGGGGCAGGGGGTGTTGCAGCCACATCCCTTGTCTCTTGTTGATCTGCAGCTCAGAAACAGTTCCCCCAGCAGAAGTCTGAGGACACATGAAGATCTTTTGCATTCTGGAAGCTTTGATACTTAGCTGGACAGTGGGATCTTCTTGTCTTCATCTGGCTTAGTTTAAGGTGTCCCAACTCAGTCTTTGGAGGTCTTTTGCAATTGCCAGACACATGGGTACTGTAGAATAACACAGGGCCCCTGCCCTTAGAGGTTCTTAGTCTCTACTTCTGAAGATGGCTGGAATATCCCTTTCCGCTGTTTTGATAGTGTGATAATCTGTGGATAAAATGTGGGAATGATGAAGTTAGCATTGCTGAACTGCTAAGGATTCCGCGTTGATCCCTGCTCCCTCAGACAACACAGACACCTGCAGAGGAAAAGGCTCATGGGCCAAGCTTACTGCCAAAGCCATGCTTTCTAACCACTCAGAATCCAGTTCTTTAAGAGGATCCAAAACACCTGACACACTTCAGTTAAAGGAGTGAAAACAGCCAACTGCCCTCGAGCTTTTCAGTTCTCTCATTCCAGTGAAGTCTCTTTTGCAAGGAGATTTCTCCATCCAGTCTTCAGTTGAGTTTTACTTTCACTTTAGCAAATTGATTTTCTCCTGAAATCCATGTTTTCTGGGAATCCGTTGAAAGGTTTGGTTCCGTGCCGCACATGTGTCAGATCATCCAAGACCAGATGGTTTCCTATCAACGCACAAAGAGTTTTTAGAAAGGTTAAGGGAAAGGGGAACCAGGTAGAAAGATGGCTTGGTAATAATGGTGAGTGGAGAGGTGGCTGTGGCTGTTGGTACAGCCCTCCTGGTTTGTGTTCAGTGATGTTCCCTTGGTGCTGATGGAGTTCCTCACCCATTCTTCAGGCCAGGGAAGCTCGCTTGAAAGAAATAGGAGCTGGCCAGGAAGGCAGAATGTTTCCTATAATCAAGATGTCAATATTTGGCTTTGGGTTTAGAAAGAGTCTCATAAATCCCAGCATTCTCTGCTGTGTGCGAGGAGCATCTCCAAGACAATAATGCCCTTGCCCTACTTTCCCATCTGTCGCTCACACCTCCACACTGGTAAATGCTGGGAGAAAATTGCTTGAGTTTGTCAGAAAAGTTAAGGTCCCAAACTGTTGCAACCAGAGGTGCCACACAATCTCTTCAGATGCACATGTGTCCCAACCAGGATAGGAGGAGGTTTGCTGGACAGAGATGCTCCATAATTGGGCTGTTAGTGAAATTCTCATTTCAGGAAAGAAAGCAGGGACAGGGTAGGCATGCTCAGAAAGCTACCTGGGATATATTCTTTGAGGTAATGCACCTTTAAAAGGTGCTGCTTCCCCAACCACTATGGCATGAACACTTGTAGAATGAAGTGGTTTTTAACAGTGTGGATATCACCCACAGAAAGCAGGGGGGCCCCATTCACTGAAACAATAAACTGGGCTACCATTTTGTTTCAAGAACAAACCAACCAGACCACTGTACCAGATACGGTTGCAGTCAACAACGTATCTGTGGGTAGATCCTTAGTAAACTAAACGAGATAGGATGGGGCAGCTTCAACGAGCTTCAACCTTTAATAGATGTCCAGTCTCTCAGTAAAATGTCTCAGTAAAATGTCTCACAGAAGCTAGGGAGATATCACTCTGAACAATGTACAACTAATTACAGGGAAAGGTAGCACATGGGGTGTGTGGCATACGGCTGCCGTAGGAAACCTTGCCTCTGTGCTGGAGACAGGCAGATTCCAAGCACTGGGCACAGACTGAAAGAATGGTCACGGGATAGAGGTGCCAGTCGCCATGCTTGCTTACTTGGTTACTAAGGGCTTAGTTTTCTGATCGTTGGATCTCACAGGACAATGAAGCCACGTTGTCTAATTCTTTAGGCTGTTACTGACTTTTCCTTTAAGTCTAGTGTTCATAATCTTCCTTACTATCCAAAGAACAAATATTTGTTAAATGCTATTCTGAGGCCAGGTGTCTGCCATCTAATTTTGTTGGGGACACACTTGCCAGGCATATAATGAGGAAGATGGGGGTGAATGAGGTAAACATGAGCTTTTCCAAGGGGGCAGGATATTAGGGGAAAAAACACACACACAATGCACACAACAAGCAAGGAGAGAAATCAGTTTTGATGAGACAGATGTAGGGTCTCTAGATGGTAATGCCATATTATGTATCTTCATATGTGGCAGAGACTGGCTTGCCGGTTTTGGCTTCAGGGTGACTTAAAGCTCATGAAGGAAGGCTTGAGCCGGGGATTGTCTTCCACGGGTGTGAACAGGCACCCAGAACACATACTGTTGAGAGTGATTTGGACAGCTTTCTCATGATCAGATGATCCCTAGTTTAAGGCATTCGCTCTGTCACAGACTTTTCCCAGAAATCCTAGAGCATGACTCATCCTTATTAAAACCACTCGTAGCTGAGGCAGGAGGATTGTGATTTCAGAGCCAGCCAGGGCTACCTAGCAAGACCCTGTCTTGCAAAGGAGTAGAGAAACCGTCACACTGAAAGTCCTGATTCTGACATGTTAACAGCTTTGAGTGGCTAGGTCTGACTCAGCGGTAGAGCACCTGTCTAGCTTGTGCAAGGCCCTGGGCTCAATCCCCACTACTGTGAAAACATGAAGAGTGGGTATGTTATGCATATGCAGTTGGTTGAAAGTAAGCACGGGACACTTGAGCACCACCCAGGTACAATGGGGTCAAGGCTCTCAAAACGGGAGGGCCTGTGTGTGTTTCGTTTTATAAAGGCATTCAGAGAGTCGTAGGGCTGAAGGAATCAATTCGAAATAAAAGAAGCCAATTTGAAGAGGCAAAAATGATTCCCCAATGAGAAGAAGTACTTCATCAGCTACGGGGAGCATGAGCAGTGCAAGTTATGTAAAGAGTGGCTGCCCTGGGGTCGACTTGGGGGTTTGTTGCTCTGAGTAACTGGGCTGTCTTGTCAGTCTCAGAACTCAGGTCTGAAATACTTGGATACTTGACCAGATGAAGCCATGATGTATTCTGTACTTTGTCCCGTGAGCTTCGAGTCTGGTCCCTGATACCATGCAAAGACCTACGAACCTTCCTCCTCACCACCGGCCCAGACCCTTTGGCTGCTGTAGGAGCTTTGCAAGCTTTGGTTTGCACCCTTCTAGAAATCTAGTGCGCCAAAGCAGAACTGCCTCCTACCTCTCTGCCATGTTCTTTAAAGAGCATCTGCTGTGAGGGGCCCTACAGCCGTACTCCAGACCCTCAGGAACTCAGTGCTGCTCACCGTTGCCCTGAGGTGCTAACCTTGCCCACAGAGAGCTCTGCTCATTCCTGACCTTAAGAAATGTGTCACTTAAGTGTGAAAAATATTTGTGCTGTTAGACTTCCCATCATTTCTAGCCTTTCCATCCCTCTCGTTTGCACGGGTTACTCATAAATGTAGATCTTTGGTACGATTCGTTCAACTGCCCTGTTGTCCGTCTGTAGGAAAGCCTTGCTGGGTGGGTTGGTCTCTGGTCTTCATCTACCTTGCTGGGTGCAAGTGAGTCACGGGCGGTGCCACGGGCAGCTAGCCTGGAGCCAGGGTTAGAAAACACGGAGTGTGCATTCACTTGACACAATTTCAGGTCTCAAACCTGCTTCATAAACGTCAACGCTGCTTCTGGACCAAGGCGTTCTCTCTCAGATTCCCAGTTGTTCAATTAATCTGTGTGATGTGTCAAACGTCTCTGGATAACATTGTAGTCACTGACTATTAATGAACTCTGCGAGTTCAGGCTGAGGAACCCTGAATGATCCACCATTCTGCAATTGTTCAGGAGTTGAACCCTTTTTAGGTAGTTTTTGTGATGTGGTGAATAGTTGTGTGTATTCTCGTGGTACTGGAGGAGTGGGCTGGACCATAGTAACAATAAGGGTTTTGCGTTTAAAAGGATGCCCTGGCACACAGCTTAGCAACCTTGATTGAACTCAGCCTTTCATGGTTACACATTAAGGTTGAAACCCATTTCATTTCATCATTTCCCAGAAGGGGCACTCGGTTCACCCATTTCCTGTTTTTAATCTCAGGTTGCTCTATGCTTGCTCCACATCTACTCTCCCAGTAGCATGGCTCTGGAAGTCAGTGTCACACTCTTGTCCCGCCTGGGACTCGTGCGTTTTGCACGTAGCTGCCGTCCACTCGAAGCTATCTTTGCACAGATCTGTGGACAGGGATGGCTATTCCCCTAGTATCTGATGCCATAGCCACTCATCGAGCTCCTCATCGCCTCAGCACTCTTGTGCCATGTCTGACACACAAGCTCTCGTGTTCCCTATATACCACAGAGTCTCTTTAGTCTGTACTGAGGTGGGCATGGTATTCCAGACCAAACCTTCTCAAGTATGCAATCTTGCTCATTCTATTTCCGCTGGACTTGAACCACTGTGCATAAAGAATTTTCATTGAATGTGCTTGATACCTCCGGCCCCAACAGTCTTTAAAGTCATATATAGTTATTGATAATGATGTTGAGTGAGACCAGCACCTGTGCATGCTTGGTATACAACTGAGCCCTGCTCCCACAACTCCATTCATTTATCCACTCCTTCAGCAAGCATTCCCCTTGCCTCCCATATACCAGGGGTATTGGCCTGAACCTTTCACTTCTGTTCAAGTTTGAGATGGTTAGGACCCTGGCCCCACAGGTCCTGCACTCCACCAAAGATAAGTTGCCTCGCCTGAGTAATCCTGGCTCTGAATTGTCTTCTCTGTTCTCATGTTGAGTTCTGTCTGTTAAGCTGCTGAAGATTAGATAAGAAACTGTCTCCCCCCCCCACTACAGTGTGTCAAGCAGGGTCCTCATTCTCAGAGTGGGCGTCTCAGGGATTTGGCAGGAAACGCATGAGTTTCAGTTCGGAACTTCACTTGTCCTGGTGTTTGACTGTCATCTCTTTCCCATCCTGGGGCTCTTCACTGCAAGGTGCAGATGGATGTGAATTACTGAGTGAGCAGAGGGGTGGGGCCGGGCCATCTGCGGATCTGCTGCCCTTCTCAAGAGCGTGCATATTAACTTAGCAGCACTAGCCCATGAGGCTGCCACCTTCAGCCTCCGCTGTCTTTGGATTCTTCCGGACTAAACAGAAAAGTGGCAGATGCCTCCAAGTTGACACGAAACTCAAGCACCCCCTTAGGTGATGTACAGATATGTCTCTGTGTTTGTTAAGAACGTGTTTTGCCTGGAACCCTTCCTTGACCTTGCAGCATCCGTAACATGGACATGAATGTTTATTCACTGCAGAGTGTAACTTTGCACACTCCATACAGTGCCCGTTCCCCTCAACCGTTTCAGGTTGTTTGATCTTTGTTCCTGGAGAATGAAATGGTGCTTGCAGGTGATGTGTGGCCTTGCCCTGCTTCCACTGTCAGATTGTTTCATAAGAGTACGGGACAAGAAAAGGGTGAGAATCCCAGAGGCCGCCTCGGGACAGGTTCGCTGGCTGGGAGAGTATGCAATCCTACACCAGCAGGTAAATTTGCAGCTTTTTTCCTTCAAGATTTCCCAGGTAGTTGGATAAGATAGGCCTGATCTTCCTGACCTCGGCCCTTTCCCCCAACACTGGCAATGACAAGCTTTGCCACCTCTCCCAGGCCACTGTGCATGTCACCGAGTAGCATGGCTGACAATCTAGTGCAGTCTCTGGTAACACAGGTTAAGTGACCATGGGACACAAGCGATGATGTCCTGCTTAGAGTGGTTAAGCTACCTAAGTGACATGACACAAGTAGGACATCAACATGGTACATGATTACACCCGGTGACACAAGTTAAGGCATCTGCATGACAGTTAGGGTATTCTGGTCACAAACGGCACAGATAAGCCCAGCCAGCTAAGCTCAGGTGATCAGTGGGGTCCCAGGGATTGTGGGGGCAGAGTGATGACCAAGGACATGGTTGATGTGGCTTTGCCCCAATATGAGTTTTCAACTGTATTGCTTTTATTATTTTTTGTGTTTATTTACATAAATATCTAAATTTTTAGTGAGATGCTAACATTTCATCTCTTACGGAGTTTCAACAATTCTTGTAGTATTTCTCCCCCAAGACGTTCCACGTTCCACAGCTTTGGCCTGACTTCTTTGAGAGCACAGTCTCCCAATAACCCTTATACCCAGAACCTTTTACCCTGAGACCCAGCCTGGGACTGAGCCAGGGTGTGTGGAGGATACAGAGAAAGAAGAATTCCTAGCATCTGTCTGAAGGGCACTGTTTCCTGGGCTGTGCTGAGTCCCTCTGCCACAGAAGAGTTAGAGGGCCGTGTCTACCTTTTGTGTGTTTGAATACATATTCATCAGATCTCCTGAGCTATGAGCAGCTGGTTGGTGGGCCTGGGGACTAAAGGAAGAGAACAGAGAGGAAAACAGTGGTGAGGTTGCCTTCCATTTGCACCAGGCTGCTTGCTTTCTCACCTCCTCAGTGAGGCCCACTAGCTCTGCTACTAGCCTGTGGACATGTGAGATAAGGACTTTGTTTTTCGTGATGTCCACACTCTACCGGTGGGCTGCCTTTGACTCAACTCTGTGCTCGCTGATTATCTCCACAAGCGGAGTGCCACAGACAAACAAGTCGATCTGGAATGTTTCTCATTGTTTTAGGATATTCTCTTTCATCTGTTCTCTCCATTCAAAACCTAAGTCGTCGAGGTTTCTAAATGTGCCCTTTCTAAATATACTTACATTCTCTGTTTCAGTGGTGTATTTTTGATGCTATTTGTTTGCTTGATTTTTTTTTGTCTCAGTCCTGACACTGGATTTTTATTATAATGTAAGGAGATCTTATTGTGGTTTTTACTCTGGCTATTTAAATTCAAGAGAAAAAAATACCTGAGTGGCCTACCAGAAGTATTAAGAGTTCTAGATTTTAGGATTAAATAACAGATAGAGGCCGATGTGCAGGGACCGTTGAGTGGTCCCTCTCAGCCTGCGAGACTAAGGTGGTCATTATACTCTTCTGTGGAGAGTAGGAATGCAGAGCTCAAACTCTCATTTTAAGTTCAAGAAAGGCTGTGTGTATAGATACATGTGCACATGCCTGTGTGTGAGAAGATATATGTGTGCATGTGTCTCTTGTACTTTTGCATCTGTGTAAGTCTAATGGCATGTTTGCTGTTGTATAATCTTTTGTGCGCATGCCTATTATGTGTATGTGTGTGTGTGGTGTGTATATGTGCTTGTATGTATGTTGGGTATATATATTTTCCTGTGCCTCTGGCTGTACCTATGTCTGCATCTCCTTGTGTCTGAGTGTGTAAGGCACGTATACCAGTATCTGTGCATGGACCTGTATTTGCGTGTCTGTGTGCATGTGTGTGTTGTGTGTGACACAAGCTCTCTGCTAAGCCCCGGCATGATTCCCTATTCTTACTTCCCTTTCTGTCAGTTCTCCACAGTTCTTTGATTTCAGTTGGGCTGCTTCTTGAGCAGCTTCCTCTTTTCCTGCAATTCCTATATTTCAGTGTTCACCCTCGTTCCTCTTCACGGGCTCTTACCATACAGCCAGGAGGATGTGGAAACCCAGTTACAATATGACACACAGCACAGTGTCACAATCACCTCCTGGGGACGGAGATCAGGATGGGGTAGGAGAAGCAGGGAGGGACAAGGACAGAATAGAGAAGTTGGGCTCTGGGAGCCCAGGACTTCCTGCTGCGTGGCTGCTATTCCAGAAGTGTGGTGAACAAAGTATGCCATTCCATTGTTTTCTACAATGGCAGCTGGGGTCCACACATCTGCCTTGGGGCTAGGACCTCTCGGTCATTGCCTCATAATCCTGCTTTTCCTCCAAAATGCCTGTTCTGTTGGCCTCCAAACTTCCCTATTTCTGACTATGGGTTATTATGGTCTCCTCCCCTCCTTGGAAGCTTCTCCTTCCCAAAGCCAGTTCTTACCATGTGACCAGCTGAACAAGCACCTCAGACAGTTCCTCTTGTCTTGGAACTCCAGCTTCCAGAGGGCCCTAGGATGGCTCCCAGCCTACCATCCCCGCCCCCTAGATTTCAGAACACTGTCTCCGTCGTAGCTCGGAACAGGCAGAGGATCACCTACATTTCTACTACAGGTCTCTTCCTAGCTACACTCACCTATATGACTTCTAATAAGCCCCCCTAGGAACCCAGGGCCCGTGGTTCATTTCTGCTGCTACTCCATAATGGCTTTTGGACAGTGGGTGTGGTGTGCTATGTTCTTATTGTACTGCCAAACTAAAGACTCCTGAGCCACATCTTTCTCCTACAATGTTCTTAAGTGACCCTCTGGGGGTTACAAACCTATTTTTGGAATGGCTGCATCCCTCCAATGATGTTTAACTTGTTGGAAAGGCCTAGTTTCATATGTTACTTGAAGCAGAAAGTTTATTTAAAACAAAAACATGTCAGGACTTAGAGAGTTATCTGGGAGATTGGCTATGAGGTTCCATGAACTTGGGCTGCATCCACAGCTTGCTAAGTCTCACTGGTAACCTTGGGCAGTCAGTTGAGAAGTAAGTCTGTGAGTCTTACTTCTGTCTCTGGTAAAATGGCGGAGGGGAGTATTTATCTAAGGGTTACTCCAGGAATTAAAGAAGTAAATGTATGGAAGGTACTCAACACAGCTCCTTCACCTAGAGAAAGCTCTCAGGCTGCTACAGGGATGGTGGGGGAACCAGTGGCATTGACCTAGATGTTAAATGCTTGACACATCTGATTTTTAACTGGGAAGGGCACAAGACTTAAACTACTCATCTCTATACATTTCCCAATAAAGAGCTCCTGAATCATACAATGAGAAAAACAGAAAAAGAAGAAATTAATTCTCTCATTTCAAAGAAATGCTAATGATAAGGACAGGACTTTCTGAGATGGCCTGCTGGTAAGAAATGGCTGGTCCCTACTAGGAAAAGCATGTGGTATTTGAAGGTTCTTCCCAAGAGATCTGACATTTTGATGACAGTACCAGTAAGCTAGGGGTTTCTGAGTAATGAGCTGAGCTCAGAGAAAGGTAATGGTACCTGAACAAAGGGTAGCCAGCACTTCCTGAGGGCTGAGTGTCTTCTCTGGTCACTCAGACCATGTGGAGCCAAGAGACAGGCATTTTTCTGGATTTCCTTGTGAGGAAGCTGAAGCCTAGTGATCTTGTGTAGCTGACTCTTCGGTCCCTCAGAACTAATAATGTAAGATATGGCCTGAATAGTGCTTGCTTCCACGGGCCCATTTTTCATGGCAGTTTCCAAAGTTTGGAGGCCAGATGTTAGGACCGAGGTCGTTGCTAACCCATGAGAACTTCGCTCTGAGGGCCACACAAGATAGAATGTAGTCAGCATTTGAAATGCTTAGTTCTTGTTGTAATGGGAGTCTAGACAGAAAGGAAGAGAGGAGAGGGAGGAGAATAATAAAGGGGAGAAGGAGCCTTGGAGACCTCCCTACAAAAAGAAACACCCAATGCAAAGGCTTCGTGTGCTGTTCCTTGGCCAGACCCTCTTAACAGTGGTTCTCAACCTTCCTAAGGCGGCAACCCTTTACTATACAGTTCTTCATGGTGTGGTGACCCCCAACCATGAAATCATTTGTATTGCTGCTTCATAACTGTAATTTTGCTACTGTTATGGATCACAATATAAATATCAGTATTTTCAATGGTCTTAGGCGACCATTGAAAGGGTTGTTGGACCCTCCACAAGGGGTCCATAGGGCAAGTTGAGAACCACTGCTCTATAGAGGATAAGATATAGAGGGAGCTCATGCATGCCGCATGTGACTTTTAATTAGGTGTATCTTCCACCATAAACATACTTGCCCTAAGTATATAAAGTCGTTGATACTTTATGCTAATAAAGCTTCTTTGGGCAGTTTATTAGGTGTGTAACAGCTTCGTGTGCATCTCAAGTCTTACTTTTGGAGATGTGGATGTGTCTTATTATAATAAGAAAGCATGCTTGTGAACTAGGGTTTCACGGCCTCGTGCAGTATGTGAAGTTGTCAAAAGCCTGCTGACCACCCTAACCCCAATTTCTCAGCCTGAGTGTACGTCAGTGCTTCCCCTCAGACAAAGGCACACACGGTGAGCCAGCGCCTGGGCTCGTGGTGGGGAGAGCAGCAGAAAGACAGACGTCCTTCCCATCGCTCCCCCTTCTTTGCTGAGTCACTCTTTGCTTGGAATTCTGACAGGAGCCCGTTGGGCTTCTGGAAGGGAGGGACAGCAAAGGATCCACCCTCTGTGTGTCCCAGGAGAGATTACATTATCTTCAGCCACCCTGAAGCTCGGCCTAGGCTTCTGGAATCTTTGGGGCTGACACAAAGCCAGTGCTGGCGATGGGAGGGAATGTTCATGAGTGTACAAGGAGCCACAAGGAGCTAAGTCATTGAGTGTTCTCTTCACCTGACCCCTCTAGGACCTAGAGAGCTCAGCTCCACTTTGCACATGTCCCCTCATTTCAAGGACCCAGCATACCCTACATCTCACCTATGTGAGAGCTGCACACTTCTGAACTATATATAGGAACCAGGTCAACAACTTGGTTGTCTACAACTGCTGGTTGGTTTTAGCAAACAGTTCAATGTGTTGCTCTTGGAAGCATGTTCCTGGAAAGACTAGTGTGCCACCCATGTGTAACCTCTTCACTCAATCCATGCCTAGCAGTGGATGGAAACTCATTAGCTGGACCATACCTCTCTACTCCGAGAATGACTAAGCTTGTCATGGAACTCTTCCAGACTTCCTTCCTCCCTCCCATACCTCTGCACTTCTCTGGTGAACACAGACACCTCTTCACTTTGCGGTGGGTGCCTCTGGCTATGCCTGCCCAGCCATTCTAGGGCCTGGGTTTTGGAAGCCAACCACAGAAGCCTCCTTGTGTCTCTCCTGCCACCTGCAGTTAGTGCTCTGGTGCATGGCCTAGTTATCCAGCAAGATTCCAATGCATACTCTATCCTCAGTATACTGACTTGTGCAATCCAGTAAAGATGTCTCTCACTGGCACAGAATTTCAAATGAAACGGGAAATAAATATCTCAACTTTTAGCTCAGATCCAAGTCCTCAAATGATGTCACTCTACTATGAGACACATAGCAAGCACCTTTCTTATAGTGATCCCCCTTCTGCCCACACCGTGTTCACCTTACTCATCAAGATACTCCTTTTCTCTGTCTTTAAAGCTTTCATTGTTTTACTTTCCTCCTGCTCACATGGTTCTTCTTGAATCACAGGTCTTACGAGTGATGTTTAGAAACTTCTCGTGGCAATTCTGCATACTTTGTACCACACAAGTAAAGAAGTAATGTTTTGATGAAACTGTAGCACTTCTTTTTTTAAAAAAATTCAAAAAGACAAGAAAATTAAAACATTCATAAAATATTTCTAAGCCCCCCCCCACTCCCAGATAACCAGATTTAACCTTCCAAACTGTGGGTCTGTAAGACCCAGAACCCTGACCTAGCTGACATGAACTGTGTGTAAGTAGGCTGGGAGAGAACACCTCAGTGTCAGGACCTGGGGGAATTACAAATGGCACCATGGTGATGACTTGTGGTTTCCCCTGCAAATACGACTATAACCATCATTGCTACTCTCAGCTCTGAGGAAATTCTGAATCCATCTCTGTCCTTCTAAGTTATATGTTGCCTTTTCTAGCCTCATTTGCTCTCTGTGACGATTTAGTATTATGTTGGTAAAATATAGACAAAAGCAGGAAGGACGGGTTGGCAGTATGACCGCTGGGAGAGCACTTGCCTCGTGTCTTCACAGCCCTGAGCTCTGCCCTCAGTACTGAAGGTAAAACCCAGGAGTGCTACAACCAGAAAAAGGGACACGCTGCCCTCTTCTCCATTGTCTGGTAGGAAGCAAATCCGACGTGTGGAACCAGGATGTTGGGAACAGCCCCAATGTTCATCTCCCCAACAGCCTAAAGCACAGGGAAGATCACTTCAAGCACACCACAGATAAGATGAGTCCCTGTCAGAATATTAGAGCAGAAGAACACTGTTAGGATTCTCAGTGCTGGAACACACAAATGGTCCTTGCCCGACATCCTCTACCCTGGCTCCCTTGTCCTGGGTTGGCTGCCATACTGTCTTCCTGCAGCTGTTCCCACTTGGGGAAGGTGACAAACGGTAGTTGGGTGTAGCCAATGTCATAGGCCCATAGGATTCTTTGTGGACAAGAAGATAAGGAGTTATCTTCCCGGCCTGTGGTTTTGTGCTGAGCACGAAGCTAACTGCTTGTCCTCTCGGTGTGGCAGCCAGGCCCGTGGGGTATTATCACGAATCGGCACTCAAACCTGGCAGAACAGATGGGATTATTCCCACTTAGTGGATGAGGAAAGCGAGCTCAGACAGTCAGTGCAGGATACATTTCCCAGCCAGGAGGGAAAGCCCATCTTCAGATGCCCCCACTGACCCGGACATAGTCAGCTACCTCTCCCTTCCATGAGATCGTAGCCACCTTTGTTTCCTCTAGACTTAGAAATGTTCAAGAACACCCAGAACCATTGGGAGCTGAAGGGGTCATTTGATTGGAGAGCCAGTGGACGCAGACTGTATTAATGTTTGACACTGAATGAAATGAATGTCAAAAACTACTTTCCCCCTTGTTGACTTTGCTCTAAAGATGCACGCATCCAGGAACTGCATGTGAAAGCCACCGTGTTCTGCAGTGTGCTCTCTGACACTTCTCAATTGCTGGACGTGGATTTCGGAAACTATCCAACTATTGTAGTTATTAAGTAGAGCACTTTCTGGCTGAACTGTGTCACAGACACCCTGTACTTCCTGTGCAAGCTACCAAAGGGACACCGAGTGCTTGTCAGCCATGGCCTCGTTCTGAGCATGGCCGTGCTCAGACCACATGAGCTTTCAGAGCTGGGCATTTACCTGGATTAGGTTCACGTGAAGACCAGGATGGGGGCTTCTCAAAAGCATCTCCAGGCTGGGATCATTGAGCAGGCCCTGTAGACCCCATAATACTGTGAGAGCCAAACACAAGGAGTCCAGAGAGTAGAGAGTCTGGTTCTAGGGAAGAGATGATCTGGGTGACTCCATCCAGGACCCAGAAAGTCACCTAAGCCAGGAAGACACGTGCAAATGGTGGCTGGGGGATTTTAACAACATTCGTTAACATTTGCAAACATGGACAACTTGTGAGCTTTGGTTGTTACTTGTTTTAGCCTTTCCTGAAGGACCATCCCTTTATTTATTGAACAGTGCGATCTGCCAAGAGATCACTGATAGCAGTTTCCAGAAGTAGAGGGATTTTGATACAAGATTGGCAGTTCTCCTCTCACAGAACCCTGTACACTGTAGACTGGCGGGGCATGTGGAAGTCAGATGTGATCATAGAGAATCAAGGAAGGCAACAGCCTCAGTCTGGTGGATAGAATGGTTGGGATGGGAGCCCAAAGGCCACAGCCCACAATGCACACACAACCTGGGCAGGTACATGATAGTGATCAGGAAGCAAAGGCAGGAACTGGCACAGAGTGGCAGGGGTAGGATTGGAGCACAATAGGGAAACTAAGGCTCCTCGAAGAAACTGGGATGATCATTGGACTGTGTGTGGGTGGCCATAGAGGAGCTCTGGTGGATTCGTTGACTAGATCCTTATTTACTGACACATATGGAGATACAGGAAGGAAGCTAGGCCTTGGGGAGAGAGTGGGTTTGGAGGTGAGCAACTGTCTTGTGCCTGGAGGGCACAGGAGTAGCAGGCAGGAGGAAGCCCGGGTGCATCCTGTTCTCTGGGCCCTAGCATAGTTCTGCTGCCTGCTCCTTCTATACTTGCATGCTTAGAGTCATGCAGGGCCCTGTAGCCTACCCAGAAGGACCCTTAGTGTCCCAACGGGAGGAGATGGTTAGCAGTTGAAAGAGTTGGGACAGCCTCATGGCTCTTCTGATTCTGCCTCTGGGAGAGAGGTGGAAGTCATCTGAGTAGGCGTAAGACCACACACCAATACACCTCTCCACAGTGGCTCACTGGCAGGACATGGAACTTCTTTGTCTCTTAGCTGTCTCTTTGCAAGGCTGGAACCACAACATCTTCTATCAGTGATGACCTCTAGCTAGTGTCCTCTTCCCGTGAGAAAACCTTGAGCCGCCCAGCCAACAGGGAGGCTTAAGAAGAAATGTATCTGTCTATAAAGTATACTGGTTCTCAGAGAGGACCTGCCTCTGGCTTCACCCTACACTCCTGTAGAGTACACCTATGGTGTCTATGGGGATCTGGTTCTCTTCTCTGCCTGTCCTCTGCAGTCCTATCCCTGTCACTGTCGCTGATGCCATCGCTCCTTCTTTAGATCTGTAAGGACTGCCAAGGTTGCTGTGAACAGTAGACATGTTACTAATGGACTAATGGCTTTCCTGTGACTGAAGAGTTATCATGACCTAAAGCATTGGATGTAAAATCAAGCTACAGTGTATTCCCGAATTCTTGAGAAGACAAACATGAGCCAAATTCCCTCCCATGGAAGATCGTCATTGACCTTCTTAGACCTGAGAGTGGAGCAGAGCTGCTCTCATTCAGAAAATCTTAAACACTTCTCAGCTTCTCCCTTGGGTGCAGCATCAGGAGCCACTCCTGAGATCCACAGCTAATGCAGGCCAAAGAGTGTGGTTTCTGTCATGTCAACCTGTTCTCCAGAATGCGCACAGAATTGGCAGTTCAAACAGGCTTCAGAATCTGAGGGGATTACAGCATGCTGTACGATAGTGATCACAAGAATTTGGAAATCAGAAGTCCCTAGCAGAGAAGCTTGATAAAGACGTATTCTTGTGATTCTTAAAAGACTTGTACAAATTCTCAGTGCAGCCAAGAGCAATGGCAGACGCCATTAATGCCGACACTCGAGAGGCAGATGGATCTCTGTGTGTTCAAAGCCTTTCCCAGTCTCTGTAGCAAGTTCCAAGACAGCTAGAGCTTCAGAGTGTGATCCTGTCTCAAAAAAGGGTTATTTTTTTTTATCTGTGCCATTTCATAAAACAATGGCTTAAAGCGGAGGGTAGACTGAGACATGAAGACAAAGCCAAACAAGTAAGTCACTGCCCAGGTCCCACAGTGGGGTGAGCTGCTTCTGATGGGACAGATCAATAACTTTACCCAGTTTCACAGGACAGGGTGAGCTTACACCTGAGGTCTGCTGCAAATGAGCAGGCAACCAGGAACTGTCCTGATTCAGAACTGCTGGAAGCAACGTGGGGATGTTATCCCAGGCCCTCTCACTGACCCCTGAGCTTCCCTCCTCTGTGTGTACATGAAGAATGCCAGCCTTAGCTGTGAGGACCACGGAGCAGGCACAGCTAGGCAACCGTATTTGCAACACCCTGCAAGTTATTAGCTAGCCACGCGTTTGCCATTTGGGAAACCCTGTTGTAACTGTCACCCAATGTGAGTGACCGTGTACAGGCAAGTAAATACATGTGCACGGGGGTGCACACTTAAGTGTGAATGTGTGTGCAGCTGCAAAACTTACACATTTCCCAGTGCCTTACAGCCACGCAAAAGAAGGCTGCTTGCAAAACTGTGTCTTTTGAATTATGAGTGTCATATAACAAGCTATGACCTTAGATGTTTATATGTCTATGCTAAACACCAAGACGGTAACTTGTCACATTTACATACTAAACACTCTGCTAAACGCAAAGCGTAGAACTTCCTTTGAGCCCAAGATCCCTTACTACCAAAACAGTGGTGGTATCTACCTCAAAGGCCCACAGTGAGGCTTGGAGGCTGTCTGTGGAAAATGGTTTGTGTGCACCTGACATTTATAAAGACCCACTGAGTTGCTGCTATAAGAGACTGGATTTTAGCATAGATCAGAGGTTGGCTGTTTGCTGCATTTCCTACTCACTTAGAACACCACGGGTTGCTTTTCCTAAGTTCGGGCTGTTGGATGAACAGTGTATCTGCATCAATTCCGCTTTGCTCTGCTAGACAGAACCTAGTAACTACAGCTATATTTTGCTTTTAAGCTTCTGATAGTTTTTTGGTTAAGGATAAAAATTAGCAGACTGACTTGAATTACCGTAGACAAAGTATTTATTCTTTTGGAAAGGGCCCAACATTTCATGGCACGTCATCATGGTCTTTGCATTAAATAGTAAAAAAACAAAACAAAACAAAAACGTAAAATCCAGGCACGGCGATGTACCTGTAATCTCTAAGGTGGCCAAGGGGGTACCGGGTGGATCCCTGAGCTTCTGGCTAGCCAGTGCAGTTGGATTAGCAATCTACAAATTCAGTGAGAAGCCCTGTCTCAAAAAGGGGCTGGAGAGATGGCTCAGTGGTTAAGAGCACTGACTGATCTTCCAGAGGTCCTGAGTTCAATTCCCAACAACCACATGGTGGCTCACAACCATCTGTAATGAGATCCGATGCCTCCTTCTGGTGTGTCTGAAGACAGCTACAGTGTACTCACATATATAAAATAAATAAATCTTAAAAGAAAAACAGGATGATGGTGATTATGGTGGTGTTGATGGTGGTAGTGGTGTTGTTGAGAACAATTAAGGAAACATCAGACACTGATGTGTCCACATACATACTCACACAGCTGCACATGTGCTACCACGTATGTTTCATGAGGGAAAAAGGAAAGGGTTTTTGTGCCGCCCCCCAAAAAATGTGAGAAACAATGATTTAAGCAGTTTGGTAAATATGTCTTTTTCCTGAAGTCCGTCAGCCTTTATTTCCTGCTGAGTCAGAAGTTCGATTTAGCCGGCTACTTTGTGTATATGGTTCTTGTTGACATTTCCTGAAAGACACCATGTGCATGTGCACCCGGTGTGCATGCATGTACATACACACATACAGACACGTGAGCACAGTATATCAAGTCTTAGGATTTGGGACGCACTAGGAACTGCCAGCGGAAGAGGCTGGGGACCTGGTAGCACTTATAACGGCAACTGCTAAGCGATACCTATGGAACCTGGCAGCTCCTTTTGGAGCAGCAGTCGCCTATCCAACACGCTGATTGGGAACGTTTTCATTGTCTCCGGATACTTTCTAAGAACAAAAGGGGGGCGGGGGCAGTCTACCTATGAGGAAGCGCACCGATCTGTGGAGATGTGTGTTATCCCGTGTGATACTGTGCTGTGGCTAGGACCACACTCAGCCAGTACTACTGAATGATGTCCACTGGTTCTAGAATGTTCTAAGCTGTTGAGCCCACTGGAGCTTGCTCGCCGTTCAAAGGCCCTGCTCTGAGGACTGACTTCTCTGCAGCCTGTATGAAGACAACAATAACAAATTAGCAGCTAAGCTAGTGGTTTTACAGAGTACCACGCCTTTTTAAAGCAGTGCTGTCTTCTACACTCTTACTGTGTCTGTGATGATTTTACAACCTGGCTTTCTTTTCGCCTTCTTTATTGCAGTTGTCTATGGGGCTGATGGCTTTAGGGATTTTCATGCAATAATTCCCAAATCTTTCTCTCGTAAGTATATGCCTTGCTTCTAGAAAACAGATGCTCATTTCATGGTCATTGCCATCACACAGACACCACAGCTTGCATGTTCTCTCATCAACACCTTCCTTTATATCCTGAAAAAAAAAAGTGATGAACTAAATGTTTGCCATTCTATCATCAAGCACCCATCATCCGGTGTGTCACTGATATAATAAAGTGCAGAGGTAAAGGGTGGGGGTTCTGGTTTTGTTTGTGAGGCATGGTCTCCCTATTAGACCTGGCTGGCCTAGACTGCTCTGGGATGCCCAAACATTTGCAATGATCTTCCTGCCTCTACCTCTCCCCCTGCCTCTCCCTCTGCCTCTGCCTCTCTCCCTGCCTCTCCCTCTCCCCCCTTCTCTCCCCCTGCCCATGCCTCTGCCTCTCCCCTTGCCTCTGCCTCTGCCTCTCCCCCTGCCTCTCCCTCTCCCCCTGCCTCTGCCTCTGCCTCTCCCCCTGCCTCTCCCTCTCCCTCTGCCTCTGCCTCTCCCTCTGCCTCTGCCTCTCCCCCTGCCTCTCCCTCTCCCCCTGCCTCTGCCTCTGCCTCTGTCTCTCCCTCTGCCTCTGCCTCTGCCTCTGTTTCTCCCCCTGCCTCTCCCTCTCCCTCTGCCTCTGCCCCTCCCCCTGCCTCTCCCTCTCCCCCTGCCTCTGCCTCTGTCTCTCCCTCTGCCTCTGCCTCTGTCTCTCCCTCTGCCTCTGCCTCTGCCTCTGCCTCTCCCCCTGCCTCTCCCTCTCCCTCTGCCTCTGCCTCTCCCCCTGCCTCTCCCTCTCCCCCTGCCTCTGCCTCTGCCTCTGTCTCTCCCTCTGTTTCTCCCTCTGCCTCTGCCTCTCCCCCTGCCTCTCCCTCTCCCTCTGCCTTTGCCCCTCCCCCTGCCTCTCCCTCTCCCCCTGCCTCTGCCTCTGTCTCTCCCTCTGCCTCTGCCTCTGTCTCTCCCTCTGCCTCTGCCTCTGCCTCTGTTTCTCCCCCTGCCTCTCCCTCTCCGTCTGCCTCTGCCCCTCCCCCTGCCTCTCCCTCTCCCCCTGCCTCTGCCTCTGTCTCTCCCTCTGCCTCTGCCTCTGTCTCTCCCTCTGCCTCTGCCTCTGCCTCTGTTTCTCCCCCTGCCTCTCCCTCTCCCCCTGCCTCTGCCTCTGTCTCTCCCTCTGCCTCTGCCTCTGCCTCTGTTTCTCCCTCTGCCTCTGCCTCTCCTCCTGCCTCTCCCTCTCCCTCTGCCTCTGCCCCTCCCCCTGCCTCTCCCTCTCCCCCTGCCTCTGCCTCTGTCTCTCCCTCTGCCTCTGCCTCTGTCTCTCCCTCTGCCTCTGCCTCTGCCTCTGCCTCTGCCTCTGTTTCTCCCCATGCCTCTCCCTCTCCCGCTGCCTCTGCCTCTCCCCCTGCCTCTCCCTCTCTGCCTCTCCCCCTGTCTCTCCCTCTGCTTCTGCCTCTCCCCCTGCCTCTGCCTCTCCCCCTGCCTCTCCCTCTACTTCTGTCTCTCCCCCTGCCTCTGCCTCTCCCCCTGCCTCTGCCTCTGCCTCTCCCCCTGCCTCTGCCTCTGCCTCTCCCCCTGTCTCTCCCTCTGCTTCTGCCTCTCCCCTGCCTCTGCCTCTCCCCCTGCCTCTCCCTCTGCCTCTGCCTCTCCCCCTGCCTCTGCCTCTGCCTCTCCCCCTGCCTCTGCCTCTCCCTCTGCCTCTGCCTCTCCCCCTGCCTCTGCCTCTGTCTCTCCCTCTGCCTCTGCCTATGTCTCTCCCTCTGCCTCTGCCTCTGCCTCTGCCTCTGCCTCTGCCTCTGTTTCTCCCCATGCCTTTCCCTCTCCCGCTGCCTCTGCCTCTCCCCCTGCCTCTCCCTCTCTGCCTCTCCCCCTGTCTCTCCCTCTGCTTCTGCCTCTACCCCTGCCTCTGCCTCTCCCCCTGCCTCTCCCTCTGCTTCTGTCTCTCCCCCTGCCTCTGCCTCTCCCCCTGCCTCTCCCCCTGCCTCTGCCTCTGCCTCTCCCCCTGCCTCTGCCTCTGCCTCTCCCCCTGTCTCTCCCTCTGCTTCTGCCTCTCCCCTGCCTCTGCCTCTCCCCCTGCCTCTCCCTCTGCCTCTGCCTCTCCCCCTGCCTCTGCCTCTCCCTCTGCCTCTGCCTCTCCCCCTGCCTCTGCCTCTGCCCCTGTGGAAGTGAATCGTGAATAGAAGCATGCTCAGCTCACCGGTAAGGATCTGATAGTGAGAGGAGTACAGGGCAGGAAAGTGAGGCATCTGGTGAGAAAGAACTAATGTAGCCACAGTGGGTGTCTCACTGAGAGGCCGCTCAGCAGGGTCCCGATTAAAACTGCAATCAACAACTTTGTGGTCCATGCTTCCTGTCAGCATCAAACAAACCAACATCTTTTCAGATAACTTGTGCAATTTTGTGTGACAGGAAAAAAAGAAGGTGCGCCCTCTTTCCCTTGCTCTGGAGTGCTAACCTCAGAGCAGAGAAGAAAAACTCATGGGTTTCCAGCACATTCTTCTGTGGTGGCTCGTCACGTAAGCATGCACCGTGTTAGTGTGCATGCAGGCTGTCTGGCCCTCTTCTGAGCCGCCGTGCCCAAAACTATGTAGTAATGTAATCTGTTAATGTATATATTGAAAGTTGGAAATGGTAACTATATTTGGGCAACTGTATTTTCAAGAATAGAGAAGGCTTTTTTAAAAAATGCAAGTAGAATTAATACAAAAGTGTTACAGGTTGTTAAACCCCCTAGGTTTTCAGCCTTCAGACCTTGTGTCAATAAAATGTTTCATGTTATGAAGCAGCAGCAGAAAGCAGACTGTGTTGCCGTCCCTTTGAGGAGAGGTTCAACAGCGTGTGGTGCTTCAGGTCAAACCGAATTACACAGGGGTTGGGGATTTAGCTCAGTGGTAGAGCGCTTGCCTAGTAAGCGCAAGGCCCTGGGTTCAGTCCCCAGCTCTGGAAAAAAAGAATAAAAAAAAAACAAAAACAAAACAAAACAAACCGAATTACACCCTAAAACCGGCTTGCTGACATCTTACAACTCTAGCTTTAATATTGAGGTGTCAGCAACTATAACGTTAGGTTTATGGTGTCCTGTTATCAGGATTTAGCAGTATCCATCTAGGTATGCTTCTGGTCAAAGACCCGATAGGCTTCTCTTTCCAAAATACAAGAAGTTTATTAAAATGTTCCTCTTATTAATTATTCCTTTCCTTCAGTTCAATGTGAAGGTAAGAATTTGAGGTTTATTTCTTCATGTAGGCATATATGTACACATACACATTTTTATGTATAAGCTGGAAATGTGCCAGGGCAGGAAATCAGGTTCATTTTGAGCCGACCAGTTACACCTTTGGAATGCTTTGGTAAGTCAGGTGCACATAAGGGTAAGACAGCACATTCTAGGACATACTTTCATTAGGCCTGAGGAGTGGGCAAAGTCCAGCATCACCTAATGTCTAAGGAGATGGGTGAGGTTTTCTGGATGGGAAAAATGACAGTGGGAGATGTTCTGAGACATGATAAATTTCTTCATGTGTTTCATGCCTATCTGCTTATAAAGATGAGTTCATAGTAATACTATCTCTATTTCTTTCCCTCTTCCCCTCAGTTGTAAGTATCTTTCTGGAACAAATGGTTGGTTGAGCCGCAAGTCTCCGCCCAACAGCAACCAAACTGTTCTGGGCCAATATCGCCACCTTGTGTTCGTCCCAGAGAACTGACTTACAGGCTCCTTTCTTGAAGTTAAAATAAACTTTTGGTCTCCTCTGTCATTTTTATCCCATTTTGAGTCCCTAGATACATGAGAAAAATTTAAATATGCCTTAAACTTCCTTTTTAATAATTTTACATTTTGTGATATATTTTTATCTCTGACTTCATTGTATTTGAAGGCCAAACATCAAATAAGTTTATTTCTAAAAATATGCTTGTTTAGGTAGAAACCCTATTATTTTAACTATTTTTAAGTGCTATTAAGTTCTAACTAATTGTTCTAACTAATGCTTACAATTCGTTCTGGTTTTTGAGATATGGTGTCATGTAGCTCAGGCTAGCCTCAAGTTCCCCTGGTAGCTAATGGAGGATGACCTGGATCCTAACCCCCTGCCTCTGCCTCCCAGTTGCTAATATTACAGGTATGCGCCACACTGCTGGCTCCATAAATCCTTAGAGGAAGCATAAACCATAGACCCATCTGCACGCACATGTGTGTCTCAGATCTTCAGACGACAATAAATCAAAATATGCCTTATGTATCTTATTCCATTTTACTTATGAGCTCCAGTTATTGTAAAGATACATCTTTACCTTTACACCGCCCATTCCCCATTTAAAATATTTTACATTTCCTTTGCCTGGTCTAAACCCATGCTAGAATGACAGTTTCAGATTCCCCCCCCCCAATGGAAAAAAATCACATTGTACGTTCTGAAAATCTACTTGTAAACATTAAGATGCATTCTGGAAGGAAACTGACGGTGTAGACATCACATCTGTAAGCCAGAGCCTACCCGTGTGCATTACACTTCTGCATTAAAAAATGTTCAACTATTCATGAGGGCACAGCACACTCAGCAGCCAAGACTCTCCTCCTGCTGGCCTGAGTTCCTACACTTCTCCAGATTCTTTAATTTGACCGCGTTCTAGAAGCTAGAGGCCTTGCCACACTCAGGGAACGGGGCGGGGTAGGGGGGCATTCTCTTAGGACAACAGGGTTACTATGCTGGTGGCATAGCTCTAAAATACATAGTGAGGTTTTTGTTTTTCTCCATTTTAAGTAGAAACTGAGAAGTAAGGTAGCTTTCATATCCATGTTAACAAAAGCCACACTTTGTAAACACTCAAATCGGCCTCGTCCATGATCTGTCAGTTGCTGGGAGGGCAGGTTGAACCCAGAGCCTCCGGTAGGCATAGGGGGCACTCACAAGACTCCATTTGTGTTGTATATTTAATCAGTTCAATGAAGCACTTCGTCAAGCTCCTTCTTGTTCTAAGTAGTACAGTAGGGATAGAGTTTACAAAATGTGTTTAATATATTCCTTATATCTAGCATGTCACGGAAGGAATACCACAACTAAATAGTTCTAGATGGAGTCCCTTATTTTTATGGACAACTTTTAGGTTGAATAGAAACCTGCCAGATTTCTTCTACTTAGCAAGCACCCACTTTGCATTTATCCTCAGAGATATGAGGTCTTCCCTTTGTATAGATAGCAGCCTCCACGTGACAGGAATCCTAAATTCATCACGCTGACAATGTAACCTGCTTCTCGCCCAAATCCTCCTCTCTCTGGTCACTCAGTCTCCGTTAGACATCATAAACCTCCCAACTCAAAACATGGCTGGGAACGTCTGCATCACACCAGCAGCTCCCAGCTCAGCCATTGCCTCAAACTGTATATATATATATATATATATATATATATATATATATATATATCCTGCTGTGCCCACCTGCTGAGCTCCCACTATGGTCCTTGGTCACACCCACAGGCAGGCATCTGCAGACATTGTATCTTCTTTCTCAGAAGCATTAATTTTCAGTCTTTAACTTTCTGATTCCTGATCATTCTTCCCATACTGTGCTCTCTCTCTCTCTCTCTCTCTCTCTCTCTCTCTCTCTCTCTCTCTCTCTCCCTCCCTCCCTCCCTCCCTCTCTCCCTCCCTCTCTTCTTCCCTCCTCCTACACACACACACACACACACACACACACACACACAATTATATATAATTCAAACCGCAGTATAAATCAGATCAAGTACTTTGAAACTCATGCTGTATGTCCTTAACAGTCATCCACCTATTTTTCCCCATTTCTTCCCTCCACTGCATCTGGTACCCACACTGACCCCGGACGACTTGTGAACCCTCATGCCTCCTGAGCTACCTTTCTATTAATGCTGTCACAGCTGGTAGCAGCACCATCTTGTAAGGCAGAAATGCCAAAGCCCTAGTCGCACTAGTGGTGGGCCCTTGGTGGCCTTCAGGAAGCCAACACCCTATAAAGCAGCACCCATCACGTGATTCGTAACCTGTTTCCTCCTGACTCCACACTCACCCTCATTTAGCAAGCAGCCTGCTAGAGTAGAGCTGCTCCTGGTTTGAGAAGCCTAAAAGTTACACCTGTGCACCCTGCTGTCCTGGCCTTCTCTGGGAAGCACCCACTCAGGCATTAGTGACATGTGCCAAGAAATCTCCCAGAGGATGTCACATGAACTCTGCTGTGTTTATTCATGCAGAAAAAAAATGCTTATGACTGGCCTCTTCTCTGCCCTGCATGCAGTGTGCTCAGGGAAGCAGGACCGCAGCCTCCTTTACCTCAGTAGAGTCAGGAGTGTGCTAAGGGGATCATACCAACACATGTTCTTCCACAAGGTGGCTTTTACCACACCAGCTATGATTTTTCTCGATGGAATCTTTGACTACCTAGTTTCACTTAGGGGAGAGAGAGAGAGAGAGAGAGAGAGAGAGAGAGAGAGAATCGAAAAATAACCAGAGGTTGAGATTTTTTTTTGTTTTGGTTTTGGTTTTGGTTTTGGTTTTTTTTGTTTGTTTTGTTTTGTTTTGTTTGGTAGTTTTACTGTGCTTCCAAGAGAACAAGTTGCTATAACAAAAATCCCACAGGCTAGTTAACATATAAACAATGTGAGTTCATTTAGCTTGTAATTGTGGAGGATAAGAAGTTGAGTGTGGTGTCTACATCTGGTAAGGGCCTTATGTGGCTTGACAGAGCACTGCTCGAGCTCCGGCCTGCCTTCCTCTTCTTGAAAAGCACTTTGTAGTCAGATTTGTGTTGCTAAGTGAAAACCCAAAGCACGAGTTTACAGTAGAGAAATGCATATTCAGTTTGGCTCTGAGGATTCCAGGCAAAGAGCAGGGAGGGCATTGGTGAGACCAGCCAATTATAGTGATGGGGAACATGTGTCAGAGCCAATCACACATCAAACGTTGGAGAATAGAGTCCCAGTCTTTTCTGAAGGGACACCACTAGCCACCTAAGGGCTTCCCACTAGGTCCTACCTCAGAACAGGTTCTCACCCTGAATGAGCCTCTGGGAAGCGTTTATCCAAACCACAGCCATGTGAGTGCAGATACTGGACAGATTGGATCTAACTCACCAAAGAGACATAAGAATTCTGTGGTATCTCCAGAGTCCAGTACCATTAAACACCACTGTGTGAACAGGAGACCGGAGACCGTTCCTCTCTTACCACATGGATAGGATCTGGCCTCTGAGGGAAGTAAGGACTGCTAATTTGCAAAGTCTCAGATCGGAACCCCGTAGGGAAAGATAGCTTTCTGAGAATTCCCCCTTACAGAATTTCTCAGTGTTCTCCTGCACATGTGCTGAATTCAGCCTCAGAGTCCAGTCTCACTTCCCGGACCTCAGAGCCCATTTCCGGTTTGTACGTCTCATCCCATTACTTGCCAGTGAGTCTTTTTTGCAAAGAGCAAACAGGATAATGTTGGCAGAAAGTGGGCACTGGAGACCTCTGGGCTGCGGTTGCCTCCCAGATCTGCCGGTTACTAGCTGTGACCACAGCAAGTTCTCTGACTGAACTGTACTTCTACCGCTACAAAATGATAATGGCGTGCCCCTTTTGAGTTCTTGTGAGGTCAAACGGCAAGTACCACTAAAGTAACAGAGGTCTAGTACAAGGTAAGTACATTTTAGGTCAGGCAGAACCTTGTGTGGATGTCACTTGCTGGGTCCCAGTCCCAGCCCCAGTCACCTGCTCCTTTCCTCAGTTCTCTTAGCTGCCCCAGGCTGACCAGGACTGTGAAAGTCCCTGTACTTACAGATGAGGAATGAAGGCATAGAGAAGTCAGATGACCTGCCTAAGATCACTTCACCTTTAAATAAAAGTGCCAAGCCTCCATGCCAGCCATTTTTCTCTTGGTGTCTGGACCTCAAATGTCCCAATCAAGAGAAATTTCATAAATAAGATCATCTCTCAGACTGTGAAGCAGGCGGGCTACTTTAACTGGATATTCTCCACTGTAAAGTAACCTTGGACACCCTCCCCCCAAGAGTCTATTCAAACACACAGCTGAATTCACCCCAGAATTTGGGAACCAGCAGGGTTTGGAAAACCCAGGAGTACACACTTCAGACATCCTCTTGGGTCATGTCCTGGCTGCTGCTCTGGGATCCAAACTTTGAGAATCCTTGGCCAAAAAATGCTCCTCAGAAGTTATGTCCAATAGGGGCTGGAGGTACGGATCAATGGTTAATAGTAATTGACCATCATGTAGAGGACCCAGATTTAGTTCTGAGCCCCCACATTTGGTGGTTCACAAAAGCCTGTGGCTCTAGTCCCACAAAGCTGCACACAGTGGGCATACAGACGAGCAGACGCTCCCACAAACACACAGAGGGAAAGCAAAGAACTGCTTCTTCGTTATGTCTCATAGTCACCACACTGACTATTTTACTTAGAAAAAAACATACCCTCCTAACTCTTATAAGCCTGTAGAACACTGTGAGAAATTATGACTACAGTTTCTACTGGCCATTGAACGTGGGCTTCGTCACTGTCCTACTAGTGTTTCAGGAGCGAGTTTATGCAATGTGTTATATTTTCTTTTAAAATAAATAGGCGGATAATAAAACTGCATGAGTTGCGCTGGGATCGCAGAGTCAATAGGAGCGTTTATCTTTGTACAAACCTTTCTGTTTGAAAGATTCTTACCTGTTGCATTCATAAACTATTCCAGCTAACCCCTTAGCAAATGAAGGAGATGTGAGGGGGACACCTTTACCCTAAGGCACAGGCAGAGGTGGGAGGACATCTTTACCCTAAGGCACAGGCTGAGGTATGCTGAAATAAGGTTAAAAAAAAAAAAAAAAAGAAAGCCAGCTGCTAAGAAAATAGGACTTGGACAAGGGAGTTGGAATCGGAGCTCCAAACAGCAAAAGAGCTGTTGCAAATTCGTTGTGTATATGTGTAAGAAAATACTTATGGTTTGTGTTGATGTTCACCAGTCCTAGGGAGGTTGACCAGATATCCAGTCACTACCTACTGCCAGGTGTAGGATTTAGTTCCAGGTCCCCTGCCACCTTCCCAAGTACCACAAGCCCCCCATTACGGTATGATCTCTATAAACAGCCCATTCCTGCTTTACCGGAAGCTCCCTGTTCAGACCCTCAGCGTATCCCATAGGACGGTGCCACCCACGCTCTCTGGAAGCTCGGTGCACGCACCGCTGAGGCTCAGAACTGCTCAGAAGCTCCAATTGTCAATGTGATGCCTTGTTGCTGCTGTGTTGCTCTCTTGTGACTTATTTTTGCAGTGACACTAAGTGGCCTCCTGTGTTGTCTCTTTCAGCCAGTAATGTTAAAGTAGAGACTCAGAGTGATGAAGAGAATGGGCGTGCCTGTGAAATGAATGGGGAATGTGCAGAGGATTTACGAATGCTTGATGCCTCAGGAGAGAAAATGAATGGCTCCCACAGGGACCAAGGCAGCACGGCTTTGTCAGGAGTTGGAGGCATTCGACTTCCTAACGGAAAACTAAAGTGTGATATCTGTGGGATCGTTTGCATCGGGCCCAATGTGCTCATGGTTCACAAAAGAAGTCATACTGGTAAGGCCTGACGTAGTTTTTCCTTGAGTGTCTCCTAAGGTCCTGTGGGGGCTAAAGGAGCAAACTGTCCTGTCAAGGGCTGGGGTTGCAGCTTAGTAGTAGAGCACTTGCCTAAGTTCACACACACACAAGTCCCTAAGTTCAAAGTGCAGAAGGAGGGTGGGGCCAGGAATGTGGTCTTGGAGCATGTTTCCAGTTGACTAGAAGGGTGGCGGTTGCATATAAATAGCCCCCAAGTTGTACTGAGGCACAACATTTTTATCCTGGGGCAGTACTTGAAAGGTCTTCTCAGCGTGTACCTAACCAACCCTGTGAACGAAAGAGACGGCCAACAGCATACATGTGTCAGCTCCTGAGACCCCCAATAGTAAATTTACTAAAACATAAAAAAATAAATAAATAAAAATAAATACAATAAAAAATTTCAGCCACAGTGGCTGACCCTCACGTACAAAGCGTTCATCCTTTGCAAGACGCGATCAAAAGCTAGAGACACCAAAACAGACTTCACAGATTTCCCGTGAAGAAACTATACGTAATATACTTGTTTTTAATCTTGTTGACACGCAGGACTCTCTGTTCAGAGGCATTAGTGAGTAGGGGCCCTAGCAGCAAAACGCCCCCCACCCTGGAAAGGGTGCAGGTCAGCATAAAGTGGTTCACCCTACATTCTGAGTCTCTGGGTCAGCTGGCCATATTGCCACAAGTTTTCACCCCAGAGCAGTAGGGAACTTTCTGCCAAACTCTTGTTACAGTAGAAGGTTTGCGCAAGGCTTTAAGACAATAATAAAATGCAACAGTCTGTTCAAAACTAAGTAAGTGTTTGGTGCCACTGGCACTGTGGGAAGCCTGTCCAGCTTCAGTTGGCCGTATTACCTCTGTTCCACATGTGTATGGACAGTTCAACATAACTGTCACTCCGCCATCATTAAGGACACTAAAGAGGTTTCCTATAAACACTACTGGTGCTCAGTACAATTGTTTGCATGGTATAAGGTTTCATTGGAACTAAAGAGAAACACTGTCCTTCCTTTCATAGAAGTTTCTTGAAAGGTAGGTATTATAACCTGGCGGGTTCACCCAACTCTCATGGCCACCGAAAGCTTATATGTAAAACTTAGAGAGCCTGAGCTATCTCTACCCATACCCTGGCTTCTTTGTGGCGTGAGAAGGCTGGCATCTGCTACTGCAGTATCCACGAGAGAAAAGAAGTACCACTGAATGATACCATGGTTTATTAGACATCCCAGGAAGGCGAGGAAGATTGGCTTGAAGAAATGACAGCCGTGTCTGTTCCTTACACGGGACCCATCGAGTATGTGTTATCCAAAACGTAATCAGGAGCTACAACATGTATGAGGCAATAATGCCGTGATCAAGGTTGTGGTTTTATATATGAACAGAAACGGTTTCCCAAATTATATATTCCATAGACAGTATATGTGGAGATGATTTATAAGATGGTATTTTAATAATCTCTTCAACAAAAGTTTAGCTTTAAAATTAGGCAAATTTTGGCTTTTCCAAGGGGGCCCTTTAGTCCTTGAGTTACCCGTTGAAATAGACCTGGCACACCCAGCCCTGAGAAAACCAAATGTGAGGATAAACTTGCTCTTGTCTTCTATGATGAGGTGAAAATCAACACAGAGACTCCTGTGACACATGCTCAAGGGTCTTGGGCCTGTAGCAAACCAGCGCTGATGAGGAGCAAACCTCTCACCATACAGTGAAAATCCCCTCAGGTAGATATTTGACAAACGAAACAAAATCTGGTGTACTAAATTGCCAAAATACGGCCGCCTGCCTTGATTTTTAGAAAAAAGAATTACATGTAATGATTAAACTTGCCATCAACAGATCCGGGAGGGTGCCTGACATTTGCTACATACTTTCCAGAACAAATAGTGACTAAGTATCATGTCTACGCCAATATGCTAAGCTCTTCAGTTTTGAACAGATAACTTACAGAAAGAGGAGCATAGGACCCATTGCATCAGTCCTCCTAGTCCTTCACTGAACACACACACACACACACACACACACACACACACACACACACACACACACACACGAAGTTGCTTATGGCCGACTCCATAGTACATATTTGTCTATGTGAATACACGAATCCCCCAACTAGGTTTGAATAAGTAGACAGGACAGACAGGTTTGATCTTCCAGGTCTGGGTGGAATGTGTCCGAAAAGTTTTGGGCTCTGCGTCCCTACACTGACAGCAGGTAGTGAGACTACTGCCCTCCGCCCACCCCGTGAAAGGAGTTGTGGACCACTTGGAATCTTGAGAAAACACAGGTCCTAAGTCAGACCCTGGGAGAATCTGAAGAGCCAGCATTCCTAAGAAGTCCCCAAGAGCACCGGGCATGGAATCTAGAGCACAATAAGCCTCTGGGAACGTGCTGTTGAGGAAGGGACAATAAACAGCCATCTTTGTGGCCTCTGAGGAGCTGATGTAGGATGCGTTGCCCCAGTGGACAAGCTAAGACGTACAGCAGAGCCTCTCTTCTGCCTGCTGCCCGTGACCCAATCAGCCAGGCTCATGGCTTCATAGTCCCTTTCCCAGTAAACAGAGATCTCAAGGGCATAGCCCAGCTTCTGCTCCTCTCCCCGGGTGACATTCCACTCCTGCCATTTTCTAAGTGGCTTGTGGGCACCAGAGTGTCACTTCCCCTTGGGTGCTCGGTTGGTTTCGTGTTTGATTCAAGTGTCACAACCCCATCGTGCCCACCAACATCTCAGGATGAGTATGAGGATCACCCTGGGGTAGTAGGAAAGAGGCAGGAAGTGCAGCGGGCAGGGCCCCACCTGTAACATCACTGTTCTGAATAGTAAAGACCAGGAAGTGGCCTGGGCAGAACAAAAGGGCTGGCTTCCTGTGGGCTCCTGCCTAGCAGGTGCTGCACATCTAGTCTTGTGCGCCATGCTTCTTTAAAAACCTACCTTCTGCAGACAGGCCCTCAGATGTTCTTTATTTCCCAAGTGAATGGTCGAAAACACTGTGACAGAATAAAAAAAGTGTAGAGTGCCTGGGTCAGAAATTCAATTTAGAATTTGCAATATCTAATGTCGTGTCGTCCCAGTTAAATGTAGGCAGATACAAGCTTAGAGAGCCTTAACTTACTACAAGCTGTTGTTCTTCAGGAAACAGGTCATGGCCACTGGCAACAGACACAGCTGTGGGCTGTGTCCTACGACCCAGCTCTTCGAGCATACCCCTTATGTGTAACACCTGCATTGAGTAGAATAGCCTAGGGTCCATTTTAGAAATGTGGTCTTCAAGACTCCCCACCATGGGCTGTGAATTCGTGCCCACACAATCAATTGGAAATCAGTAGATTTGCAGTAACTCTGCCTTACCTTGCTTTGTGGCAAAGATTGAGACGCCAGGCAGGCAGGTCTCAGTCCCCAAAGAATGCCTACCTTCCCTTCCTAAGGAAGAGCAATGTGCTTTGAATTATCAGTCCTGTCTGCCTCCCGATAACCAGAACACTAGCTCGGGTCACATCAGGGAGACACAGCCCTGCAGCACCTCCTCAGCTCACAGAGGGGTCTTCCAGCTGCTAAGCAAGTGACTTGGCCCATGTGGATCACCAGAAGTTCCTGTGCAGCCTGAGGGCCCAGCCTCTCTGACTGAGAGCTATAGTTTTAGGCATGTTCCAGTTCCCAGCTGGATCTTCCTGCACTCACTGCTCACTTGTCTTTCCTCCACCCATCCAATCGGAGCTGAACACTTTGTGAACACAGTGTCAGTGGAGTGTGCACTCGGGTCTCACAGACGTGGCAATGGTTAAGTTAGTGAGGCTACTTCAGTGATCGATCCCCGTCCTCCTTGACTTTAGACGGTGTTTTCACAGTCAGCTAATGCAGACAGGAATTTTGGGAGACGCTGAATACTTACTGGGTAGTATCCGACTGGCCATTAAATGTCATCGTAAATTAGTTCTAACTTTTGCGTTTGCACTGCCCAGTGAAAAAGACTTAGGGGTAATTAGGAAACTCAGGCACCACATTAAAGCTTAACCTGCGTGGGTTTTAGCACCTCCTGAACCCCTATCAGTAACTATGATAACAGCCCTCTGCTTCTCCTCCATTGCCCAGCTGGAGAAGTGGTAATTGGGCATTCTTAACACATTGTTTATCCTTAAGAGAAACATGTCTCAGGACATGGGTTTTCACACAGAACGGTCTTTTAAAGAGGCATCTGTACTTCAAAAGCGGCTTTCATAAGAAACGTGATGGGCACATCATCCAGAGAGTTAAAGGCTCAGTTAGTGTCCACCCAGGAGGACAGTCACACACCCCTATTCACAGGGAGCTCCTGCCCTTTCTCCAAATCCAGGGTGTAAGCCGAAACTCTTGGGCACACATTGCAGGAACCCTGGGCTCTCTCAGTCACAAACAGAGTAATCTCCTTGGTAACGCCTTCAAGGGCAGCACGATCTGTCCCTGGGACAGGACTTGTCCACTGAGGACACAAAAACGGATCTGAAGGCTCTCCGGGTTGTGAGGAGAGAGAAAGGCAGGAAGTCGCAGGCAACTGGCTGTGCTGCCAAGTGTGGGAGGGAGCCAGGGGTTCCCTCTGGAGGACAGGCTGCCGCTGTCCTGTCCCCGAACTTCTCATTTTATTCAGTCTTTCTCCAGCCTCTGCCTCTCACGCTCACACTTTCTCTGTCTGTCTCTCTCCTGATTTGCCTGCTTAGGGACAGACAGGTAATGGAGAAGAAATTGAAAGGGAAAATACAGGGAAAATGTAAATGAATAGAAGTTATTATAACTGTTATAATGAAGTGCCTTTCATTTAAATATAAGAATGTAACGCTGAAATGAACTTGTGATCCTGAAATGCATTTTTAATGAGTTTCCTTTTTATTTTGCTGCTTCAGTGGCATATTTTAAAGACCCTTTGAAAAAAGCCACATTAAAAACCCCACCAAATGCCACAACACGCAAAATTGGATATTGGTTTATTCCAAAACTGCTGATCAGGAAGAGTGACTCTTCATCACAAAATGTTGCAGTCACTTTATTTAAATGAGTTTGAATTTGCATTGTGATGTGCCATTCTGATTTAGGGGAAAAAAATTAGATTTTCAGATCAAATTGACCCAGCCGCTGAAGCGTTAAGCAGCTGGCAGGTTTAGTCTAAAGCCTCATGTTCTATCAAACCTGCAGCCGGTGGAAGTCACCGAGCCCATGGGAAACAACTTTCTTGCGGCCGTCCTCCTCCGCAGCTCTTGCACAGAACTTACCCTCTTCCCTTCTCGCCCAGGTGAACGGCCTTTCCAGTGCAACCAGTGTGGGGCCTCCTTTACCCAGAAAGGCAACCTACTGCGGCACATCAAGCTGCACTCGGGCGAGAAGCCCTTCAAATGCCATCTCTGCAACTATGCCTGCCGCCGGAGGGACGCCCTCACCGGCCACCTAAGGACGCACTCCGGTAGGTTCCCTGGGCACGGCAGAGATGCCAGGCCCCGGCCATCTCTGTGTAGGGGCCCCAGATCATGTGTCCCACGTTCCCAGCCACTGCCCTTCCAATCCACCCAGTCCACAGCCCTCTGGGAGGGTTGGCCTCCTGTGTGGTGATCAGCTGTTCCTACTGAACTAGGGGAGATGGGTGAGGGTGCACACGAGAGAAAACCCTGCCTCCCTTGTGTGTTGTAGAAGAGTTTCCCTTCCCAGCACGTCAGGTAAGTGGGGTCTCTCTGAAGTACACTGCCTGAGCCCTTAGCTTTGCCTTTACATCTATGGCTGGGCCACACATGTCACTGGCTTGGGTGGGATATACTGAATAGCAGTGATAAACATCATTGTCCTTACAGAGAGGACACGGGTAGGTTGCTAACACTATAACCCTGCCAGCCCAGGGCACACTGCCCCAGCCAGAGAGTAACTTCCAGGCCAGAAACCAACAGAGGCTTTGATGGGACTGATCTGTCTAGAGTTGTCAGCAGACAAACTGCAGACAGCAAAATTTCCCTGTGAGGATGTCCTGGATACTCTATAACTTCAGAACACACTCTACATAAATGCTGCACGGATGTCAAAATGTCCCCAACCTGACACACAGACTCCTCTTCTGCCTCCTGGGTGGCTTCTTACCCAGTAGCCCCACAAGCCTCCAGGTCTGAGATACAGGGATTTTTTTTGTCCAGCAACTATGGGTTATGTTTGCTCGCAATCTAGTCAGCATGTGTAACAACATTACATTGCTTCCCTACTGTGCTGGCCTGTGGTGTCATGGGCTACACTGGCTCTAGGAGCACGAGGTTGATGGGCCTTGCCCCTGTCCTGTGATAGCCAGCCATCACTCTGTCATTGCTAAGTGACAGGAGGAAGGTCCTCAGCTCATCTCCTTCCCAAACAGAGCAGATGCATCTCATGGTGCAAGTCATCCATGTCTTTGGCCCCATGTTTCCTGAGCCCCCCAACAGCATCCTATGTGAGTGTGGCACGGTAGGGTGCTGAGGTCCTGCAGGAGCAGAAAGAAAAGTCAGTCTGTCTGTTTGAAGGATCAGGAGGTTCTCACAGCAGGAGGACACGGTCAAGCCCAAGCCGAGTTTGCTTTAGGGGAACTCTAAACCAATGGGAGTGGAGCACATTTTAACAGGTGTTTATCCAGAGCTGGTTTTTCTGGTTAGTGGTCACCTTCAGATGGGCAGCTATAGAGAGGAAAGGCTATGAGTCATCTCCCCTGTACTCTACTCCCCTACCTGACTGACAGTGACTCACGAAACCGTACAGCAGAAAGCCGTGAGTTTCTTGGCACTGCCGAGAAAGGTGTTCCTCTGTCGAGGAAACAGAGGAACTGACCTGCTAGGCAGCATGTGAGTCAGAGGTGTCAGGGGACAGACACCTCCCTGTCCTAGGTGGGACACTAGCTCAGACCGGGGAGACATTTTCTACAAGGAATGAGCAGCATCGAAGGCTTCCTGAGACGGAGGTAACACTGAGTGTATTTGCTACACAAGGCGAAGGCGATGCAAGGCAGGGAGTGCCACACAGACCCGTGCAGGTGGCAGGCGAATGAGGAGAAAGGCACCTAAACACAAGTGGCAGGCGCCATGCACTCAGGTTGGCAGCCAGTGTAGCTTCCCGACCAGGGTTAGTTAGCTCCCTTCAGTTGCTGGTCTGCAGTGTAAATCTGTCCTGCATGGCCAACCTTCAGCTGTGAGACAGCAAGACGTCTTGTGAAATTGGTGCCGGGCTTTGCGTTTTGCCTCCATGCTTAGTCCTTGCGTTTAAGGTGCGGTGGTATCCTCCTCTCGATGGGGCTGATGACTTGAGTGGCTGTCTAAAACAGGCAGAGGGCTCCCGACCATTATCTCTGCCAGAGTCACCAGTGACCTGTCATCGTAGACCTGGGGTGTTGGTGACTCTGTCGTCTGAAAATGCCCTTAACAAACAGAGCTCTGGGAGAAAAGGAACACTATTTCCTTCTTCAAAGCAATTTGACCAGAATGGCAGGACTTTGGTCTGGGTCCGCAAAGTCCAGGGTAGCCAACTTTCTTACTGCATGAATGACCCTGCCTACTTCCGTTAAAAGCTGGGGTCCACCATAGCTTTCCTGGGTACCTGGTGTGGTCTGAGACTGCAGACTCCACTGTGGTGATGGAACTTGGTGCTGTTATCAGGGTTGGTATCCTTTTTTGGGAACTACAAACTTTGTTAGAGACACTTCGGTTCTCGTGTTCCAGGATTAGAGTCATTCCTATACTGAGAAAAATCAGGCACTTACACAGGAAGGCCGTTGGATTCACTAAATCACCCAAATTAAAACATTTTCAGGAAAGGACATATGGTATATCTTTATGCTGTGTTAATTTCTATGACAGTAGAGTATAAATGTGCAACCGTATGCAACATTCGTTCCACATTTCATCATTTGTGGTACTTCACTGTCTCCACACAAAAAAAAAAAAAAAAAATGTGTAAGGAGTGGAGAGGTGGCTCAGCAGTTAGAGCACTGATGCTCTTTCAGAGGATCCGCATTTGATTCCCAGCAACCACCTGTAACTCCACTTCTAGGGGATCCAACTCCCTCTTTCAGCCTGTGCAGGCAGGCACCAAGAAGCATGTGGCGCACAGACATACATGCAGGGTAATCACCCAGCCCATGAAATCAAGTAAGGTAGAAATCTACTTCGGATTCTGTAGAGGAAGCTTTGGTTTCCATGAGAGCATCTTCAGAGCATCTTCAGAGCATCCGGTCACTTAGGGCGAGCATTTAAATAACACTGCCTTAGACCAGGTACCAAGTGCCCCTGGATGGATGGCTTTCACCATACTTAGCATAAGAAAACAATATTATGTTGAGGTGAACATCTATATTCCTCATAAAGTGGTTGGAGAACTTCTCTAAAAGGGGGTCTTTATTGAAGTATGCAAAAACTGCCATCACATGGACCCTTTGCTATTTTCCTCATAAATTACCTCTCAAGGAATCCAAGAAGGACTAAACTCATGTAGAACAACACTGCCCACACGAAAGCCACCAGCCATGTGTGGCACTGAAGTTTTAGTAAATTAAAACTAAACAAAACTAAAATGTCAGTCCTCTAGCCAAACTCAGAAACTCCATGTGGCTGGTGGCTACCATATTGAACAATACCGTGAATGCCACTCTGAACAGACAGGCGAAGAATGCTTAGAGCATTGGAGTGAGCTCTCATGGGCAAGGCTGATCAGGAAGTTCCATTGTCTCCTATTCTTTGCAGATAAAACAGGGGCTTTCCATAAGCTCTTCCGATGCAAGACACATTGCATATTCTCCATGATAAATGAGTTTGGATTATCCAGATCCCTCTTCATTCTCTGCTTTTATATTGTATATTCTTAAGCGA
Source organism: Rattus norvegicus (assembly GCF_021556685.1). Lineage (NCBI taxonomy): Eukaryota > Metazoa > Chordata > Mammalia > Rodentia > Muridae > Rattus > Rattus norvegicus. The sequence continues at coordinate 90,741,343 of NC_141547.1, forward strand.
GAGAGTATGTATTACAAGTGTAAAATACTTTCGTATTGTATAGAAAGATACAACTTAGAAATATCCATTCCTTTAAAGCCTTTTCCTGCCATAGTTTCATAGAGACCTTGAGCAGCCTGGTTTGGCCCCCTGGAGTTTTCCCCTTATTCATTAGATGGGTCAGCCTGGGGAGAGCCTACCCTCACAGTGAATCTGCACTCTCCTCATGTTTCTGTCCACACTGGAGCTTGGCAATTGTTGACTTTTTCCCCATTAAAGGACACACTTCAGTGATTTAGAGAGGAGCTCGATAGTCAGTGCCATAGGTTAAGATGAAAAAAAAAAAAAAAAGTCACCGATTCTTGGTACAATCAGTGAGTCACCTGGGCATTCACATTTTTAAAATCCGTTAATCTTGACTAAGTCCATAATAGTCATAGCTCTGGAGAGAGTACATCTTTTTATTTTTTATATTTTTTTTGTTATAAATGTATTGCTTGCATCCCCATTACCCAGAAGGCCGATTTTTAATCGGAGTCTTAAACTCGATTGTGTTTTCTGCAGTTGGTAAGCCTCACAAATGTGGATATTGTGGCCGGAGCTATAAACAGCGAAGCTCTTTAGAAGAACATAAAGAGCGATGCCACAACTACTTGGAAAGCATGGGCCTCCCGGGCATGTACCCAGGTAAGCGCTGAGGCTCCCTGCTGAGCTGGACCCCTCCCCCTCCTAGCTCCTGGGTCAGGAGGGGTCTCTGTGGCCTCTTTCAGCCACAGGGGGAACTTTTTATCCAATAGCATGGGCCAATGACACTGTGGACAGATGCTTCTCTCCTCTCCAAGTTCTCGATTGACCAGTCATTACCTGTCTTAAGACCTCCCTTCACAGCAGTGAGCCTTTTAAGATTCTGTGTTGTGGGGTATTTTGTCGTTGTTGTTTAGGGTTTTTTTTAGTGGTGGGGTGGGGGGACTGAAACCAAGAAGAATTGGCTGAAGCTGGAAGTGATGACAGAGCTTGCCTGGTGTGCAAGAGGTCCTGAGTTCGATCTCCAGTACCACGAGTGAAACAGTAAAATAACCAAGCTAAGCTAGGGTAGTGTCGTTTGTGATTGCTTCTTTGTATTTGAAAGTCCAGATAAAATATGAGTCTTTTAAAAAAAAACTAATTACTCTTGAAAGTCTTTGAAGAAGAACTGCTGGGCTGGGACTAAACCTTAGTTTAGACTAGGCTTTGAGAATCCACACTTGGGAAGAGGGCAGAAGTTGTTGAAAGACCTGGCAGGCACTGGTTCTGAGCCTGAAGAAGAGTGTTGGGGTGTATACTGAGTACTACCTTGTAGTGAGAATCAGTTTCTAATTTGTCCTGCCTGGTGTCAGTGATTCAGAACACTAGAGTGATGGCTTCATGCTCCAGTTCTTTCTCAAGAAGTGAGAATTTTCTCTCGCAGGAAGTAGCAACCTGACCTCAGCATGGCCAAAGAGCCAGGCACCCGCATTTAATGACATTGGGTTCTTCCTGCCTCTGACTCATAGCACATAGAGATACTCGAGATGATCATAGATGCCCCCAAGCCAGTGTCAGCCAACTTCCATCACTGTAATGGGTGTCCAAGGCAGCCAGGAATAATAGGAAGGCAATTCTGTTTGGGAACTTCAGAGATTTCAGGCCATGCCGAGAGCATAGGTACACTGAAATCTCCTGCCAGAGGGATCCGCACAAGCCACACACACACACACACACACACACACACACACACACACACACACACACACACACAGGCTAGGGACCTATGTTCCTTATCGAAAGCATATCCCAATGATTTAAGGACTTACCCCCAAGACTCCACCCCTCACGGTTTCCAGCAACTTTTACTTGGATCATCCTAGAGCCACGGCCTCCAACATATAGACCTTTGGGGGCCACTCTGGTTGCAAACCGTAACTGCCCAGGTCGTGTCTCATTTCACTGTTTGACCCCTGCAACGCTTGCCTTGTAAATACACAATGAGCGCTGGGTTAGGGGCCATGGCATTGAGGCTCCAGAAATGAACTTCGGTGTCCAGCCTGCCAATCAACATGTCCGTTCTCGTTCATCTCCCTCAGGCCACCTCACTACTCCGCACACCTATTTAGGTTGGGTGCATTAGTTAAAACTGCCCAACTCAAGAGATGTAAGCCCAAGAGACATAAGGGAAGGTTTGTTTTTCCCTTAGTGAAAAGGTTGGGAACGCCTGTTACACTTTGCTGATGTCTTCATAGGAACTGTCCTGGGCCTCACATGCACCAAGGACAGAGGAAAAGTACTGGGCTCAGAGGCGCGGTACGGTGTCACCTGAGAGATGGGGCACCGGGGCCAGTGACTAAACCTAGTTCACAGAGAAGGGAAGATATGTAAATGAACATATTAGCTTGAAAAAAAATCACGTGTATGAGTGACTTCTAGAATTCGATTTTATGACTTTCTGTATTTCCTTCTATTAATCAGAGTGGGCTGAGTGTTGAGCCAGTTAACAGGACACCCTCATAATTTACTGTTGAAAGGAGTAGTTTACCAGGGGTAGCATGTGACTAGAAATGCAGGTTATTATGGTAAAGCTGTAAGATGCATAAGGATTCTGTTGGCGCGCACGGTACAGATTAAGGGGCAGGAAGCTACCAGGGCAGGGGGAGGGGGGAGATGTAGAAGATGATGGAGAGAATGAAGGCTGGTCCATTGTCAACGTCCACCCAAATCTAAGCATGGTTTTAACACAAAAATGTCTGTGCCTCTTGTTAACATTTGATAACCATTTCTTATAAAAACCTGTCAGAAGAAAATTAAAATATTGGCAAGGCTAGGGGGTACATGAAGAAGATGTAGCCATGGCTCAAGGAACTCTTTGGGTAGCATGAAGATAAACCAGATAGAACCAGAAAAAAACCTGTGGTAAATCAATGGCCTGTCTGAGAAGGGAAACACGCATGGCAGAAACAGTGCGGGGATCGCTGGTTAAAAAGGAGCAGCTGATCATTTTACACTCTCAGCTCCCAGGGAGTGAAGGAATTATATATTTTAGAGACCCCTGCCTTGCAAACTAGATGTCAGGATAGAGGAGACTCTGCAGGAGGCAAGCTTGTACCCTCACTTATGACCAGGGAGAGTTGGTACAGGAAAGGAGATGGGGTTGAACTAACCCGAGTGTCTGCAGTTCCCTTAACGAATGCTCGGCTTTCTACCCTATGCGACTGCTTCGTGGTCACTAGGCATTTGCTGTGTGGCTGGGGACCATTCCCTAGACAGCTATCACTTCAGACCCTTTGTTTATTTCTGGACCTGATGATACTTTCGTTCTCGTGGTTGTCGTTAAAGTGGATTAAGGCAGTCTTGACGAAGGACCCGCCAAAGTAACACAGTTAATTCACTGCAGTCCAGCCTTGGTGGGTAGACAAGCAGGTTGTTATTTTGGTCTTAGGGATGATGTGGGTTGGACAGGTGGAGGATGGGTTGCTAGCAGGTGGCTAGTCCTTGGCATTGCTGTAGCTGGTTCTGCCAGGGGCTGGAGGATGAGAAGACAGCTCTTGTTGGCACCCTTCCAATGTGCGGATAACACTAGACACGGCAGTATCTCAAAGTGCAAACATTTCTAAACTAGCCTCTCTAACTGTCTTTGACTTTAGTCATTAAGGAAGAAACTAACCACAGCGAAATGGCAGAGGACCTGTGCAAGATAGGAGCAGAGAGGTCCCTTGTTCTGGACAGGCTGGCCAGCAACGTCGCCAAACGTAAGAGCTCTATGCCTCAGAAATTTCTTGGTAAGAGTCAAATGTTTGCTGTCTCTTAACATAGAACTATGTGGGTGTTCTAGACTCCAATAAAAATTATTTGAAAGTAGTGGAAAAGGGAAAAAAAACCTCCCTTTTTGGAAAAAGAAGTGGTAAGCTTAATACTTCTTAAACACTATAGAATTTTCTTTCTAGTAATTTTCTTCAAACTGACAAACCTTTTCCCAGGAATTAGATAGAGGGTCATAACATTTGGAGCCTTTGGTAGGATGCTTCTGTGGCCACTCTGACAATGGTTAGATCAATTCTTTCTGAGTTTCAGATCACATTTTCCCCAGAAGCTCATTTACTGCTCCCCTCAAGTATAGTGAGGGCTAATAGGAACCCATAGAGACTAGCCCTTCAGAGGACAGTGAGGGGGAAGCTAGACTTGCTCTCACGATCCGTCCTTGATACCATGCGGAATAATGCAGAGGGAACGAGTTGTTCCTTGAGGTACTATTGCCTATAGCAGATCATAGACAAGAACCTTGTGTCCGCTAGCTATCGTAGACACTTCGAGGACAAGGAAAGTAGAGACAGACACCTGAATGGCATCACTAGTCCCAGGGCCAGGCTTTAGGTCAAAGCAGAGACACTAGTTAACTCAATGGAGACAACATGGGGGAAATGACCCATCCTCCCAAGCCTAGGTTCCATTCTTTATGTGTATCATAAAGTAATTGGGGGCATAAAATACCCCCACAGATGTAAAGAATTTTAGAAACCATCAGTATGAAGGTCAGCTACTATCATTGTCAAGAAAGGAAACCTTATGTCCAAGAAAGAAAAGGTAAAGTGTTTGAGAAGCTGAGGTGGACTTTGGGAAAGGGACAGGCCTTCCGAACCATGCCATACAGGCAATGAAGGAGTCATTGAGTCTAGGCATTCAAGGAGAAATAACTATGCTTGTGTTGGGGTCTGGAACGGGACTAGTGGGACGTGATGAAGGGGCGTGTATTTTCCCAGCTTTGCCCAACTATCCACTGGAAAGCAGTGAGTAAAGTTGTCCCTTGATGCTCTGACTGTAACAGTAATGGTCGTTGAGGGTCAAACTGAGGCATGTGGTCTGATTTAGAATCACAGAAAGCAGAGGTATGTTCCCAATGGGAGCAGAAGCTTAACACATGAAAATGACATGGGTCAAAATTACCCGGAAATGGGAGATGGCAGGAGTATGAGTAGTAATCAAAAGAGAATGCTTTGGTGAAAAAGAAATGGAGGTCAGGGTTGGTGAAGGAAACCATGGCTTCCCTTGCTTACTGTGCTGTTTGTAGGAAGGGCGAAGCCAAGTCTGGCAAATAAGAGTTCAGAGTTTGAGGTAATTTTTTTCAAGAATGCCATCCTGGTAAGGCTAGCCCATGGAAGCTGTGCTACAGAGGACGTGCAAATAAAAAATTGGTGGCACACACAACTTTACACCAGTGCACCTACATTGAGGCAGAAAGACAAAGGTCAGGTTCTAGGAGTTGGGAAGAAGGAGGGAACAAAAAACCATTAGAAAACAAAACAGAGGGCTGGAGAGATGGCTCAATGGTTAAGAGCACTGGCTGCTCTTCCAAAAGTCCTGAGTTCAAATCCCAGCAACCACATGGTGGCTCACAACCATCTGTAATGGGATCTGATGCCCTTTTCTGGTGTCTGAAGATAGTGACAGTGTAGTTACATAAAATAAATAAATCTTCAAAAAAGAAGAAAAGGAGGAGGAGGAGGAGGAAGAGGAGGAAGAGGAAGAGGGGGAGGAGGAGGAGGGGGAGGAGGAAAAAGAAGAGGAGGAGGGGGAGGAGGAGGGGGAGGAGGAGGAGGAGGAGGAGGAGGAGGAGGAGGAGGAAAGAAAACAAAACAGATACCACTTATTGGAAATTTTGTTCATAGACTTGTCTCTGTGTATGTGAGCCTTTGAACCAAAGGAATGAAGAAGATTTCATTTCCTGAACAAAGATAGAGGGAATCTTGGTCAAGGAGCCAGTTGTTGGGTGGCTGGGGCTTTAGAAAGTATGAGGTGCAGGGCTCTTATCATCTCCCTGACTGGTGCAGAGGACAGGAACCATGGAGAGAGCCTGGTGGGCTATCTGGGAGATTGGCAGAGATGAAGAAGCAAATATGTTCAAGGCTTGTGAAGAGTAACTGACCTCAGGAGGCAGGGTGTGACTTCCTCTTTCTGATTAGGAGCCTGAAGAATGCCACATGCTTTAGTGATGAGCGTCTGTGGTGCCCTTAAGCTTCAGGAGACTTCCAGCCAAATAGAGGCTCTGAAATTTTTACCGTGGCTCTCCTGAGTGAATGGGCATTGTATTGATTCACACGCTCTGTGTGAAAGGGACTCACAGAACGGGTGAAGCAACACGGAGAGTGGAGAGCAGTCTCCAGGGGAGAGGTTAAACACAGGGGGAAGTGGCACTGTGGGAACAGGAGGACCAGGATAGCAGAAGTGAATGTGCCAGGAAGGACTCCCAGCAGCTGTGCTCTGCTGGTGTTCCCCAGAGGTGATTGGCAGTTCACGGACTAACTAGGGCCTCTTCCTACTCTCGAGTCTGCCTTCCTTTCGGTGCTATGTGATGACAGTCCTATCCACCCTTCCTACTGTGTCATAGTTTCTCTCTAAAATGAAGAGAGATGGACCTCAAAGGCTACTCTCTACATCTATCGTGTACCTGAGATGATAGGTAGCTAGTAAGAGTTTTGATAGAAGTATCTGATGTTTTTCAGATAAGTAAATCCAACATCCAGAAATTACCAGTATTAAATTAGAAGAACATCATCGTTGATATATATACAATGACTTGTATATTTCAGTGGACAGGTTTAGTAATAGGTGGATTACAATGTAGAGATGTGAAGCAAATGCCTTTTAAGTTCCTGAATGTGCCACCTCAGAAAGATTACAACCGCTTTCCCTTCTGCCCATGTATTGCTAGAAAATAAGTCCACAGTGACCACGGCATATTCAACAGGTCTTAAACTTTAAGAGATAATGGAGCGTCAAGTAAATATTCACTCCCAAAGGGGATTCTACATTTTAGAAAGAATAACTGTCAGGAAAAAAATATTTAAAAAATGATTTCTATTGCTTTTATTTTTTACATTGTACCTCTCTGTCCACAGTCTATTCAGAAATCATTATTCTTTTGTTAATTTAGATATTCAGCACTGTATATTTTAACAGGTGAAAGAATCAGACCCAGGCCTCTTAGGACCATTTCCGTATATTTTGATTAATCCCCTCAATGAATAGACTTTCAGTAGACGTTCAAGCACCCGTGTAGATATCCCATCCCCATCACTGCTTTAACTTTGAGGATGTCCGCCTGTCACTTCTGTATAATAACCCCAGGAGTGTGTGGCCTCAGACCAGTCTTCCTTCTGACGTTGACAGATCTCTCCCTGTCGCCTGATGGCAGAGCTCGCTGAATGGTGTAGGGGCCAAGTTCAACTGATAGTCTTTTCTTTAATGGCTTTACTTTTCTCCCGAAATATGTAGTGTTCTTTCCTTGAAGTCAACCATTCTCGGTAGAAAGCACTTTGGTGTTTTATGTTGTAGATGAGATGAAGCCTTTAAAAGTGGGAGGTTCCTTTCTTCTTCCTTGTCTTCTGGAAGCATTCCTTTTCGTAAACACCAACTGTTCTATCCATTGTGACTTCTATCCAAGAGTGCCAGTCTCCCGTGACTGCTGGCATTTTGCTATTTTAATTTCTTTGTCTTTTTTAGTTTATTTACTGTTATATTTTCTCTGCTTTGAGTTCCTAGCAATTTTTATTCTAGTGTTTGCTATTTCTTTTTTTTTTTTTTCCGGAGCTGGGGACCGAACCCAGAGCCTTGCGCTCGCTAGGTAAGCGCTCTACCACTGAGCTAAATCCCCAACCCCGTGTTTGCTATTTCTAACTCACGTATTAAGTGTGTATTGAATTGGGGTTCATTTTAATGCTTGGGGTCTAAAATCTTCTCTATTTTGGTTTTTGGGTTTTTTTTTAAATATTGCCTATGAATAGCTTCAAAATTTGACTGCTTGCATATACTAAAAAATAAAATAGTTAGAACTTAAATTTTTTTTTTTACTCCGAGTCATGAAGTCATGACGTAATTAGGCCTCATTTCTCCTCTTCCTGGAATTAAGTTTCCTTTTCCCCTAGGATGAACTTATGGGTTTGTCTTACTTCCTTTCTTGCCAAAAAAAATATTTTCCCTGTAACCATGGCATTTCTTTTGATCCTGCTCATTCTACTTGATCTAATGTGGCTTGACTGACATTTCAGATACATTTCTTCCCATTGTATGTGAGACTTTTCCTATGAGAACTATGATTTTTTTTTAAATCCTGAAAGAATGCCAACGATGTTATTGGGAGAGTTCAGGTGAGGCCAAGTACGGCTTTTGTTTAAAATATTCCCCTTTGAGAGTTCTCTCACAGTTTTCAGATTTGGTTAAAGCTTTAAACCAGCAAATGATGCCTTCTGTCTCCACAAGGAACACCTCAGGGCTTCACTTCCCCTTCAAGGCCTTTACTTCTGTGCAGGGGAGCCAGCCACATGCTAAGGTCTCTGATGCCATGTGCTGCCTGCAGGTAGAACTTTCGCTCCATGATCAAAATAGAGGGGGCCAGAAATTTCAGCCCGTTTGAACTCTTTCTATCAGTGTGATGGTTGGGAGGGAACGCTGAGAATGTTGTTGATCTCACCTGTTTCTAGAAGTGACATTACCCAAGGCTTTGTCTTGAGTCTCAGGCAAGAATTTTCTGCTCTTTTCCTTGGTTATAGATAGATGAATGTAAAGTAAATAAATAGGAGAGAGAGAGAGAGAGAGAGAGAGAGAGAGAGAGAGAGAGAGAGAGAGAGATTGGATGGATGGGTGGATGGATGGGTGGTGGATGGATGGGTGGATGGATGGATGGATGGATGGATGGGTGGATGGATGGGTGGATGGGTGGATGGATGGATGGGTGGATGGATGGATGAATGGATGGGTGGATGGATGGGTGGATGGGTGGATGGATGGATGGGTGGGTGGATGGATGGATGGATGGATGGATGGATGGGAGGATGGATGGATGGATGGGTGGATGGGTGGATGGATGGGTGGATGGATGGGTGGATGGATGGATGGATGGGTGGATGGATGGATGGGTGGATGGATGGGTGGGTGGATGGATGGATGGATGGATGGATGGATGGGAAGATGGATGGATGGATGGGTGGATGGATGGATGGATGGATGGATGGATGGGTAGGTGGATGGATGGGTAGGTGGATGGATGGATGGGTAGATGATTGGTGGGTAGGTGGATGGATGGGTGGATGGATGGGTGGAAGGGTGGGTGGGTGAGTGGGCAGATAGATGGGAGGGATAGATGGATGGATTAGATTAGATAGGTAGGTAGGTGGGTGAGTAGGTAGATAATAGATTTCACTGGAGCACTGGGAACTTTGGTAGCTTTTAATTTTTCACATATGGGTAGAGAAATTTTACGGGTAGATTTGTAACACCATACTCATCTGGAATGTATATTGCTTTCTTTTCAACACCCACTTGTTAAAATTACATTCTTGAAACAGCAGGCTTCAATGGTTGCTTAGAAAACCACAGAACCACAACTCTGGGGAGAAACAGCAAAGTAGCAGCTTTGGTGAGAGATCACACACTCGTACAGCTAACATAACTAGGCCACACCCTCCTCCATTGCTAGGGTTTGGTAGCAAAGGAGATGCAAATACAAGAATGGGTTCCTCGTGCCCACGTAATGAGATAGGTTATAACCTTGATTTAAAAAAAAAAAAAAAACCCTTCTCCCTTGAGTGGAGAGAGATCCCTTCTTTGTTTCTACTACCCACTACATGTGGCTTTTGCTCTGTCCAGAGTATGTAAATGGACATTAACAAGTTTTCTTTCTGTAGTCTGAGGATCACCACATGCCATTGTCAGAGTATGTGTTGCTCCTGACACGAGGAGATGAAAGTAAATGAAACCAATCCGTTGTGTGGTGCACACCCAGGGAGATGAATAAACGCAATGCAAAGACACTGAGTCAGGAGGACTGTGTTCCAGGGCTACTATCAATAGTCACTGATTTGTTTTTTTTCAAGGACTATGGGTACATTTATGAACTGTAGGATACTTTTCCCCCTGTAGATAAAGAGTTTGGATGAACTGATGACCTCAGTGCTGGCACGAAAGACACTGGGGTCACCTTCTTCCACCATACTAACAGCTGCCTTCAGGTCCTACCTGTGGGCAGCCGGTCACCCTTGTAGCTCAGTCCGTTGTCTCACTGTGGCTGGACAGTTCGCTTTCTTCAGACCCTTTACCGGTGCCCCTTTTTTATTTGAATAAAATCAATGTAGTCTAATGTTCCAATCATATAGATTCCAGTTGCACTTGGACATTGCCTGTGCCCCAAGAGCTCTGTCCCATGGACCTTCACATGGGATTTCACAGGTGGGGATAGAGTCTGAGATCACCATTCAGCATGTATCTCCCCTGCTAGCTGTGTGTATCCAAGGATTCATCCCAAGGATACATATCCATTCTCACTGGCTTTCCCTTTAGTCCCACTGTTGATGTATTGAAAAGAGGGAAAAGGCATTGTGGGAGGTGAGGTGTAAAAATGCATCTGAAACTGTAGGCTTCCATGTGCCTTCTTATCATCACTAAGGGGGTACGCAGTGACTGCCCTTGCCAACAGGAATATAGACTGTCGATTTACTGAAAGAGCTTCCTATCTGGGTCATGACTTCATATTATACTTCACACCAATGTATTTAGAAGATAAATCTTCGGGGCTGGGGATTTAGCTCAGTGGTAGAGCGCTTACTTAGGAAGCACAAGGCCCTGGGTTCGGTCCCCAGCTCCGAAAAAAAGAACCAAAAAAAAAAAAAAAAGAAGAAGATAAATCTTCAAGGAAATTCATTTTGTTTCATTATAAAACATTTTACTCCAAAACTAATTATCTGAAGCCAAATCTAGTCTCATCTCCTACCAGTGCCAGGGAAGATTTGTGTTAGCCAGATTTTCCATTACGATAGGGGAAAATCCGAGATGTTCAACCTGTAAAACAGAGGAGGCTTGACTTACAGCCTGGAGGATGCCTCACCAGCATTGGCTGGCCCTGCTGTGCTACTCTGTGGCAAGGCAGCACAAGAAGCTTGTAGAGTCGAAATGTTTGTCTTGTGGCTGTGAAGCAAAAGAGGACTATATGAGGGTCAGAGTTCCATGGTTCCCTTTGCGAATATAGTCCCCAGAATCTAAGGTCTTCCTATTAGGCCCTTCTTCCCTAAAGAGTCCAGAATCCCCCAGCAGCATGTCCCTGGGTAAACGCTGAGCTTCTTTGACATTTGATGGGACATTGTTATCTAAAAATGGGCTCAGCCATAGTCATAGCTATCCTGGGATTCGTCCAGCTTACGAGCCACAGGTTGGACAATACCTGAAAACATGGGCCCTTAGGGACGTCGAAGGTCCAGACAGTAGCAGAGCTCATAGAATCCTACAAGCTAAGCAGGAGACCATAGTCTTCTTGAGGCCCAGGTCTGGGCACTACTGATTTCTCAGTTCTGTTCATCTTTAGTATTAGAATTGTTTGTAAACAGTAAGTGGATTGTGCCCACCTCACAGCCTGCTCAAATAGATTTTCTCCATTTCCTGCTTCCTGTTTCTGCTAATTATGAAGAAAGGATACATACAATTATGTTTAAGTATCCCTTCTACTTCATCATGCACTGGAACCCATCTACTTTTGAAATACTTATAAGAAATATATCAGTTATTGTAAATAATATGTAACCATGTTTTGAGTACATTTTTAAGATTATTAAAATGATAAATGTAATATAGTATCATTAAACAGTATACATTTAGAACACTTTTAAAATATTTAAATTAAATATAGTACTATTAACTTTATCATACTTAATGAAAGATGGGATTTACTCCTGTGAAATATGCCCTGTTTAAGCTGAAATGGATAATCTTTAGTTTCTTATTCATTAATGGGTAAATAGGTTTTCTTGAAGAACTTAGCATAGTAAGTCCCTGGGCAAGATGGCTCCTTCTCCCTCCTGAGCCCTGGCAGGTGTGTCCTGTCTGCTGTAACACTAAAACACCTTCCTGGGTGTAGATTTCACTCATGGCCGTCTACTTCCCACAGGAGACAAGTGCCTGTCAGACATGCCCTATGACAGTGCCAACTATGAGAAGGATGAGATGATGACATCCCACGTGATGGACCAGGCCATCAACAATGCCATTAACTACCTGGGGGCTGAGTCCCTGCGCCCGTTGGTGCAGACACCCCCTGGTAGCTCCGAGGTGGTGCCGGTCATCAGTTCCATGTACCAGCTGCACAAGCCCCCCTCAGACGGCCCACCACGGTCCAACCACTCAGCACAGGACAGCGCCGTGGAGAACTTGCTGCTGCTGTCCAAGGCCAAGTCCGTGTCATCAGAGCGGGAGGCCTCCCCAAGCAACAGCTGCCAAGACTCCACGGATACAGAGAGCAACGCGGAGGAACAGCGCAGCGGTCTCATCTACCTAACCAACCACATCACTCCGCATGCGCGCAACGGGCTGGCTCTCAAGGAGGAGCAGCGCGCCTACGAGGTGCTGAGGGCAGCCTCAGAGAACTCGCAGGACGCCTTCCGTGTGGTCAGCACGAGTGGTGAGCAGCTGAAGGTGTACAAGTGCGAACACTGCCGCGTGCTCTTCCTGGATCATGTCATGTACACCATCCACATGGGCTGCCATGGCTTCCGGGATCCCTTTGAGTGTAACATGTGTGGTTATCACAGCCAGGACAGGTACGAGTTCTCTTCCCACATCACACGGGGGGAGCATCGCTACCACCTGAGCTAAACCCAGCCAGGCCCCACTGAAGCACAAAGATAGCTGGGCATGCCTCTTTCCCAGCAGCTGGACCCACGGCGGACAATGTTGGGAGTGGATTTGCAGGCAGCATTTGTTCTTTTACGTTGGTTGTTTGAGATTTGATTTGCGTTTAGAAGACAAGTTTTTAATGTTAGAGACAGGATTCCATTGCATCAGGAACGTTCAGAACACCCATCCTTCTAGACGGTTTTGTTGACTGCTAGCTGAGATTTCCCTGATATGTGGCTTCCTAACGCTCTCCCTACCCGCCCCACCCCCAAAACAGAGCCCGAATCTTCAGAGAAATTAATTAAACAATTACCCAAGTAGGAGCAAGGTGGATTTTTCCCTAAGCAGAGTTTATACCACAAAGATTCTCCAAGTCCTCCAAAACAGCACAGGGACATCAGCCTGTGCAGAGACCAGGGCCGAAGGCTGAACTTAGAAAGCTACTATTAGGCCATGTATTGCACGGCAATGCGGTGTCGGAACAAGATGTTTGAGGTGCTGAAGGGAAGGGATTGGAGAGCCATGTGGCTCTTCTTCATTTGCCTGATCACACTCAGCCTCCTGAGGGCTTGATGCCCAGTAAGATGAGCTCACTGCTCTTGTGATCGTTTTTCTATCAGTTCCGTGCCTTTAATGGCCCCAAAGCTCATCACTGCATTTTAGAACCCAATCCTGAAATTGAGACCTTGTTTTAAACTTCTGATACTGTAAAACTTCTTGGAAGCCAAAGCTTTCTTCCAAGCCCCATCCCCAGTTATCTTGGTTCCTGTTCTTCCCTGGGCTGATAGTTCCGGGACCTGCTATTCCATGAAAACAAGCACAACCCACCCTTCACTTCAACTGAACCCCTGTTCTGATTATAGCTATGGACTCGGCTGTCTTGATAAATGTCTTTCCCTGCTCTGGATGTATGTTATTTTCTTTGAAAACCTGTGACACCATTATCCAGAATGACCATTTTTAGATGGAAGAAATATGTGAGCCCAGCATCTCAGTGGCTAAAACACAAAATATCCATACTTTCAAACAAAATTTTTAAATATTCCAAAGCTCTCTTCTATAGACACCCAGTAGCACATGTTTTCACATAAATAGGATACGGGACCATGCAACCTTTATCAAGTAGAGGTATTAGAATGGTGTGAGGTTTGGAGGCAGAGTGTGACCAGTACAGGTTCCCAGAGAACCTGTATAGCCAGACCAAGACAGAGATGTCACGCTGAAGACAAGTCAATTAGCTAGAGGTTCTCAGCAGAAAGGCCTCTCTCAAGAGTCAGTATTAGGGTTGCTACCCTCTATCAGCTCAACAGAAATAATTGTAAATGTTTACAGCACTGTCTTCACAGAAACTTGTTGCTGTAAAATTATAAAAAATGCTGTCTTCTCCCCTGCACTAGGTCAAGCACTGCAGCGCCCCAAGATAGCTGGTAGATACTTCATCTCAGTCAGCAAAGCGTCTCACCCGCTCTTCTCCATCCCATATCACACAGACAATGGCTACTCTCTGAGCCTGGCAACAATCTCTCTGCCCATCTAGTTGTCAAGGCAGGTTGCCACCATGCCAGACATACACATCCCAATTCCATGGTGGCCCAGTGTCTCCACCACCACAAACTCTCTTTAACTTAAATCGCCCTATGAAAGAACACACAACACAATGACCTCTGATCCAATTGATGAGATATAATTTGCTCATCTAGACACAAAAAACCCTGTACACATCCACCCCTTAAGAATATTCATAACAACCTGTAAATGTGCAGAGAGGAATCTTAACATCCGCCTCCATGTTCTCTCCTCTGCTTCTCCTGCCTCCTCCAGTCTCCTCCTCTCTCTAAAATATTTCTCCTGCCCATCCTTCCTTCTCATCCAATGACAGGCCTCCTTCTCTCTTGTACCTGCCTTCACCTGAATGACATCCTACAGAAACTTTCTGAGGTGATTCCACAGAACTGGAGGAGAGATTGTCTATAACAGCTTTTGAGCTAAAATGACGTTCTTAGTCGCAGCTCTCCTGACATACAGGGCATGATCATCACTGGTGGGGGTCGTTCTGTGAAATGCAGCTTGCTTAGTACTACCCCTGGTCACTCCCCACTAGATGCCAGGAGCACCCTAGCTGATACCCAAAACTGTCTTCCCGGGTGCTCCATGGGCGGAAAACTACTGATCTAAACTCTAAATGAGTGCAAAGTACGGAAGTTTTCCAAAAAGTAAAAAGCACTTGAAGCCTTTCCCGGTCAGCAGCCTCAAGCTGTACTGTGTCTTTGCAGTGCTGATGAATTCTATAAATCAGCATTGGCAAATACACTTCAGATACTTCTGAGTTCAAGTGAAGGGACAGAGTTCACAAAGGTATCCCTCTTAAGTCTGTGTTTCTTTGTTTCCAGAACAACATGGCATTTCGAAAGCGAAAGTAAAATTACAAATATAACGACGTACAGTGAATAAAGGGAGAGAATTTGAGGAACTAGAGCTGTGGACAGTTTTTGTTCCATATGCAATTATAGGACTGGCCTTACCCAAATTCACATATTCCAGGTGACAACCTTCCAAGCCTACAATTTGCTGGCAGCTTTTACTCACTCTTGTTCTTAGCAATGAGAGCCATTAAGTATGGTCCAAGGAAGATGGCTCCAAACCCCACCGCCACCCCCGCCCCCACCCCTGACACTGGTAATCAAAGGTTAAAGCGGAATTGTAAATAGTGGCTTCAGGAGCTGTTTTTTAGAATGCTTTGCCCTTTCCTCTCACTGCCTTTTTTAGCCAATATAAATGTCTATTTGCACACCTTTTGTTGTGGTTTTATATTGTAACAGCATTTTTTTGAAACTATTGTATTTAAGATAAGGTTTCATATTATGCCCACAAGTAATTAAATTATGTTTGAAGGTGGCTATATTCTGTATCAAAAGTTGATAATGTTTTTCTTTAGCTGGTAAAGTAGGGTTTTGCATGAGCTCACTTTTTGTTCTGTGGTTTGTTCTGTTACATGGTGTGTGTCTTGAGTACTGCTGTGTAATGAAGCCTGCTGAGATCCCATTGCCCTCTAGCTGTGTTTCAAGTAGCTATCAGAGGCAAGA
This sequence comes from Rattus norvegicus, assembly GCF_021556685.1. Taxonomy (NCBI): domain Eukaryota; kingdom Metazoa; phylum Chordata; class Mammalia; order Rodentia; family Muridae; genus Rattus; species Rattus norvegicus. The sequence goes on from NC_141547.1 coordinate 90,757,068, forward strand.
GGTTCCTAAGAGGAGGCTGACCTGTTGGTGACAGCTGGCAGTCACCATGTCTCATCCCTTCTCCTCGCTGTTACTCCAGCTTCCTCTCCCAGGTTCCTTCTGTGATTCATACCTTAGTGTGCGTGTGTGTCTGTCCTGGAGAGTCAGGAACATCATGATGTCACCATTGCATTATGGCCAAGGGCATGGCCCAGCACCAGTTGCTTCAGACACCAGCACACTGTTTCCAATTTAGAAACAACCACATAATAAAATGTTAGAGTCTTCAATGAGAAGCAGCGATGCTTGTCATAAAGAGGGGGCTTTGTTTATGCTTTTGTTACACTTTGTGCCCTTTTCTTCTTTTGTTTGGTTTTGACTGAATTGTGGCCTTTGTAACATCATCTTGCCAAAAAAAAATTGAACTGAATTTATATAGACATATTATGGCATACCATCTATTTCTCCATCAGTTACAGCAATAAGAGTGGATAAACTCTAAACTCCAGATCTCCCACATTGAACGTCTATGTTCTTTCTGTGGTTTTTCTTTCTTTACGGTGAGCCACAATTAGGCTTGAGATGTACGGCCATCCAAACCCAGGAAGCTCTGTGCATCTGGTGCTACAGCACTCACTGTGAGTAAGTGTGGCCAGATATTAATATGCAATATTGTTTCCAGTCCTTTCTAATACACTTTTTTATGATGTTGTGTGTGGTGGTTAAATCTTCCTGTATCACTACTGCTTCAGATCTTCACCTCCTTGCTGACCGGTACATGGAAGTGAGAGTAAGAGAATGCAGTCATCCCTGCAGCCCTGACTCCAGCCTGATGGTAACTGATCTCTGTTTAGCTGGGAACAAGTGATTTCCACTGGGGGCATAGAGTATCCTTTTGTGCATATTTTGCCTTAGATCACTACAGAAGATATAACAGAATAAATAAATTCTACAAATACTCTGTCTGCCCCACCCAGTGAAGTCCACACACAAGCATAAAACAAGGCCCAGCCATTGTAGGAGTCTGCTGTAGCCCCTCAGAGACAGGAGATAAGGAGCTCAGGCCTTGAAACAAGAAGTGTGAGCAGATACGCAGGAAGAGGCGCAGCCAGTTAGCTTAGCTGGCCAGCAAGGGAGTCCCTGGTAAGCCTCTGAACTTGAGCATCACAGGGAAGTGTTAGCAGACGAGGAGCATCCAAGACAGAACGGACGGGATGGCAGCTTTCATGCCCTGCCTTTTATTCCTCTCCATTTTAAACAAGCACAAGAATCATTCTCAGAATGACTTTCTGACACCTTGGAGCAAGGCTTTCTCTTTCATTTACCTGCCTCACTTTGGAAGAGATCACCAGAAAGCTACTTCAGACTTCACTTCTAAGGAGTGTGTAAATGTAAACACTGGGCTCTTTTCTCTGTGGGAGCCTGGAATGAGCATTGAGGGATAGGAGGGAGGTCCAAGATCCCTAGCCCTATTTCCAGTACTTCTCAGGCATATTTTGATCAGCAGAATTCAGATTTCTATCAGCAGAAAATGATGTGGAAGTTCTGTGACGCCTCAGCTAAACGTCCTTGCCTTCTTTGAAACCGTTTTGATTCTCAGGAAACAATGCTTTGGGCACTAGGGATATGGCTCAGCTAGTAGATTGCTCATCTCAAATGCCCAAGGCCCTGGGGTTCAATCCCCACACACTGGGTGTAGTGGGAAACACTTGTAATCCCAGTGTTCTGAGGAAGGGGCAGGAGTTGAAGGAGGTCTTTGGCTCCATAGGGAGTTCAAGGGCAGCCTTGAATACCTAACACCCTGTCTCATAAAAAAGGAAGAAACAAAACTCTGGCTGTTTCTGAAAGTTGCCTTTTGTCATGGCTTCAGCTAAGACACAGAGCTAGGAGCAAAAGAGATAGAAAATTGAGCAATTAGTGAAAGGCTCAGAGGAAGTTCTCAGATGACCAAAGTGGGAACTCCGTGTTCCTCCATCATTCTGGAAACTTCTGGCTCTTTCTCTGCACCAGTACCCGAAGCAGCAACCAACTGGCACAGCCCCCATGCAGAGGTGAGGTCAAATGCTGCTGTTGCCACACAGCATCCGCCTCGTGTCTTTTCCCAGGCTACTCCCTCCCCAGCACACATACCACCTCCCAGGAAACCCAAAGGGATTTCCATGGCCCCTAGAGTAACACTGCTTTTAGCAGCCCCGTACCCTTTGGCTTCTCTATTCTACTATTAACCTCCACCCTGGGCAAACCCACTCTCAGATTAGCACACAAGAGGCCCAGCCTTCAGTTTGTCAACTACAGCCCTTCTGAGTTTGGGGATGGTGCCCCAGAACTAGTACCTCAGAAGCATCTCAAACCCTACCCTATCTCACCCCTATTGCTCAGTTGCAGCTTCCAGAGGTCACTTATTGAATATTCTGGAGAGGAAAGGATTCATGGGACAACCCCCAGCCCCAGCCATGAGGTGTGTGTGCAGCCAGACCTCCAGTACATGAAGCAAATAATCAGTCAATGCTAGTTCACTGAGGGCCAGTTAGAGCTGTGATTCTTCTGAGCCTGGGGTCACAGTTGTCTGGATAGAGGAACAATGTCTTCCCACAAATAGTCTGAAACAGCTTAGACGAACAGGTGAGAGGTCAAGACGTTCATTTTGCTGCTCTCAAAATCCCAGCTTCCAAGGGTGACCACCCTGCCAGAGCGACCACAGTAGCAGATGCACATAGCCTAACCCTCATGGCCTCAGCCGTTCCCTGCTGGACAGCTCTGACATTCTACCTGGCTTGTTGTGTACATTACAAAGACAGAAGGCCACATGCCAACTACAGTGGGTTTCCCTAGCGACTCCACCCTATGATGCAATTTTCTGTGACTATCTTTGAGGGCCTCCTGTCCCCTGAGTCCTGTTACTGCAGTCTAACCATTTTGGGGGTTCAAAAGTGATTTGTGAAAATGGGGACCTGATCAAGTTACTGTCTCTATCCACAGATCATCCTCAGTGATTGCACTGAAGTTTCAAAGCAGAGTATAGATTCCTCAGTTGGGAACATGGTTGGGGGTGCTTTGCTTTTAGAAAGTGCTCCTAAGAGTATGGTCTGGTTCTTAAGAACAAGATTCTGGAGACCACCATGTCTGTGTTTGAATGTCTGCACTGCAGGCTAAACAAAGGTATGCAACAGTGGACACGTGACCTAACCTTTCCAAGATCCCTTTCCTCACCACCAATGGCTGGAGAGCTGGAGGCTAAAGCTAGTAACCTCTGACAAAATGTGAACACTGAGGCTGGGTCACTCAAATATACCGTTCTTTCTGACTTTTTTATATACTATCCTCTCCCTCTTATTTTATCTCTATGACAACCAGGCAAGCCAGCAGTCCATCTGCACTCCCCTCTCAGATAGCTAACCAGATAGCTAGAGTGGGTAAGCAGCAAGCCTCTCCTCTCTTGTAACACCAGCCACACTGATACATCCTCAGAGTTTGCAATTTCCTGGCAGTTGCAGGGTCAAGCCCCATTGGACACATGAAAGACAGCAGCTGGGAGGCCAAGTCTCATAAAAAGATGGTGCTGGGCAGAGGTGGATAAGGCTATCGGTCCTGGCTCAAGCCCCTTCTCCTTTTAAGGAAAAGTGGATCTGATCTGATCCTCTTGAGCTACAGTGTCACTCTCAGGGAGGAAAATACCTGCCTTCAAAGCAGTCCTCAGTCTGGTCTTCACCATATTGATCCATAGGTTGCGTGTCACATCAGTTTCTCACTGACAAAGAATCACTACCCTCAAGACTTGCCCCAGAGCAACAAGGCAAGTGGCACAGGGCCAGGATCCAGAGCCAAATAGGAAAGAAGGACATGGTTGAGCCAAGGGTAGGGAGCTGGATCTTTCTAAGTATGACAACTGTGGAACATCTCTAGAGCCCAGTGTGTGGTCGGTGGACTTGGGCAGCACCCAAGACTGCAATGGAAGCTATGGCCTGCCCTGCAGCTGCTCTGTGGGGTAGAAGAGACAGCTCTAGGAGAGGGGGAGGGAACATGAAGAGCTGGCAAAGGAAATGAAAATAGTTGTGCATGAAGGAAGGAAAGCCTGTTCAGCAGGCATCCTCAAATTTCATCCTCAAAATAAGAGACCAATTACAAGCCCAAAAGAGGCCAAATGAGGAAGGCAACTGAGGAAGACCTCTGAGCAAATGACCCTGAAGGTCGAGTAGGAAGAGGTCATACAGCAGAGGTAGTCTCTGACCTCAGACCTACCTAACAGAGAAGACACAGTCTTCAGCAACACAGTGCCAAAGTTCAGCTGGTCTCAAGTTCTTAGCCAGATTTTACAAAAAAAAAAAAAAAAGGAAAAAGAAAGAAGACCCTCACTGGTCTGTCTCCTGGCTTCTTCCGCCTTTTGACAAGGCTAAGTGCAGGAGCAAAGTGGACATCCTTTGACCCCTGACTCCTCCCCAAGTGACTACAGACTCTGGGTGTCTGCTTCTGGCAGGATGTCTTAAGCTCCAGCTCAAAGAACAAGTCTGGTGGGTCCATGTACAGCATTGAGCCCCTGGCCCAACGCCCTTAAGTCACAGGCACTTGACCTGGGGCAGAGCAGATGAGCCCTGGGGACTTAGTGAATCGGCACCAAGGGAAGCAGATGTGTTCACCATGGTCCCCAGGCACAACCAGGAACCAGCCACTAGGGGAGGAAATTTGCATAGTAGGGATAATTTGGTACCAAAACTGTCCCCTAACGTGAACTGCATGGATCTCGGAATAGTTCAACAAATTTCACTTCTTCTTTCCCATGTTTTCTCAAGCCAACTAGATATGAGGTAGCATATCTGACTTGTCCAAAGGTTTGGGGGTGTTATTTTATTGTTATTGTTGTCTCCCTTCATGAATCAATCCCAATTCTTTTCTCTTTTCAACCCGCTACTCCCTTATGCCCAAAGTGAGCTTCTGAGCTCCCTCAGAGACCTCTTCTAGGCACATGCCATGTGGGATCATCCAAATGCTCTGACCCAGCACACAGTCACGTGGTATTTCCGATTCACAAACAGCGGTGGTCATCTGCCTCTCTGCTAGTGTACTTGGCCAATGCTGCCTCACTCTGCTGCTTCCCTAGAACCTGCTTGAGCTTCCTCATTGCCATTATCCCTGTGGCTTTCTGTGGGCAGTGGGTGGACCAGTCCCAGAGTGAAAATGGTGTGTGGTTTCAGGGCTCCCCAGTTTCACTCCCCTTCCAGGCCTCCTCCTTTCGTGGTACCACCCTGATTCCTACCCACAGAGGCACAGCCCTTCTCTAACCCTTCCAGGGACTCCCAATTGCCCCCACAAATTCCCACTTCTGCAAGCATCAGGAGCTATTTTTAATAATAGTTTTATAACACGTCACAGGAAGGCCATTGTACATTTATATCCACTGAGACTGTTACCAAATTTTGGGGCGACAAATACTCTAAAATAAACCATTAGTCGATCTATACAGATGCTAGCCAAAGAAAGACTAGCTGGAAACAAATTCCTAAGCCACCAGCAACATGGCCAGATTGCTGTTAAACACACACACACACACACACACACACACACACACACACACACACACACACCAAACCTACACTCTCTAAAGGGACAGGACAATATGAGGTAGGCATAGCCTGCAACAGGAGGTTAGGCCTAGAGCAAGCTTCCTCCTCTTCCTGGTTGGTTGGTCCCAGAGTGTGAAAGGGCCTTGAAGCCTGATCAGCACATACAGATGCTTCAGTTCGAAACTGGAGCCTTTCTTCTTGTTGCAGCTGTTGACTTTAGTTGTGGATTCAAACGAGTGAAAACAGGTTTCTTTTCTTTCTTCACTCCATTTTTAAACATTTAATTTAATTTAGTATATCTCAGAACACAAAAGTAAAGCAGACTTTCTTATGAGTTCAACCTCATGGCCTCAGGGACGATGAAGTGCAGGCGGCTTGTCTATAGGTAAAAGTCATTCTCTCCATCATGACTGTCCTGTTCCCAACCCTTCCAAATCACATCTAATCCTTACTTGCCCTCAAAGTCTTCCCACACTGCACTGGCTGGCAAAACAGAATTCATGGCACTCAGTGTTTGGTGCTTCTTCCAAACCAGATCTGTTCTTAAAGTAAGCTTGTGGTGATCAATCCTGGTACTGGCTGTTAAGTGGTAGGTTGCCCTCCACAGACTGGGAGCTTGGAGGGAGGGAGCTGAGCTGGTTCCAGGCTTCCCAGACCCACCATAATAACAGTCTCCCTGTGTCCTGGGCTCCCTGGTTCCCTGGTCCTGTTCAAGGTGACGATCTGGACCCTCACCCTGTCTTTTGTTTCAGGAGCCCCTTCCCATCACTGCACTCGCTTCAGTCTTCCCCTTAGGAGAGGGGAATGCAGCAGCTCTCACCTTGGGATCACCAGGAGGGGCCACTCCTTGTCCTGGCACTGAGGACAAAGTCTCTTCCTGGAACAGGCAGTGGCCCTGGTGTGAGAAAAGCAGAGAAAAGAGCTATGCACCAGAGAAGGTGGGAGCCACCCCTTGAAAACAGAGAAACTAGCTATTTCGGCAGCAAGTGTAGGACAGAGGGCATCATCCATAGATTGGGACTTTTCTAACTTAAGCAATTGTTGTTCCTATTAGAATATATTGGCATAATCCAGTCCTATAAGCATGGTCAAGTTCCATCCCACTGACACTGATCAGGCCAGAAGCTGACCTGTTAGGTTCCAAGGCCAGTAACTGAGATATGAGAGGACAACAGTTCACTGTTAAGGGGACGCCAAAGTTTTGCCAATGACTGCAAGATTGTTAGGTGTTCAGAGTCAAGTCTAGCACTGAACAGACAGGACCTAGCAACCAGTCAGGATGCAGAGACCAAGGGCATCTCAACCAGCTCTTGAAAAACAGATAGCGGGTAGAATGAATAATGGAAACATGGAAGATACTTAAAACCAGAGGTGCCAAGTAGATGGGGACACAAAAAGAAACAAAAGAAGCAGGACAGTAAATCAATTCAAAAACAGTGACATATGTCACTATCAACATCAAACTATATCAACAGTTACATTAAGTGCCAGTGAGCAAAACACACCAATTACAAGACAGACACTAGCAGAATGAACCCCAGCTAAGACTTGTCTACAGGTTGTAGGCTGCTGGGTGAGCACTGCTCCAAAGTTCAGGGAACGCCCTAGAAGCAGAAGCACAAAGAGAGCCCAGGAATGGAGAGGAGTGCTGAGAAACTCTCTTCTGGAATGACAGCGCTATGGAAGCAGTGTTCAACCGGCACAGGAGCTGCGACTGATGCGGAGTGAGTCCTGCCCCTTCTCTCCTTGAGGAGCCATAGGCAATTAATGATTACCAGGAGACAGGGAGTCGTGTTTCTCAATGGTGTGCCCCTTGCTCAAGCTAACAGTCTCCAACTATGTCTGTGTAACCCTAATGAAATGTAGGGGCCATGCATGCACAAAAAGACATGAAGGAGGACTTGTTAGGGACAAAGGGGTTGGGGAAGTGAGGGGATAAGAAGGGAACTAGGAAAATATCATCAAACTGCAAATTTGAACACACTACACAGAATTGTGAATGAATAAATAGTAAAAAGGGAAATATTTAAAAAGTTTAAAAGAAAATTGTTGACCTTCAGCTAATAAAAGCCTATACATTAGAACATCAAAAGCTACAGACCATCACAGGAATGTATGGGACCTTTGAGGAAAGAGTTAATTCAGCTCAATCATGTTGGCACGCTCATTTTCGATGCACCCTCTACTTGTTATCAAAAACACGGGCTCTCAAAAAATAGAGAATGAAGATGTTAATTTGAAAACATAAATGAAAAGCAGGAGTAACTATATTAATGTCATACAGGGCTGACTTCAGAGTCAGGCAAATTATTGGGAGTTAGGAGGGGCATTATGTAATGAACAGGTACTCAACACTCCTAGAAAATGTAACAGTCCTGAACGTGTAGATACCTAGCAACAGAGCCTCAAAATACAAAATAGAAAACAAAAATACATAAACTATTTCTCATGTCTTCTTTAAGCAGTATAGGTCAACAAGATGGCTCAGCTCCCAGCTGCTAAGCCTGAGGGTCTATCTGGAAGTGGGCGACCCACTTAATAGAAGAGAACACACACACACACACACACACACACACACACACACACACACACACACACCAAAGAAAAAGAAAGGAAATGCTTTAATGCTTTGTAGCCTTGGCTGTCCTGGTCCTAGCTCCTTGGACCAGGCTGGCCTTGAACTCACAGAGATGTGCCTGACTCTACCACCCTGGTGCTGGGAGTAAAGGTGTGGGCCACCACTACCCAACTCGAATCTTTTGTTTATAAAGTAACGGATTAAGAAGGCAGGAGGTCACTAAGGATGTAGTTTACCTGAAAAATAAGAATAACGTGGGCAGAGAAAGACAGTGAGGAAATTTTAGGCACACTGGCCGGCAGGAACCTGGACCTCTCAGCTTGAACCTAGACTACTGCGCTGCAGTAAACCAGGTAGTAGGGTTGCAGCAGGTTTGCTTCCCAGGCCTGCTGACCTTGCTTGTGATACTGATCAAGACAGAGGAGGTAGCCACCACTCGGCTACAGCAGTGCCTCTTAGCATCCCAGACAAAGATGGGCCCCCCCATCCCCAGCCTATACTACAGTTGCTATGCTGCTGTGGGTGGCACAGCCCCGGGAGTAAGGGTGGAAATGGGTGTGGTCTCTGATTTCAGGTAGTGAAACTAAGGCCAAGGAAGAAGACAGCCTTGGTCAAGGTCACAGGGAGTCACCCTTAAGCCACATTTCCTAAAGTTCATTATGCACAATACAAAAGAGGAATGAGGCCAAAAGTCTCAGGAAAAGTCATACATCTTGTCCCCTCATGGAGCTCCACATGTCTCTGTGAAAAGCTGAGGAGAATGGGCTGACATATTTAATGCAGTCTTCCACAAGTGTTCGAAACCTAAAAAGTCCCTAAAACTGTTTTTAAATTGTTTTAAGCATGCATGTCACTATAGGCAGGGAACAACTGAGGTAAATGGGGCCCAAGAGGAAGAACCCTGATCAACAGCAGCCTGACCCTATCTTTCCCGAGTCTGGCATAGTCCTAAACTACTGCCCTCAGGACATAGATACCCCCCTCCCCACCCTCCACCCGATGCTGCTGTTCCCTTTCTACAGCACCGGGCCTTAAATCATGAATGAAGATAGGTTCTGTTAAAGAATGGCTTGGCCAATGGTGGGGTAAGGGCAAATTACCTTTGACCTACTCTATCTGTAGGCACCTTGACATCTCTGTTCTCAAGCGGTTCAAGATGTAACGGTCTCCTGCTTTCTGGGGTCCATTTGCCAGCCCATAGTGGGAAAGCTAGGATAGCTCAAAGCTGAGACTATAGCCACTGGGGTAGCTACTAAGATTTGTCCTCCTTAGGCAGGAAACAAGAGATGGATCTGCCTGTATCTGGGCTTGGTATTGAAACTGAAGACCTGACCCAGGGATTGACTAGCTCAAACCAGATCTAAGTTTTAATATCTGTGCTGGCCACAGGAGCTGGCACCAACATACCATCTCTCCAGATATCTTCTAGTCTACACTTAGTGAGACCTATCATTAGACATGCTTGGAGATTAGAATAAAAAGAAAGAGCTGCACCAAGCTGGAACCTGTCTATCCATAAGGATTTATTTTACCCACTTACAAATGTGGACTTCTAAGGCTCAGACAGGACAAGCTATTTCCCCAAAAGAGACATCCTTGATGGTCAAAGTAATACCGTTTACAATAACCAAAAACAAAACAAAACAACAAACAAAAACCCAGTATATCACCACTGAGATGGCATAAGAAATTAATAGTATCTCTAAAGTTACATTTAGATAGGAAACATTATGATCTGAGCCAATCACTTTCCTGTTTTCAAGTTATATCCCTTATAACGTGATGCCTCTAGTGAGTGTCTGGGTTTAGTTGAGGCAGTAGAGTTAATGTAGAGTTGATGGCTTCAAATCATGAAGATGAATACTCAAAACCATGTCCCTTGGGTGGAACCAAGCCCTGCTTACAATACTGTGTGTGAGGAAGTTGCAGCAGGTGAGAGCAGAGCGGTCTGGGAAACAGGAACGTGGTAAAGAGCTGTGACTGTGTTTCTCCATGAGAGGTGTCCCAGAGTACCTGTGCTCGTGACTGGCTGGGCAATGTGCTTAAATGGTGTGTGTCTGAGCTTAAGCAGATGAAGTAGGAAAGCTCTGAGAGGTAAGAATGGGTGGGCTGGCTAGTTTTTAGCCAACTTGACACAAACTGGAGTCATCTGGGAAGAGGGAACCTCAATAAGAAAATGCCACATCTGCACAATGGAGTACTACTCAGCTGTCAAAAACAAAGACGTCATGAAATTCATAGGCAAAAATACACACATGGTGTGCTCTCACTGATAAGTGGATATTAACCCAAAAGCTGGCATTACCCAAGATACAACCCACAGACCGCACGAAGCTCAAGAAAGATGACCAAAGTGTGGGTGCTTCACTCCTTCTTAAAAGGGGGAACAAAAATATCCACAGGAGGGGATATGGAGGCAGAGTTTGGAGCAGAGACTGAAGGAATAGCCATTCAGAGCCTGCTCCACAGGTGACCCTGTATATATACAGCCATCAACACTAAATAAGATGAAGCTAAGAAGTGCATGCTGGCAGTCTCCTGAGAGACACAGCCAGAGCATGTCAAATACAGAGGTCAATGCTAGCAGCAAACCACTGAACTAAGAACAGGACCCCCTTGGGGGAATCAGAGAAAGGACTGAAAGAGCTGAAGGAGCTTGCAACCCCATAAGAAAAACAATGCCAGCCAACCAGAGCTCCCAGGGACTAAACCACTACCCAAAGACGATACATGGGCTGACCCATGGCTCCAGCTGCATATGTAGCAGAAGATGGCCTTGTTGGGCACCAAAGGAAGGAGAAGCCCTTGGTCCTGTCAAGGTTGGATCCCCAGTTTAGGGAAATGTCAGGAGGGGGACAGGAAGGGGGTGGATGGGGAGGGGAAACACCCTTATAGAAGAAGGGGAGAGGGATGGAATAGGGAGCTTATGTCCGGGGAAACTGGAAAAGGGAATAACATTTGAAATGTAAATTTTAAAAAATCCAATAAAAGGGAAAAGAAAGAAAGAGAGAGAGAAGAAGGGAGGGAGGGAGGGAGGGAGGGAGAGAGGGAAGAAAGAAAGAAAGAAGGGAGGGAGGGAAGGAAGGAAGGAAGAAAAGGAAGGAAGGAAGGGAGGGAGGGAGGGAAGGAGGGAGGAAGGAAGGAAGAAAGAAAGAAAAGAAAGAAAGAAAGAAAGAAAATGCCTACATCAGAGTGGCCTGTAAACAAGTCTGTGGACATTTCCTTGATTAGTGATTGATATGAGAGGGCCCAACCCACTATGGTTGCTGCAAACCCTGGGTAAGTGGTCCTAGGTTATCTTAAAAAAGATAACTGGGTAAGCTACAGAGGCAGCCAGTAAGCGGTGCTCCTCAGGGCCACCACTTTGGTCCCTGCCTCCAGATTGCTGCCTTGAGCTCCTGCCCTGTCTTCCCTTCACAATTGCCTGTGGTAAGGATGTGGAAACTGGATGAGCTCTCTCCACACTCGAGTTGAATTTGTCCTGATGTTTGTCGTAATAACGGAAAGCAAACTGACGCTGATCATTCAAATGGGACACCAGGTGTAGGAGAAGCCGTGTTTTGGGTGGGAAAGCAATACAGAAAAGCTCCAGCACTACCATATTTATTAGACTACTGTGACTAGTTTTGAAGTCTCGGCCAAGTGTCAAACGATACACAGCTCAAGATGTCAAGAATTCATCTTCCCAGTTGAAGAAAGGTTCAGAAACGGAAGGAGAAATTTCAGCCCAGAGAGGGCCTGCATTAGATTAAATAAAGCCGTTTACCTAACCTTAGAATAAAGTTAGTTCTCTCCTGCTCACGACAACATCCACAATGTGACAAGCATACAAATGTGACCATTTCAAAATAGCCAGGAAAGAGCAGTTTGAATGGTCCCAGCACAGATGTGACAAATGTCTGAGACGTAATCTGATCCTTATACATGTTATACCTGCACTAGAATGTCACACTGTGTCCCATCAACAGGTACCAAACCTATGTGTCAATCACAAGTCAAAACAGACTTCAGCTTTCAAACTTGCAACGGGACCACAAAGCCCTCCAGAATTCTCCCCTGTGTCCTGTAAGCCATCACACCTGACTTCATTTTACAAAGAATAAAATTGTTCTTAGTGTTTCCTAAATCAAATCCTACAATTGGTTTTTCTGTTAGTCTCAATATTGTGTAATAAGAACGGTGGCTGCGGGGTTGGGGATTTAGCTCAGTGGTAGAGCGCTTGCCTAGCAAGTGCAAGGCCCTGGGTTCGGTCCCCAGCTCCGAAAAAAAGAAAAAAGAAGAAGAAGGAGAAGGAGGAGGAGGAGGAGGAGGAGGAGGAGGAGGAGGAGGAGGAGGAGGAGGAGGAGGAGAAGGAGAAGGAGAAGGAGAAGGAGAAGGAGAAGGAGAAGGAGAAGGAGAAGGAGAAGGAGAAGAAAAAAATAACTGTGGCTGCAAACAAAGTCATACTGAGGACGAGGCAGATTTTGCCAGAATATCCACAATGGCCTGACCTCTGCCCCAGCTGACCACTCAGCCTTTCTCACTGCCCTGCCTCCCTTACAGAGCCTCACCCAGGGATCAACCAGCTCTCTTATCATCTGAAGGATCAGAACCTCCCTGTGGACACTGATATGCAGTCACCGGAGGAGCACCTGCACGGGACAAGCATAGAGAAAAATGCAATGCTTTTGTGGCAGCAATGACAATAACACGTGACAAAGGAGTTTATTACGTTGCTCCTGAGAGAAAAGAGATCACCCATCTAGTGGAAGCTGCACTTTTACCACCCCAAGGATCCAGTGGGCAGCCAGACACATGATAATGTCAGCAGGATTCTACTGAGCATTAAAAGTCTCACCATAACGATTAGTCACGAGTACATACAACGTACACACAACGTACACACATGCCCTTTAGGATATTCTGAGGCCATGGGGAAATAAAATACAGAGAGCTTGGAAAGTCATACCTGGCAGAAGCAAACAGCAATCCTGGTTTGTTTGGGGTTTTTTGTTTGTTTGTTTTTTTGGTTTTTTTTGTTTGTTTGTTTTTTGTTTTGTTTTTTACTTCATGCTGGGAAACAGGAATGTTATGTCATTGTAACGTGGGATGCCAGAAGGACAGGGAAGTACATTTATTTCATTCCCCACATAGAATTTTATTATAACAATGCTGTGCCATAGGCATGAACTAAGAGTAGCTATTTAAACATAATTAAAATTAATTAGAATAGGAAATTTAACCTCTTGGTTGCAAACAATCTGGACATTCAATAATCTGGATTTGGCTCTGGCTCTGGCTGCACATTGGATCTCACAAACAAGGAGTGTTCCCATCCTTGTAGCAAGTTCTGTGAGGTAGAGCTGATAAGGAGCTGTTTGCCCGGCTCCCTGGGACTCCTCGGTGTCTAGCACAGTACATGGCACAGAAGGTGGATACCGGCCGAGCCCAAATTTCCTCCCAAAGTAAACCATGCCCTCTCAATAAGATTCCCAGAAAGCCATCCTAGACGACTGTATCCTAATGGGTGCACTGTTAAAAGATTGCAGCAACGTTCACTTCTGTTTGTGAAGAGACCTTTTACTCTGCCTGGGAGGAAAGTGGCATTTGTTTAAGGTCTTCTGCTTCTGCCTGAGTGTTCACCCTGATCCCACTCAAAGTGTTGATGATGGAGGTGACCCTGAGCTCAGAGAGATGCATCTCCTGGTCTGAGCCCTGGTGGGCTCCTGTGAACTCCAGCCCTTCCCACCAGCTAGCAACCTGCAAAACAGAAACTCTAATGGACAGCGGGCGGAGGGTGGGATCTCTAGAAATAGGGAAGGACAAGCAACGCCCTCTTAGCCAGTTCTTGCAGGATCATCCTCCTCCCAGGAGAGAAAGAGGAAAGGAAGGCAAATCACTTTCCACTTGCTTCTGCTTCTCCTGAAGAAACTGCTTGCCTAATTTCCTCTGCTGCTAGAGAAATGTTCCTTGTGAAAGCCACTATTTCCACACATTCAAACTCTGGACTCCACCGGGCCTCCCAGAGGTATTTGCATTGCCACTCTCCTTCTGTCCCAGCAACTTCAGCTATCCCCATCCCCGGCAGCTCTGCTTGAAGACAAAAACCGAGAGCAACACACACTGACTGCAGTCAGCAGATCCTTCCACAGAGCATCCTGGCTCCACTGACTGCAAAGGTGGGCAGGAAGGAAGTCTGGAAGTTTCCTCCTAAGACTTAAGCCCTCCTAGTATGGCCATCCTGCACAATCCCCTGAATGACACTGGTTTCTCAGGGTCCTGAAGCAAAGGGATTTGAGAGCAGTAGAGCCATTCTCATACTCAGAGCACTCGGTAAAGTCTATTCCCTAACCCAAGCCTGTGCCTGGACAGCCTGTGTGCTACAGGGAGTACCCGGGTAGCTAATAAGACCTTCACCGTTTTCTGTCATGGCTCAATACAGCAGATACATTCAGGCTCTGGAGAAGAGGAGCCTTCCAGTTCTCGGGGTGCGATGGAAGTGCTGGTAAAAGACCCAGAAAGGGTGATGCACTGAAGCCTCTCTGTGCGGAGCACTGGCCTCAGGAGAGCTCTTAAACTTGTGTTTGCTGAATGAGCTGGCCATTCCCTCCCTCCCACATCTCCACAATCCCATTGTTCCCCCATGACCTGGAAGGGAACAGTTTACTCCAGCTGCATTCAAAGCTACATTGTCCTAAGTGAAGCAGTCACCTTGCCTCAGCCTACCAAGCAAGTGCAATTACAGGCCTATGCCACCAGACTCTTAAATGTCCACCAGAATGAAGGATGAACATAAAAGCCATATGGAGATCTGTGACTTTATGAGTCAAGTACAAAAATATCACTAAGCCCAGTGCGGTGGCCCATACCTTTAATCTAGCCCTTGGGAGGCAAAGACAGGAGGATCTGTTTGAGCTTGTGGCCAGCCTGGTCTATAGAACAAGTTCCAGTCCAGCTAGGGCTCCTTAATGAGATCCTGTTTCAAAAAGAAAAATTTAAATATAATCAGGGAGATAATAGGCCTTGGATAACATAAAAGAACAGGGAGACTGTCCAGGTTAAAGTTTTAAGTGAGGATGGGAACGGGGATGGGGAGAACAGGGAGAGAAGGATGCTTGGAGAAGCCTTGTGGAAGTCCACTAGTTTGTAAGCTAATTAAAGAATATAAAATATTTTCTAAAACTTTCTATGATAAAAAACATATTAAAGGAAGACATGAGCACAAAGCCAGCTCTGCAGAGGATACGGAAGGAATACTGCAGTCCAATAAACACACCTTACCATCAAGTAAAAACAGTATCAAGCTGGGTGTGGGGGCACACACCTTTAATTGCAGTACTCAGGAGGCAAAAGGTGGAAGATATCTCAGTTGGAGGCCAGCCTAGTCTACAAAGAGAGTTTCAGAACAGCCAGGGCTCCACAGAACACTCAGAACACTCGGTCAAGTGGGTGGTAGGAGGGACAACAGTACCACAGGATAAAGGAATGCATTCATGAAAAAGGGAACGCCAAGGAAATGGAACTAAGAAACATAAAAGTGCGGCTATTCTAACATTTGACAAAATGACATCACACCAAATCTAGTCAGCTGAGATAAGGAGGGCCAGTCCACACTCATTAAAGAAAAAAGTCAGCCAAGAGGATACAATCCCAAACCCATAGATCTGCGCTGCTCTCTACTGGGCTTCCTTTTTGCAGTGAGTAAATGGAGGCTCTCCACCAAGTGCCAAGGATGATGCAGTCTTAGACTCAGCTGTGGGTGAATGGTTTATCTTAGCCTCCTCCATCCAGGGCTCGGGGGCCAGCACAGAAGAGCAAACAGATAATGTAAGGGTTGCCAGGAGAGCTGGGAGATGTCGGCTTCTGGACATGCCATGGCAGCCAAACATGCCAGCTCACAGCAGCTGTGGGATGATACTGTGCAAGAGCTGCACAAGATTAAGCCAGTAAAAATTCCAGGATGAATCAGGGAGACACCCTCCAAGTCCCATATCAGCGAGGGAGTTATCAGCGGCTGATGGCTACTAAGGTAGGAACCCTCTTCAGACCCACACCCATTGCATATGGACAGAGTAAGTAAGCTCAGGGAGATAGGGTGATAGGGTGAAAGCCACTAGGGACAGTTGGAGAGAAGTAATGGTAGATAGATATGATAAAAGTGCATTATTTAAACGTATGAAATTTTGAAAGGATAAAATTAATCATTTTCAAAAAGCTGTTATGAGAGTTTTAAAGCACCTAAAATCAGTTAAAATACAAAATCCCAAGACCAGAGCTTTTTAGCAAATCAATAGACTGAAAATATCTAACATCTGGGTTGGAATTCCTTGCAAGGGTACCAAAACTCAAACTTCTTTCCACAGAAAGATCGAGTCACTCCAGGGCCTTGGCCGAGTCCCGAGGAAAATCTGAGAGGCGCTCGCCCCCTAGTGGCAACGGAAGGCAAGATAGGGAAGCCGATTTCACTGGTCTCAAAGGGAGGTTGGGAAAGCAGCCGGCCGGTTAAAGGCTGGCACAGGCTTACCACCTACTTAAATATGCTTTGTCAGTGTCCTTTACTTGTGGGTTGGTTTTGAAATTAAAACCTTGATTTTGAAATTGACTTTAAGAAGTCAACAACTGTGCCTACTGAAACCAATTTTGTATAAACATTGTTAATGCTAGGCCCACAAGGACTATGGGGACACGCTCACTCTGAAAACCAGAACCCTCTAGCTGTTTCTATGGACACCCCTGTCCTCTGCCGCCAGTCTGAGCAGGTGGAGCCTGCCCACCGCAAAAACTTAGCTCAGAATGAAGTCTGAAGATTCTAAGAGCTGGCGGCTCACCACATTGGCGCCACTGACCAGCGACACAGACCAACCCATGAGTGAGAATGACAGAAAACGACGAGATGTTAACAGACCTGGTCTCAAACTTCAAGCGAGCAAATATTAGCTTAGGTGAGCCGTCGGAGGGCTTCATTACTCCTCTATGACTAACAGAAGAGCACCGCCTGTCTCCAGGGTGGCCATAGGGAAGATGGAATGTAGTAAATCACAGTGCAGTGCACAGGACTCCAAAGAGGTAGCTACCTTCCAGAAGTACTGAGGTGCCAGCTTCCCCCAACACCCTCAGCAGTGTTTAGACTCTGCCATCTAGTTATCGAGATTGCTTCATTGTGAGACAGACCCAGAGAGCGATGGGGAAGATGAACACCCACTTGGAGTACATAGGACCGACCCATGTGCTATGAACATGCTCATGTCATGTCTCTGTGAAACAAAACTTTACCCCATCGTAGGTTTTGTGCATTTTTTGAATGGGCACCTAAATTAACACTAATCATTCAGCTCTGTATTTACCAGTTATGCTTATAAGCTAGAAGACCCCAAACATCCTTCAAATGTGGATGCATTAAAAAAGAACAACAACGAAGCTACTGTGTTGTAACCATATCATGGATCCTAAAAGAGAAAAAAGAACCTACTATATTTGTACCAACATAGTAATTACATTCCCTTGATAAACTCAACCAAGAGATTGCAATGTGTGATTTATGAAAATTCTAGCAAATGCAAACTAATATTTACATTAAAAAGCAATTCAGTACTTACCTGGTGTTGCTTGGGGATCATGGGCACCACCCACTGATCCACCCCTAGGAGACCACGTAGTCAAAAATAAAACTGACTCCTACAAGTAGTCCTTTCATCACGATAGATAGATAGATAGATAGATAGATAGATAGATAGATAGATAGATAGATAGATAGATATGGACATATATTATATAGCGTATACCATAGCATACTCTTCTGACTGGGTAGCAATATCAGATGTGCCTGTTTAGTCTAATATAGTTTTTAAATGAAATTATTGAGTTTACTATGAAAGGAGATGGTTCACTTAAAAGGGAATTGTGAACTGCGTCCAGTGGTGAGCACTGAATTACCTAGGTAACGTCTAACAGTAGTAAAGATAAGATTATGTGGTACGACTGAAGGAATACAACAGAGCCTTTGAAATCGGTTACAGGTAGGACTAAGTTTTTCCAAGGTACAAGTATGGCTAGGAAAACAATTTTTTCACTTCTTTGTATACAATGTTAGGGTAGATAGTGTGCATTTTTCCACTCTAATTTTGGCAAGTTGGAAGGAATAAATAATGAAGCACTGACATACTTATTTTGCATCTACTAAGCTTATCCATTAAAATAGATTTATCTGCATCATTTCCTTTAAATTGTAATAATGCCCTCGTTTTATAGCAATTTTTGATATCCTGTGAAATTATGTACACAGATACTTATCATGCATTGGGGGTTGTGTTGTTGTTCTGGGTCAGAAGCGTGCCCACAGCCAAGACATTTTTTACAGGCGTGAGAGCTCACAGAAATCTGTAACCAAACTTGGATGAAATAGAATTTATCCACTTCTGTAGTCACAGATGTAATGTTATGCATATATGTTGCTTGCTCAAAGATTCCTTTGTAAAATGGGTTTCTGAACATTCAATTTTTTAAAATGCAGATGAAATCCATATTTGCCTCACAGCTACTTCTTAAAGCAGGCTTGATTGCTTTGCTCAATTTGGAACTGGATGAGTGATTTTTTGCTATGGATTCTGATTCTGAGGTTTACTGTGAAACACAGTATTATACACGTGCAAAACATGGAGACTTTTAACCTGTTTTTAACAAAGATTCATCTTGAGTTTTGGTCATCATTCTTTCAGACATTTTCTATATGTAATGTGAAATGTTTGCTAAGAGGAATTTCTGAAAGGGACCCTCACTTCCAACCCCCACTTTCCCCTTGTATATCAACATCCAATGTGGCTAATTTTAAAAATTAATTATTCATGGCCAATGGCTTAAAATAACCTTGTGCTGTTTTCTTTTTAAATTAAATGGAGTGCATTGCCATTGTGAACAATGACTACACTGTGTAAACCCAAAAACTGACTCCCTAGCACTGGGACTCAAGGCCTGCACCACTCCTGCTGCCTCATGATCTTAGTCTAGGATAAAGTACACCTAGACTGCAGCACAGTGCGTAATGATGTTAGCTGAGTTTGAAATACCAAGATGAGGAGCCTTCTTACCCGAGGCAGCTATGCGGAAGCCAGCCCGTTCCCATGAAGCTCAGTTCTAGAGCGATCGTATCCGACTTGCACTTCAAAGGTCTAGCAATGGTTTCCTGGTTGAATGTAATGGGTAGGGTGATAGAGATCGCCTAGGAATCCCCAAGCTCAGTTTCTGGGATGGACAAATAACTGAACAAATGAACGAATGATTGTCTGGTAAAAACAGGAGACTGAATACTAGGTAAAGTCAAAGCTTTTTCTCTTCTATGAGAGTGGGGCCTTCAGACTTCAAGTTCAGTAAACTGACTCTGGGTTGGATGGTTTGGGGGAGGGGGGGTGTTTGTTTGGTTTGGCTTTGGTTTTGGTTTTTGTTTGTTTTGAGACAGTGTTTTTTTGTTTTGTTTTATTTTGTTTTTTGTTAACTGCCCTGGTCTCAAACTCAGAGATCTACCTGCCTGTGGCCTCTGAGATTAAAGATGTGCAGTGCACCGCCACACCCAGCTGGGTTGCATGGTTTATAGAGCCCTTGGATTCTCCCCTTTTTGCTGCTGGTCCTATTTGGATTCCTACCTCCAGCCCATGCCTTCTCACCATTTTTCTTTGCAATGCCCTATGGGAATAAACAGTGGCCAGCTCACTTTCTCTGTCTACCCCTCTAACTTTTCCTCAAAAAGTTTGCCTCATTGTAAATGAACCAACAGGAAACCACCTTGCTTCATTTATAAATACTGGTTTTGGGTTTTTGTGGGGTTTTGTTTTGCTTTATGAAGATCGGTGTTTCACCTTCATGAATGCCTGTGTACCACTTGCCTGCCTAGTACTGTCAAGAGGCCAGGGTTCCCCTGGAATTGGAACTGCAGATAGTTATTAGCAGTCATGTGGCTGCAAGGGTCTAACCTGAGCACTCTGAACTACCAGCCAGTGCCCTTACCCAGTAAGCCAGCTCTCCAGCTCCTGCTGTTAAGGTTCTGGCAACCCTGGCCAAAATGTACATGAAGGAATGCCTGAAACAGAGTGGCTTATGAGGATGCTCTGGAAACGTAAGAACTCATTATGCTTCTTAGTATTAGAAAAAGTATCCAGTACTGTGTAAGTTGTTTTTATATTCACTATCTGCTGAAAT
Organism: Rattus norvegicus; assembly: GCF_021556685.1. NCBI lineage: Eukaryota > Metazoa > Chordata > Mammalia > Rodentia > Muridae > Rattus > Rattus norvegicus. Next base: position 90,777,351 of record NC_141547.1, read on the forward strand.
CATGGGCATATAAATTTTACCTTTTTACTTGTTCCTGTGGATCCGATAAATTTTTAATTTACATATGTATTTCTCACTGTATACATTAAATGTCCCCTGGCCTCACAAAATTAAAGGGTGGTGAAATGTTAACTACAAAGGCAGTTTCCAAGATCTGCTAACAGTTTGAGGGAAGGATGATCACTTTTGGCAGGATTCCCAGCAATCATTCAACACACACACACACACACACACACGCACGCACGCACGCACGCACGCACGCACGCACGCACGCACGCACATTATAAACAGTTCTGACCGTCCCTTGATTCTGTGCTCAGAGTTGGTACTTGTTGGTTGTCGTTCCTGCAGTTACAAGTATTATGTTTTTGTTGCTATGATAAAATAGAATGATCAGGCAAGTAAAGAGTTTATTCTGGATTATGGTTCCAAAGGGATAAGAATTCATGATAGCAGCGCAGAAGCAAGGAAGATTAGAGCAATAGCTAAGAGCTCATGTCTATAAATTACAAGAGAAAGGAATACAATATAGAATATCTAAACTCTCAAATCTCACCTTCGATGACATAATTCCTTCAACAGGGCAGTACCTCCTAACTCTCCCCAAACAGCACCAACCAGGGACCAAGAGTTCAAACATCTTACCCTATGGGGGACATTTTCATTCACACTACTCTGTCTAAGAAACTACCACAAGTCTAGTATACTACACAGCACAATGCTATCTCAGTTCTGTGAAGCACAAGACTGGTAACTCTGTTGCTTTCTCCTGTAAACCAGTCTACAGTTACTGGAGGCAGTTGAAAGAATTGCCTTATACATCACGTTATAGGCTTGAGGTGTTGTTTGAGTGTAGGACCTGTGGTCAGTTCTGAGGCCTCCCTCACGACCTGGCTTTACCCTGTGGAGTGAGCTTAGAATCTGATTACCTCTTTTCCCACCAGCTAGGAAGCATCTGCTTTAAGAATTCATGCAACTGGGTTGGGGATTTAGCTCAGTGGTAGAGCGCTTACCTAGGAAGCGCAAGGCCCTGGGTTCGATCCCCAGCTCTGAAAAAAAGAACCAAAAAAAAAAAAAAAAAAAGAATTCATGCAACTAAATTGGGTTTACATAAATAATTCAGGATAATTTTTCTATCTTTAGGCCCACTAAACTATCTGTAAAGCCCTTTGCAGCAGTACCTAAATCAGTGTTGGAATTAAGGGTTAGGATCTTGGTACACTTTCAGAATTCTGCCCATTGTTCTTTCTACATTGGAAGCATCTTTTTTGAGACACTATTTAGCTCTGGCCAGCTGTGAACTCACTATGTAAATCAGGATAGCACCTGAGTCACAGAGATCTGCTTACCTTTGCCTCCAGGGAAATGCTAGGATGAAAGGCATGTGACATCACATCTGGACAAAGGATTAACATTGCTTACACTGTCTTTCATTTGCTCAGCAGTAAATGTATGTTAACTCTGAGGTGAACATGATCTCCTCTGTAGGTCCAAGTGATTGCCCCTATGTGCTAGTGAGAGGTATGTGGAGAAAAAAAACCTCTCTTCATAGACTGTAGGGAGTTTTGGTCTTGAAAAATGAGTTAGTAAACAAGCTTCAAAGAAAAACAGAACTAAACTCTTAAGTATCCTGAAACTTACTGCTTTGCCAAATAAGAAATAAGGTGGCTGCATGAACTCACTTTTTAGGTCACAAGCTCACAAAACCCAGACTATTATAAATCACCCTGACGTAGGGAGCTCCACTTCCCATTGAGTCTTGTGGACCATGAACTCTGCAGGACCAGTCTCTGAAACTTCTTCATTGAAGACTGCTGCTGACCCACAGCCTGCTCTGCTGCCTGACAGTTAAAGACTGGACCCTATGAGACCAATCTCAGCTGGCCTTTCCACAGGCAGACTACAAGTAGAATCTGGAAAATCCACAACAATCTGTTGTGGTAAAAATAAAAAAGGTCATAGCCAGTTCCTGAGTGTACCCTGGCAGTCTCACTCTCGCTGGTTCCAGCTCCTACGGGCCATTGGAACTACCGCTAATTTATCTCAGCGACTCCACGCTGCCCCCAAAGCACTCTCTGACCCAGGCGGGACACTGCCACGCCAGTTTCATACAGAGACCACCTATCTCGCAGCTCTCTTACTCTGTTCACATTTCTAGTATCATCTGCCCCCTGGTCCCAGCAGCGGCTACCCTCTTGCATCTCTCTGCCACTGCTCCGTTTACATTCCCAACATCTGCCCCCTAATAGTTACGGTGTAAACGCCCAACCACCTGTTAATATCAAGATTCGACAAACTGTAACCCAACAATCAGACTTATATCCATCAATCATTCTCAATCCACAATACATCCACACAATAAAATCACAACCAACTGATAAGGATATAAACCGCCCACCTAGATAAGATAAATTTGCCCACAGAAATCCATCCCAGCTACCTTGGCCATTCAAGACCACACGGATCTGGGTCACCCTTCCCATCTCCATCTTGATTCTCCTTCCTTCCCCTTCTCTCCCACGTTACAAAAACTTTGTCCCCACCTTATTTTTTTACTCTCCAAACATGGCCTTGACTTAACTGGTGCCAGCCCTCACCTGCATATTGACATCCACCTACAACAATCCAATACAGAAACACCTAAAACACACTATTTTGGAAAGACCAATCTTTCACCCCTTTTCTAAAATTGCAACAAATTTACACTCATCTTTCTATTCTGTGGACTACTGATCCAATTTCTTCTCTACTGTAGAGAAGCTTTTGTTTCATTAAATCCCATGTATTGTTAAACCTTATTTCCTGTGCTACTGGAAATCTCACTCAGAAAGTCTTTACTTGTGCTTATAAACTGAAGCATATACATTTTTTTGAGCAGTTTTTGGGGGCTCAGGTCTTATGTTGTCCTTGATCCACTTAGTTTTGTGCAGAATGAGAAGAGCATCTCTACATGTGGATATATCAGTTCTCACACCAGTTTTTGAAGATGCTGGGTTCTTTTTCCTCCAGTGTGTATTTTTGACATACTTGAACAATATTTTCCACAGACACAAACTAAACTAAGCGCCACAGAGGGGAAAGGCCTCTGGTTGGTGACTAATAGTAAAGTCAGTTTTGACAGGTGTTGTTGATGGGGAAGAAGGAAATAAAAAATGATAAAATTAAGACTAAGTTACAGGGGCTGGGGATTTAGCTCAGTGGTAGAGCGCTTACCTAGGAAGCGCAAGGCCCTGGGTTCGGTCCCCAGCTCCGAAAAAAAAAAAAAAAAGACTAAGTTACAGAGTTAAATGAAATCAGCTGGGCAATGGTGGCACATTCCCTTAATCCCAGCACTTGGGAGGCAGAGGCAAGCATATCTCTGAGTTCAAGGCCACCCTAGTCTATAGAGTAAATTTCTAGATAGCCAGGGCTACGCGGAGAAATCTTGCCTTGAAAAAACCGAAAAACAAAAATATCAAAACACCAATGGGCAGTTGGTAATTGTCTATAACACCATGGTAACTTTTAAGAGCCAAGACTGTTGAAATGGTCTCTAAAGAAAATAAGCTCCAGATAAGACTGTATTTAATTCCCTCATATTAATATCTAAGGACCCAAGGTCCCAGCATCTTTGGTTGTGAGCCTAGCCTTTAATGGCTGAGCCATCTCTCCAGCCCAGGTCCCAGCATCTTTATACAGAAATCATAAAGGGCTCAGTTATTTCTAACTGTAACTAATTCTGATAGAAGCTTCACAGAAGAAAGATTCTTTTGTGTTCTGTTTCAGAAGGTTCTGCTCAAGGTGATTTGGCAACAGAGCCTGTGGCAGAGGAATCTTCACACAAAGAAAACAGAAAGAATCCAAGAGCCTGGGGCAAGCCACCAAGGATAGAACCCCCAGTGACCTATTTATTATAAATAAGTCTTATCTCTTAAAGTTTCTGGAACCTTCCAAAATAGTATCACTATAATTGAACACATGAGCCTGTGAAGCACACTTCATATTCAAGTCCTAACAAGGATAAAGTATTGGGTATTAGGAAATATTTTAAGATGTTAGAGCAAAAGAAATGGCTCATCCATTAAGAGGCTCTTGTAGAAGACGTTCGTTTAGAAGCCCTTTGGTTCTGCCAAGGTTGGACCCCCACTGTAGGTGAATGTTGGGGTGGGGTAGGGGGAAGTGGGGGTGGATGGGGAGGGGAACACCCTTGTAGAAGAAGGGGAGGGGAGGGGACAGGGGGCTTATGGACAGAAAACCAGGAAAGGGAATAACATTTAAAATGTAAATAAAAAAATATATCAAATAAAATTTAAAAAAAAAAGACCTTCATTTGATTCCTAGCACCCACATGACAGCTCTTAACTGTGACACTAGTCCCAAGAGATATGACACCTTCTTCTGGCCTCTGTGATCACTACATGCAAATGGTGCCCAGACATACACACAGGCAAAGCACCTATATGCATCAAGTAAAACTAAAGGTTAAAAGAGTTGCTAGTGGTAGTTGCCAAAACCTTTAATCCCAGCACTTGGCAGACGGATCTTAAGATCAGCCTGATCTACAGAGTAAGTTCCAGGATAGCCAGGGCTACACAGAGAAACCCTGTCTCAAAAATAAAAAACACTCAAAAATAAAAAACAAACAAAAACCAAAAATCAAAAAGTGAAAACAGTAGCTTAAGTACTAATGTGACAATCACATATTTCAAAAGGGGAAATTTGCAAAAGGTTTTAAAGCAACAATACAGAAATGAAAAGATGAAAAATAACAATATGCACTATACCAAAACACAAACTTTAAAAAAAAAACTTGGATTTTATGTGTAAGTAAAGTGTACTGATCTTTTTCTCTGAATGTATACATGTGTACCACTGCACCTGATGCCTGATGAAGTCAAGAGGGCTCTGGATCTGCAGAAACTGAAGTGATAGGTGGCTGTGAGCCACCACGAAGTACAAACTTTCTAAGTTCACTAATTAAAAGTGTTTCAAATTCCAGGGCTGGAGAGACGGCTCAGCATTTAAGAGCATTGTGTGCTCTTCCAGAGGTCCTGAGTTCAAGTCCCAGAAACTACATGGCAACATGGCTGCATACCAGTTGGAGGAAGAAACAAGCAGAATACAAAAGCATAGTAAAAGCCTAGACAAATCATATACATATATGATATATAAAGGACTTTTGAAAACAAAAATATGAAAGAAGTTATAGCAAAATTAAATATCTCCATCAAAGTGGTAAAAAACTAACAATTTTTATTCTCTTTGCTTCTGTCTTAAGTTTCTACAACGAACAGATTTTACAAAACAAAATAATACAACAATTAAAAAACATTTAGTTTTGGAAAAGGGTGAGATAATAGGCTTTAAAAGTATTATTAGATAAAATAGTAACACAAAACTTTCCAGATCCCTTGAAAAAAACACACTTAATTGTCTTTTGTTTGAGGCAGACCACATCCCTGATACAAAATTATATCTTGCTATTTCTAACCATGTTTTTATTAATTTTGATAGGAAAAAAGCCCACAAAACAAGTTACAAACGGGAACGGGTTAATGTAGTTTACTTTCTGTTGCTTTCATTCTAACCAAGTACACAATGCTCTTTCAAATGTAAGCCATATTAATACTACACTGACAAAGTTTATTATTACCAGACTAAAGTTCTAATTTGAATTCACTTAGAAACAAAAGGTCATTGTATTTAAATGAGATGAACTTATATATCATATAACTGGAAGACAAATACAACATACTAATATATCAATCCGTAGTCAAGTTTATCATTCTAATCTGCAGCACAGAATTCAGGATATACTTCAATACAAGAAGCACAACCCAAGCTTTCATGCTTCCTATCCAAACTGTTAGATGGCAGCTTCTGCCTTCAATCGATGTATTCACTTTCCACAACCAAATGTTTTATTCCAGTTTTCATAAAGCTCTAAGTCTTTTGGAGACACAGAAGGTCGCACAGTTCTAAAAGCATTTTCAAAATCAATATAAGCTATTGGTCGAACTTGATCTGGACTTATGGTAGCGATGTCAGCAGTGTGCAAACTGCGAATAGGACCAAGAGAAGCCTCTCTGCAAAGCTGTGTCATATCTGCTCCTGAAAACCCGTCAGACTGCTGCACTACCAGTTCTGTTTCTTCATCAGTGAGGCAACACTGCTCCTTAGACATGAGATTAACTACTATCTGTTTCCTGGCTGAAGCTTCTGGGAGAGGAATATAAAGTCTTTTTACCAATCTTCTCCGGGCAGCTTCATCAATCTCTTGGGGCCGATTTGTGGCTCCCACCACGAGAATACGGTCTTCAGAAGACGTGGTTGCTCCATCTAACTGAACTAAAAATTCCGTTTTTATCCTTCTTGAAGATTCATGTTCACCATCTCCTCGTTGAGACAATAAAGAATCAATTTCATCAATAAATATCACAGCTGGCTGCTGACACCTTGCAACAGCAAACAATGCCCGGACCATTTTTTCTCCCTCACCTACCCACTTAGAAGTCAGTGAAGAAGCAGAAATGCTGAAGAATGTTGCTCCAGACTGACTAGCAATGCACTTGCCAATCAGAGTTTTACCAGTTCCTGGAGGGCCAAAGAGCAGAATTCCTTTAGGGGGCCCTCGCAATCCAGTAAAGATATCTGGTCTCATCATGGGCCACACAACAATTTCCTTTATTGTAGCTTTGGCAAATTCTACTCCAGCAATGTCTTCCCAATGTACTGGAGGCCCATGGTCCATAATTTCATTCATAATAAGTTCAACCATTCTTGGTTCCACGTTCTTTAGGTGATCATCAGTGAGGTGAGCTGGTTCTGCAGACCCGGCCCTACTAGACTTAGGCTTCACATTTCCATTCTGCTCACTTCCATCTTGCTTATTAGATACAGGAGGAACAAACTTTCCAAATATCCCTCTCGATCTCCCAGCTCCCAGAGACTTTTTTATAGCACCGTTAAAAGATTTAGAGGTGTGCTGGGATTGATGGCTCCTTTTTTTCTGATCTGCCCATAATTGTTCTTTTGCAGTTTTAAAGGTAGGCAGGCTATTATCTTCCCTTTGGCCACTGTCTTCTGTTTTACTAGGAGCTTTATTCAGTGTTGGATTGGAAAGCATGTTAATGGTGTCAGAGTCATTAAAAGCCTTCCTTTCTCGAGGATTTTCACAGCCAGAAGGAACACAAGATGGATTAGATAAGAACATATTTAGTCCTGTGCTGGTTTTCGGAAAGCTTTGAGGTTCCTTTTTGGTGTTTCCAAATAATGGTGTCCTGTGAAATGTAGCAGTGGTTGACTCACCTGAAGGTGCTGAGGAGGTGAGACATGTCTTAGTATTGGTTGCCATAGGGAACAGAGTGCTCTGAAATGGGGAACATCTCAGACTGTTCCCTGGAATGGCTTGGGTCTTTTCTGTGCCATGAACTGAACTGGATAACAGGTCAGCTTCTTCAGAACCTCCACAAACACCAAGTTGAGGAACCTCAAAGATGGTAGGCTCTTTACACATGACTACTGATGCATCAGCAGGTTCCAACAGAGACTCTTTAAATTTCTGGCCAGCTTGCATCATCTCCTGTACAGTACTCATTTTGAAAACATTATTTATTGACAAACCAGATTGCCACTTGTCACTGTCAGCCTGTTGAGATCCTGCCAAAGCAAAAATGCTCTCTGCATAGTTATTCAAGCCAGTTACAACATTGTCAGAATCAATAATTGCAGAGTATTTCTCTGTATACCTCTTAAACAGGTTGGTAGCAAAGACCTGAGAGATCTCGGAGTTGGCATATGCATCCTGAATATGCAGTAGCAGTGCACGGTATGCATCGGCCTTCTGCTTAGGTGTACATATGCTGGATGCAACCACAGAGTAATTCTTCTGCCAGTCATCCACCTGCACAGACCTGGAGCTGGATGTCTCCATGTCAAAGGCTCTATAACACAAGACAAAACTGAAGGCAAATCAGTATCAGGAAGAAAACAAAAGTATAAAACTCTCTGCTAAAATAAATGAACAATAGATTTGTAAGGCTCATTTATAGACAGATTATTCATTTGTAAAAGAAACATCTAGTTAATCACATATTTCAAGTACTCGTGACACAAAGATACATTGATACAGTTTTCAAGATTAAGGACAACCAAATAATGATTTCATAGATGTTAAACTGTTTTACATATGAAGTTATTTTCTACAGAAAAAAAAAAAAAAAAAAAAGTCAGGGTTGGGGATTTAGCTCAGTGGTAGAGCGCTTGCCTAGGAAGCTCAAGGCCCTGGGTTCGGTCCCCAGCTCCGAAAAAAAGAACAAAAAAAAAAAAAGCTTGAAAAAAGTCATGGGTTTAAACAGAAAGGACTTAAAGGTAAGCAAAGAAAGGGCTTGGGAAATGTGACACAGTTGGTAGAGAGCTTACTAACATGCCTGCATCCTTGTGTTTGATCCCCAGCACACAGACACTGGGTATAATTATGCATCGGTCACCACCTTCAGCTACATGGTAAGTTTAAAGCCAATCTGGGATACATGAGACTCTGTCCCAAAAGCTTTCATAAACAACTTAAAAGAGGGAAGGATTGGGCTGGAGAGATGGCTCAGTGGTTAAGAGCACCCGACTGCTCTTCCAGAGGTCATGAGTTCAATTCCCAGCAACCACATGGTGGCTCACAACCATCTGTAAAGAGATCCGATGCCCTCTTCTGGTGTGTCTGAAGACAGCTACAGTGTACTTACATATAATAAATAAATAAATCTTTAAAAAAAAAAAAAAAAAGAGGGAAGGATTTATTAAGTGATAGGAGATATCCAATATTGATACATGGCTTCCATACACAGGTGTACATACAAGAATATGTACAAAGACTTAACAGTAATTAATGGTTCGATTTCCCATTCTCATGAGATAAATTACCCAAACAAATCAACAAAGAAACTTCAGCCTTAACCTACACCAGAGATAAAATGGACTCAACAAATATATACAGGCTACTGTATCTAACAGGAAAAAAATTCTTTTCAGCAGCCAATGGAATCTCCTGTAAACTATATCACTTTCAGGGCCATTTATCAAGTCTGACTAAATTCAAAACAAAAAAACAAAACAAAACAAAAAATTCTCTTGTGGGGTGGAGAAGATGATTCCTCAAGCACTGCCCACTTTGTTTTTGGAGACAGGTCTCCCCCCTGGATGGGAGCTCACCAAGTAGGTTATAGGCTAACTGGACAGTAAACCCCAAGGACCAGCCTGTCCTCCCCAGCATGATTACAAGTACCTGCCACCAGATATCTCGACCAGATTTTTCACATAGGCTCTGGGGATCAATTTTGCATTTTCATGCTTGTACAGCATGCACTTCACTGAGACTATTACCCCAGACCATTACAAGATTCTACAAACATGTGAAGGCAGCTGGAGAGATGGCTCAGCAGCTAAGAGCACTTGCTGCTCTCTAGAAGACAGGGCAACCACACGGCTACTCACAACCACCCGTGACTCCAGCTCCAGCGGATCTGACACCTTCTTTTGGCCACAACGCACACACTCATGCACACACACATACCCCTTCTGAACATATAAAGAACTGAAAAAACTACCCCTCAATCTTCCAATCAAAAAAACATGTGCTAATGAACTGAACGAACAGTTCTCAAAAGTAATACAGCCAATAAATACTTGCACAAGTGTCATGAGGGAAAAGCAAATTAGAACTGTCTTGAGATTCTATCTCCCAGTCAGAATGGCTATCATCAACAAAACAAATGACAACAAATGCTGTCAAGGATGTAGGGAAAGAGAAACCCTTATTCCCTGGTGGTGGAAATGCTAATTTGGAGCTGGAGAGAAAGCTCAGAGGTTAAGAGCACTGTCTGCTCTTCCAGATGTCCTGAGTTCAATCAACCATCTATAATGAAGTCTGGTGCCCTCTTCTGGCCTGCAGGCATACATGCAGGTGGAACTCTGAAGACACCATAAATCTTAAAAAAAAAAAAAAAAAAGAAAAGAAATGCTAATTTGTGCTGCTACTAGAAAAATCAACACAAATGCCTCTTTTAAAAAAAAAACTGAATATTACTCTTGGGTATGTACTCCAAGAATTGAAGTTCACACACCATAGAAATGCTAGTGCATTCATGTTTATGCTACACTATTTACAGCAGCCATAAGACAAAACTTTAATGTCCATCAATATATGATGTATAAATACACACTAGAGTTCTATGTAGTCATAAAGAAAAATGAAATCCTTACATTTGCAGTAAGTCAATGCAACTGAAAATCTTGTGCTATGCAAAATAAGTCAGAGTCAGAAAGATAAATACCTCATTCTCTCACATGCAGAATCTAGATTTAGAAATTGTATGTGACCTACAAAGGTCAGAACTAGAAGGGGATCATGAGAAGAGGTTGTGATCTTTAGGGAGTTGAGAAATATAGCAATGAACCCTGTAATAGGAAAGTAGAAAGAGTCAGAAAATGTGTGTGTGTGTGTGTGTGTGTGTGTGTGTGTGTGTGTTTGCGCTCGCGCGTTTACCTATATATTTGTAGACCACAGAAATAGAAGGTGATCATGAGAGGAGGTGGTCATCTTTAGGAAGATGGGAAATAGGGCAATGGGATAAGTAATGAGAAGGCAGAAGGGATCCAATGAGAATGAAGGGAACAAGGGGAAAGGGTGGGAGGGTAGAAGGCAGCACTAAGGGAAACAAATTAAAACCAAGTATGAGGATGCCATGATGAAGCTTTAAATCTTAAGCCTGCTTTCTAAGGAAAGACCAGGTAATACTAAGCAAGCCACTTAGAATTTTTGGATGTTCAGATGTTTCTGAAGGAACCATTGTGAAAATCAAATCAGGTGATTATGAAAATGACTTGAAGACTTGTACCCCTGCTGTACAAATGTAGAAACTGAACTGAGAGAGTTAAAGAACTGACTTACCAGAGAGAACTCTGCTGATTATGACCAATGCCAGAAATCAAGGCCAAGTTCCACGTGAAGCACCATGTACTTTACCAGGTACTGAATACTTCCCGATGTGATCAGCACAGGTTGAGCTGCACAGAACATAAAGATGAATGGTGACATGTTTAATATTTTAATGATTTATCATGAATAAACACTTGAAATGTGATGCCACAAGTCTTCCAAATTTTCCCCACTGTTCAGTTTTAAAAATTAAAACCTGTAACAAATGAACTCCAAGAATAAGCCAAATAGTCTATTAGAAAGGGTTTTTACTTCAGAGTTTTCCTGAGATATTTTCTTAAGCTCTTTCACATTGTTATAAAGAATCTTAAGAAAATATACAATTGGGTCAAGGAGATGGCTTAGCACAAGGCACCAGCTCTCAAGCCTGCCAATTTACATTCTCAGGACCTACATGGTTCCTCAAAGTAGTCCCCCACCATCCACATGCATGGCTTGGCACAAATGTGCTCCACTTACCACTCAATAATATAAAAACTATTTTTGTAATGTAGAATTTGCCTGGATACTGATGAAAAAACCAATAGTTTTTATGTGAGCTATACTTAATATAGCTTTGGTGGTGGTGGTTTTTGAGAAAGGGTTTCTCTGTATAGCCCTGGCTGCCCTGGAACTCACTCTGTAGACCAGGCTAGCCTCAATCTCAAAGATTCACCTGTCTCTGCCTCCAGAGCACTGGGAATAAAGGGGGCACACCACTACCGCCTAGCTGAATATAGCTTTTATCTCTGACAATGCTGTGGAAAGAATTTACCACATTATAGGTAGGTATGCATACATCTTTGTTTATAGTAGGAAACAACATCCGGTGAAAATGTGACTGAAGTAGAAACTGGATCCACAGTTCTGAGGCGAGTAACCCCGCTTTCACCTGCTTTACTCTTACTTTACTCTCCATTATACAACACCAGAACCTGAAGGAGAGGTGTAACTTGGAAAATACCAACCACAAAGGTTCACAATTATCTTTACCGCTTCGTTTTAGTCTATCAACTAAAATCACCAATTCTAGTCATTTCTCAAAAAAAAAAAAAAATTGTCCTCTTCCATATCTTTTTATTCAGTAGTCATCTCTCAAGTTTTACTTCCTTTCCAGTAGTCAGTCATATCCTACAACTGCAGATAAATACAACCAAAAACAGTCTGTTGGCACAGCTCAATGACACAGGTACTGATCTGTCTAACAATTCTACGTCATTTCAACCTTTGTGCTCTTGACAGTCTATAAAGTATGGGTATCAGAGTTACAGTTCAGTTTTCTTTGTAAATTTTCTGATTAAGAATGTTATTGGTCGCTCAAACTAGACAGGTGGCTTCTGCAAACAAGAACTACTTTTCATCGTATTTAGATTCTCTTCAGTACCTAGCCCATGGTATCCACTAAAATAATAATGATTAAAACCTGGAGTGCCTGCTACGTGCCAGACATCATTTTTTAATTTTACAGAACTCTAATTTACCAGTGGCAAAGTAGCACAAGAATTTTGAGCACAGGACCTGAAGCCATAAGACCTATCTTTAGACACTGGACATAAAGGTTTTAATTAATTGTTATCTCTTGGGGAGGGGTACATGTTTAGGTTCGAGGGGCAACTTGTGGGAAATTGCATTTTCGCTTTTTTCCATTGTCGGTTCCTAGGGATCCCAGGCTTCAGGTCCTCAGGCTCGACAGCTTTTACCCACTAAGCCATTTCCCAGGCCCTGAAATCTGAACGCATAATCTGTTCTTTCAGCAGTGACTGAGTATTTCTCTTAAGCTATGTCTTTTTTTTTTTTTTCACCTGAGGGGTGGGGGCAGGTGAGCAGTGAGCACCATTATTTAGCTGACAGGTTTTTGTTAACTATTGAAAGCATTATAGAGTCTCCAGAACTTAGAAATATAAGAGATTATGAATTATTTCTTCCCTTTTGGAAGGTCCCCCTCAGGCCATAGCGACTGTGCAGGGCTTAGAACCAGTTATTACAACTAGAAAGTATCCTTACCCCAAATGCCTGGGGTCAGAAGTGTGTCTGATTTCTAGAAATAAACACATACATCAGGTGGGGGGCTCCGTTCTAAATACGACTCGCGTATACTTAATATATACATAAGCTACATAGCCCGAAGGTTAACTGTAGATAATATTTTATCAACAGGAATGATTTTTTTTTTTTAAGTTTCATGAGGAGGATGTTATGTTGGGCATCAAGTTCAGATGCTGGAACACTTCTGATTTTCGGAGAAATTCACCTGCTAGTATTGCCGAAAGCACGATACTCAAAATGCGTACGTTTAGGTGGCAAACCTGCTCCAGCCTTCCCAACACTCCTAGCGGGAGGTAAGCTGCGGCTGACCGACCGTCACGCCCAAAGGCCGTCCCTTAACCCCAGCCGCCGCCGAGAGGCAGAGCCTCACCGCGGGCTTCCCAAGGCCACCCTCTCGGACAACCCGAGTCTAAGAACTGACAGAACAAAACAAAACCAAAGAAAACGCCCGGCGAGGCGACCACAGCCTAGACCCGCCGGCCTAGCGGAGAAAAGCAGCCTACCGGCGCCCACCTGCGCTCCCTGCCGGGACAGCAGCCACCGAAAAGCGCGCCCTTCCAAGTGCGCCTGCGCGCGGCGACGCGCTCGGCCCGCGTTGCGCACGCGCGTATGAGAGTAAGGGCCGGAGGGCGCGCGGCACGCAGCGTGAGGGCGGGGCTAAAGGAGGCCTGGGGTCACCGCCCAGGCCCTAACGCGGGAATTCGGGTTTCCCGCCCGCGCGCTCTGAGGGAGATGCATCCCGCGCTGTGGCGATAGTTTTACCTAAGCAATCCCTAGGCGTCCGGTTCACTTCAGGCATAATCTGTCCTTTCTGCCGAATTAGGTGCTGTGAAATAGAGGCAGTGGGCGAGGAAAGAAAGCGCAGGATTGCGGAGAGCAGGAGTCCCCTGGGAGGGCGAAACCGACCCCGGGTAGGGGAAGAAGTGATGCCTCCGGGCCGCCGAGCCTGCCCGCTCCGGCGCTCTCCAGTCCTAACCAGTTCGTCAGCAGCTATCAAATGGGAGTAAGACTAGAATTCGGGAAGATTCGGTAAAGGCTACATAGCCAGCATTAGACGGAACACCAAGGTTACCGAAGCGGTAGCTGGCAGGGATCCAGGAAGAATTGAAGAGCTTTTTTATTTTATTTATTTTATTTTATTTTATTTTAAACTAATCGTATGTGGCTAAGCATGTGGACGAGCTTGGAGTCTCCGATGGAACTTTCCCCTCATAGCTTGGGGCCCCACCTCACCCCACCCCCACCTCTCTATTACCAGCCACGACAGCTTGCAATTTGGGGAGAGGTCACCAAGGGTTAGGTTCTTAATTGTTTGTATAGGCATAACAAGCCACTGGGTCAGGCTCCAAGCAGTCGGGAGCTGATTGTCAGAGAGGGGAGGGGAGAGGAGGGGAGGGGGAGAGCGTTTTTTTGTTTTTTTGTTTTTTGTTTTTTTTTTTGGTTTCTTTGTCTACAACCCTCATTGCTAAGCCTGCCTGTTTTCACTGGAAAAAAAACTTAACTTTTCTTTTCTTCGTCCTGTCTCCTTCAGATACTAATCAACACTCCTAACCCTGCTTGCCCTACGGTTCTGGGCATTTTCAATCACTCTGAAGACCTTCCTTACCCCATGCAGCCATTCCCAGGCCTGCTTTGTTCAGCCTGCTTGCTTTTCTGACCTTTAACTCCAAAAGCATGGTCTTCTCTTCGGCTCTTACCCGTCTCCCTCCTCCAGAGGCTGCTGAGATGTCTTGCTTGTCTTATTTTTCCCCTAAATTCAAAATTGCCTTTCGGTTTCCTACTGAGTCTCGGTTTTGTTTCTTTAAAAAAAAAAAATTTTTTTTTTTTGTAAGACCAGGAATCCTGCAAAAAGTAACCTGATTCCCTGGCGTTCGTCTTTTTTTTTAAATTGGCTTTGTTAGGATCACAACCCAGTGTGTACTGTGGAAGAGTTTTAGGTTTAAGCTATGCTCACTGAGAACACAAACTGCTTGCTAGATTCTTCTTTTCATGGGCCGAAGTTATCGGACCTGCAAGAAAGAAATTGCCACCTAAGCAGACAGAACCTATCCTTGGTGGGAGAGTTTATTGTTTATGTGTTTATGAGTTTCTAAACGTAATCTCAGACAATGCCTGTGTACAGTTCAGTTGGCTAATTTGTTTTGATCGGAGAAATAAAATGATCCCAAGTAATAGGCATCCTCTTCCAGAAAAAAAAATGTATTTGGGGGGCTAGCAAGATATCTCAGGTAAAGATGTTTACTGTGCAAACCCGGTGACCTTAGTTTGATTTTCAGAACCCATGAAGAAGTGGAAGGAGAAAAAAAAAAAAAAAAAAAAAACGATTCCACACAGTTGTCCTTTGACCTCTTGGTGTGTGTGCTTTTTTCTACCCATCATACAAACACACAATAATAATGGATTTTGGTTTTTTGTTTTGTTTTGTAAAATATGTTTGTAGGCAGTGTGAGAAGTAGACTGTTGTAGAGATAGGAGAGAAGATGGGACAAAATTAAATCTGGCTCTTTTCTCTGAGATTCCCTGAATATGGCTGGAATTCTCCTGACGGCCACAGCTTTCCACTGCAGACCTGCCTTGGTGAAAGAGACCCAGTGAAGATTGGAGATCCAGCCATCCCTTGGATACAGGGTAGCCTAACGTGAATGGAATGTACAGTCGTGATGAAAAGTTTTCATTAGCTGGTGTTCTCCCCTACAACCAGAGACAGAATTTTAACAAGTCTGACAAAGTTCTCCTTAGCCTTTATATTCATGAGTGAAGCAACCCTCTTCACTGTACAGAATAGAATGAGAACTTGTACTGGGCAGGAACAGAAGGGCCAGCTCCGTAAAGCAGGGAGCCGAGACTGTTGGAAAGGACCTAACAGGTTGATATCAGCTTACTTCAGCCCACTTTTCTTGCGAGGTTAGAGCAGAGGGACTTAATCAAGCTGAGGTATTTTGGCCTCTGGCTGCTGTGAATTTCCTGTGTTTAGGAAAAACTGGTCCATGTGTGGATCCTTCTGCTTCTGGTTTGAGCAGGCGATGGGGGCATACCATAATTCTTCCTGCAACTGTTTATTGCATGTCTGCTTTTGAGAACCACACGAGTTTCTTTAAAAAGACCTTTTCAAATATTACCAGTTTATGCGAGCAACTTACGCTGCTAGTGATTCTGTATTATTTTTCCCACTACTTTTTACAAGGGTATGTTATGGTACGCCTAGAGAGGTGCTTGGGAAACAGATTTTGATACCAAACGAGTGAAAACAATTAATATTTAGGAGTTTATATTATTATGAAAAAAACAATAAAGAAATCCTTTCAGCCAAAACGCTATAGGGTAAGCACCATGTTTCCTCAACTGTAGAATACCAATAAGATCATTTTTCAATTTATACCATCGATTGGATTCCCTAGTTCAAAGTTCAGCCCTGCCTTTCCTTGGGGTCTTCTCCTATATCCCTTTCCCTTGTCCTCAAGATGATGATGAGGCCACAAGGTGGCAGCTCCTTGTCCTAGCTCCGGCTTTTCCGTATGCTGACTGGTAGGTATTCAGCTTGACTTGGGTCTCCAGTTCCAGGAAGACTGTTCTTTGCTACATTGCAGACAAGAGATGTTCCAGGATAAGTCTTTTGTTGGCTTTCTGCTGTGTCCCGATAAGTCTAGGGCTTTCTCAACTCCCGGTAGAAGTGTCTGCAATCCGCAAACACCTGAGGTCACACAGGCAGCATCTAGCATCATTGCCACCAGAGGTCACTGTACTCCAGCGAGCAACTGCACTAAGCACAGATTTAAATGCACGTGCTACACGTCCAGGCGTTCTCAATTCTCTTTTGTTTGGTTGGTTTTGATTTTTCAAGACAAGGTTTCTCTGTGTAGCCTTGACTGTACTGCAACTCACTTTATAGACCAGGGTGGCCTCGAACTCAAGAGATCAGCCTGCCTGCTTCTGGCTCCTTAAGCGCTGGGACTAAAGGGGTGCAGCACCTGGCTTTGAAATACTGAGTTCTATGTGGATAATGTATAGCTGGAATAAAAGGCAAGATTTACCCAGGCAGATAAAATGGACCTTGTCCCATAAGCATCAAATGTCCCCCACTGTCACCTATCCTGAGAAGACTCTCTCCTAGTCTGCTTTTTGTTGTGATAAATACCATGATCAGAGGCAACTTGGGGAGAAAAGAGTTTATTTCCTCTTACAGCTTACGGTCCATTATCAAGGGAAGTCTAGTCAGGAACTCAAAGCAAGAATATAGAGGCATGGTCTGAAGCAGAGGGATGGAGGAACTGCTCACTGATTTACTTTCCTCAGATTGCACAAGTGTGGAACCATCAGTTCCTGCCCTGAATTACTTCCTTGACTTCTTTCATTGATGGGCTGTGATGTGGAAGTGTGAGTCAAATCAACCCTTTCCTTCCCTAGTTGCTTTTGATCATGGTGTTTTATCATAGCAGTAGAAGCTCTTAGTAAGACTAAAAATAAGCCACGGTTAGACAAGACTGTATTCTTCCTGGGTTTGGACATAAGCTGAGATCTAAGACTCTATTCCCTAAAGATTCAGACAACTTTAAAACGAAATACTCCAGCCTTTTAGATAACCCCTACGTCCAATTTGTACAGTCTAGGACCCAGGCCCAAGGAATGATGCCACCCACACTAGGGGTGTTTTTCACCACCTCAAGTAACATAATCAATATAATCATAGGCAACCTAAATTCGAGATTCCCTGGGGGCATGTCTCCTGGATGATTCTAGATCCTGTCAAGGGACACTCAATATAAAACCACCACACCTGCTAATAACACAAGGACCTCACGGGAATGCCATCCGCAATTCTAAAGTCTTCAAAGGACAAAAATACACATATGTTGGGACTGGGGAGGTGGCTAAGTAGCAAAGAGTGCACACTGCTCTTCTAGAAAACCTACTTGGTTTTTCGCACCTACAATTAGATGGGTTATAACTACCTATAACTCTAGCTCCAGAGGATCTGATGGCCTCTTCTGGCCTCCATGAGCAACACACACACACACACTTAAAAATAAACCTACCAAAAATAACATTCCTCTAAAACCAGAATGATTTTATAAATTGAATTCATGAACTCTAAGCAGAACGTGCTGTGTTGTTAATGATTCTGAATGGTGACTGACATATACCAGACTCTCACTAAACACATGGTGACAAAATGTCTGAAAGAGTCAGTTAGGTTCACGAGAATGAGTCTAATACAGTGTAAAACTGACTCAACGCGGTTAGTATTGCACACGGGTTGTTTATTAAGTATTTAGCCACACAGAGGACAAGTTAACAGCCAGAGATATCATCTGAAGGCAAGAAAGACCAAAAACCACCCTAGAAAATATTTCTATAAGCCTTTTCTACCACCTACGGCTTTATGAACACTGAGACATCTTATTATCAACAAAAATCACGGCCACACAAAGAACAGAAGCTAGAGCCACTGGTGTTAATTTCCACACAAATTAATACTTTCCCTGGATAATGCAGAAAGTATTTCTTCATTGAGAAGTCACTGAAAAGTCAATCAGCAGTTTCTGGTTAATTTTGGAGACACACATGACGCCACATACAAGCATGATTTCACAAAGACGGAGGGGTGGTTATTTTTCTCTTCCCAGTTTTCGGAAAAACTTTTTTTCAACTTTGGGTCTCTGTGTGGGGGAAAAAAATAGCATGAGCTTAGAGGCTAAACTTAGAAATAAAAAGATAAATAAAAATAAAGAGATAAATTTAAAAAATAGCATGAGCTTAAGAGATAAATAAAAATAAAGAGATAAATTTAAAAAAATAGCATGAGCTTAGAGACTAACTTAGAAATAAAGAGAGCTGACAGTGTAGCTCAGTGGCAGGGCACAGGCCTAGAGGGCTAAGATCCTTGTTCCTTTCCTGACACCACAGAAACAAAATATAAAATAATAAAAATTAGAATTCTCTGTACTTCTAAATTGACTTTGGAGAAGGAACACACTGTTTCTGCAGTGACCCAATACAATAAATCATTTTAACTGAAGAGTTCATGTTACCAATCTGACGTCTCTTATGATAAATTTTATAAATTACTCTGGCCGAGCTTCTTCCCCCTCTGATAAAGCAGCATGGAAGCCTGCCCTTTCTTAACCATCACAGTTTTGGTCTTTCCTGGCGGTCACATGAAAGTCCCATTTACCGTTTTCATGTAGATAAAGCTTACTTGGAGAGTTGCTTTAGTCGGTGCTGTTTGGGGAACTCGGCAGGGAAAGCATACAGCAAGCTCTTTGTGCGTCTCCTGACTGACTCTGCTACAGTTTTTCTCTTTCTCACCGCACAGCCCCTGAGCACCAAATGGCCGTGCTGGGACTGAGCTGGAATCCTGCTGCTGCACAGGGAAGACAGGATGCTCCTGGCACGGCTAGCTTACCTGAAGCGGCTCTGCTTTTACTCTTTCTCTGCCCTCAGCACACTGCTCGCTAGATCTCGGATGTGCTCCCAGGCCAGCTGCACGTGGGCAGACTCCACAGTGCGGGAGCACACCGCAAAGCGCAGCACAAACTTGTCTCGGAGACGACACGGAACCAAGTGGATTTTTTTGGCGCTGTTTATTCTTTGTAAGAGAGTTTCGTTCAACTGGTTGGAGCCCTGGGGAGGAGGAGGGGGGATTAAAAAGCGGATCCATCATCGTATAACACAAAATCTAGTAGCACCTAGAGATGGTAGGCAGCGAAGAAACCACCTTTACTTTTTTTTAATGTGTAAGATCGCAGAAAGTTTGATGAGATGACTAGCGCGGGCTTACAAGACTTAGGAGATCACGTCTCCCTGTGATGGCATTTCTCGTGATCTGTATTATCAGAAGTTGACCTTCTTATCCTCCAAGTTTGTTTAAGAGAGATGAAGGTCCCTGGAGGCACTGTCAACAAATAGATAAAGATAAACTCTGTGACCCCTTCTCTGATACCCCAGAGCAGGTTTAGATATATTGGAACCCACCGGAGGTCTCTACGATGGAGACAATGGGACACCCCAGGCGAGGCCGTTTCCCAGAAGAGTCGCAAAAGGGCATTTGTACGTGCGGGAATGGGGGGATTAGGGATAATCTTCTCTAGAAAGAGAAGAGTCAACAAACTGGAGACAGAGAGGCCAGAGCCCTCCACTCCCAATGACTGACCAGAGATAAGAAGACCTTATCAAACAACACACAGCAAGCCTCCACTTTCCAGCTGGGCCCCAAGTAGACAGGCTGGTAGCTGTTCTCTGCCTACTCCTCTGTGTAAACGATCATGAAATGGCTTCCCAGCTGCTAAGCCTCTCAGTCTAGCAGAATGTACAAGGGCTGGTTTCCGGCATTGCTCCCTCATCAGAAGACCCTTGCTAGGCTGGTCTATTTATTCTGGATCTTAAGGGTCAAGAGGTAGGAGGATGCATGGGAAGTGTCACCTCTGCCTGGACCGTGGTAGTTGAACACTCACGGATCCTGAAAACTGTTCTTGGCCTCGGTCAAATTCACATGCCTCTAGCTTTGGGTCTGAGTGTGACATCTAAGGAAATCTTAAGGGCACAGTGAAGGGACTACAGGCTATTCACATTGTTGGTTTAAATGCTATACTGGAGAATAAGGTCCTATTTAAGGAAGATGGAGACGTGAACCATGATACTAAGAGGGCGAGCTTTATTGAAAAAACAAAAAAACCCTCAGTGTGAGAGCACACACTTGAAATTCATATAACACAGAAAACAGAAACCAAGTGTTTAGGGAAAAGTCGTGTGCTGTTTTCAACTGTTTTAACTTAGAAAGGATTTCCATGAAGTGGGACCAGAAACATCAGAAATGATCAGAGATGCAATAATGAAAAGGCAAAATCAGGGATGGAGACATGGCTCAGCGGTTAAGAGCACTTGATTGTTCTTCCAGAGGTCCTGAGTTCGATTCCCAGCAACCACATGGTGGCTCACAGCCATCTGTAATGGGATCCGATTCCCTCTTCTGGTGTGTCTGAAGATAGCAACCGTGTACTCACATATATAAAAATAAATAAATACAATATTTTAAAAGGCAAAAGTAAGATAAGTAAGATAAAAGGAGTCTGACCAGGAAGGGAGGCATAACTATGCCGTATGTCTAATAATGGGTCACAAGGGCCAGAAAGTATAGCTTGTTGGTAGAGCAGTTGCCTAGCACCTGTGACACCCTAGTTTTATTTCCCAGTGCCACAAAAACGAATTTGTAAAGTAGATGCTACTTTAAGCCAGCAGAGCCGTGCATAGCTGTAATCTCAAATTTTGAGAGATAAAGATGTGGAAATCCTTTCAAGATAGTCTTAGGCTATATAGCCAGTTTGAGGGTAGTCTGGGCTACATGAGATTCTATCTCAATAAGTAAGCAGCCACACTATATGCTTGTTGAACTCATCCAGGATGGAGAGGATTGCAAAATCAGATTGGAAAAGACAAGGATAAGGGGGAAAATCATATAGTATAGTTATACAGGTGAAAAATTAAGGGGTAGCATTTGACTAATGTGCTTCCTTAAGAAAAAAAGATATAATTGTGGCAAGGAGATAACAAAGGTTCACAGAAGAGGAGTTTTCTACGCTAAAGAGTCTAGAGGGTCTTGTGTGTGAGAGCCGTGCACACTACCAGGCACGTGAGAAGGAGCAGAAACCGAGGCAGAGTGTATTTGGTATAATCTTAAATTATACAAATCCACCAATAGTCTTAGCCTTGACAACAACATCATGTCAAGAGTGAAGCAGACAATCACAAGGGCAATATTACATAGAGGTCTTTAAGGAAGACAGACATGTCCTAAAATTATATTTTGGTGACGGCCTCACAACCTTATAGCTATAGCAGAGATCACTTAAATGGACAAGCTAAAGGCCGACGTGAATTACATCTCAATAAAACTATTAAAATTAAAGTATAAGCAACTTACAAAACTGAAAATATCTTACAGCGGCCTCCTAGAGCAATGAAAACAAATACTTGGGGAACAGAGAAGTCAACACAGTACCAATGCCAACGTTGGTAGGTCTGCTACACCCTGTGCTCACACACCACACTCCAGGGACATGTACACTTGAGGCATCCCACACAGGCTACCTACGGCCCACTTTCTTGGTCATTCTATACATGTTCCTTAGACATTACGTTTTATGCTCCCAGAAAGCATGAGGCTCCTCTCTAGCATTCACGTCACAACGCTAGTCCTCGAGCCTTCTAGAATCTCCCATGCTCACATCTCATCTCAAAGCTCTCAGAATCAAGACAAGGGAAAGGAGATGGTCCATGGAGGGCAGTACCACGGAAATGATGTCTTCCAGGTTGCTTCTTCTTTCGGAGCTGGGGACCGAACCCAGGGCCTTGCGCTTCCTAGGCAAGCGCTCTACCACTGAGCTAAATCCCCAACCCCCAGGTTGCTTCTTCTTTTTTTTTTTTTTACTTTGTATTTATTTATTTTTTTAAGATTTATTCATTTATTATATATAAGTACACTGTAGCTGTCTTCAGATACACCAGAAGAAGGCATCAGATCTCATTACAGATGGTTGTGAGCCACCATGTGGTTGCTGGGAATTGAACTCAGGACCTCTGGAAGAGCAGTTGGGTGCTCTTAACCACTGAGCCATCTCTCCAGCCCCGCTTCTTCTTGTGATTGCTGTTTAAGCTTGGACAAGAGAGTCTCCTAGCCAGACCTTGAGAACAGATCCAGTCAAGTATAGTGGCATGTGTCTGCAGACCCAGCTACTTGAGAAGACTGCAAGTTTCAGGTCAGCCTAGGTAACATCTTGGGGCCCTTGCCTCTTACTTTTTAAAAAGGGAGAAACGGGAGGCATGTTCTGGGGATGTAGCATGGTGTGGACTCATCCAGCATCTGTAAAGCTCTGGGTTCCATCCCAGTACTGTAAAAAGGAGGAGAGGAAGGCGAGGAGGAAGAAAACAAAACATAAAACTATTGGCCTATTAAAAGCCATCTTCGTAATGGCCAGAGCATCTGGTTTTGTTTATACGCCAGTGATGAGCAGGGCCTTTTGAGTAACATGGTTGTGTAAGTCTCTGCAAAGATAGCTTACTCCCATGCCGATCTGGGCAGACTTCCCTCACAGAGAGAACACAGAGCCCAGGTACCCCCTCTGTGTAGGAATCTTGTGGAGGTATATATATAGCCAGATGACTGGGACAGTGGGGTTTGTTTATCAACCCTGTTCCCAGATGTGCTGATGCTGTGTGTCCACAGGTGGCCTGGTTACTGAGGCCACAGACAACTCAGCAGAGGATTACAGTTCCAGAGGTATTGGATGGACTCTTGGCATTGGGTCAAGAGGAAAGCATCCAATCACATCAGAGGAAACTGGGCAGCAAGTCCATGGAGGAGAGTCTACTGGGCCAGTCAGCCAGCCAGCATGGCCTGCTAAGCACCACAGGTCATGTTCTGTAGCCCTTGGCAACTGGTACACAACATTGCTTGTGGATGTCATGAATAACACTTTATCTCGTTCAACAAAAACAAAGATGGCTGACATTGACATAACATACCTTTAGCCGGAAGCAGACCAACCCGAGGATGACTTCCGTGCAAATTTCAAAGCGAGGGTCCTGGCGTACCAGGGACTCAAACTCATGAGACAGCTTCACGTGCTGGAAAAAGGGAAGGGAGAGTTGCTGTCTTTCTCATCGTGACTTAAGCCTAACCCTGGCCACCCAGTACCTTGTAGGACTGTACACCCATTAGTTATTCACAAGTGCTGAGCCCTACATCCTCACCAGCACCTCCCACACAGGTTGAGAAGAAACTCATCTGCCCTATACCACAAGGATTCGAGTTTCCTCTGAAAACAAAAACAAAAAAAACCTCCTCATTTTCTTCCATCGTGGATCTATGTTTTAACCCCCCTCTCCTTGATAATTTTATAATAGACATTATAAAGAAGCAGTTGAACGATTCTAAAAGAAAGGAAAGCTACCTTGACCTCCTCGTGATAGTTTAAAAACATTGTAACAGAGCCTTACTAATTTGTAAATAGGAAAGAACCCAATGAGAGCAAGTGTCATAGAGAGGCCCTTAATCATACCTGGGCTCAGCTGAGAGTCACATCAGTTGTATCTGATGTGGACACTGGGGTATCGCTTCTGCAGGAAGTGGAGCAGTGGTTCCAGCCTGATTCCAATTTATAGGAAGGAATCGCCCTTACCCGCCACATTCGAGAACTGTGCACCCCTCCCTCTGGTTGTGATGGTGCGTGCCTGCGATCACAGCACCTGGAAGACCCTGTGAGTCTGAGGCCAAACCTGGTCCACATGCTAAATATAAGCCCCATAGGCCAACATACTAAGACCCCTATCTCCAAAATAATTAAATAATTAAAAAAAAAAAAGCTACGTGATCACACCGAATGCACCAACTTATTTAATCTCTAGATGTTTAAAGAATTTAAAAACTGATTAAAACCACCTATGGACATTCGATCACTGTCCAAGGGCACACTTAGCTAATTGGAACCTCCTGGCACCCGCCTTAGCTTCCACAAGGCCCTCTTTGAGGAGCTGAAGCACACACACAAAGCTCGCTCCGTCCTGCATAAATGCCACAGAAGCAGCAATTTTCCCAACTCATCCCACCAGGGGGCACCAAAGATTCAGGACTAAAACGATCTTCGCCGAGCTCAAGCCTAGGAACACCATCTTTGCCCTTTCCTATAGTGTCCTGTGAAGGCTGGATTGGGGTCTTTCCAGAGAGAGGTGTGGTGTGTCTTTAACCTGGTACAGGCTAATCACAGTGAGCTGTCCCGAACTGAGAGTCATCGCCACCTTTGACTGATAAAACCACTCAGGTTTTCTTTCCTACTACACACAAGTTGACTCACCCTCCTTATCCCTTTTGCAATTGGATCAGGGACTCTCTAGAAATCGACACACACACTCTAGGTTTCTAGTAGCTTCTCACAGTGCGTGATGTTTGGGTACATTTCCTCACGACGGTTTTGTGATCTGGACCGATGCCAGTTCACGGCATGTGACAGGTACTCTGCGAACAAATGCTTTTCCGAGTCCTGTCATAGAAGGGGGGCCTGGGACATTCGGCCCCTGCCTTTGGCTGCACATCTGGTAATGCAGTGGGATTTGAGGGGAAAGCTGTCACCACCACAGGCTGGAAACCACAGGCATGCTTGCCTCATCAAGATGATGTTGTGGCTTAGAAAGGACTCAGCTGAAGTCATTGGGCCTCTGCGTCTCACTAAATGGGTAGACAAGGCCTGGCTCCTAGTCAGGCCTTAGCTTCCCCAGCTGTTGAAAAACTTAAAAAGTAGGGTAGTAGGGCTTAGAACCAATCGGTGGTTCCTCAACGTAGTTTAATGCATATCATAGTGACCTGAATGGCTTCTTGGAACAGAAGTTCTATACTGCCCAGGAAGGCTCCTTGAGACAAAAGAACTAGATGTTATCTATCCCAGTCAACTCAAAGGCTTTCTTAGTTTGGGAGCTTTGGGTTTCTGTTGTGTTTGCTGTTTTGTTTGTTGGCTTGTTTTGTTTCATTTTGTTCGGTGGTTAGCGGGGGGAGAAAACATTAAGCTCTCACTATCAGTATGGCTCAGTCAAAACCGCTATTGAATGCATATGTGGAAAGCATTAGATTTACACAATGCCTTTAGTTAACTTCCTGGAGCCGATAGTCTATATTCTAATGAAAGTGTCTTAGAAGATACACAGGACCAGTTTGTGAGTGCCCTAATCATAAAGACCCAAACTACAGCCTGATTCCAACACTAGGATTGAAACGCGGTTTCAGACAACAGCAGACCATGGCTGCCCTCGCTCTCTTTCCAGCCTGAACTTTACAGCCCAGGGGCTGGGCTTCCCCTCCCCCAGAAGCTCTTTCCTATGTAATCCAGACATTTTGGCCTCTTGCTCCCCCCTCCCCCCCTCTGCATTCTCTCTCTCCCCTGCATGCATGCGCATGCTCTTTCTCTCCTTCTCTTCCCCCTCCCCTCTGTCTCCCCGCCTCATGGCGACTTCCCTGGCCTCGTTCCTTGGGACCAGTGAACCCGCCCCAGAGCTGCTTCCCAAGAAACCTGACTTTATTCAAACCTGGTTTGAACTGACTGGTTTCCCTGGCGGACAATAACTTATCACATCCATTCCTCTGTCCCCAAAGGCCTGTCCCTTCTACGAAACTGTCTATCTCGGCTTGTATGTGAAAATTCTGATGTCCTCATGTCTATGAAAGGGCCTCATGGCGTACTTTTCAGGGCTTATCCCTGTTTTTAGGCAATGCATGGTGGTGTTTGCTTACAAAGACACCCGAATTCACTTTTGAGTTTCCTTCGACCGTTAGAACGTTACTCAGATAAACAAAGAAGGCGGTCACCTTTCGAATGTAAGCCTGCAGCCCCTTGACTCCGTACATTCTAAAAACAAACCACATTTTCAGGGAGCGAAATCTTCGCCCCAGTGGGATTTGCCAGTGCTGAAACAAAATATAAAGAACCAGTTAGCGAGAAGCACAGAAACAGTCAGGGTCCTTTTCAGCCTCTCAGTCGGCTGGTTTCTTCTGGAAGCAGCCAGTTTCCTATAGAACACCCGTTTCTTGGCCGGGATGGCTTACGACTTGATGTGTGAGCTGGGGAGAGGAGAGGAGAGCAGAGGAGAGGGAGAAGCTGGTCTTCACAGTCTGTGGACATGAGGAGAGAAGAGGCACTGAACTTTACTTTTCAGTGCACAGATGTCCACTGAGTACAGCCCAGAGGAGGCACTCTGGAAAGAAATGGGAAAGAAATAGGGAAAGCCCTAGGCAGCTTCAGTAGGGGCAGGAGGTCATGCAGGCAGAGAGAGAGGGTGCTGAACTCCTTGTGTGTCTGCCTTTCTCTGCCTGGACGCACTGAAACTGCACTCTGAAACAGTATCAGCCCCTTTGTCTCGATGACCTCTGGGGAGTGACCCCTAATACCCTTTTACCAAAGAAGCCTGCCTCTGCTTCTCCTAGCTTTTCCAGACGGTCAGCTGACAGGCTGTTCACACTGCCTCCTCGCATTCTTCTTGATGGTGATGGATGATGGTTGGAAATGCAATAAAAGCACGTAGGAAAGGGCAGGCAGGAGACACAGGCCTGCCGGGGAGGATGGCCTTGCACTACTTCCTGGCTTTCTTTGAAATTCTTTTACTTGAGCTTACAAAGGGCACGCTGGGGGGAGGGGAGCTCTTCACTTCTTATCTAGTCCCTCGGCTCCAGTCCCCGAGGGAGAGAAAGAGCAGTCTCCCTTCTGGGTGGTGTTCTGCGGCTGGGAAAAGCACCCCAAGCCCCCGCCGCTGTCGGCCATCAGAGGTACAACTAAGAATTAGCCTTAGAAACAACTCCATCAGAGGTACAACTAAGAATTAGCCTTAGAAACAACTAAGAATGAACTCAGTTGCTGCTTCTAGGAAAATAAAGTTTATTTTTAAGTACAGTCGTCGTTCCTCCCTGAATCAGGACGTGAACTACGTGAAATTTGAGGCAATTTGAGGCAACGTGTATATACTCTGTTTTCCGTCTGCATATATGCCCGTGGCATAATTCCATTTTGTTGAGGCACTGTCTCATTACGTAGCCCCAGCTAGCACGGATTGACTCAATAGGCTAGGTTGGTAGGCTAGGAGAGCCTCCTGCCCCTGCCTCCTGAGTACCGGGATTAAAAGTGTGACCATAGTACTTCACTCCCTATTTAATTCCTTATTATTAAATTGTTCCTTTTTGAAGACCTCTGGCTTTCCTGAGTTATTATGCAGCAGGCGTACAATTTTACCAAGCACAGAAAATCAGAATGAGACAATAAGGCCCTAGGATGTGCACATTTTGTGGGGTTTTTTTTTCTTTTTCTTTTTTTTCTTTTCTTAAATGTTGCTTCTGCACAGCATAAATACCATTGCGGGGAAGGGGACACCTGACCTCGCGCCAAGTTCACTTAAAATAATGGAGGTTCTGCTGACAATTGCTTACGGACTTGCCAAGCTCTGGTTAACGTGGATTGGGAGCATTTCCTCTCAAAAGTCTGGCCTTAAAAGTCTGGCATTAGTACCCCTACAAAAGTAATACAACCTCAAATAAAGCCCACAGCCATGTCAGGAGGAAAAGACTTTAAGTGATCTTATCCTCACACTACTTTTAATATTCTTCTTGTATCACCCCTTAAATAGTGCTTTCTAAAAGGTAACTTGGATCCTGAATAGAGATAGAGTGTGCAAGGTTAAAGGGGATAATGCGTTGTTCTCCTGGCCATACCCGTATCTGTACAAGTCCTGACTTTTCCCCGTGTTACAAGCCTCCCTGAAACTCTGGCCTGGGGGAAGAGAGAAGGAAGATTCCCTGGTAACCCACACCTGCCAGCCTGCAGCTGTCATCAGGAGAAGGACGGGTACTCTATGTCTGGGAGAGGTAATCCTGCTACCCCTTATTATCAGCGGCTGACATACTGCCCCAAGAATTTAGACACACTACTTCGGACAAGATGCTTTGATAGTGTCCTGCGCTCACCATGCCTCCCCACCCAGCAAATAAGCCAGCTCATTTTTTTTTTCCCCGAGTCAGAGAGGCAGCAGATGAAGTGGGCCCCTTCATTTTCCGAGAGAGGGAACAGATGCAGTGGGCCCCTTCGTGTTCCCGGCCGGGCTTGGCTTCTATTCTTGGAAGAAGCCTCCCAGCATTACTTGCGGTTCCAAATTCCTTTCCAGAGCAAAGCTGGGACAACCTGGTGTTTTCAAAATCCAGAAAACATTTGTGGCGAATAAAAAAAAAATGGAGAAAGAAGTAAAGTGAGTAGAGGAAAGTCTGCCAAGACTACGATCTCCAGTCCAAGAGGCTGGCTTTTCTCTTACTCTGTCCCAGCACTCCCCAGGACGTTGCCCCAAGCACAGGCAAGAAAGCAGAAAAAAGGGCCACGTGGGCTATGGAGACAGACCCTTGCAGGAGCGAAGGAACTCAAATCTCCTTCTGATTGTCATAGAAGGCAGTTGGGGCTGTGCCTACTAAACAGAGACCTCTGATGATTGTGACGGGGCTGCTTACTGCAAAGCCACCTAAAATGTCTATCAGAGCACATTTAGAAGGTGCCTCTTGGGGCCTCTTGCTCAGGAACTCGCGCGTGGGTTGCGGGGTTGGGGGCGCAGTAGGGAGCCTTGGGCGCTCCTGACTTCGGAGTTTGGGTTACAATGAGCAAAACCACTCACTTACCCTGTAGTCAGTGATGAGTCCTGGAGAAAAGAGAAAGACAAAAAAAAAAAAAAAAAGAGGCCATTAAAGAGAGGTATCTTTTCTTCCCCCAGGCTTGTGTTATGAAAGATGACTTCTGTGGCAGACATGAAACTACCCAAGGACTGGCTAGGGCTGTGTGTTCTCTGTGACTCACTCAAGGTAACCAATTCAAGGGAAGTCCCTGAAAGCAGGATACCCAGGACACATTTGGAAGGCTGAATTATTAATGGAGCTGATGATACAAAGAATGATTCAAATAATAAGGGGGTGGGGTGGGGGGTGGTTTACATCTCCAGGTTCAAGGATGTTGGCTGGCATCTGTCACAGAGCAGTAGCTCTGTGAACACACTCTGAGGCAAATTCCTCATCCTGGACTCAGTGCCCCCACACTGGTTTGGAAAAGGCTGTTTAGCACTCTTGGTGTTCTCTGGTGCCCTACAGCCCTAGATCCCAGGATCCCAGGACAGCATGAGGAAGAAAGCCCTGGGAGAAGTCACAAACCACAGTTTCTAGAGTGTCCTGGACACCAACTAGGGGAAAACACAATGGTTGGCTGCAGCCCTGCAGGGCACAATAGGGAGTCAGGCACCTTGGAAATCTCTCCTGTAAACACAGGCCAAGGAAAGCAAGCTGCAGCTTGCACACGTCCCTGCTTTCTAGGTAATACAACTGCAGCATGGCGGTTTCATCTGGAACAACCTAATACACCCAGCATGCACTGCCCCAGAGGGTTCACATTCTCTATTCGGGACTTCTAAAGCCATCGTTTGACTTCCCACTGGGCCTCAGGAAAGCCTAGGTCTTTTCTCAACTAGGATAAAGTGACAGTGTTGGAAACACACATAACTACCCCTTGCAGCCTATCTTTTGAGTACCTCAGAGACAGAGCCTACAAGGCTCTGACACCTACAGTTCTACACAGGTGATTCCCATCCTACACCCTGACCTTTCCTCTGGAGCCTCTTGTCAGCGAACGGAGCTCATAAATAAACTTGATGGCGTGGTGTCAGAAAATAACCTGATAGTGACTCACAAAGGCCCGAGGTACCTGGTCATAACTACATGACTCATGAGTGAAAATGAATGCTCGACATGGCCCCCTCGGAGTGTATGTGCCTGAGCCATCTGATCGAGGACCGTTAGTCACACTCGGCTATTTTAATCAAGTCGTTGTGTGAAACTGAAGGAAATTGAAAAGGTAGTTCTGCCAGATGAGCCATCTCTCAAGTGTCATCTTCCTCGCTGTGGGCTAGTGGCCGCCATGCGGGCAGCACAGAATTGCAGACCATTTCCTCATTGCTGGAAACGCAGTGGAAGGAAGGGGACAACTGACCGCTCTAAGAAGGATTTAGACACAGTCGCTCTAGAGCAGAAGGAGAGTATGAGTGGAAAAGGTGCCTCTTTGCGAGTCTGTTTCGCTGGGGTTGAGTGAAGACTGGCTCCTTGTACAATCACTCCGAGCTGGCAGAAACAATGCCAACTCCTCCCCTAAACCCTCAAGTTCCTGAGATTACAGCTGTTTACACACTGTGGACTGCTTATGATGTCTTACGTGCCTATAACATCTTTAACCCTTCATAATTTATTTTGGTGCAGGCAGCTTGTAAATGGAACACTAGAGTGATAAAATCAGACAATGCTTAGAACTCTGAGAAATACAATATATTGACAATTGTGGTTTAAATGTCAAATGTCTCCCATGGGCTCACAGATTTAAACATTCGGTCCCCAGTTTGTGGTATTGTTTAAGGAAGTTATGGAACCTTTGGGAGGCAGAGCCTTGCTGGAGAAATTTCATCACTGGGGGCAGGGGGACCTTTTTTATAGCCTTGCCCTACTTCCTGTTCTCACTCTCTTTTCTTCCGGTATGTGGATGAGACTGTGGCCTGCTCCTGTCTAGCCTTACCTGTTTTTAGGCCTTCCTCACCACAATAGACACTATCCTCTGGAACTGTAAGCCAGGATAAACGCCGCTCTTGGTTTGCTTTTGTTCGTGATGTTTTATTGTAGCAACAGAAAAAGTAATTAATACAGAAATGTTTGCATTTGGAAGGTTGAAATAGGAAATCTAGTTTAACGTTGGCTCTTGCTCCACTTTGCAAGATAGATCTTTATTAACACAGATTATATCTGAAAAGCCCACTTAATGAGAGAGCAAAGGCAGCAGAAGTCAGCATTTTCTGTTATATAAAAATCTCAGGCTGGAGTTACAGGCTCGGTTGGTAGAGTGGTTGCTCGGCATGAATGAAAACCTGAATTTGATCCCCAGAATCATAAGCTGGGTGGGGAGGCACATTTCTGTAGTCCCAACACTAGAGAGGTGGAGACAAAGCCATTACAAGTATGAGGTCACCGTCCTTGGCTACGCAGTTGAGTAGAAAGATTCGTCAGGGAAATGTGAATTTCTGCTCTCTTGGTGCCCTTCAGACCCCAGCCTACACTCATAATTTTGTACTGGAGGCTGCAGCCTACAAAGAAGGATACTAGGCACACAGAATGTGGTACTCCATGTTTTTTAAAGGACTCAGCTGCCTCGTACACCAGGATTCAATGAAGAGACAGTGGCAAAATGTCCCCTGCATCTCTCTGTACTGGGGAAAGTTCTGTCAGCACTTCCCCTAATTTTAGTAGACACTGACTGTAAAGACGGGGTTTGTAGCCAGGAGGTGGTGGTGCAAGCCTTTAATCCCAGCACTCAGGAGACAAAGGCAGGCAGATCTCTGTGAGATCGAGGCCAGAGTGGTTTTAAAATGAGTTCCAGGACAGCCAGAGAAACTCTGAGCCCTGACTAAGACACAACAAAGCAAAAGGGAAGGAAGGAAGGTAGGAAAAAGAAGAGGAGGAGGAGGAGGAGGAGGAGGAGGAGGAGGAGGAGGAGGAGGAGGAGGAAGAGGAGGAAGAGGAGGAGGAGGAGGAAGAGGAGGGGAGGACGGGTCAGAGAAGGAGGAGGAGGAGGAAGAGGAGGTCTGCTGTGGTGCTAATGGAAGATGCTTTGGATCCGTAAGAGGTAGGGTCTATTAGGATGGTCTTAGGTCCCTGAAGATGTGTATTAAAAATTGATTATGAGAGCCCACCCGTTCTTCTTTTCCCCTTCTCTCCCCTCTCTGACTTACGAAATGTCATAATGTGATTACTTGTTTTGCTACATGTTTCCACCACGGTGTGCTTCTTCCAACAAAGGCTCACATCTCCGGGGCAGCCCCATCTTTACTTGAGCTTCTAGAGCCACGAGTTAATCGCCCCAGGCATCCCACTGCAGTAACGGGTGGGCTAGGCAGACTGGCTGACTTATACCGTCACCACGGCTCAAACACCTCATTGTGTCTGCTTTCTGCCATGGTCTCTGGGAAGCACATGGCTTAATTAGAGGCCACCCCAGTTACTGTGGGCTTCCTGCTATGGCTTCTGAAAGGAGTCTGTGTGCCCCACCCCCCCTCCTCCCCACACACACTACTTCTCTCTCACTGCCTACTTGTCCTCTTCCTAGGCAGTCTGTGCAGACACTGAGCCTCCTTAACTCTCAGGTAATCAGCACCAGGCATGGAACACAGAACTCCCACTAAATGCAGAAGTGTGCATTGAGCCAGCAGCCCTACCTAGGTTTTCTTCATATTTTCTCTTCATTTCCTTTCTCTACTCAGGTTGGTTTTTTTTTTTTTTTAATGGTATTGATGAATGTAGTAGAAATACTTTTTTAGGAAAGACTCCATCGGCACAGACGCTATTCTAAGAGCTTTCTGTCTTGGAAGACATGCGTGTACACGTACAGGGGGCTGATGGCTGCCGTCCTCCTGTCCTTACTCCCACATGTCACTCGGGCTCTTGATGCTTGGGGGGAAGGGAGGAGCCTTTGCTTGAGAAATGCAACCACCGCCCCCAGCTCAGCACAGTGTAGAAGTTTCGAGAGTAAACCAGGAGAGCACTGAGCCCCTCCGATCCTGAGGAAGGTGCTGTGGGTTCCACGGCATTCCAGTGCAGCCCTGAAGAAACCCCTAATCACACTGCACCCTCAGGCAGGTCTGCTCACCTGAGTCCTGGTGACTGTGCCTCAGATAAACAGGGTCCATATTAAAGGCTTCGGTTAGGTCAGTTCTCTTCTTCACCCTGATTGGAGAGAACAAAAGATAAGGTTTGCAAACCCTATCGGGAATAGAGATATAACTAAAGAGACCCTTTGGCTATCCGACTTTTAAGAACACCAATTGGAATTTCCCCAGGAATGTCAAGCTGGAAAAAGAAAAGGCTAGAAGGCAGGGCCAGCCAGAGGGTAACTTGTCTCCCAGAAACAGGTTTCAGCCAGTTCCAAGGACTTGTCAGACCACTTTTGTAGGGGACAGTGGAGCCAGGGCAATGATGGGCAAGACCACACATTGACCAGGACTGCTTACTTATGCATATCCCTTGCTCTTTATTTAAACCTGATTTCCATGTCAGGACCCAGAAACTGTGGGTAGAACACTGGGCCTCTTTGTCTCTCTTTTCGATGTGGCTGCACTGAGGAAACTTTTCACTGTTGTTGTTATCATTAGTCTGTCTTTTAATTGGCCTATCGAGGGTAGGTGGGCAAGCCTCGCCTATTAAAGCTGCCAGGGCCCAGACTCCGATCTTAAAAACTCAGAGTACACACCTTGCTGGGCAGATAGCCCCATCCTGGGCTGTGTACTGTGCTGGCTTCTGTTGCTTCGCATTTCGTATTTAGGACTGCATTTGTCTTAGTACTTGCTTTTGATTTCCAACCATCGGTACTGTTTCAGTGTGGCCTTCTGTGGGTTGATTTTAGCCATCTGTTTCGTTTTTCTGCTACTGGAGATCACATCCAGGGCCTCTTTCTTTTCTGAGTAAGCCCCACGAGCAGCCCCTCGCCGTGACACTCATTTGTATTTCTGATCAGTGATGGGGCCAGCTACTTGTTCCTAACAGGCTTTGTATCGGACATTTTGTCCAAGTGGCACGCACGCACTCACATTAAATAAATGAGTGAATAAATAAATAAATAAAGTTATTTTTAAAAATATTCAAACTTGGGTTGGAGAGATGGCTCGGTGATTAAAATTACTGATTGCTCTTCCAGAGGTTCTGAGTTCAAATCCCAGCAACTGCATGGTGGCTCGCAACCATTTATAATGGGATCTGATGCCTTCTTCTGGTGTGTCTGAAGACAGCTACAGTGTACTTATAATAAATAAATGAATAAATCCTTTAAAAAATATATTCAAACATAGGGCCAGGAATAGTTTTACCCAGCTGGAGTATTTTACCCTAATGCCTTTTCTAAATCTGTTGTTATAACTCTGCTTCTTTCTTTCTCTCTCTCTCTCTCTCTCTCTCTCTCTCTCTCTCTCTCTCTCTCTTTCTTTCCACAGAATACAGTTTGTTCAGGGCATGGGGAGGGGAGTTGAGGGGGTAGTAGAGACAGAAAAAGGCAGACAGAGGAACAGAGACTGGCCATGAACACGTGGCGAGAGACGGGGGAGGGGACCAGGGAGAGAGGGGAAGAGGGCAAGAGGATAACTCTGTTTCTTCAACATGATGAACGACATTTTCTAGCATTCTAACACACACACACACACACACACACACACACACACACACACACACACACACGTGAAATCCACTCGTGCTGGACCATTAAACTGTTTTGTTAAACAGCACTGGGTTTTGCTGAAGGCAAATCAATCGGGGGCCAAGGACTGCTGTAAAACATACCACATAACAGACATCACACAAGAGATGTATTAGCCTAGAATTCAAAACTCTTAAGTTTGCGGGGTTTCTGAGCTCCTCGCCTGGTTTTCTGAAACTAACTAACAACATTTGCAGTTCCCTGTAAACTACATTTGCGATCGGATTGACACCTCCCCGGCTGAAGTTGAATATTTTACAGGCCTGGTGTCTGAGTTCGGGAGCTTTCTATTTACCCTTAAAGCAGGTTTGTTTGTTTTTTTTTAAAAAAATTCGTACGGTTGTTTGTGTAGTTGTGGATTCTTGATCATGTTCTTCTTGCTGTACCTGTACAATCCCAAAGTTTCTGGCAGCCAAACCCTCCCGTCATCGGCTACAACTGACCAGTATGTGCCTTATTTATTTGCTCCCTCATTTGTGGTGCTGGGGAATGAATCCAGGACCTCGAAGGTGCTAGGCGACGAGAGCGAGCGGTCGCTGAGCTACACCCCAGGCCTTCTTTTTATTTTCTCTTATTCCTCTTTCCTGAGATCCTTTATCTGGCCAGACCAATGACTGATATCTGGCTTTGTCAATCCTCTCTGAGGCTCTGATAGAGGAAGGCCATTGAGCTCCGTATGAAGGAGTCCAAATATCAAATGAACAACAGTAAAAGCTGACGGACGGAAGGGTGAACTCATTAAGAAACTATTTACTATGCTATAATAATTGCCGGGTTCAGAAACTTCCATTGTCTTGTCCGTTTTAATATTTGAAGAAGTCAACGGAAGTGTTTATGTTACACTGTTAACTGGTAACACTGTTGCACTGTTAAACTGTTGGCGAAATCTCATTTAACAAAAGAGAGAGGATTCTATTTTAAAGATTACAAAAGACAGAGCAAAGCAAAACAAGACAAACAAAAACACCTCCAAACCAACCAATTTAAAACAAATCAGGGAGCATGTATATATATAAATATGCTCCTTGTTTTGGTTAAATTGTAAAACATACCTGTTAAAATTAACTTGGGACTGTTGACTTGTGTCCTATTTTGCAGGGTCTGCGTGTTGACCATCTCGTGCTTTTGTACTTACCGAGATCTCCTGACTGACTGCCTTGGATTTTGCTTTATTTTGCCAGGGCAGAACACATCACTGCAAGGATATGAGGGCTAGCGAGAGACTTTTTTCAAAAAATTATTATTTTGTAGATATATGTTCAGGGCAGTGCGAAAGACCACTGAAAGCGTTCTCCGATTTCATGATTTCAGTGACTCCCTGCCACTACCTTACAAGGCGCCATCTCCCCCCACCCCCCAGCCCTCTGCAAACACTCCGGAGGGACCCGCCCCCTCCCCAGCCCCCCAGCGTGCCCCTCAGAACCCCTCCGTTAAGGCAGCTGGGCAGAGAAATGCCGGAAGGGGATGTTGTGTCTAGCTAGTGACCTTTTGCCTTTAGGCTGTACTTTCTGGGCTAAAATTCAGGGCCTTTTGTAGTGTTCAGAGAGAAAACACAGTCAATAACTGTTTGAGTGAAAGTTGAAGCAGAATGACTGCCTAATTTCGGCCCCCTCTTCGCCAAAACACAACCCCTTTCTTCAGCTTCTTCTGGGCCCATGATGAATGATCCCCCTCAGTTCCCTGAGCAAATCTCTGTGCCTGGGAGTGTCAGATACGAGCTGCTTCCTGTATCTGCTCTTAAATGGAATGCACAAAGTCCAGGATTCCTTCTTACTCTTTACTCAGCCCGGCACTTTAAGACATCAGTCCACCGGGCCTGATAAGGATCACTCTGAACCCTTTCACAAGAGAAAAATCCCTCCCCCTTCTGCCCCCAGCCCTTTCTATCTATCTCTCTATCTGTCTTTTCTGAAGGAATCTTGTTTGTTGCACAAGCTGGTCTCAAACTCCAGGCCTGAAGTAAATCTCTTATCTCAACTTCCTGAGTAGTTGAGACTGGAGGTGCATACCACCACGAATTTCTGGATTAAGCCTTAAGCTCTAGCTTCCTTACCCATAAAACAGGGCAGCAATTCCAGACCTGCAGAGCTATTCAGAGGGAGAGATAAGCTGTGATGTGCTGCAGAAATAACAGGCATTTGCTTAGAAGGTAAAATTCTTAAGCAAAGCCCCCGGCACTGAAGTAAATGTCTGGAATAAGGATGTTTGTTTGTGGCGAGCCCTTTTTCACTTCTCTTAGGGACCAGAGAAAAGTAAAATTCTGTCCACGAGGCGGGAGAAAGAACTCAGTTGCATGCTGGTTCTTGGCGAAAGTCTGTTGTTGTCACCTAGCCTGGCACAGCCCTTCTTCAAAGAAAGCTGTGCTGTGAGCAACTGTGAAGTTTGTGTTTTTCTGGGAGCCTCAAGCTTGACTGAGTAAGCGGCCTAGTAGGACTGTGTGAAACCTGAAGTAGGTGCCCGGCTCAGGGCTCCTCAGCTCTAAACCATCCTGATTATGATAATAACATTTTGAAAATAAGCATGTTGTGTCTAAAAACACCAATTTTTTAAATTTAGTAGCCTATTTGAAACAAACTCAAAACCATCTTCCAGTGGTTTTTGGAATAACCTGCAACTCTTTTGACCAACTCTGAGGTAGGCATTGTCCGTTTACCTCTGGGCCTTCGCGCGCGCAGGCGCGCGCGCGCGTGCGCGCACACACACACACACACACACACACACACACACACACACACACACTTTCTCACCCCTGCCTGTTCTTTCCCTATTCAGATGTCTGGTCAAATGTCACTTCCCCAAAGAGCCTTTTCCTGACCTCCCTATCATAAATAACCTGTCAGTGAATGAAAGAGCCAATTCATGGCGTCCTGGGCACTTTTCCTCCTCATAGTTTCTCCTCTGTTCATTCCTCAACCAAATCTCTCTCTCCATCTTTCCCCCTCCCAAGCCTTTCCCCGACAGCTTCCCAATCACAGACCCTGAAGCCGCCATCACCTACACTTAATGTTCTGTCGCTTACTATTTTATCTAGTTTCTTATGCTTGCATCTGTCATTATTTTATTTCCTGGCGCTCCACAGCTAAGACCACTAGAGTATAAAATATTTTTTTTTTGCTTTAAGTTCATACTACTCAGACTCAAATGAACTATGTATTTTCTTTAGCCGCTATCTGAATGTTGAATCCGAATCCTAAAGTAATCAGAAGTCAGGGACTTCGAGGTTTATTAGGTCATAGTGGTGCAGCCTTAGTTAACAGAATTACTGAATACTTTTTATAAAAGATGCTAAACGACTCCCTCACCCCGTCCACTGGCTGTCAACACAATAAGAAGGAATTGTGTACAAGAAAATGAACTCTTACATACCAAATCTACCAGGGCCTTATTCTTACATTTTCAATATCTAAGATTGTGAGAAAATAAATTGGTTATCTACTGAGCCTGTGGTGTTTTGTTAGAGCAAGTCAAATCAACTAACACTCCAGAGGCCCAAAGACACTAGAGTCTGACCTGCAGCAGTATTTGTAGGTGGCAGAGCCTTTCAGAGAGGAGGCCTAGTTGGAAATCTTCTGGTGTCAAGCAGTGCTCTTGAAAGTGATAATAGGAACCCAGGTCTTTCCTTTTTGGTGTCTTAGCTGGGTGCAGAGCAAATGGTTTCTCTATCCTGTGTCTCCTCCGTGTTACGAGGACTCAACATACACCACAGGTAATGGCATCTAATGACTCTAAGTTTCTGAAACTGTAAACCCCGATGCTTTTCTTCTTTTTAAGTGGATTCTCTTCAGTGTTTTGTTATAGTGACAGAAAGCAGGGTAGTGCAGACTGGTGGCAGTTCTCACATTCAGGCCTGGCCAGTGTGAGCACAATCCTCACACCCCACCAGGGGGCAGGAAATGGCTAAAGTCTCAGTGTTGCCCTCTGACTTCCACAAACACTACACGGGTTTGTATGCCTGTACATACACACATCACACCACACACACACACCACACACACACACCACATACACACACACACACACACACCACACACCGCATACCACACCACACACACACACCATACCACATACACACACACCCCACATGCCACACACCACATGCCACACACACACACACACCACACCACACCACATACACACACACCACATACACACACCCATGCCACACTCACATACACCACACAGCACACATATATACACAGACCGCAAATTAATAAATAAAATTCATAAAATGTTATTACAATTTTAGGTGAAAAGAATGTGACAGAAAAGAATTTGATTTGGTATCAGTTAAAGGATTGCAAATACTGTACTAAAACAAAATACATTGATTATTGGTAAAGTAAGGGATGTGAGTACATTTGCCTGAATTGAGTGACAGCTGTGCCCCTTCCTGTTTTAAAGTAAAATATCATCCATTTAATTATATTATACACTGAGCGATTTTGCAAAATAAGCGTACTGAAGACATTAAACTTACACACTAACAAAATTCAAGCAAAAGCTTCCCCCTGGTCACGTGAGTAATTAATCAATTTCTTACCCTGATTTTTTTTTTTTTATTTAAGAAACAAGTTTCGTTTGTCCCTGCATCCGTCCCAGACGTTATGTATTAAGGTGTCATTATGTGGCACACTAGCACTTGATTTTAAAACCTATTTTTCTTACGTGGTACGGCCAAAGTGATGACCGCACTGTTTCTAAGAATTTTCGGAGAATTTTAAAGGCATGGAGCTTTACTCTCAGTAGGTGTTTAGAGTGTTTAAGCCAGAGTTAGACCAAGAGACTGATGATAAATCTAAGAATAAGTACACAGAAGCAACAGAATTAAATGTAAGAACTGAAATTTCCCAGGATTTGTCATCTGCTCAGGAGAGATAAGTCAAATGCCAGGTCGCCTGTCCCCACCTGCTCGTCCCTCAAGCTAATCTCTCGCAACAATACACTCGAGATAAAAGTTTACAGGCTGAGGGAGATGGAGCAAGAATTCCAGCAGCGGCTCTGAAATGGAGGCAAACGGCAGCCTGAGAGATCATTAGTGCCTTCCCTCCGGTCTCACGCGGGCCCTGGCTGTGCTCTGGCAGGTAGGCCTCCCTCTCTGGCACTACAGAGACCAGAGCCACACCACAGGTGACCAGTGTGTGAACAACAGAGAAACTTACCACATGGCAGAGCAGTCAAAATTCACCAAAAGCCACTTGTGGGGATTAAAGTTAAAGGAATCTGCAAACTGTAGAGACGTAAGAAAACGACAAAACAGAACGATTCAGTCAGGGCTCTTTGGGGAAGAAAGCAAGACCTTGTGTATTCTGAGAACGCACATTTTAGGTTCCAGGCTCTAAGATCACACGAGATTTTCCCCCGTAC
This sequence comes from Rattus norvegicus, assembly GCF_021556685.1. Classification (NCBI taxonomy): domain Eukaryota; kingdom Metazoa; phylum Chordata; class Mammalia; order Rodentia; family Muridae; genus Rattus; species Rattus norvegicus. The sequence continues at coordinate 90,817,539 of NC_141547.1, forward strand.
AAGAGTTCAAAGCACTGGAAATCCAGAATATTCAACTTATAAGAACCATGTCTAGAATATCAGTGTTGGGCCTACAAATAATTTACGTACATCATCCCTTCAGCTTCCTGAACTATCAAATTTCTCGGGATATACAGGAAAAAGAAAAAAATCTCATAACTAAGGTGATTAGAAATCCGCCCCCCCCCCCGGCCTTTTTTTTTTTTTTTTTTTTTTAATTTAACTGAAGTTTCTTTGGCCAGCATGACACAAGGTCACAACACTTTCCATGTACCTAAGGGTTTTTTTTCCTCCTCGATTTTAAAGTTGAGGTCTAAGTTCAGTGAACTGACAGTTGCGAGAGTGTCTTGGCACACAGGGTCACAGACAACAACTGCAGCTTTGCTGACCAGGCTTTCAAGGAGAAAATAGATTTCAACTGCGAACAACAGCCGCAAGGCTCCTGGGTCTCAGCTGTGCACTCACAAATCCAAGAGCTCCACAAAGGCTGCTTTCTGCCTTTTTCCAAATGGCAGGCCTCGGGTTCTGGTGTTACTGACGGGAGGCAAACAGGTCCATCTGAGTGTCAGAGCTTAATTTAGATAGGAGCAAGGCTCGGTCTAGTCCGGTTTCCTAAAGGAACATTTTTTTTCAAACTTCTCGAGGCTTTGCGGTTGCTCCTCTTTATTTAAATCCAGGGACCCTCACTAAGGAGGTAGCAAAGCCCTAAGGGGGGCCCGATTGGTGTCAGTGATAGACGTTGGGGGCCGGCCGAAACAAGCTTCCATATGGACCCAAGCTGGAGGTGCCGACTCATTTCCTCCCAGGTTTCAGAAAAAGTAATTTTGAGAAGGAGACAGGAAATTACAGCAAGTTTCATTTGTTGATAAAAGGAAACAAAAGGTTAAAGAAGAGCATTGTTTGCTGGGGGATTTTATTAGTTCCCTCCACTGGGGCTGATCTGTTTAAACTTCTTTCATTACGGTACAGTGATATTTTCCTCCCGCTGACAGAGAGGACGGCCCTTATCTGCAAGGGTCGGGCCACAGCAGGATATTGCGGGCCGCTTATCTGACCACGGAGCAGCCGAGCCCTCCCTCAGCCAAGGCAAGGAGAGAGCGGTACCACTAATGGAGGGAAAAATTGCAGCGAGTCCTTGTCCCTGTGAGTGCTGTGAATGGTGTCTGCTGTTGATAGGATCTGGCTGCGGTGCCCATCGCCCTGGTGGTCTGACAGTCCGGCACCCCTCTGTGAAAGGTGAAACTTTGGAGTTGTCAGTTCAGGGCCCTAAGAAGAGCACTGGTGGATCGGGAAACCTGAAACCGGATACCTGAACTCAGGAGCTTCCAGCACAGGCCTGACCACAGGAAAGGCACAGGAGAAACCTACCCTTCTTCCCTCCACGATGCTGAAGGGCACATGGGTTGCCTGCCTGTCCTTTATCTGAAATTCTTCTCTATATTTAAAAGTATTTACACAGACGGGGCGAAGTAGATCAGCCACAGGACCCAAACCTAAACATGAAATATGAGTGTTCCAAGACACTCTACTAAGTGTTTTCTAAATCTTTGGTTACGAGATAAAGCTTCGTGGGATGGAATTTTACCATTTTGGCATATCAGGCCTTAGGAAGTTCCAGAGTTTGGAGCACTTTGGATGTTGGAGTTTGGATTAGAAATGTCACACGCCATCAATCACCCCCTAGATCCAAACATCCACAAAACTAGTAAGGGATTTGGCATCACAATCATAGGATCAGAACTTTACGTGTGTTAACACAAACCCCAGTACTTAGTGATTTTGACCCCTTTCTACCCCCTCAGATGGATTCAAGTTTAGCGCGTATGAAATGTTCAGTAAGGGAATACTGACTGCATAAGAAAGAGAGTGATGTAGTGCACATAGAAACCAGAATGGCTCATCGGCAAGAAGGGGGATTATTCTCTTCAAAGACGGGACAATTTGTATTCCATACCTTTGACAGTCACCTTTTTTCTGTTATTACAGTCTTGGGAGAATTCAAAACAGTAATTAGAAAATTGATCGGCAAGTCTGACACGCAAGCAGGAAGAGGTTTAGGGGGAGTCTCTCTAAGCCCCGGTGACAACTAATGAGAGCATCTAATGCGTGCTCAGTTTCCTACGCCCCACGCTCTTCTTAAACCCTTTAAGTGTGATTAACGCAGCCACTCCTTGGGCTGACCGCACAAAGGAACCATCCCTGGTAAATCTACTTTACGATATAATGGAAGATGATCTGCCCAAGGGCACCTAGAGATTCCAGTCTGGAAGGGTGAAGCCCGCATGGTGATCTGACTTCCATGACAAGGTGAAGTCTCAGGAAACCTCTTCTTCTAAGAAGAAAGCAATTCTTTTCTGGCTAAAGTACTGACTCCTCTAATTTAGCATCTCCCCACTTGTACACGCTTCTACAGGAGGCCTCTTGGGGTTCTTCAATGCTTTAGTCTGCTAGTTGGCAGGTGGAAAATCTCCCTATCCTATGGACAGCCCAAGTAGAATTCTGCCCAAGTCTGGAAAGATGGACAGCAGGGCCCATCTGAGCTCAGTCTGTTAAGTCCACACTGGTTTATGCTCTGTATCTCTGGGGAGAATAGAGTCCTGGCTAACTGTTTTGATCGTTACTTCTCAAGAAAGAGTTTCATTTGGGATGACAGGATGTATTTTGCAATATTCAGAAGAGTCCATGGGACATTTAAAATGCCTCAGTGACTTTCTATGGGATCCTGGCCACTGCGACTGACCGTTTTACTCAGGTACATGGGAAGAACGTGAACAACTCGTTGAGCCGGATTGCAGGGGATTGTAGGTTGACGTTTTAAATTATTGTTTGACTGGAATGCACAGCAATTTTATTTTACTCATAAATATTTTTCCACAGCTTTATACGTGCAAGTCTAACGTATGATACATAGCTCTGCCCAGGATTTGTAGCAACTGGAAAATAGCTGTCTACCTCAGGAGGGCCTCAAAAGTCAGGCTGCATGACTGGAATGCCCTCAGCCCCAGTCCTGAGGTACTGTATTCATTAAGTTAGTTTTCATTTTTTTTTAAATTATGTGTATGGGGGTGGCACAGTCTATGTATGTGTACAGAGCACAGGGGTGCACAGGCCAGAGGCATCCAGTCTCCTCCAGCTGCAGTTATCGGAGTAGATTCTAGAAATCAAACTCAGATCCTCTGTAAGAACAGTGCCCACATTGATTCCCTGATTAATTTCCCCAGCTCCCCGAGGGCATTTAATTTCTAATAACCATTGCAATTGGCTAGGAAGTAGTTTGTGGAAATAAACCAGTAAGAGTTGGGGGTATCTGACTCTTACAAAAGGAGATCTCACCGATGACCCTGCAGCAGCAGTGTTGCTCAGTGGTAGACTCCTTGCCAGGTACATAGGAGGCCAGCAGGCTTGATTCCCAGTGGAAAAACAAAAGACCTCACTGAACAGCTTACTCACCTCCACGCCATTCAGAAGATACCGGAACTCAGGACAGATAAAGGCACTGCCTGCGTATGCAGCATCAATGTGCAGCCATACACCCTCCTGGTTGCCTAGCATCAGAAGCAAACGGTGAGTTCTCCCCTGGACACACCCCCACCCTGTGTGTCTAGCATACATACTACTTACATATACATATTAATACTGCTACATACATACTACATACACACTACTTACATATACATATTAATACTACTACATACATACTACTTACATATATATTTTAATACTGCTACATGCATACTACATGCATACTACATACCTACTACTTACAAATACATATTAATACTACTATATACATACTACTTACATATACTTATTAATACTGCTACATACATACTATATACATACTACTTACATATACACATTAATATTATTACATACTACATACATACTACTTATACATATTATACTACTACATACATACTACTTATATACATTTTAATACTACATACATACTACTCACATATACATATTAATAGTACTTGAGGAACAATAGCTGGGTCTCCAAAAGGCCAGCTTTAAAATTTAGGGCAGAGGTACTAGCAGCTGGCTAACACAGCTGCCCAAAGAATGCTTAGAAAGTGGAGGAAACACAAACAGCCACTCAGCATAGTGCCGAGGCCAGCACAGCCCCCCTACTGTGCTTGCCCATAGTCTCTTCTGGTTCCCATCTTCCACATTCCACACACCTTGAGTGCACCCCCCCCCCACTGTATTTGCTAACCCCTTCTCAAGCCCTCCTTTCAGAAACAGCCTTATGGAAAGTAGGACACATGACCCCTACTCTGATGGTCTTGGTGGTCCATTTGGCCAGGTTTGGAATCACTCAGAAAGGCAAAGCTCTTGGCATGTCTATGAGGACATTTCCAGGGAGAGTTAACAGAGCATGGCAGACCCACACTGAAATCGGGTGGCGCCTTCCAAAGCAGTAGGTCGCATACAAAGAGGTCACCTTCCTGCCTCAGATGCTAACTCCTTATCAGCTGCATTTATTGCTGGTGCTGTTTTCTGTTAGCATCTCACTCCAGCTTTGTCAGCCTTCCACGACCGACTCAGCACCAGAAACTTTTCAGTGATCTCCAGGTTTCAGCAGTAGACTGGCCCTCTGGAGCATCCCCTTCTTAAGACTGAGCAGCAACTAAGTTGCTTGTGTCTCTACATAGAGGCAGCCATCGCAGATAATCGAATGCATCCCAATTTTATGACATATATGTGTATAGATGTGTGTATATGATAGACATGCATACATTTGATTGATTCCGTTCCTCTGGAGAACCCTACGATACACTAGTATCGTCCTACCTCCTCCATGTCTACCACAGACTTAGGTAATTTAATCTGAAACTACCCTTGGCACCTGCCATAAATGACTGAGGTTTCCTAATTGAATTTTCCCGCTTTTCCTCTTGCTGTGGTAAAAATACCTTCACAAAAGCAACTTAAAGGAGAGTGGGTTTACTTGGCTCAAGGTTCAAGATGGAGTGGCTCTGACAACGGGAGCTTAAAGCAGGCCGTCCTGTTCAATCTCTGACCAAGAACCAGAAAATGGCAACTATTTGCCCTCAGCTAGCTCTCTGCTTTTTAATGAAGTGCAAGACACTAATGCAGAGAATTGTGTTACCACTTTTAGGGTGGGATTTCCACCTCAATTAACTTAATCCAGATAATCCTCTAAAGGTCTGGCCAGCAGCTAATCTAATCTAAATTGGGGTACTGGTGTGCCTGGTGTGTCTCCTACAAGAGTCCAGACCCTATCAAGTTGACAATCATCACAGACCTTCTCTCCCACCACACAGAAGAGCCTTAAAGATAGAGTGCTCACATCCTTTGAGGATGAGAAAGCCTCCTCCACAGGCATATGTGTGCCCTTAGTCACGTAGCCTGAGTTCTGTTCTGAAGGTGAGGGTGGTTGGCAACTACAGCTTCGAGTATACATTAGATAATACTCGCAATTGGCCCATTCTATCGCTTAGAAGTCAGTGAAAAATTATTAATTTTAAAGAAGGGTGTAGTTGCACACACCCTTAATCCTAGCACTCAGAAGGCAGAGGCAGCTGGATCTCCATGAGTTAGAGGCCAGCTTTGTCTAAAAAGCAAATTCTAGGACAGCCAGGGCTGTGCTGTGTCTCAAAAAAAAAAAATTAAATTTCATGCGTTATATAGCAATATATAAATTAAAATAAATACTCCAAGTCAGGAGGAGAACTCTTAAGATTTAGGTAGTAAACTCACAGGTTTCCGGTAGTTCCTGAAATTTACAAAACTTTATAAAATGCGGACCCCACCCCACCCAGCCTACCAAAGTTATATTAATAATAATGGCCACTAGGGAAAGGAGACCCATCAGAAGAGCTGTCTACAAGTTATGCTGGGAACCCCAGGGTGCAGCTTCTGTGAGATACCAGCCAAGCTGGGTTTGGCTTTTCGGTGATGGAGTTACCCTTGAGTAACTCATGTTCCTTTGAGCGACTTCTCAGCCAAACACCTGTAAATAACCCCAATACAGTCAATACATCACTAAGTCGGATGTTTGTGGAATTTGGGTCTTTAATTAGTTTCTTGTCTGAGGTGAGCAATGCTTCTTTGTGTCTTATCTAGGAAAAACACACCAGGAGAAACAGCTCAAGAACTAAATATAGTCACGAGGTAGTTAAGATACGAAGGTTGAGGGGCTGGGGATTTAGCTCAGTGGTAGAGCGCTTACCTAGGAAGCGCAAGGCCCGGAGTTCGGTCCCCAGCTCCGAAAAAAAAAGAACCAAAAAAAAAAAAAAAAAAAAAAAAAAGATACGAAGGTTGAGGCTACAGAGAGGATAGCAGGCAGCCATCTCTGCACAGGTGAAGAACCTGCCGTCCTTGTGCTCATACAGAGTGACGGATTTACCCCTGATTTTCCATACATGATGGCTGGCCATTAATGTGTGTGCGCCATGAGAAAAAAAAAAAGAGCCCTTGTGAATTCTGCTGATAAAAGATGAAAGTGCTTTGATTGAGTTATTCTTCAAACTAAGACTCTTGGTAATCAAGGTCGTGTAAATAAAAACTTGTAGATACCGCTATGCCAGGACACCGTCAAAAACTAAGGTTCAAGAAGAAACCCAGGCCTTCTGAAGCAAGGGTGAAGGCGTCAGTCTCACCAAGTGCTCAGAGGCCCCCCGGTCGGGTGCAGCAAGAGACACAGCCTTAGGATAACACAAGACTTTCCCCAAGGAGCAACAGGATCGTGATGGATGGCCATCACAGCCCTTACTCAGATTAACCGCGAGGCTGCCAGAACTTTATACCCCTTTGTAAGTCAAGACGTGCTGTAATTTGAATGTCTATTAAATCCTAGCCTCCAGGGTAAGAGGCATTGCCTTTCGGAAGCGAGCAGATCATCATGGTGGGATTCTGAGACACCAGACAAACTGCTTGTATCCTCTACCATGTGGTCATACATAGAAAGTGTCACCCATTAGCCGGTTCTCTCCAGGCACCAAATCAACTGGTGCCTTGCTCCTGCCCTTTCACACACAGGAAGTGTAAACAGTGAATTCCTGTTGTTTACAAACCCTGGGGTCTGTGGTGTTGCACGGAACAACCCAAATGGACTAAAACAAGATAATGTCATATTTTCCATGGGTGCTGCTTGGGTCCCACATAGACCTCTATTTATAGAATTTGCTTTTTTGGCTGAGGTCCTCTAACATACCTCCACAGATGCTATTGCTTATGTTCAGTTCAGTATATCAGATGGAGTGAGCCACAACAAGATGGCGGGTCTTCATGGGTCAACCATAAGCAACCCTCATACCTTAGCATGGGGAAGGTAGGGTCTAGAAGGCCATTTAGGCTTCTCTTTCTCTCACACCTTTCTATTGCTTCTCCCGTATCCTCTACCCTTGAGAGAAGGGCATGCTGAATACGTCAGTAAAGCCTTGGAAAGAAAGCAGGCCATCCAGCTGCACCTCTCAGTGTCTCAGAGCCTGTTTCATAGCACCCAGATGAGAGTTCACTCTGAGTCTCATCAACTAAGTGGGAATAGCTAAGGTTGATTTAGAATGCTTCACCCATAAACCTGGTTGAGTAGGTAGGAAAACAATCTATACTGAGGAATCAAGTTTACTTGCAAAGTCTAACCTCTACTCTGGTTTCTGAGAGATGACCTATAGACCTCTTTTTTGCCTTGGGCTTTGGCCCCAGATAGTCTGATCTATAATTTGTGATAGGGACACTGGACAATTTTGACTTCTGGAGGAGTTGATCTATAAATGTAGTAGTTGGGCTTCCAGAAGGGCCTGAGTAGGACCAAATCCATACAAAAACAAACGGCAAGAGCTTAGGGGACTTTGCCTGCTAGGGAAATGTCATTACTCAGAATACATGGCTATACATTATATATAGCTAGAGTGTTTCATACCCTTGTGACTCCCCAGAGGTTACCAGAAGCTCTGTGTGCTCACACTTCAAGACTGTCCTGTATGTCTCCTTGGCTGATTTTAATCCCTAATCTTCAACCATCCCTGTGAGATAGTTCTCAGTAAGTTTAGAGTCTTTAGTAGTTTATGGGCTCTAAAAGAGTTTGAAGAGTCCTCAGGTTGTACCTCGTGTCTAAACAAGGGTAGTCGCAAAGACTGCCTCCTGGAGAGTGTCTTCTTCAACTTGGATCAACCCCAAACTCCAACAAGAAATAACTCACAAATGCTCTTTAGAAGCTTCTCTGTGGGCTTCTCCTGGTCCTAAGGGGAAGGGCAATGGTATTGACAATGCCTTCTGCATCTCACATGATTGGCTGATACTAGCCCCATCATTCAGGTGCTCCAGCACATGGACACATGTAGGAATTATGTGGATGTAGCCCGGGCACGCAACAGCCAGATATAGGGAGTTACAGATTTAGGGAGTCTAGCACATTATCACTGAGGCCACACCACCGTTGGCTCCTGAAGCCACTGCCCTCCTACTGTTGCCACAACCGATCTTCTAAGAGGCCTCCTCAATGGGCAGAAGCCAGGCCAGGCTGACCACAGCATTACAACTCCTTACAGCCCCTCTGGCCCTTGGGATGAAGCTGTGGCAGTCTATAGTATACCATCCTCTCCCTATCCCCCTTCTTCAGTGTCCCCATGTGTGTTCCTAAGGCTGCCACCTATCCATCTGCTATAACTTAACCTCTCCTTAATAAATACCACTCTTCCCACCCCCAGCAAACAAAAGGCATTGTTTTAGAGATGGTGGGCTACAAAGGCACCACCATAATAACGCCCTCAGGTACGAACACTGGCCATGCATGGGCCAGTTAGGCCCATGGGTTAAGTGTTGGCCTGTTAGCATCCACAACCTTGTCCCTAGAGCAATCTCTGGGTTTGAACCCCGAACTGCAAAGCGCCTATCAGGCTCTGCCCACAGCACCCGAACTGCCTGACAGAGGGAGCTGCAGGACAGCAGGGCACAGCACTGTGAGCATTCATGGCAGGGGCCACCTGCTGGCTGTCATCTTCCTGCTCCTGTTGGGAGCCAGATTGAGTTCAGGGATAGCAGCCGTGTAGTCTCTATCTGGCAGAAGACTTCAGTGCTTTAAATCCGATAGCCCTGGGGAATGACATCAGCCGGCTGTTGGCCAGGACATTCAGTCCTTGGCCTGACATCTGAGTCAGAGGACTTCGACTTGCTTGGCTGAGCTTGTGAAGGTCTGCAAGCTAACGAGGCCCACAGTACAGCCATAGCCGAGGATGGCCAGCTAGTTCAGTGTGTTCTCAGCCTGCTGTGTGTGGCTGCCTTTAGCCAGTAATAATCACAGCTGTGCCATAGCTCATAACAGGTGGAGCCAAATCCTAAGTGAATGGCAAGGCTGTGTCCACCCTACTTCTCACGGTGGGTGATTAGCCTCACGGTCCTGGCAGGACAAGCATGTACTACATGCGGTACATGCCTTTCCTACAGCCTATTGTCTGCAAGAACTCCCCTGAGCTACACTGTGAAGGAAATACTGTTTTACTATTATGAGAACCACTTTTCTTTCCAATTTTCAGATAGGGGAAAATGAAGGTCAGGATTTAAGACACGCAGCTGTAAGCTACAGGCTTCTCTGCCACTTAAGGTCATGGCCAGCCCCCACCTCTACCAAGGGAGAAGAACCCATTCCCGAGAAGAGACCACGAGGAAATCAGGGGTTAGGAGAGGTGGGAAACGTGCTTGGCCCACACAAAGTGACAATGAAGCCAAATGCCAAGCAGGTGGCGTGATGTCTGGCGCAAGTCGAAGGACTGAGGTCAGAGTGCTTGCGAGGGACAGCTCCACCCGAGCCTTCACATCCCCGAGGAACAGAGAAGAGCGAGTTTCATGGGCTGAGATATCCTTGGTGCCTCAGAAACGGTTCCAAGGCCTGCTGAGTTCCCGGAGCTCGCATCAAAGGTGAAACTTTAGAAACACAGACATTTATTCATTTTGCAACTAACACGGAATTCTAGTCTCCGTGAGAAAGACAAAATGTCCTGATTGAGGGAGGAAGGAGGCAAGCACGAGGCCAGGAAATTATCTGAAATGGAATAGTCTTTACAGAAGTTTAGCTTGAAGACATTGATTTGCTAAACCAATACTAACAGCTACGTACTGCTTACCGACGGGCACGTCTGAGAAGTGTATCGTTCCGCAAGGCAGGCATCGGGAAAGCACTGTAGAGTTTCACTTATACACACCTCAGAAGTAACACGTGGCATTGTAACTGATGTTTACCCTCACTGAAAATGTCACACAGCACAGCACAATAAGTTATGTCAGTCTGTCTTTCCTTTGTTTCTTTTGAGATAGGGTTTCTCTGTTGTAACTCTGGCTGTCCTGGAACTCACCCTATAGACCAGGCTGACCTCGAACTCAAGAGGTCAGCCTGCTTCTGCCTTTCTTTCTTTCTTTCTTTCTTTCTTTCTTTTTTTTTTTTTTTCTTTTTTCTCGGAGCTGGGGACTGAACCCAGGGCCTTTCGGTTGCTAGGCAAGCGCTCTACCACTGAGCCAAATCCCCAACCCCGCTTCTACCTTTCAAGTGCTGGGATTAAAGGTATGCGCCAACATTTTCTGGCTTACAATAATTTCTTTTTTAAGAGAGAGAGAGAGAGAGAGAGAGAGAGAGAGAGAGAGAGAGAGAGAGAGAGACTTTAAAACGGGTGTGACTAAAGACTAGATTGCACGCACAGGACCTTCAAGTGGGGGTGGCTGCTCCAAATGTTGAAGATTTTAGTTTCCTTAATATGGCCACCACCATATCCTAAACATTACATTAGCACGAAGTGCTTAGACACTTTCTGCCTTTCACAGTGTATTGGTGTTGTTAAGCTTAGCCATTGTTTAGTTAGCTTGAACTCTGAGTTTGTGGAATTTAAGCCAATTCTGATCGTGATGATTAGAATTATTGATGATAAGCACCCCTCAAAGTGAAAGGTTGGGTAACTTCCCCACTCCATGTCACTTTTCAAAAAGAAAACTGAATGAGATACTTACAGATGGGACCCACTTCTAGGAGATTGTCAAAAGAGCAGCAAGATGTGGTTCCTAGGGTGACAACCACCTAGGAGGTAAAAAACAAACAACCCTTTTATCTCCCATGTTGCTGTTGTTGTAATGCAGCCAGCGGCTATACCAGGTACAGTAATAATGAATATTTACATGGAGACGGAAACCCATGAGTGTGTGCTTAATCTTTTGATTAAAGTACCATAGGGGATAAAGAGAGCAAACCTATGAACAGAAGTCTGAACTGTGGGCTGGGGAGATGGCTCCCTGGGTCAAGAATGCTTTCTGTGAAATCAAAAGGACCTGAGTTCACATCCCCAGCTCCTACATAAAACCTAGGCATGGCCTCACAAGCTTGTAATGGTGGATGCCAGGGTCTTTCTGGTCCACTGGCTTAGCCAAAACAGGGAGGTTTGGGTTCGGTGAGAGGCCCTGCCTAAAAGAGTAATGGAAGGACTGGAAAGATGGCTTAGCAGTTAAGACCATTTACTACTCTTATAGGAGATCCAAGTTTGGTTCCCAGAGCTCACATGGCTGCTCATAAACTGTCAATAACTCCAGTTTCAGGGGATTCCTTCTTACATCTGTGGGTACCAGGCACACACATGGTACACATATACAAATACAAGCAAAGCATTCATACCCATAATGTGTGTGTGTGTGTGTGTGATTTTTTTAAAAAAATATGGTAAAGAACACAATATAGACACCAATGTCTACCTGTGGCCTCTGCACACACATATGTGGATATGCTATGAACATGCATATGTGGGCATATACCACACACACACACACACACACACACACACACACACACACACACACACTGCAGTGCAGCAATCTTCTCCAAGATAAAACTATCCATCTCGGCGGGATGTTCCTTGAGACACAGGAAGTCCTAAGGTGAAGTCAAACATTCCGTCCTGCAGACACGCTCTTTAAGCTCAGGAAGTAAATAACTCAATTGCTTCAGGAAGTCCTTAAAACTGGCCAGATTCTGTAGGCTCCTCCATCCCCAAGCATATACAAATGGAAAGGACTTCGAAGAGAACTCACAGACCAGATGAGCTGCCTGGAAAAGGCTCAGACCAACGGAACTACCTGAAAAGGACCATCCAGCCCGTTGCTTTGCGGATGCTCCAGGATTCCCGCTGTCATTTCAGCTGGGGGAGGCTTTGGTAATACAGTTGCCTTGAGTTGTTTCTGTTCCTGTAACCAACCCCTTACCTAGACTCTTGTAAGTAGCATACTTACTCAACAAAACTCATTACTGGACTTTGATGACCTTCTTGCTTTGATCTGTTATGCATCCCCAATCTGGGGTGGGTAGATACTTGTTTGAGCCTCTTCAGAAATGGTTACACTCATACACACGCCATAAATATACACAACTCTGAGCTCCAGGCTGTGAGGCTAGGAACTACGAGTTTTCCTGGATGATAACCCCCACTTAATCTACAAAAGATATTCGGGGTATGGTGCTTTGGGTAAAAAAGAGGAAATTCAGTCACATGAATAGTTACGCCATATACTACTTTATCAGTTGTATCTGTTGGAGCTAAGAATACAGTTCCCATAGAATAAAGAATGTGGACATCCCCGCCCCCCCCCCGAATTTGGTGGCGGTGATGATGATGTGGGTAACACACCAAGCAAGCACACCAGAGAGGACATGCGCTGAGGCCACCTAGGGTATGTGGAGGTATGAGTAGAGTGGTTCTCAGAGAGCCACAGCTAGGGTCAGTTAAGACACACCAGGACACTCTCCCCAAGATTCGCCTCAGGCCTCAAAAGGTCTCTGAGAAACTTCTCTTGGTGCTGACAATGATGCTAACTGGTGGGCTGAGAAAGAACGGGGTACTGTGGGTCTTGCAATGGGAAATATGGCCTAGAATCCATCTTCTCAGTACCTGTGGTGATGTTGGCCGTGTTGGTCATTCGTGTGACTGTCTCTTCCTCCAGCCCCACAGTGTTCTGTGGGAATTAGTACTTTGCTGGACATGGAGCCATTGCTGATATGTATTTGCTGAATGGATATCAGGTAATTAGAAAAAAAATCTTGTTTATGAAAACCGAGGGTCAGTCTGATTCATAGAGATCATGCTGTTGGGATAGTGAGCTTTCTCCTTAGGCTTGATGCAAACTCGTAATTTTGTGCGCCCATGTGTCAAATGCATGTCAAATGTCAAGGGTGCATGGCCGTTCAAGTCTCCCCAGAAGTAGTGTTATGCAATACCCTTTGAACAATGTCTTCACCCTTGTGTCAAGTCCCCCACCTCCAATATTGTCGACTACACTACAGTTCATACATGGTTATCGCCAAAGCCTTTCTGGTTCCCTTTTAGAGATGACCACCTATGGTTTGCCCTGAAAGAAAAACCTACCTCCCAATGAGATGATAGCTCTTTTTTTCAGGTGACCTGGTATCTTTGGGTATCTCACCTGGCTGACTGAGTCCTGCTGCTTACCTAGAAGCCTGTGTTTGTGGGAGAAGCTTGGCACTATGTCTCATAGGCAGTGCCTTTACCAGGGTTCTGAGGTTTTCTATAAGCAGTTGGAGGAAATGGTTGCAGAGCAAGCACTTGCAGGGCTCTGACAGGTTCTCTGTAATACCCACTTATGTCCACTAAGGTCTTCTCCTCACAGAATTGTCCTCAGATTCAGCAGAAGCAAACATTTAAATGCAGTCGGGGCAGGAGAGATTGCTCAGTGGTTGAGAGAACTGGCTGTGCTTCCAGAGGACCCAGGTTCAATCCCCCAGGACCCATATGGCAGCTGACAACTGTCTCTAACTCCAGATCCAAAGGACCTGACACCCTTACACAGATATGCTTACTGCAGGCAAGACCATTAATGCAAAATGCTAAAAGTAAGTAAATTATAAAATGGTAGTGGTGCACATCTTTAATCCTAGCACAGTGGGGAGTCAAAGGCAGGTGGATCTTTGTAAGTTCATGGCCACCATGGTGTACAGAGGGAGAGTACCAGGACAGCCAGAACCACACAGAGAAAGCTTCCCCCAACCCTCTCTCAGTAAGTAGTAAGTAAGTAAGTAAGTAAGTAAGTAAGTAAGTAAATAAATAAATAAATAAAGCAGGTTTTGTGATTATGCAGGTATGGTGACCCATCAGATCCCAAAGTCATTTCATTCACTGAAGACTCACTCACAGGACCCAAGAAAAGGGCCATGTCATGTCATCAGGTACACCATGGGGGCCCTAAGAAGAAGCCAAGCATACAACTGTGAGCAGGAGCCTTTTTCTTGGTGTTCATGGGAAGTTACAGGCGAGGCAAAGAGGTTGCTTTGGCTAATTTTGGTGGCTTAGTCTGTAATAACTTGGTACCTGGCTATTCAGAGGTAACTATGACAGGGGGACAGCCCCCTGACACCTCACAGAGGCATAGGAGTGGTGGATTTGCCACTCGGTCTTGATTCAGAAGAGGTAAGCCCTCTTGGGACATCTTCGCCCAAAGGTGTCGGAACATCAGAAAAGTAGACAGTATTGAGAGATGGGAGAGGTGACACGGGCCTGCTCTTCTAGCTCTCAGAGTGGAGGCAGCCAGACCTCAGATTTGGACTATGTCAGTTTAGACTATGTAAGAAGAGCATCTCAAGGCAGGCAAGAGGTTCAGCACATAAAGCTCCTTGTCACCAGCCTGATGACCCAGGTTTCATTTCATAATACATTCATAAATATAATATATTTTCAAATAAGAAGACCCTGTCTCAAAAGAACAAAAAACCAAATGTGTGAGAATGTGTGTGTGAGAGAGAGAGAGAGAAAGAGAGAGGGAGAGAGAGAGAGAGAGAATATTTATGAATAAAAGACTATATATGAAGCTCAGTTGTATTTCCTTGGAAGACGTACCAGAGCTACTAGTGGGTTTCTTCCATGCTCTCAGGCTCCAGGCTTTCCTGGAGCCTCAGATTCCCCTACAGTTTCTTCGCTTTATGCCTTCAACGTTTTCTCTGGTATCTGTAATTTCATCCTGATACTTAACTGAATATTGAAATGCTTTCTTTGCCTTAGGTACCTGGCTAACTGGGTTGATTCATCATAGGACTCTTAAAATGCTTTGTCTGTGTCATTCAGGGTAAAATTATGCGGTCTCAGTAAAAAACAGTTTGGCTTGAGACGTTTAACAACACCGCATCGCTTTCTCCATTTTGTGCCTCCCAGAAATGATCTATCTGAAGTGCAACGATCGCTTTGCTCCATCTCATTTTCTCCTCTAAACACTAATTGGCCTAAGAACAACAATTTCTGCTGTTAAATTCATACACATTAAACATTTGCTTGTTAAAATCAGCTGTTATCTATTACTGGGCAGCCAGAGTTTAGAGGAGGATTTCTGCCAAATATGATTACTGCTTATCGCCTGAGATGAGCTTGTGGTCAAACATAAACGTTCATTCTTAAATTTGCAGGCGATTATTGATTTCATTGTAATGAGCTTGAAGCAACTCTGTGCAAACAAAGGGCATTTCTGTCTCATTCTGTGAGGCGCCTTGGCGGAGAATAAAAATGAATGGCTTGTTTTAGGACTTTGTTGGTGGAGGGCTGTTTGCTGGCGACTGCTTCTGGGGTAACTCATCACAGTGACCCCAGATAGGCTCACAATCCCCGCTTCAGACTTAACGGGAAGGTGCCAGAGTAGGGGACTGTCCAAGAGCACATGGGCAGGGACAGATTATCGATAGCTACACCTTGGGAGGGCAGAGTCCTGAGTGCTTGCCAGAGGCCCCAGTCCTTCCTAGCTTCAGAGCAGCGCTGTAGGAGGGCAAACAGGGAAGAAGGTGAAGGGGGCTGCACGGGCAGTGCTCTAATGGCTTGTCCACGTGCCGTGGAGCTACAAGTCAGCTTGTCCTAGTTCTCAGAAGCCATATTAAAGCTAGCACCTGCTGTGCCTCAGGCTCTGATTACCCCAACTCAGCGTCACTCAGTGCCGCTAACCTGATTTCAGTGCGCTCTGCAGAGCCCTAATCACATTTGTGCAGCAGGAGGGGGCAGGAGCCACAGTGAGCCTCTATCTTGAGAGCCTGAGGCCTTCCTGCTGGTGTGACAGAGCCTGCGTGACCTCCTCCCCTGCTGTCCAAACCCCAACCAGCCCTTTCTCCTCACATCTATGCCTGGCGGCCATTGCCCTTTGCTGATGCTATTAAGTTGGCTTACTGGAGGAGCCAACTATCACGGAGAAAATAGAAAGACAGAGACTTTATTATAAAACTCAAGCTAGTCCCTGGAAGGACAGAGTCAGCTTTCTTGGTCAAACTCTGCCAAATATGAGTTGGGAGTGGGTTTCCAGCTCGAGAAGCTTGAAATTCTTGAGGTATACTGAAGGCTACACATCTTTATTCCCAGGAGGGCACATGCGGCCATTACACATGCACACATGCAAATACTTGTAACCACAAAGGAGCATTAGGAAAGTAGACAAGGCCTAGTTACTACCCTTTCCCCATCTGGGGCAGGAGGGTGTATCCCAGTTGAATAGCCCCAAGCTGCATGTTGAAATAACAAACCATTTGTACTGCTCCAAAAAGTCTGTGCTTTTTCACACTGATGAATGTTACCAGTCCTTATTCCCTAAGCAAAAAAAAAAAAAAAAAAAAAGGCACCATGAGTCCCTGCCTGTCCAACCTCTAGTATAGAGTTGCCTAGCAACAGGCATTATTGATCCTCTTCAAAGCTGATTGCATCTTCTACTCTCCTCTGTGTATGTAGTTACCATGAGATGGTGCAAAGACTAGGCATATCTGTGTCTTTGGCACGAGAAACCATTCCGAGAAGAAACAGACCGTGACTGGTCAGAGAGCATCAGAGTTGGTGCAAGGTACACTGAGGCACAGGCATTTGTTAAACGTATGAATGAACTGGGACTCTTTCCTTCATGCCGATGTGTAGGACTGGCAATATCTGTGGTTTCTGTGTGCAAAATGGTAACAGTGTCCTCTGTAATATTTTTTTTCCCAATTTGGGTCTTTAAAGCACGGTTCAAAAAATGGAGTAGTGTTTCTCCTGCTCCTGCATGAAAACAGGACTTTATTTGAATGGACTGTGCCGTGTTCACTTAATGTTCCTGCGTTTCCCCTCAGCCAATTTCTTCAGTTGAGCACATGAATACAGTTGACCCTCTGTATCTGAGGTTTGATTTTAGGTTCCAACAACCTCAAATCAAAATACTAGGAAAAATTCACTCTCTGCAAGATAGAACCCACTTTTGACACTGCTTGGGTGGCCAAGAATCCGAGACCACAGACTTAGGGGAAAACTGAATACTACTGTTCTGCTATAGGAATGGAGCAATAAAACGACTCTTAATGACATTCTGCTCTACTCATAGATCACTGTCCTGCTTAGCCATCATTAGAGGAGCCTCCTCCTAGTAGCTGGGAACTAATGCACAGACCCATAATGGGACAGTGTGAGGAGAATAAGAGACCGCTCAGACCTAAAAGGGAGGTATTCATCAAATCCCTGCCCTCGGGGCTCAGGGAACTATATGGGAGAGGAGGCAAAAAGATTGCAGGAGCCAAGGGGGGTTGAACGATACCAAAGAAACAGTGTCTTCCAGACAAAACAGGACTGATCCACACATGAACCGACCAAGACCGCAGCAGCACGCACAGGGCCTGCACAGATCCAAACCACACAAATGCCAGAATTGGGATGGAGAAGTGGCTCCCATCCTCTGGCCAAAGGTCTTTCTCCACTTAAAAAAGTGCTTGCAAAGGAAAAATTAGTTTCTCCAAGAAGTTTCACTGAGTATACGAAACATAGGGTAGGCTCCATGCCTAACGGCGGATGGGAAATAAAAATTAACTCAAAGGTATTTTTGGAGATTTTCTTTTTGTCTCCTATCTCTTTGTTTGGACATTTTTTTTTAAAAAAGCCTGACTGGTCTTTTGTTTGTATATTATGGCCTCTGATTTTGTGTTTTTAAGGTAGGCATGCGTGGTGTGTGTGTGGTATGTGTATGAGTGTGTGTGTGGTCTGTGTGTGAGTATGTATGTGTGTGTGTATGCCTTTTTGTGATCTTTCTCCTTCCTTCCTTCCTCCCTCTCTTTCTTTCTTTCTTTCTTTCTTTCTTTCTTTCTTTCTTTCTTTCTTTCTTTCTTTCTTTCTTATTTCTTTCATTTGTTTGTGCTTTTTAGTTCTGGTTTGGTTTGGTTTTTTGAGATTTTTTTTGTCTCATATTGCTTTATTTGGACATTTTTTTAAAGCCTTTTTGGTCTTTTGCTTGTACATTATGGCTTCTGATTTTGTGTTTTTAAGGTAAGTGTGTATGGTATGTGTGAATGTGTGTGTGTTCTGAGTCTGTGTGTGTGCATGTGTGTATGCATTTCTTGTAGTCTCTCTCTCTCTCTTCCTTCCTTTCTTCCTTCCTTTCTCTCTTTCTTTCTTTCTTCCTTCCTTTCTTTCTTTCTTTGTTAGTTCATTTCATTTTATTCTTGTTTGTACCCCCCCTTTTTTTTGCCTGTTTGTTTTCTTAAGAGACAGAGAAAAAGGATGTGTAGAATTGGCAGGGTGGGGAGGTAGGAAGGGTTTGGGAGGAAGCTGTGATTCCAATATATCATACAAAAATAACAGTTTTCAATTAAAAGTGAAAATCATAAAATATTAGGGAAAAACTGCAGAAAGTTCCAATGAAGCCACTTTCATGTGCAGGGCATGGAGTCCCGTGTGCTGAGCCCTTACGATGTGTAGGCATTGCTTTAGACGTTAGGAATACTTAAAATATGTAGGAAGGCACCAAGGTTATACGCAAATACCATGGGCTTTTATCTAGAGCTCTTGAGCATCCACAGGCATCCGGGAAACAACGAACGTCCTGTGGATAGTGAGAAACAACTGTGCTCACAAACCTCTCATTTCTGTACATTTTCCACAGGCCCGATGTATATATTGAATGTAAACATTTCATTACGAAAAAAATTAAACTGAACACAGTAATGCAGGAAACTTGAGAGGGTGCTGGTTAGTTTTTTGTCAACTTGACACAAGCTAGTGTCCTATGGGAATAGGGAACCTCGACGGAGAAAAGGCTTCCATCAAACTGGCCTGTAGGCAAGTCTGTGGGGGCATTTTCTTGATTAATGTGTGATGTGAGAGGGCTAGGCTCACTGTGGGAAATACTACCTCTGGGCAGATGGTCTGGATTGTTTAAGAAAATTGAGCGAACCATGAGAACGAGCCAGGACGGAGGACTTTTCCATGGGCTTTGCTTCACTCCCTGCCTCCAAGTTTCTGCCTTGAGCTCCTTCCCTGACTTCCTTTCTTAGGCACAGAGCCATTTTTTTTTTGAAGACTTTCTTTCTTTCTTTTTTTTTTTTCTTTTAATTACACATAGATTTGTGGATATGTGCATGTCAGAGACCAGAGGGAGTGTCAGATTTCCTGTGATCTGCCTGAGGTGGATTCTGGGAATTGAACCAGGTCCTCAGGAAGAGCAGCCAGTGCGATCTTAACCACTGAGCCATCTCTCCAGCCCTGCCCTTGACTTCCTCGGTGATGGACTGTGACTGGGTTGTATAAGTTAAATAAACCCTTTCCTCCCCAGGTTGTGTTTGGTCAGTGTTTATCACAGCAACAGAAAGCAAGCTGGGACAAGGGATGTTATACACTATATAGAAAGAAACTATAAAGCAGCAGAAGGACTTTTCCTATCAGTCTGCCCTAGGAAGAATAGAAGGGTTGAGGAAATTGATCAGTTGGTAAAATGTCTGCCAGGCAAGCACGAAGGTTGGAGTTTGATCTCCAGCATCCAAGTAAAAGATTGAGTGAGACAACATGTGCCTGTAATCTCAGTGTTTGGGAAGGAGGTAGAAAGCAGGTAGATCCGTGGACCTCACGGATGAGCCAACTCAGGGAGACATCTTGTCTCAGAAATTAATAGCTGGGCGATGGTGGGGGTGGTGGCACATGTCTTTAATCCTAACACTCGGGGCAAAGAAACAGGAGGATCTCTGTGAGTTCTAACCCAGCCTGGCCTGCAAAGTAAGTTCTAGGACAGCCAAGAGTACACAGAGAAACCCTGACTTGGAAAACCAAAAATAAATATATAAATATAAATAAAAATTAAGATGGAGAACAGTTGAGCAACTGAGAAAAATACATGA
This sequence comes from Rattus norvegicus, assembly GCF_021556685.1. NCBI lineage: Eukaryota > Metazoa > Chordata > Mammalia > Rodentia > Muridae > Rattus > Rattus norvegicus. Next base: position 90,837,637 of record NC_141547.1, read on the forward strand.
CATTGGCAGCTAGCATCCACATGTACACACATGAGGACATATGTACATATTACTGCATGTAAATAACACATATACTCATGCACATCTACACTACACACAGACAAAAAAAAATTGAAACTCTAGTGTGTGTTAGAACATGGACGAATACTGAAGCTCTTATGCGAAGTGAGAAGTATCTTTCATGAAAAGAGATACCTGGAAGAACTTGAAGCAATGAAATGAATATGGACACACAAGGTATACGAGTGATTTCCAGGAGGCTTGAGGGAAAGTTACCACCTGATGATATGAGATTTCGGTCTTGTAAGAGGAAAGGAGTTTTGCGTGTTGGCAAATGTAATAATTTCCCCTAAACTAATCAATTGATATCCACTAGTTTAGTAAACTCTATGCACATACACAGAGCTGCAAGGAAAAATTATAATATTAACTTTTAGAGTAGAATAGTAGCAATGAATATTCTGCAAACTCCTACTTCACCACCAAGCATGCCCAGATGGTGCCTAGCTTACAGTGCTCAGACCTCAGACTGTTCAAGCCTCTGACGCTGGGCCGGTGATACACAGCAGAGAGTTCAGGGCTGGCCTACTAAACGTTTGGAAGTGGTTCGTGTATTTCACACTATGTTTATTTTCCCAAAATCAAAAACTTAAAAAAAAAATTCGCAGAGGGTCATTGCGGGGGAGGAGGGGTACACCATAGCAGCAACAAATAACTTCTTATAATGTTGAGAGGACAGTTCCCCCAAGAAACCAGCAAGCCTCCTTGATATGCACCCCTCATCAAGATGCACAAACTAAAAATTGATTGCCCTGGGGAAAGAGAGAGATGAGGCAACCCTCACAGTTGAAGACGCTCAGCACTCTTCTCCTAGGAATGGATAGATCCAAGAGATATAAATGTGATGAAGACATTCTTGAACTGCAAAGGACCATTAATTATTGGATTTACTAAAATCTGTAAAGTACTTCATATAATAATCAGAAGAATTTAACTTCTTCACATGTTTATATGGAACATTCACTAACACAAGCCGCATTCTGGGCCATAAAACCCATCTCAATAAATTTGAAAGAATAGATATTATACAAGATATGTTCTTAAATGACAGCGGAATTTGACTAGAAACCAGTAACTAACAGATAGCTGGAGATAGATAGATACACTCCAAACTCTGAATAATCATAAAACACATTTCTAAATGTCAAAGGAAAATTCCCAAGAAATACCAAAGAGTACTTCAGCTCATAGAAAATGACACTACAACTCAAGGTAATTTATCAGTATAGTGAAAGTGCTTAGAGAGAGATTTATAGCATTGAATGCAAAAACTAGAGTAGAAGGAAAGTCTAATATATAACCTAAGTGATCACCTTAGGGAACTAGTAAAAAAAAAAAAGAAAATTAAGTGCAAAGCAGTCATAAGAAAATAAGAAGAAATATCAACACATTAATGAAATGGGGCATAGTAAAAAGTTAATTCTTTGAAAAGATCAATAAATGTGATAGGCTTGATCCAGATTAGCTAAGACACAACAGCAAAGACAAAAATTATTGACATCAAAACGGGAACCATCTCTGCACTGAAAAGATAAGTGAAAATATTGAGGACTCTGATCACTGCACTGAAAAGATAAATGAAAATATTGAGGACTCCGATCACTGCACTGAAAAGATAAATGAAAATATTGAGGACTCTGATCTCATAGGCACTAAAGGGACAATCAGAAATAGCATGGGCTCCATGTCCACGATTTAAAATGCAGATGGAATGTGTAGATTTCTTGAGAGATTCGACGTAAATCTTACGTAAAGATAAATGCATAATCTCAGTAGATCCGTCTGTATTGAAAGTGTGCGAGTAGTCAGTAACTTTCAAAATTAGAAAGTACCATTCCCAGCTGGACTCCTCGGGTTGTTCCACTGAACATTTCAGAAACAGACATGAAATGCCATGACTCATCTATCACACTAACATTACCACAGCACTAGACAGGAACTTTTAGGAAAGGCTATGATAGCCAAGCATCGTAAACATAGATAGAAGAATCTTTTATAAAATATTAGCAAAATGAAACCAACAATATGAAAGAAATTATACACTATAACCAAGTGTGCTTGACTTTGGGTGGCTGGTTGAATGTTCGAAAACAAATGTCATCTGGCTAAAGAAAACATATCATTATATATGATCCAAAGCAAAGTTACCTCTAGGCAGACTAGGATTATGCACAACTTTCTCGACTTGATAATAGCCATGAGTCTTGTGGTAGATTGGAACAAATGAATCTGAAGTTTATAATCAAGAGTCAAAAAAAAAATTCTAAAAGAGATTTCATTCTAAATCTAGCCAACTTACTAAGAACCTGAAATAACCAAGGCAGTGCGGTCTTCGAAACGTCGAGAGAAGACTAGAAAGATGGCTCTGCCATTAAGAACACTGTGTGCTCTTCCAGAGTCCTGAGTTCAATTTCTAGTAACCACGGTGGCTCACAACCATCTGTAATGGGATCTGATGCCCCCTTCTGGTGTGTCTGTCTGTGACAGTGTACTCATACACATAAGGCAAATCTTTAAACAGAAAGAAATAAAGAAACAGCCCCCTTCCCCAGAAATAAGCCAAACCAGTGGGCCAGAAATAGGTCTACACATGTAAGCCAAACAGTGGTTGAAGAAGGAGAAATGGTTGTTTAATGGAGGAAGTATAGTCTTTCAACAGACCACTCTGGAACAATGGCCCATCACAAGACTCGCATATGCACACCCTCAAAGGACTCTAAACATATTTCACTCTTTTCACAAGACTCGGCTGAAGATAGATTATAGATTTAAGTACAGAGTAGGAAGTTACAGAGCGCCTAAAATGTAACACTGAAGAAAATCTATCTGGTCATGGTGTTGAATCAGCTGGCTGGAGTCCCTTTGTTCTGTTTATACAGAAATAATGTGTAGCCAAGGAGACAACCTTCAAGTTCTGGGCCCCTTTGTTTCCCTTGGTGTTTTGCAGCAGTGAGTGATGGCCATAAGCAGGTGGGGGCAACAGCAGGTGGTACCTTCTAGTGTTACAATTCATGCATGCCTTGGATATTGGGACTCTAAGCCCTGTACGTGCTACAGCTCTTGTGTAAGCCTAGAAAGCTGGGATTTTTCAGCCCTTGCTTGTAATTAGGGTTGAAGTTTGTGGGCAGCAGGAGTAGAAGGATTTCTCAGCTCTTGACAGCAGCCAGTGTCACAAATCTTGTGTAGGCCAGGGAAGTCGGGATTCCTGAACCCCACACTCCGGCCAGTGTTCTGTGCTAGCCCCTCCCCCCCCCGGGGGGCCTCTGAGACCCTTCGCCCTAACGATCTGACAGCTCTCTGGAATTCCTCTGGCAAACAGGGCCTGCAGTTTTTCTTTTCTGACACCTTATGCCCTTTTCTTCTTTGGCCTCAGCTGCCCACCTTCTCCCGTCGCCCCTCTTCTTCAGCCCTTCGGGTCCCACCCTAGCAGCTCTCAAACGGTTCATCTGATTCTTCTTCAGCTGTCAAGCAGCTGCCTTGCCTCCCTCACCGCCCAGCCTGCCAACTTGCTCAGCTGTCGCTGCCACTGCCATTCCACTGCCTTTGCTATCTCTCTACTCTTTCTGTTACTCAACCTCACTTCTAAAAGGAAAGGCCACTGGGGGGCAGGGGTGTGTGGGGGAGAAGGAGAGAGAGAGAGAGAGAGAGAGAGAGAGAGAGAGAGAGAGAGAGAGAGAGAGCGATCCCTTTTATTAGACTTAATGTTGCCACACCAGGGAAGGCGACACAGTACAATGTATCGGGCCTGATACATTTAATGAGCCAGCCTGGGAAGTCGGAGGGCACGACCTGAGAAGAGGCATTGAGGCACAAACTGCCATTTGTTTTGAGCCAATACAGCCTTGCCTCTTAGCACCAATCACACCACTGAGATCTGTTTTTGGATCAATCGCAGCCTTGTCTCCTTACCTTAACCAGTCAGAGCAGTTTCTTTGCTAGGCCAGTGTGGTGGTTTCCTTTTGGCTTATGTGGAAATGGTTGCAGGGTTACAGCTTATGGAAGGAAGCTTGCTAGAGCAAATAGGCTGACAGGAAGGGTTTCAAACAGCCCTGGCTGAAGCTATAGCCGTCATTAGTTGGGACAATCAACTATGGCAGTCTTGTTTAGTTTTCTCAGGACCGTGTGTGAACTGTTCTTAGTGGTTGGCGCTGGCATAAGGGTAGTTGACTATTTGACGTGACAGTTCTGCTGCAGCTAAGGCAGCAAGGGAGAATATAACGCTAATTAGAGGGTCAAAATGAGTCATTCTTCTGCATGTTTGATTAGGAGAAAAGGGACATCATAAAGAGTACTTAAGGACTGTTTCATTAACGCTGATATCATTGGTTTTTATTTGTTTGTTTTGCTTTTGTTTTGTTTTAATAGTATTTAGCACTACCCCAAAAGGGGAAAGGTTGCTTGCACTGTACTGGCTAGTAAACTTTGATGTGTAACACCAAAGGTCTGATCTGTGGAAGGAATGGATAAATTGCACCTCACTAAAATTAGATATCTGTCTCACCATAGACAAAAGACACGAATTCAGCGGCTAGAACAAGCAGCTACAGACTTCGAGAAGACATTTGGAAAACATGCAAGTCGGTATGGAAAGTTTCTGTTCTATTTTTTATCTGTGAACCTGCACTATGACTTGAATGTGGAATGTCCCACACGGGCTTATGTGTTTCAACACTCACGCAGATGGCGGTGTGGCCTTAGAAGGTTGTAGGCTATTTGGGACATGGGGCCTAGCTAGGGGAAGCAGGATATTGTGGGGCAGGCCTTATGGGTTCTTGGCCAGCTCCCTTCTAGCCTAGCTAGCTCTCTGGTTTTTGACTGCTAATGTGATTTAACAGCTGCCTCACATTCCAACTGCCCTCCAAACAGCCCCTGCTGCCATCTGATAGCCTGTGTTCCTTAAACCAGGAGCCAGAATAATTCCTTCCTCCTTGAATTATTTCTGTTAGGTATTCTGTCTGTCACGGCAGCAACCTAAAACTGCTCTAACAAAATCAATCTGTTACCAAAAAAAAAAAAAAAAAAAAAAAAAAGAGGTTGACATTGATGGCTGCCAGGGAAGGGAGAGTCAGTTTTCCTTAAGGGTGCGGCTCCTGGTATGTCAACTGTGCTCCACTGCATGGCCTCACCCCCATGAGTATCTGGGCAATGCAAAATAACTCAGTGGGTTACTTAAAAAGAAAAAAAAAAAAAAAGCACAAAGACACAGGTTTGTGAGTGGGTAGGGAGGTGTAGGTAATTTCTGAAAATAATTAGGGAGAGGAATTGGGGGGCGAATATTATCAAAACGCATTGTGCAGAACTCTCGGTGAATTCATAAAAAACATTACCTTTAAGGAGAAAAAATTAAAAATCAACTCAGAAGTTGGAAAGATGGTCAGTGTCTAAGAGCACATACTGATTTGCAGAGAAGAATCCAATTTCTAACCCCCATTATGGGGCTGTTTACAACCACCTGTAACTTACTGTAGCTCTAAAGGAGTCTAGCACCTTCTTCTGGACTCTGTGGGCACCTTCTCTCTCTCTCTCTCTCTCTCTCTCTCTCTCTCTCTCTCTCTCTCTCCCCTTCACACAGACACACACACACACACACACAAATGATTTCATATTTTATTAAAAATGTATGGACACACAAAAAGATATTTAACATTTTTACTCACCAGAGAAATGATCATTATGTCCCTAGGAGAGGTTATTACACCCCTTATCCATAGAACTACAACAAAGAAAAATGACAACGCCAAATGCTTGTGAGGAAGCCAAAGACCCTGAATTTTTCAAGCTGAATAGTGGAACGATGAGACAGTCTATTAATCTTACAGAATGTATCCCAAAGAAATGGAAATGTTTCTCAATCCAAATATCTGTGCATTAATGTTCACAGATGTGCGTGGGTGGAAAACGGGAGAAACTAAAGTATTTCTCACTAGGTGATGGATGAACACGTCATGAGCTACACGGTTTGGTACCGAATCTGCAGTAGAGCAGCCCAAAGGACCTAGATGGATGGCAAAAGGCACAACATCGAGTGAAAAGATGCCAGTCTGAACTTTTCAGGAACTATGCGACCCATTTGCATAACATCCCCGAAATCACTGAAACTTAGAACACAAAACAGATTGTGAGGATAACGGAGACCAGAAGGTGAGAGTAAAGAAAGGAGCAGCAGAAAAGTAGATCCTTTCGGAAACAAAACATTTCAGCATTTTAACTCAGAGTAGCACTATAATGACAGAACTATACAAGCACACAAGCCATTGCCAATTTCCTGGTTCCTAATATGACACTAAGGTTATATTGGCTGTAACACTTGGGTGTGAAAGTGGCGGGTGTAGGATGCCTTTGTTTTCGTTTTGAAATCCTAGGAAGGTTTTCCTCTTATTATTTTAAATAATGTGCTTGTGTCTGTGTATGGCTATGTGCACATGAGTATAGGTGCTCACAGAGGCCAGTGTCATCTTGTTTTCCTGGAGTGGCAGTTGTAAGCGGCTCTGAACCACCTGACACAGGTGTTGGGAACTAAACTTGTGTCTCCTACATGAGCAGTGCATGTCCTTAGTTAATGTGCCAGTTCTCCGGCCCCTGTAACTTTTACTGAACCCACAAGTGTTTCAAAATTAAAAGTTAAAAATTTCAAGATTTATAACTAACATGACAGTTCTCGTTAATTAACTAGGCAAGCGAAGGAGAACATTGGAGAAGTGTGAATAGGTCAGACTGAACCATAGATTTCGTTTCTAAAGATGCAACGCATGGTAATGAGTATACAGGGTAGAAAGAGGTAACCATGTGTAACCATAGCCCCAGAGTGAAAGGAGAGAAGATAAGAAGAGAAGTCAACTAGGAGAAGAAGACAATGGGTATTTCCCAAAACTGATAGGAGAATCCACCTTATTCCCATGAGATGAACTGCCCCAAAGGAAAGAGGAAAAACAAAGACTGTAAGCGACCAGGAAGGGGAAAGTCACTTCCCTCATTATCTCAAAACAAACAACAATAACACTGACAGCTGACATCTCACCGGAAGTCACAGATTCCGCCTCAGCATTCACGCTCAGCTGTGATCTGTGATCGTTAGTGTCGACTCTCAACTCAATAGGATCTGGAATCACCTGGGAGCTGGGCTTCCGGGAACGCCTGTGGGGGGTTATCTTGACTGTGCTAAGGGAAGACTCATCTTAATTGTAGGTAGGGCCATACTCTGCACAGGACATCTGGGCTGCCACAAGGGGAGACACCTACCTGAGCCTGAGTGTGCATGCCTTCACTGCTCTTGATACATTGCACTTGCGCTGTGAGCTCAAAATACAAAACGAGTGGGGGCTTGAGAGCTGACTATGTCTTTAAGAGCACTGGCTACTCTCCCAGAGGACTGGAGTTTGACTCCTAGCACCCACATGAAAACTCACAATCATCTGGAACAGATGCTGTTGGCCTCCAGGGACACTACAAACAAATGGCCTGCACACTATGTCCAGCAAAATGCAAAATAAAATGAAAATCTTAAAAAAACAAAACAAAATAAAACAAAAAACCCAAAAGCACCCTTCTGTCCTTATGTCAGGAAAATGTCTTTCAAAAGTAAACGGAAAATAAAGATGTTTTCATGGAAATAAAACCACAGACCACCCTGTCGAGTCACTAAGATGAATTCTAAATACAGAAGAAAATTAGAAATATAAAATAAGTGAGTGCTAATGAAACAGATAATGTAGAGTTATCTAGATTTATGTTGCTCTTGTAACATTACAATGTCTAGTAGAGTTTGAATACATGTAGGTTTAAATGAAATAATCACACAAAAGGTGTTGGGGACATACAATAAAAAAAGTAAAATGAGGAGAGTGGAAAACTATAAAAATTGACTTTAAAAAAATCAAGTATAGGACAAAAGTATAAGAAGTGAGCCATACAAAAAATAAATACCAAAATGGTAGATAACATTTAAAACCATCAGCAATTTCCTTGGGTATAAATGGAGAACTTGGGCAACAATTGTTATAGTGGGATTGAGAACAACTTTTTACAAAGAGCAACAGTCATGGGCTGCTCACCTGGGATGTTCCCATGGTTAGGAACTTGGGGTGTCCCATGGGCTAGAGAGAAAGAGAGCATTTCCTAACAGCAAGTCACCCTTCATCAAGAAGTGAGACTTCCACCCTTCATCAAGAAGTGAGACTTCCACCCTTCATCAAGAAGTGAGACTTCCACCCTTCATCAAGGAGTGAGACTTCCACCCTTCATCAAGGAGTGAGACTTCCACCCTTCATCAAGGAGTGAGACTTCCACCCTTCATCAAGGAGTGAGACTTCCAGATATGCCAGCACCACTGGTGGAAGATGTGGTCTTTTCTCCGGGATGGGTTTATAATCTTTGTCTTTATAATCCTACCAAAAATCAAATGACTGTAGGTGCTGTCTTACATAGAAATTTGATTCTTACTTTATACCTTCCAAAAAGATCGATTTTAAATGCACCAAAGATCTCAACGCTGTACCCAAAATATCTAGAGGGGACGATGAAAGGCACAGTTCAGGATGTAGACTCAGGTACAGACTTCCCTAGAGGACCCCAGGTGTGCAGGAAACAAGGCTAACAGTCAACAAGCTGGCAAGCATGAAATTAAAAAGCTTCCATGCTCCAGTGGAAATTGAATGAGTGAAGGGGCAGCGTAGGGAATACAAGAAAATCCTTGCCAGCTATGCGTCTGACAGAGATCAGTATCTAGAATATACAAGGGACTAAAAAAACTAATTATCAAGAAAACAAACCCTATTAAAAATAGGCTGAACACTGAAGAGAGAGTTCTCAAGTGAAGAAATACAAATGTCCAAGAAAAATTCTTAGCCAGCAGGGAAATGCAAATTAAAACTACGTTGGTATTTTGCCTCACCCCAGTCACAATGGCCAAGATCAAGAAAGTGATAAATGCTTTTGGGGATGTGAGAAAACAGGAAGTCTCACTGTTGATTGGAGTACAAACTGGTAGAGCCACCATGGAGATCAGTGTAAAGCTTCCTCCAAAAGCGAATACAATTACTTTGTGACCTAGCTATATCATTCTAGGGCATATACCCAAAGGTCTATAGCTACAGAGTCTTATATACATGATGAAGATATATTTTATATATGTATATCTATATATACATGAATATATTTTCTATATATATATACTCTCTATATAAGAGAATATAATAAATGAATATAATCATTCTATAATTGTGATATATATAATATATAACAAAATAAAATATGTAATAATATATAATTATATTATATATATTATATTATTATGCAAATATACTCTGTTATATAAGGCTTATAGTATATCCTACACACACACGCACACACACACACACACACACACACACACACAGATAACTGGTCATCCAAGTTCATGGCTGCTCTATTCGCTATATCGAGGAAATAGAATCAGCCATCTATTCATTAGCTAAATGAAGATTGGTTTATACACATGGTAGAATTTTATTTCACTTCATTGAAAAACAAAATTCGCAGGCAAGTGGACGGAGTCAGGTAACTCAGACCCAGAATGACGAATGCCACATTTTATCTCCTACATGGGGACCCTAGCAGCCATCTTGAGATTTCCACCCTAGCAGCCATCTTGAAATTTGTGTGTTTACCTCGAAGTACTTAGAGAAACCAGGATGGTAGAAAGGGACCACTATTGGAGAGAGGGAGAAACAAGGATCTTAAGAATGGAAGGATAGTAGGATATAGGTGATGTGAAGGTGGATAGAATAATGGAGCAGGAAAGATCCCATGGAGGGAGAGACAGGGGTGTGGTGTAAAGCAGGAGCTGAGGGAGGAATAACGACACCGAGGACTGCTTTAAAAAGCTACATGGAAAGTTACTATTCTATAAGTATACCACTACCACCAATATAATATAATCATTATTATTATAATTATAGAAAGGTTTGGATGCAGGTACCCTACACCATGTGTTAGGGTTACTCCTGTGAGCCCTGGGTTCCATCCCCAACACTGAACAATAAAAGGAGTGAGAGATTCTTCTAAACATCTTTTTCAAACCCAGACGCACACTAGAATCTTGCTATTTAATGCGCCTGGTTTTACCCGTGGTCGTGCTTCCAAAATTCTACAGGAAAGGGGCCCAGAGTCAGCATTCCTAAAGCTCCCTTGGGTAATACTGTGTAGCCAGACAGAATATCCACAGAGCCACAGTCATGACACTCTAATTGCTTCCAACATGACATATTAGTCCCAGGCAGAACATACTGCTGTGGCTATGTCAGAAACATGACAATTCCCAGACTCCAGGTGCATCCCCCCGCTAAAACGCAGCTCTGGGCCCTGCATGCCATTTGGCTAGTTAGATATTTTTACCTTGGAGGGAAATGTTACCGCTTTGCTCACAAGACTCACACAAATGAACCTTCTCAGCTGAGAGCAACGAACCCGGGCAGGACAGCCTATAGTTATTCTTTTAAAAAAATATAATTTTACTCCTTGGCCTTTTGATACACATTCTAACATGTTCTGGTTACTCTCGAAGCCCATTCCCTCCTATCTCCTTTCTACCCTGGACGCTTCCCCTTCCTCTTTAGAAGTCTTTCTCACATTCATGTCGTTTTGTTTCGTCTTGAGACCCGCTGATTTTGACCAGGACTGTCTGTGTGACTATAAGCTTTGAGGCATCCTCTGGAGTGTGACGAGATCACCTGTGGGCGTACACGTTTCCTGGTTACTTTTCTGGTGGTGTGATAGAACACCATGACCGAGACAAAGAAGGAGGTGTGTATCAGAGCTTCCTGTTGCAAAAGGTTAATGTCCTAAATGGCAGGGACATCATGAAGGCAGGCCACAGGCATTGCGGGAGGGGCAAGGAAGATAAGGATTCATATCCCGAGCGCCAAGTGTGACGCAAAAAGAGTGAATTGAAAATGGTGCAAGGCTTAAAAACTTTCTCAAAGCTCACTTCTAGTGAAAGGCTGCACCACCGAAAACTCTCCAAATAGTGCCAAGACCTAGGGACCAAGTGGTCAAATGCCTCGCACTATGGGGGAGGCGGGATATTTTTCATTCAAGCCATTACAACAAGGGAAGACAATGACTACCTCTTCCCAGAACACACACACACACACACACACACCACACACTCCTCAAACTTTACCCCAGGCCCAGACAGGACCCAGAGGACCCCACAGTGCCATCTCCATTGAACACTGGACTTACGAAGAAAGGAATCAGGCCAGCCGCCTTGTCTCTCTCCAGGGCCTCCCGAAGGGCAGCAGCTCTCATGGAGTAGTTGCCATCTGAAGGAATTGCTTTTATTTTGACTCCACCAATTAATCCAGCTCTTTCTACGGAGGAATGTGCCTGCAACAGGAATGAATAGTAAGTCAAGAATGGCAATCGAGTCACAGGTTCTGCAGAGTCCTGGCTCTAGGCTCTCGATGCCCCATGAAGGTGCTAGAGTTCATATCTTCCCTGCCTCCGTTTCGAAAGCACCCCCTTTCCTGGACTTGTTTCTTTCCCGGAATCTTGCTTTCCGGTTTTAACGAATCAAATCCTGTCAGAGTGCGTGATGGCTCTCCACTGATTAACTTTTCCATTCGCTCGAGTGATTTTAAATACATGTAGATGTAAGTGTCTAGTAATTGGCACACCAAAGGACACAAACAAGGCTGTATGATAAAAAAAAAAAAAAAAAAAAAACACTGGGTGGTGGTGGACTCCTTTAATCCCAGCACTTGGGAGGCAGAGGCAGGCAGATCTCTGAGTTCGAGGCCAGCCTGGACTACAGAGTTCAGGGACTACACAGAGAAAGCCTGTTTCAACCCCCTCACTCATTCCTCAAAAAACTAACAAGACAAAATAAAGAAAAAGAAGCAGCAGAAACAGTCAATGGAAAAATCAAGCAAATACGGTAAGTGAGGTAAAACTACTACATTTCTATTTGCTTTTATTTGTAGGGTTTTACGAGCATTATGATGAAGTCTAAGTCAGTCTTCTCAAGCTATAACCTGGACTGAGTGCTCATAGCAATGATTTTTTTTATCCCTTTTGGAAATTAAAAAAAAAAAAGTAGGCTTTGAGAATGTACATGATTTACTGAGCTAGGATTTGGCATCAGGTTGGAGTCTCGCTTCCAGGTTTTCCACAGTGGAGCCTTAAAGGCAAGCCACAGGGACGCTGAACAGTTCCACACTACAGAAGTGGTATCCAGCCAGTTGTGGAGGCTCTCATACGTGTATTTTATTTCTGACTAGATCGGTCAAGCTCCCACGATAGAATAAGGAGTTCCTCCGCCTCACGGTCCCTGAGGAACAGCTTTCGGGTTTGACGTGATGCTAACTGTTCCTTGGACTCAGCACTGTGGTCGAGGATGGCGGGTGAGGGATGTTGGGTGTTGGGTCAATGCCTGTACCAGCACGCTCACCTGATCAGATGTGTAAGCGACAAGCTTTTCCATGAGAGCAGCTTGTGTCAGCTCTGGGGAGGCTGCCTGCAGCTGGCGGATCATTTTAGTCCGAGCAGCCAGTAGGGCCACCAAGGTGGCTTCGCTGGCACTTCCCTGAATCCAAGAGAAAAAAGGCCAAATGAAATTTGAAATGTTGCAAAGAAGTCCCAGTCTAAACTTTTGGAAGACATATTATTTATGTCCATAGTTTCCTTTAAAAGTTGAGCCAGAAATTGCAAAATTCACTCATTTTTGCATCTAACATCTGCAGGGGCTGGTTTAGCTCTTGTAATTAGTTTGACATTGTTTTATCCATATTATGTCCCAGTGAGCTAACACTCTGATCCTGTAGCATATACAAGACTCTGCAGGTGTTCTCTCATGGGTTCCTTAGGCCTGGTCTGGGACATACTGTCTCCACTTCCGTCAGAGGAAGAGACTGATCCAGGGCAGCCTGCCCAATCCCTGCTCTGTGTTCCTATGCATGTGGACAGAACAATTTGTATTTGCTTATAACATAAGAATGCACTTTCCTTGACACGTGGAGGTTGGCTTGGAAGGCTTCTTCCAATCCTCAATGTAACAGGCTGAACTGTGCTCTCTCCCTCCCTGCAATCCACGTACTGAATCCCTAGACCCCAGCATCTCAGAATGTTCTACATTTCTAGTAATAGGACCTTTTAAGCTAAACACAGTTTATGCCATGTATGTACGTGTAGTCTTAGCACTAAGGAGGCTGAGGCTTGAGGAGATCTTTGAGTTCAAGGCCAACCTGGGCATATAACGGGTACCAAGCTGGGTAAGGTTACAGTTTGAGAAGGTCTCAAAATATCCATAAGAAAAGGAGAAAAAGGCAAAGATATAGGAAGCAGTAAGGACAGAGGGAGAGGCGGAGGGCACCTTTAGGTAATAATGAAATCTTTAGGGTAGATCTGAAACTAATCTGAATGGTGTCCTGAGAATAAAAAATTAGGCAGCAGACGTGACATACACAGAGGTGAGACCATGAAAAGGCAGAAGTGGGAAGGTAGTAAATAGCAGTTCAAGACTAAACCTAAGGGAAAACAACCCTGCTGACACCTCAGTCTCAGCCTTCAGCCTTCATGCAGGACTCGGAGCAACGAAGGTGCAGTTTCAGCCATCTTTGCTGCTCTGGGCTTTGTTGGGGCAGGCCTAGCAAGCCAGTGCAAGAAATCCCAACCATTTGCTTCAGCAACAGAGAAAACTTTGGTACGCAATTCATCTTTTGAACTCAAGAGCGAGAGAAATGGGTTCAGTGCCCACTGTATTACTTATCCCATTTAATTTGTAAAATAATCCCATTTTTAATGTTTTTTGTCTGCAACATCCCACCAGATTTGCAGTATGACGTGGGTATAGTTAAAAATGAACCTCTGATTTTTCTTGGTACCTCCTAGCATTTGCACTCCACTTCCCTGGGAGGCAAATTCCCAGGAGAAACCCTTCAGATTTTTGCTGACTCTGAAAGTTTATAAGACCGTGGAGTTTTTCAGATAAATACACAGTGAATTACGTAGAGGTGCAAATTTTTCCTATTAATATTTTTACCCCCTCCGTCAATCACGATCTCCCACTTTGATTTTTCCCATCCACTACTTTCACTTATTCTTTGGAATCAAGTCCTAGTCCCTGAGTGAGGGGCACTTTCAAGCGAGGTACACGTATCCCTGTTTCTGTAGCTGTAATGCATGAGTTCAGATAAACAGACCACGGTCTTCACTCGGCCTCCGAGTGACTTACACATTTCCTTCAGGCCGTACTTCCAACACTCGTCCTGCATAGTTTCAGACCACGTCAAAGAAGGCCGACAAGACTGGCAGCCATTTCAGGAAATTCAAGTCTGTGAAAGCAGACGCTGGGTCTCCGACTTTGCCTGTGCATCCCATTGTATTTTCTCTCCTGACTCGCTTATTTCAGACTGCCTGAGCACATTTTGTTTTTCAGGGTCTGTCTGTTAAAAAGTAGATAGATAGTGGGCCCCTGGCGTGGTGGCGCATGCCTTTAATCCCGGTACTCAGGAGGCAGAGCCAGAGGCAGAGGCAGGAGAATCTTTGTGAGTTCGAGGCCAACCTGGTCTACAAAGTGGGACCAGGACAGCCAGGCCTATGTTTCACAGAGAAACCCAGTCTTGAAAAAATAAAACAAAACAAAAATTGGAGTGGCAGGGGTTGGGGATTTAGCTCAGGGGTAGAGCGCTTGCCTGACAAGCACAAGGCCCTGGGTTACATCCTCAACTCCGGGAGGGGGTGGAGAGGGTGGAGGGGGTGGAGAGGGTGGAGGGGGTGGAGGGGGCAATTGGAGTGGTACAAGCCTTTAGTCCCTGCGCTCAGAGAAGAGACAGAGATCTCTACGTTTGAGTTCCAGGACATCCAGGGCTATATAGTGAAACACTGTCTTGAGGGGAAAAAAAATTTAAAAAAAAAAAAAATCTACCTTCTCTTCGGAGCCCTGGACACCTTTAGAATTCTGAATAGTTCACTATGGACTTGGAGGGAACACTCTATATTCTGACAGAAATTTCTTTTTGTCAACAAAACAAAATGTAAGAAATATCAACAAAGTTCACTGTGAAAAATAATCATCCTTAGAATATTGGATCTCAACATGCCACTACAAGATTCAGTTTGGGCAAATTTGAACAAGATGAGTGACTTGTTCAGAGTGGGGGAGGGATAGGGGAAGAGAGGGAGGGAGGGAGGGAAGGAGAGACTTGAAGAGCCCATGCTGACCCTCGTGCCTCGTGGCTGAGAAAAGGGGGATTGAACAGCCCTGAGCTGCACCAAGCTAAGCCCACACACTTGAACCTTCGTTTACCTGAAACCGGTTTTCTTCACCTCTTTGTGTAGCTCGCCAATGCCTCTGCTTCAGACAGACAAAGGTTGCCATGGCGAGCCTGCTCTGAGGTGGGAGGGACCTTTTGGGAGAGTTGATGCTCAGGGCTGCTGATGCCCTGAGCCGAAAGGTCTTTTCATCTTCTAGGTTTTACAAATGTCACCCCACACAGGGTAAGAAATTGGCAGCTTTTCTTCCACAAGAGCTTTCAAACCCAATTAAGAGACCCATTTTGCAGGTCTCATTTGTCCGGCCTCACAATGACGGTCTGCTGTTGGGCTCAGACACCCACTGCTGCGCCCGATGCTAAGCTGTGATTACAGCTCTGAGGGAATCGATAAGGCAGGCTGCCTCGCGGGCTGTCACTGGGCTCAGTGCTCTTTTAGGCCTCACAAATTACAGACAATCAGCCTAGTAAACTGAAAAGGGCCAGCCAGCTCCCTGCAGTAAACACAAGGAGGTGTGCTTTCCACCAAACCAAACTAAGTGGGTTGAGCTCACCGGGGCTTTGTTGCAGCCTGGGCTGAGAGAGGCCAGAATTAGTCCTAACCTAAGGCTGGGACTTCTCAAAATGAGATCTTTACTGAAAAGATGGTTTAACCCAATGGTAGCATTCAAACCTCCCAAGCAAAGAGCCTGAGTGAGCTGGTAGTAATACTTAACACCATCTTTATACACTGCTTTTAATGAGTTTCTGCCGCTGGACTTGTCTGAGCCTCAATTTCTTTGCTATGAAAACTGAGGTTGATAATTCAACCAATCCTCGTAATTATTTTGAGGATGAAAATCGATTACATAAAGCACGATAAATGGGCTAAAATACAGTCAGATTTGTAATAGCTATTCAATGAACTTTGTTACTCGTAAAATTCTTTGAGAAGTACCAAACTAGAAGATTCATCTTTGGATACTAAAGACTCGAAAATGAAATTGTTTTCACGGTTTGACTAGTGACCCAGAAGTACTCTCTTCTGTCGTCCTATTCTGGTCTTGATGGAGTGCTTACGTGACATGGGGAGGAAGCTGATGGTCTTGGAAGGCAGTCGCCCTCATTCTAAAGGCTGTCCTCCAAAATCTTTCTCACATGACTGGAAAGCGTAATATGACATGGATATCTTAGGTGTTATTTACATAAATCATGGTTCATCGTAAAAAAAATTGTTCAGTAATAATATTCTCAAAAAATATTTGGACAAGACTCAGGGCGGGGGGCAATATGAGAGTAACGGGAAGGGCAAGGGAGAGTGCTGGAAAAAGAAGGCAGATAAAAATAAAGTATAACAGCATGTGTGTAAAAGTGTTATAATGAAGCCCATTGCTTTGTTTACTACCGAAAAAAAAATAAATCGAGAAAAAAGTTTACAATAGCCGAGGGATGGCTGAGTGGGAAGACATGTTGTCCTTCAAGTCTGGTGACCCACATGAAGGTACAAGGAAAGAACTCACTTCACAGAGCTGTCATCTGACCTCCCCGTGAGAATCCATGTGCACCTACCATGTACACACGCAACAGTAACAAGAAATCTAAATACTCGCACAGTGAAAAATATGAGAAAACTTCATGCTGAAAACGTGTACGTATTGTATCTTCTCGATGTATGTAATCCGCACATACAGAGATACCGGACTAAAACTAGAGAGAATTAGACTCCAAAATAGTCTCTGCATTTTCCCATTTTTGCAACGAGTGCCCATTATCCATAAACACAGAGGGCGCAATCATTTATAAAAGTAAGGAAGTGTAATTGAAATTGACATGGGAGATAGTAAGTTGGCGATGTGGAAAATTACAGTGATAAACAGAAAACCAGGAGCAATTCACTGAAAATGTAGAGGAGAAAATGACCAAAAAGGAGAGAGGGAGAGGGAGAGGGAGAGGGAGAGGGAGAGGGAGAGGGAGAGGGAGAGGGAGAGGGAGAGGGAGAGGGAGAGGGAGAGGGAGGAGGGGGAGAGGGAGAGGGAGAGGGAGAGGGAGAGGGAGAGGGAGAGGGAGAGGGAGAGGGAGAGGGAGAGGGAGAGGGAGAGGGAGAGGGAGAGGGAGAGGGAGAGGGAGAGGGAGGAGAGGGAGACCTTAGAAAACGGTACTAAGTCTATGGAAACTCAAGTCTCTGGAAAGGGTCGAAATGGCCTCCTCACAAACACCGGACAGAGGAAATGCCCCAAGGTAGATAAAGAGCTGAGTTGTTCGTGAGGTAGCAGGGTTTACCAATGCTAAAAGCTCAACCAAGATGTGGAGTTACCGTGAAAAGTTTGCTGTAGGGGCAGGCCTACTTCAAAGAGTGAGATGCCTGCCCAGAAATAAATAAACCATAATTCCAGGCCGTGCCTCTGAGGACAGCTCTGCTGACCTCTGAAGCCCTGAAAGGCTGCAGACCTCTCTGGACACTCTGACTTGATTGTCCTTGTGAAGGACGATGGTCATGTCCCTGGAAAGTCAGGACTCCGGCGTCAGCACCTGGGAAGCTACCAGGGCTTCACCTAGACCTTCTCGGGGCTGGAAGAGCAACGGGGCAACGCCTTTCTGTAACATTACCCAAGGAAGTTTGGCCACGCCACACAACCTCTGAAAACAAAAAACAGTTCTGTGCAGTTATATTGGGACTTCCCTAGAACATTCCTGCTGCCATTTTTAGAAGTCTGGTTCACAGTATCCATTTATACCTGTTAGGGTACAACATATGTGTACACTTACTTACTACATACATGTAATAGTATATTATAATAGAATAATAAGCCATATGGTAATATGTATGTATGTATGTATGTATGTATGTATGTATGTATGTATTTAATAGGGTCTCATGTGGCCAAAGCTGGCGTGAATTCACCAAGAATGACCATGAACTCCTGATCCTCCTGCTTCTTCCTCTCAACTGCTGGTATTACAAGTGGGTCTCAGCCAACCTAACTCTGGTAGCTCATTCTTATCAGCTCCCTACTTACGGTGACCTAGATGTGACAAAGGGCTATGAGAGAGTGGTTTGAGCCACAAGGACTGCTGGCCTACTGACCTGCCCATTTAATGCACTAGAATGGACAAGATTCATAGTCTCAGGCCCACTGGAGCCCTGCTGAGTTTGACTCTCCTCAGGCAGAGGCTAGGACCCCACTGAGAACAAATCCTTGCCGAGCTCTCCTGCAGACTGCACTAACACAGGCTGTATCTCCCTCCCAGCACCAAGATGCCAGGCCTCTTTCCCAGACGGAGATTGTTTACCTTTCTGGGGAAAGGGGACTTTGCTAATGTGATTACATTAAGAACCTTGACTTGGAAAGATTACCTTGGATTATCAGAGTGGACCCAATCCTATCACACGGGTCCTTAAAAGTAGAGACCCGATTTCACATCTGCAGTCAGAACATCACAGTGAGAGAAAGGTCAGCGCGATGGAACGCAGCTGCTCCGGGAGGTGGAGATGGGAGTTGTTACAGGCCAAGGAATTCCAGAAGGCTTTAGAAAACTTGAGGAGGTGGGGAAATGGATTTTCCCCTTGGGCTTCTAAGATGACAATCTTGATTTTGGTTCATTAAAACCTAGGTCAGACTTTCAGAACCATAGGATAAGAACTGTATTCGAAGCCACTAACCTGTGTGTAGCAGCACCCCTAAGAAAGAGACCATACATTGGAGGTTAAAACACGTGGGAAGTTAAAACGAATAGTCCCGGGACTGCAAACTGAGGGCCTTACTTCCTAGTTTAGTCAGCCCTGGTGCTGTGTGTGGAGCTATCACTGCTTATCAGAGCTCCTGAGGAAACTGTGTGTGTGTGTGTGTGTGTGTGTGTGTGTGTGTGTGTGTGTCTGTGTCTGTGTCTGTGTCTGTGTGTGTGTGTGTTCATAAATATTTCTTTACTCTAAGGTTAGTAATACATTCTCAGTGTTACAACCATGAACTTGACAAGAGAAAAATAGCATAAGGAGGGGTGTTGACTTAATGTAGTTCATTGTCCATGTTACAAAATGTTTTTTTAAAGATTCACATTTGCCAGGGGGGCGGGGGCATAGTGGGTACATTCCAGCAGTTGGGAGGCAGAGCAGGTGGACCTCGAAGCTCAAGGCCAGCCTGCTCTACATAGTGAGTTCCAGGCCAGGACAACATAGTCAGACCTTGTTTTTAATTTAAAAAAAAAAAAGGCATAAATTCCGATCATTCGCTCTGAAGATCCTGGCGGAATGGAAAATTCACCACGGCTGTCGTTTGCATCTGTTGTGAGCCCTCATGTGAGCTCTGCAGTTGCTCGTGATGAATACAGAGAATGAATTAAATGTATGCATAGACATAGCAGAAACCTTAGGTAAGCTGTTGGCCCACCGACAAATAACACATACAGCCAAGTCACACGTACAGCCGTTGAAGCATGGCCACAGCTGTCGCTTGGGGTAGAGACAGGACTCTGAGGGTGGCAGCAAGACCTTAGGTTCTAGAAGACATAGACACAAGGTCTATAAACTTCTGAGCTGGAAGCTCAGGGCTATGTTATCAGTTGCTTTGTGCCACGCTCTCCTTGGTCGTCAAATAGAGTGCCTAATTCACAGTGAGAAGTCAATGCATCTGGAAAATGCTTCACCATGGTGGCCAGCAACGGATACCCCAACATCTGCCACTCGAGTGGCACTGAGGTGCTTGTAGCCACTGTTTTATCTACTAGGAGGGCCAGCGGACATGAGTACTTGTCCTAGTTCGTGGGAAAGAGCACCGGGATCTAAATCCAGATCCCACCAACTCCAAGAGCGGAGTTCGCTCCAGCTTTCCTGTTCTCTGGAAGAATCCTAAAGGCACAGAAAAAGAGCAACGTGGACACTGCTTTGTGTTTGCAGCTGCAGTCCTTTGTGGAGCCCACACTCCCAAAAGTCTGCCTTCCAGCTTTCCCCGCCTTACCTGGATCACTCCTCCCCCTTCCCCAGCTCTTCCAGCCAAAAAGGCCTCTGGCAGCTCAAGCATCTTCCCCAGCCAATCCATCATCACTGTCTCCAGCTCTGTGCATGCTGGGCTTGCAGCCTGCAGTGGGGGTTGGGGGGAGAGAGTGAACAGCTAAGCCACAGGGCAGCTGGCCTCTGCACAAAAGAGCGACACAGGAAAGCATTGTTTCTTTGGTGGTTTTTATTTGATCAATTTAACAAAAAGTTCACATTTTTGCCCCCCAAATCCACCCTTGGTGGGGAATTAATCCCTTGGTTTCTGGGATTTGAGTGCATCTCCCACATTCATTCGTTGAAACCTGAACCCGAGATGAGAGTATTAAGAGGTGGGGGACTTTACGGGTCAACCAGCCTGTGTGGCTCCTTGCTCATGAACTGATGGAAAGTGGGTTGTCTCAGGAGTGGATTAGATGGAGACAGGAAAGTTCACCCCTAAGAGCAGGCGCTCTTGTCTGCTTCGCGCATGCCTGCTGCCCGCTGTACATTTCTCTGCTGCAATCACACCGCAGGCCTTGCCGCCAGATGCCAGTAGCATGTTCCTCACACCCTCGAGTAGACTTCTAATGTTTATAAAGGATTCAGGCTATGGTATTTTGTTCTCCCCCTCTCCCCCCCGCCACACACACACACCAGAAAATGGATTGAGACAATGCTATGTTCTCATTTCCCAGAGATCCCAGGAGCCTCAGAGGTTGGTTCTGCCAGGAGGCCTGCAAGCAGGGCCAGGGCCTGACGGCATTGACAGAGATTTACAAGGAGGACATTTCTCTGCTCTTCCTCCTCTCCTTCCAGATGAGACCCACCGGGGATCCACGGAGGGTAGATCTCTATGAGCCCCTTTTGAGTTACCTCACCAACTGTATCATCTCTCCATGACAGGTCCCAGGGTATAAGCTGAGTACGGTTCCGGGATACATCAACTTCCCCAGCCCCACCACACACACAGCCATGGTTCTTTCTCTAAGAGCTAATGCTGAAACAAGGACCCAGTTGCTGAAGAATTTGGGGTCAATGCCTGGCTGAATCCCAGATTTAAACTCTCTCAATCTCAGATGGACTACAGATGCCTGAACTCAGTCTCGGACATAACTTCTTTCGTCCATCCAGATTAGTGTAAGGAGAACGGTACCACACCTGCCTGCTCGTACATGGTGTACTTAATCATATACCAGAACGATATAAAAAGGTCTACTGGAAGACTCCTCAATGGCCACGAGAAAATTTTAGAGTGCAGGATGGAGCCAAGGAAAGGGGCACTGGCTACTTTCTTCTGCTAAGGAACACCAGACAAATCACTCATCTTATGTAGTCTCTAATTCCCCAGTGACTTGGTGTCTGGCCTCTCTCCTCTCATTGCACACAGAAGATGGCTGATTCGGTACTCCAGGTCCAGGCAAAAGTAACTTGAGCCTCCATTTTTGTTTGGGTCTTTACCTAACGAGCTCAACGTGGTGACCAGGATGCTCTTAGGCATTCTGGAATTACGACACATTGATGACAAGAGGAACTGAAGACTTTCTCCCTGCCGGTCAGATGGTTATCCCCATCCTGGTGGGATCTATTGCAGCCAGGTTAATGCTAATCCCCAGCATAGGGGGCAGCATTCCATGTTATGAATCACAGCTATCAAGCAACACAACCTCTGTGTCAGGAAGGCAGGCATTTCCTCCCTCAAGACCAGTCAAGCAGATAAATCAGAGGTTGATGCTGGGTCTCCAGACAGATATTCAGTGGCTTTTGGAGCAGCAGAATTACATCAATGAAACCTTCCATGATGACATTTAATGAAAAGAAAGGGTACATTCAGCCTAGGCTTGGTCTGTTCCCAGGAGAAGAAGGTCCCAAGTGCCTGACCTAAGAGCAATGGTGACTTCAGCAGGAAGGCCACCTCAGCCTTTCCCATGAGCTATGACTCCCACTAGCCCAGCCCCTGAGGATCCCAGTTGGAAGGAAATCAGGTGCCATGTGGTGAAGCAGCCAGCTCAGCTGGACCCTGATGATTGTTGAGAATTCAAAAGCCAGTTCCCCTTCTATATCTCAGGTCCTTGCTCAATGCTAGTCAATACCATTGGGCTCCGAGGCACAAATATGAGAGATACTCTCTATCTAGAGAGTCAAAGACAGTTCTAGGCTTTGGAGAACTCTTCATGGTTGGAGCCCGGAACCCGAGAGCCAATGGCATCTGTTTCAAATCTCGCCTGAAGCACACAGCTGGGACACAGAAAACTGGGAAACTTAGGCCAGATGCCTTCAGAGTAGGGAACTTTCTAAGTCTTCACTCCATGTAGAAAAGGACCTCACACAGGGAGGGATGCGTAGCCTGTAGGCAGGCACGGGCCTATTTTTAGCACTTTTGCTCTGCCTACTTGCCCATCAGATAGGCTGGGCAGTAGGCTGGTGGGAGGCAGATGAATGAGTCAAGGGTAGGACATTCTCCAAAGTCGGAGTGCATACCAATCTTCTGGTCTTGGGGGAATGGAAGCGTCACAGCCTTGAACTGGGATTTTTATTCAAATCAAGTGGTTATTAAAAACAAAAACAAAAAAAAAAAACAAGAAAAAAATCCACAAAAAAGTGCCAAATCCTCGTCTTCTCTTCTCTTCTCTTCTCTTCTCTTCTCTTCTCTTCTCTTCTCTTCTCTTCTCTTCTCTTCTCTTCTCTTCTCTTCTCTTCTCTTCTCTTCTCCCCTCCTCTCCCCTCCATTCCCTTCCCCTCTTCCTTTGCTTTATTCACCTCCTTTCCTCCCCTTCTCTCTATCTTTCTTCTTTCTCCTTCCTCCCTCTCCTACATTCCACTCAGAATTTCTCTTCCCTTAAAAACTCCCTCCCTGGGGCCCAGACTCTGCTTTGTGCAAAGTAGCCCTGCTATCTACAGTCGACAGAGCCCCCGTTTCTGTCCTGTGTGCAAAGGGATCACCTCCCCATGCAAGAACAGAGCCCACCACAGGGGCTTGGAGATACTCACCCAGGAGAAGCCAATGCAGCCGATAGCCCCGCACAGCATGTCCGCAAGCATAGCTGGGTAGGAGCTGGCCGTGGGGAAGTAAGCGAAGAAGTAGGGGCTGTGCCAGTGTGTGACCTGTGGGGAGGGGGATAGCAAGTTACTATGGGGCAAAGGAACAAAGTGATGAACTCCTCAGGACGCATGTGGAAGGCAACCCGGACAGGGTCTAAGTGCAATCGTCTCACACTTTCCATTTGAGTTTCACCCCATTTATCACTACGGTAAACAGACTTCCCGTTTGCGCTTCAATATCTTTGCTAGTCAAGAAGGAAATGCTGTCTTCATCAGATAATAAGGGGAATTATATTTTGTCATAGCACATGAAGTCTCCAGGTAGGAGGGATAACAATACCACTTTGGGTTCTTCCTGGGTGCCAGGGCTGCACTAGACAACCGGTATCCTAGAGCTTGGTTTTCTCAAAATTGCCCTCAAAATATATATATTTTAGTATGGTCTCTTTCTACTGGTTTGCACAACCTGCTCCCTCCAACAGTCAGCACGCTTAAGAACAGCCACTGTTACCTCGGTTTCCCATGAAACAGCCGCTATCTCCCCTGTTTCCTCCAGCACAGAAGGAGGAGCAAACACCTACTTTGTGCCAACCCTCGGTTAGGTACAGGGGGAAAGCTCAGGTTGACAGGGAGGCGATGTTCCTAGGTGGTGATCTTGGAAATTCCAGGGCTGATGGGAACCAGGGCAGTGGTAAGGACACACAGACCAGTGTTGGCTCCACAAGCAGACTTTCCCTTGCAAGTGTGTATGTTGAAACAACATCTCCAGCCCCAAATGGCAGTATTAGGAGACAGGACTTTGGCAAGGGACTTAGATCATGAGAGTGGGGTTTCGTGATGGGATCTGGGCTAGTATAAGGAGATATGAGACTGATCATAGGCTGACAGTTCCAGAATCTATGGAGGGCACGGACTGTATCCATTTGAAAAGTCTGAACACAAATCCCACCCCACCACCGAATTTCATTAAACAAAAAATTCCACTTTTGAAATATTGAAAGTTGATCTTCTGTGTGGTGGTTTGTAGCAGGCTAAGGAAACATTTCTCTCCGCAAAGTTCAGAATGCTTATATGGTTCTCA
This sequence comes from Rattus norvegicus, assembly GCF_021556685.1. Taxonomy (NCBI): domain Eukaryota; kingdom Metazoa; phylum Chordata; class Mammalia; order Rodentia; family Muridae; genus Rattus; species Rattus norvegicus. Next base: position 90,862,013 of record NC_141547.1, read on the forward strand.
TCAAAAGATTCTGGAAAAATGGTCTACTCCTGATTCCCCAAAACCAGAAACTATGTTTCTTTCTGCATCATTAGCCAGGTGAGCCTATTTCTGACTTTTCTCCTCCAGATTCTAGTCAGATAAATAATTCTTTTTTTTCACTGATTATAAGACAAAACTCTGCTTTAAGGTCTCTGAAATCAGGATACATCTTCAGTGGTAAGCAACACGCACACACAGAAACTACCCTCTGTGCAAAGTACAAATATTCACGAAGAGGCACAGTCTTGGGCTGAATTAAATAATATTTTTAAAGGATATGCCTGTCCTGGGGAAGAGATTTCACAAAGTGAACTGCGGGCAGAGACGGGAAAAGAAGCATTCATTCTTCGCCAGGGTAGAAGGAAAGATGATCCCTGTGAACAGGAGGGGCCTGGACCCTGTCATTATGGAAGCTGGGAGCTCAAATCACTCCGTGTAAACACTGAAGTAAAGGGGAAAGTAGGGGTCTGCAGGATGTGAGGAGCATTGGCTGTCAGGCCTAGAAGGAGCTATTAGGAGGAAGACGTTAAGTGTGGTGGTGGGGGAGGAGGAGGAGGCCAGAGAGCTAGCTCCCTACCACTGCAGGGTACAAAACTGCCCTCTATAACTTAAGAAGAAGCCCTTATCTGAACCCAACCTACAAAAACTTGAGAGATGTCGTCGAGTTGTCTCGTCTGCGCGCTTGAATGTAACATCTTGCTACGGTGTGGCTCCTGTGAATCCCTAAAGCTCCTTGTGTCAGAGGCTCACTCCCCATGGTGGCACTAATGGGAGATACTGAGAGGTCTTTGCTGATGTGTCCTCAAAGCAGGCTGTGGGGGTCTCTCTCTCTCTCTCTCTCTCTCTCTCTCTCTCTCTCTCTCTCTCTCTCTCTCTCTCCAACGCTTTCCAGCCGTGAGATGAGTCAATTTCCTCTGCTGTATGCTTCTGCCATGATGTACTGGCTCACCATAGGCTGAAAAGAACAAGACCAAGGAGTCCTGTAACGGAACCTCTGAAACTACAAGTCACAAGGAACCCTGTTCCCGTGTAAGCTTGTCACCCCAGCTATGTTACAGGGTCAGAAAGCTGACTAACACGTTGCTCTTTTTCTTTTTTTCTTTCTTTTTTTTCTTCCTTAGTCTTTGCAAAGATATAAACACGTCTTTTCTCAGTAAAACCACACACTAGGCCTTTATGTGGCACGAGCAAGCCCCGATTAAGAAGATAGCCAACTAGGATAGCTCATTAAAGACTGGAAGATTCCAACAAGACTCGTTGCAAGTCTGTCTCCAGGCCTGGGAGCGGGACAGAGCCAGAGGGTGGGGGGGAAAAGTGAGAGTGGAAGAAAATCAGGGTAATCAAGAACAGGAAAGGGGGAGGGAGGGAGAAAGGGAGGGAGAGGGAGGGGCTGACAGCGAGGCTCTGGAGAACTTCACCGGCTGAGTGATGTGTTCAGCAGAGCAGGAGTGAGGCCCATGAGGCTTTAGTGAGGGAAAAAAAAAAAAAGAATGTTCAGATAAAAACCAAAACATCTGTAGTGGTAACGCGCTTGTCTTTGCGGAAATGCCTTTATAAAGTGTAATTGCAAAGCCCCGTAGAGGAAGAGGCCAGAGGCTGCACAAATGCAGAGGGCCAGAGGGCACAGATGGGGCCCAGGGCCTCAGTTTCTTTCAGGTACCTGGAGGCTCCACACTGTCTGCAGCTAGCTCTCTCTCTCTCTCTCTCTCTCTCTCTCTCTCTCTCTCTCTCTCTCTCTCTCTCTCCTACCCACAGAGCACATGGCGTGGCTAGTCCCACACTGGCTCTGCACAGCACAGACTCTTCACCTAACTTCTGGTTAACCGCAGCGAGCAGTGGGCTGGCTGGCTCTGTACTCAGGGAGCTAATGCCAGAGGCTTCTGCATTTTCCAGCTTTGCTGTGCACAGTCAATGCCCCTATAGAACCCAGACTCCTGCAGGAGGACGGCACATTTTTCCAGTACTGCACTTCTGTATTCCTACTTGGCCTGACATTTGACTGTGCCTCCCTGTACTGGCTTTATGCTGAACGGCTTAGTTTATTTGCTCAACTCGCAGGCCAGAGCCAGAATTTTGAGTTATATTCAGAGAACAAATGCCATGGGAAATCTCTTGAAGATGAAACTTGACAAGGGCTGTGAGAGATGTTCTGGAACCGAGGAGCTGACTCTGAAGCCCAGGACTTTGGCTGACTACACACCTCCCCAGAGCCTCTGAATTCTCCGTGAAAACAAGAGTATCCACTCTGTCACATCCCTGCCTGCCTGTTTCTTGGTCACCTTAAGGCCACAACCGCCTAAGCACTCGTGGGGGTTGGGGGTGTGTGCAATCTGCCAGTTTTACCAGCACTGGGCCCAGACTTTGCACAGGAATTGATGATCGGGGTCAGATCCATTTGTTCAGAGCCGTGTTAAAGGATAGGCTTTTAGGTAAATTGCTTGCTGTGTAAAGTAGTACTCTGGAGATGTGGCACTGAGATTCACTGCAACCCTTTGATCCCTCTGACTATCCACAGACAGCTCAGCTATTCTGGGCCCTTGGGCAGAACCTGTGCACAAAATGCCCACGTGAGGAAGAAAACGTTCCCTCTGCACATGAAAGTTACCCTTTGGCAGACATAAGAACGATGCACGTACCTTTATTTAGGATAATTAATTAAACTACTTGCAATCGACCACTAGGAGCTTATTCTTTCTTGCTATCAAAGGATAACATACTCGGGCTGGAGCGATGGCTCAGCGGTGAAGAGCATGGATTGCTCTTCTAGAGGTCCTGAGTTCAAATCCTAGTAACCACATGGTGGCTCACAACCATCTGTGATGGGGATCGGATGCCTTCTTCTGGTGTGTCTGGAGACAGCGACTGTGTCCTCACATACATTAAATAAATAAATCTTTTTTTAAAAAAAGGATAACATACTCTAGGAACCTAGTATGTTGAAGCAAGTATTGGTCTTGGGGGCGTTGGGAGAAGCTCCTCGCACTGCCTTTAGAGCCTCTGTGGTTTGGATCTGCCATTTACTATCCCATGAGAGCTTCATGGACAACTTACCTCAGTTGTCTCAGCTGAAATCAAAACAACGGTTAGGAGTTTCTCTTTAGCCTACCTGTTGTGGTGACCCTGTGACACCGGAAGTACATACAGCCTTCAGCGGGTGCTATATAGATGCAAGCCCAGCCGTCATTTGACCTCAGATACACACTCACCCCTGGCATGATTATCTTTTCAATGTCTCTGATTATGTCCTCATATGTTTCTGGCTCCTGGGGGGCAGTGGTGGGGATCAGGGCCCGAAGGTAGCCAGGCTCCACGTCAGGGTACACTGGACGTCCCTCAATGCCGTCCAGATAGTCAGCTATATAATCCACCATCTCCTTCCCTCTTCTCCGGAATTCACGGGAATCCATGTTGAAAACTGCCCAACAGAGAAAATAGAAATCAACCAACAAAACATTATACCTCTGAACTGGAGGGGGCTAGTCCAGGGAGCAGTGAATATATCCTAGAGACCCTCAGCCCCCCAACCCAGCATCCCTTGCCAACTTCTATGTCTGGATGCGACAGATATGCCACTGGGACCACACAGGGCTGCACAATTCCCATTCCACACCCCACAAGGCAGTCAGCAGAAGGCAGAACAGCACCCTCATTTAAAAACAAAAAATTATTTCAGTAAAATGCAAGAAGCAGACAGTCGTGGATCTAAGGATCTTCAACAACAAACACTGGTTCCCTTTCTGCCCCACATTCTGCCTGTATGTACCCTTTGTTAGCTATCTGAATGACAGCCTTGCACTTTGAGCCCCACCTTTCAGCTGAGAGATGAGGATGGTCATGGCAGCCCCCGAGGAGTGGGTAAAGGCAGGACCACAATCTGTGGGAGCTCAGCCCAGAGCCTAGGACAGCATGGCCCTGTCCAAAGCTAGATGTGTCTTTTCCTGGAATCCCATCTCCTGGTGACCTGCACCTATGCCTGCCATCTGCTTGTCAGGATCGTACTTTCTTTTTATTACCCAAGTCACACACACACAGGCAGCTATCACAGTTCATGTCCGTTATCTTCGTCCACATTCCAACAACCCGAGTGAAGCGGACACGTGGTCATTTTTCTACCAGGCACTTACTGCAGCTCACTTGGGCTGCAGATCATGAGACGACCCTTTTTGCGGTGCATTTCGAGAGTCGTTTTAAACAGTAAAATCACAAGATAAACAGAAACAATATAAAGGATGGGTCAAAACAGATGGGGGGGCTCTTAATTTACATCACAAGAGCTCAAGGCAGAGTAGTGCTTAGAGGGTGTGCATCTGATGATTCAGAGTCCCCTGGCTCTGCACTTGGTTGGGAAGGCATAGTGAGCCTTAAGTGAGGATTCAGATACGGGCTACCAGGCATCTAGTGTCTGGAATTTGCGCTTGGTAAAAAAAAAAAAAAAAATCAGACGTATTCGCAAAAAATGAGAAAGACGGACAACCCACTAGAATCCTGCCATCCCCATTTGTAACGTGTCTCTCTTGAATAGTTTCTAAATTTGTGAGAGACAATTGAAAGCTAAACAAAGGGTACATCTCTAAATCCCTCCCGTAGTCCAGAGCTTTGTAATTGAAGATGGATTTTCCATCAGAGTAAGTACTGGGGATGAGTCAAATCCATTGTGATTAGCAATGGAATTGACCTTCTTGTCCTGTTCCCAGCACTTCCCCATTGTCCGGGATGGGAGTGGGGCTGGACAGATTTTGTGATGTTAAACGCGTTAGAAATGATTCATCAGACACTTCTTTAAAATGGGAAGACAGATTTTTTTTTTTTTTTATTCAAGAGTATTGCACAGGGAAAAGACTTTGACCTCAACTTTGAAACACCAGGGACAGATGGAGAACTATAGTCAAAGGGGGATTTAGTTGGGGCTCTCCAGAGGAGTGAAGCCCACCATATACATATACTTCTGACTACAAAAGGAAGTTGATTGGATTGACTCACATGCTCAGAGGCTGGTTCTTTCCACAATGGCTGTCGGCAAGCTAGAGGACTAGAAACCGGTTGCCACTTAAGTCCAAGAAACGGGAAGTCTCCGAGCAGGATCAACTAATAACGAAGCACCAGCCAGAAATCAAAGCCCTGGAGATGCCACAGGGAAGTCACTGGGTGCTGGTATTTATTGAGAGCTGAAGAAGCCAGAGTCTGGTGTCCACGGGTCGCGTCAGCAGCGAAAAAAAAAAATGGATGCCCGCTAGGGCAGAGCAACGGAGCTTCCTCCTTAGGCTTTTTGATTCATCCGACCCAGCCTACTGGTGCTGCTCAGATGCGAAGCTAGTTTTTCAGGCAGTTCAGTGACCACCCTCCGAGAGTTTCTGGTGATGTCTTCCCACAAGCACCAAGACATGGACTTTACCAATTTCCTAGGTGTCTCTCACTCCAACCAAACAACCAAGGGCAACCCCGACAGCAGCTGCTAAAGCCAGTGAATAAGGAACATTACTGAGATCGCAGCGGTTAGTCTCAGGGCTGGGAGGTAGCGAGCTGGATCAGATACCAAGGGTGGAAAGAGATGAGACACATGTGATTAGACACTAGCAATATCCGCTTTGCGGGGCTTCCTCGTCCAACTAGGCTTAAGCTGACTAATGTTGAGCTAGGAGATAGCTGGTATCCAGGGACAACCTGCCCGATCAGGTTTTTCCTTCCTTCCAGTGCTTTCTGCTAAAGGGACTACACACAGGCTCAATTTATAGGGGACCCGGCCTCCATTTCGGAGTTACCATTTGGGCGCACATCTCGGGGAAGAGTGCTTGGGAGACTATGGTGATGCATAAGATGAGATAAATTGCAGCCACCACGAGAGCTAAACTAGCGGCAGGAGGGAAAACATACTGATACATAAATGCGTTCTGTCCTGTGCCTTCTCACGATGGCATTTCTACATACACACTGGGACGTGGCTTCATTCAGACAGCGTACCGCCTTTGCTGAGTATTATCATCGTTCCCCATTTCCAACTCTGTTAGTGGGACAGGGTGGGGTGGGGGTCAAACTGCAGCGCTGAGGCTCAGGGTCAAGAGATGACCTACTCAGGCAGACCCTGACTCCTGTTTAGTGGCCGTACACACCACCATATGTACTATATGTTTTGTGGCTATATGCGCTACTTGTTGCCATATAACCCTCATTTCAGTTAAGACTGAAAACAGAAACCAAGACAATGAGAGTACTGCCACAGGTTGGAGAGATGGCTCAGTGGTTAAGGGCATTGACTGCTTTCCCAGAGGTCCCGAGTTCTGGGGTTGGGGATTTAGCTCAGTGGTAGAGCGCTTGCCTAGCAAGGGCAAGGCCCTGGGTTCGGTCCCCAGCTCTGAAAAAAAAAAAAAAAAAAAAGACAACCAAACCAGAGGTCCCGAGTTCAATTCCCAGCAACCAACCACACGGTGGCTCACAACCATCTGTAATAGGGGATTCAATGCCCTCTTCCGGTGTGTCTGAAGACAGCGACAGTGTGTTCAGGTACATAAATAAAATAATTAAGTAAATAGGGAGAGAGAGAGGGAGAGAGCCACCACCATCAATTTTATTGTACAGGAATAGCTTTGAACAGCGGTACTAAGAATTGCCAGTTATAGTAGCTCCCGACTGTTTATATTTTCCTCTTGTGTGGTTTCAGTTACTCACACACAACTGCTGCCCCCCCCCCAAAAAAAAGTTGAATGGGAAAATATATGATTTGCAGTTTTTTAAGTTGTGCACCCTCCTGGCTAGCAAGATGACATCTGTTTCTTCCTGCTTTGTGTCACCTAGCACATGAATCATCCTTTAATGCGGTGTTTCCTCACTGTATGTAGTACCCACATGTTAGTCGTCACAACACAGCAATTCTTTTGTCCACGTGAGCCTTGTGCTAATGCAGTAACCGCTCCGCTCCGAATTGGCTCTCGTTAACGTCTCTCTGTGCCTCGCTTGTTAAATAAGCTTTCTCACGAGCTCGAACGCATAGGATGCGTTTCTGTCCTTACTCTCAGGGAGCCTCTGTAGGTCTTGGACTGTATCTCCCCGTGAAAAGCAGGCAAGCCTCCTGTCTGTTCTGCGTGTTTTTATTTCACACACACACACACACACACACACACACACACACACACACACACACACAAAACCCAAAAAGTCCTAAAAGTGGAAAACATTTGATCATTTCTTTAGGACAAATTTTCCTAGAGATATATGGCCTTAGTGTTTTTAAATTATACTGCCAAATTTCTCTGAGCGCGCTGTTTTATCAGGTTACTCCTTTGATGGGGAGTGCTGTGCAGCCACTGAGGTTAATTTTAAACTTAACCCGTCTCACAGGCATGAATGGCTCTCTTTTAACGGACTGTTGAAATCCACCAGCGCTCTGATGTTTCTTTGACGTTTGCATTTCTTCGTTTATGAATCGCCCATTCACTGTATCTTCCACTTAGATATTGGCAAGCTTTTACTTAATTGCAAGGATCCTAACACATAAAAAAAAAAAAAAAAGTCTACCCCCGTATCTGTTTGTTTATGCTTTGCGACATTTTCCTCGTTTCTGCCTGACCTAATTTGGGATGATTTTATTCTGACTTTTCAGAGTTGGAATAAAGGGCTCTTGTAGGAGATTTCATTTTTATGTGACCAAAAAATCGCACAAACTCCCCTCTATGATTTGACCCTCGCGTGTGATTTTTTTTTTTATGCCTTTAAAAATAACTGTTTTTGCAGTCTCTCTTTGCTACACCAAGGGGAGGGTGTGCGATGTAGGAAAACAGAAGTCTATGGAAGAGAAGTTCTACAAACCCGAGAGAGGCCCTCAGCCTCCCAGCACACCAGTGGTGTCTTTCTACCGGGAATAACATAGTTTTATGGACAAAGCAGGATGTGCCAGGGAAAAATCAAATAAGCATGGCGTCAACCCAGTATGAAAGGAAATATTCCTAGTCAAACTGTAATATAATACCTGCTTATTCTTTTCAAACCACCCTGTCATTTATTTGAAGATTATTTTCCACCGAAACCTTTACAGAAGATACTTAGCGCAAAGCCTCAAGAGACTCTCACGCTCATTTTGGAGCTGTCTGATATTCGTGGCTCCGAGCTGGGTAAATATTAGCTGGAAGATGTAGACTGTGATAAGGCCAACGGCCTACACTTCTCCAGACCCTGAAAGGGTTTCTGTTGACACAACCTGATTTGTCTCAGTAGCAGCTGCACCGCATAGATTTTGCATGGAGCCCTTGTCAGAGTTGGCGCATGTGCGGTGAGCCCGGCACCTCCCTGGACGTTTTATCACAGCAGCGACAGCACAGCTCTGTACTCATGGGCTTCGGGGAGATAAGGACTCCCCTGAACTCTTTCAGAACTCCCAGCCGACCCTCCGTTATGAAGTTATTATTGCTGTAAACTTTCCGTTCCCTTGCTGTCCCTCGATAACTGAGAATAAATGAGTAAATAAATGAATAAATCAGTTCAGCCTTCTAAATATTTTATTTCTGCTCTATCGTCTATCAGGTCCTACCCGGCTTTTAGGACAACTCACGCAGCAGCTTATCACTTCTCTCGGAGAGTCACGGCTACTGTAGTGACTGACACCCACAACCACACCCTCATCTGTCCTGTGATCCGGATAATTTCCACCGCATCCAGGCTATAGTCTCTACCCTCTGTAGTTTCTCTTCTTGGACTCCTCTGCCGTAGCCATTTTCCCAGAGCTCAATCTAGGCCCCTACTTACATTCTTACAAGTCGAATGGGGTATAGTATAGGAACTCTACTTCCGTGGGACCTTGGTGAAGAATTTTGGTTGTGGACTTACCGTGGCCTGTTGTGAGGGCGTGAGGTCCTACGGCCTGAGGGAAGCACAGTGAAGTTCCGAGCCCCTATGCGTGATCCTGCCTACCATGCTTCCAACCGAAACCATAAGAAAGGTTTCTAGCCATGAGAAATCTCTAATAATTTGAAGAAGGACTATCTAAAGCTTCACCTCAGCAACAACAACAAACGCCAAAGTCCTCTGAGCCTTCTTAGACCCTTAAGAGGCTGGCTAAGTGAAATGCTTTTAAATGAATTTTTTGGCCACCCTCCCTCCCCAGTGACTCTGAAGTACAAGCATAGGCTCCAGAGTAGCCTTGGGTCCCAGTGTCAGGAGACCCAAGGTCAAGGGTGCTTCTTCAATTACCACGGAGCCTTCGACCTTCAACCTTTGTAAGGTTTCCTGTCAACTTTTTGCAAAGGCAAACAGGCATGAAAGCGCCCCCAGGAGTGCCATCGGTAGGATGAAAAGGAGCCATTTGCTGTGTGCCTGCAGCCCAGTCCACACTCAGGGAAAAACTTTTATTAGGCAGCAGGCAAGTATTGTGCTGGGGAGGGGGATGGAATGTGAGATTCCTCTCCTCTCCTCTCCCCTCCCCTCTCCCCTCCCCTCCCCTCTCCTTATGCTTTACCCACTGCATCCCAGGCTAGATTGAGACTCAACTATGTAGCTCAGGATGGTCTTATACTCCAGTTCTTCCTGCTCTCACTTCCGGCGTTTACAAACCACAGCATAGTCTGCCCTACACCAGACACAAATCTGGGTGTCCTGGTGTTTTAGGTAAGAGGGGAAATTCACCCAGCAACAGTACAGCATTTTCTGGCTGTAGAGGCTACTCTCTCACACGGTCTTCGCTTGCATTTCTGCCGCACGGCTTGAAAGCTTCCCTTTACCGAGTGGAAAGTCTGCCGCCACCGTTCTGTAGTCACCATTTCCTTTTCAGTCTTGAGACGCAGCCTGCACTAACCACAGCTTTTCTAAAAGGCAGAGCCAGAGGATATGGAGCCAGTGCTCAGAGCTCAAGTCTACGCTTGTGTCTGATTTGGGTCTATCTTTGGGTGGCTTGTGTTTCTGGCCACTTGGTGAGGTAGGAAACAGAGAAGAAAGATCAGAGTCCCACAGTCTTCATCTCAGGGATCTCCCAAAGATGCAAGGACCTTCCACTGGATGCCTTGTCACCTGCCAATAACTCCATTCTGGGGTCCAGTATAACACATGGATGTTTGGAGGACCCTCCCCCAAACCAGAGTACCCTGCTAGTAAGGTCCTGTTTTAGCTGAATTCAGGCTCTGGCTCCTACAATCACTGGACTAGCATGAGCTCTGAGTATCTTAACAGATGTTTCAAATGTCCATTGCCTGGCAACCACTAGAAAAGTGTCCTAAGGCAGCAGCAGAACTTGAGGTCCAACATTCCCAGAGCCTCAGGCACAGTCATGATCCCCCAAATGCCTCCCGGGACACAGAACATCACAGCTTCTGAGGCACATTAGTTGGTGAGAGGCCCCCGTTCATCATAAAAATGGCTTTGTAAGCTGCCTAGGCAAGGATTCTGAAAGCACATTTGTGAGGCGCCTATCCCAGGCTCGCCTTGCACTATTGACTTCTTGCAGTGTCCTTGGAGAAGGGAACGAGGGCTCCCCTTAGGACTTCTTCAAGGGTGTCATTCCCATATCCTAGACCAAAGCACCCGACAAGGCCTCACTTCCTAGTACCACCATACACTGTGGTAAAAGTAGGGGCATATGAGCTTGGTGGTATAGGAGCCACAGTCCTTTGAACGCTATTTCCAACCTGCGAGAGAGCCACCATTCCACATCCATGCAGAACTGCAATGCTGCCTCAAGATGCTCACACAGTGCCAGCTCTTCCTACCCTCGCCCTTCTGTGGATGAGAAAGGGGCCACTGATTCTTTCTTATTTCCTGACTTGTAACTGTACTGCTTCTAAATATTTTCTCGGCCAACAATGCATGGAGTTTAAGTAATGATTTTCAGCTCCGTTCTCCTGAGGAAATACTATTTCTAATCATATCACCATGTGGTGTGACCCAAGTTACAGAGAACTGGGGGGTGGGGGGGGAATCATAACATTTGTGACTTTAAAAGAAAAAAAGATAATATTTGGTGATTTGAGAGATCACTTTCTTTCTTTCTTTTTTTTTTTTCCTTTCGTATTTGGCTTTCTCCATATGCCTACGTGCAAAACCAGAGCACAACCACTTCACCTTTCTCAAAACTGGGACCTTACAAATTACCGTATGCCTATCCAATCCCACCAGCCGGTAGGCATCTGGTGTTAGGGATGGTAGTGCCAAGGGTCAGATGGAGGGACTGCAGCAGTATCATAGGACAAGTGCCACCATCATGGGTGTCTGGAGATGATGTGGATTCCCAATGCAGGAAACAGGTGTGAGTCGCACTGTGCGTTTTGCATATTGCCTAACCCTTTCTAGAAAAGCTACAACACTACAGAAGGCCAACTCTGCAGTTGGACAGCATAAACGTGCATCTCAGTAGGCTTTTATCACTCACTCAAATTTCAGATTTAAAAGCATTCAAATCTTGTATCCGTGTTCGCTACTTTTTTTAAGTTCAGCAAAGGAGTTTTTAAGTTAGCGTCAGGTGATTTTTAACTTAAAACTTTCTCCTTTGTTCCCGTATTTTGCCACCCCAAGAGTTTGTTGCAGAAGAAATGCTCTCCCCACACTGCACATTTTTCTCCTCAATTTGTCCCCTTTTCGCTTCTGTTCTTGAAGTCCTATCCACAGTTTGCCAAGGCTCACAGGCTACTTGCCCTTCCTGTAGGCTAGAGACTGCTCAGGCTGTGTTCCAGAGGCTGCCTCTCCGTAATAGTCTCATATTGGTTTATTGTCTTTGCAAACACCGACACCTGGCACTGTGGGTTTATTCGGTGCCCTTTGGTACCCGCTTCTGGTAGTCTCAATTTTCTCTCAGGAATGAGGTCAGTGGTGAACACTGACTTCTCAGTTCCCCATTATCCCTTGTATTGCACAGTGGCTGGCCTGACACTGTGTTGCTAAGAATCCTGTCTTTCGGGCTCTTCCACATTCAATTCTGAGAATACATTGACATTTGGTTGTCACATTCTATTGTCCAAGAAACCAAACAAATCGGTATTTCCTAACCTTCTGCTAAGCACACGGTATTCGCAGTATCTTACCTAATACCCAGTAACCCTGTAAGGGGAGGTGAGGATTATTATTACAGACAGCCCAAGTAATAGAGCCAGCAAGTGTATGGATGGACACATCTTCTCTCCTTCTGAAGCCAACCTCTTCACAACCAGCCCTTAACTTGGGCATCCTATACTGTCTTGTAGCCAGAGAGGCACAGGTGAACCTCAACGAGCTTTCCTGCCAGGACTGATGGAGATGTTACCTGCAACCCCAAGTGCAGTTTCAGTGGTTCAGAAGGAAAAGAGTAGACAAGGGGCAATAGTTGATTGGCTTGTATACATCTACATAGATCAAACGTGGTGCAGAAAGGCAAGCCTAGCTTTCCCATCTCATGCCATTTAGTCAATGGGATTTTAACCTTACCAATAAACCTGCTCTGTTAGCCTGTGAGGTGCATCTGTGCCCCCTGAGAATCTTCCTGCGCGGTAAAGAAACTTAAGATTGCTCTAAAATACCAGTGAGCCATCATTTCCCAGACACTTTCTCAAACTTAACACCAGACAGAAGATGAGTTTGCAAAAAGTTCAGGGGGAAGTCTTCAGGATAATCAACAGCCCCGGGGAGAGGAAAACAAACAGAATTAGATTTTCTTTATCTTATTAGCACAATCCGTGTGTGGAGGACCACACACCATGTGCCCAGGGAAAAGAAAAGGATGCTGTCACAGATGACAGGGTCTTATTTCTCTGCAGACATCCAGATTCCCTGTTCCTGCTAGTTCTTCGTTGTCCTGGGATACCCTGATGTAGGACACTGCAGGCTCTGGCTGAGCTCGGGGTGATCCTGAACAAAGTCTGTTTCTCTCTGGCACCCCTCAAAGTTCCAAAGGAGGCCAGCTTTCCTGAGATTGTCACCTTTGCTTTGATCCTGTTTTGGAGGGGAAACATAGTGTTTCTTCCTAACAAGAAATTGTGTGTAAGGAGCTGAACTGGAAGCCTTTGAAGGGGGAATAAAAAAGCAACTAAGAGGAAAAGGCAGGTCACTTGACTAAAGTTACCTTGGAAACTGGAGCTAAGAGGATACAGAGGGCTGGGTGGGTGCACCTTTCCACTTGTGATTGCCTCACTCATTTCCAACACAGCTTCCAGATACTGAGCATCTATTGTGTGCCCAGCCATTTAGGAATGAGACTACTACAATGTGTCGGAGGATGTTGTTCGTCATCCTTCACCTGCAAAGCATACCTAGGTCTGCAGCCCTAAAGCCACCTCCTCGCTTTCTATCTCAGAGCTGCAGGAACCTTCTGAAAGTCGGTCCACTCACTTTGCTCTGTCACCATGATAGTTCAAATAGCGAGGTTTAAAGAGCCATCAGAAGTTCTTAATTCTCTGCTGGACTCCTATAGAGATCATTCAAAATAGACAGGCAGAGGCTGGTACCTGATTTCTCAGGAAGTTCCCTTAGCAGCCCTGTCACCTGTGCATGTCAGATGCTTAGCCTTCTCAGCCAGTGATAATCTCCATCCCTAGAAAGACATCATGACCAAAACCAACCACAGACGCCCACTCCAGCCCCAGGATCGTTGTCTACCAGAAGTGGGTGCTGGGGTCTGACCCTGAGCCATATAGACAAAGAGCTGTACTCACAGGCAGCTGGAGTCGCCTCCTCTCTATTCGCTCTCTTGCTCTCTCTCTCTCTCCTTGGTGACAGTTAAAAGACACAGAGGATGCGATTGCCATTTATGTAGACAAAGTGTCCGCCTCCCGAAGCCAATCAGCAGCTTTCTCTGCATTATTTACTCAGAGCTTCTCCTGCTCCCTCTCCCTCTATGCCTCCAGCTCCACAGGATGGAGCCCAGCAGGGCAGAGGGAACAATGGAGCCTGGAGAGAGGCCCAGAAGTGGGTCCTGGGTCCCCATCATTGTGTGGACCCCAGATTAGAGGCCAGAGCTCCTGGAGACTCCTGGCAACTCACAAGCCAGGTTTCATTCTAGGGGAGAATCCTGCCTCAGGCTCTGCTTCATCCACAGGGACCACTGGAATGCTGCCTGGCACAGAGGCTGCTCTCAGGAGGTGACAAACCTAAATCTCACTCAACTCCTTCAAAGTACAGTACTGGGTCCTTTGGCCAATCACCATCCAAACTATGTTGGGCTCTGTATGCTTTGCCCACTGGATAGTAATGAGAAGAGGCAGACCATGCATTCTGCTAATCAGTGTGGCCTACAGGTCCAAATTTGCTTTCTTTTTAAGGGGTACACATCACCATGTGAATCTAGAACAGAGAGAGGTCATGACCATGCAGAGAAGAAAGAGTGGAAGAAGGGTTGACTTTGAACAGCAACTCCATGTAGAAACCTCTATCAGAACCAGAGGCACACGAGCACAGGGAATACACTCACAGAGAACACATGTGTGCACAGAGAACATATATGTACAGAGAATGCACACATGTATAGAAAACAAACACATGCATGCACAGAGAACGCATATACATACAGAGTATGCACAGATGCAGAGAGAGCAGATGTATGTATAGAGAACATATACACATAAACAGAGTACACACATATGCATAGAGGGTACCCACACGTTTATAGGCGGTATATTCATGTACAGAATACACACACACATGAACAGAGTATACACACATGCAAAGAGAGTAGGCACATGCACACAGAACACACACACACACAAGCAGCACACACATATGCATGGAGGGTACACACTCGTGTACATGGGGCGCACACAAGCAGATGGCACATACATGCAGAGTGCACACAGGCATTAATAGAGAGCACATCTATGTACAGAGAACACACACATGGATAGCCTATTAATAAACATAGAAGGCACCCACCCATGCACAGAGGGCACACACATATGAACAGAGAACACATATATTCATGTACACAGAGTGCGTGCATGTGTGCACACACACAACACACACACATACACACACTTAGAGGCACACATGTGCAGAAAGGCACAGACATGCACACAGGAAACACACAGGTACACACCAATGTGAATGTATGTGTGTACCTACACCAATACAAATGTATGCATGCAGTCACCATGCTCATGCATGTGCACACACAAAATGTACACGTATGCAGGCATATGCATACATTGACACATACACAGATGCTTATACCATACACACATGCCATGCTCAGAGTCCATGTACAGCCCAGAGTCAGGAATTCTCCAAGGAGAGATGACCATCCATGATGTGGCCCCAGCAGGATCTCTTCAAAGGCCCCTTTGGGACAGAGGAAGTGACTTCCAGGACAGTGGAATGTACAAGGGGTCAGGGTGGTGTGGCAGGAGGGACCAGCGCACAGCCATGGAGGCCCAGTACAGGCAGCTTCCTCCACCACCAGTGCAGACATCAGCTGTGTGCACATGGAGGAGGTAAGGAGATTAGGTCTATCTGCACAGATGGAGCTCCACAGCACCTAGTACCATCATGGCAGGAGGGCGAGGGAGCCTAGCTGAATGAGGAGGCTGACAACAGCCCCTAACACACACACCCCCCAACACACGCACACCTCCCACACACACACCTCCCACATTACCTAGACTACTAGAGACAGCCACAGTGAGGTGGGAAAGGCTGTCACCAAGCCAAACAAATATGCCCCTGTTCTTATGAGGAAAAGGAGTCCCCAGAACCAATTTACAGATGGGGAAACAATGGCTCAGAGAGGTTGGGGTGCTTAGTGAAGATCACACAGCAGCAAACAGACATTTGAGGATGTGGGCCTGTTTAACCTAATTTAAATGCTATTCAATGAATATACATACGGGGACACCCAAACACTACTGGGACAGTGCTTGGTGAAAGTGAGCCTTCTGAGCTTTGAAGCAGAGTGTGGGCGTGCCTCAGGCTCGTGTGTAGAATTCATTCTCAGGAAGTAAACTGGAGGTTGGACAGGTAAAAATGAGAGTACATAGATGGAAGATTTATTTGAGATTAGAAAGGGAAAGACCTGAAATGGCAGGGAAAGGGACTGAAATACAGGGTCAGGCCAGCAGGCTCCAGGTCGAATAGAGGGATCTGCTTGCAGCGCCCCAGGACGGGAACTCCCCGTTTTTGCATAACAGGGAGGCAGACAAATCAGTGTTTACAACAGAAGCAAATCAAGAGGAACGGATCTAACAAAAGCCGGCAAGAGCTCTGCGGGGTTATGGGGAGACACCGGGGAAGATGAGACTAAATGGAAATAAGCCAGCGCTGAATAGGAACAGCCAGGGTTATAAATACTTGAATTCTTCTCTAACAGGTGAACAGACTCAGCGCCACTGTAATAAAAACCCAACACATGTCTCACTCTGAAATAGAAATGGAAAAGCGGAAGTCCAAGAAAGGCCAGTGGAGTTCAGAGACGGAAGAGCGCCGGGCGCAAATAGACTCATGGGTAGTTGAATAAAGATTCCAGAAGGGAAAAAAAAGGTCCGAGTGTGGAAAATTGACAGGTGCACATTGCAGACCAAAATGGAACGGGTGTGGTGCTAGACGCCGCCACAACTGTGCTCCACTTGGAAGGACACGAAGCTGGACTCTCTCCTCACTCCATCCTGACCTGTAGGGGCATGCTTCTAAAAGGAACCGAGACGCACGGCTTTCATGATATGGGAGCAGAAGGATTTCCTAAATGATTTGCATTTTCAGCTAGTCATAAAAGATAGGGAGATTGGACTAGTACTTCAAACTACAGAAGCGAGAAACTAGAGGGAGGCTCTGAGAAGCGTCTTGCTAACTATGGGTGAGCAGTTTTGAAATAAAAGAAAAGAAGAAAAAAAGAAACCTGTGTAATGGTGGCACGTGCCTTTAATCTCAGCACTTGGAGGCAGAGGCAGGAGGGTCTCAGGGTTTGAGGCTAGCCTGGTCTACAGAACACATTCCAGTTCAGCCAGGGCTATATAGAGAAACCCTGTCCTGAAAAACAACCAAAAAACAACTGAAGAGGGGAAAGAGGAAGAGGAGAAGGGGAAGAGGGGGAGGAAGAGGAGGAGGAGGAGGAGGAGGAGGGGGAGGAGGAGGAGGGGGAGGAGAACGGAAGGAGGGGAGGAGGAGGAGAAGGAGGAGAGAGAGAGATAAAATTCAGGATTCTCATGAGTATGTGAATACTTGTCTGTGCTTGGTAATCAGAAAAAGGAACTGTTTATTATTAACAGGGTTGACTCAGCATGTTACAGGGCAACCGTTGTCCCGGCACTTATCTTTAAAGTTTTAATATCATGTTTATTAATTTAGGTGGATTTCCAAGTCAACAGTCGCACCTCCTCTGAGTGTGACAACTTGACCTCGCTGGTCCTTATTTTCTGGCGGCCCTTTGCTGAATGTTATGGCAGACCCAGATAATGCCTGACTGTGGAGCTCTCACGATGCAATCAACGCCGTTGAACAGATAACTGCTCAATCCGTTTTAAAAGCTAAAATAGGCTGCTGGTAAACGGAAACAGTGGAAGCATTTCCCCCGTTACACACAATGCTAGTGTAAAACGGTAATTGAATTGTATGAAAGAGAGAGAGAGAGAGAGAGAGAGAGAGAGAGAGAGAGAGAGAGAGAGAAGCTCTGTTTTCATTCCTTGGTGGTAGTGATACACTTTTTACTTTTTATGATGTGGCCACCAGCACACCTAAAATTTAAAATTACTCAGGTGCCTGGCCCTGAAAATTCCTTTACTTTAGAACAATATTGAGCAAGCAGCCAGGTCCTATTGACTTCGAAAGGAATGCTCCTAACATTTTGCTATTAATTGTAACTGGGAATTCAGTATTGGATTTTCTTCTGTTTTTCTTTTTTTAAAGGTTTGTTTATTTATTATATATAAGTAGCTAGCTGTCTTCAGACACACCAGAAGAGGGCATCAGATCCCATTACAGATGGCTGTGAGCCACCATGTGGTTGCTGGGATTTGAACTCAGGACCTCTGGAAGAGCAGCCAGTGCTCTTAACTGCTGAGCCATCTCTCCAGCCCTTCTGCTCTTCTTCTTAAGATAAATGCTTAAGTGAATCAACCTTTGTGTTGGGAGATGAAGCCATATAGTATTTCTTTTCCAAACTGTTGATATGATGACTGACAGATAGTTTGAATCTGGAGTGACCGAGAGGACACGGGCGGAGCCCCAGCCATGCCTTCCCTACGCCTGCATCATCTGTGGTGTAGTTTGGAGTTGGTGGAAGCCTAAGGGATTGGATCTACTTGAACCTTGATCACTGATAACGTGAAAGGGATATTGGGGTCCCAGCCCCTTCCTCTTTCTTTCATTTAGCTATGATGGAAAGGGGTTCGATCTCAGGGATGCTTTATTTACTAGATGCAAGGTTCCATCGATGTCCAATAAACTGTCCTCGTTTGTGAATGTGATTAGCTGTGTGCATCAGAAATGGTTTTAATTTGCACTGAGCAAGCACATGCTTCTTGTCGATATCCCTGTACAGTAGAGTGTTGTGAAAAGCAATCAAAATCTGGAGCTTCTACCCACCTTTGAGTATTCAGTTCCCAAGTAAATGGGGCCTTTAATTCATAATAAGCCTTAATCAACAGTAGAGTTGGGCAGATATCTATCCTCTGTGCCATTGTATCTATTTCCTGTCAATAACCCCACTATATGATTTCCCACATTTTGTCCAGGCTGCTCATAGCTTGAATTACCCAGTCCTTGTGGCCATTATTTTTAGATCCTTAACCCATCTACTCTCTCTCCATCTTCCTTTCTCTCCTCATGATCTCCTCAGACCCCAAGCCTGGAAACCCCAAACCCTGCCTATGTCTCTCCTGCCCAACTATTGGCTGTTGGCACCTTTATTTAACCAATAGTTTAAAATTAGGGAGCAAGGTCACACTATACATGTGAATTCTCTCCTTCCTGGGAACAATCAGGCCTGGGAGGCCAGTATTTATCATTACAATACATATCAGAAGATCAGGCCTCAACAGAGTGTAGCGACCACTTTAGAATTTTGGTTTCTTTAAACGAACACGGAAATGTTTTTGGAACGGAAAGGAGAGGGAGAAAGAGAAGCCGTGGCAGGACGATGGAGGCTGATGTTAAGATTCTGCTCTGTGTATTTACAGGTTGTTATTAATGTTCTTAAGGGTTGGATGGTACCGGGCTTTGTATGTTTAAGTGGGCAATTATATCTTACCAATTGAGTCAAAAAAAAAAAAAAAAAAGAAAGAAAGAAAGAAAGAAAGAAAGAAAGAAAGAAAGAAAGAAAGAAATGTTTTTGTTTTAATCCTAGGTATAGGATATGAGGCTGCTTCATAGTCCACAGCAGCTGACTATGATTTGCTCTAAGCCGAGGAGTGATTTTTGCCAGCAGCAGATAGTTTCTAGGACTGTGTGACTTTTGGAATTGTGGGGACTCCTCAGAGGCTATGTAAATGCTAGGGCCCCGCTGGGTGGGGTAGGTTGCTGGCTGTTGCTTGGTTGCTATTGGTAACCGTTTGTTAAGTAGTCATGCACAAAGAAGAAACAACAGAAAGAAATTAGAAATCAGGAGGGCGAAGATCAAACTTGCCCCAAGGAATCCAACCAGCTGATCAGTTAGAGGTAGTGTGATGGTCTACTGTCACCCCTTTGACGGCTATCCTTTTTTCTCTCTTATCTCGTCTTAGGGAGCTGAAATGGTGGGGAAGGGGTGAAGAAGGGTAGAAGAAAATGAACCCACAAAGTAGCAAATGTTGGCTAATATAGAGTTAGCAAATGCTCCCACCGTATTATATATTGTATGTAATCCAGAGATGATTCACAGGAATGGGAAGCGCTATCTGCAGGTTGAAAGCCAATCGGGCCACTTAAGAAAAAAAAGATGTATTTATTGATTTTATGTGTATGAGTACACTGTAGCTTATCTTCAGATACACCAGAAGAGGTCATTGGATCCCATTACAGATGGTTGTGAGTCACCATGTGGTTCCTGGGATTTGAACTCAGGACCTCTGGAAGAGCAGTCAGTGCTCTTAACCACTGAGCCATCTCTCCAGCCCCAAACTTATATGTTTTTAGAGTTGTATTATATGTTTTTCTCCCCAACGTAACATTTTTATTATTTAGTTGGGAATTTCAAGCTTACACCCCGATCACACTTTCCTCTCATTCCTCCCAGGTCTATCCTCCCACACTTGATTCCTCCCCCAGGAAACAAGCAAGCAAGCAAACGAACAAATGAAAGCCCAACTTGTGTTGCCCATATATATTCATTGGAACATGATCAACATTCCAGATTCACAACAAGCCATCACGGCTTTTTCTTACCATATAGCCCTACCATCTATGCTTTCACACATAGTCCCAGTTTCATGTTGTTAGCCCCACTAAGTGATTCATAACTCCAACCCCTGTATCAGATATGGGAGCATGAGCATGAATTTAATTTTCACAGGAACCTTGCAAAGTAGGTTCCGTTAAACTCCCCACTCCCCATTTCCCAGATGAGGAGGCCTAGGGAATGAAACGCCTGGTGCCCCCTTGTTGTGCATGGTATTGTGAAGGAGAACCCCTGTTTCCATTATCTGCCACTGAACTGCAACCCCGAAGTCATTCTGTCACCACTGCATGGGAGTTCCAGTCATGCCTGTATGTATGGCCACACGTGCAGCCAGCTATGCAATTGCAATAGAACTGAAACGTTTGCCAAGGCTTCAGCACAGAGGAAATAATTTGTCATCAATAATCCCCATTCTCAGGAGAGCGTCCTTTCAGCACACATTCAGTAATATGGAGGGCACAAGAGACACAATAGAAATGGTGCCTTTTCAGCAATTATCGTCTGACAAAACATACTACTTACTTGTTTGGAATTTGGATTCTTCACAGGTCCACTCAGTCCAGCTCTGCAAACTACAGCTTGGAACTGATGCATTTCTCTGTCCTTGCATTTAAACCTTGTTTTCTGGTTAAACATTAATTTCTGATGGTATAAAGGTCAAGGAAGTCCAGAGAAGGCACACACACATGGGGGTTGGCATGAAGCCCTTCTTTGGGCTCTTAAGAAAGCTCACCCAGTGAGACTGATTCACAACAAGCCATCACGGCTTTTTCTTACCGTATAGCCCTACCATCTATGCTTTCACACATAGTCCCAGTTTCATGTTGTTAGCCCCACTAAGTGATTCATAACTCCAACCCCTGTATCAGAAAAAGGCTGTCCTGGGGTTGGGGATTTGGCTCAGTGGTAGAGCGCTTGCCTAGGAAGCACAAGGTCCTGGGTTCGATCCCCAGCCCCGAAAAAAAAAAAAGAAGAAAAAAAAAAAAAAAAAAGAAAAAGGCTGTCCTATTGAAGAACCTTCCCTCTGTCCAGAGCCTTTAAATTGCCAGCATTTCATGGGGTCTCTAGAGCCAGACAATGGGCAGAGCCCACCTGCTAGCCTTCATTCCCAACCCATTGACACTTGTGATACCGGAGACAAAATAGTGAATGCGATTTTGATTAACTTCGGGAAATCCAAGGCTGACATTTTCATTGGAGCATAAAGGAGAGCCAAGGAAGTATCATTGAGAAGGCACAAGGGAAAAACCCTCAGAGCACTAAGCGCTTGCTTTCCAGGAAGGCTGCCAATTTGGACCAGTGGGGACGAAGAACAGAGTCAGTGTGAGATTGCGTATGGGTAACCTGGGAAAGGACTGGGTCTAGGCAGTTGAAGACAAAATGGCTGTCAGCAGAGGTAGTTGCCACAGGCTAGGGTATGGAGTGGTCTGTGTTCCACAGTGGGGACAGGGAAGGCGGTGGGAGTGGGCTTGGACCCAAAGATTTACACTGTCAGAACTGGGACCTGAGAGAGAATCTGCATGACACCGAGGAGAATCCAGATCCCTTTAAGAATATTTGGAGGAAAGAAAGAAAAGGAAGCTCTCCAAGCATTGGGGTATTCTAGAAAATGCTTCCCTTATTTATATTTTAACCTCACAGTGACTCCAGTACGGAATCCAGACACATGAGGAAGCAGAGTGGAATTCTGTTTTCTCGAGGGAAGGGAAGCACAGGGCTCCAAGAGGGAAGAATGTTAAGATAAGGAAGTTAGACAGGTTTAAGATACACTTATGCATTATACATATATATATATATATATATATATATATATATATATATATATATATATATATATACATACATGAGCACACGTACACACACATCAGGAAGCTTCTGGGAAAGGGGAAAAAACCACAGAGATGGGGTTCTTAGGCATGACAACCAAAGGTGGAAGGCTGTTGTTCTGGAGTAACAGAACGTGGAAAACGAGACCAGCTTTGTTTCAGGAGAGATGGACGACAGCAGGCATTCGCTTTGGGAATTAAATTTCCGATGTTCTCTTCTTATCTGAGAGCAAATATCCTCTCTGCCTTTCAGTATACGAGCTTCGAATTCAGAAAGAGGTGTCTGGACAGGAAATAAAGTTATGAGTGGAAGGGGTATGACAGGAAATAATAAGAAGCACTCAGCTTTAGCAATATGAGCAGGAACAGTAAGAACATATCACTTAAAAAGTTTTGCCCCAAAATAATATTCTCAGCATTCGCATAACAAAAGGGGTGCTCAAATGTATGTGCAACCTCAGTTCTGAGGGGCCTGGAAACAGATCACTGAGGCAGTCTGGGTGTGCAGGTTCCAGGATCAGAAGCTCTGACATTTAAGGACCAAGGACAGGTGTCCCAGTAGAGAGAGGGGGGGGGGGAGAGAGAGAGAGAGAGAGAGAGAGAGAGAGAGAGAGGGAGGGAGGGAGGGAGGGAGAGAGAGAGAGAGAGAGAGAGAGAGAGGGAGAGGGAGAGAGAGAGAGAGAGAGAGGGAGGGAGGGAGAGAGAGAGAGAGAGAGAGAGAGAGAGAGAGAGAGAGAGAGAGAGAGAGAGAAACACGTTACCCTCTTCTCCTGCATGATCTGCTTTTGCCAGCAGTGTCATGGATTGTGTGACACCTTGGTGAGGGTAGACATTATTTGTACCTCGTATTCTTTTACAATTTCATATATGGACCCTGTGTATGTGATCCCGCTCCCAGCTAACTCTCTCCTAGTTCCCTCTCATCCTCACTAGCCTCCTTTCTCCATACAGCTCTTTCCCCTTTTAGATGTTTTGGTTTTGTTTAGTGTTCCTTGGATTTCATCAGGGACATTTGTATGATCCTGAGTTTGGAACTAACCATCAAAAAAGCTGGCCTTGTAATGGGCATACAACTAGGTAGTATGTTTTCCTCTCTCAGAATCTCTCGTTTCTAATAAACCAGCAGACTCTGTTCTAGGGTCCCAAGAATTCTTCCCCCTCCAAACTGACCACGAGAGAGCCCAACTTCCATAGACCCAATTCCAGTACACATTGCTGCTGTGAGTCCGTGGCTGTCATGCTGTATCATGCTTAGAAGATGGCACTTTGTAACCTTTCTCCCCTTCTCTGGCATTTTCCAGTCTTTCTGTCCCTTTTCCTGCAGTGTTCCCTAAACCTTAAAGGGGTGTCCCAAAAGTGTCATCCAAGGCTGAGCCCTCAGCAGTCCTTTATTTCTCAGCGTCTTGTCCAGCCACCAGTCTTTGCACTTACCTCAGTTCTCCGAAAGGAAAAGTTTCCCCATTTAAGACAGAAAGAGTCAATCATGTCTCTGTGGGTATAAACAGATACACAATGTCGATTAAGCTAAGCAGCCGACTTCGGTTAATATGCCACAAGGTCTAAGACCTCTTTAGTCATGGGGTTTGGATCACGTTTACAGTATCAGGCGCGGATTGCCTTGTGGATAGCAAGCACCAAATCCACTTAGAGAGTGGCAGTTTGTTAGCTCCATGGTAGCCTCGCCATGAATAAAGGGATGGGCCTATCTTGCCTGGCAGGTTAGCATTATAATTTGTTGAATTCTCAGATGGGTTAGACTATTGGCGCTTTTACCAGCACAGTAGCCTTGCACAGCACCACCCAACACCATGAGAGCCAACCACAGTGGCGGATTCCTCTAGACCAGCTCCAACTTGATTTCTTTACCTCCGGCGTCTGAGGTGTGTGTTGTGTACAGTAGTAAGGTCTCATAAAATAGTTCTGGTGGGAAACTAAGATAAACTGAAAGAACCTGTATTGTTTTGGGGACCTTTGGGACCTCTCTGATCTGCCTCTTAGGGGTTTTGTTTCACGGCCCATTTTTCTGGGATCTGCATTGTCTGTTCCTGTGTGGGTGTCTGTCTTCATGTTCTCTTTTATGTTTTCTTAGTGGGTGGCGGATAGGCTAATACACAACTGCGTGGTTTTATCATGCTCCCTTTATCTTATTTGACTCCCTCCCTGTTCTCTCCTCTCTTCCACCTCACCACTCCTCTACCTGTTTGCAACTCTCCATCCCCCATACGCTCCCTCTCTACCCTCCTTTAACTTACGAGGTGCTGTGGCACCCTCCCTCCTTCTATCTCCTTTGTGCTCTCTTGGGTTCTCACAGTGAAGCTGTATATCCGTTGCTCAGTCTACATAGTCAAATGCTAACTTGATCCAGAAATGCCTTCCCAGATACACTCAGAAATAATGCTGTGCTAGATAGCCGAACACTGCTTTTTCAGGCACTCTGACACGCAAAAATACCACGTTAGCACCGTCGACAAGATGGAGAGTTTGAAGGGAGCTGTCTTGGCATTCTAAGACGTTCAGCCACCTCTGGACTGTGTCCATTAGATACCACTTATCATCACTGTGACAACTTTAAGTGTCTTCCAGCATTACTCACGTTGTCTGCTGGCAGCACGATGACGGCTGAGAACTGTCGATGTAATGTGACCTTGCTATGACCTAGGGAAGCAGAAGGCAGCACATGCTGCTGTTTCTGAGAGAGGGGGTGCACTGGGCTCCGTGCCACCAGTGACAGCACAGTGTGTGTTACAGAAGCAAGACTGTGAGTGCAGACTTAACTGAGAGAGAAGGTTTTGGGGTAGAAGGAACGGGGCCTCCCTACAGTACCAACCCTGTGGCAGAAATACACAGAGAAGGAGGGCCAAGGGAATCAAATCTTCTTAGAAAAGGTCCTCGTCACCAGGACCTGAGAAGAATATGAACCCAGTTGCACTTGCAGAGAAAACTTAAAAAAATTACAATTTATCCATTCTAATTTTGCATATGTGACGAGTACAGCTGTGCACGTACCATGGTGCATGTGTGGAGGTCAGAGGGCATCCTTGAATGTCGGTCCTTAGCTTTCAATCTTCAGACAGGGTCTGTCTTTTGTTTGCTGATGTGTAGGCCAGGCTGTTTGAACCGTGAGCTTCCAGGGACTCTCCTGTCTCTACCTCCTATCTCACAGTTGGGATTCCAATGCAAGCGATAGTGCCTAGCAAACACTGCCTCACCGACGTGTCTCCTCAGTCCTTGAACAGGAAAACTCAACTTGAATGAAGTCCAACTTACTTCCCCCCCGCCTAGTTGTTGTACTAAAGGGGGAAAAAAATCAGCTTTAAACCCAAGGTCACTTGGATTTGCTTTTGGATTTTCTTCTAGGAGTTTTATAATTTTGTATTTAGACTTCAAGCTTGCGATGCATTTGGAACTAATTTTGAAACTGGTGTAAGGTCTCAGCTCTATGCCTTTCCTGATTGGTTGAGGGCATGTGGCTGTGCATTTGCCCTCCCTGGGTCTGCTTGATGAAATGCCGCTCTCCTGTTTACATTGCCTTGGCTCCTTGGTCAAGGACCAGATGGCTATGCTTGGATGAGTATGTTTCTGGGCTGTTCATTTGGTTTCATTCAGTGTTTTATAAATTGCTGGCCTTAGCTTACCAGTGGGTCATATAATCAATTTGGAAGGTCTTAAGATTAGCATTTAAAAAAAAAAAAAAGGACAGAATTAAGTAGAAAAGAATAACATTCTCTCAATGGTGAGAATGTTATTATTTTCCGAAGCTTCAGTTTCAAGTACATACATTTATGTGTGGCCTTTGTCCACAATTCATAATGTTTATCTTACTGTAAAGAAAAAGTTCCAAACCCTCTCAAAAGAGGTGATACCCCTCCTTATAGCTCTCTCCTTCTCTCTCCTGGTCTCATGCAGTCTAGACTGGCCTGAACTCACTATAGAGTATGTGGGGTCTTGCTACCCCTGCCTCTCAGGTGCTAGGATTCTAGGTGCTAGTCACCATGCACAGCTAAGAAGTGATCTCTTTCTCTAGAAGTAGAGGATTCCAGTTTGAAAATTAGAATTAAGCAGTAGCTATAGAAAGCTAGGCAGGGCAACTCCCAGAGGCAGCCAGTCGCCCCTTTATTATTTTTTAATTTTATGAAAATTCCCTACTGTCTTTACATTCTCTAGCCATTAGCAATTCACACATGGGTGGGACATTATGAAATTCCCCCATACAAGCTGGCATGTTGACTGGTGTGCTCCTGTGCAGATCTCGTGCTGTGCTGGTGACCAAATTGTTGAGAATTCATGAGTTCTTAAGAATTTGCTACCTTTGGGGCTGGAGAGATGGCTCAGCAGTTAGGCGCACCAACTGCTCTTCCATAGGTCCTGAGTTCAATTCCCAGCAACCACATGGTGGCTCACAATCATCTGTAGTGGGGTCTGGTGTGTCTGAGGACAGCTACAGCGTGCTCATATACATAAAATAAATAAATAAACCTTTTTTTTTTTTTAAGAAGTAAAAAAGAAAAAGAGTTTACTACCTTTCAGGCATTGTCTCAGTCTCTTAGCTTCTACCATCTTCCTTCTCCCTGTTTGAACTATGCTAACCTGGCCCAAGAGGTTTCAGTGGAGAAGAATTTCAGTAGGTGGCCTGGAGACTGTTTTTGTGGTATTTTGGTGAAGAGTGTGGCTGCTTTTTGGCATTGTCCTAAGAGTCTGCCTGAGGCTAAGGTGAAGAGATTTAGATTAACTGCTTTGAAAAGGGAAGTCTCAAAAACAGCCTGGTGTAAATTCTGTTGTGTGGTTACTAAAGTTCACTCTTATGAAGAACATTTTAATGAAAAGGAGCAAGATGAGAAAGGAAAAATGTAAAATGTATGGTTGGAGTATTAAAAGGGGTACTCAGAAGTAAGACGGAGCTGAATCCTGTGTTCAAGGATATTAAATTGAATGAGGGGAGTAGTGACCTTGCTTGGGGCAAAATCCCACTCATCCAGGTTTAGGTTCGGGCAGGGCCGTACAAGCCTTTAATCCCGGGAGGCAAAGACAAGTAGACCTCTGAGTTCAAGGTTAGCCTAGAACAGAGAAAGTTCTAGGTGAAGAAAAACTTAAATCTAGGCTTGGTGGACCACACCTTGAATCCCAGTGCTTAGGAGACAGACAGTGCTTAGGACTCATTTTTACTGAGTTCAAAGTCATTCTACAGAGCAAGTTCCAAGACAGCCAAGCTTAAGCAGTGAAGGAGTAGGAAAATAGAAAGCTGGTGATAAGGGGTTGGGGATTTAGCTCAGTGGTAGAGCGCTTGCCTAGCAAGCGCTAAGGCCCTGGGTTCGGTCCCCAGCTCCAAAAAAAAAAAAAAAAAAAAAAGAAAAAAGAAAAAAAAAAGAAAGCTGGTGATAATAGAACAAGGAGACCATATTCCGGCCCCAGCAAGAAGCAGAACTTGGAAGCCTTGGCCACATGGTTCTGGCTTTAGAGTCCAGAACAGAAGGGACAACTGGGAAACTGATGCTGGTTAGCTGGAGTTGAGAAATTAGCGGTGATTAAGAAAAGCATCACTGAGATAGAGCCAAGGTTATTCCTCCTGCTGCAGCTGTACTTGGTAAAGTGTCAGAGTCACCCAGGTGGTACTGGTTTTGAAGGCATGGAGGGGTCATGAAGAGCAGCTGAGGCCTGGCACTGTGAGAGGCCATGGAAGGCCGTTGGTGAAAGCACAGCCTCAGTTGCAGTTGACCCAGGACTGAAGGGGTCACGCCGAGGAGTTGAGGCTTAGCACCATGAAGAGAGCCTATGAGAGGCTATTGGTGAAGCTTAGTTGCAGTGGAAGACCCCAGTGTAATTAGAGATGCCGGTACCATAGGATGGTCGCCAAAACCAGCAGCAACGGTAGATTGGCTCAATCTGAGCTTAGAGGGCTACGGAGGGTAGAGCTGGCGAAGTGACACCAGCCCTTTGGAGAAGCCGGGAAGACCATGTGTGGGTCCTAGACATTGCAACAAGAAGCTGTAAAATTGAAGTTGCCTTGGATAACCCAAGATACTTAAGATGCTAGAGCTACAGGATGTCTGCTGAGGAAAGCTGCTAACAGGGAGTGGGACCAGCCCAAGAGAAGAAGTTGGTTGCAGTCAAGAAAGATGAAAAAGGAGCTGGAGATCTGAAGACCACTTTGGCGTGAGACATGGAGATACAGAGTTTGGAGTTTCCCCAGCTGGTTTCCTGTCATGATTTGGGTATTACAGTTAAGTGATTGGATGGATCTCAGAAGAGACTTTTAACACTGTTGAGACCATGGGGACTTTGGAAGGTAGACTAAATGTACTTTTTTTTTTATTATGCTATGACTAGATATGGGTCCTGTAGACTCTTGTGTTTGAACAAGCCTATGGGGGCCAGGGAGTAGAATGTGATGGTTTGTATATGCTTGGCCCAGGGAGCGGAACTACCTGGAGGTGTGGCCTTGTTGGAGTAGGTGTGGGTTTGGTGGAGTAGGTGTGTCACTGTGGGAGTGGGCTTTAATACTGTAGTCCTAGCTGCCTGAAGCCAGTCTTCTGCTAGCAGCCTTCAGATGAAGATGTAGAACCCTCAGTCTCTCCTGAATTCTGCCTGCCTGGATGCCACCATGCTCCCACCTTGATGATAATGGACTGAACCTCTGAACCTGTAAGCCAGCCCCAATTAGATGATGCCCTTGTAAGAGTTGCCTTGGTCATGGTGTCTTTTCACAGCAGTAAAATCCTAACTAAGACAAGGTCTTTGATCCATTTGGACTTGAGTTTTGTGCAGGGTGATAAATATGGATCTATTTTCGTTCTTCTACATGCAGACATCCAGTTAGACTAGCACCATTTGTTGAAGATGCTTTCTTTTTTTCCATTGGGAGATGGGAAGAAAGAGGGGGAGGGAGAGTGAGAGTGAGAAGGAATTGTGGGTAGCTGAGCAGTCTTTCTTCTCTGCAAGGTTGGCTTAAATCTGGCCGGCGGTGAAGCGAGCTGTTGCTGGGTGGCTGTTGGGTGGATCCCAGTGGAATTGTGACAAGCCCTGCTGATAACTCCTCTGCCTTTGCAGCTTGTATCCATCTTCTGATGTCTCGAGTACCAGTCGCTCAGGAGGAGGCTTCCAGGTCAGAACCAGCTTGATTTATTTCATTCATGTCCCGTGATCTAAGTGTGTAGCATCTTCAGTAAAAGGGACTTAAGTCTAAGCTTTGGGAGGCAACTGTGTTAAGTTTGTCAACTTGGCACAAACAAGAGCCATCCGAGAAGGGGGACCCTCAACTGAGAAAATGCCTTCACGAGATTGGCGGGAAGGCAGGTTTGTAGATCGTTTTCTTGATTGGTGATTTAGGTGGGGGAGGGGTAGCCAACTGTGGTTGATCTGTATGGTTCTAGGTTATAAAAGGAAGCGAACTGAGCAAGCCTGTGCAAGGCGTGTTCTTCTGTGTGGCCTCTGCTTCATTTCCTGCCTTCACATTCCTGCCTGTGTTCTCCTCCAAGTGCCTGTGGTCCTGGTGGTTATCAGAGCACTAGAGAGCAAACCACTCAGCAGCCAAGTGCAGGAGTAGCCAGTATTGTTTAGTGGGGGAGAGGAGCTCTTCAACTCCCATGTCAAACTACTCCAAGGAAGCGATCTGTTTTTCTTTCTTTTCTTTTTCCTCACATTAGTCTACGATTCCTGGGGGGGAAAAACAATATTCTTCAGTATGGGGCGACTTCATTTATTCACAGACTTATATATGAATTTATCATATATATATGATAATAATCTTATAATGTAATAGATTTCCCTGTGGCTTTTTTAGGTTTCGTTACTTTGCCTCTTTCCCTCTCCCTCTGTATTACACCACCCTCCATGAAGTCCTCTGCTTGTGCCCTCCCCACCCCCGCCCATTTCCACTTCGTAGCACAGAGTCCCACTCTTCCTGTCTCTAGTGCCTCTTCTTCTGCCTGCCTCCCCAGTGGTTCATTTCTGAATGCCAGGGGCTCAGTGAAGAAACGGAAATGGCTGCTCTGTGGGTGGAAAAGGGAGAAGTTTATTCTGCACTGCCAAGGGTTGTCTGCCAACCAGAGAGAAGGGCAAGGAGGACTGATCTCCACATTAGAAGGAAATGTGTGGGTTCCTGGGAGAAAAGGGAGTCTGTGAGCTGGAGTGGGGGAGGGGCTTTGAAATATATACCGGGTACTTGTGAGTACACAGAGGGAGCTTACGAGGAAGCTCACACCTTGACTTGTTGGTAGGCATCACAGGCATATGTTAATGCAGGAGCCATACTTCCCTTTTGCTGGCAATAAGGAGAAGCACTCCTTTTGGCAAGTGAGAACCAGTTTCACAAGTTCCCGAGGAATGCTGCCTTTTGTCTAACTGCCAGATTTTGGGGAAATGTCATTTCCTTCAGCCTGGACAGCTTCTACTCTCCCAGCTCCTACAGTAACTGCAAGTTATAAAGCCAAACCGAACACTTAGAGCTAGGATCTCCAAGTAAGAGATTAACATGTGGCGTTTGACTTTGGGGCTTTGGGTTACCTCACGTAATATGTTTTCCAGTTCCATTCATTTACTTCCAGATTTCACGGTTTCAGTTTTCTTTAAGGCTGAATTCCATTGTGCGTACGGGATACATTTTTATTCCCCATTCATCAGTTGATGGACACCTAAGCCGCTCGCGTTTACTAGCCATTGTGAATAAAGCGACAACAAACATGGCTGAGAAAGTGTAGTAGGATTTTTAGTCTTTTGGGCACATGAGAGGGAGTTATGTAGATGGGGCATATGTAGATCTGTTTCTGGCTTGTTGAGACTGCTCCACAGCGATTTTCATAGCGGCTGCCCTAGTCTGTAATGCCATCAATAGTGAAACAGTTCCTTCCTGCTTACCCACTTCTGCAATGTTTGTTGTCAGTTGCTTTTTTTTTTGTTTTGTTTTTTTGTTTTTGTTTTTTGTCTTTGTTTTTGTTTTTGTTTCTCCCTGTAGCCCTGGTCCTAAGATGAAATCACAAAGTTGTTTTAGTTTGCATTTCTCTGATTGCTAAGGATGTCGAACACTGAGATAGTAGCTTTATTTATTTATTTATTTATTTAACTATTCTATCTACAGTCCATTTCTTGACGGGATCATTTGTTTTCTTAATTTTTTTGTTTTGTTTTCTGTTTTTAAATGTGTATACTATGAATGTTAATTCTCCATTGTACTATAGCTGGTAACCCCCTCCACACACACACACACACACACACACACACACACACACACACACACACTGTTGGACTCCTCTTCACTCAACTGTTTGATTTGCTGTAGAGAACTTTTTATTTTTATGAGGTCCCTCCTGTCAATTGGTATCAGTAATTCTTAAGTGAATGGAGTCCTATTCAGCAAGTCCTTGCCTGTGTCTACATCCTGGAGTTCTTGATTCATTTGGAGTTGATTTTTGTGCAGGATGAGAGATAAGGATCAAATTTTATTATTCTACATATGGACATGTGGGTCCTTCCACATATGGAGTTTTCCCAGCACCATATGTTGATGATGTTGCCTTCCTTCCAGTGTGTATGTTGGCATCCTTGTTGAATATTGGGCTGTAATTATGTGCACTTAAGTTTGGATCTTCATACTGCTTTTATTGTTTTGGTTTTTTTTTTTTTTTTTAGAATTATTTATTTTATTATGTGAGTACATTGTAGATCTCTTCAGACACACCAGAAGAGGGCATCGGATCCCATTACAGATGGTTGTGAGCCACCATGTGGTTGCTGGGAATTGAACTCAGGTCCTCTGGAAGAGCAGTCAGTGCTCTTAACCACTGAGCCATCTCTCCAGCCCAGCTGTTTTAAGCTGTTTTTATTGTTAAGGCTCTGTAATATAACTTGAAATCTGGTATAATAATCCTTTCTTTTTTCTTTGCTTAGGGTTGTTTTGGCTACCTATGAGTCTTTTGTGCTTCCATATAAACTTTAGGATTCTCTCTCTCTCTCTCTCTCTCTCTCTCTGAAGAAGATAATGTGAATTTTATTAGAACTGCATCAAATCTATAAATTGTCTTTTGTAAAATGATAATTTTCACAGTTAATTCTACTTACCCATGAACATGAGAGGTTTTCCATTTTCTAATATCTTCCTCAATTTCTTTCTCCAAAGACTTAAAGGTTTTCATTGTTGGGGGCTGGAGAGATGGCTCAGTGGTTAAGAGCACTGACTGCCCTTCCAGAGGTCTTGAGTTCAAATCTCAGCAACCACATGGTGGCTCACAACCATCTGTGTTGGGATCTGACGACCTCTTCTGATGTATCTGAGGACAGCTACAGTGTACTTATACATAACAAATAAATAAATCTTTAAAAAAAGTTTTCATTGTTAAAACCTTTCACTCAGTTAGTCTTATGCCTAGAGATTTATCTTTTAAAAGGATTATTTTAATTTTAATCATGGAGTGAGGAGCATGTTTGTGGGCTTGCATGTGAGTACAGATGCTCATGGAGACCAGAAGCACTGGATCCTTGGGGACAGAGTTACAGACCCGATGTATGTGTTGGTAGTCAAGGTTGGATCCTCTGGGAGAAGAAGCCCCTTAAGAGCTGAACCATGTCTCCAGCCCCTAGAATTCTTTCCTCTTCTCTTCTCTTCTCTTCTCTTCTCTTCTCTTCTCTTCTCTTCTCTTCTCTTCTCTTCTCTTCTCTTCTCTTCTCTTCTCTTCTCTTCTCTTCCCTTCCCTTCCCTTCCCTTCCCTTCCCTTCCCTTTTCTCCCCTCCCCTGCCCTCCCTTCCCCTGCCCTCCCCTCCCCTCCTCCTTGTCTTTGAATTTATTGTGAATGGGAATATCTGCACGTCCTTTCTCAGAGAGTTTGTTGTTAGCTTACAGAAAGGCTATTGACTTTTTTTTTTTTTTTTTTTTACTTTTTTTTTTTTCAGAGCTGGGGACCGAACCCAGGGCCTTGGCGCTTAGCTAGGCAAGTGCTCTACCACTGAGCCAAATTCCCATCCCCGGCTATTGACTTTTTTAAGGTACATTTTGTATCCTACCTCTTTTCTGAAACTTTTAGAAGTTTAGTGACATCTTTGGGATCTCTCATGGATCATATAGGGTCTTCTGCAACCAGAGAGGATTTGCCTTCTTTTTCCTATGTGTATCTATGAGAAAAATGAGGCAGAGAAGCAGATAGACTCAGTCTCAATAGGCCAAGATGGCTTTATCAGAGCAGCAAGGGGCCACAACCGTTCTTCAGACTAGAAGTTACACACATTTAGAGGGGGCTTGGGGACACATATTCATAGCTACTGGAAAGTTGTGGCTAATTTCTTCCTTCCTTCCTTCCTTCCTTCCTTCCTTCCTTCCTTCCCTCCCTCCCTCCCTCTCTCTCTCTCTCTCTCTCCCTCCCTCTCTCTCTCTCTCTCTCTCTCTCTCTCCCTCCCTCCCTTTCTTTCTTTCTTTCTTTCTTTCTTTCTTTCTTTCTTTCTTTCTTTCTTTCTTTCTTTCTTTCTATCTTCCTTTCTTTGTGGTTTGCCTGGTGAGCTGAGTGGGATGTTTTTTGGAAAAACCATTGTTCCTGTAGGTAGAATAGAACAGTCACGCTAGGGCTAAGCTGTTCCTTTTGGCTATTGTCCATCCAGTACAGCCTGGCTCCATTCCTCATGACCTGACAGTATCCACTTAGTTTCCTTCTCTTGTCTTATCATCATTCTAGTTAAGGCTTTAAGTGCTAGGCTGAAAAGGAGCTAAGGATAACTCATTCCTCCTTATCAGTTTCTATAAAAGAAGCAGTTCCTGAGCGGTAGATTGACTTGAGAACTCATATGCCACTTTAACAAAGAGTAACATAACTCTGGTGTCAGGTTAGCATAGGGAAAAAAGGTTTGAGTTTGGAAGTTTGGAGTATTACATTAGACAGGTAGAAATGATGTGGAGGAAAGTGTCAGAAGGAAAAGGCTTGTGTAGATTTGTCCTTCTATCATCTTTGTGGTGATGACTGACCTAACTCAAATGTTAAGAATACTCCTTATTACAAAGAGAATGCCTTTCTTAAAGGAAATTTATGTACCACATTTAGATAGGAAGGCCAGGATCAAGAAGCTTTAATTAAAAAAAGTTTGAGAATTTGAAATATGCAAATAATGCATTTTTATCAAATTCACCCTCTAGTTCTTCCCTCCAGTCCTTTCTTTCTTCCTCCCCCTACCCTCAACCTTTTCTTCCCAATTCTTTTTTTTTTTAAACTCACTGAGTCTAATTAATGCTACTTGTGTATGCGTGGATATGGGACCCCGAGCTAGAGTGTGGGGAACCACTTGGAAACCACATCTCTGGGAATTCATCCTTGAGAAGAGAATCCTCTTCACTCCTGATTCCTATGATTTTGTCTCCATTTAGGATGTAGGCTATGGTCTTGTCAAATAGACCCTTTATTGTGATGAATGTTCCCCTTAGTTTGATTTTCTTTGGGACTTTTATCATAAAACCATGCTGGATTTTTCAAAGGACTTTTTTCTTGCATACGTTGAGATGATTGTGTTATTGTTGTCTTTAAGTTCTTCTACCCAATTTACTGAATTTATTAACGTACGCATTTTCAACCATCTCCGCACTCTCAGGATAAAGCCAACTTGATCACAGTAGGTGCTCTTTCCGAGAGACACCTTCGTTCTGTTTTCTGTCGTTTTCTTCAGCCACACTGATACCTGATCTGAGGCAAAGAAGATGCAAGGTACTGATACTGAGTCTTAGACAGGTTACCAGTCTTCCTGTAGACAAACTCTCCTCTCCTGCCGCATTTTAAAGTTTCATGTGTTCCTTGTCTGGGAGATGAACCAATTTAGAATTAGGATGCCTGTCTTAGTCAGGGTTTCTATTCCTGCACTAAACATCATGACCAAGAAGCAAGTTGGGGAAGAAAGGATTTATTCAGC
Organism: Rattus norvegicus; assembly: GCF_021556685.1. Lineage (NCBI taxonomy): Eukaryota > Metazoa > Chordata > Mammalia > Rodentia > Muridae > Rattus > Rattus norvegicus. Next base: position 90,896,966 of record NC_141547.1, read on the forward strand.
TTACACTTCCACATTGCTGCTCATCACCAAAGGAAGTCAGGACAGGAACTTACACAGGGCAGGAAGTTGGAAGCAGGAGCTGATGCAGAGGCCATGGAGGGTGCCGCTTACTGGATTGCTTCCCCTGTCTTGCTCAGCTTTCTTTCTTCCTTCCTTTCTTCCTTTCTTCCTTTCTTTCCTTCTTTCTTTCTTTCTTTCTTTCTTTCTTTCTTTCTTTCTTTCTTTCTTTCTTTCTAAGAATTATTTATATGTTATACACTGTAGCTGTCTTCAGACACAACAGAAGAGAACATCAGATCCCATTACAGATGGTTGTGAGTCAACATGCAGTTTCTGGGAATTGAACTCAGGACCTCTGGGAGGACAGCTAGTACTCTTTTTTTTTTTTTTTTTTTTTTTTTTGGTTCTTTTTTTCGGAGCTGGGGACCGAACCCAGGGCCTTGCGCTTCCTAGGTAAGCGCTCTACCACTGAGCTAAATCCCCAGCCCCGACAGCTAGTACTCTTAATCACTGATCCATCTCGCCAGTCCCTCAGTTAGCTCTCTTATAGAACCCTGGTCACCCAGCCCAGAGATGGCACTACCCACAATGGCTGGGTCCTCCCCAACCTTGACCACTAGTTGAGAAAATGCCTTACAGCTGGGTCTCATGGAGGCATCTCCTTAAGGGAGGCTCCTTTCTCTGAGATAGCTCCAGCTTATGTCAGGTTGACGCACAAAACCAGCCAGTACAGATGCCTATGCTGAAATGAGGAGCTGGGTGACTTGAGCTTAGTAAGAGAGCAAAACTAGCTAGAGTCTGCTATCTGCTGCTTGGATAAAGAGCAGGACTAGCTAGAGTCTGCTACTGTGCCTGGTACCCAGGGCGGTAGGAGTGAGTGAGACAAGCCCAGAGCTCCTTTGCTAGTTACCAGTTAACATGGCTGTTTACTACTTTTTTTTTTTTTTCCAGACAGGGTCTCAGAATACATTTCAATATGACTAATTGCTAGTTCCCAATATACCTGAGGTTAGCCTTAAACTCTTGATCTTTCTGCCTCAGCCTTGCAGGTGCTGGGATTATATGAGTATGCCAAGCTTGATGTACATACTCCTTTAAAATATGTGGTGCTAGGGATGAACCCAGGGCTTTACGTATGTCAAGCATGTGTTATGTCATAGAGTACATCATGCTAATTATCAAGAATGTCCCCCAAAGGCCCATGTCCCCAGCCAACTGGGAGGTGTTATAAAACTTAAAAGGTATGGCTTAGAGGAGGGGAAGTTAGTTCTTTGGAGGGACCATCAGGGCAATTCCCCCCCAACCCCTGCCCCGGCAACCATGAGTAAGTTCATTGAACCACTATGCATGCCCTTGATGATGTACTGGCTTGACCCAAGCACATTGTAAAACCTTCAAAACTGTGAGCTAAAATAATCATTTCCTTCCCCCACCACCCCCGCCCCCACAAGGTTTCTCTGTGTAGCCTTGGCTGTTCTGGAACTCATTCTATACATAGACCAGGCTGGCCTTTGAGATCACCTTGTCTCTGTCTCCTGAGTGTTGGGATTAAAGGCTTGCACCACAGTTGTAGCCACCACCACCACCACTGGCTCCGTTTTCTCTTTTTAAGTTATTACCTCAGGTGCTTTGTTACAGCTATGGAATGCTACCACAGACTATATTACAGCCGGATTTTAAGTAACATTAAAAATAGTGTACTTCACCTTATATACAAGTGAAAAATTCATTGGTTAGTGCCTGTTTCTCAATTAAAAATGCGTCAAGAGTCTCTCAAACTTGAAAGAGGCTGGGGAGGTGAATTGGCCTTCCAAAAACTAAGGAAGCAGAAAACACCACTCTGCTCTACCTAAATAACTTTTGAATCATGAAGTCCGCTTTAACTTAATCAGTTAATGTTATGGTGCAGGGGGGAGCATCCTGCCGTTGAGCCACTCCCTGGACTATGATCCCTACTTCAAATGCGGTTGCCAAGACAAGGTTGTCTTTTTTTTTTTTTTTTAATTTTAAATCTTATTTTCTGTACATTGGTTATTTGACTGCATGTGTGCCTGTGTGAGGGTGTCAGATCCTCTGGGACAGAAGTTACAGGCAATTGCGAGTGGCCATGTGGGCGGTGGAAAAGCAGACAGTGCTCTTAGCAACTGAGTCATCTCTTCAACCCCCAGCAAGGCCATCTTTTGAGAAGTTCTACCAGCCACCATTTTTTCTCTCACTCGGCAAACTGTATCAGTGGGCTTTGTACAGGCCAGTGTGTTCTATGTGGAGAGAGTTCAGCTGAGTCTGCAGAGATCTCCCATAGATCGATCCTGAGGGTGAGGTGCCTATCTTGAGAAGTATAACCTTTTTTTTTTTATTGGATATTTTTTATTTACATTTCAAATGTTATTCCCTTTCCCGGTTCCCAGCCATAAGCCCCCTATCCCATCCTCCTCCCCTTTCTATGAGGGTGTTCCCCCTCCCCAACCACCTCCCCTTCCTGCCTCCCCACCCTGTCATTTCCCTACACTGGGGGAAGTCCAGCCTTGGCACGACCAAGGGCTTTTCCTCCCATTGGTGCCCATCCTCTGCTACATATGCAGCTGGAGCCATGGGTCTGTCCATGTGTACTCTTTGGGTAGTGGTTTAGTCCCTGGGACCTCTGGTTGGTTGGTATTGTTGTTCTTATGGGGTTGCAAACCCCTTCAGCTCCTTCAGTCCTTTCTCGGGGACCCCATTCTCTGCTAGTATTTATTTGCCTCTGTATTTGTCAGGCTCTGGCTCAGCCTCTCAGGAGACAGCTATATCAGGCTCCTGTCAGCATGCAGTTCTTGGCTACATCAATACTGTCTAGTTTTGGTGGCTGTATTATATATGGGCTGGATCCCCAGGTGGGGCATTCTGAATGGCCATTCCTTCAGTCTCTGCTCCAAACATTGTCTCCATATCCCCTCCTATGAATATTTTTGTTCCACCTTTTAAGAAGGACTGAAGAAACCACACTTTGGTCGTCCTTCTTCTTGAGCTTCATGTGGTCTGTGGATTGTATCTGGCTAATTCAAACTTTTGGGCTAATATCCACTTATCAGTGAGTGCATACCATGTGTGTTTTTCTGTGATTGGGTTACCTCACTCAGGATGATATTTTCTAATCCATCCACTTGCCTATGAATTTCATGAAGTCATTGTTTTTGATAGCTGAGTAATATTCCATTGTGTAGATGTACCACATTTTCTGTATCCATTCCTCTGTTGAAGGACATCTGGGATCTTTCCAGCTTCTGGCTATTTAAATAAGGCTGCGATGAACATAGTGGAGCATGTGTCTTTGTTGTACGTTGTAGCATCTTTTGGGTATAAGCTCAGGAGTGGTATAGCTGGGTCCTCAGGTAGTGCAATGTCCAATTTTCTGAGGAACCTCCAGATTGATTTCCAGAGTGATGGTTGTACCAGCTTACAATCCCACCAACCATGGAGGAGTCTTTCTCCACAGCCAGCCTCTGCTGTCACCTGACTTTTTGATCTTAGCCCTTCTGACTGGCATGAGGTGGAATCCTTTTGATCTCTGCTCCCCACTTGCTTCTTGAAAGGCTGACAGTTCAGTTAGGAAGCATGTTTCGGAGCTGTTTTTCTTCAGACAACTTTGGGGAGGAGGTCAGGCCCAAACAGTGGAATTTTGCATCTAATATCCACCTACCCTATGGAGTGTTGACATTCATTTATTCTCAGAGGGTAAAAAGACCAAGCTGAATACAGGTAGTATGCAGTCCATTAGAATGTGAATGAATCTGACAGAGCCATATGTCTTGTCTAGGCGATGGGGTAGGTAAGTGGAGGGTCCTTACTCCCAAATCTAGAGCAAAGGTTTGCTGGACAACTGGGCAGGTCATAGTGTGGGAAGATTCTCCAATGAATCACTGCTCACTCCAACCCACTCTTGCTACTTCTATATTTGTTTCTCACTTAGACGAGTATCTTTTAATTGAACCTTTTTACGGTGATGAATATACCCTCTCTGTACTCTGGCAGCCTGAGAAGTCGAGAGGCTCTAACTTTTCTTTTATCTATTTGGGTTCTTTTTGGGCAGAGGACAGGGTGGTTCTTGGCTTTGATCCTGTAATCTTCTGTCTTAGAGTCATGAGTGCAGGGGCCACACTGTTGGTTTGGTTTTAGTTAATAACTTAATGATGTGTGTGAATGCATGGTGAACATGGATGTGTGTACATCTGGTGTGTGTACCTGTGTTTCGTGAGTAGACACCAGAGGACATCTTTCAGGGGTTGGGTCTCACCTTCAACCTTGTTTTGAGTCCGAGTCTCTCTTTTTTTTCTTGTCTGGCGCCTTTGGGGGTGCCTTTGTGTTTTGGGGGACAGGGTATTTCTTATTCTTGCCCCCACCTGGTTGAGAGCCACTGCCTGTCCTCTGCTTCTCACCTTGCACCCCACTTTTGAAGCAGTGTCTCTTGTTCAACTCCTCCAACCTCTTCTCAAGCAGCCTCTTCCTGTGGTTCTTCCCTTCCGCCTCGCGCCCTGACTTCTTAGACCTTATCTTCAGGCAGCCTTTCTCACTGTTATGTGTCCATCTTCCAGGCTAGTTGGCTCACAGGTTTCGAGTGAACCTTCCCAGCTCACCATGGAAGTGCTGTAAATGGTTTTTTTTTTTTTTTTCTTTCTTTAAAACACTGGTTCTAGGAATCAGAATGGAATTCACCAGACTTGTGAACTCCACAAGTGCTTTGACTCCTGCGGCCATCATCATGGCCCTCTTTTATTGTCTGATCAGTGGACATTTAAATTTAACCTTCTATGGGTTAGTGGGGTCATTGGACAGAGCACACAAGGTCTAAGACCACCTGTGGTCGCATCACGGAAGCTGGTGCTATTAAGGTTGCAGTCTTACCGTGTCCACATAGGCTCTCTAAGCTCAGTGCAAAATGGAAGACTCCTTTTCTCCTCAGGGCTTCCTTTTCCCTGCCTAGTCTTATCTGGAAGAGTATCCCGGAGCGCAGGTGTGTGACCTTATCTAGAGGGTGACTCTGCAAAAGCTTCCTGCAAGTGTTGCATGATTCAGCAAATAAATGCTGATTACCCCTCTCCACCCTGTGATAATTAGGTACTGGGTTATAACCAGTTAGCCCTTCTGACCTGTAACCCCTCCCCTTCCCCCCAGCCCCACCCCCAAAAAGAAAAATCTTTTGAGGAAAGTCCTGAATTCTATGGCCAGATTACAGGTTCAATTTCTTCTCTCCTGATAAGAATTTCCCTTCATATAAATGAAGCATTCCCAGGCGTCCACCCCAGCCAATAACGTATATCCATCTTAGAATTTCTGTCCTTGTTCACTCCAATAAAGTCAAGCTGTCTTGCTGAAGCTGATTCCAGAAGTCAATCATCCTTCCATGGCTTTTACCCTGCGCCTTGCTTCTGCTCCCTTTGTCCTGGGAGGCTGATGACCAACAGCCCCAGGGAGAAGAGAGGGTCACATATCTTCAGAATTCTTCTTTTTGCCCCCACGCCCATGAGGTTTCTTTGTGCAGCTCTGGCTGTCCTGGAGGATCAGGCTGACCTCGAACTCAGCGATCCACTCATCGACTTCCCAAGTGCTGGGATCAAAGGCATGCACCACCACCATGGCTTCGTCTTCACAGCCTTTATTACTCACCTTCCGGATGAATCTCCCCTCTGACCCAGAGCTTACCTTGGCACTTTCTTCCTTCAGCATCCCGTGCTGCACCCCTCCCAGACATCAACGCGTACGTGAGAATGCACACAGTACAGTCTCTGTTTATCTGTGGGGGATTGGTTACAGTATGTCCCATAGACAAAACAAATCTGCGTATACCCGAGTATGTATAGTCTCAGGTCCCCTGTGCCAAGTGGCATCATATCTGTATGTAACCGAAATATGTCCTCTTGTAAACCTTCTATTGTCAATAGAACACCTATAGTACCTAGTATAATATAAAGGTTGTGTGATAATGCTATACTATATTGTCTCTCTATGTAATGTCTATGAACCTAACTAGAGAGTACACATCAACAACAATGCAACTGTTTCAGTTCAGGCTTAGTTAAATCTATCTACTGAGACTGGTGGAGGCAGGGGGCTGGCTCTAATTCCAACAGAGATTTTAGTACTAAGAGAATTGGCCATAGCTTTCATTTCAAATAACAAACCTCCGAAATGACATCTGATTAATATTCGATGGAAAAACCAAGTGAAAATGTTTTTCTGGTTGTAAAATTTACTGGAAAGCATTTCAGCAGGAGCCATCTGGAAGGTGTGAGTGCACGTGTGGGAAGGGGGAATTTATTGAGACGATCAGTTCTAATCGCCTTGAGCTATCCGCACAGCTCTTCGTCACAGGGCTTGCTGATTTATTTCGTGTACGGACGTCGAGGAGTAGTTGAGCAGGTAGCAAAGAGTAGATCAGGCGCTAAAGGATTTGGGAAGAGAAGGGGCCAGGGGCATCAGGGAAGTGATACAACATACAAATAGTTGAGCTCTTTAAGACCAAACGAAGGGCTTGGGAAAATAGTTCAGTGGTAGAGTGCCTGCCTAGCATGCATGAGGTGCTGGGTTTAATCCCTAGTATTATTTAAAAATTAAAAACAAAACAAATCAAAACAAAACAACAATAACAATAATAAAACAGCCAGATGTAATCCATGAATTAAATTAGTTCAAGGAATCAAACCTACAGTTGGAAGGTGTACCCTGTGTTCCAGAAAACAAACAATCTATCAGAAAAAGGTATTAGCTGCCATTCTGTGCATGGTCTTTCATGGCTTTTCAAAATATGCCATTTATCCCGAGAATGACCTCTGGGGCTGAGATTGGTGGCCTGGCTCTCTTTGGTCACTTTGATGTTCCTGCTACTGGCTCTCCAGGACCCCTGACAGCAGCAGGGTCACTGCTGTGGTGGATGATGGGATGACACATGAAACCTGTCTTGGTTGGTTGGTTGGTTTGTTGTCTGTTTGTTATGGTTACCAGCTAAAGTCATCTAAGAACACGCCTCCATTAGATTGGCTTATACACAAGTCTGTGCGGCTTTTTCTTGATTGATGTGGGAGGGCCTATCTGTAATGCCTGTAAGCTCTACTTGCCCAAGGACCAGGTACCTTCCTGAAATATTGGGAGTTGTAGTTCTGGAAAAAAAAATAGGAAAAAGCAAGCAAAGCCTGTTGGGAAATTACTGTGACCTATAGGTTTGTCTTTATTTTAGTATATGTGCTGCCGAAGCGAGCACTAGGTTTGTCTTTATAAGCCATTGCTTTCATATGGGGCCATTCAGCTGGAAAATTCCAGGGAGTGGTCCTGACCAAAGCCCATCTCATGGTCAGTATTTAATATTTAATAAAGCTTGCTTTAAATGTGGCTCAACATAGTGGAATTGGTTTTTCTCCTGCAAAATCTCAGGATTGTACCATGGGTGATGTCATCCCAGGCCAGGTGGTCCTGAGCTGTTTAAGAAAGCAAACAAGCTGGGCGGCGGTGGTGGTGCATACCTTTAATCCCAGAACTTGGGAGGCAAAGGGAGGTTGAGAGGCGGATCTCTGTGAGTTTGAGGTTAGCCTGGTCTACAGAGTTCCATCTCTGAAAACCAAAAGTAAATTAACAAAACAAACAAGGCAGGAGGAGCAAGCGAGTCAGTAATCAGTGTTTTCCTCACTGTCTCTGCTTCAGTTCTCGCCCTGGTTCCCTTCACGATGGATTGTAAACCGAAGAAGCCCTTTCCTTCTCAAGTTGCTTTTGGTCATGCTTTGAGCCTTATCGCACCAATTGATACTGGGACCGTGGACTATTGCCGTGACGGATCTGACCATGTCCCCCCACCCCTCTTACCCCCACCCCGAGGTTGCAGGGTCAGAGGGAGGTGCTGATCGTGGAAGTGCTCAGAACTTTGGCCTGGAAGAGCCCACTGAGTTCTCAGAGCTTAATCAGCTATTGTGGGAGCTTAGAAGACAATGCTCTAAAGAGTTCAGACAGTGAAGGCCTGGCTTGTGAAGCTTCAGAAGGAGGTTTGAGAGTCTCTCAAAGACTCTAGCAGGGCAGTTCATGTGGTAGACTTAAAGTAATCCTCTGTAGTGTGTGGTCAGTTAGAGCTGAAGAGTCATCCATGAGCAAGGCGGGATAAGGACCACTGAAGTGAGACCTTTGCTTTATTTACTGCAGTGGTTCTCAACCTTCCTAACCCTTTAACACACTTCCTCATGTTGTGGCGACCCCCAATAAAATTATTTTTGTTCCTACTTCATAATATGCAGGACATCTGATACGTGACCCTTGTAAAAGTGTTGTTTCGTTCATGCCTCACAGGTTGAGAACTGCTACTTTATTGGGACAATTGCTGATGGTCAGCTGGAGCTGAGAAATCAGCTATGGTTAAGAGGAGACCAGCATTAAGGGGAGACTAGTATCGATGAAGTGAAATTCTCTGAAATTATTTCCTCAGGGCTAGTGCACAAAAGCTGTGGTCTAGAAAGTACCAAGGCTGCACCTCGTACTGCTGCTGAACTTGATAATGCGTAAGAGTCCCCTAGGCGCTCCTGGTTTTGAAGACATGAAGGGTCATGGAGAACAGTTGAGGCTTAGCACTGTGAGAGGCCAGGAGAGGTCATTGTGAAGGTGCATCCCAGATTCAAGACTTTGAGCTACAAGGATTTAATTTACATTGTTGAATTTTGGTTTTGCTTTGATCACAACTATGTCCTGGTCCTTTCCTCTTAGAATAAAAGTATGTAACATAGTTTTCATTTTTACAGGAGCCCACAATTGAGAGTTTGGACTTTTAAAAGTTTTTTTTTTTTAAATTTATTTACCTTTACTTCATGTGCATTGGTGTTTTGCCTCCATGTATGTCTATGTGAGAGTGCCAGATCTTAAGAGTTACAGACAGTTCTGAGTTGCCATGTTGGCCCTGGGATTTGTACCTTGGTCCTCTAGAAGAGCAGTCAATGCCCTTAACCACTGAGCCATCTCTCTAACCCCAGGAGCATTTGTACTTTCAAAGAGACTTTTTTTTTTTTTTAATAGATCTTGGACTTTTAAAGGATTTATAAAGTTCTGCTTTATTTTATTTGTTGTGATATTAATAGCAATATGGGTTCTCAGGGACAAACAAGAAAGGAAAGTTTATGGCTCAATAGTGTTGTGTGTCAAGGTGAGAAATCAATTATGTTGGCTAATTTTTTTTTTTTTTTTTGTGAACTTGACACAAAGTCATCTGAGGGAACTTCAAGCTGAAAAAATGGCTCTATCATACCGTGGGCAAGTCTATGGGGTATTTTCTTGATTGATGTGGGCAGTGCCATTCATGGGCAAGTAGTTCTGGCATATGTAAGAAAGTAAAACAACTGAGCTTTCCTCCATGGTTTTTGATTGAGTTCCTGCCTTGAGTTCCTGCCCTGGTTTCCCTTCATAACGGACAACTGTAAAATGAAATGAAATAAACCCTTTACTCCCCAAGTTGGTTTTGGTTATGGTGCTTTATCAACATAATAGAAAAATGCACCGAGACAAAGTCTGATACTTTCTATGATGCACTTTCCACTGTTTGTTCCCAATCTTTAAGAGTGAGGTCTTGCGGGGTTGGGGATTTAGCTCAGCGGTAGAGCGCTTGCCTAGCGAGTGCAAGGCCCTGGGTTCGGTCCCCAGCTCCGAAAAAAAAGAAAAAAAAGAAAAAAAAAAAGAGTGAGGTCTTAGGCCAAGGTATAAAGTTGTGTGACTGATTTTTTCTACTTTAATGTTTTTCACTGAAAAAATATCTTTTGAAACAGTGTCATATAGTGCAAGCTGGCTTCTGGCCTCTACTACTAAGGCTAACCTTGACAGAACTGTCCTCTTGCCCCTGCCTCCCAAGTGTTGGTATCATAGGATTATAGGTATGTGCACTGATTGGCACAGAGATTATTTTAAGTACTTATGAAGCAGTGATATCAAGGTTCATATTATGCTCTGAGCATTTTTTTTTTCTTCCCATCCATGTGTGCTCTGTTTGGCTTCTTTTCGATTTGGAGTGACCAAAGTACATTTGAAACTGGTCTGGTAGTGCCATACACACCTTGGCTCTCAGTATCAGATCTGTGAAGTAGTGCTGTGTCATGACAGGATGAAGGTGTGGGGAGCTTATAGCAAAGACGGATCACGTTGTGTGTGGTGTGCATGTCAAGGTCCAAAATGGACATTGGTTGCCTTCCTTGATCACCTTCTACTTAAGTTTGCTGAAATGGTGTATCTCACAGAACTCAGGGCTCACCAATTCTGGCCAGTTTGGCTAGCCTGCTTGTCATACAGACAAGTCATTGCCTTACACATGTGGGGACTACAGAGCTGCCACACTTGCCTGACTTTTGTTTAGGTTCTGGAGACACACACTCTGGTTTCTCATGCTGACACATCAAGCACTTTATCCACCGAATCAGCTCCATAGTCCTATGGACTTGTGCTCTAAAACTACACGAACAAGCCTTCCAAAACACCACAGTTGACAATATCCATTTTCTCTGGGTGGCTGGGGTAGGTTGTAGAGGAGGCATGAAGACAGAGAGCCCTCCATTGAGGGCTTACAATAGCATTGGCCAGAGTCCGTCCATTTTCTTAATTTGCCAATTCCTTTCAATAATATTATACTCTTGTTTGTATGTATCAATGTTTTGCCCCCATGTATGTGTACTGTGTGCACGCCTGGTACCCAAGGAGACCGGAAAAGGTCATCTCATTCCCTGGAACTATAATAGGTAGTTGTGAGCTGTCTTGTCAATGCCAGGACCAAACTGGAAGAGCAGCTGGTGCCCTTAATTGCTGAGCTGTCTTTTTAAGGCCACTTAATTGCCAATTTGAGAAGAAAACCCAGGTCCTTGGATGTTTCAATGCCTTGACAAATGGGAATGTCTGATTTTGGAGGCGCTTGTTAAACTTGGTGGACTCTCTGAAACCATTTAAGGTCTGTGATTCCTTGTGTATGCCTATACATAGTCCTGGGTATATGCGTGCCCGTGAACAGGGTGCTCCTGTTGCTACGGAGGCCAGAGGTTAACCTTGGGTGCCATTCCCCAGGTGCCACCCACTTTTTTGAGACAGGTTCTTCGATTTGATTGGGAACTTATTAGGTTAGGTGCCAGGGAGTCCCAGAGGTCTGGTTTTGTGTTGTTAGCACTGGGATTACAAGTGTGTGCCACTATTGGTTTTTCTGTGGGTTCTAGGGATGGAATTCATATTCTTTTTTTTTTTTTTCTTTCTCCAAGATAGGGTTTCTTTGTGTAGGCCTGGTTGTCCTGGAGCTCAATCAGACCAGCCTCAAAGTCCGAGCTCTGCCTGCCTCTGCCTCCTGAGTGCTGGGATTAAAAGGGTATGTCATTACTACCCGGTTGCAGCGTATATCTTTATTTTGTGTGGCAAACATTTTACCAGCTAGCCCTAGTTCTCCAGCCCAGGCCTGTGATTCTTTCTTGTGGGGATAAGGGACAGGTAGAGGCTGGTCAAGGTTGTCTTGGCATAGCTAAGCTGGCCCCACGTCTTGTCTAATTTTCACAGGTACTGGAAGGATCTGATTCTCTTGTGCTCACAGCAGGCACTCGTACCCACTGAGCTTATCCTCCCCAAGCCCAGTTTTTGGATATAGGCGCAAGCATAACAAATGACAGGAAATGAAGAACACTTTATTAATGTTTATTTCTAATAACAAGAAACAGAACATCAGTCCCTTATTTGTACAAAAATACCTGAAAGTTTACAATTAGGTTCACGAGCCAAAGAGCTATATAGCACAGAGTGAAGCAAAGCACGCGGGATAAAGGTTTTGTCTATCAATTAACACCCTCTGCATTCCCTGAAAACGTTTACATGTCAGGTCATTTTCCGGTCACTGCAGTTTACACTATGATATCACAAATCTACGATGAGCTAGTAGCGCCCTCGGAGGCACAGTGATCGGACAGGCTGTCAGGTATTTAAGTGCAGAAAGGAGAAGACAAAACATCTAAGCTGAGGCACATATTTCTTCAAAGTTTAAGCAAACAAAAAAAGAAAAAAGAAAACACGTTTGGAAACTCTTAACACCTAATAATATAACAGAGCCTACGTATTAAAACGCTAAAAACCCAAAGCATTTGGCATTTTCCTTCTCAACTTAGTCCAGGTGGTTACACGGAGTTGTTCTTAAGAAAAGAAAATCACAGGCAGAGATTGCAAAGTCAAACAGGCTCCAAACAACCCTGAGCTGTCCCCTTACATTCATGTCAATTAAATACAAAAATAAAAGTCAATTGTCCTTCAGTCTCCGGTTAGGGGCGGCTGGGTGCCCGCTAACCTAGGGACCAGCTGTTTCTGGTGGAATTCCCAGCTACCTGTGCAAAGGCTGGTGAGCGAGCTCGGGGTCACTGAAGTCTGCTGCACTCAAGGCGGGTGGCTTGCAGCCTTCAACAATTCACTTCAGCAAGGGAAGTACAAAATACTACGTCAAACCAGCTACGTACAAAATTGTGAACCAGAGTCAAGCCTATACTTCCGCTTAAATAGAATGCGTACTTATAAATATGAGATACACATCTTAGCTGTCTACTGTAGAGGCAGAAGAGTAAAGGGTTATGCACTGTGGGGACTGGTCTGTGTAAACTGGAGAAAGAAATCCTAGGGCTGTTTGTTATCTGTTTGTAAAGGTCTGACCTCGAAGTCAGCGGAAAGAAATGAATATGGTAAAACTGAAATGTCCACTATTTGTCTCAAGGGGAAGATCAGTGGGAGCCTGCTGCCAAGTATGAACTTGAGAATTCTCTCATTGTCAACTGAATGATTAACTAGCTGCGAAAGAAAGAGAAATGCAATTGAGCGTTTATGCGTAAGAAAATGTTTTACTAAAAAAAAGTCAAAAAAGATTAAAATGAAAAAAAGGAAAAAAATTCTTCATTTGTTGTAATAACATCTTGTGGAAACACGGTTGCGTGGTCTGTGAACTACAGTGTTCCTACACCGTGGACCAGCGTGCCGCTGGCCTGCGTTACAAAGCGCTGTCATTAATCTTCCACCGGGCCGTCAACCGCAGCGCAATCAGAAGTGGCTCCCTGGGGAGCACTTCGCGCAGTCGGGACAGGCAATCTAGTGGCTAGCTCAGGTGTGTAGCAGACTTCCTGTGTGGTGTCAAGAAAGGGAAATAAATGTGATCACCACAGCTGTCTGTGTTCCTCAAGGGAGTCCTGTCTGCTACTCTCATGCCTGATGAATCATCAAGGGGACAACAGAGGGTCCTCCATGGAGCTCAGGGGACCAATGATCACTCCGGCCACCTTCTGACTCCTTTCTCAAAGGAGGCAAACATCATCCTCCTAAAAACTATCCAATGTTCACAACCACTGTGAGGTACTTCTCACCCTAAGCCAGCAGAGGCAGGACCTCTTCATACCCTGCTCCGGCTGGCTTAGGGGGTTTTCAGTAGGGTGCAGAGGTCATCAAGCGAAGACTCAAAGCCAGCCTATGCCTGTGCCTCTGCAGTGTTTCCTTCTCTTTAATCACCAAACATGCTCAGAGTGACAAGAGCACAAGGCCAACAAGTTGGCATTTTTCTCTTTCGATCCTTTAACCCCACCCCCACCCCACCCCTGTGGGAGAACTGAAATGGCGGAGGCTACTGCAGAGGGTAAAGGCAGCGATCATTCTACAACAGTGGGCGGCTGTGAAAATGGGAGGCACGAGGCACCCCGGATGGATTGTGTGGCATCCACAATGAATACCAATGTGTTCCAAGAAGGCTGGCGGACATCAGTCTGAAGCTGAGCTCATGCGGCTGTGCTGCGCTGGGGAACAGCGAGTTTTCCAAAGTAATGAGGTCTCCGGCACTGGAGAACGAGACACACTAATAATAAATGACCAGACGTCAGCACAACAACAACGATGACCAGACTGTGGCAGCTTGACTGCGTCCACAAAACATGCTTGGTGTCAACTGCGGTTGACACTTTTTATTTTATTATTTCTTTAAAAAAAAAAAAAAGCTTTTCAAGTATAATGGGAAGGACTGGGGTGTCTATAATGTAGGAGCCAAATCCACACTGTCATAACCTGCAGAGCGCAGGATGCCATCTAAGAAAACTTGGGGGACCCATTTGTAGGCCGAAGCCTGCCAATTCAAAAAATCTTTGTCTCATCTGGGTTGCAAAGCCACATCCTCTCCTACCATAGGCTGAGTACAACATTGACAACGAAGAAGGAGTGCAAAAAAGTGATCAATACAAAAAGTAAACATCGCGGTTTGAATTGTCAAGGTTATTCCAGGGCAAGAGTTCATTTCCAATCTTTTCTCTGCGGTTTTCACCCTACGTGGCCTAATCAAAATCATCATTCCAGTTTCTTCCCACACTTGCACTGGATCTCTTCCCTCCCCCAATTTAAATGGCTGACGCAGAGGGAGGTGGTCCTGTTTGATCCGCAGCGGCAAATCTTTGTAAAGTCCAATAACTAATTGATGTTGGTCGGTTGGTACCGATCAGAAAGCCATGTTATTCTGAGTCCTTGGGTGGGAGTGGGTGTGTGTTCTCACCCTCATGCAGGCCTCTCTTCTCCGTTCCAGTGTTGCTGCCTCCAGCCTGAGTGGGCAAGGAGGTCATAAGGCCACGCGGATGCAGTGGTGCTTCAGCTTGCAGGGCAGGACGCCTTTGTTGAGCTGGTAGAAGTCGACCAGCTGAATCAGATCCGAGAACTTGGTGTTCCCATCATCCAGAGTGAAGAAGGTTTGCCCATCATCCTCGCACTGCGGACACAGAAAACACTTGCCATGTTAGAGGGCGTGACCCTGGGGCACAACCTGTGGTACTGCAGGAGACTTAGACTACATTGGACACCCTCCTAATTTCCATGTTTTAGAGGAAAGCAATGGGGATGGAGAAGGTGTTCTGTAATGGCACAGTGGACCAAGGGCACAACTGTTTGGTAATCCAATGACCAAGTGGACAGAAAACTCATGCTCCCCTTGGGAGCCACTGACCCATCAGCAAGTTCCTTTATAATTCTGAGCAGCCATAAGACACATTGGCTCAGGTTAGACCATTCATTCTTGTGTTGAAAAGAGCCAATGTCAAACTGCTCAAGACCCCAGTAGATCTAGACTCTCCTGCTGAGGTTCGCAGGCGCTGAGATCTCAGGGCAACAGGGGCCTCTCAGCAACATCTCCTCTTGGAGACTCTTGAACTTCCCTCAGCCTGAGGCTGTCGGTCCTGTCCGTAAGCTGTGTTTACATTGGTAAGTGCATTAGAGCTAGAGTGGGGACTCGGAGGGCGGGCGGACTGAGAGGCTCGGGCAGACCAAGGCGCGGTACTCACGGGTAAGATCTGGAAGTTTCTAATCTTCTGCTGGTGACACAGCGTCAGCACGAAAGCCTTTGGATTGCTCTGACTGTCACGGAGGAGGAACAGCCTGGGGAGTGGGAAACCAGCAATTAATTATTGATTCCTTTTAAAATCCAAAATGAATTGTCCATGTATGAATATGCATGTATGCATGTGCATACCAGCCAGAACTGACTGAGAAAAATGCGCTTGCAAACCAGGACACTTTAGTGTTGTGGCACATGAGTGTTGGCATCTGAGTGACTTTTAGTGGCTACAGAACATCATCCAGAAGTCTAGAATGTCATTCAACATTGAAGGAACCAGGGGCCCTAAGAATATGGCTGATTCTGGCAAGACAGAGAAAGTATAAAGGTGGAACTGAAATGTTCTGTGTTAGAGGGTCAGAAAGTGTTCAAAGATTGACAGGGACATGCCAAAATTATCCAACAAAGAGAAGCTTTTCTCTTGAGAAGATGCCTAGCACACAAGGGAGGGCTGGGAGACTACAAAGTGTTCACCTTGGGACAGAAGCCTGAGAAGAAAGTTTTATTCCCACTGCAACAGTACCATAGTCTTGATATTTACTCTTTACAAAAGGGAAAATATTAGCTTGATGGTACAGGAGTCAGATTGAGAGCATCTTCTTCCAGTGTCAGATCGCCACCATGGGACTAGGACAAACGGTCCTCAGATGTCTCCAGCCTCTATATACTGAGGAGGCTACTGCACCATTTGCTGTGTACTCCTGCCCCAGACATATAAGCCAACTCTAGCCATGGGACACTGCCTGGAGCAAATCCAGACACCACTTGTCAGGTCTGGTGTCTGCTCCCAACAGGACGACAATGCCTATGGGGACAATGCCTAT
Organism: Rattus norvegicus; assembly: GCF_021556685.1. NCBI lineage: Eukaryota > Metazoa > Chordata > Mammalia > Rodentia > Muridae > Rattus > Rattus norvegicus. The sequence continues at coordinate 90,913,136 of NC_141547.1, forward strand.
GGGGATGTTAGACGCAGTACCCAAGGTTGTGGATTTTTCCTTCTGTTGTGAAGCATACAATGAGGGGTACTCCAAAAATTTAAATGAGTAAGTAGCAACGGTATCAGCGTTAGCTTCTTGGCTTTTATAATGCCACTGTGGTTATGTAAAACCACGCAAAGCTTCCACCCAGAAATCACTAGGAATAAGAGGACATTGAGCTATAATTTACTTTTAAATGATTAAAGTAAATAAACAATGGTGGAGTGAACGTGCTGTCTCGTTAACCACTGGTCCTGGTAAAGTTATACATGAAAGTTAACTGCATTTGCCTGAGACTTTCCTACAATTTCTAAACCATTACAAAATAAAATTTAAAATAGAACAGCAAAAAGAAGCCTAAACTCATGCTTTCCTATACCTGCAGACTTTAGACTAAACTACCACCAACAGTGGTGTCGCCAGCTTGTAAAGTGTGATACCTGAACAGAAGGCAGTTAATAGGACTGGGAGATCCACACCAGCATGCTAGTCCCTGGTTCGGTTTAGCCAGGCTTATAGGGAGAATGTTATCCTGGACCTAAGATATGTCCATGTTTTCCTCATAGTCGAAACCCATCCTTAACTATTCATCTTTATCTGTAACTATAGGGATCGCATGAAATCCGTGAACGTAGGAGGGAACAGTCCTATTTGATAGAGAGGAGAGGGACTAGTGGAAGACAAAGGACAAAGAAGGTAATATGGGAAAAGTGCAATGACAGGTATGTATGAAAACTCTGTAATGAAGCCCATTGTTTTGTAAACCACTTTTTGGGGGGGCGTGGAGGGGACATCACCATGGATGCTGTTGTAATGCGACTCGTGCCAATGCAGGCAAGATAACAAGATGCCACGAAAAGGACGTGGTTACTCACTCACTGAAGTCTGGAAGCCTAGAGTGCTCCTTTCTGCTCAGAGACAAGATGGTGGTCCATGTCTCAGTCATTTACCTCCCTACTATTTTTGTCTGTAGATAGGGTCCTGGGACAAGACGAAGGCAAGGCTGGGAGAGGCCACTGGGACAACAGTGCTGTGACACAGCTTGCACCCTGAGGTTCAAATTCTCTTGCTGACTCTGATTACCTTGTGATAGCTCTGATGTGAATGTAGATCAACCTGCTATACACAAACATACAGTCGCCGAGTCACTGGCCAATGGCTGCCATCACCCACATCCTCTGTTGTCCAGAGTGGCCTAGTCGTGAGGCAGTCTACTTGAGCAGTCCCAACTATGAGATGCAAGTCTCTCGTGGTTCTAAACTACAGCAGTCTGAGGTTGCTCCTCATAAAAGGGAATTTATAATATATAAATAAAAAGGTGTTGATTTCTTTTTTCTTTTTGTTTATTGCCTTAAAAAGTACAACTAACCAGCCTTGTTCCTTTTTATTAAACTTGAGTGAAGAGGTAGAGGGCACATATGTTTGTATCTGTAGGACAGGATATCACCTCTGCCCTTAACTTGGCATGGCCATCGTGCTTGGCCTCTGGGCTGGTTTCTGCAGGGAATTCCGAGTCCTTGTGTGAGGCAGAGCATGTGTTCAGCACAGTGAGACCTCAACAGGTCACAGATTTAATTAATTCCTTACCCGTCCACGAGACCTTGTTGCTTGATGATCCTGTGAGATTCCTCGCGAGAGATACGTCCATGGAACCAATGCTGAGTCCTGTGAATCACTGCAGGAGAGATGGAGAATGGAGGGTAAGACACGGTTCCTCTACAGAGACCCTCAAGAGCCCAAAAAGCAACATTGACAAACTCGGAGCTCAGCTCTAGCAGTGTGGCAGCTCAGGTCGCTTGGCCCATGCACTGCGGACAGCTTGGAGAGGCTCAGAGAGTGGGGTCTTTGTGTTTACAGACGTGCTTACCCGAATTCAGGGTCGAAGGATGAAGGGGACTTTGGCTGCTTAGGATATTCATCCTTGTGCTTCGCTTCTGCAAAAGAAATGCTTACATCAGCAAAGATGAGAGACTAAGTTACCCAGTATCCAAAACATGGTGGCTGAGCAGTGTCCCCTAACCCTTAGCCTCCATGACACTACCTGACTATGGAGAATAGAGAGGTTACTGGCCAAAATGGTAAATCAAATACATTTTGGTGATTTCTAACCAACTGAGGTTGTGGTAACATGTTTCTTATTTCGACTACTTAGGATACAAATCCTAGAAACTCAGCAGACCAGCACAGGCTAGCACTTTAAGCTCTGACGACTCTCAGAACACTGCTCTCCTGAGTCCCTGTACTGAAGACTTTTGCCCTTTTCCCATAGTATGGATGAAGGACTGGAATGTCTTCTAAGCAAAGCTCGGGGCAGGTGTTCTGCACATGGTCTTTAAATTTCAGGGAAACCTGAGATGGGAGATAATCTTTCCATCTGCACATTCAGCACTTGAGCTTAGAGAGAGAACTGTTCCCCGTGGAGTCCTCATGCGAACGTCTGGCCCCGTGCCCTCAACGAACAGCCACTAGTAATTTATCAGCAGGAACAGCTCAGGATAGACTGGTGAGGAAGGCTGACAGCATGGCGGACCTTTGGGGCCAGCTGCTTCCTGCACTTACTCCCATACTCCCTTCCACTAACACCAGCAGAGCTATTCTCCTGGCAAAACTTGGGTGTATGTGTGTAACCAGTTTCAACCAGACTAGGGTTAGTGCCTCACCCGCCAGGCATGGCCCTCTTCCAGGGCAGCACTCTGGGCTTCAGCCGGGTTATCAATCACTCTTCCAATTTGTCCAGAAAAATCCATGGCCACAAGAGAATTCTCAGAAACACTGCGCTGCAAAGCAAAGGCCACAGATTCTAAGACGCAGGGAATCAGCCAGGGCGACATATCAGAGGCCACCTTCCTATCATAAAACCCGCAGAGTTCCCTGTTTTGGGCTGAAAGCTCAGTTATTTAAACAGAACCACACTCAAAATGTCTTTGGGCTTTGTTTAAAAAGAAGGAAAGGAAAGAAGGAAGGTTGATCATCTCCAAAGACCATGCTTGGGGGCATTAGTTTAGGGAAGTAGACACAAGGCTCTTCTATGATACAGCTCACTCTCTCTTCTGGGAATAAGTACCAGAGAGTCTTTAAGATCATATTTTGATAATATAGTGCATTTCTGCTTTCTGGAAGCAGGAGTGGTTATACTGTCAGTGTCTTCACTAGGAAATGACTTCAGCATCCATGGGTTCCAAAACAAAAGCTAAAGATAAGAACAGGCAAGGCATGCTGCACTGTGGTTCCCATAGCCTTGACCGGTGAGGGCCCTGACTCCACTTACCATAGGCGCGTTGAAAGGAGGAGCCAAACCCTTTCTCTGCTGCGGGATGCGATAGTTTTGGTACAGGAGCATTCCATACTGAAGAGGAAAGACTAGAGTCAGTACCAGCACCCAAGAGCTCCCACAGCCCCAGTCTTGGGGGAGGGAAACGAACAGGGCAATAACACATCACAATACCAAGATCAAGATAATTACCTTTCTAGAGTTCTACATGAGTCAAACAGTCTTAAGTGGTCTACTGCATTTGCTACTACCCATTTTTATGACCGATACACTAGCCTCACTTTATAGATAATAGCATAGAAACACAAAAGAAGGAAGCAAGTGACCCAAAGTCACAAGGAAGAGAGGCATTTGGGACCCGGTACACACAGCCAGTTCTAAAGTCTGTCTCCAGAGGACAGAGGTTTCATATATTTTGAACAGTCCCCAAACCACTCCCAAACTATTGATTCAAAATACCAAATGAGAAAATTGTGAGAGCAAGTGAGTGAGCAGGCACCAGGAAGAGGAAATAAAATTATGAAGTGACTGCATCATCCTCTTGTCCTTCCTTCCTGAGACACAGGCTCTCTTGGAGCTTTTGGTCCTATAGGAATACTCCTCCCTAAAGTACAACATGTACAACATGAAAAACCATTCTCCTGTGAGAGGAGAAGAGAGGGGACAGGTCAAGACAAGTGTTTAAAGTAAAAATCACCAGGAATTCCCTCCTACTGCTGAGAAGATACCAGACTACAGAGTCAAGAATATATAAATCAAACACGTCACAGACGACTGTTAAAAACAAAACAAAACAAAACAAAAAAAACAAAACAAAACCCAGAGAGAAAAAAATACATCAAAACCAAAAGAGAGACAAAGGACAGTGAGAAATTACTGCTACTAGTGAGCTTTTCCTTCAATAATGTAGGCAAGACTAAGTTTCTAGGGTCCACTAGAACTAGAGTTCAGTTCTCCTAGTTCTAGAAAAGAATGCATGTGCAGGGGAAAAGTCTGTGCAAATCTGCTGTTGCTAAAACTAAAATGTGACTCTATAACGCACAGCAGCAGGACGTCTTAGGGATTTTAATGCAGAGGGTGATTATCTACAACAAGAGCATTTCAGATAGATGGTAAGACACGGAGAAAGCTCTATGTCAGCCTGACTGTGGCGAAGGGATCAGATAACATAGCTTTTTAGTAAGTTAAAAAGATGCATGTTGTTGTACTGTGGTGCCCACTGGAGAACAGTGGCCTCTGAGTCATTAGAATGGCCTGCCTGATATACGTGCTTAACTGGGCGCCCTAGGCCAGACCACAGAGCCTATGTTAGAATGTGACTCATGCTGGGCCGGGGGCCATGCTAGGGACTAAGGCTGGCCACATAAGTGATGGGTCTGTATGGCCAACAATGCATGGAAATTGGGCCTGGAGAGCGTCTCTGGTCAGTAAAGCTTTGGGTGAATTATACATTTTGTCATTAGGTTCAAGTACTGTATGTACCTGACTCCTCTCTTCTATCCACTCACACCTATTATCCCTTTCATTACAATAATGTGTATAAGAACTTTGCTGAATTTGTAGCCCTAGCTCATTAATGAGGGGAAGGGAGATCCAGGGGGCATCTCCCAACAATACCCAGTGATACTACTAATAAGAAAATCTAAAATATGTGAACTCTTTTGAGCAACAATATAGAGTCTCAAGTAGAAAATCCCAAATTTGATTTTGGGATTGAAAGTGATAGATCAGTGTTAAAACCTAGGCAAGTGTGTAAAAAATTACTTCAGGCACGTATAAAATATATGTATGAAACAAGCGTATTTCATGTTTACACAGATATTCCTTGGTCACAAAAAGCCAAGATGTTTCTGCTGCCAAGTATTTTGGAGAAGGGTCATTCCCTCTGGATTATACTATATGATTATGTTTGGGAGTGTACGCTCTTCTGGTTCCTTTCCTCAGACCTGCCCTCCCTCGCTAATTGGCTTGAATGCCTTCAAGAAGACACTTAGATCACTGACTTTAAGCTTTCTTTCTTTCTTTTTTTTTTAAACATGTATTCAACATTAACATTTGTCTCTGAAATTCTGCTGTAATTGTAATCTGTGGTACTTTTATTATTACTCAATTGATATATCTTCTGATTTTCTTTTGCCTTCTCTCCTTGATCTGTGAATTATTTTAATAGATAATTTCTATAAGTAAGTATAAATTATACTTTATTTGCATTGGATTTTTGAATGTGATTTTTTTTTAAACTCAGTTACTAAGGAAGTAGAATGTTTTCACATTTATTGTTTTTAGTTTAAAGACTACAAATTCACACCGTTTCTACTAAGAATATAAGGACGCACATGGTGGTGGTTGTATCCAGGGTACGTTGTTAAGCTGTTAGTCATTATGTTCTAGCTGTCTATAGCGTTTCCTTCTTTCATTTCCCTTTTCAGCTTAGCTGACTGGGCTTTAAAGATACATGTATAGTCCAATTAATGTTATTTCCTTTGTGTGCCCTAACAATGTTTCCTGCTTCATTGCCGTGTAGCCTTTCATTTCCTAGTCACATCAAATTAAATGTGACTCTCTCAAACAGCAGAGGATTAAGGTAATGGCGGACTGTTTTGTTGCTTTGTGTAAAGAGACAACGGCCATGTCTCCACATTCAGAGCTTGCCATGTTAAGAAATATCCTTCTGGGCTCTCGGTGAGTAAAGGTGCTTGTCACCAAGGCTGGATTTGGTCCCCAGAACCCACATGGTGAGGGAAAAGACTACCCCAAGTTGTCCTCTGACCTCCATACACATGCCCACACACATTCCCCTAAAGAAACTAATTAATAAATTAACATAATAAAGAACCATAAGCACATCAATAAAGTTCACAGGAGTTTAACATTACAAATGGGGTTGAGTTTGAAGATCTAATGAAAGGAACCCATTTGCTTTGTGAATCTATTGTGCACTGACAGATTTCATTTATTACCTAGTTTCCATTCTGGCCATTAATCCTGGAGGTCCCAAAACGTCAAATAAAAGGACAGATCTTTCTCTACTAACTCAGTAAGACACATAGGTTCTTAAGTGAGGTGGTAGGCAAGTTTACTGCTCTATGCAAGGGTAAAAAAAAAGGTTTAGAGTCATGGACAAAGAATGCTTCAGAGAATGTACCTTAATTCCAGGAATGCAAGACAAACTGAGAGAAATGCTTTTCAGCAGGGGGAGGCTAAAATCACATGGGAGGCAAACCCATTTAGCATAGATGTTGAACAAAAGCAATCTATTAAGTAAAACTAGACTCAACCCTTCCATGGGCCCTGGGGTTGGATGGCTCATGTCCTTGGTTCAGAAGTGGCAAAGTCATAATCTTGAACATAACTGAAGATGTGAGTTATCCCTTCTTCAGGTCATGGAAACCCAAGCTGTGGCCGCTTTCCTTGCCAAGTTCTAGCAGGCCAAGGGTAAGGAATAAGTTGCTGTTGCAACCCACTGAGACTAGAGATGCCTCACAATACTCTAATATGCCACATCTAAAAGAAAATCAGGCCTTTTATTTGCTTGTTATATTGGGCTGTTACAGATTCTACCCTGAAACAGGGAAAAATTCTACTATAAAAATCTTTGAATTGGCTTTGGCTTCTTTAGGGGAAAAAAAATACAAGGAAGGGTCTAAACCCACAATGCTTACATTTTAGATACAACAAAGAAATACATTTGGGGAAGGGGAAAAACCCTAGCTGCCTAAGGTTTGAACAACCGACTTACGAAGTTAGACAATTAACTGATTAACAATTAACTGGTCTCATACAATTATAAAGCAAAAGCTATTTTAACATCATTAGGTAAGGTAGCCACCACCTCAGAATTAAGGGTTGCAAAGCTGTCCTTTCCCTCTGAACACAATTAGCTTGAGGTCAAATTCATCCTCCTGGTCTTACCCTTCATTTCTACCAGGGACTGGAGCCTGCTTTCAGTAACTGAGACTGCCTGTGTGGAACCTGGAGGGAGTACATGCACCCTAGAGGAGATCTCTTGAGGAGAGGCTGAGGACACTAAGCCACCCAAGTCACTCTGCGGTTCTTAGTCTGCTGCTCTCCCTGGCAGTCGGGTCTAGGCTCGGCAAGGCTTCTCTGACCTCTTTACACCCAGTGCAGTCTTTTGTTCTGCATAACCTTCTCACTGCAGAAAGGACTTTGAGCCCCACATTGAGCTGCTTCAGAGCACTGCAGTGAATTTCTTTGTTTCCAGCATGCTGGTCCTACTGTCAAAGTGCTTTTGCAGAGGAGGCTCCCGTGCCTCTTGGTGGTCTGCTGTCTTGCAGAACATGAACCTAATTGCCTTTTCAGGGTGGGGTAATTTAAAACCAAAGCAACCACAATGGCAGGCTCTTGTGCTGACTCAGCAAGACATTTTGTGGGGGGAATTTTTACATCAGTTTAAGAAACTTTCAGAAAAGGAGGGAGAATAGGAGAAGTAGGTAACTGTTACAACTTTCTAACCCTCTAGTATAGTCCTGTGTCCAAGAAATGATGAAGAACAAAATCTGACCGTACGTCCTGCATTGCCCACTAAGTAAACCTGCACCAGTGAGCACAGCAATGCCTTTCTCCTACATACACATCATTATACACTTATTTTTTAACTAATAGTTTTTCTAGAACATCGATCAACTTTTTATGTATTTTTGCATTTTTTTTTTAAATGAAAGGATTTCTGTCTAAAGTCTAAGCTGGCCTCAAACTCAACAATCTTCCTACCTCCCTCCACCTCTAACTGCTGGGATCTTAGGGATGTGTACCACACCTAGAAATCTCAGTATTTTAACACATAAAAGTATTCCTTTCATGCTCGGCTTACATCCTGTCACTTTGATGACAGACTTTGAACAGGCTTAGAACTTAGAGTTGTCTACTGCAGGGGAAATTCCTTACCCCTTGATGCTCAGAGGACATTTGGAAACATCTACAGGCATTTTTGGCTGTCTCCACTGATTGGGGGCATCTCGTAGAGAGAGCTACAATGCATAGAGCTCTGTCTTTAGCCAAAAGAGCATCAGTTTCCATCAACACTTACAGTGCTCAAGTTGGAGAACCTGGCTCTACCCTTTCTAATGGTCTGAGACCTTACGTAGTAGAAGGATAGACAACTCCAGTTGATAAATCACATTTGGTAGAAACGCCATAGCATTTTGGGCAGGGATATATAGCCTTAAGCCATGTACCTTGAGCAGTCTGAAGGCTGTCATCCAGCAAGTACGGATCTGCTCATCTTCGGCACAGAGCAGACGCAGCTCCTTCATCTCGATCTTCGCTTTGTTTGGCTACAGGAGAAACGAAGAGCCGACCAGTGAGTGAAACAGTGAGAACTCATACACCCAGTGTTAGAGAAGGCTGTCCTCAGAGCTTAGAAACCTTACAGCACAGGGAGATCCAAGTACAACTAGTCACTGGTCATCTACTCAAAGTCTCCCACCTCCCGAGTATCCACAAAGATTAAATAAGACAGTGACCATAAAACACTTACAACAGGTCATGATAGAGTTCAGGAGACAGTAGTCACCACTGTGATAACCAACACTGCTACAATCTCACCAAGAGGGAAAGAACATGGTCTTGGCTGTGGTATGTGTGCATGTACGTGTAAGCCTGCATGTCTGCACCTAAGTGTATATTCACAGCTGTGTGTTCTGTACAGGCACACATCTGTATCCATGTGCCAGTGTTCTCATACACACAGAGCAGGTAGGCAGTACCATGGTCAATCATGACTGGACGCCCACACAAACAGTGGCACACTCAGTGACTGGAGCCACTGCAGGAGGCTAATGGCTACCTGGCCTTACGTCACTGAGTCCCCTCAGTGATCCACAGAGCATGTGTCTACCTTCCCCAAGCTCCCGGGCTATTACAAAAGAAAAACATCACATCCTAAGCACACAATGAGGACAGTGTAAAGGGAAAGAAAAAGTTTCTGTTTAGAGCAGAAGGATCCACAACCAAATAAATACCGGCCAGGAGAAAAACTCCTTTGCACGGCTCCCAGCCCCAGCCCATGGACTGCATCCATGGAGTACCTTGATGCACATCCCGTGTTCATTGGGTGCGTTGTACTGCTTCTTTCCGGCAATCAGGTAGAAGATGCTGCTTTCTTCGAGGTCAGCCAGCAGCTGCAGGTGTCTGGGTTCCTGCAAAACAGCAGTCAAGTTAACTGGTCACAGTTTCTGGAAAAAAAATCTATAGTGCTAAAAGCTCACCTTTCCCCTGGTCACACACACAGAACTGAAAGAAGATGTGGAATCTGAACAGCACGAGCTCAGACACCAGCTCTGCTAGAACAGACTCGGGTTGTCTCACACGAACTATGCAATTCTTAAAATTTGCTCCAGTAGAGTGAAAACCATAGTTTGCTTTATGAATACAGGACAACAACCCAGCACGTATCCTATGGCCAGGTTGGATCTAGATTCTAAATTCTGGAAACTAAATGCACCCTTGCGTGGACCGAGTCAGTCAGGAAGGTCTGCGTTCAACCCACAGGCGGGTTGACCATCGAATCCAGGGCCGACCATCCTAGAGGACGGGAGCTGCTGTGTGTGATGCCATCCAATTTCTGACAGACCAATACACTGGGTCCCTGCATGTACCGTTTTATATAAATTGCTTATTAATTAGTTAACACTAGCATAAAAGAGGTTCAGGATTTTTTTAAAATTAAGCCCAAGTCCACAGCAAGAACACCTAGTACAGGGAGCGGTGGGGAGTTCTAAAACTTACCTTTGAAGTCCCCTTGGTGGAGTAATAAAGGCCAGATCTGCGCAGGCACACATACAGCTTCTTCCAAGACTTGCGTCCCACCTCCTTCACCTGCAAGAACCCCTGGATCTCAGGGCAGCTGCTGGAGTTCAGGAAATTCTGCGAAGGAATACACTTTTACAATTAGGCGGTATGCACATAAAACAATTAAAGCACGTATCTTATTACTACATATAGGTGACATTTTCGGAATCATTAAAATATTTGGGGAAGGTTAGGCAAAATTTTCTTCCTTAAAACTTCTTAAAATCCCAACTGATATTGTGTAGAATTCTGTGTAGGTGTTGACATAGAAAGAAGCAAATGGCTCCCACTATAGTGTAGATATAAGGTTGCTACTTTCCTTAGAAGATGGAGGATTTCAGGAGTCTGCTCCTTATTTCAAACTTCCGGCAAGAATGAATGCAATAAGAATTTTGCTTAATACCTGCAGAAGCTGGGCCTGGCCACCGTTGGACTGCTGGCACCAGGTGACCATCTGATCCGGAAAGAAGTTCTGAGAGACAGGGAGAAGCAAGGGTATTAGGGACGCATGTCTGACAATAGTAAAACTTCTCCACGTATGATCATGACCCACTTGTATTGCAGATGACAGTCCTCATTCTGTTTAATTAAATAGTGTCCCACTTCCTAAACCCACGTACCCAGTAAGTCTCAGCTCATCATCTGATAATCAGGTTTTATTCAACCCAAGTATAAATTCCAATATTTCAGGAAACTTACCACAGGGTTCTTAAAGAACTCGTACTTGGCATAGTTCTTTCTGAATAAGAATTTACTCTCACTTGGCATGGTGCTCTCCACTTGGACCACGATCTCATGGTCCTCCAGGCACCTCTCTGTAGGGAGAAGCATCACATGTAAGATGTGACGAGACTTCAGTGCAATCTCACAAGGTCAAAAGCTGTTTTTAAGTCCTGAGATGAGGAGTCTGTCAGGAACACTAAATTTAACTCTCTAATTCTCTGACAGGTATCTAAAAGAGGTCTGAAAATTCACTAAAACACAAAGTTTGGGTTAGTACCTACAGGGATTTCTTGACACAACATTAATGAGAGAGTCACAAATGATTTCTACTCTTATATTACAAAACTATAGGCAAAGGAACATAGGCATAGACAGCAGGAGGCAGGGCAGGTAGGACCACAGGGCATACAGGTGGTAAGACTGGGAGACCAGTGGATACCAAGCAGTGGGATGTACTCCTCATTCATACCTAGCTAGTTAGCACTGGTCATGCCATGGGATGAAGGCTCCAGCTGGACTGTTTGCCTCTTGCCTTCACTAGGTAGATGACTCACTCCTCTCAGAACACCCTACGTTATGATCTAGAATGGCTGCTTAGTCCCTTCTCTGAACCTCTGCTTTTACAGTAAAGAGAGCATGAAGGAAGGGTCCAGCCTGCTCCCTGCTGACACGAATACCATGTTTGGACGAGCTGTGCTTTTCTCTGTGGAATGGAGATCAGAGGTCCTCCCACAAAGCTCCTGAAAAGCCATAGTGGAGGTGGTAGTGACACAGAACTAACCACATCAAACAACAGGATAAACTATTGACAAGTCCACCCCAGGCTACACATGTGACCTGATGCCAGCCAGGCATTCACAGTTTAAGTGAACATAGGCGCTCTATCCTGAGTCCCCACTGTCTGCCTCTCATGCAGCCATGGCTGAATCTCTAGAAAAATCTCACCTTCGAAGGAAGGGAGACGGTTAGGAAAAGACACTTTAAAGGGTCTCAGAATTGGGAGAAAGAATTTCTGTTCACAAAGGAGAACTGTGGCTATGGGGCACTGCTCCCATTACCAAGAGCAGTTGGGCAGAAGTAGCTTTAGCCTCCATTTTGATACTGCAAGAAGAGGACATCTTGGCAGAAACATATTTAAAAGCAGAATCTGTCCCCGTTGGCAGCTACAACTGTCACAGGGCATGAAAAGCCAGGCTTGAGGCAAACCTAGAATAGTTTCCATTTATTTCTATCTGGGAGAATTCTCCCTGGAACACATGAACGCTTGTGTTTATACAAGGGTTATATTTCCTCAAGACGCATGCGAACAACCACATACATTGACTAAAAACTGATGCATGGTTTAAGAAAACAGCCAGGCTTAAGTTCATTCATTTTAAACAGACTTTCTCGTCCAAAAACACATCAGCGAATTCCATCAGGGGCTTTACTCAGAGAAAATATTATAAACAAACTTAGAACAGAACTCAACGACCCAATAACCTGTAGGTGGTTGCTTTATAGAATAAAATATTTTCACCATTTCAAAAACAGTAAAGCAGAGAGGTAGCAGCCACCCCAGTAAGAATGCAGTGGCTAGCTCTAAATCAAAAAGTGTGCTTTCCAAAGAATCTGCGGAGGCACAGGGACCCTGTGGGGAGCTTCCTAGCCAAGACCAACGCTGTGGTCTGTACAGCTCTGCTCCCTAACAGCAGCTGCCTGGGAGAGGCCGGGGGAGCTGCACACATACTGCACGTACACAGAGGGGAGGGCTTGGTGCCTGGGGAAAGAGGCAGGGGAAACTGGGCCCCACTGTGGTTTCAGGTAACCAGTGACTGCTAAGCTAGCCCATGCGGCCCTAAAGGATCATGCGTCCCTCCTCCCTCCCCTGCTAGTCAGTTGACCCCAGAGGGGCCTCACTGAGGGCTCCTCCTGCAAACCAGCTGCAGCTTTGACTCCAGTTTCCTTCCCCAGGAAGCTGGGAAACAGTGGAGAAACCCTGCTGAGCCCTTGTTCAAGACTCCATAGCTGGTGGCCTCAGGCTGCATTGGTGGAATATCTCTAGGCGTGGATTTATTACTGACTATTCCCACTTTCAGGAGGCTGTTACCGCTTCTCCATCAGTCCACTCCATGACCATAGACTCTTCTAGCAGAAAGGGCACTGGCTCACACAGAGCATCTCTGCAACTCTGTCTACTTAAAGAATTAACTTCTGGTGAAGTTTCCAGTAGACCAGCTGCTAAAATCAGCATAGGAATTGTTTTGAAGACCTTAATTTGAGGTCACCTATGAACTAAAACTATCAGAATGCTATCTTTATGCTCCCATTTGTCACAGTTTTGGGTCATAATCTGTTTTAGAATTTGTCTGAAAGACTTGTACATTGTTCCACTGTTTCCCTGCGTGTCCTCCCTAATAAGGCTCAATATAGACTTGCCTAAGAGAGTTATTTCCCTGGAGACAGTGATTCCCAGGAATGTGAGGCAGGGTGGTTCCATGCTGAGCCCCCATAGGTGAGGCCCCACGCTTCAGGCCAAGACCCAGAAACTCACCCTAGAGCAACAGCCTAGGTTCAACAAGTCTGTGGTTCAGCCCTCAGCAGCAGGGCAGCTGACTCTGAGGAGGGCTTTCTGAGAGGAACCACAGCGCCAGAGCGCCATGTCTCTCCACTCACAGGACCCTGACAAGAGACTGCTGTGTAACTGTGGCAGAAACAGGATTTCCTTTAAAAGAGCTAATTAGCTATGTACTTTTTTTGTGTTTTGTTTTAATTAAATGACAGGTTGAATCAACACCCAGCACCACCATACACGAACGTGCACACTTGCACACACAACCCCGCCCCCCTCACATGGAGGGAAGCAAGAGAATTGGAGGGCAGAAATGGAGCTTGTGTTGGGGTTGCTTTCCAAGATCTAGCCCAAGCGGCAAGTGTGTTTTACTGTCTGTAACAAGAGAGGAACTGGTGTGGAAAGAGCACCCAAGGGAAACAATGTCTGAGCACACATCCAGTTCTTCTAGATTCTGGCCTTGTGAGGCCCATTAATTTCTTTTTGTGAAATGAGACCCAAATTTTAACTCAAATGTTTCTGTTTCTTTTAAAATAATTTCATTTATTCTTTCTTTTACATTTTCCCCATTTTAATTTGATTTTCAAATAATATACTATTCATTTTAAAGTACACTAGTGTACTTCTAAAGTGACTGAGAAAAGAACAAAGAAAGGGACACAGAAATATCGCCATTGGGAGGCTGTATATACCGTGTCCTCTCTTCGACTTCCTTACAGTAAGGTGCTCTAGTTCTTCCCAGAGCTTTAGCACTAGTTTATGCACTGTGTGGTGACTCCACATGACGGCTCTGACCAGAAACTCTTCAACTGAGTGCAGTTTCCAGGCCGTCCCTGTGCATTAAGAACCCTGTGCGGATCTGTGTGGATTTTCTCAGTGCACGCCATTCTACCCACAGACTGAACACAAGTACCTGGGACAGTATAGTTCGACTAGACAGACTCATCCCTGCAGTCTTCCCCACAGTCCTCACCCCCTCTGTTTCTTCTGGCTTCTCACTACTGCTTAGTTTTTAAGTGATGTGTGTATCAACAGAGATTGCTAATGCCTGCCGTAGAGCACCATACCGTCTACTTGCAGTCTGACAGGAGTCGGTCATCTCTATGGGAACAATTGACCCCCATTGTCGGTCATTATGGAACAGTGAAGGACTATGACAGAAGGGAGGATAGGTAGTAGATGGGAGAGAGGAGTGTGATGGCTCATGTCGTATGACTGTACTTAGAGTCATTTAAGAAACACGCCTTAGGGCACAATGTGTGAAGGGCTTTCCAGAGGGGTTTGGGCCAGAAGGAGGAGACCCACAGCCTATGTGGAGAGCTCCCAATGAATGTGGGCAGCGCCACTCCACAGACGAGGGTCAGAGCTCAGAGGACTAAGCAAGGCAGTGGCAGCCGCCTCTGCCTCTCCTCTACAGATGAACTGCAACTCTGCTCCAAGGTCTGCTCTATCCTGGACTCAATCCTCTCCCACCCCAAAGCCCCGCTCCATAAGCCTTTCTGTTGTAGTAATGGGGAGAGTAGCTGAGACAACGCACTAGAGTTCTGTGTGCTTGCAGCAAACATTACAGGAATCTGCAAGTCCAAAGAGAGGCGGGAAATCGTGACTCAAGCTCACATCGCATTATCTGTGCTTAAAAACTACACTATATTCTGGAAGAGTGCAACCGTTTCAGTGAATATTCTAAGACAAGAGGCCACACTCCACTTTACTAATCTTTCAAAAGGGTTATAAGAAGAAATTAAAACTGTGAAATTTGGTATCTCTCTTTTAAGACATGGAAGGCATGGGGAAATTATAGCTTAATTGAGTGAAAATTCTGTTTTTAAATACCTGCTCACGATTTTGCAGGCTTCAGACTTCATGCAAATAAGATTTTAAGCAAAAGTCTGAAAGCTTCTTTACCTGAGATGAACCAACTGAGTTCTAAAATACACTCTCGTTCCACAGACAAGATACAGACATGTATGTGCCTGTGCACACACAGTACAGGCTCCTCCTCACAAAGATGCTATGTAGGCATTATACGCCTGTGAGACGCCTCTGTAATGTTATCCTGACTCCCTGTCCCTACTGCAAAGCACTCATGCCTCCTTCCTTTGTCACAGTGAGCTGCTCTCTGATTTGGGCAGCTGTAATCCAGTGGACGATAGGTTCTAACACACGTGTGGGCAGCAAGTCCCCTCAGGGGTCTAGACATCTGAGAAGAACCAAGTCATAGAAGACCTACGACCCAGGCTAAGCCTCTGGGAAGTTCCTGCTCTAAGAACTCGGAAAATTCTCAGAGTATCAGAGGGAGAGGACTTGGAAGGAAGAAAAGTGAAATTTAGGAAAAAGGAAGGGGCCAGAGGGAGTGAAGAAGAACTATTGGCCACCAGCCACTGTGGCAGGAGACAAGGACACATTCAGTCTTGGCTGTGGCATACCCATCTGGTCACATACTGAAGTCCCGGGTGATGTTCCCAAGCTAGAAAACCAGTCCCCTACCTAGTCCCAGTTGTGGGTGGTGCTCCACCAGAGTCCAGCTGTTGTCATCCACACAGTGACTTTTGTAAACCAGCAGCTGGCACAGGTCCCTGGCAGTCATGTCGGTTAGAATCTCCACCACTTTGCTTGTCCCATCTTCACTAAAGACTTTGACATCCTGCAACATATAAACGGGACAAGTACATATGAAGCAACTTTGCATTTACATGAAAGAAAAACAAGATAAAACAAAAGTAAAGACATGAGTGTCTCAACACATGGACAAGTGGGCATTCTGGCTCCACAGACGTAGGCCAAGGGCTATGGGATTCCCTTTCCTCTCTTTGGAGGAATCAGGGAACCTCATAGGCACAGACAGAACACAGCCAAGCCACCAGTCTAGCTTAGGGAGTAACAGAACTCACTAAAACACTACAGGTGGTTCCAGGTTGGACGTTTAGACTTAACAAACTCAGCAAACGTCTGAGTTGACCCTCCTTCTACCCTAAATTGTGGTAACTCTTTCCTCTCTATCTCTACACAGGGTCTACAGCTCCTCCTAGCTCTACACCCTTCACAGCTCCTGAGGGACAGGAGGAAGCTGAGATAAATGAATTAGGGATATGCTAATGTTTAGACTGATGAAAGGGGGCATGGAAGAATTCAGTCATGAAATTGTTTGGCCTTCTTCTACAAGACTGAAAACAAGCCATAGTTTCCAGGTCCTATTCCAGGCCTAGGGAAAGGGAATAGAAATCCTGGGAGGCTAAAAAACATTCTACCTTTTCCAGTTGATGGGGATGCAGTCTTTAGGAGATGTATTTAAATGAACAAAAACAACAACTATACAAACCCTATCACCACCACCACCGACAAAGCTCTACCAAGGACCTCACCTCAGCAGCATGGAAAAGGCAGACAGAGGGACATGGTGGCACTCTTAACTGTGACTGCCTCCTGCCTGGCAGGCTGTTCCTCGTGTTCCTACCTTCCCTGGGAGGCTGGGCTCACGGCTCAGCAAGAGTTGCATGCAGTCCTGCTTCAATCAAGGCTGCCTTTGCCTGCCCGCCTGCCTGCTGCCTGCCTGCTGCCTGCTGTCTGCCTGCCTGCCCGCCTGCCTGCTGCCTGCCTGCTGCCTGCCTGCCTGCCTGCCTGCCATCTTACTCACCCCTGAGGTAGGAATCAATCACTTCAACAGCCTGCTCATGCCCTTGCTAGCACTGATGTAACTGCCTCTGGGCTCTCTTCTCCCACTTGTCTGTAGGGGGACCTGGGGCTGACTGATGACAATGGTGACACCAGCAATGACACGCAGCATGACTGGCTGCAAAACTCCCTGGGTGGGGAAACCCTAGCAGGCTGCTCAGACTGGAGTGTTCTCTGGGTTCTGACCAACTTTCCATTAATCTTTGTCCCCAACTGCTGCCATCAGTGGCAGCTGAGTCTGCCATCAGTGGCAGCTGAGTCTGCCATCAGCTGCCTGTTGATGTCCTGATAAACTACCTCCAGGGGCACAGGTCTCTGCTCCTTTCCCCAGTTCAGATGCTTGGAAGGATGGCTGCATGGAAGGGAGTCAAGCCAGCACTATGGAGGGTGCTATGGCACTGGGCATAGGACCTATGTGTACATCCTCTTGTAGAAAGGACCACTACTGCTCAGCGCAAGGTAGCACGAGGCTGGGGAGACGAAGGTCATACTTCTCTGGTCTTTGAACTCAAAAGTTGGGGTAGAGATGCTTCAGGGGTTTCAGGAAGGGCCCTTCTCTACACAAGAGAAGCTAGGGGAATCCAAAGGGCCTCTCTACTCCTGCCACTCCCTGACTCAGAAAAATCTTAGGGTTTGCTTTCAAACCCTCTTTCACTTTTAAAGAAAAATACTCCTCCCTCTTCTGGAATTTATGCCTCAGTGAAAGTTTGCCTTGACCAGCACAGCAGATGCCTACACACGGCTCACATGACTGACTCCGTCTAGGAACTAACACTTAATTCAGATCAAGAAAATATGTCTGTGGTCTCTAGGCAAGAACATTCTTTCTAAAATGCCTTAACATAAAAGAAACAGACATTTGGAAAGTATAAATGCATTTGATATTCTGGTTTGCAGTGTACAGGGCCTCCTAAGTCAGTGAAGCTTTCCACTCCTCAGATTGGTCTTCTAATGCTCTTCCTTTCCTAAGCTTTGAAACATTTATGTGGTTACAGCAAACAGTGTCTCCTCCAGGAAAGTTATGTGGCGGTGAAGTATGTGTCTCATGTCTCCCCAAGTCTACTCGCCACTCTTCCTGCCCAGATCAGCCGTGGCTCCACGCTTCAAAGTCTGCTTTCAGCCCACTGCATTTTTCTTTAAACTCTTTCTTTTTCCCTCAAACGCTCCACAGCCAACCTCTCTCCCTGATCTATATATAGTCTGGGCAGTACAAACTAACACGTACTCTGTCACAGGTTTATCTCCACTGCTTTGAGATTCCTGCAAAAAGCCAGGCTGGCAGGACGGGGCAGTACGTGATGGGCAAAAAGCTTGCCTCCCACCCTGAACCCCAAAGCCTGTGACAGGGAACAGACAGAAAAGTACACATCTCCCGTTATAGACTCTAACTGACACACCATTCTTTGGCTATTTCCCCAAACTCCACAGGGCTTGCTGCCCACAAGCCAAACAAGCTCCAAGACAGAACTCTGGAAAAACCATTACACACACCAGCAGTGTTGATCTGGGTAAAGGCTGGAAGCTACAGAAGGGACGTTTTGTGGCAAGTATATAAGGCACAAAGCTAATGCTGTGTGCAGCTCCACGCTCCCTCCACGGAATCTTTTAAAGGAGGGTTCTAGGTGAAGCATTTTGTGCCACACTGTCATATGTCCCTTTAGCAGACCTCTGAGCTGTGCTGGGGCTCATTAAGGAATCAAGTAAGGGTTGTATATTTCTTAGGTCTGTGCAAGACCCTGGGCCAAGAGCTCCTGGGAGCAGCCTGGGACGCTTAGGCACACTGAATGCTCTTATTTCTTACTCAGGGTGGACACAGAAGGTTCTCTCAATAAGAGCAAGTTCTGGGCCCCCCGCAACTCATATTTCAGCAGGGTGAGAGCCATAATCTGGCAGCTATTTTCCATGGGACAACTGTCCAGGGCACACATGATTCTGTGCAATCCTGGAAGGGGCTCGAGAGCTGGAGAGACAGAATTCTATCCTGACATCTAGGTAGCTTCCTTAGCCTCACCTTCCTCATCTGAGCCCTGAAGCACTATTTGACAACAAGTGGGACTCACAGAGCCTGATGCTCCATGTATACAACTTTGGCAATGGTAAGAAGTTTTGGCATGACAGTTAGGGCTGGTTCTAAGCAGCAATTCTAGAATCAGAGGGAGCCACAACTCCCTGCACAAGTTACCCGACCTTTCTGAGCCTCAGCTTCTCCATCTGTGAAGTGGGAATCCGTGACACTGCATTCGCAGTGTCGGTTTGACACTGGTTCTTAGGTTGCCTCTTTGAAAATCTCGCAGTGGTCTTTGTCCACAGACCTGGACGGGTGAGTTTCGCCAGCTGAAAGCCTGGAGGGAACTTAGTAGAGAGATGGGGAGGGCTCTAAATACCTGTTCACCAGTACTCCCAATTCTTAGAAAGCAGACCTCAACTGGTTAAGATGCAATGGGAAAGCATCACAAACAAACAAACCAAATATTCAAATGCTTTAAAAACAAAACAGTGATGTGAAAGAGACCCACACGATTACGTCAACAGAATAAAACTTTTTGAGGGGGATAGGGATGGGGGTGCTTTTTTTGCTGTATTGGCCCACTATACACACTGCTGTGAGGGCCCTGATGAGGGTAAAATGTTCCATTGTTCCCAGACTTGCTGTCATCTCTTATACAGTCACCATATAGAGGAAGAAACAAAAGCCCCTTTCTCTTCAGACCTGAAGGAAGGTGTTTAGGAAGAGGGTGTTGGGGCACCTCTCTCCGTGGCCCCAGGCTGTAATCTGGGATGCCTGGCTTTCTGTCTTCATGGTCCCCAGCAGGTGAACAGTGTGGGGGTCTTTTCGGCCTCTCAGTCTTGGCATAGATTCTTACCACAGCTTCCTGTAATAGACCTTGCTGCTGCTGGCTGGAACCTAAGGAATCCTGTTACTGAATTCAAAGGTCTTCCGACTTTGGCAGCTAAAACCCTGCCAGCAGCTCACCTTATAAAAATAGAAAACAGGACACTCGAAGCTCTGTGCCTCCCTGTCCCCCCTCACCAGCTGTCTACACTGCAAGATGTCCCTAAGTAGACGGCCTGGTCCCTGGGGGCACCCAGGCTGGTGCCCACTCTTCCTAGCACTGCACAGGACCTGCAGCAGTGATGGCAGCCGAAAGAAAAGGCTTTGGGGGACTCAGTTGTCTTTATTCGTCATCTCTGTTTAAATCACCCCTAGATCAAAAGATCTTGAGGCTGGATGCAATCAGGACCAGAGGAGCTCTGGGGAGGGCATGCATGGGACACTCAGGGAACCCTACACTGAGGTCTGAGCAGTGACTGTTATTCTGAGACTGCAGGGCCGAGAGAGACAAAGGTAGAACAGTCATGCCGGAGCAGGCAGAGGAAAGCTGCCTCAAGGGAGCTGGTGTCACCCCAGCCTCATCAGAAGCATTCTGGAGGAGAGCCAGTCCTGGGTCCAGGGTTTGAACCTAGGGCTCTCTGCTCTAGTTGGCCTTTTTTCCTACACTAGCCAGCTAGCTGTTCCTCAGCTCTTTGAATCCTTCTTGTCAGAGAGGCTCCAAGACTTTAGAGCTGAGATGTTTCAAATACCCACAAACAGAGGAACAGGGGACTGCCCCATGACTTGAAGTTTCAGGATGAATATGATGGGCTAAACTAATTTTAGTAAAAAAAGAACTGAATTTAATTGAGCCTTCTGGAGTTTTAAGTTTGTCTCTGAGAATTGAAGCAGAAGCACAGGATTCAATGGCATGGTCATGGGGCTCTTCCACCCGAAGAATACACAGTCCTGCTTGAATGTTAACTTCAGCTTACTCTGAAAGGGTCTCACTGGCTGAGACTGCCCTGCACTGGTTCTACTTCAGCCGACAAGCTTATGTGGATGAATGGATTTTGTTTTACTTATCTGTGTATTTACCTAATCTGAGATGCATAAACTCTGCTATTTTGACAAAACTGATTTTTATATTTTAACACCAAGTCATATCAAATTAAACTGAAAGCTACTTAGGAAAAAAACCTGTTAGTGACCCAAAGATGAATCAAAACAAGGCTCCCTTACTTTTGTGGCCCCTAGAGCTGCCTGGGACAAAGGACAGAGAGCACTCTAAGCTACGTGAGTTGTTCTGTGAGTGTGGGCCTGTGATAAACATTCAGGTACAGACATGGTACGGAATTAACAGCTCATAATAACAAACAATAACAGCGCTTAATAAAACAAAACAATTCTGAGGAAGTATTGTGGTGAAAAGTATTCAAGTAAGTCATTGCTCTTAAAAATATTCGATTTACTCTTACCTGTTCAGTTACAGAAAGTACTTTACGGCTTCTCTGTCATTCCCAAGTGGCCAGGATCACTGTTATTGGGCTTTAGAACTCTTATTAAATAAAACAAGGGTTGCTTGAACTCAAGAATTGTGATACCAAAATATACAGTCACGTTTGCACATGAACATATGAACATACCTGTACAGTAGCAATATGCACACATATATCCAAATACATACATATGCATAAAGATAATGACTAAAGACAAATACATGTTAGCTTTATATAGAAATGACGTGATTCGCGTATCAAACTGGAAAAGTACAGTAAGGAACAAAGGGGAGATAAACTCTGCTAATCACCGACAGTTCACAGACTCGCTGTGACAACATTCTTGTGAATATGATATTTATAAATAGAAACCCTGACAGAATTGTAAGCATACTGCACACACACTCAAGCCGGGATGTCCAGCTTCACATTACATCAGAGACACTTCACCATGTCATTATGCGTCTTCGCTGCTTCAGAGCTTACAAGGCATCAAGAATGAAGAACTCTCCCACGCTGTCCCCTGCCCCCCTGCTTTTTGTTCTTATTATAGATTAGAATTGTCTTCCAATATATATCTCAGTGCATATGTTTATTTTCTTAAGATGGATTGCTTGACATCATGCCTTGCTAAGACATCTCTCTATTAGGCTTAAACATTTGTGAAGGACTTAGTTGGCTAGACATTTTGGGTAAAATGCTTAGCTGTTGAGGAAAAAGCAAATTTGTGGACACACCCATCTGTCATCTCCAGATCTTCAGTTTCCCCAATGCCCTGGGTATTTCCCCCTGGTGTCCACTTGTCACATCTGCCACACCAGACAGAAATTGTGGTGCAGCATGAACTTTCAGCCCACATGTCCTAGACATGTCCTAGGCTTTGCTGCCTGCTGCATGTGTCAACCCTTCTGACCGGATGTTCTTAGCAGTACAGTTAGAACGGTTCAACACTCAGGGTGTCATGCAAACCTTACAAAGAGTTTGCACTCAACGAGTGATTTCTGACACTCATTGAATGTATTAATCGATACCATACACACCCTCCCAGATGGCTGTCACAAGGACTAAAAATCAGGCAACCCAAGCAAAACTTGCTACTGAGGACACCATTACAACGTCTTCTGGCCTGCTGGACAGATGAGACTGCTGGGGAGAAACTCAAACCAAGAAATAACAGTGTGTGCCCTATTTCCTTTAAACCAAGGGAACAAGGGTCTATTGAGCAGAACCTCAGAAGGCCAACCTCAGAATGAACACAGACCCAAAACTAATGTTGCACATTTTACTGCCTTCTTCCAAGTGGTTGGTACTCAGAGTCAAATGGGTTTCCAGGACAGATTCAGATGCAAATGACACTGCCTCAGATCTCTTGGCTTGTCCCCTTGCTCCAGATGGGCTCAGTAAACATCGTCTAGAGAGTCTTGAAACTACAGAACAACTAAGCAGCATGGTGGACTGTCTGATCCTTTGCCTTCACATCCCAGGCCACGGTCGGCCCAGAGTCTCAGTGATGAAAGGCTACTCGTAGGAATCTAACAGAACCAGGCCAGGGGCTAGTCCCATCAAACCACATGACTGTCTAATTCATGGACCCCACTTGGACAGAGCTGTACCCCATCAGGTCTCTTACTCTGTAGAGGGTAGACTTTCTCTTCTGGGACTTTTCTGAGGTCTGAAAAGCCCCGAAGAGCTCTGGCTGTTCAGTAGAACATATCTAGCCTAGTTCAGGGGAGGGCACCACTGAAGACATGCTCAGACCCCGCGGTCACCAGGCCTGCCATGCCAGTACTGTCCTGTGCACCACCGGAGATGCTCAAGGCTTCCTGACCCCATCTTCCTCCCTTTCTCTGTTCTTCAAGCTCTTCCTCCATCCTCATTATACCTCTCCTCCACTCATTAAACAACTTTATTCCTTATATTGAGGAATATACTTAGAAACCAAAAGCAAAGAGAAAGTGTCAACTGTCTTATTGTTACAGTTTGAACTGAGTGTCTCCAAAGGTCCATGTGTCCAGGACTTGGTCCTTAGACTGGTGAAATTTAGAGAATGGAAGCTTTGGGTGGTCAGTCACTGTGGGCAATCTCTTCAAGGAGACATTGTGGAATTGAGTTCTTCCTCTCAGTGCCTCGATTAACAGCAGCACCCCCACACCAAGGAGGGCCGTGTGATCTTGGACCAGACCCTCCATAACTGAATCAAAATAACCTTTCTTTTTATCTTTAGAGGTTTGTGCCTCAAGTCTACTTTGCTGTAGTGGTGGCAGGCTAACACAATTATTGATAAAACACTGTTTTGTCGTGACTCAATGATCAGAACTCATATTTATATTCCAGAGTTACATGAAAAAGGAAATACTGTCACTTCCCCTTTCAAGTATTTATGATATTGCTGCCACTGATCTGGTTCCTTTCCAGGGCTCAGTGGAGAAAGTGGGGATGGTGTGAACAGAAACACTCCCAGGGATAAAAGCCGAGGAATGCACTGCTCATGTAAACGAATCCAAGATGCCAGGACTCTAAAACCGTTAGGAACCTACCGCTTTGACTGAGCACAGCATGTCTGTGTATGAAATTACAAGAAGGAAACTACTTTGAGGTAAGGTGAAAGATAAACAAGTAGTCATTTGCATGTAGTTGTCTAGAGAACCTGAAGACATGTAATTATTAACCTCTCCAGATGAGGTCAACATCTGTATTCTCTTTCCTAGACGTGTGGAGACTTGGCACTCGTGGCCACGAGAGAGAGAGTTTACTCCATTCCCTCTGCTGAACACACTCAAAATACCCTGCTGGCTTCCCTCCAGGGATTCTCCTCATTCTTATGTTTGTTCTGACTCCACTCAGGCTGGTTAAGAGGGTGAGGTGAATGTCTGGGAGACAAGTACCCAGACATAGATGAGGGGGGAGGGATAAGAGAGGAGGGAGGTGCCATGCTGGGAAAAAAGATACCTCACAGCACAGGCGCACATGTGAACAAGGGCGAGTCTCAGCCAGCAAGGCAGTTTTATACTTAGCCTAATGCCTGCCTCTAGAGTGGAGAGGCTAATTAAGGCTCGGTAGTGGTGCTGAACACTTCCCAGCTGTATGGGATACCCTCAGCTAAGACAAAAAGCTTTCACCTCTGTTCTAAACCAGGAGGAGCCACCAGAGGTGTGGAGTGTGGGAAAAAACACATTCTTAGTTGCTCATAGGGCCTACCTTAAATGTGTGTAATTTTAAGTTTCTTTAGTCTGGGGACTATTTGCATATGCACAATGAGGTTACCTGGGGAGGAGACTGAGTCTAAATGTAAAGTTTAGTTTCAAGAGAGGACTAATCTTTAGCTTGAAGGTTCTTTTATATAATAAAACAATAACTTTAATATGTTAATAGTTTAATGAAGTAGCAAAAGTGGAGTGTTCCATTTGTGGCCTCATGTTGGAGTCTGAGGCATTTCAGATGCCACTTTTGGATGAGAGATGCTTAGCCTGCGTCTATAAAGAGCAGATATTCACATGCTGTGGGTGTAACAAGCTGCCTCCCCACCCCCACACCCCAAGGTGAATTGTGGGTTCTAATGCTAACACAGGGAAGAGTGCTCTTTGAGGGCAAGCAAGATGGCAAGCCCAGCCACTGCAAAAGGGATGCGAGCCTGTTTTCTGATGCTGAAAATAGAACACTGACCAAAAGCAACTTGGTGGGGAAAGGGCTACTTGACTTATAACTAACTCCAGGTCCCAGCCTATCACTGTGGGAAGTCAGGCAAGAGTTCAGTACAGGAACAATGGAGGAACATTCACTCAGCCAGCTTTCCTTATAGTTCAGACCCATTTGCCTCTGGATGGGGCTGCCCAGGCATGGGCCAGGCCCTTCGACATCAATCACCAGTTAGGACAATCTCTCACAGACATGGCCACAGGCCAATCTGATCTGGGCAATCTCTGAACTGAGCCTCCCTTCAGATGACTCTGGGCTGTGTCAAGTTGACAGCTGAAACTAACTAGGACAGAAGCTAATCAGGTAAAACGTTCACTAGCTGGCGACGTTCCCATTTTCTAATGAAATTTAAAGCCGAACCATCAAGTAAGAATTCGCAAATCAATTTTCCCAGGACAATGATTTCTGGTTTCTAGCAGACGCAGAGGCTTTTTCTTCTTCTTCTTCTTCTTCTTCTTCTTCTTCTTCTTCTTCTTCTTCTTCTTCTTCTTCTTCTTCTTCTTCTTCTTCTTCTTCTTCTTCTTCTTCTTCTTCTTCTTCTCCTTCTCCTTCTCCTTCTCCTTCTCCTTCTCCTTCTCCTTCTCCTTCTCCTTCTCCTTCTCCTTCTCCTTCTCCTCCCCCCCCCCCTCTCTCTCTCTCTCTTAAAATTACCAATGTTCAAAAAATAAGCCCTTCCCCTTGCTGGTCTCTGATTCTGCAGAAGGATCTTATCACCTTAGTCCCTGTGCAGGGAAGGCACAAACTCATTCCTGTAGCTAAAGGCTGGTGGTTCTTTCCACAAGATAAAATTTAAGGCTCATGTTTGCAGTACTCTTTCAAGAGAAGAGAGATCTGAGGCTGTAGTAATCAGCTAGGCTTCTCAAATTTATAGAATTTATATAAGATATTTATAGTGCAGAGAAACACTAGGCTGGGATTTCACACGAGATTCCTGGGACGACTTCTTGTCTCATTTTTAGCCAAGCACATGGTCGGCTCTAGGTCACGACTCCCTGCTGGGATTGCATCATTTGTTCAGAGGCGAACAGAGACATGAAGGTACCGTCACGTCGTCCAAGCAAGAGGGACTGTGCTCAGGTTCCAGATGCTGTAAAGCTTGGGGCTCTGAGCGCTTAGCAACACCACGAGTCAGCGTGACAGTCAGGGCAGCCTTTACTTTTATCTTGGGCAATTTAGCACCAAAGCAGGCTCTGTGGGAACTGTTTTTATGTGAGTATTTTTATAATATGTAGTATCTAATAAATACTTAAAATATGTAAAGTTTTTTTTTTTATTTTTTATAAAAACCTTCAAAAAGCTCTAGGTTAACTTGAGTTTTCTTTGTTAACTTTTTCAGGTCCTCTTAGACCAAGTAGGAAATGTGAATTCCCAAGAACGTGGGGGAAAATGCAAAATTTCCCGAACTGTGGAATACCTAGAGTCTTGTACTTGCTAGACAAATCCTGCACCACAGAACTATATCCCCACCCCAAGCTAGTGGTTCTGTCTGGCTGCTTTTGGTAAATTCACATGGGTGCTCCTAATGAGACGGTGCACGGATGTTCAGCTTGCTCAGAGGGGTTCTGAGGCTCAGGTTTGCTGTGGCACCTGACTTCAGTAAAGGTCTTACATGTGAGTGGTCTCAGATACAAATTTTATTCTTTTGACATTTTAGTTACTGACTGCAAAGTGGCCTTGCCTTTCTTGGGCCTTGGTTGATGTTTGAGCAAGTCTCTGGTGGTCTGTTCTATTTCACAAGAGGAGAAGAGGATAAAATAAAGTGCCCACAGCGGTAGCTGTGGCATTAATTAGGTCTTGTATCAAATATAGGAAGTAGCTGCACTGTGTCTATATTTTCCGATGTGCCGAATTAATATCTGAAAGACGAGGGTGACACCAGCCTCCTCCAACAGACAGGGAGCTAGGGCTTCCCAAGGTGCTGCTGCTCTGAAGGGGTCACCAGCCCTGTCCTAATATGAGTCTAGGCTCACCCACCACACACTGGGCTTGCCTCTTAGTACAGAGGAGATGGCCACCAGGCAGGGCCTCCCTGGAGAGATGTGAGTGAGTAGGAGGTTAGAGAAAAGAGATGGGTGTGCCAAGCAGAGGGTTTTATCTTTTGACACGGATGAGCTGATATGTCTTACGCCAGGCTGCCACAGGATACTGCCATTGTCTCTGTCTCACTGGGTTATCTCCATCTCAGCTCTGGCTGCAGCCCGGGGACTTCTGTGAGCCACAATTGTCTCAGGATGTGGCACCTGAACTCAAATTAAACCTCGGCTAGGTCTAGGTCGCCATACTTCTGACCTCAGGAGGCACCAGATGACACGACATGCTGTGAGGCACCGAGAGGAGAACTAGGGATTGTGTGAGCATCTACTCTTCACATTGTAACCACGGTCAGACTTTCCCATAGACCAAGGTCTCAATGGCAGTGCACTCACGGGATGCAGGTAAAGCCTAGGAAGACCCCAGTGGCCATCGGTACATGCAGGAGTAGAATCCTGTGTAAGGCCATCAGTTCAGTTCCAGAAAATTAATTTTAAAACTAGGCGAAGGGAGAAGACCTGTTTGGGGCTGGGGCCGTATTTGTGCACCATTAATGATGGGCACAGAATATGAGACTAATAGTGTTTAAAGAGCGAAAGGAAAAACATGCTAAGGAGTCACTATGTGGTCACGTGAAACTTGACTGGTTGAAGGAGAAGCCTGCCATTGCTGAGCCTGTTATGAATTCAGTAAGGTCCCATCTACAGCACTACCTAACATGAATCAGACCTCCTGTTCCGAGTTCCCTTGTCCTCCATATTTCTCAGAAGTTCTGCCCTTGAACAGTACAATCCAGCAACAACTTATGTCCGCTGTGTCAGTACACTCCAGATAGGACCTCAGTTTTCCCTGTCACCACTGCATGTGTTCAAGCACCTGGCTCACCTACTGAGGTGGAAAGGTTGTGCTTAATGACAGGCCCGATTTTGGTTACGCTAGCTCGGCCTACAGAGACAGTGTATAAGTTCCACATCACAGAACAAGGTCAGGGCAGCTTCTGCTTTCTGCCCCAGATATCCTACTCCATCAAAGTTGTGTCCTCATGAAGGAAGCCAGCCAGGTTTGGTTTTCTGCAGCTAAATATATCCTGACAGTGGCTAAGACAACTTGGAAATCCATAAATCCAGCAGCCATGTTAGTGCCATTGTCATCTGTAACTATGTCAGTCCTCAGTGATATGGGGTCCCTCACATCCTTCCTAATAAGGCTGTCCCACCAGGCTGCTGAGTACACGGCCCCCAGACAAGGTGCACTCAGGGCAGTGTCTGTCGGATGGTAACAAGCTGGATTTAGCTTACTCTACTCTCTGCACAGCCCCTGTCTGTATGGAACGAGAAGCAGAACTGGGGAGCACTGTTGTTTGCAAGAGTGGGGCTGGGGGTCTTTTCTGTCCCCTGCAGAGTTTCCCTCCTGTGCTTCCTTGAGTCTTGGGGCTTCCAGAACCAGCTGGTTACTGAGTTTCCATGAGGCATTTTGTGAATCTATGAAGGAGCCAGGCTAGTGCTGCAGGGCGACCGAGTGTGGCAGTGGCCCCCAGACAAGACCACTGGAACCTTTGGTAGCAGAGCTGCATGTGGCCACACGGCACTCTGCAGCGCTCCAGGTCTTTGGTGTTCACATGTGGTCACTGGGATGGGCTTGTGGAAGTGTCCCATGCAGGGGAGGGTGTCCACTCACATCCTCACCTTCCTAGGAATCGGTACTAGGACTCTGATGCCTAAGATGAGCAACAAGTCCACACCCCACTATCTCTCTCAGGGTTGGGGTCCAAACACCTATGCCAGGCCACTCTTGCCCCTTTAAGGAGCCATTAAAAAGTCCCTGGAAAGGAAACTCAGAGGGAGTGGAAGGAAGGCCTCTAACTCGCCGAGCTGGGACAAAAAAACACAAGAAAGTAGGATAGGGCTTCTGTGGAAGAAGAGACTCAGAAAGAGTGGGATATTGACAAAATTATACAATTTACGTGCATGAGGTTATCAGAGAATAAATACAAAATTAGAACTAAAAACAGCCACAAAGAACAACAGCCTTCCACAAGTAAGAAACACCCTCCCTGCTCTCACTGGTCCCAGTTGGCTTGAGGAATCTGACGACAAACACACCAGTGCACTGTTCTCATGAAGAGCCAACTCTGATCCCAAGAAAAACACGAGCAGGCAAAATTCCCGGGTTTCCTTATTCTTACAAATTTGGACAATCGGTGGGGAGGAGGCTTATTTTCTTGCCAGGCAAGGCGAGGGCCAGACAGTACTTTTGTGGTCTACTTCAGGACAGGAAACTTGTAAACAACCTCGGGGACAAACCATACACGATCATCAGGATCCTTACTCAAGGCAGAAGGTCACCAGGGAGGTAGACAGCCCAGATGCACTTCAGCATGTGACCCTGTGCGGAAGCCAGGACCGTACTGGCTCTGAGACAAGGAACACTGACCTCACCTTCTAAGTCTGACAGTGCTGTAATGCGGGTGGCTCGAGAGGCGCTCAGGGGTAGTAGTGTTCCAAAGTCAGCGAGAATTAGAAAAAGCCTAGTGGAGAGCTGGTGCTGTGTGCCACTAGGCTGCAAAGAATGGGGCTTGCTGGCTCCCCTGTGTAAGAGAACAGCAGAGGCGGGCAAGCGGGAGGAAGAGTGGTTCTAGTGGGAAAACAGAATCTTTTAAATTGCAAGCTTGAAAGAGGCAGTTGTAGGTTGACACCAGCCTCAGTTTCCTCCACTGTAGGAGATGGTGGCATCTGTACTGAATTTATAGGGCCAACCAGAGCAGTAAGTGAGCACCGCCGTAGCAGCCTGGGCTGCGAGCGGAGCCTAGCCTCCCTGTAAAGTCACTGTCTCTGTTAACATTCCCTGCCGCAGGCTGTGGTGTGCTGCTGAGCCCTGGGCCATCCTGTTCCCAGCCCACTGCTCACCAGTCGCCTGCCCATGTCTCTGATAGGCTGAGTGGCTGTCACTGGGGAGTTTCTCACATGGGGGCAGTGACCAGCTCTCCACTGCATAGTACCACTTCAAAGGAGAAACAAGGTTTAAAAGGACAGTTATCTCCTGAGTCAAGGGGCCATCTTTGGCCTTGAGCAGGCTGCATTCCAAGTCAAGACCTCAAGATGGAAACTCCGACTGCATCCCATACTGAAGAGCGCACACAGGACGGCCCAGCGGTGTGCGCACAGCAGAAGGGCTGGTTGACCCGGACGGCCTGCTTGCACAATTTCTTTAAAAGAGCTAAAATCATCCTCAAGCATCAAATCATTAATTAAAAAACAACAGCAGTATCAACAACAACAACAACAACAAAACACAGTTAAGATTCTTTGAAACACAGTGATGCGTTCCTCAGTCTGGTGAGAGGCTAAAGACACTTGGATGCTAAGCCCGAGGTCCTGAGTTCGATCCTCCAGGACCTGCATGGTGTAAAGAGAACTGGCTCATGAAAACTGTCCTTTAATTATATATATGCATCATGGCACACATACTGTCTCTAAGAATAAATAAACACATAAATAAGTATATAAACACAGTAATTTTTTTTTTTTTTGCAAAACTACCCTGATACATTCTTAACTTAGTAAATTGAATTTTAGCCAATGCATTAAAAGGACTCATGAGACAAAAGAAGTTCAGTATCAACCCAAAGAGGCCATCTTAGAACTTCCCTCCTTTCTCCACAAAGAAATGCATCACCGTGCTGTAGTCAGGGACCACTTACATGCTTGGCAGGAGGCTGGCTCGGAGGAGGAGGTAAGGAGCTAGGAGCAACCGAAGGAGGGCTCCCAGGGGCCCCCCCAGCGAGCTCCGGAAACGGATTGGGGATGGCCGGAAGAGATGAAGTTCGGAGCTGCTGGTCTTCCTCCTGAAGGCGCCTACAAGGAAGGAGTTAAAAACTAGTGTGCCATGCTCGCACGCACTTGCTGGGTTTACAGCCCAGAGAAGGAAATGCTGGGTTTCTATGGATGCTGGTACAACCATGCTCATGATGACAGCACTGTTCAAAGTGGCCCAAATCGGGAAGTAGCCTAACTGTCCAACCGTGAATGGGCATGTCTCTGTAGTGAAATATCATGTAGCCTTAAAAAGAGAATTATTCAAAAAATAAGGGGAGGGAATTCTGACATATGCTGTAAGTGCAGAAAGACACATACTAGAAGACTGCATCGTGTAGGTCATATAAAATAGTTGAATTCAGAAAGTAGAATGGTGGGGACAGAGAAGTGAGAGCAGGAGCTCCTGTTTAATGAGTACAGTTTCTGTTCTCTAAGATGAGAATATTTTGGAGACTGGTCATCAATCCCAATTGGTCACTTACACTTTAAAAAATGACGGCTATGCAACGTATATTTTGGGCTCAGCATACCATACTCTATTGGCATCTATCTGTTCAATGTGTACTTCGTACTTAAAAAGGTTTTGTGAATAAAGTCAGATTGAAGAGAACAGGACTTCCTGGTCTTTGAAATTAATACATATCTAACCATAGGAAGCTTCCTGTTTCCTCACCTGAACTGTGGAAATTATCAATTTATGAGCAAAGTGATTAGGACTATACTGTTTGGAAATCAATGCTTCCTATATCGTTCTTCCTAGAATGTTCTCACTACTCATTCTCCTCTGTATTCCTTGGTACTTATTTAGGGTCATCGTTCCTTCCTCCCCACTTTGGAAAATCCAAAGCTCACCAGTTACACCATTAAGCAAAGGATGATGAATTGGGTATAATAATGAAAATAGGAGAGAAATCAAGTTCAAAGCTAAAATGATAATAAATTCCCAGTTCTTTTCTTTGTAGAGTCCTACCAGCGACCTCCTGACTCCATTTCCCAGGGCTTTCCGGAGAGACACTTCGTCCCACTCACCCACCAGTGAGGGAACATTACCAGTGTGTAGAGCCTTCCTTTCAGGATAGGCAGAGAAGGGGCCACTCATGGTCTGCTCAGGTCTGGCCCTCCTCTTATTTCAGCACACTGGGGAACTACCCTTTATATATTATCTTCAAATAATTTTTTGAATATTTTTACCATCTGATAAGATCATTGACCTATGAGCCTTCCTGGGAGAATTGGCTATTGGAAAAGTCACTGTGTGATCAATCACTGGCTTTACCATCCATTCTGACTTCCAAGGAAGACCTGCCTCGCCATTTTTGTATGGACCAGGAAATAGTGCTCTGACCTTTAAGATGCCAGCTCTCTCAGTGCATGGAGGGGACCTGTGCTGTGAGACCTGAGGCAGTCCTTCCTATACCAGCCCATTACAGATCCCGTTAACAGATCCTGATCTTCCTGTAGCACTTTCAGCTTCAGCCTCTTTGATCGACAGAACCAGATGGGACTCTTTCTGATGTTCCAGAAGTTCACAAAAGCCTCCTTCTTTATTAGGGTGTATTGACAGTTTATACATTATTTCAATTTTAACCTCATTAATCTTTTTATGCTATAACATTTCACAGATACTGCGCAGAGGTGTAATTAAGGGGCATTATGCAAAGATGAAGGCAATCCCCGACACAGAGGCTCACATCAAGAGGCTGTCCCTGAGGCTGCAGAGGGGAAGTGTCTGTGGAGAGGATCTGGATCCGGGGATGTCAAGATGGTTGTAGAACTGTGAGGACCTGGGAGGTGGAGGGCTCTGTGTTTCCAAAACCTTGCCTGGTCTTTTACTTGAAAGTAACTGTCTCCCTCACCATGGCCTTCCTCCTGCTCCATTAATTAGCTGTGGAATATATGGACCTTCTGAAGACTTTTCTTTTATAACTGCCTCGACTTGGCTCACCCAGCCTGTGGGAATCTTTGGGAGCCCCCCCACAGTATGAACCCAGCATCCACATCTTTGGAAAGAGTAGATACCTAGGGAAAGATGGTTACTGAGGCTGAAGAAGATTTGAAGAACCCTTTTAGAAGTTTCTGGAAGCAGGGAGGTAGAACATCCCAGAGTAGGCAGTGATGTACAACCACCAGAACTGCAGCTGGACTGAGGCCGGGCAACAACCCAAGCACAGTCCACTGCACACACATCTGCGAATTCCCAGAGAGGCAGGAGCAAGCTTGTATTAAGAGCTCATCATTCTCGCTCCGTCGTGCAAGCCTGAAACTCAGGGGAGTCCTGAGACTGAGCCAGGCCAAGGCAGTGCTCTTCAAGAGCTGCCTTCTTCAGCTTGGTTTCATAAACCAAGATGGCTACAGGGCTCTCTATCTTCCCCTCAACAAAACCAAACTCCCTCGACTATGTGCTCGCTTTCCTTCGCACAACACCAGCCCCTCGTCTAATCTTCTGTGCTCCTGAACTCCACATAAAAGTCACGTGCTCACAGTGAGACTTTTTCCTTTCTTATATGTTCTAAACCTTTCTTTGCCCAGCTGCTGGGAAAAGTACAGAAGCCTTTTAAAACCCGCTCCTTGCCTCCACTCTGCAGCCTTCTACTTTCCTATTAGCTTGAACTCAGCTCAGAGATCTGCCTCCTCCCAGGAAGCTCCCTCAAGGTCCCAGGACTCTCCTTTTCCTCACTGATATGCCTTTCTGCTCACATCAAATGCTCAGACGCTGCCCAGCACACCCGGGACCACTGAGGGCTGAACTTTTACTCTTTGAGGTCAGCTGGCAGAGGCATGACTTGAGAATCCTGACATACATGGTCAACTACAGCCGAGAGTATCATGACACCCACCCCACTTGCTTCCCTCCATCTCACCGCTTTGTGTCATCTTTACTATCACAGCAGGAAGAACAGGAGCCACTCATGTGACTTCATTAGTGTTATAATTATCCTGCCATACTATTAATTATTGTTGTACATATTATAGTATCTAACTTATAAGTCATGCATCGTTATGATGTGTAGGGAGAACTACAGTAAACCAGGAGCTCAGGCCTGTACTCTGGCTTTCGGATTATGGACCATTTTCCCCAAGATTATAGGGTGACAACTGTAGCTGCTGCTAACAGAAGGGTCTCATCTGACTTGATTTCACAGGCACTGCCCATCACCGTTTGGAGAGCGGAGTGCACTGCCTGTGCAGACAGCACATGTTCTGGCCCACCTGAGCGGTTGAATGTGCACAGGCTGCGAGCGCTGCATCTTCTGCCTCGGGGACGCCTGAGGCTGTCCCCGGGAGCTGGATGCTGACGGCTGGTTGCTGGCACTCTGGCCATTCTCAAGAAGTGGCACAGTGTCAGTGTCAGACTGCATGTTGCAAGCTGAGTTAAGGCTTTCCACGGATGAGTTAATATCGTTGTTCATTAGGACTTGAAGCCCAAGAGCATGCTCTGCACATAAAAAAGGCAAGAGGTGAAAAAAATGTCAGTCAGGGTGTAGAGTTCTACCAAAATGGTTACCTTTGATCAGGCCCTTAAACCAAACAGTATTTTAAAAATACTATGAAATCATATTAGTTACATACAATACATGGTAAGTCTGTGTGTATACATATACATGTATAGTTCAAAATAAAGTTATCCCACTTGGAATGATAACACTTCCTGCAAACGCTATATATCGTCAAGTAAACACCGCAGTGCTAGGCACGGAACAAATCTCCTTTCGGGTTGTTCGTCAGGGGGGTCCAGACCAATTCAGCTGTTGCAGCTGCTCTTGGCTGCCTTCTGGCAGTTAGAGGTAAGTCCCTCCCTACTGCTA
Source organism: Rattus norvegicus (assembly GCF_021556685.1). NCBI lineage: Eukaryota > Metazoa > Chordata > Mammalia > Rodentia > Muridae > Rattus > Rattus norvegicus. Next base: position 90,947,843 of record NC_141547.1, read on the forward strand.
AAGATACCATAGGGTTTAGACATAAGACTGGAACACCCAAGCTGGATCTGACTGGTAAGTCTCCTCCCTGAGGATTAGCTTTCACAATACCAAAAGGTGCTACAAAAGCTCCAAAGGGAAGAAGGTGGCCAACAGTCCACCCGGCTATGACACCCATGAAGCACAACAATGGCCAGCACGGCAGGACATCAACCGTGCAACAGTGGCACCCACATCTTGGTGGCAACCAATGATTTCTCTCATTTGACTTAAGGCCAGTACTGGAAACCTACCCAACTTCCCAGGGCAAGTGAGGAAATGGATATTTGAGGAGATTGTTTTACATCACTTTACTACACCAGCATAATTTCTAATGGGATTCTCTGCATCTTTACACCCACAGATAGCTCTAGCTCTCGCCTCCTTGCAACACATGGAAACCATTACAGAGAGCCTAGCTAGAGCAAGTATAGAGAAGGACTGGTCACGGGTGCTCAGATATGTCTACAACACAACTCTTGTGCTTAAGGGACACTGAGGAGGAAGGGACGGGAAGATGGTAAGGGGCAGAAGAGCAGAAGTCAGCAGTGAAGGTGTTTCCTAAAGTTGTCAACTTAACAACCGGACAAGAAGGGACCTAAACTGACTGCATCATAGCACGTCACAAGTTGTAAGATATGGCCAGCTGTGACCCCTAAGCCCCACACAAGGCTGGGAGTCACAGAATGCAAGACACTCTCATAGAGGTCAATGCCTCCAAAGTGTAGGAAGAAATAAGAGAGTGCATTTTGAACCTGCTTGTCATGCCCAGGCTGCTCCTACAGCCTCCAAGCCTAGGACAACAACTGGAGGTTTCTGTTTGAAGTCTCTTCAAGTCTAACACACAGTTAGCAATATACCCACCCCTAGGGGGACTGTGAGGGTGAAGTCAGGCGTAACCTGTTTTCTAATGGAGTCTGATACAGAATAAGCAGCTCCATTTCACCTGTTCACAGAAAACAACACAGACAGGCAACTGGCCTATCAGACAAGGAAGCATGCTTAAGGAATGACGTTACTTGCTTTGTTCCAGAAAACATCAGCAGTAGAGCGCATCTTGGATTTGAAAATAAATTTAGATGCTTGTTTGACTTGGACGATGAACAAGTGGGCTCGAGGATCTTTCTGGGTTTAGCTGGGCCAGTGATCCTGTGGTGCAGTGCTTGTCTGGGGTGCAGTGCTTGTCTAGGGCCAGTGGTCCTGTGGTGCAGTGCTTGTCTGGGGTGTGTGTACACGAGGACTTTGGCCTTCAGCACTACAATGTCTTAGGGGCCTCTTGTTTCTTAAGACTAGAGGATGTGATAACAAAAGATACTAAAGCTCACTAGAGAATACCTGGCAAGGTGTACATTCCAGGGATTAGTATCTCTCTGGTAGGTGAAGGAACAGGGCATAATTATGAGAATATATAGGCAAAAGCAAAAGAACCTTGAAGGGCCCTGGCTTGGAGCTATACGAGAGACCCTGACGGAAGCTGAATAGTGGAAGTGACCTATGGTGCATCTAGGCTCCAAGGTCACTAGGAGAGACAACATAGCAGGTTGCTGAAAACAGTGGTGATGGCTCTAGCCATCTGACTAGTGTAGCCACTGCTGGATAAGAGCAGAGACCTTGTGTGAGAGATGCTGACAAGCAGGGGACAGTGGGCTGTGCGTAAAGAGAGAATCGGTTCGGTGCACACAAGCATTCAGATTGGTAATGAAGAGGAGAAACTATATATAGATAAGGTTAAGGAGGAGGAAGAGGATCGTGATACAGCACAGGTTCTGAAAGGTCACATATTAACCCTTCAGTCAGATACTAAATGGACAGAGTGCTGAATTGGTAATTAAAAATGACCAAAAGCCTAGCATCACAGAGGGACAGTTGAGACACAGCAGAGCACTTGCCCAGTTAGGTGCTGCCTGTGGGACAACAATCTAAGACTCCAGCAGGGCAAGAGGGGGTCACACTTCAGAGTCTGCCATCTTCTGAGGGGACAGGCCTCTTACAGGCCTCCCCAGAATAGTAGTAGAGCAACATTTAGTCCACTTATAAAAGGAGGGAATCAGAGGAGGCTAAGGAGGAGACCTCAGTGGGAACAGAAGCTACACTATCGTTTACAAGTCTGGTGCTTATAGGAGAGTTCCAGAATACGTGCCTCCTGACACATCTACATTCAGGGCTAGTTAACATACTAACAATTATTTTGTTTTCCAAACAAGTATTTTGTTAACAATTAATAAACAATTGAGAATTATCCATGCTTCTACTCACAAGGAAGCATTTCTATGCTGATAGATCATTTAAGAAGCAACATTGGGTGAAACGCAAAGTTCTCTATACTAAAGGATATGTGTGTGGGAGGTGGGGTGGGGTGGGGCTCAGGCCAGGTCCTATTCACTGACTGAAAGAACCCCGTGCAAACCAAGTTTCGCTCCACGCAGAGCTACTTCCTAAGTGTTTAGACAGAAAGAACGTTGTAAGACACTGAGCCCTATTTCTCCTGCCCTAGTCCTAGAGAAACCTACTGGCAATGCGGTTCCTGGTCCGACAGCGCTCCCAACCTCTGAGAATACGGAATGGCTTGGTCCGTGCTGGCAGATTAGCATTCATGGCTCTTTTTCCCTGCGCTTGCTGTAGTCTTTGGCTGTGCCGACCCCTGGTGGCAGTCCTTGGTGTCTCCTGCCCTATTTCTTTTTTTGGGAACAGGTAAATTCCTGGGTCAGTTCTCTGTTGTAAAGTCAAAGTCAAAACAATTCTGATACTAATCAAATATTATTCATATAAAGCAGGTAGACTCTAGAAGACATAACACATGTACACAGATTGTTGTCCTCTCCTCTGAAGTGAACAATTTCTTCATCTGAATATACTTTATTGGGTGGTCTTTGAAAGGATGCCCAGCTAGTCTGATAACATTCAGTTATCAGCTTACAATCTCCACCAATCAAATGTAGCCACTGTACCTGGATTCGTCAACCTTCAGGCCTTTCAGAGCTGTGAGAACGGAAGTAAAGCCTCAAAGTCCTAAAATGGCTGCTCAGAACCAACCGGAGTATGTCCTGTGAGGATAACTACTAATTTATATGTTTGATACTCAGAACCAACCGGAGTATGTCCTGTGAGGATAACTACTAATTTATATGTTTGATACTCAGAACCAACTGGAGTATGTCCTGTGAGGATAACAACTACTAATTTATATGTTTGAATTTCTTTTAAAAAATTACTGACTTTTGAACTTCCTTAAGTTCTAATGTAGACTAAAAATGAAATCTAAACTATTTTTAAACAGCTGATTCTCAAGGGTCTACACTAATTTTATTTTTTAAGTACTGGAATAAGATATACTAAAATTATATTAGTTCTTTTTAGAAAATTATACATATTTATTTATGGCAAGGTGTGAATCACAGCAGTTGGGTGGAGGATAGAGGACAACTTTGAGGTTGGTTCTTTCCTTCTAATTACAATGTGGGTTTTGGGGTTGAACTCGGGTTGTCATGCTTGGAGGTGTCTTTCCCCACTGATCAGCCTCACATTTGGTTCTTGTAAATTTTCTATAAACTTATATTTTTCTCAATGAGGACCTTGTGTGTCTTTTCTATACATGTGGCCAACTGCTAAACTTCTGTGTTCTCACGAATCTGAGGAGAGCTACAATAACCCATTTGGAAATTTCTGCCAGTGAACAGAAGTGGAAGGAGACAGACTAATATGCTCTGATTGTCTACTCAATGCTAACCTGATGGAACAGGTTCCACAAGGGGAACCCTTTAGAAAGAATACTAGGAGAGAAAAGAAAACTGACTTTTATAGACAATTTTACCTTCAATGAATTTGTATGAATGTGTTTCCTCACAAACATGGCTGCCAAATCAAACTCTTAGTAGCGTCTCCCTTCCCTAAAGAGTCAAGTCCCAAATGGGCATGGACTTTGCCCCAAATATTTGAGGCCATCTGATCTCAAATTCACATCTCTTCTTGCTTCACTGTCATTAACAAACTCAAGGCTAGTTTTGTTTGGAAATACATGTAAATTTAGTTAAATAAATTATCATTTTGTTCTTAAGCCATGACTGGTAAATAACTATTTCTCACAAGCCAAGTAAGGTGTGCTGATCTGGAAAGGGCAGAGAGGTGTTGGCAGAGGAGGCTCTCCCTCCCAGGCGGGCGTACCTTAGCACCTTAACAAATAACACACTTCTTGGTTCATAGCACCATCTAGTGTCTTTTTTACGGGAACTGGAGATTAACGGTGATTCTGGGTTTTCTTCACTGAATTATTTTGTCTCGTTAAAGACGGTTGCATTATGCATGTATGATGTATCCATTGTGATGGCCCAATCTTCACAGGAAGCCCCCACGCCCCTCCCCAACGCCTGGGACCATGCAGCGCCTTCCTCGTTGAGAAATGAGGAGCAACATAGGCAAGCTTGTGTGACTGTGACTTAATGACTGCGTCTCTGGGAAGAAAGAATTAAACAGTATGTCTACATGAGAAATTTCTGATTCTTCATTTTGGACCATGTTTTTGCTGCCATTTTCCTAGACTTGAGTCAGAGACATGGCATATATTTGCTACCCTATGTCATCCCAACAAGGACCTTCTTCTCTAAGCACCTTCTGTGCTTGGAAAATCTTTTGAAGTTCAGTTATATGCTACTTTATTTGTGTTTTCTGATTTGTCATTTCGTGGCAGTCACTTAAAAGGCTTGAAGACAGAAATGACTATCAACACTCTTTCAAAATACACTTGAAGCTAAAAACATGACCTATGGAACGAGACTTCACTACAAAAAATAATTTTTGGTACTGAACAACTGTCACGGTTCATACTCCAATCTGAGGGGGCAGAAATCAATTTAACATGTGAGAAGTGTTACACTGGGAAGTTCTAATTCACTAATATTTTATTAAGCATATTTAATAACTAGGTGAAAGATGTTAAGATCCACTCTAGCTTTTCTGTTTTTTTAAAAAAGTAAATGAAGGTATTATTAGTGTCCTTTAAGATTTCATACACCCATGGATTCAAGTACACAGATCAAAACATATTTGGGGGAACAAAATCTATACATCTACTTTAAATATTTGCGATTTTTGTCATCTTTCTAAAGCAATGCAGTATAGCCTATATTAGTAGTTCTATAGAATTGTTTGCTATAAACAATCAACTAGTTCCTATTTTATATGCAAACAGAACACCATTTGGCTCTTGAAACACAAACATCTACAGTCTTAGTTTCTATGGGATCTTGAAGTCTATGTGTACAAATGAGAAAAATTATACATATCAGAAAGAAAGCAAAGGGAGGGTTGAGGTGTCCAGAGTCTAGGGGCAGAGAGAGAGAGTTGATACTTGTGGGTTCAGAGTTGGAACTGGACAGAGTTTTGTGGCTAGACCTGGGTACCAGCTACACACCAATATGACTACTTTTGCTTTTTTTTTTAATTATTTAAGGACTTTTTTTTTTTTTTTTGGTTCTTTTTTTTTTCGGAGCTGGGGACCGAACCCAGGGCCTTGCGCTTCCTAGGTAAGCGCTCTTCCACTGAGCTAAATCCCCAGCCCTTTTTGCTTTGTTTTTTGACACATTGTCTGGCTATCTATCTCAGTCTCCTAAGTGTCTGGAATACAAGCATGTATAACCACACATGACTCTAATTTCCTACATTAAAAAATACTAAAAAAGCAATTTTAAATAAACTTAAGATTTTTAGATACCTTTGAACATGGCCATTTAAAGTCCCAGTTTCACTGCTTTCCTTGATAGGCCTGTGCCGGAATGAAGTCATGCTCCACACTCACACTTCAGAGATGAAGCCTGCTCTAGCCTAATGTTACTGTACTCTCTCAGAGCTTGGTCACTCACAGCCCAGGGCTCGCCTAATCTGGGTTCTTGATCCTAGACCCTGGGCACTTGATCCTTGTGCAGAGCATACCCCTAAGAATCACTTTATCCTAACCGAGAACCACTTTCCTAGCTGTTTTTTCTCAACTTTTCCAGCATTGCCCACTCAAACATGTCCCACCCCATGATGAGCTCGAGGCATATGGGCATGGATGCTGATCATGATGGCCATCATAGGACTGGACTCATCAAAGTTAGACTTCAGAATGGCATCAGGTGAACAGTAGTGACACCAGCATGGCCAGGGAGAAATGCCAGGAGGAATCCTTGAGAAAATCAGTTTAAGGTAAAGAGGAATACCCTAGTCAGGAGACAAAACAAGAATGGGAAACCCCTGAGGCAAAGGTGTGTGAGCAAATATTAAGGATGCTCAAGAGTGCCTGACACTGTCTGTGGGGAAGCTCTCCAGGTTGTACTGTGAGCACTGGCTTATTATAGGGGCACAGAAATGCTGCCTGTTTCTAAAGTGAGTTACAGTTAGCATGGGGTCCTCTTCCTCAGAAAAATGAATCTTCAGTATAAAATTAATGTTTGATCAGTACTCAGGATAGTGGCAGGAAGCAGTTGTTCACTGTGGACACATCATAATGGCGTGTGTGAAGCTCTACTGCCAATAGAGCCTCAATCAATAGAACTATGGTAAACAGAAAGTTTGTCTACTTTATAGACAGTTGGGGCCCACCATACCCCAGGGGCAGCTAAGTGCCATAGGCTAAAGCCTAGGGCAAATCAAAGTATCTTGGTGGCTGTGTAACTGCAAGCTACTCTCCACCCTTGAAAAACAACAACAACAGTAACAACAGAACAATAAAAAAATGATTGATTGCTTTGTATTTTGATTCCTATGAGATTTATTTTTAAAACAATGTTTCAGGGAACTGTACAATAGTTTCATTTTAAAAAATAAGGAAAGCTACTTATTTTACTCAATGATTCCATGTATTAAAACTAAAGAACTGGCACTGGGTGTTCAATAAGTGTCCCATGGTACAGTGTCCTTCCTCAGATTTTATAGGATCCTCCCACAGTGTTCAAGGAAGCACCTGGGCATGACTAAGTCTCTTCCCAGTTCTTTAAGGTGACTTGGATTCCGCACCAAAGACCCATACAACACAGCAAAGGAATTTTCCACTACCCAAATGTGTCAGCCCGCCAAATGGAAACCAAAGACCTGAGCTGCAAATTACATTGTAAAAGCACAGATACAGCCATGCAATTTCTATTTTTACTTTCAGAAGATACCTTGTATGTGTACACAAGCTACAAAATAACATTCCAAAAGGACAAGAGATAAACTGTATCTTCCTTACCAATTTAAACTGTTTCTTTTCAACCTTCTAATTTCAATTCCTACTTTTTCTATTACATCATAAATCAGGCAGAAGCCTGGATACAAGAAACTATATAAATAACTTGTCACTTTAGAAGGTTCCCATTTTCCACAACCCTAAAAATATTAGTCTAAGAACACTGAACTCGAAAAAGGAAACTCAAGGTTATGGTCCAAAAGTCTGTCACTCATGGGTATTGAGCTCTCAAAGAGTCAATGTTTTAAAACCAAATAAGACACTGAGGAATCTTTATCATCATATTAAGTAGAAACACTGTGCACTCAAGAACTTAACTCTATAAATTCAAAATCTATTCACCTCCTCAATGCTGCTTCATTCACACATATTTAAGAGAGTACAAACTGCCTATCCATCCTCAGTTAAGGTAGTGGGTACAAAGGTTAAAATAGACCAGCTCCGTGTCTCTATACTATTTGTAAAGCATTTCGTATTTTTAAATGTTTACCAGAGAGAGTATTTGAGAAGAACATGTTTATCCTGACTTGAACATTATACAATGTATACATGTACTAAAACATCACATGGTACCTATAAATATGTGTAATACTTATGTCAGTAAAAAAAAAAAAACCCACAAGCATTGGAAAAGGGTTAAGGTACTGAATATAAAGTAGCGGGGAAGGATATAAAAATTGTTATTTTACAACTTTTGGAAAAGTAATTCCTTCTTTGAGTTAAAACCTGCTCTAGTTTAAGTGGTACCTATCAGGGTATGTCCAGTAGGAATGTGAGCATGGGCTCCCAACTGAAAGGGATGATTTTTGGCTTCAGCTTAGGGGAAGCGGGAAGGTACAGCAGGCTTGTATCCTCAGATGAAGGGATTCTTGGCAGAGTGAAGTTCTTGGTCTATAAACACACTCCAGAGGCCAGCACTCCTCCCAGCATGGGTCTACTCAGTGCTTAAGGGAGAGAAGTTGACGCCACCTCTGTTTACAGGCAAGGCAGTCGTAGAAAGGGCACTCGGCTCTCAGAAGAGCCTCAGTGTTAAGGCATCAGAGGCTGAAACCATCCCAGGAGACCCCAGAGCCAAAAAGCCCAGGAGACAAAAGCTGGCTTCTAGGACAGAGACTAGACTGCAGCTGTACCAGCATTGCAGGTTCAGACCAGGGCTGGGTAGAATAGAACATCCAGAGCCATCTCCTAATATGCACAAAGTGCAGGGCTACTTGGGGTTCTGTGGGTGAAAACATGTTCTTGGAATGCACCTGGAGGTATGAATCCCACTCTTTAGGGCTGGGCACAGGATATAAGTAGAATTGAGTTCCTGCTAAGGTCTGAATTTTTGCAGGTCTTGAAACTAGGTACTAGGGCCAACTTGCATGGAGTTGGTGGGTGGGACCTCTGGTAAGTGATTAGGTCAAGAGGGCTTTGTGTCAGAAATAGGATTAGACACACTCGCCCCTCCTACAAGCTGCAAACACAGCCAGAAGGCAGCTGTGAGGAAGGTGGTGCATCTGCAGAGGCCTCTATCTTAGACTTCTGCTCTGTTGAGGTTAGTGCAGTACATCCCTGTTACTTATATGCCACCTAAGCTGTGGCACTGGCTTGTGGCAGTCTGAAGGGATTATGACCGTCACTAAGTGAATGCTTGCTCTTTTCATAATAGTTTTTATGTTATCAAGAATAAATACATAACCCTAAGCAGCACCTTCTTGAAGAACTGACTCAGGAGCACAGGCTCCTCTCAGTCAGAGTGTGACAGACACGTATCCTGATAGAACACGTTCTACGCAGATCTCATAAGCTGGATGCAGATAAGAAAAAGAACGTTACTTTTTTATTTCTGCCTTTCTCTGAAAGGTTGCAATTACTAATGACAAGGACAAAACTGAGCTGTCATTTTCTCAGTACCTATAAGGTGCCATGTCCTATGTGGCACATGTCACAGGGCAGGCTCTTTCTCTAGCTATTTCTAATATCCTACCAAACCAGCCAAGTAGTCATTTTTTTTCTACTTTTTTCTTTCCAGGTAAGGAAACGGGGCTGAGTCATTCAACTTCCGCAATGGAGACTAATGAACAACCTATGGGTCATTTGGAAGAGAAATGCCTCCCACTTGGTCCCCAGATGGCTACACCATTTGTAGAGTGACAGAGGTGCAGCCTCACTGGAGGAATTTCATCACTAGGGGTGGGCTTTAGGGGTTTATAGCCTCAGCTCATTTCTAGCTTGTTCTTTGCTTCCTATGTTTGGTTAAAATGATCATTCTGCTTCCTGAGTCTTCATAGAAATTTGGTCAGCTGGCTTCCTGCTCTGACTGACTGCTGACATGCTTCCTCCCGCCATTTTGGACTCCCTTCTGGAACCATAATCCAAAATAAAGTGGTCTGTAAGCAGCTTTTGGTTAAAGTATTTTATAACAAAGAGGAAACAATATACGACCTAACTCAAAAGTTGGACACATTATCTCCTTACATGTTAATTACTTTCTTTAGTTCTTTTTTACCTGATATAGATTTCAATTTTCTATCTCCCTTTGTCACTAAACTTGAATTTCTACATGGCTGGAATTAAGTTCTTTCATTTTTGCCTCATCACCTAACATTGGGGTCTGGCACAGAGTAGGTACTAAATAGTTGAGTAAGTTCATAAAGCTACAGTCTTTCAGGAAGTTAAACATCCAGTCAGTTAAACTCTGTGGTCAGCTACATCTCTACTCTTTCATTCCTTAGAAAACTGCCACAGGTTAGACTGTGAGTAGACAGATGTGAACTCGTTCATTGTCCTTCCATTAGTAGTTAGGATGCAGTCATTCACTACACAACCTACCCAAAAGGCACACAAGTTCTGCAATAGAGTTTCAGTTATTTGGCATGAAAGCATACTATTTAAAAAGATAGCCAAAAAGATAGCCGAGTTAAGGACCTGCATGCTAACTTCATCTTGTAGGATTATTAAATCAAAGACTTCTAGAGTCTAAAATCAAAATTGAATCTAGAGTCAGAGGCTTGAATGACAAGGCACTTACGTGCTAAGTGGTGAAGCAGAAAATTAGTTAATCAGTAGACGCTAGACTCTAATAGCTACTGATTGGTGATCTCTGCTAACAGTGCTTAACTCCATTGAAAAACTCACTGCAGACCAGCACGCACCAGAAACATACAAGAAGAAGACAGCCAAGAAATCATGTCCAATCTAAGAGTTTATAATTCCTCATGCTGTCTGATACCAGACCAGTTATCATGATGTACAAGTGTCATTATCTGGTAAGATAAATGGCCAGAGCTATTTAATTTTCCATAATGCAGAAGGAATGTAGACACTAGCGATTTGGTGGGAAAAGAACGAGAGGTAATTCTTCCACTTTTTAACATCCTGACTCTAACAAATGTATTAGGCTTTAGTACAGAAGTGAGGAAAATTTCGGTAATTCCACCCCTAAGAATATGCCCATGAGACTTGAAATCTAGAGATTTAGACACTCAAATGCTAATGGCCACAAGAGCCAAAGGTGGAAGAAAATTGAATAATCATCTATCTACAGATGAATGGAGGCCAACATACCAGAATGTTATTTAGCAGTAAAAGATATGAGGCTATAATATAAGTTAATATAGACTAGTGGTTAGAAAGACTAGTGGTTATAAGAGGCAGGAGGATTTACTGCTTAATTGGCTCAGAGTTTCTGTTGGAGGCTAAGAGAGCCTTGGAAATAGCTATTGATGACGGTTGTACAGCACTGTGACTAAAAAGAGCAGCACTGAATTATACCCTTAAGATGGCTACAATGATAAATTTAATTTTATGTATTTTTCCATAAGAAAGTTTTTTTTTTTTTTTTAGAAATTGTTAGAGTAGCTTTAAGTATTAGAAAATGAGCCATTTTGAAGTAAAGTGTAGCCCTTTCTGTTGGTGCAGCTAAGAAATACATGGAGTGTTTTTAGCAACTGCCACATAAAAATAAGCAGCTTATGTTAGGAATGAGATAACCAAACAGGAACGACAAATCCTCTTTGCCAGAGAGAAGTAAGAGGTCAAGGAAAGGCACAGCTAATCTTTTATTCTATACATTAGGTCCCTTGTAAGGAACTGGCAACTCTGGGTCCCACATATTTGTAATCCTAAAGTTGGTATCAGAAATGAAGGAAGCAAGAAGGAACAACATGGTGTCTTGGTCCTAGTCAGCCAAGTATCCCAGGAACCTTATATACTGAATTTGGTTCTGGGTGTTGGGTGTGGGGACAAGAGGATAGTAATTTGGGGAAAGCACTGGAAAGGTACCCTGAAGGTTCCTGTGGGGCTTTATGCTTGCCTAGACACAAACTGATCCACTTTCTCCCAGGAAGGGAACGGCCTCTGTACTGCACTGCCAGAGAGCTATAACACCCCAGGACTGCTCACCACAGACTCCCAAGTGCTGTGTGTGTGCCAAGAGGGAAGATGAACATTGCACTTGGACACACTTGAAAGAGGGACTGTGCCCTTGTATTCCATGAACCCTCCCTCGGAGCATTGGCTTCCTTGATTCCCACTCAGTTGGTTTCCCTAGTTTTCGTGTGAAGTGAGTGTTCAGAATCAGAAGGAAGATAGCACACTTGATGTTTCTGCCTGCCCAGACTCTTTGCTATCTTTTCTATGTGACACTGTCTTTACTATTTACAAGAACTAAAGTTAGTTTCTTTCTTTTCTTTCCTTCCTTCCTTCCTACCTAACAGAAGACAATAATACCATGCATGTTACATACATTGTTCCTCCCTACCATGGAGGAGGGGCTAAGTACCATTTAGTGCCTGTGTCATTTAAACAGAAATTTGTATGTACATGCACTGTTCTCTAGGGTTACAGGACAGAGGTCTTAGCCTTTAAGCATGAAGAGCCTCACTTCTAGTTTATTCTTGTTATTCAAATAAAGGACAGAGTTCTTTCATTTTTCTTTAATATTGGAACATATTTGCTATATTCATCCCTAGCTTATGATGATAAACACCTTTGTGTAATTGACTCCAACTTGGGTATAATACTTCTAAAGATTAAACTAAAAGAATTTGATTAATTACGGAGTTATTTAGATTTTAAAATGTGTTAAAATGTGAAACAGGCCTATAATTTTGGCTTCTATACTATTTCAAATATATTTATAAATACATTTCAGTAGAAGCATTCTTATGCCTGTATCTCTCTGAAATACTCTGCATAGACAGACAATATGTGTTCCTTCAAAATTTTGTAATATTCATCTGGAAACTGTAGATATTACTGAAGGAAGAGTCTTGATCACTGGTTCCCATTCCTCTAGAGCTATTTAAGATTTTTTTATTTCCAGTTTCAGGTTTCAGCTCAGTGGTAGAGAAAGCACTTGCCTATGCCTGGGGTCCTAGGGGTTCAGTACCTAACACCACATCTACACAAAGATTTGCCTATTTCAAGAGCAGATATGCTTTTACACTGTTGCGATCATTTATCTATATTTTCACATTCACAGCACGAGATCTTGTTTCTAAAACTCTAACATGCTACTAATATGGTTTGCTTTGATACAAGTCTGTGGGCTGTGATATAACTTTCTATTTACTTAACACAAAAGACTAGCTTTGATTTCATTATTGTTTACTGATCTATTTTTATTTCACTGAGTTCCTATTTTAACTTTTGTAATTGCTTCCTTTGAAACTGCTCAGATTTACTCTATATACACTCTTTTAGCTTCAGCCATCCCTTTTGGAAGACAGAGGTGAGGCTCTACATAGCACTTGAGCAGTGTGTGGACACACTTTCTATCTGCCATACACTCATGCCCATTCCGTTCTAAATGACTGGCATTTCCAGCATGATTCCTTGTGTAGGCCATGAGTGAAATAAGGGTTTGTTTTAAAGTTTCTACAAACATGTTACGTGTTTTGTTTTGACATTTGATTTAATCACACTAGGTCAAAGAACGAGGCTTGCATGAAATGGATTGCTTAAAATTTACTGCAACTTTCCATATATGGCCAACTTCTCAAAAAAGTCAAACAGGTTGAGAGAAGACTCTAGAGTGTCTGGTGGGTGTAAGGTTGGAGGTGAATCTTGAGTGCGAACCTGTGGATACCATTATGGATATGCTTGGAGTCACCTTACTGTCTTGTATCTTCTGTATGACTTCATTTTTCCTTTCCTGTCTTATTTTTTCTTCTTTTTCTATATGGCAGTTCGATTTTAAGAAAAAAAAATTCTCATTTTTCTGTTTAGTAACTATAGATATATATGTTCTTTTAGTAAGTATAAACTTTTAGCTGCATTTAACATTTTCAAATATATAATCAAGGCTTTTCACAAGTCTTTCCACATTTTATTTCTCCTAACTAGATTCTCTTCAGGTTTGACTCATACTCACTGATGACTCCCAAAATCTGAGTATGTGGTGTTCACTTTGTCCCCGTTTCAACAATTTGCATGGCATTGCACTAACAATACCATGCTAGTTTCTCTCCACTGCACTGTTACCTGCTTGCCTTTTCCCCTCAATGCTCCCATTCCCCTTTCCTGAAGTAGCACCTTTGATAACCTTTTTCAATATGAGAAATGAAACCAAGGGCATATGCCTGGTAAGCAAGAGCTCTACCACTCACTTATGTTTTCCCAGCCCTGAATCCTTCTTTCAACAAAGCTTGCCAGTAACTTGTTTCCCGAAGAACTGCTTGAAAAAGTGTCATTGTACCTTACTAGAAAGGATACATTGGTATAAAATTCTAGATAGAAAGTTACCTTTCCCTTAGTGCTTTGAAACAAATTAGATTATCTGACACTGTTGTGCCCAGGTGGGTTATTAGTCTCAGTGTGTTAGAACATGTATTTCTTCCCTTTAGATCTTCCTTGGCTTCATTACTTTGGACTAATCTCTATTTGTTCTTGTTGGTTCTGAGGCTACACTACCAGGCCTTTCTTTGGTTCTCTTTTTTCTTCTGGTTTGACATGCTATGTGAAGAAGAGGGCTAAGGGAAGCCAATGTCACAGGTGTGCTTAAAGGTTAAAACTCTGAGGGCAATAGGCAGTTGAATTTCATATGAAAACATGATCCTTTCCCCTTGAAGTCCTATTTCAGGTGCTGTGACACATCAGAGTCCTAGCTTCCACTGGCTGCTCCATAGCCAATAAGAGAAGGAGAACACACAGGAAGCCAACTTTACCTACTGTGTAGAGTAGTTGAGAGTGGAGGATAAGAGATATGTTCTTGGGAATTCCAGATAACACCTGGAATATCTCAACTTCAGTGAGCTCATTTGTCAGTGGTAGGCTATACTGAGTTAAAATTCACACCTCTCCTAATGGACATGTATTCTTTTACTTATATTATATGTACATCTTATATCTATAGCTTATATCAAATATATCATACTTATTATTTGAAAATGTTCTGAGGTGTGAACCTGTGTTTGTCTACTGCAGATGATGGCTCTTTTATGAGGTGCTTGATGCCTGAGAAACCTTATTTGGTTACACAGTACACCTCAACACTGATTTTTTGCTAAATATCATCCTTTTTCAAGAAACAATAAGAAAAATATGACAACTCGTACCAGCTCAAAACTCTGTGACTTCTTGAACTTACACTCACCAGCAGCCCAGCAACGGGCTGTGTGCATTCCCCCAGTGTCACGTCAGGATCACATTCTTCATTCTTGATTAAAGTTTTCACTTATTAGACCTAATTTATCAAATTACTTTCATATTCATTTAGAGACATTTCCTTCTTCCCCAGAGTGATGCCCTCAGAAACCCAACAGTATAGAAGAAATGAGAAAAGAGAAGACAGAAGCCATAAGTATATACATGCAAAACTAGCATAGCTGAAAAGCACGAAAAGGCCCAAACACACAGGATTTTGCTGTGAAGTTACTCAACAGAAAACTCAGCAGCAGGTCCCAGGGTGAAAGGACCCTAAAGTTAAAGAAGAGAACCCCTGGAGAAGGACCCCAGTAGGCAATGGTGAATTGTCTTTGTGCAGAACCCAGTGAGAGGCGAGTCCCAGATAATTCACGCAAAACAGAACATAACTTTTGGCTCACTGAAGTTTGTTCATCCAAAGAAAATATATAGGGTGGGAGAGATGGCTAAGCAGTTAAGAGCGGTAGCTGTTCTTCCAGAGGTCCTGAGTTCAATTCTCAGCAACCACGTGGTGGCTCACGACCATCTGTAATGGGATCTGATGCCCTTCTGCTATGCAGGCATACAAATAGAACATTTATATACATAAATAATAAATAAGTCTTAAAAAAGAAAATGTATAATTCTGTGTATGTTAGATCTTATTGGTCTTAAGAGAAAAAGAAGATGCTGGTGTTTTAATCTGTTAATGCCAGGAACATTTTAGAAAATACAATTGGGTTTTTGTATCCCTAGAATTTACAATTATAGGTTCAACCAGGCACAAATAAAAAATACTTGGAAAAATTTCAATCTTACTAAACATACAGATTATTTTCTGTGTCACTGTCCGCCTAACAACACAGTATAACAGGTGTTGCAACAGTGTCACGCTGTGTCAGGAATGCTAAGCATTGTAGCAGTGATATAGCAGTGAAGTTCTTGAGTAGTTGCAAAGTTAGTCTGTTCTTACCTGGTTGGCTTCTTGGTTGTGGCGAAAACCCAGACTTAGCTAGGTTTTCGGATTTGGACGTTGACTGCCCCACTTTGTCCTAAAAAAAAGAGAGAGACAACAGAGTGAGGGGAGGCATCATACCCGGCTGGCTCGATGTGTGCAGCGTGCAGTTTCTTCTTTTCTTCCAATTCTATCCATATATATATATATATATGGATATATATATGCAATATATATGCAAATTGTAATCTGTTGTCAAAGGAGCTAGATTTTTTTATTTTTGTTTTAGAATTCACTGAAGAGTAATTAAAAAGGACAGCTGTCGACTGCTCAGTTCAGGCAATGAATGTCAATAATCAACACTCCATAGAGCGCACACTAGAACCATAGTAACTATCACTGGCCTTCCTGGGCCAGAAACATCCAGAGACGGGTCATACAGAGCTCCTTGCAAAGGACAGGGAACTCAGTGGCATGCTGACAAAGTCTTAAGACAAAGTCTTAAGGCAAAAATTAAAAAAGCACATATATAATTCTAGAAAAGTATCTTCATAGAAACAGCCCAAGATGGTAAAAGAAATGTTAAAATATGGGTAGAAATATGCTACTTTATATCCGTATGGTTAAAAAAAAAAGAGCAGTGATTAACTCTTGGTAGTCAAATGTCAACAATCTCTGATAAATCTGTAAAATCTGTGAACATCTTGAAAACATACATACTACTTCTGTAATTAGAAAGGTTTTGAACTGTGCCAAAAGCGCAAAATGTTCATTAGGTCCACTTAATATACAGCCACAAGCAGGGCACAGATGCCACTTCGATTGCAGTGGGATCATATCCCAATAGATAAACATAAACCAGCAATGTCTGAGGTGAACATATCCAACGAACTCCACACTGCCCTTGAGACACGGAACACTACAGAGGCCACCATGAGGTCCAGCAGGAACTGTGGTTCATTCACATCTACTGCCCAGTATAGCAAGATAGCACAATACGACGCACCATTAGTCTAGGAAATGATCCAAGCTTAAAATTCAAAAAGTCTGTGCTGAATTATGTTGCTTTTACACAATGATAATGTCAAAACTTAAGCAGGACAATCATAGATTGAGGGAAGGTCATCTATCACTGATTAGTAGCAACCTTGTACCTATCCATTGTTCCCAGCATGCCAAGCTGCTACAGCATCAGATTCTTACTCTGTCAATGTCAAGAATATTTCAGAATATACAGTTGGTCTTCTGTGCTTTTATTACTTCCCCCGTGGATTCCAACAACTGCACTGGAATGGTTAGAGGCAGAAACACTTCATCTGTGGTCCTATGGACTATCAACAAACACAAAACCCATCGTCATTTATCCAGTTGGTGGCTTCACATTATGTGCAACAGAAAATGGAGCACTGCAAGGGTTGTTGAGTTTCATAGGAATTGACCACCGGTATCAAGTTGCTTCTAGGACTGTAGCAACTCCAACAATATGAATAGGAAAGGGGATGAAACACAGAGAAGTCACTTTGGCCTTATTTTCTTAAATTTCTGTAAGTTACTCTTTGATCTTTGCTTATACATATTTCTTCGTTGAACTGGAGCCGAATCCATGTTTTAAGTATGAAGTTTGAACTCTATTAACTCACTTAGAGATCTCAGTAGTTTATCTCAAAGTAAGCATGGTACGCTTGAGTTCTTGCTCAGGGTGGGGTGCGATTTCAGACTGACCGTTTGCTTTCATCTTGAGTTTTCTTCAATTTTCTTTCTGACTTGATGAACTACTCTTTTATATATCTGACATTTATTTTGGTGATTAGTAGGAAGAGAGAGATTTGACAGATGTCACCCAACCAATTTGTGTTTTCTGTTACTATATTAAACACCCAAGATAACACTTATTATCTTGGTTTAATTTGACTCCATTTTTAAAATTTGGTTTATAACTGGTTGGCCTCATGACTTCTGGATACCTAGAGATGCCAGGTGGCAACAGCAGGGAGTCCATGGTGACTTGATTACCTCATAGCCAAGACTTTCAAGAAAGTGGAAAAAGAGAGCCAGAGACAAAGAAGTGGCTGCCCTCAAGAGCAAGTCCCCATCGTCTCTCCCTAGGCTTGACCTCCCGAAGGTTCCATCACCTCCCTAAGGTGCCACCTAGAAGAGCAAACCCTTAACAAGAGTCTTTGGGCAATAGATGACTTGCAAACTACAACACTATTTGTCACCCAATCCTTCCTTTTGCTTGCTCTAGGTTACTGTGCACACATTAAGTCTTGCTTGCATTTGCACGCGTGCGCGTACACACACACGCACACACACACACACACACACACACACACACACACATCCTTCTTAGCTCCCTACTCATCAGTTCAGTACATCTGTCTGCTCTTGGGCTGACATCCTGCATTTTCCACACACACATAGCCCGCCAACAGGTTTTATCATCAGCAGAGTATTTCCTTTCTCACTTCTTTTACATGAACATCTTAGTCATCCTCTTTCAAGCAAATTTCTGAGCCAGGAAAGATTTAATACAGATTTAGAAAAGTCATAGAGCACATAGCTTCATTCATAAAGGCTGTATATCTGACAGTGGGTACACCATACAACCCAGGTATTCAGGGACATCAGTTAGCTTTGTATAACTATACTCTATGATGTTTGTTCAATGATAAAATTGCCAAAGAACACATTTCTCACAATGTATCTATGGTATGGCTTTAATTTTAAGGTTTACTTGAAATATTAAAATGTCTCATCTAAAATGCCCTTGAATGAGTAGTACCACTAATGGAAATGCTGCTATCACCCCACTAGCCTGGACGTAGTTCCCAGAATACTGGGAAGCCTGTACCAAGATATACAAACCCATCATTTCTAGGAGCTCGAGAGACTGTGTTCTAGTGGCTCAGATCTCATTCAGTTGTACTTAAATATACCCTCCTCATCACACACACGGCCCTACCTGACAGCACCTGGCTGTGTCTTGTGAACACTCAGGTCTGAGGCCTCTTCTCTCATGCACTCACAGCACAGCACTTCCCCTGAGAAACCTCAGAAATCAAAAGTACATTGGGCTACATGGGTGCACCTACTTAAAAGGCAAGTAGCTTGCAGGCAGAACTAAGGCAAAATAGTATAAACTAGATTTAGAAATAAAAATATAGCATGCCTAGTTAAATCTGTGGTTTAGACAGAAAATTATTTGGTATAAGAATGCAACCAAATATTACATAGTATTACCAAATATTTATTACATAGTATTACCTGTAACTTATCTACAGCGTCTTGGGGCATTTTCTACTTCATCTGGCAACACTTATGAAGCCTCAAGCAACCGTTTAAATGTGGTACGATCATGAAATCCCACTATGAACTACATGTGTTTGTAAAATCCCAGATGAAACAAAAGACACATTTTAAAATTAAGAATTCTGTCTCTATGAGAAGTCAAGAAGATTTAACTCATGGTGAGTGAGCCTTAGCTGAAATGTCTGAGACTAAACAATTTTTCACATTAAAAGAATATTTCGGAGTATCTGTGCCCAGATAGATAGAGCTTAGGAATAAATTTCAGGTCAAAACACGAATCAGTTATGTGTCATGTACACCTTTTCCTCACAGTAGACATATGGCATACTTTTATTAATTATATACAGGGTCAGGGACAGATTTTCTAATTGTGGTCTCATATTTTTTTACAAGAAGTTTTTAATTTTAGAGTTCATATTTCAGGTTTTTCAATTTGAAGCAGTAAACCCGTGTACTACAAATGATGACATTTGTAAAATGAAATCAAACCCTCAAAGACAGAGGAGTAAAGTTACCTACTGACTGTGGCATTGACACCCACAAGGTCAAGAGCCAATGTCTGCCCACCATTCCGAGGCAAACAATGTCACACTGCCAGGAGCGAGGGAATGGACAGTGAGGCCAGACTGAAGGCTTCCTCTTCAGGTTAGTTCCTGTTTATCTGCATGTCTGCTTCCTAGCCTCCTGGCCTCCTCCAAGACAGAACTGGGCAGGGAGCGAGAGGGGGACCTGTGGTCCAGTCTGCCTAAGCAGGAGGCCCAGGCAGGGGCTTGAGAGGAAAGCTGAGGCTCTTCTTTGAAGGATAGACTAACAGTAAACACTTTTTAGAATATGCTTCTTAATCACTATGCTGTCTACCTCCAGAAATAGAAGGGAGGGCTAGGAGTGTATTTCAGAAGTTCTTTACCTGAAGCCCTACAGGGCACTTTCTTAGTTAATGCTGGACCTTCTCAGATTCATGTGGTTTTGGAAGTACTTTCTAAAGTAAAATCTGACTGCCAAGCACATTCAAGTAGAAACATGTCTTTGTGAAACAGGAACAGGAAAAGCCCACCCTCTCTTGGGTGCCCCAATCTGGGACACTATACTAAATGGTGCAGTGGTACTCACACAAAATCCTGAAATTGGTGAAAAAGGACAGCGAGGATGGTCAGCTCCATTCTGTCTCTGTTTTAAGACAGCAGGACTGCCTGGGCTGCACCATCAGATCCCTGGACCTTTAGCTTCACAAAATGGTGGCCAATGGAGCAAGGTAAGCCAGGAGGGACAAAAGCTGGGAAGAGGTTTGATGATCTTAGGTTTCATAAGCAATATATTAGTGTGCTGTGTAAAGGACTCTTTGGAATTCTTGCTGAGACCCTCGCCTAGTGAACAGACAGTTTAATTTCTCATTCTACTTATCAAGGACCCAATGCTTCAAAGCTTGGGGAAGTGACTTGGGGAAGAAGAACAAGTAGCAGTGGTGCGTGTGGGGCCTAATTCAAAGGAAGACCAGTGACTGCTATGTACTGACCATCTGTGCGCTAGCTGCCATTCCTCCATAATGTTTTGGTTTACAACAATCTTTGACCATCTATGTTCTTTGGAACATCAGTTGGGATGACTGGTACACCATGCTTGAGTCCCCAATAGGAGGTGGGGAGAGGATTTTGTCCAGGTGCCCAGTGCATAATTCACTGGTATAAGCCCATCTATTCTTAATAGTAGATGTTGCTGTAGCTACTTTCCCTACAGTAACAGACAATTTGGTGAATGCTGCAATCCTGGCACTCGAATCCCTCTTCTGGTGAGATGTACAAAATCAGCTGCCTCAGTGGGTGAAATGCTCACCACAAATCATCTGCAGCCGTGCTTTTGTCCCACATGGCCCTGCCTGTTTAGATGACACACACTTTATATCTATGTAAAGAGCAAAGACCTATGTCAACCAGGCATGAAGCCCAGGCCAGAATAGTTTCCAAGAGCCCAAGGAGAGAAGAGAAGCTCAGCGTGCCAGCTGTCTCTAACAAGGAGGGAGGGTAATAGTTTTTAATCTGTAACGGTGTGATTTACACCTTTTGCTCATAATTCTATTTATATAAGCTGCTGAGTCTAACATGAAAATTGTTTGGGCCATTTCTGGCTAGCCTTCAAAAAATTGTGTCCTATATGCATACATGTGTATATATGAATAGATGATATGTGTTAAGATGTGTGGGTGTGTATATGCATGCATGCTCAAGTTCCCACTTAGATCTGCTACTAACCTAACTACTATGACCTCTGAAAAGCACAGAATAGCCCTAGTACTCAACATCTGGCATTTCTTCAATGGAACTAGCTCCAAAGGAGGCTACTTTTGACAGCATCAGCAAAAGCAATTTTCAATGGCTTAGCTTTAGCACCCGTTCTGTTATGCTAGACATCACATTCAGTTATTCATGGTAGAGTTTTACAACGTCTCATACTTTAAAACACCTACACTGAGATGTTACATAGCTTACGCTTCCTCTGTTGTACGTGTACAATCCAGTGAGTGCTGGTATCAAGACACAGAGTATAACCCTCACCATGTTCTAATTTTAGAATATTTCCATCACCCTCCAAAGAAACCTTGTGTCCAGAGCCTGTCAATCTTGACAAATGGTTTTCCCAAAATAAAATATCTTTGCCAAGTCAGTTTTATTCCCAGTTTTAGATCCGGTATTCCCACATCAAGGAGGCGGCTTGGCCTTAATGTGAAGGACACCAGTTCTAGAATTTCTGCAGATGAGCAGCTACACGACCTTGGGGAAGACTCTGTAGCCTCAAGGGCTGCTGTGGAGAGTTGGTGTGGCCATGCCCACAGCAGCCCTCCATGTGCGGCTGCACTGCCGCCTCTCCTCACAACCTCCATCCCCAGTTCGCTGCGCATCTTCCTCCATCTTCTCTACCAGCACCACCTTGACCATCGCTATCCTCCATGGCTCCCCTCCCTTTCCTCCCTAATCAGTGTTTCTTCTTCCAGCATCCCTCAGCCTCTCCCATCTCTGACACTCATCCACCTCCCTTCTTTCCCTCCATCTCCTCCCTCACCTCCACTTCTACCATCTCCATCTCCTACACCACTCCCTCCTCTTCTAGTGTGGCTTCTACTTCCTGCCACCTACCAGCATCGCTACACCCTAAGCCTCCACTGTAACTCCCAGTGAACCCCACTGTCACCTCTTCTCTAGTTTAAGCACCTTCAACCCACCATTGCTATGATTTCCCTCTCTCCCTAACACCACCTCCAGCACCCTTAACCTTTAATGAACCACTTCCCTTGTGAAAAGACAACTGAAAAGGACGCCAGAGCTTGCACCTTTAATTACATATGGCTAACTATTAGATCTGCCAGCAAGTAGCACCTTAACCTACTGTGAGCTCTACAGTCACTTCAGGCAGGAAACAGGAAGAAGTACCCAGAGACTCTATACCCACATCCTAGAACTATCTAAGCAGTAAGAATGACAACTAAAGCCTTCAAGTATATAAGACTTCCAGTCAAGGCACAAACAGGGGCAGGGATATAAGTGGAAAACAATGCATTTCTAAACTGAATTTAAAAATACTTTGATTCTGACCTCAAGAAATTATGGCCTCATGACTTAAAGTTTTGGAAAAGGGAGAAATTCCAGGTTTTACTCTCTGAATATTACTCTTTCCTCTCCCCATTACTAAAGTCAGATCCCCAAACACACAATTAGAACAATAAACAGGATGGAGCTGCCTTCAGAGCGGAGTGCCTGGCGCGCAGCAGGCACACCGCATGCCTGTACTCTGCCCTTAGTTTAGCATAAGGAAGGCATGCGCCTTTCCTTGAACTTGCTCAACAATAATCCCAGAGCTTGGGAAGGGCTCTCCCTGTCCTGGCTGAGCAGGAAAAGGCCTCCGGGCTTAGTGTGATGTAATCCTGGGTAGTGGTTCTTCCTCATCTCTAAGTCCCTGTAGATGGCAGAAGGCCAAGGGAATTGGTAGCTCATGGCCAAGAGCTGAGGGGTCACCTGGACCAGGTGTGATTGCTCTTCGGAGGGTAGGTATGTGTTGGAGCATGCAGAAGGTGAAGGTGATGATGGCTCAAGGTGGTACTTCCCTAAGAGCTGCTGTGGTTTGAATATGAACCATCCCGTCCTACCCCTGGGCTCCCGTGTTTGGATACTTGGTCCTTAATTCTTGGCTCTGTCTGGGAAGGTTATGGAACCTTTAGGATGATGGATGCTTGATGGAGGAAGTCACCTGAAGCAGGTTTTGAGGTTCCAAAGCTCACACCACTTCCTATCTTTCCTCTCTCTGTTTCTTGTCTGTGGATACAATGCAGCCCCTTTGCTTCCTGCCTGCCAGGACTCACACTCCTGCCCCTGTGCCTTCCTTTCCTGCCTGCCATGCTGGGCTGTGCCCCTTTGAACTGTAAACCAAATAACCCTTTCTCTCATAAACTGTTCTTGTCAGGGCATTTTATCAAAGCAACAGAAAGGAACGGATATAAAATCTATTTTGTCTTTGGATAAAGCATGAGCCTAATATAAAAATGAGCACAGAGGCCAAATCTCAGAGCTTTGGTCAGAGAGTACCTTCTCTCTGTAAGACAAGGCAGCTTGCTGCCTTAGTAGGAAGGATGGTTGGGTTCCTCATAGTAGAAAGGATGATTGGGTTCCTCAGTGTGGGCCTTAAGAAGTTCACCTCATCCTTCACATAGGACAATCTTATTGTGGTTTGAATCAAATATTTGTAAATGACCAGTGTGGCAAACTAAATACCGAGAGCTAACTCTTCGTTGTGTGGGCTATTTCCTCACCTAGAAAGAAGGACTAGTACATTCCCTTTCAGTTCTAAGACAGGACTTGCATATTTTATAAAAATATCCCCAAGGCTCTATTCTTAGAACCATGGTTAAAACAGTATTATAAGCTGGGTCCTGTAGGGCATGGCTACAATTCCGGTGGTGGAGAGGCTCAGGCAGGATCATGAGTTCAAAGCCAGTCAGATATACATAGTGGGATCTTGTCTCAAAAAAAAAAAAAAAAACCCTAGGAAGATAGGAACAATGGCCTAAGCCCTACCAGTCACCCCTGCATCACCTGTAGAGATTTCCAAGCTGTAATGGCCCATTAGAGCAAAGTGGTGGAGACTAGCCCCAAGCTTGAATCCTATGCTGCTTCCTGCCTTCCTGACATCTGGTATGATTGAAGGGAGCTGCCTTTACTTTCTTTGCCAACATACTTACAGTTGAACTATCAAACCACACCAACCCAGGTTGAGCCAGAAGTTGACATCTTCACATCAACTTGTCCTGGCTCAGTACATCGTGAAAAGCTAGGAACCCTGGTTTCATTTGTAGACAGATTTGGACAGTTACACCAGTAAATATGCTTAGTCCAGAGGCTTTGCTGGGAAGACATTGAGTTGAGGGGTGAACAGTCCAGTCACAAAACCCAGGGCAGCTTCTCTGGCCATCCTGGAGGAGATGGCTTCCTTTTCTGCCATAGCCTAATATGGGCCGGGGGAGAGGTGGTAATTAGGCAAGGGGCTAAAAAGAAAATCATGGAGGCCTTCACCGTTCTTTTAATAAGCCGTCCATACTCTCCCGTGCCTGAACAGCAGTTATAAATGGCGACAGCCTGGCTATTCATAGACCACTCCAGCTTCAACAGGCAGCAGGAGGAAGAGCCAGCTGCCTCCGTTACAATGGCCCTGCTGCTAGGCTGTGTGCTGCTAGTACTGTGTGCAAATGCAGTGACACTTGCAAGAGAAGATGGAGGACTGTGGGAGTGAGTAGATGTACATATTGATGTGATGTGTGTGTGTTGCACTTAAACTATTCACACTCAGGCTGTCTGTAGCTACCATAAGCTCTTACTTTTCCACTATTAAAGTTGCAAAACAGTTCTCTTCCTCGAGATTTCCCCTTAAATCGTAAACTGATTCTACCCCAGAACATCAATAGGTAGTTACTTACCTGCTTACCTGTAATCAGCTATACTTGAAATGCCTTCTTCCTCCGCTCAAGGCTTCTTTTTCAAAAATGGGGTTCAAAGGTTAATGAGTCCCTAGCTCCATTTGTTGACCCTGTTCTGAGACCAATATGTAGAAGGACCTTTGAAGAGTGACAGTAAGGCCATGGGCCAGTTTTCAGCTGACAGTATGCCAAGCTGCACAGGATGGAGCAGGTGAGAACAAACAAGGCCACATCTTACTTCCATAGCACTCTGCTTCCTGTGTCATTCTTGGGGAACCCACTGAGGGGGGACAGGGAGGCCTCTTGTCTGTTCAAACATTTCCTGCCCAAGTGCTAGGATGCAAGTTGTGGTGGGAATTTCCAAAATGAAATCCAGTGGTTCACACAAATGATCTCCTAAGGATGTGATTGGACAACTCTCTTTTAAAAAGAACAACTGAATCAAGTGTCCTTGATGCTATCAGTGACCCTTCCAATGGTAACTAAGCTGGAAATCATAATTACCCTTTCTAACAAAGTACTTCTCTTACTTTCTAAATATTTTCTAAATAAGACATGCTGTCTTCTCATAACCACTAAAGCAAAGTCCTGCCTTTATGAGGTTTCTGTTTTAAATGGAGACAATAGATACCCACAGACATATTATACAGTTTGCTCATTTACAATTAAAACTTGATACTACAGAATAAAACAAGACACTATAGCAGAGAAACAGTTTGGAGGTTCAGAAGAGAGGTCTGGGGAGTAAAGCCAGTCTTCAGGAAACAGCTGTACTCACAATGACCTTGTAGCCAGGGCAAGTAGCCTTCATCCACATCCCATTTCTTGCCATCCATAACAGTTTTCATAGATGCCATTTTCCCCAAGAGACAGACATTACCCCTGGCTCCTTATATTAGTATCACATTTGGCATTCATCTACCAGCAACAAGAATTCTGGTCTTCCTGATGCTTGATTCTCCTTCTATGCTTTTGTTCTATTTTGTTCCCGGGAGTCTTCCTGTCAAATAACCCAACTTCAGATTTAAGAAGATCCTCAGGTACCCAAAAGCAGCTGGCAGAGAGAGATGTGTCCTGCTCCTTTTCCTTCTCAGCTGCTGGGTGATGATCATGAACACTATCAATGCCATGAACACTAGCATTGATACGCTCCTGGAACTCCAGAGAGCCAAGCAGCAATACAGGAGAAGGCCATCTTCTCAAGGAGAGGGGAGGAGCTTCTCTCCTTTTCTCTAGAAGCATCAAAAACCCAGCCCAGTAGCGCAAAATCCATTAGCGGAAAAGTAAACATCAGCTAGGTACTAAACTCTTTCAAAAGGGTCTATAACATGATACTCACATAGAAATTATAAAATGTCAATTCATAGTGTGAAACTTCAAGGACATTCTGTTTCTCCCCTGTTAATATAGTGCAAAGGATGAGGTATGGTGTGGAAGGAAAGATGGAGGGAAACCCCCCGCCACTTTTTCAGGATCAGCACATGACTATTAACATGTTCTGGAGAAACTGTCAATGTGTGCACTGACAAACAGGGCTGTGAAGCCCATGTGGAACCTTTTGATGCAAGAGCTCATCAATGAGGCAAGGGCTGTGTAGCCTTGCTGAAGCCACATGCCACACCCCAAACATGAAACTCGGCAAGCAAGCACTATATGTTTAGGGAGAGAAAAATACAAAAGCATAAAGGGATTCACATCTGCAGTTAAAAGGCTCCATGTGCCTGTGGTATAGGAACATTGAAACAGTTACTACCTAAAAGGCCAAACACTTAAATAGGAAAATAAACTCACAGTTAAGTTATTCTACTTTAGTAAAATAAGTAATTTAAAAATGTATCATAAATGTATCTTAAATGTATCATTTTTAAGTAAACAGTTGTAACAGCCTAATTTTTATCTATCAATACAAAATGATTGTCTATTTAAAAGGTACCATGTTTTTGGTCTGGTAATTCAAGGCAGAGATTATCCATGCATCCTCCAACCCTTCTGCATCTGAGTAAGTAAGGATGTTTTACAGCACCCGAACCCAAGCAAGCGAGATTGTCAAAATAAACCAAAATAAACACATGCTTCATCTAAGTGCCAGAGAAGAAGCGATGCCCCGAGTCACTGAAGTGTCACCAACCGTTAACACAGATGCCATGTGTACTGCTCGCCACACTTGAAGAATTACAGCACAGTAAAGGTCCCCAACCAGGAATCTATTTTAAACTTTCTCGGAATACACAAATCACTGCAGGCCTCTGTGCCCAGCCGACTCCGCCATTGCCAAGAGCCAGCCGCTACCCACCTTCCTGAGCTGGGAACATGCCTAGGCTGGGGCCCCCGCAGTGTAGAGCCCAGGCTGGTTGCAGACAGGGCTCAGTGTGTACGTGCAGAAGGAGGAACTGGCCAGGACTCCTGTCTACATTCTCAATAGATTATTTTTAATTCTTTTTTACTCATCTGAGGTAAAGAAAGATCCCAGAGGATTAAGCTGTTTCTCTAGATTCTCTGACATTCACCATGACACAGGCTAAAAGGCTACTTTCTGTCTCTGTGAAGATGGAAAAATACACATGTACCTCAAATATCAATAGTCTGATCCAAAGACCAATGGAAAGACTTTTCATATGCTGGCAATAAAGGGCATTCATACAAAATTTACTCTACAATGAAGGCAGTATAGAGGGCAGAGGTCTTGACAAGAGCAGTGAAGAGCTTTCTAGGTTCAAAGCCCTTGACATTTCAAAGTTATTAACAATGAGTTTTTTGTATTTACAGAATATTTCAGACTCATTCTGTGTTGAGTGAACTGTAGACTCCTCTTCTGACCATCAACCCCGTCCATCATGTTTGGGCCTTTCATATTTCACACTCTTCTGCAACTCATCACACTACCCTCAAATGCTTGGGAGACCCTTCCTGGCTCTCTCATGGTATACTGGGCCTATCTTCTTCCTCAGGAGACATCTCTGACATCCCTTGTCTAGACAGCCCATCCTCTGCCAGACTGTCTTATTGTATTTGTTTCATGATTATTATCACTATTCATAATTATTTCATTTGTCATTGTTCTATGTCTATCTCTTTCAGTAGAGTTTGTGAACCTACTTAATTTGTCTAGTAAGGTCCAAGATGGCAACCTGACCACTCAAAATGTGCTTAGTACACGAATGATACTTAGCATCTGAGAGATTAGAATTCAACTTATAACCCTTGAGCAGCTTCTAAGATGTGGTTGTCTTGATGCTGAGTAACTTGTAAGCATTTCTGGATGTCTGTCACAATCATCATGCTGTTGATGACTTTAACAGAGGGATAGGGAAGGTCTTTGATCTCGCCGAGACAAGAGAATATGAAGTTCCAGATTTTAAAGGTAGAGTCTAGGCCTTCTATGCGAGACGAGTCAGCCCCTGCCTACTATTGTCCTGCCCTACTACTCAATTACTACCCCTATCATTAGAAGCATGCAACAATTTTGAAGCTTCTGTATGTATAAAAAATTCACCTATCAATGACTCATTGACTGAATTATATATCTGATCCAAGCCACAGCTATTAGTGAACACAGCTAGAATTAGAAAATTATTTGTATGTTGAAGATTTTAAGAAGACATTTTTTCTCTATAAAACCCTGGAGATTTATCTAATTGCTGTAATTGCAGATTGCTCAAGACTGGAACCCACTGTAAATCATCCTGTTTTCTGAGAAATTCTGGAACTGTCATCTAATTTTCCAGGAACACTGAATACATACTGCCAAGTCTTGATGCTGGATTTTTATAAGAGTAGACAGTGCCTTCAAAAGCCACTGAACAGCATTGAACATGTCCTTAAAGTATGACAGAGGAGTGCAGAGAATAGTCAGCATTGGTGCGTCCCTGGTGTCCTGGTTCCTAGGGAAGCAGCCTTGGGCACAGCAGCATCAAGGACAAACACCCTGCAAGTCTACAAAGTAAGGCATTGATTGGAGTCTGTGCCGCTGCCATTTCTGTATGTACCAGCAGGAAATGGAAAACGCCAGGGGGAGGTGATTGAAAAGTAAGAGAGTCTTTGTGTCTTTACCCTTCCCTGGGCCATTATTTGGCCCTCAAAGTCTATCCTGTACCGAGCTGACAATGACACTAGTAAAAGAACTTAGAGAGCCTCTCCCTTGGGATATGGTCCTCTGAGTTCCACACTCTGTTCTCTTGGGCAGAAGGAATGAAGGGCCACACATCATGCAGTGGGAAGGGCTACATTATGAGCCTAAACAAGCAAAAGCTAACTGGCCACATGACAATCATGCCTGTGACCATAGATGTAGCAGAGAGCTTCAATCAGTCATAGCCCCTTTAAGAACAAGGAGACCAGTATGTATGAGGCAGAGGAAACTGGATTTCTACACAAGACCTCACCCACTAAACAGACTCATAGGTTGCCACCAACCTTCACAGTTGGCTCCAGTTTTCATCTCCTTTTCTGGCATGTAACTGATTTTGGCTTTACATGAGATTCAATAATTAGAATGAATGGTATCTTCAGTTTTCTCTGCAGATTTGCTCCTCTTAGAGAGCAAAAAGAATGAAAAAGATTTCACTCTGCAGCCATGGCACTGTAAGCAAATACTTATCACTACATAAAAAGAGACTTCAGAGACTAAGAGAGAAGAAAGACACATTCAAAGAAGTGAGAAAATATGAATAAGGCCAGTACATAGGAAAAGACTTCAGAACCAAGGTGGCAGGATGAAAGCCCGAGAGAGATGGCGCAAGTGCTTCAGTGATGTGAGTACTGATAAGCATAGATCAAGAGTTCCTGCTCCAATCTGAAGAGCCAAGGACCAACCCTCAATCCGTGCACACAGTTTTAGCAAACGTTGGAACTGAGGTCTATTTCAGAACTTGAAGGACACCGAAGATCAGGAAGAGAAGCTGAAGAAATGGAAGAAATAAAGAAGAACTTCTCCCCTAAGATTCTACCTCTGGGAAGAAAAAGACCCATGCTGTGGAAGCTGACAGCTAAGCCAAGCAGCCATCTTTTAAGGAACTGTGTGTCCCTTTTCCATCTGTTCCCTTGCCTGGCAGACTCATGTCTCCAACTGAATGCCCTAATGCGTGCCAGCATTCCAGTGGGCCATTGGAGTTTTTGAAGAGGGGAGGAAAAAACACCCAGTTAATTTGAATACCTAATTTTAGGAATCAATGCACACATTTGTGCTATGACAGAACTGTCAGAAAGAGATGCAGTGATTCTTTGCAGGAAAGCAAGGGTGGGCCAAGGTTGTCTGCACTATGGGGCCTGCTACTTGTCTCCAGTACTCCCTTGGTAATCCGCTAGCGAAGGAAATGGCAGATAAAGCAGAAAGTATTCTGTCAGCCAGTCAAAGCTCTTGGTTCTTTGTGTGTCTTTAAATTGTATTTACTACACTGTGGAACCTGGAGCAAAGACCAAGCAAGAAAAGTCATGCTCCCCCTCCTCAGAAAAGTTACTGCTCACATTTGGTTCTTTTGTAGCATGCTGGCAGGTTCAAAGAATGCTAGCTTTTCTTTCTGAAGCCACCAAGAATGGAGCCTGGAGATTTTTATGTGGTCAGCCGAGTGTGATATCCACAAGAACTCGGGAGAAATCAGATCTGTTAACTTTAATATTTCATAGCTCTCAGTGGACATTAAACCTGACATTTCCATTCAGTGCTATCTCCTGAAGTACACAGTACTTGATACTGCATACATTAAGGATATGTATTCTAGTGTAGGACTAGCACATGTACATGTTGCCCCTCGGATCAAAAGACTCCAGGATAGGCTGGATATAAGCTCTACCCAAATTCATAAGGCCTATTCTCTACTTAGAATGTGACTTTATTTGAAGAAAAAAAATTTTAAACAAAAATTAAGTAATGAGATCAGTAGGTGAGCCCCAACACACACACACACACACACACACACACACACACACACACACACACACACACACACACACACACACACACAGATACACAGAGACAGAGAGACACCACTTAGAAGCATCCAGTCTAGAAAGAATGAACTGAATGTTCTATTCACCAATGAAATCAGCTCACTTGTGGGAAACACTCAAGATTACATATCCAAAGGCAGGCCCAGCAGTGCATGCCTTTAATTCTAATGCTCAGGAGGTAGAGGCAGGAGGCTCTCTGTGAATTCAAGGCCAGTTTGGACTACACAGTTAGACCTTATCTCAACAAGACAAAACAAAAAGCCAACAAAACCAACCAAACAAGAACACAGCAAAACCTATTAGAGCTATTCAGGTACAATGGAAACAATTTGTAATTTCTGCATTTGTGTGAGAAATTTGAAGGCCAAGTTTGAGGCCAACCTGGACCACACAGGGAGACCATTGTCTCAAAACAAGGCAAAACCAAAACAAGTAAAATCTATTAGAGCTAATACAGAAACTTATCAAAGGTATAAGATACAAAATAAAATGAATTGTATTTGTAGCTTAGAACAGTTGAATACTTAAAAAATAATTAAAAATATACAATTTACAAGAATAAATTTAGCCAAGGAGGTAAGTGACCTAGATAACTGAACATTATAAAATGTTGTAAAGGAATATAAATTAAACATAAGTAATCAAAGATGTACTATGTTCATAGATTGAAAGATTGCTAATATAAAAATGCTATCAAAAATCAATCTATAAGATCAATACAACCTATTATCAAAATCTACTGGTAGTCATTTTTTCCCCTGAAAAATCTAAAATGTACGGATTCTCAAGAGAGTATGAATAGTCAAAACAGTATTGAAAATGAATAATAAAGTCTAAGTATTCTTGTTCTCTGTGTCTAAAACTTACCACAAAGCTACAGTAACTAAGACTATTCAGTGCTAGGTAAGGCCATTGACCAGAGGAATAAAACAGCTCTGAAATAAACTCTTGAGGATATAGCTGATTTTCAACAAGGGGGACATGACAGTGTCTCCAATATACTTCTGGGAAGACAGGATGATCTACATGCTGAAGAAAAAAATGGAACCTACCTTACACCATGAACAAATGATGTGGATGGAAGACCTAACTAAGAGCTAATACTAACTCATAGAACACAAGGAGGAAACAGAGGGAATCTTCATAACCTTGTATTTGACAGTGACTTCTCGGATATAAAAATCAGTGGAACAGGTATTGGGAAAAAAAAATCACAAAACTTGCACGCATTATGTCAGTAAGGAAAATTAAAGACTCAGAAACAGAGTTTGCTTAAGGAATGCGTGAAAATATGTTCCATATCACTAGTCATTAGGGAACTAGATACTCAACTATACTGGGATGCTAACACGCATACACACATGCACATGCATACAGACAGAGGGTGGAGTTAGTGAGGATGTGGACAAATTGGAGCTCTTCTGCATTGTGGGTGTAAGTGTAAAATGTTGTGGTTGTTGTTGCTTGTGATCCCACAAGAAGCAAACCCTTGTATCAATATATAGCGTATTATACCATGTTCATAGACACTGAAGAAATGTCTTATAAGCCTAAAAATTTACAGTTGACTAGTATCTTAAATGCTACCAGGCTTTCTCATTGACAGCTGCAGAATAACTATAGAAGTGTGCCAAAAACTGTGGCCCATTTGTCTTCCTTAATTTGAAGGCCTATTGACAAATTTGTCTTGCTGTCTTGATTTCATGTGCACATTTAATGTTAAATCCTTCTTTACAGACTGTCATTATAAATAATGTATGAAAGTCTGTTGGTCTATGCTGTTGTGACCTCATAAATACTTAAATAATCGTCATTATAAAGTTTACTCTTCCTTATTAAAACTATAGGTTTGAAATACAATTAAGACAAAGTCAAGAGTTCGATGATACCAAAGTCAACATTTTTCTTTGAAAAGTCAATATTTATACTTCTGGATCCTACAAATGAACTTGAATATGCCTTTGTTCTTTTGGTGTTATGTTTTATTTTTATATTTTAAGGGCCATTTGTACCAATTAAATTATTTTCATAAGTTTGAATAACATTGTACTCAGTAACACTTTTTCTGAAAACTATGTTGGGCATTCCTCACTGCCTTCTGGAGACTGGCAGAGCGCAGGTGACATCTGAACCCTAGCTACCAGAGCTAACTGTAAATCCTGTTCATGATGGACTTGATCTGTATGTGTACACACTCCTATCCTACTGTTGGTCAAGCTGACAATCCAAATGCAAAGCAAGCAAGCAGTGGATTTAATGAGGCTCTGTGACGAAGCCTGACTTACCTCAGTTGCCTTTCAAGACAAGTATCACATGACCACTGGCAGTATGCTCAGTGCACAGTAAACATCTCTGCAATCAACTTGAAGTGTTCTCTTCTGTTTCTAAAGCTTCTCATGACCATGATTTTAAAGCATGGCTGAGGGGGTTAGCCCACAGCCTGCAAACAGAGTCTTGGCAGAGTTTAGCTTTGTGAGAGTGATGCTTTCATTATCCCCAAGTGCAAAGACCATGCTCTGGATACCCAGGCCATACCTGGCACAGTGGGGTGGCAGATGTACTGGGCTTCCGTCTTTTCTCCTCTCGTGGCTGGATCAGGCCCTCAGCCTGTCCCACACTGTTTCCAGCCATTATGATCACCTCTTCCTTTCTCTGACCTTTGCTTTTAAAACATCTGCTTAAGGATGACTAGCAAGGGGAGCCTGGGGTGGGGGTGTCATAGAAATACACATTATTTGAATATATCATAATAGTATCTAACGAGTTATAGTCTAACTTTAAGAAAAGGAAGTTAAAAAACAGCTGCTTTTGTGGGGAAAAACAGAGAGAGTGATCATACAGTGCTTGGGGCAGGCTCAGAAGAGACCTGGAGTGACCTTCCTTGCTATGCCTTAAATGGCACACAGTAATGGGGACTTGGGATAATTTGCCAACTAATAGCTGTGTTTTGTCTTCTTTCTTTATTTGATTTCTTTTTTGTTTGTTTCTGGTAGCCCAGGCTGCCTTCACATTTGTGAAGGAACCACTGATGATGACCTTAGTTTCTTATTCTCCTGCCTCAAATTTTCAATGTGTTAGGATTACAGGCTGGTACCAGCACACCCAGCTTTAAATAGCATAATTGTTGACAGGCAGCTTAAGCAATACAATTTAACTTAAAAAATTAAAATTAAGAAGAAATTTAAGTCTTAAATTATTACCACAAAAGGTTGTACCTTCCATAAAAGCTGGGAAATTCTATTCTTTATGAAGAGAATTGAGCAATGTTCATGATCTATTAAGACAATCACATTCATAACAAACAACAGAACATTTGTGTTCTCAATCTTAATGAAAGGATAAAAAGAAATGAATACTTTAAACATCAAAGGGAAAACAGAGAAGGGACAAATGAAGAAACATCTAAAGCAGAGACAGTTTATGATAGAAGATAGATGGCTTGTGGCAATGAATGTCAATTGTCCAATTATCTCCTGTTCGAGACATTATTCACAAATATTCTAACATTGAAAAATATTTGAGGCAGACTGTAATAGAAAAGTTTTAAAGAGACAGAAACTGAGCAGACATAAAAAACTAAGCAGAAATACAAAATCACTTAGTAAGGCACAGGGAAAGGCCAAGAAAAACTAACTCAAATTTTAAAGTGATACACTGATAATAACTCACATTGTAACTTATAGGAAAAGAGAAGTTAGGTCTTTATTCTTAAAAGATTCAAAATTTAGTCCTAGAGAGATGGCTTTGGAGTTAAGAATATTGGCTACTCATACAGTGG
This sequence comes from Rattus norvegicus, assembly GCF_021556685.1. Lineage (NCBI taxonomy): Eukaryota > Metazoa > Chordata > Mammalia > Rodentia > Muridae > Rattus > Rattus norvegicus. The sequence goes on from NC_141547.1 coordinate 90,982,614, forward strand.
ACCTGGTCTGGGTTTCTAGCACACACCTGGAGGCTTCCAATCATCTGTAACTTTAGTCCCAGCAGATTCCAGCTCCCTCTTCTAGTTTCTGTGGGCATTGCATGCATATGGTACACATACACACATGTAGACAAACCATACATAAAATAAATTTAGATAAACTTTAAAAATAACAAGTGAAGTGCATGGAGTTTTAAGAATGAGGCAAGAGAAACAAGTGCCATGACACTTGCTTCTTTTATAAAAGAGATAAAAGAATAATTCAAAACTCTTAAAAATAGAAAACAGTAAAGATGAAATTGAGTCTAAGCCATCTCAGCTTTTATTATACAGAATATGTGTACTGACTCTGCTACAGCCAGTCACTCTACATGTTACACTTCTAGCTCTGCAAATGTAAGGATTTGCTCACTCTTGCTCTAAACCTCTATGTCTGATTAGTCCTCTCTGCTCCCATCTTTTGGATCTTGAATAATTTTGTACATTTCCCATATCAGGAAGGATATGTGAAGTCTCTGTGTCTTGCCACTGAGAAGACTTACTGTGATGCAGAATCCATTCTCCTGAATCAACAGTCTCACAGACTACAACATCTCCAATGCGGTTCTTTCCCAACTTTATAACTTATACAACAGCTCTCTCTCTTCACAGTCTTTGTAGCTTTTCTACCTACACCACCTGGAAAACAGTCTCCTGGATTTGCACCTACAAACTTTAAATGTGGTCTTCCTCAGGTGTCATTTGTAGGATTCTACAATGGGAAGATTAGAACTGGGATAAACAGGGACTTTGTTTTAAAATAGCTACACTGTGAACAGTAAGTGGGAGAGATTCCGAAGACTTTAGAGATTTTAGTGGTCTTGTTGCTCTGGATGGCTGGTGGTGGGCGAGGCTGGGGAAAGATGAGGAATCAATCCTCTTCAAGCCAGAAATAGCAGGTACAGAAATTAAGTCCCAAAGTTGGCTGGGGCACATGCTCTTGATGAAGAAAAAAAACAGAGAAAAAAGCCTGGAGTCCCACATTCCTTCCAAATCCACAAAACAGACAAGACTTTATAGTGAAATAAGTTTGGGTTTTATACAAAGCCAAATGCTTGGCTTTTCCCTAATATGTCTTTGAGCCTTTAATCTAGTAAGGCAGTTCTCTAAAGCAAGGTGAGAGGAAGTGCTTTTTCTATGATTTAACTTCCCTCCCATGCCTTGTGCTCTCCTCCTCTTCTTCTTCCTCCTCCTCCTCCTCTTCTTCCTCCTCTTCTTCCTCCTCCTCTTCCTCTTCCTCCTCTTCCTCCTCCTCTTCCTCCTCCTCCTTTCCTCCTCTCCACCCCTCTCCTCACTCTCTTCATATTGTTCCCTTTACAGAAGAGTTGGCTGGGCCAGTAGGGTGGAAATCTACTCTGAGGACTCTGCCCAGTGTTGAGACAAGACAGGTCCCCATCTTACGGTGTCACTCTAGGCAGAGACATCAGTTGAATCCTTTGTTCCAGCTTTTAATACCAGGCATTGTTTTCAGGGTTGGGGGTCATTGTAAGAAGGACTTCAGAGGCCTTATGAACTTGTGAAGGAAAAAATAATCTAAGTGTCCGTGAAGACACTCCACCCTGCAAGATATTGTAGATGTTGAGACAACAGGATAACCTGCTAAGACAACCTGTAGCCAGGATTGAGCCTGAACAAGGCTTATATGGTGCTACTGTGAGAAATATTACAGTTTTCTTGAGCTCATAAATATGCCAATACTGTATTAGGGCCATTTTAACAGAAAATTTACAGAAAAACAAACAACTCCCTTCAAAAACAAAACAAAACAACGAAACTCAATACTGACATCTAGGGCATAGTACAAGCATTGGTTTTCAGTATTGAATCCTTGTCTGATCTCCCCTGGAGTGCATGGTTCTTATTCATGCATGTGCATCTGTGACTGGCCACAAAGGTCTACAAAACAACAGATCTGGAAGCTTCAACAAGTCGTTGAATTTACGAACATAGAAATCTCAAATAGGAAGCATCAAGAGTATCTAGCTTCTGAGCGTTTGCCCCTCTATACTCTGGAGACACGTGTCACTCCATGGGTGACCGGACTGACAGAGCAGCCCCCTGCATACATGCAGCCCAGCATGTCTCGACTGGTGTGCTGCTGCGTTCATTATCCTTTCTGCTCTGCTCTCTGCTCCCATGAGAACTACCGCTCTGCTCTGTTGGACATGCGCTCCGTGCTGTTATCTACCTTCCAGCACACCAGTCCCAACATCTAAGCACGTTCTGAGCACCAGACCACACTGCGTGACATCAGAAGCTCCAGGGATTGTGCCTGAGCTGAGACTGCTGGGTTTGATCTCTGTGACGTACCTTAAAACGCCCCATTCACTGCTTCTGGACTTGCACTGTATTCATTCTACTGCAACGTGGGCATCATGTCTGCTTAAAGACCAGTAATAGTCTACACTGCCAGAAATGTACCAATAATTCTGGTATGTTTCCATGCTCTGAAGAAACTTTTTGTCTATCGGCCCATTGGCCATCACCAAAATTAAAGCACCACTATTTCATGTTTTGCAACTAGATCTTCCTTCAGTTCTGACAGGAAATAACAGTGAGAATTACCATTTGTTTCTGAACCCATAGAATGATGGCAAAGAGATGGGTTGGCAACAGAAACAGAAGACCGACAAACCACCAGGATTTCAAAGATCACTGAGCTATGGTCCTTCCAACCTGGAAAAATGCTGGGGTCTCTAAAATACCCACAGATTGAATTTCTAGAAGGTACTGAGAATTCTGATAATTTCACTTTCTGGCTGAACCTCATAAGGGCCAAATGACAAATCTCTAAAATCTCCCAATAGGTGGGAGGGGACCTGAGAGAAAAAAAGACTTTTTAACAACCAAACACTAAAGCAGAAGAGAGTCCTCGCTGCCACTAATTTCAGGGAGGCAACAGGAGTTGGCGTCCTACTCTTTCCCAGATTCTGACATGGATCAAGCAGTGATACTCTAATTCATTCCCCACCACTAGGCATCCTGGCAAATCTATTTCTCACCTGGTAAAAGGAGGTGATGAACCCAGTCTTCTATAGAGGCAGAGCAAACAGTAAACGATGGGAGCCAATATCTCCACCCCATGCCAGTGAGGGGAATAAAGTAAAAGTAGGGGCTAGAAGTGTCGGTGGGGCCCACGGCAGCTCTGCCATCTCACAGTGATGACAGTGCACGCGGTCCTGTCTCTCTGTCATCTCTTACCCACCGAGGGGTGTGCAGCATCCACTGCACCCTACAGAGCAATAGGGAAGCTGCTCACTAAGAGGAAGGTTAATTAGGATTCAGAGACACAGGGTGCAATGCCTAAAATACAATGGGAGAACAGCCCTCCAGACCAAGAATGAGTAAAATGGCAGCTTGGCTGAGAGGAGACAGCAGGCACAACATCAAGATGACATGGGTGGTTTTAAGTAAGCTACTGTAAAAATGTTTGCAATCAGAGTAGAAAACACTCTTGAAACAAAAAGGAGCTAAAGTGCTATTATTCAAGGGGCGTGTGTGTGTGTGTGTGTGTGTGTGTGTGTGTGTGTGACAGGTTAGTGCTGGCTAATCGAGGACGGCAAGGCAAGTGGGAGATGTCCAGTATGATCTATAAGAGACAGAGCACACAGAAAACTACCTAGTCAGGACCATCCAAGAACAGTGACTCAGGTGAGGCCAAAATAAAGTAAGAGAATTCCACAAAAGAATGAGTCTCCTTCGAAAAGAGACTGCTTGTTGTTTTGTGGCTCCTGGTGTCAGCTCATGGTCGACAGACTCCACTCCCCTGGCCCTCTGAGTATATTTGAGAGGAAGCTCGCCTCATGGTGGCTGAGAACGGAATGAGACGTGGAGGGAGGCTGGGATTTAGATGTGCCTTTCAAAGGCCACTTCGAGTGGCCTCTTTTCTCTAAGGCAGACCCTGCTTGTTCTGAGGACCATGAACCCCACCCACAAGGGAATTATCCATCAGTCCAGTCAGAGCACTCAGAGGGCAATCACTGCCCAAAGCCCATTAGCTGACAGCCAAGCTTCCAACACATGAGCTTTCAGAGGACATCTCAGTTCAGACCACAGGCTTTGCCCACACTAGGCCTGGATGCCCTGGTCTGACACTGCAAAGCCATTCCTGGCTGACAACAATCTGCCCTGCTGCAAACCCTGATTCTATTTTGTGTCATCCTCCCGAAATGCTAAGGGATTGGGCTTCAATCAAAGCATAAATTCTGAACAGAGTATCTTTCTATTCAAAGTATCCCCTATGTAAGGAGGCTGTGGAACCTAGGACACTGGCTTGTATCAAATGGGTATTCACAACAAACATGTGGAATGGATTTAAAAACTGGTAGGAAAGTGAGACCAAGTCTATTAACAGTTTAAAATACACCAAAAGCATACCTAATCCAATGAGTGTAGTTTCAGGTCAGATAGCCCCTTAACAACTGGGCTCAGGAATACTGAGCCTTTCCAGTACCCCTGATGGACTGGCACTGTCTTGGAAAAGATACATTTATTCCAGAGCAGGGAGTCCATACACCCCCCCCCTACTATAGCCATTTCCCCATCACACTGCTTTAGGAAGTGCCTGGTCAGGATTTAGGATAAAGTATAGGACCAGGAAACATTAGGTATAACAATGCTAACTGGTTTTCCCTAAAGTCTAAAGCTTTCCACCCTGGTCCTAAACTTAAGAAAACACAGTAACCAGTTACCTCAGTGACTATAGTGTGTGGAGTAGTGCTTCAGACCAGTCAGTGAGCCCCACAATGGACAGTTATGGGAGCTTTGAAAGTGGGCATAATAGTATATACCCGTAATTCTAGCATTCGAGTGTCACTGGCAGGAAACCAAGAGATCAAGGCTTCCTTTGCATATGTGATAAGTTGGGATGGCCTCAAAACAACAAACAAAAATTTCCCAAAAATTTATGGCTAAAAATGTCTGGAAGTGTTTGGTGGGATGTACACTAATTACCACTGATACTTGTGAGGACTCAGTTGTCAATCAGAGCAATAAGGTTCCGAGTGTGTCATTGGTGAGAGTGCTTGCTTAGTATATGTAAAGTCCATGGTTTAATTGCTAATACCAGGAAAACCAAATCAAATATTTATGACAGTGGATAAATGCAGACCCAGCTCTTGGAGTTCAGATAAAAAGTAGGGCCTGTCATAGCACCAGCCTTTCCTGCCAGGAGGCCCCATTCCTTAGGCTGCTATTGATAACCACATTTCAAGCCAGAAAGGCCAACTGTGAAAATAGTCTTCATTTCCCTGCCGTGTCTACATCAAGCAGTCCTGATCAGGCTATCGGAATGCAGAGGCTTTGAGGAAGAGCTCCATTTGAATGATGTAACCAGAAAAGAAAAACACAGGAGATACAACTTGGTCAGATGATCCTAGCAGGGCCAGGAGTGGTTATGGATGGCCTTCTGCCTATTCAGATGTCTCTCTTCAACCCCGAGAAGGCGTGCCAAAACAAAAATAGACCTACACCTCAAGGAACCTCCGTGCTGCTCACAATAAATTCTTGTAGTGGAGAAAGACTCTGGTAGCACTAAGGGGCAGAGAGACCCAAGGGGGCTTTTACTGCTGGATGCCAGAGCACCGGTTATAGCCTCCTTACTCAGGATCACCCTCCCTAGGTGTGCATGCACCTCAAGCTGCACACACTACAGGAAACTCAAACAGCCATTTTCTAACTATTCCTTGGGCTTCAGACACCAAAGCCCTAACATCTATACTCATCTGTGCCATTAGGAAGAGGGTAAGGTCTGTCAGAGAGATGAGGGCTTTAAATCATGTTCTAGAAATGACATCATTTCTAATTCTCATGTTTGGAGACTCCTACCTTCATTGGACCTATTCTTTTCCTGGATCCTGGTTGGGTGCCCCAGAGCCACTGACTAATGCCTCTGCCACGCGTGGACCTTCAGATCCAGAGACTTGCTTTTAAAATGTGTGGGGGCACAATAAGTCAATCTCTAAGATAAAACAAAAAAATGTGGAAGGTCACCACATCAAATATTGTTGTCTATTTTTAAAAAAATGGATGTTAAACTTTGTAGTTGGAAAAACAAACAGTACACTTTTTAAGTCTTACAAAATGAACTAATACACAACCCACCACAATGACCTCAGGGTTGGTCCATAGCCACAGAGACTGTACAAACACTTCTGGGCATTGCTTACCATGACCCCAGACAGCACCTACAGCAGGCTCTGGTAACCTTGCAAAGCAGACCAACATGTCATGGTCATGGGCTGACCTTGACCATCCCCGTGGGGGCCAGGCACCTTCTGAGTCCAGATGGAACTCCTTCATCTGTTTTCCTTTCAGGAAAAGTATATCTCATGCAGTCTTATAGTTAGACATAGAAAACTTAAGATCTTATTAAGGAATACAAAAACCTGGACAAAAACAGATGTCTTAGCTTATTTCAAGATTTTCTAGAAACAAGGTACCTCTTGATTCTTGTTTGGTATCTTTGGTATCTTCCAAAAATTCCTGAGCTAACATAAAGTGTTCTTTCTGTCTAGCATTCACACACTAAATATTTAGAGTAATAACAGTGACTATTTAGACACACAACAAATCCCAACTTCCACAACAAAGATATTCAGCCTGGTTGGCCACAGGGAAGCCTAGACCTTCTTGAAAGGAGGCAGAATAAATTTAAAAAAGCAAATTCCACATTGGAAAGATACAAGAGACTACCATGTGTTCACAAAGTAAGGTACTTAATAGAATAAATTAAGAAATACATGAATAAATAGGAATGAAAGAAAAGGCAAATTTCTAAAAGCAGTCATGAAATTTTAGAATTCTATGGCTAGAACATATGGGCAGCCTCAAAGTGAATCAACAATTCAATCCAGGAGACGCAGTACTGCTTGGTGCAGTACAGGTGCCTGTGGGGCCCTGGATGTGAAAACTAGCACCTTTAAAATATAAAAGTGGTCTGGGCAGACAACTCCATTGACAAAATACCTGCTGTGCAAACATGAAGATCTGAATTTTGATACCTAGAACCCATGTAAAAGGTCACACATGGGAGCCACAGATTCAGGGAGAGATCCTGCCTCAAAACTAACAGGTGAAGTACTAGTGTGTGGGTGTGGTACAGACAGGTTTATGCTCACGTGTGTGCACATGTGTGAGCACAATGAAAACAGGTCAATGTCATGCCTTTACCAACTGCTAGCTTTCTGCACAGCTATCTGCTTCTGTGCCTTCCTCTCCATCATTATGGACTCTCCCTCTGCAACCATAAGCCCAAATAAACTCCTCCATTTGTTTCTGGCCATGATAAAATATTTTATCCCAGAACAGAAAGGTAAGCAATATCACTCACTGAACTCAGAACTCACCAGTTGGCTAGACTGGTGGCCAGCAAGCTCCAGGGACCCTCCTGTCTGCCTCCCCAACACTGGGATTAGAGATGTACATGGCCAGACCTGCTTTTTTTTTTTTTTTAAATGTGAGTGCTGTGGGTCCAACTTATGTTTGCAGTGTAAGCATTTACTGAGTCATGTTCCTCACCTTATTATCATTATTTTTAAAGAAAAATATCATTGAAAGAAAAAGCCTAAAATCCAAAGCACAGTTGGCAAGAAAAAGAAATCTCCTGCTTGCTTGAGGATTTTGGTGATAAAGTATGAAACAATAAAGAGCCTTAATCTTATACATGGTATATGCCATGCATAAGCCATATTCAGCAGACACGTAGCTCAAAAAGAAAAGAATGAGCAAAACAAGGCCATTCCCCTTACATCAAAGGCAAAAAGCCCATATGCATCATGAGCCCTAACCACGCCAGGGCCAAAGGTCACATGGTGAAATGATAAACAGAAATGCAAAGGGAATGGGGGATAGAGAAACAAATTTTGAAAAAAAATCATTGTTATTTACAGATGAAATAAAGGACAATCAATCAGAACCAAGATGAACATTGAATAAGGTTGTAATCTGGGAGCAGGCTGCAACCCCTGCCCCCTGAATCCCAATAGTAATGCAGTAATTAGAAAGTTGATGGTAAAAAAAAACCCATTTCATTTACTAAAGCATTAAAATAATATTTTCCAGGCAGAAATCGACATGAGACTCTCTGAAGAGAATGAAGGCTTTGTGGAGGAGCCTGAGGGAGCAGGTGTAGAAACACACAAGCTTCCCAGGATGGGGATACTTCTTTACCACTCCTGCGGGACAGGGGAACACAGCTCACTTCACACCCAGTGTTCAGAGTTCCCTTGTTGAACTGAGGCTTTATGTCCTCAGAACACATAGAAAACGTTGAACAACCTAAACTGACCTTCCAAACTCCTGCTTCCCTCCTCCATCTACACTGTTCACATACTGGGCACCTATCAAAGTGCATCCTGGACCCTCCACTGTTCCTACATGCCTTTCACCCAATCCACCAGCCTAACTAACCTTAGCTATAAAAACAATGGAGAGCCATCCATTCCTACCTCTACTGCTGACAGCAGCCAGTCCTTCTCTTCAGATACAAACACTGCTTTATCTTCCAGCACCCTTGTACCCACCCATCCCCCAGCACTGCAGGGCCCATGAACTAAGAAGCATCGACATGCCACCCTCATCCATCTTCTGCTGAGATATCAAAATATCTGAGCCTAGATAATTTATAAATAGAAGCTTATTTGCTCATGGTTCTAGACGCTGCCAAGTCCAAGTGCATGGCCCTGGAATCTGCTTGGCATCTGTCAAGGGCCTTCTTGGTTCATCAGAACATGGTGGCAGCATCACATGGTGAAACTCAACAAATATCCTAGCTTGCTTCTAGACTCTTCTTGTAAACTCACTAACACCACTATGGGAGTCTCCTACACTCATCTGAACCTTATCGCCCATCCGAGGGCCTCGGAGCTCCATATACTACTTAGAGATTCAATTCTCCATAAAGAAACATGCAAAGGATGAATTCAAATATGATATTTATCGTACATTGAATTCACCCAAATATCCAATGGATGTTGTCGGAAGGAGCCCATCCACCTGTGCCCTTGAGGAGCTCTCCCACCCTCCTCACACCTAAACACAATGGGCTTATTAAGTGCTTCAGGCTAAGTCACATGAACACTGACTACATAGGCCCTGCTCCGTGTATAACTTCCAGGAAACCTAGAAGAACTTAGCCTTCTACTTTCTTGTCTTTTTTACCCATCCTTTTTCTTTCTTTGTCTTTCTTCAGTAAAGGAGTTTAAAGAAAAGATAAGCACACACAGGGAGAGCCATGAAGGGCAACCCTGGAGGCAGCTACACTTTGAGAGGCAGCAGGCAGGTGACTAGATAAGAGGATCCCTCCTTCTATCTGTCTGTCTCCTTTTCCTCCTCCTCCAGGACTGTGTCTCTGGAGAGATGGGAGTCTGAGCTCTCTAGCACCTTATCAGCCTATTATCAATGCTGACCATGCCACCTCACATTCCTCAAAGTCCAGCAACCTTTACTACCACTGCTATTTTATCACACCTTTTCATGCAGCACATTCTACCAGTAACTAGAAGAGACAAGAGCAGGTTTTCAGAGTCAAGTTATACCCATGCAAGTGTGAGGAAACCTTGCCTCTCAAGGGATCAAAATTTTAGCAAAGACAATGAAAAAAAAAAAAGAATAGCAAGAAAGCAATTATTACTGACTCAGAAGTGCACGGCACTGCACAGAGCAGGTCTGATGAAACAGGATACACACAAGGACTGAAAAGTACTCTACTTAAAAATGCAACTATCTATATTAATTTTCTTAAAATTGGCAGCTGTTTATAAAAACTACAGGTAATCTATTAGTTGGTCTTCTTTGTCCCCAGCTCAGGTGTTAGAAGTAGACTACTGCGTTTTCAGTCTTGCAGACCAGTCTCATGAGGAGAAAATTATCCAAAGACAAGAATGTTGAGCTTTGGCCCTTTCTACTCCTTGTCCTCCAGTTCTAAAAGTGGTACCTGGATTCCAAGGAACCAGGACAGGCAGTGTACAGCATATGCCACTTCAAGGGTGGCATTCAAACTGAGGGAGGAATTATTTTAGAACTGGAAGTATAGCCCACTCATACTGGCATAGCCTCACTTGGTGGCTCTCTTCTGGTGCTCTATGGCCACATGGGGGTATTAAGAAATAATCTCTTCAGAAATGCACAGGCCTGACTATTGAAGCTCCCCTACTTCTTAGTCCCATGTCTTCTGTCACATTTCTGAGTCAGGATATGGTAGTCCCTTCATACTAAAGCTTAGGATGTACAAGGGGCAGTTCAGTCCTCAGCATATGCTTAGAGGCCCCAGAGATGGTCCATTGGTCTTTCCACCCAATTTGGTTTGTATGTTGGGTGCATCCTTTGAAATTTAAGTGTTGAGAGCACAGAATCCTCAAATTCATGTCAATGGACTTGGAAGCAGAGGTTTTGGGAGACGGTTGGAAGTGTGTTATATGGTGAGACGGTTGGAAGTGTGTTATATGGCTTATACTATTAGGAAGACGGTTGGAAGTGTGTTATATGGTTTATACTATCAGGAAGACTTGACAGAACACATCTGCTCTGTCTCCCCATGTGACACCCTTGGCTGCTTCAGACTCAGCAAGAAGGTCTTTCTGAGGTGCCAGCACCTTGCAGAACTGTGAGTGAAGTTGATGTTTACCAATTACCTGAGCTGGGATATTTTGTTACAGCAACAGTAACTAAAAGATTAAAAGGAAATTCTCGATTTGACTGACTATTAGGGAGAAAATTAGACTCTCCTGACTTCTCCACATTCCCCCATGTTAGGGACTGGAGCTATGCTGGGCTAGCTTGGTAGTCTACTTGTTTTCTATCTTATCATCCATCCTCTCAACAAACCATTATCACAGTGAACTCCTCTGTCTAGCAGGACTCAGCAGATCAGCCTGACCATGTGATGCCTACCATCATGGATTCCTCATTACGGTTGCAGGCCCTGGCTCTAACCTGCTTTCTATCTCAGAGGCTGGAGGGGAGCTGTCCTAGCACCACACCACCATCTCACCACAGACTCCCAGGCCTGCTCCCTCCATCCCGGGTACCTAGTACCCTGGGAGTAAGGCAGACAGTATGCATCAGACATGAAGTAGAGCTTTGACTCTGCTTCAGACCGAACGAAGACACAAACTGCCAAAGGACAACCTGGAAAACAACTGTGGGAAGCTGAATCTGTGCTCCACTGCATACCTGACTCGGAAAATTTAGTTAGAAAAGGCAAAAATCCCATATTTCTGTCTCCTTCAATTCCCAATTGTCCTAAAGGAAGAGTCTTATCACTTCTCTTTCCTTCTAGAATCCTTGGGCTAATGGCCAGCAGTTGTGTGGTTTGTACAACCTTACATAACATTTTGTTGCAGCAATCATAATGGACTGAGATAGCATGTACCTCAGATCTAGAAGAGAATGGATAAGCCTACTAGGCTTCGGAATTCATTATTCTTTCATTAACTGAGTCAATTAGTTATTATTAATTATTGAATTATAATTTTTGGGTGCTCACCATATTCTCAGTCTTAACACCCTGAGTTATTTCAACATCTTCAATATGGGCCCTAACTTTGCTTCCATAAACCTAGAGATTCAAGTCATGAGTAGTGTGGCCAACTCTTATCATTGCTCAAGACCCAGGAATGAAGAGTGTGGAAAGGCAAACAGGTTGTAGCACACACGGTCAGCTATTACTTTTATCAGTTCTGCAAGACCTGCACGTGAGCGAGTGTTTAAAGTGTTCTAACTGGGCTTGCCCTCAGGGGGTCCGGAAGGGGACCTTAAGCAGCTGACCTTTGTTCTTCAGGCAACAAAGCCTTCCGATGGGATGTCCCACAGCCATATCTCTGTGGCCCTGAGCAACTGCCCCAGACAGGAGTCAAGAATGAAAGCTGCTTTCTTTGCAACACTCTTCCTTCTAAACCTCTAAAACTTATAGCCCTCTAATGCACCAAGGACAAAAGGCCACCTCACCACCCCCTGCTCATCCCCATCACTGCTAAATAGTTCTACTTTGTCCTAAAGTCTCTCCGATGTTATGGGAATATCACCAGCATTGGTTTCTTTGGCCTCCAACTGGTAAGAGAGATTGAAGATAGAGCTTGTCTGTCAGTAGACCTGTTCAGACCAGATTCACTATACAAACTAAGCAATTAGGGGGCAGGGAAGAGTCAGCTACCTGAACTCAAGTGTCAAGCCTCCCACATTTGATAAAGGCAGAGCTTCTGAGTCCCTCAGACTCCAGAGCCCTGGTACTACCCTGCCTGATCCTGTATCCTCCTGTTCTATGGCTGATGGAAACTGGCCGCTTCAGCCAGTAGGAGGTGGCAAGTGGCTTTGGTCATCAACATTTCCAGGATGTTCTTTTATTTTAGCGTAAGGACACGACAAAAACACCGGAAACCTGAGGAACTCAGAGGTGACTAGATAAGCTCTTCTGAAACTGTAGTTGACACCACAGACTTAGATGTGCCAATGAACAGGTGGGTTCTGGCACAGGGCACTGAAGGGGACATGATCCCACTGGGTCTCCAGGTTCCTGCACCATCCCACACTCCTTGGAGCACGTGACAGATCTCATACACTGGAGCAAGAACGTTCTAGGATACAGGCCAGAATTACTTTTAAGAGACTATAATCTAATCTTTCCACCTTCTTCCTCATTCTTCTAGGATAGGTTGATCTACAGTCACAGGGCATGTGATTGACAACCCAGCCTTCTACACTGGGCACTAGGAGGGCTCGAGAAATGGTCGGCAGTGCCTTTCCTCAGAGTTTTTAATACTGTACTTTTTATTTAAGTGACATTGTACTTAGGTTGTTTTAAAGGTAGGGCAATTTAATATATATATATACATATATATATATATATATATATTTGCTTTGATGTCTCAAATGGTAAATACTGGCAGATAAAGCTCACATGGCCCTGAATTTACACCACACTAAAAACATTTACAGTACATTAAAAAGAAAGCCAGGTGTGGCAGTCCATTCCTGTGATGCAGAGGCAAGAAGCATAGACATTTAGTGTTATCCTTGACTAAATAGCAAGACTGAAACCAGAAAACAAGGAGTAGGGGATGAATGTCAATAGATGTAGCCATTTAGCCACAATTTTTTAAGGCTTTTTAGTCATTTTTAAGGACCAATAGGCCATGAGATTGACAACTTAACAAATGTTTGTGCTTTGACATCTTCAAAAAGATATTTCTAAAACAACTACACCAGGCTTCATAAATTTTCTCTTGAAACCCAGTCATACACATGAATGTCCCTGGCCAGACCATGTGCCTCCCAGAATGCTTAGGGTAGGACAATGTCTTCTATTCTGCTCCCTGTCAGGAGGCACCCAGAGGTCAGCACCTTCAAAAGTGACTCGACTGTGCTCCCCGAACCCCAGCCTGTGTGTGGACTCTGGCATGATATGTAGTCCCACCATGGAGAATGTTCTTTAGTCTCCTTCTGCACAAGTCATACACATGAGGAGAGGACAGAAGAAAAATGTCACACTTCCAGTATTTCTAGTTTCCAAGAAATTTCTAGCCTTGCCCCTGGGTGAAATGCAGCCTCTTTGGGGTGGCCAACACCCAGAGGTGGCCAGAGCTTGACCATCTTCCCTTTGTCACTGTGAATTCAGAGGTCAAGCTCAAAAACATTTACTGGAGTCCCAGAGAAAAAGTCCCCAGCCACAGAGGAGCAATAGTGCCCAGCTTTTACTGACACACACTATCTGTATTCATCTGTTCCAAATGTATGACATTAAGAATTTGCTGCCTGTGAGGAATGGACCGTGAGGCTCTAGTGAACAACTGTGTATCGCAGGCCTCCCAATGGGTTGGAACATCCAACCACGTTCTGTCTGTGGTCAGGCCACCACATCCGGGACTGAGTACAGCTCTTCAAGGATCTATTTCTGACCTGGGAACATGAGGCACTTTCCAAATGGGGCAAGGGCCTTATCACACCTCTTACTTCTCCTGAGGACTTGGTATAGTACAGTGTACAACGTTCTCCTTGAAAAGCCAAGGCTGGCCCTGAGAGAGTGGGATAAACTCAGTCTAACTTTAATGTGATGAGGGTATCCTTGGTCTGGTAGCAAACTAAGAGTTATCATGAGACTGCGATGGTGGTCTGCATCCTTACCACCATCTTCCGCAACCTTACTTGTCATATCACTCTCTCTATGACCTCAAAAGTTAAAAAAAATAGAGCAAAGTATGTTGTAAATTATTGGCAATTCTTCCAAAAGTTAAACACAGAACTACCAAACGGCCAAGCACTTCCAGGTCTGGATATCTATCTATCTATCTATCTATCTATCTATCTATCTATCTATCTATCTATCTATCTATCTATCCATCCATTCATCCATCCACCCACCCACCCACCCATCTATCCATCCACCCACCCATCTATCTATCTATCTATCTATCTATCTATCTATCTATCTATCTATCTATCTATCTATCTATCATAATCTAGAAGCGGGAGAGTCTAACATGAAGGCTTGGGAAAGCCTGAGGTCTTCACTGCTGGCTTCCAAGATGGCACCTCATTACTCTGCCCTCCACGGGAACAAACATCTCCAGATGCATGAGGATACCAGACCTACTCACTCAGTCCTTTTTTACTAAAGTCCTAATCCCATTCAGAAGGTCTCTGACCTCATGGTTTACCTAGCTCCTAAGAACTGCAACTTTTAATGCTACTGCACGAACAGGAACACAAGAATTTGGGGTCACATATTCAGACCATAGTAGCACACTTATCCATAAATACACTAATCGAAATTAAATTGAATACTTTAAATGGGTAAATTTCATGGTGTGTAAATTATACCTCAGTAAGACTGATTGTGTAAAAGGGAAGGGAAGAGAACACTACAAAAGGCTATTGTCATGAAGTTAATGGGCAAAACAGGGAGTTCTGTGTCCTACAACTTCAAGCCACCATATGCACTCCTCCCCTGAGTATCACGGTACGTTGAAGCACAGTGACTTTTCTGGAAAGTACTGCCTTCGGCCCACTGCTCTAAGCTTCCTCAGCTTAGGAAACCTGCATTGGCCCACTGCTCTAAGCTTCCTCAGCTCTGGACCGTCAGGAAAGTGCAGAGTTGCCCAATATCTCAACATAACTAGGATGATTCTTGATAAAAAGGTGACAAGGAGTGGGACCCAAAGTTCAATGGCCCTATTAATACACCCACTGAGCAACTAGAACAGGCATGAATACAAGAATTTAATAGTGCTTTTATTACCCAGGGAGGTATTTTGGTGTCAGATTTTTTTTTTTAAAGGTAGCACTAAAAAAGAGAATTTAGAATTTAGGGTCACATGTTCAGATAAGACGGAAGCTAATTGTCACTTCCCTTACCAGGGTTAATAATGAGACGGCTTTGACCTACCTTCCAGGACAGGTCAGACTTCATGCTGACAGGGCAAGAGCGTAGTCTGCAGCCTCAGTGGGACATCTCTGTTGTTGCTGTTGACACTGTGAAAGGCCCTTCCTGGTTCTTACCTTACTAAGAGGCGAAGACAGTATGTTGGGGCCCCTGGAGAAGCAAGGTATTAAATTGTACAAGTGCAAAGCAAGTTACTCAGTGGTCGAGGGCTCAGGTCCAGTGCCTCAGGCCCTGTGTTCAATCCCCACAGGACAAGGATGACAAAGAAAGAACCAGCTCAAAGAAAGGCACAATGAGTTTCCTAATCCACTCCAGATTCAAAAGGTTTATGGGTTTTCTGAGAGTTGCACCACTCTAAATGAAGGATGACCTACTACATAAAACCTACAGGAACGCAAGTGAGTTTGCAAACAGGACACCTCAAATATGTATACCGGAAAAACTGATTTATAATTTAGCACATTTAAGAATGCTACTTATGACAATGCAAGGCTAATGACAGAAAAGGTTTCGCAAATATTCCTGGACTAATAGCACTATTAATGGTAGTTCTTAAAGGGTGAAGTACCTTTAATGAAAAATTTCTAGAGAAAGAAGCATTGGGGGGTAACTAGAGGGAACCATACTAAGGCCTCGCTGCAGAAGGCCTGGACATCAAAGTAGCATACTGGTCAGAAAACCAGACCTAGGTCCTACACCACACCAACTGCAGCAGATTTTTTATGGGGCCTTAGAGACCTGTGCATGCTAAAATTAAGGAGCACTGCTTTCAAACAGTGAGGTGGTGTTAAATATTAACAGTTAACAGTATTAACATTTAACTCGTCAGAACTGAAACTTGCTAGCTCCCTTCAAGACAATAAATAAATATTAATAGCAGGCCTCCCTCCTTGCTTATAGCTTTAAATTCTGTGGTCTCGGTTACCTGTGGTCAGCCAACATCTGACATGAAATGGAAAATTCCAGAAATAAGTAAACTGTGCCTGATTCATAAGTACAATCTCACCACAGATGTAAATGCGGACAGGCTCGGTATTGCCATAGTTTGGATCTAAATGTCTCTCAAAGAACTGCATGTGGGGTTGGGGATTTAGCTCAGTGGTAGAGCGCTTGCCTAGGAAGCGCAAGGCCCTGGGTTCGGTCCTCAGCTCCGAAAAAAAGAACCAAAAAAAAAAAAAAAAAAGAACTGCATGTTAAAACAGTTGGCCTTTACCTTGGAGCTATAATAGATGGCTGCAACCTTAAATAAAGGAGGCCTATACGGAAATTTTAGTCCTTGAAGGGCTTCAGATATGCCCTTCTCTCTCTCTCTCTCTCTCTCTCTCTCTCTCTCTCTCTCTCTCTCTCTCTCTCTCTCTCTCTCTCTCTCCTCTCTCCCTGCTTCTCATTGGCCACCACGAGGTGAACACTTTGCTCTGGGACACACTCTCCCCACCAGGGTGGACCACGTTGCTATAGGCCCAAAAGAATGGGGATAAGCAACCATGGAAGGAACTTCTAAATCCCTGAGCTAAAATGAGGGTTCCCTCTTTTTAGCTGATTCTTCCCCGTATTTGTTAAAACAGTGATAGAAAGCTATGAAACTCAGCTCTTGTCTGTAGTTCGAGCCTCCTCTGGGGGGGGGTCTCGAAACACTTCTGTGCATTCGAGGGACTCCTGTGCCTGTGTTTGTCTGTCAATCATCTGGAGCTATCCCTCCACTCTTTCTTCTCATCATTTCATTTATTTTCATTGTCATATTTAGCCACTTTTTTTTTTCTTAAATGTGCTGCAGTTGCTGCGACAAAATGCTTGACCGAAGCAACTCACGAGAGAAAGACTTTTTATTTTTGGCTTACGGCTTGAGAGGGTACGGCGCATTATGGTGGAGATGGCGCAGTCGAGGGACAGCTCAGTGCTGCAGGAACTTGGGGCAGCTGGTTAAATTACACCAAGAAGCAGAGGAAACTCCAGCGGAAACCAGGTCTAGACACTATCTGCTACCAGCAACCTCCTTCCTTCGTTTCCCAAAGGTTCTGCCACCTCCCAGTGCCACAGGACCAGCTAGGGACCATGTGCTCAAACACACAAACCTATAGGGTCACACTTCACACGCTAAATGTAGCTAGTTTCAACCCTAGTTTGGGAAAACAGACCAAGAAAACAGGCCGATTCCTCAAAAGTCTGTTGAATGTGACAGGAGAGGGTCTTGTCAAAAGCCATCAAGATTCTCCTTGCAATTTTTGCCCCACTTAAATGCTAAACAACTGCTTAAGGTTGTATCAGCCATCATGGCCATGGCTGACAAAGGTGAAGAGTTCCCAGACTGGCTCCAAAGTGGAGAGAAATCATGTGTAGGTGACTTAAAGTCCCATTTATACCATCAGGATTCTCTTTCTTCCCTGCTATCAAGTTTCAGGCTGAAGCATCCTGAGTTCACCCCTGGTGATTCCTGATGCCTGCAGGAAGCTCTCCACAGACTAGGAATGTTCCTGAAGTGAAGTCCCTGTCCCCAGAAAAGCAGGAAGGCAGAGCCCAATCAATGTTTAGCTACCTCCCAACCCCAGCTCACCATCTCCTTACTCTAACTCCCACCAGCCTTGAGGGAACAAAGCCCACTTGGTTGGAAACAAGAAAGGAGAATACTGGGGGAAAAATGGACAATCATCTATAGATGGGGTTCAGGCACTGATGGCCTCAGGAATGAGGCAAGACATTGGGACATGTCCACCTGTATAGACAATCCTTGAGTGACAGTGGCTTGTAAGTTTTAAATACTGTATTTGAACAGCACATAACTCACCACCTCTACAGAGCAAGCCTGCGACTCAGTACACTGTGAAGTACTAGTCTTATTTCCTCAGCATATCATGGCTAACTAGAGCTCTGTTTGCTGCCTCAGCCAAAGGACATGGGAGAATATTACAGAATGGTACTAGCCCAGGAAGCAATCAAAATTCAAAGTAGGGCTTCTGTTGAATGTATGCTGTTTGCATACCATCATAAAGCTGAAAACCTTTAAAGTCTGGATTAGAAATTATAACAGTGGTAATTCACTTATGAAACTCCCAAAAAGTTAAATTTAAAAAAATGAATCAAATTGTCTCCAGCTATGCCCTCTGTAATGTATTCTATGGATTACAAGCAAATGTGTTCCAACCAAACAATTTTGGATGTGATGAGTGGCCGTACCAACTGTCAGATTTGCCTTTCATCCTCCTGCTTTGGTGGAAGCTGGAATCCTGGGGTCCAGGTTGACTCCCATTTTAAAATGGGATGAAATAGAGAACAAGATGGCTCATACAAAGGCCTCTTCTGACACACTCTCCCAGACCTCCCAGAGTCCAAAGGGCTCAGACTGCTTCCACACCACCCCTCATTTTGCTGTTGTCCCTCTAGTTAGGTAGTAACTCCGCCAGAAGAAGTTGCCAACCTTTTGCCCTAATACCCCAAAGCCCACGTGGTTACAAGGCTCAGAACACAGCATCTCTTCTCCAGCTTCAAGTCCATTAGGAACCAGCCATGGGGGCTGGTGAGATGGTTGACCAAATAAAGGCATTTGCCATCAGCACAACAACCTGACTTCAATCCCTAGGTTCCCTTTTCCAATACCTAGGTCCCCCATGGTGAAAGAAGTGGACTTACATGGTCTGATGACCTTGACACATGGTCTGTGCATGAGCCACCCCTAAATAAAATGTATACATTTAAAAAAAATTAAAGAACCTCCAAAGGGCCTCACAATGATGGTGGATTCCATTTCTCAGATGCAGCAAGGGCCAAGTGGAGTCTGAAAATGGAGGCTGAGCAGTATGTGCTCCAAGGTCATACCCCTCCCCACCTCCCCAAATACTCTGCTACCCTGGGTATCATCAAACCTCAGTCCCCCAGGTCGAAAATGGCATGTTCGTTCACCTGTGCTAACCCAAGAAAGCTTCCTAAGACATTCTTTCTAAGTCATAAGTATGGAACCGTCTGGTTTTTGTGGGACCACAAAGGTTGAAAGTCAGTGAATTCAGACTAAATGTTACCTAATTCTAAAATTCAAAAGATGCACTGTTCTCTGAATTTCCAGAGCCCAGTTCTGGGTGGTAATTACACCACACTGAGAAGAGTGACTGGTGATGGAAATCCTTAGGAGAGGGTTTAGGAACAAAAATAACTCACATTTTAATTCTACCAATCTGGCACTTCTCCCACCCCCTTCAGACTGGTAGTGAAATTGCCATTAACTCCATCTGCTGCCTTCTTCTAACCATTAGCACACAATCCTCCACACTGCCAGGCGGGAGCTATAATCCCCGATTTCTAGTCCAGACACAGGGAGGGGCACGAAGCACAGCAGGAATTCAGCTGGAAGTCCATATGGGGACCTCACACCTACCCCCACAATTAAGTGCATAGTTCTGTGGAACCCTAAATGAGAAGTACCACTTACCATCTTCCTTCTCAGGACTGACGGAAAGGAAAATCTCAGTCGCCCCAACCCCCAGCCTATCATTCCCCCAATCCTCACCCCATTTGCTGAATACAAGGGGTCTGGGCTCAAAGATAATGCACAGGACCATTACCAAACACCCCATCCCAGCCAACAAAACCCAAAGCAAAGAAACAGGGACATGTAGAAAATGATGGCCGAGGCTGAAGGCCCTGGCTACCAACAGGTCAAAATCCCTGCAGTCATTCACTGCGTTCCAAATTCAGACAGAACAAAAATGGAAAAAAGAAAAAAAAACCCACTCACTTTTTACTCACTGGTCCAGAAATGAAATTATTTGCTAATCCAGACAGCAATGTTCCCAGCCAGCAGCTGCCTGGGTGAATGCTCTGTCCAGGCCTCTTATCAATACCCTGGCAGTGGCTCCCGCCATCAACAGAAAGACGGCAGCTGATGAGAAGAGCAGTCAAAATGTAAACAGGTGATCTGACTGCTTCTCTGAAGACCTACGTCAATGGGTAAGGAATATCGGCTATGGTCATGTGAACAATTTGCTGAACTCAATCAAAAACATAGAGATGACGACAGAATCTGTCACCCAGTTTTAATTAATTGATATTTTCTGTCATTGAAATAAAAGGTTTTATGAATAAAGATTTACAGTGACAATATGCATTTATCCCAGGTTCCTATACTAGACTATTCTCCATTGAGGTTTAAAAGATGACCAGGCCAACCTTAGTATCCTATTTTTAAAGAGAAAAAAAAGGTTCAGCTATCCCAGATGCCCATGTCTGCTTACAGCCAAAGCTGGTTCGCACAACCGCTGTCTACCACTTGGCTGAGAGCAGACGCTACGTCTCCACGTTCCAATTACAGGTTTACGTGGATACAGTTACAACTTGTTACATAACATTTTAAAAATCGAGATTAAAAATGGTTACATAAGACTATCCTACGGCTACCGTCCACCCAGGCTCGCGCGATCCCGGACCGTAGGCGAGCCGGTAGGCGAGCCGACAAGCAAGCGCCCGCAAGCAAGCGAGCCGACAGCCAGCAGCGCAACAGCGCGCCGAGCCCGAGGCCATTCGTGCTCGCGAGCTCGCCGGAGCTGCTCACCACTTGGACCTTTGCAGATTTTGGGAGGCAAACCCTTTCCAAACGACCACCGTGACTTGAGCACGTCTCCTCTTACCCCGAGACCCCCGGAACGTTGTGGATGGCGGAGTACCTGCGCACCTGGAGAGCTGGCTAGCACAGACTTCGCCACACGGGGTCGCTGCGTGCGCGCTACCGGGGTGGCGGACAGCTCCTGAACCCGTCAGTACCCAGCGCGTGGACAGCGCTCCTCATGGACAGCGCTCGGTCGCGCGGCTCGCTGGGGTTCGCCACGGCTCCGCCCCAGCTAAGGGCCTACGGCTCCGAAGAAGGGTCCCGGAGCCCGAGGAGCGTGGAGGCCCGGCAGGCACGCGCTGACAGGCGGCAACATGCGATGACACGCAGTAACACGGGCCGACACGCGGCAACACGCGCTGACATACGTGTTACATGCGCCAACACAGGCCGACAGGCGCCAACACGAACCGACACGGCGAACTAGGTCCTAAGCGAACCCACGGGGCCGAGCTGCGCCGAGCCGAATGAACGCAGCCGGCCCGGCAAGCGCCAACACAAACCGGCACGCGCCAACACAAACCGGCACGCGCCGGCACGCGCCAACACGAGTCGGCACGCGCCACACACAGGCCGGCACGCGCTGGCACGCGCCAACAAACCGGCATGCGCCAATACAAACCGGCACGCGCCGGCACGCGCCCACACGAGCCCGGCACGCGCCGACGCGAGCCCGGCACGCGCCGGCACGCGCCAACGCGAGCCCGGCACGCGCCAGCATGCTCTGGAACGCGCCAGCACGCTCCAGCACGCGCCAACACGGCTGACAGGCGCCCTCACGCACAGACATACGCAGACACGCGCCGACACGGGCCAACACGCTAAGCGAAGCAACACAGCCTCCCGAGAAGCCACCCCAACAAGGGTGCCTTACCTCCCCCGTACCCCCCAAAAAATGCTCGCTTGGACCCACCCCCATTATAGCACAGGTGCTGGGAAGCCTGTCCTGCTGAGCTGGTCCCTGGTCCTCTACCGCTCTCCTCAGCTTCCAGGGAACTGACTGGGCACCCCTGACGACCGGGAGGATGAGGGACGCGGCTGGTCCTTGCGCACTACGGGAACCCCAGGACTAAACCCATGTGACGCAGCCACGCCCCGAGGCCCAGCGGGGGCCCTCTGCTGCCCAATCCCCGGATCCCTGGTTCTCATGGCAACCCTGAAGAACCTCTTGCTCCTAGCTTCTCGTCCTCCCCTCCCCCACTTCCCCCTTCACTCTGATGGGCAAGAACAGGAACAGCGCCTGCAGCTCTCATGACGCCAAAAGTCCACCATGTCCACTGGTTAAACCACACACGGAGCTCAGAAATGGGTGGTGAATTACACCAGAAACACCATTTATTTTTTTGACCTGCGAGAGAAGGGGAGCTCTGACTGACCATGACCAGAGAACCTCAGCATCCAGAATCATTTTCATCTCAAACCCTTTCCCAAAATGTCAAAGCAGGCATATCAGAAAGGAGAGAAAGCCAACAAACACCCACTATTCTATCGGTGAGAAAGTATGGTCCCATATATAGAAAAAGCTAACAAAATAATACTCTACAGCAAGCATCTGCTAAGCACTAGCTCTGTCTCTCTCACATACACACACAAACACACACACACACACCACACTCACACACAGACAGACAGACAGACACACAGCTGCAACAAAGGAAGCAACATATAAAAGGATAGGACATGCTTATGTTTTTACTCTCTCTCTCTCTCTCTCTCTCTCTCTCACACACACACACACACACACACACACACACACACACACACACAGAGCTTACTGGTATCCTTGGGAGGCTGGTTCTAGAACCCTACAGGTATCAAAATATATAGATGCTCGAGTCTCCTCTATAAGTTTTTTTTTTTTACATACAGCCTATGAGCATCTTCCCCGTGTACTTTTAAATTATCCTTAGATTATCTGACACACTATAAATCCTTGTAAATACATGCTATAGTATATTACTTTTGTATAACGACATGAAAAACTCTAAGCATGGCCAACAGAAAAGCAATTTTTCTGAATATTTTTCACTCAGTGTTAATTAAATTAGTAGATGTGGAACCCACAAATACAGAGCACGGAGCACGCGTGCACTCACACACATATATGCACACACACACACACACATTTACAATAAAGAAAGTAAAAAGAAGGTTTGGAAAGATTATTTCTGACTCTTACCTACCAAGGTACAGAGCAGTAGCCGTGGAGTGGATTTTACACTCTCCTCTGACAGACCGAAACTGTAGGTGGCGATAAAAACAGTAGCAGCCACCAGTAGATCTCAGATTTGGAAGCTGAGGTAGACTACGCAATATTCACATCTGCAAGGGGAGGGGGGAGCTTTGAAATCCCAATCTAGGCGCTTTCCGAGGCCAAGCAGAAACGTTGCAATAAGGCAAGTAGGCTGGACATCACTCAGGTTCCTAAGTACTACGGGGGGAAAAAAAAGATGGGGAAACAGAAGACGCTCCCTAGGGAACAGAGGCTTCAAGGTGGTCCTGCTATATAGAATTCTTTTAACTGTGAAGTCAACCCAACAAAAGCAGGTTTGAGGCAGTTCTGAGAGTGGCCACCAGCAGTGCTAAGCCCAAATCAAAGACAGCAAGCCCTGGTCTGAAAACGTAACTTAGACTAGAGATGCTAGTCTTTAGTGGGGATGCTGAGCAAAGCAAACACCACCAGGGACAGAATGACAGACAGAAGAAGTCAATCTTAAATTTCAAAAGGGAAAAGAACACACTTCAGCTCGTGGCTAAGCTTAAAGCGCAGTCCGAAGAGAGGAAACCCAGGTTCCTGGGGTATGTTCGGTTTGGACAGTCAACACATATGGGCATCCTTGGACCCCTCTGCTTGGCTGCTAAAAGTTGGGGTAGGTAGGGTAGAGGAAGTCCTTTGCCTGATCTGGACACCTGCTCTGTACCTTCCTGGCCTAGAAGTACAGGCCATATAGGACAAAGAGTCCAGTCCTCACTCTTCTCTATTAATAAAAAACAAACAGACAAAAAATCCCCCAAAAATGCAAAGGGGGAACAGTCTAATGATGACTCGGGGAATCCAGGGGAGCCGGGCCACCTGTGCCTTCTAACATTCTAGACACCTGCTTTTGTTCAGTGGTAACATCAGAGCAAGTGGAGAAGGGGTAACTGACTTATCAAATGCTTAAGAGCTGAAATCTAACTGGAAATCAGAGATGAAATTTGATAAACTCAGTGGAAGTCCAGGAAAAAAAAATCTCAGAGGTGAGAGACATTACTCCTGAAAAACACAGACAAGGCCGAATCCAAAGCAAGAAGCAGCACTGGAGGTCTGAAGGGGTAGTTAGACTTTAGGCATCTCACCCCTTCCTCAACAGACTTTTCCAGAAGCAGTGGGACAAAACCAACAAATCTTTGGTCTCAGACTAGAAACAATGAGTCTGGTGAAAGTTCCCAGGCCCCATTCCCCTCAGAGCTATGGAGAACTCTGAAGATACAGGTATCAGGGGGGCCACACATACTGGGACAGAGGCTCAGTTAAAGCCACCAGGCTGTGCTCCACAGCTTACTCAGGCACATGCTTCTGAAGTAGAAGGACAGGGAGGGTCTCAGGGGTCCATACACAGCCTCTAAAATGAGACAGGAGACACTAACAGGGGCAGAAGCCACTCTAGCTTTCCACGAGTTAACTATGGGCATCACCTCCACGGGACCTGTCCACCATTTTGTCTATCCATCACTGACCTAAAACAACTTCTTTAACTACACCCCAGTGACCTACTGCATGCAAGAGAACCACTGCCCTGACGGTAAGAAGTGCAATTAGAGAGACAACCCTGGACTCCAGCTTCCCCAGTTTCACAGTCAGCCCAAGTCAGTTGCTGCCCTCAACTCCATCAGCTCCACAGTGGCTCACTAGGCCCCTCCTTCCTACCTATCTCTAGGCTCACTCCACTTCCCATTAAGTCAGATGCAGAGAAGCTAAATGAAACAAAAACGTAAACAAGAAGAAACTATTCGGGAAAAGTTCCTTAAGTTACTATTTCTAAATGAGATAGCGAGATAGTGCACAACAACCCTAGACTTAAGTTATGCTATGCAAGAAGAATGCTGGCTCTGAGTATACTAAGGGGTTGACACAGGAGAACGAGCCGAAACAAATCTGTCACTCTGCTGTAAGATGTGGCACAGTGGCAGACGCTGGCGAGAGAGGTCATGTAGAAGAGCTGTGCCCACTGCATTCAAGTATATCCTGAACCTAAAATTGCCCAAAACACTACTGCAGAATCCAAGAGGGCTGGGGGCAGAGCTGATGTCCAGCAGATACTAAGCCCTGAACTCAGCTGCCAACATAATAGCAAATAAAAGAAAAAAGAGGTCCTTTAAAGTTAAAATGTGAAGGAAAGCTAATAGAAAGGCTAAGGATAAAATTAAGGACACTATGTAAAACGTAAAGCCCCGTGACAGATATAGAATTGTAAATCAAAACTTTTAATAAGAGATCTGGCTGGGGCCCTAATCTCAATTAGTAGAATACTTACTTACCTTACACCGGTGAAGACTTGGAGTCAACCACCAGAGATCAAGTGTAGAAGGCTAAAAAAAACCCAAATAAGTAATACCGCTCTTGGAGAATAAAGAAAAGAAATGAAAAGAATTGATTCAATTGTCCGAGACTTGGGGGAAACATGGCTTCTTGCTTGAAAGAGGCCTCGACTTACCCTGTTGATTCCACCGGGTCACAGGTCCAAAGGAATTCAGCACACAGAATGAGAATCCCTAAAGTTTCCAGACACAACAAGAACGGAGCCAAACCACCACCATCCCCCGAAACAAACACTTTGGTCTTCTTTCATTAAAAAAAAAAAAAAAGTAAAAATTAAATGAGCTTCATTCTCAGCTCCTGGCTTCCCTAAATCAGTAGCTGGGTTCGACTCTTTAAGGGAAAACTAACTGAAATCTAGAAATGACCTCAACTAAATAAGGCTAGAATGAGGACATCTCATACCTACAAGGCACCTCTTCTGAGGAAAGCTGACATAGACTGCTCTCCATTAGATTTGATAAACCAAGAAATTAAAAAAAAAAAAAACCTGAGACCCATGCATGAGACAAGGCCATGTTGAGGGTGCTGTAGAAGGGAGACACAGAATTGGCAATGTACAATGTACAGGAAGTCTCCAGTGACTTAGGCATGGTCAAAGGGTACCTAAAAGATTGCTTTCAAACAAAAAACAGCAAAAAACAAAACAAGAAAACTGAGGGATTATTTAATGCATCTGAAGATATGATCTGTGTCTGTTTGGGGGCAGTGACAACAAGGTAAAGACACCGTGTGTGTGTGTGTGTGTGTGTGTGTGTGTGTGTGTGTGTGTGTGTGTGTTTGTGTGAGTGAATAAATTAAAAAAAAAGGAAAAAAAAACCCGAAAAAGATCAAAAAAATCTGTGTCTGTTTGGGGGCAGTGACAACAAGGTAAAGACACCGTGTGTGTGTGTGTGTGTGTGTGTGTGTGTGTGTGTGTGTGTGAATAAATTTTAAAAAAAGGAAAAAAAAAACCCAAAAAAGATCAAAAAAATCTGTGTCTGTTTGGGGGCAGTGACAACAAGGTAAAGACACCGTGTGTATGTGTGTGTGTGTGTGTGTGTGTGTGTGTGTGTGAATAAATTTAAAAAAAAGGAAAAAAAACCTGAAAAAGATAAAAAAAATCTGTGTCTGGGGGCAGTGACAACAAGGTAAAGACACCTTGTGTGTGTGTGTGTGTGTGTGTGTGTGTGTGTGTGTGTGTTAATAAATTAAAAAAAAAGGAAAAAAAAACCCGAAAAAGATAAAAAAAAACCTGTGTCTGTTTGGGGGCAGTGACAACAAGGTAAAGACACCTTGTGTGTGTGTGTGTGTGTGTGTGTGTGTGTGTGTGTGTGTGTTAATAAATTAAAAAAAAAAGGAAAAAAAACCCCAAAAAAGATCAAAAAAAAAATCTGTGTCTGTTTGGAGGCAGTGACAACAATGTAAGAACACCTGGGTGTGGGGGGAAAATAAATTAAAAAAAAAGGAAAAAAGACCCCCCCCAAAATCTGTGTCTGTTTGGAGGCAGTGACAACAATGTAAGAACACCTGGGTGGGGGGGAAATAAATTTTAAAAAAAGGAAAAAAAGAACCCGCCCCCAAAAAATCTGTCTCTGTTTGGGGGCAGTGACAACAACATAAAGACACCTTGAGGGGGGAATAAATTAAAAAAAAAGAAAAAAACAACCCCCCCCAAAAAAACCAAAAAAAAATCTGTGTCTGTTTGGAGGCAGTGACAACAATGTAAAAATACCTGGGGGGGGGAATAAATTTAAAAAAGGGACCCCTCCCAAAAAACCTAAAAACAAAAAAACCCAAGATCCTACAGCAAAAAGTAAAATGTCTATGAGTTTAGGACAAAGTTCCCACCATAGACTACAGTGCCAGAGATGTGAGTGGTACTTATGGGACTGTCCCCACTGTGTACATGCCTTATCTGGCCAAAAGAAACAAAGTACTCAGGACAGAACCAAGCAAAGTGTTCACCTTCTACAGTAAAAGGAACCGTAAAAGCCTCAGCTCCAGGGGGTCAGACAGGAGATGGGGGCGGGGGGGGGGGACTGCAAGGGATGGCTATGTATTAACCTCTGTTTATGAAGGTAAATGTGGGGGACTGCAGTTAAGTCTAGCTTTTTTTTAAAAAAGCAATTTAACTTTGTTCAAAACACTAATGGCTTATCTATCATTCTGATTAAAAAAAAAAAAAAAAAACAGTCCCAAAACAACAACAAAAACCCTACCTTCTCTGATCTGATAACTGAGGAACTGAGCCTGTGTCCCTCCACACAGTAACCCAGAGAGCCAGGGGACAGTGCCCCAACCTGTGTGTGCTTGCAACCCTGCAGGCTACAAGTTAGAGAGAAGGGCCAGGCACAACCTGATATCTAGGGGTGATCCCACAAGGAAGGGAGGCACTCCTTTTATCACCTCCTCCCTCCTCCTGTGCTTAGTTACCACAATGAGGAGGTGCACCCCAGGCAGGCACAGCAGCGCACAGTGTTCCCACCTCTCTAGGAACATCCTGGAGTGGTTTCTGTAAGATCCACACGATTTTCATCGAAAGAGAGCAAGCAGCTCCCTAGAACTGGCAACCAGTAGGCTCTCAGGGAAAAGTACACTGCAGCCTGTGCTGGCCCAATAGAGGCCAAGGTGGAAAGATGGGCTCTACAGGCTTTGGGTGAAGCCGGGCCATAGAGACACTCGGAAGACTCCCAACTCACCTGGCTCTACCTCCTACCCAATATCCCAACAGAAAGACCTTCTTGGTAGCAGTCTTCCTAAGCTGGCCCCAGATTCAGCGCAGGACATTGTCCTCAAGTAGCTCTACTCATAGTAGCTTTTGGTTATTACGAGCTTCATGGAGCAGAGATTCTTAAATCTATTGCTAAAAGTTTTAAATCTGGTAGGCAGGGGATTATTTATTTATTTGTTTGTGGACTTTAGATCATTTATACATTGCTGAGCAGTGAGATATGTCAGGGATGAGACCCAAGTCTACACACACAATGCATCTGTCTATCATACACCACATACATAACAGTCTGAAGGTAATCTTATACAACACTTAGTAACGTCATGCCTAAAATAAACTTCACAGGGTAGGAATGACTGTCCCTTTGTTACAGCATTAAGTTGTCGCTCAAAAAAACATTCTGATTTGTGACTTTTGACTTTTAGATTTATAGATAAATGGCATTACACATAAAGGCTTTTATATCGAAGAGCATCTCAGTTATAAACTTACCATGAACTCCCAAGGACGATACCTTAAGATATTAAGGTCTCAGGCTATAGCTCCATGATGAACTCCCATCACTTTGAGAGACAGGGAAAAATAAGCAAGCCAAAGTCCCCATAAATCTCAAAAAGTGAAGGCAGTAGGTGGTTAAGTCATCTTTCAGTTCATGGCCTCCTATAGGATGGGGGGTGGGGGTGGAGGTGGGGGAGAGGAGGTAGGAAGGACCTGCAAGTATCCAGCATGGTTTTCCTATTGTCAGAAGCTTACACAGAGCCACCATGCTTGACCACACAGGGCCAGCCAGCCACACTCTTCTCTGCAGCTCAACCTGCTCTGGAGGTGCAAGCGAGAATCCCAGGCCCCCGACTTAGCATTGGCTGTGGTGACAATGATGATGGCAGACCAACAGGGCTTTCTGTGCTGTGTGCTTTAGGAATGCCTTGTTAATGGCAGTTACGCAGGCCTAATTACTTGGCTCTAAACCCCGCAAGGAAGTCAGTGAGGGGTGGGGCTGCCCACCAGCACGGCCCTGGAATGGGGCTGCAGCCACTCCTCAGGGGACGTGGTCAGCATGTCCAGGATAAGTGTACGTGCGTACTTCATTCCTGGCTGGGATAAAAGCCTCTATGGTGTCCAGACACAAATCTTTATATAGAGTCTGAAGACAAATGTCACAGACTTCCTATGCCTGCAAACCAGAGACTCCTTTATATATATACCAACTTTCTGCCCATTTGAGCTTATACCTTGTGAGTTTACGCTACCCCACAAACTTCCATTCTACAAAGGCGGGGGTGGGAGGGGGCTGGTTAACTTGTTCAGATTCAGAAATGTAGTGACTTGTAGAACCAAGAGACACAAAGGAATTGCTGGTCAAGCAAATCACAGAGGAAGTGCCACAGTGAGAAAGGTGACTCCTCTAAGCACATATTCCTATTGCCCCAGTATATGTGAGCAACAAGAAATCCTGTTTGGCCGGGCTCAGATCAAGTAACAAGCAACTCTAATTTAGGATCTGAACAATCAAGAAAAAAAAAAACCTTTCCAAAATCAAATGGGAAGTAAATGTCTAAAATTAAAGAATACTCTAGCATAGGGGGATAAAAAAGAAAACCTTCTATTATCCACCTCCAGAGCAGAAAGCAGAGGCACCCACCTCCCCCCCCCTCAGATGTTTTTTTGATAACTCTAGAAACTGGTTTTGTGGTTGATATCTCAAAGGACAAGCATGGCATTTTCACAAATGAGCTTTCAATCTGCCTTTTCATTAGTGTACAAACCCTGAAGAATATATCCCAAGTCCCAAAGCACCTATTTGCCAGCTCTCCAAGGTAATTTGACTGCCTCAAAATTCCCCCAGAATCTTCCCTATTTCTGGATTGGATTTTATAAGAAAACAATGACTGCGCTATCAAACTCTGCAGGATGCAGCCAAAACAGTGCTCATAGGGAAACACCTAGCTTTAAATCCCTGTATTAAAAAAAAAAAAAAGAGGTTTAAAAATCTGTGCTCTGAGATTTTTATCTAATAAATTCTTAAGAAATTAAAAAAAAAATCCTACAGCTTTAGGATGAAACTGAAGGCACAGCAGACGTCTTTGTTGAAGCGAAGTTCAGTTTCTGAACACTGTAAAGTCTGCGACTTTGATGGAACATCAAAATCAAAAAGCCAAAAGAAGAGAAAAATAAACTTTACAAGGAAGTAAAAAAAAAAAATAAAATGGTGGGTAAAAACCCAAAAAGAAGGAGGAGAGAACCTAAAGGAAAAAAAAAGAGAGAAAAAAAAAAAGAAAAAAATGCCCCCCCCAATCAAAAACAGCTTCACTAACGGAAAAGATTTAAATTTGAGCATGTGACCAACCCCCTAAATAAAAAGCAAATAATATTTTCTCATTCCAAAGCCCTATACTGCTGTGGGTTTTTGTGAGGGGAATTTCTCCAGGGAGGAGGACTTGGAGCTGGAGTTAAAGCCAAGGCCTCATCATGGCTCTACACTGAGCTGCTTCGTCTGCCCTCCATGTTGTTTTAACGGGCTGAGAAACAGACACTGGATTCTGCACAGGCTTCCCTCCTATTAAGTGCCAACACTGAAATGTCCGGCGGGGAGCACTGAGTCTCCACGGATGGACAACTGCCCCCAGCGCACAGTTGCAAATAGACACGACGGTCCTGTAGTTTCTTACACGTGGAACAAACTTTCAAGCAAATAGGTTCTCTAAATCACACCATCTATAAAATACCAGTTTAAAAAGAAAGATAGGCCAAGCAAAAATCTGTACAGCTCTAAAATGAGCTAAGGGCACATGGATGGCTTGGTTCAACCAAAGTTTGGCTTCGAAACACTGTAAAGCCTGTGACCCAGCGGGTTCAGCCACATCCTAAATTTTGAGCTGGATCTTTGGTTCTGATTTTGTCCTTCTTGCCCAGTGGAGGCTAACTGGACAGACACAGCTGCTCTGGCTTCCAACCATAGCAGTAACCACCACCCAAAGTCCTAGACAATTAGCCACCAAAAAATCTGCCCTGCTTTCTGGTTCCCTAGTCCGCCTACAAAATCCACTTTGACCAACCCAACACTGGTTCAAAAGCAACATAGGCCAAGTAGTGTGTAATAAGTGATTTAGGTGCCACGAAGCGTTTTAACTTTAATCATAATGAACAAAAATATCATATCAAACTCATGGCTTGATGAATATTGAAGTTTCTTCTCAAAGTAAATGAGTATGTAAGTTAAAAAAAAAGAAGAAAAAGAAAAAAGAAAAAAGAAAAACCTCAGTGATAATTGCTTGGTCTACGTGGCATTAATCTGGAAGGCTGGAAGCAACTGGTCTAAGAAACCAGGCCCCGTCCTCCATTTGCTCTGCTGTGTGTTGAGCAGGGTGTCCCTCCTCTACACCATTTCTTCTAGAAGTGGACATGCTTTTGCAGACGGTAAAAAGCTCAGGAGGTCTCCCCAGAGCTTTGTCCTTTGTTAGCTGGTGCGGCCTGAGGCATACCAGTTAACCTCCTGAGCCTTGGTTTCCAGACCTGTAAAATGGGGACCGTGGGGGCCACGAAGCGCATAAAAAGCAACAGGGCTTTTGAAAGCGCCTTGTAAACTGCGAAATGCTACCTCAGTATCAGTGGCTACACTTCTCAGTTACTGCAACGCCTGCTGGGCTGCAACTCTGTCTGTCCTCAAATTCCCTCCCTGTAATGTGGGGACTGGCCTCTTTCAAATGTTCCCAGTAAAACTCAAAAAAAAAAAAAAAAAGTATGTTCAGTAATCCTAAAGTTTTGATTTTTTTTAAAGACAAAAATTTGGTAGGCGAGACTCATTCCTGGGAGCACATTTGATCGCAGCACTCTTGGTGAAATAGTTCTAAGACGCCTCATCCATCGCCTTACACAATTCCCTCAGCTGCAGAAATCCAGAACTCGAGGTCCACTTCTGTAAAATAGGAACCTCACTAAAGTGTAAGCCTTAGTCTGTTCTCGAGGGGGTGAGGTGGGGGGGGCGATGTTAACGACTGGAGTTCTGGTAAAGGAGAGCGAAACGTTAAACTGAGCACCATTTCTGAAACTCAGGGGCTCCAAATGGCTGAATCAGCAATTTCTGAAACAAAGTCTTCTGGGCCTGGCCTTTTAAACAGCCGCAAAGGGAAAGTTGTGCAATAACACATATTTACTCACTAATGCTACTTGTTTTGGACTTTTTCTTTGCATCTCTTGAATGAAACAGTTACAAGAAAAGAGTTTTTTCAAAAACATCCCAAAGACCCGGGGCCTTGTAAAAATCACCTGTGGCGCTCCTACTTTTTTGGTTAAAGCAAATGAAAAGAAGTTCGCGGGGTTTCTTCCAATGCCAAGAGAAGGCAAATACAATTTTTTTAAAAAGTGAATACCCTAATTTCCATAACGCACATGCCGCAGGCCCTCGCCAGGCAGGCGTTTGGAGAGGCAATCAGCAAAGGCGGAGAGTTGCATCAGAAATTTCCTTCTGCAAACGGTACCGCTCTTATCACGTTTCCACCGCTGGCGGGCTGCTTTTTCGCGAGCCCTCAAACTTGGTGTTAGGCCCCAGCGACGGGTAGCGGGGCCACTAACAGACCCGAAGAAAGAAAGGGGTGGGGGTTGGGGCACGAGGGGGGGGGGTAGGGACAGATCCTCGGACCGCGGCCCGGGCCGCGCTCGCTTGGGACTTGGGAGTGTCTGGCACCGCTGCCCGGCCCGCCTGGCGCGCGCGCCGAGGCCGGGGGCGCAGCGGGAGTACCCGCCGCTCCGGTGATCCCCGGGCGCCCACCCTCCAGGGCGGTGGCCCCCGAAAGCGCGGCCTTGACCGCGGCCCCCGCCCGAGCCCCCCGAGCCGTCGCCGTCGGACAAGACGGCTCAAGAATGTCCCTCTCGGGGCCCCGAGCCTCCCCCCGGGGGCCAGAGCGCAGTGGAGAGCGTCGCGGGGCGCCGCAGCCGCGCGCCCGCCGCCCCGTCCCGCCATCCCGCGCCGTCCCGCCGCGGGCCGGGGGCGCCGCAGCCCCTCAGTCCCTTAGCCCCCCGAGGCGACGCCCTTCCGCCCGCCGCGCCTCGCGGGGCCCCGCGTCCCGTTCGCGGGCGGCCCCGAGCGCAGACAATGACGGCGCGGGGAGCCGCCCGGCCGCCGGGCCCCGCGAGGCGCGGACCACAAAAGTAACTTGCCGCCGCTCCCCGCCCAACTCCTACCTGGCGTGCAGCTCCTCGTCGCCTCCGCGTGGCCGCTGGCCACACGTTGCACGAGTCCCTGCGAAAAAGCCGAAGGCAAAGACGGACACTGGACGGTCCCAGTCGCCGTGCGTGAGACGGTGCGCGGAAACTTCGTGCTCCCGTGGGTCTCGGAACGCGAATCCCGCCCGCCACTGGTCGCAGCGCCCTTCTCTTCCTGCCGCCTCCCCGCACCCCACCCCCTCGATGGGCTTTAAACTCTCCGGGCCCCGCCCGCCCTCCCCGCCTCCGCCACCGCCTCCGCCTCCTCCTCCCCCGGCCGCTTTTCCTGCTCCTCCTCCCGCCGCCGCCCGGACCGCTCGGCGGCCGCCAGCGCGGGAGGAGCCGCGGCCTGGGCGCAGGGCGTGGCGCGGGGGGCGCGGGCTCAGCGGCCGCGGGGTTGGCGTGGCACGATGCTCTCCCGCCCAGGCCGGCGCGCGCCCACCATGCTCGCAGCTTGCGGGACCCCCGGCGCCACGCCACCGCCCCGGTGCGCGGCCGCGCCGGCGAAGACCGACCGGACCTGTCCCGAAGGGCCATTCGGAAGGGAATTGTTCGAAACTCAGAAAGTACTCCCCAACCGCACAGTTCAAATTCTTCCTGGGCTGCGGCCGCCCGACACCGTCGTGGGCAGCCCCGGGCCCGGACAAGGAAACTCGGGCTTGCTCACGGCGGGTCGGTCCGAGCCTCACCTTTCTCAGCCTCAGTTTCGCCAGCTGCGTGTGAGTAGCCGAAGGAGGGAAGCCTGAGAGGCCCTTCATTGTTTCTTGAGGCAGCCTAGCAAGCCTCGTGTCCTTTACCTCTGAAGTGGGGCCCTCCTGAAAGTAAAGCCCAGACGGGCCGTGCCCGGTTTCTAAAGTGACCCACGAAAAGGCAACAGGGCTTATGTGATCGGCCCCTTCGAAATAATTCTTAATGTCTATATTGTGTCGCTTTTCTAGCACAGATAGGATACCAATAATTACACCTTTTTCTTGAGTTTCGGCTTGGTAAAAGCAGCCCCAACCGTAAATCACCGTAGTCGAGAAGACACGTGGTGTGAAACATTCGTGAGTTCTCCTACTTCTCCCTCACTCAAACTTCTGAGGTTGTTTCTAGAGCAACTGTAGAGAAGTAGAGAGACTGAGTCTCTTAAGAAGTAACTTCTAGAAGGTTGAGAAGCTGGGAGGGAGCTCAGGGCAAGGATTTGAAAGCTGTGCTGTGCACGTATTGTCCCGACGCGCTTTTTGAGAGCACTGCTCTGGTACCTCTTGCTTCTAACCGTGGTTTTTCCGACCTCAGATTGATGTAATCAATGAAAAGTTTTCCCTTTCTTATAACTGAACACTCACTCCTGTTTCTGGCCGTTGGTCCAGACTCAGAAACCCACAAGGTGAAAATCCAGAGGAAAGGATGTGAAATAAGTCTTCGATTCCCCGGGAAAGGAACACAAGAAGTCTTTTGTAGACAAAGGACTCAAAAGCGAACCAAAGCAGAGAAAACTGGGCTAACTTTTCCCAAGTTGATTTGCTTCAAACCTTTTAGTTTTCCTGCAAAGTCTCACCAGCGATCCATACTGTCCCAGACACAAAGCCTGTCAGGTCAGGGAACTTTTACAGATATTTGAAAGTTTCTACATACTTTCGCAATACTTTTTCCCCCCTGAATCGATTTGTTGGTAAGTTCCAAACACTGTGGACCCTTCAGCCCTCTACACATTGATGTTGCCTTCCCAAACATGGAGATGTTTTCTTATATAACAACCACATACCTTTCAAATCCACAGAATCGTGTGCGTATTTAATCTAGGTTTAAATTGTTTTTTTTTTTCAGTTTATCTGATAATTTAGAACATTCTTTTTCCTTACAGACCAGTCTAGTGCTCTAGGCGAAAAGTTTAATCTGTGTTTTTCAGGCATTCTTACTCACTAGGATGGTCTGGAGATCAAGTATTTTCTTGGTGTCAAAGTCCTGGACAGGCCCTCACCCCCAAATTTCCTTGTTCCCTGTAGACCTCAGCCGGTAGGACCCACATAGCGCCTTTCTGAACAAAGGTTTTGGCCTTATCCTTGCTGTAGCATTAGGGTTTCAGTTAACTCCGGTGGAGAGGGAGGTCCTGGCCGATTCTGTGAGCAGACTACATTACTACCATCTCATCTCCAGACTCCCAGCGCCCCCTGCCCACACATTCCCCCACAGAGGTATTACAGACAGACCCGCACGTTGTAAGGTTAGCAGTGTATAAATGAGCCCAGAGGACTCAGCCTCCTGAGCAAGACAGGATGGCTTTGTAGCTCACAGACTTCCCAAAGGAGTAATATATGAACTAGACCTTGGGTGTTAAGGCACGAAAACAGATTCCCCGGCAGTGAGCGATTCCATTATCGAAGAATGAGCTTCAGGAGGCTCATTCAGCTGAAAAGTAGAGAATCTGATAGACTGACTCTAATTGTAAATTAGTAATGAATTGATTAACATCTGTCTCCCTTGCTGATTGTAGGAATAAGGTCACTGGTAACTATTTACCCTTTGCTAGTGTCCTGCAGGCAGCAGGGGGCCCCTGGTCAAAAGAGGGTACTAAAGGGAGTAAGTCATTGGAAAACTAGCAGTCAAATGAATGTCTCCGTAGTGTAAATGAATGGAGTAAGGAACGGGGTGATCTCTCAGCCCCAGGCATCGGCTCAAATGTTGCCAGTGGCTTTGGCAGAGGGAAAACATGGAGGGTAAATGGCATCCTGACAGATGCTAGTCATGCCGCTCGTCCTCACCGCACATGGTGCCTTCTGGAATAGCTTAGAAGGCAGGGCTGGAAACCAGAGACCAGCCAGTCTGAGGACAGTCCAACAGAACACCCTGGTGGGTCAGTGAGTGATCTGCAGTCATAATGAAATCCCTGTAGGTTATGATCGGTATATGAAACGCCACTCACAGCCCTGGCTCTCTTACAGGCTCCTGTGCTGAGTACCGATCTTTCACAGTGACGCTGCTTCAAGGAAAGAGGTGGTGGACACTTGGGAGGTGGAACCTGGATGGACTCCGAAGGCGGTCTCTTGGTGTGCACCTTTAAAGGTAATAC
This sequence comes from Rattus norvegicus, assembly GCF_021556685.1. NCBI lineage: Eukaryota > Metazoa > Chordata > Mammalia > Rodentia > Muridae > Rattus > Rattus norvegicus. The sequence goes on from NC_141547.1 coordinate 91,019,165, forward strand.
CTGCTTCTCGTCTGGTCCTCTTTTTCCTTTCTGACCTCCATGATCAGAGCTCACAGGCCTTCCCTGCCATGATGGAAGGGATACTTTGATGCCATGAACTCTAACCCACTACCACCAACAACAAAACAAGACAAAACAAGATAAAAAAACCCAAAGTTACACCAAAACAAAAAATCCTTCCCTTATGTTTCTAAAATGTTTAAAAACATAGGGACATAAATTCTGGCATAGTGGCTACCGCAGAAACTCAGGAGACTGTTTACCCCTGGTTTCTAAATCCCTCTGGGCAGTACAGTCAGCACCTTCATGGGTTGGTCCCATTTCAGGATCCTCCTGCCTCAGTGTCTATAGAGCTGAGGTTAACCATGAGTCTCAAGGCCCAACTTGATCTGCATTTTTAACCTACTGGGCATACAAGCACACGAGCAGTCCAAATGCTTCAGGTCTCTGAGCTATTTAGCTTTTCCAGAGTCTAGGGACGAGTGGCATTCAGAATTTTTCTGGCTGAGGCAGTGACTCCAAAGGACCTAGATTCTCAAACTTGGAAGGTGAGGCAAAGAGGAACCTAAAAAGGCCCAAAGGATTCTGGGAGCCAGAGCTGTTGCTGGGGCATGGAAGGGCGAGGCTGAGACTGGAGGGGGAGACTGAAGGGGTAAGGAGATCTCACTCCTTATGCTCAGGCATTTGCATTTAACCTAAAGCCGCTAGAAGATAATGTGTGTGATGAACTTCCTCAGCAATCCCAGCTTTCTTGCTCGCTGATGGATGAGGATAACACCTTGAACAAGTGGTCTGTATCCTAGACGTGTTATCCAGTGGGCAGAGCTGAATGATCAGATGCTATACCTGGAATTATAGACCGGATGGGGGTCAGGACAAAAGAAGCTACATGAGGATCCCAAAGTAGGACTTGGTAATCACAAATAGGACCTTTTACTTCTAGGCTTGGGATAGTATGATGTCCTTTGGACTGTCTATATACTTCTCTTTCATAACATCTTAATATAAACTCAACTTTTCTCGAAGAGCTAGAATCCAAAGGATTTTCAGAGAGAGAAACGGGGGAGCTCCCAGAAAAATATACCCTGAGGTCCACCTATTGAGACAATTTGCTGACGGGAAAAACTCACTCTTTGTTAAAAAAAAAAAAAAGTACGTGTGTGGAGTTTAGAATGGTACACAGTTGTGTAACCGGTAAAGATAGTGGACAGTATTGACCCCAAAAGGTTGCTTCATAACCCATCCTTGCAGTCAACCCCCACCCTACCCCACCCCCTGGGCCCCACATCAGATAACCACCCACCTACCTTCTGACCTTGTGGTTTTGCTGTCAGAGATGGACGGAATAGTACAGTCGCTCCACATGGTGCACATGTTGCCGATGATCCTCACCTGTGTTGTTTCCCAAATTTAGACTTTGTTCCTTTCAAACCCAGGTTAGGATTCTATGGTATGGATGTGTGTCTGTTTCTTCACTCTTTCACTGGTAAGGAGAAATTTGGGTCAGTCTCCGTTTTAGGCAATTATGAATCGAATCGTTAGACCTCTTTGTGAGAAAGCTTTTTGTGGAGACACAAGTTTTCGTTTCCCTTGTGCAAACAGCTAAGCCAAACAGAGAGGTCTTGTGGTGTGTTTTATCAGAAACTTCCAAATTATGTTCAAAGTAATTATACCATTTGCAAATGCACTGAAAATCACGATGGTCCCAGTTGCTTCACGTCCTTTCCGTTTTAGCCATCCATATTAGAGGGTAGTGGTATGTCTTTCCTGCTTTTAGTTTGAGTTTCCCTCACAGTTAATACGTCAAGCACATTTCCCTGTGCTTACTTGTTGGGTCTGTTATTTTGTGACAGATAGTCTGTTCAAATCAGGTTTCTTTTGGGTTATTTTTGTAGTATTGAGTTTTAAAGTTTCTTCAATATGTTTTCCCTTTAGAAGTTCTGTTGCTTGAGGTCTTCCGTTGACACTATTATCTGACTTGAGTTTGCTTTTTGATAGGTGGTTTGGAAGAATTAGATGACTCCAGATAGTTTTAGAAAACTCCATCTGACTTCTCTACAGACAGAGGAGAGCAGCCGGAACACTGACGGGTAAGGAGAATCGTCACTATGAAAAGGACAGTCAACATTGGGCATGTCGGGTCAACGTGCAGTTGCAAGACTCTGGACTAGACAGGAGTGGCTGAGTGCCGTGCGGTAGGACTGGAGTATTGCTTGGCCTTGAGGATGGCGCATGAAGGAGAAGAATACTCCTTGTGGGAGTCAGGGAAGGTCTCAGATGAATGGCCTGTACAAAGTGTTGAGAAGGGCTAACACATTCCTTGGTTTTGTGGGTCGGGAATGGGATAGAAAAGAGCCTGGTCTATGCTCTAGTTAACATTTAAAGAAAGAATCCAGAGACTGGCTCTTTGGTACAAAAATCACACTTGACTGAATAGCAGAACTGGTACCTGGGCCACCACTATCACAGTCTCACACTGGGAAAGTGGCTAAGGTAACTTCACCCTCTGGAGCCCAGTAGTTGCCTTGACACAGAGCCCAGGCAGCAGGGCCAGGACCTAGGGTCAGCCCTTCTCAACACTTTGTACAGGCCATTCATCTGAGACCTTCAGGGCTAGGACCCAGGCTCTGTATCTCTGGGGCAAGGATCTGAGGATGCTACTGAAGGATCCCATGAAGCTTTATGCTTCTGAAGTGGATTTTTCCATATAGAAATGAGATCAGACACATTTGTGCTTTCGATGCTCCAGGGCATGGAAGATGTCGCAGAGCCCACAGGGCAGGCAGCAAGCATGAGATATGACACATATAAGAAAAGGGTGCAGGGAGAGCCACTGGAGGAGGATCTCACTCTGGGGCAGGGCTGCCATCCCACAAGACGTCTCCATCCAACTTGGAAAACTGAGCATCCATTTACAGGATTTGTACCATGAGGCTGACCAATCCAAATCCCAGGCAATTCCAGTTTTGCCTATCAACTTCAAGGTTCTGGCTTCACTTTAATGTTTGTCCCCAGTAACATAGACATGGCTCAAAAAAAAAATCAGTTACTCTAGTGACTGTGTCTAAGGAACCAAGGCGACATTTCCCTTCTGCTCATCATAGACGCTTCTAGGGAATTTCGTTTTATATCTTGTCTGGGACAAGGTCCCAGCCTACAGGCTGAATGGAGGAAGGTAAGTTGCAAGTATATGGGATTTTAAACTTTGGTGCAGCAGGAAAGAAGGTTCAAGGAGTGTGTTGCTGGTGGCTGGGCAACCAGAAGGATCCACACACATGTGTCCCATCTTAGTTAAAGGAAGCATTCTAATAAAATTCTACGTGGAGTTAGAATGTGAAGGCTAGCATGCAATTATAAAGTCGAGTTTTCATATAGTCGTGCCTCTAACATGTGAGATCCTTTATAGCCTCAAAAAAAATAAAAAATAAACTCAACCCCCTATTTCAATTGCAAGTTAATTAACCACTAATGTCATACAAACCTTGCTTAGTGAGATGTATTTTTTCATCCAATGCATTTCGTAGTTTTAATAATGTAAGTTTCAGGGCTAATAGAAGGACCCAAAAACAAGGGTGAGGTTACTTACATGGTAAAAATTGTTCAGAGCTCCTGGGGTCTTAGTATCCGCACACTTCCCACAGTGTGTTAGGTGGCGATGGAGAGTATATATTTAAAGAGAGGACTTGCAATCAATGTCAAAACTCTTAATAGCACAAACTCCTTCTGTTGGACAGTATATACCCATGAAGAGGATTAATACTTCTGCCAAATAGTTCTGGAGGTGTGCGTGGTAAGAGGTAGCATAGTTGAACTTGCAAGCACGAGCAGCCTTTTCAGGTGGAGAGCAGTGCTCTGAGGGTCTCTGTCCTTTGGGGACTTTGTGCCCTCTATTGGCCAGTGGAGCATGTCACGTGCACAGAGACTTGCGCTTTATGGTCTTTCTCCTTCCCGTGTAGGTTCTTACGGTTGACAGCCTGTCTGAATCGAAGATGCATTGACTGCATATGGAAGATTTTTTTCCCAGGGAAAATTGTTTTCTCATCTACTTTTTATTCTGTCTTCTCCTTTCCCATCTTCTTCCTTCCCCAGACAGGCGTCTTTGAAGCACCTGTATCATCCTACACATGGACAGATTGTTTTATGTAAACACCGATTCTACCCGCACGTCTCAGTTAATGCTTACAGTGTACTGTGAGGTAAATGCTACTAGGGTCTTAGGTTATAATCCAGGAAGCTAATTTGGAGAAGCTAGATGTCTCAAGGCCACTTAACTAAGAGCTTCTGTAACCCATCTGACTGACTCTGTACCTACCCGTCTTTTTTCTCTACTCAGAGCTATCTCGTGTCATTTTCTTGGCACTTTACTATTTTTATTATATAATCTGTTATCTCAACCCACAACCTCATAAGGTATCATTTACGTATAGATCTGTGATTAGATTGTAATAGGATTAATATTTTCCTGTTTAGGAAAGGTGTTTTGTTTACTTTTGGGTGATACAATGTGATTTGATTTCTATTTAGATCCATGTCCTAGATCCAAGGGGCGGAACAGGGATGATCATGAAAAGAAAAAGATATAAAGTCCATCTCTGAGCCGGGTTTTAACTTATCTACCCCCCTCTCTCTCTTGTTTTTAGAGAATTTGAGGACTTGGCTAGGAATGCCATCTTCAGAATTCTGACCTCTCAGAGCCCAGAGAGAACCACAAGCTGGGGACTGCACTTTGTTAGGTAGCCTGAAGACCCATCCAAAATACCATGGAAGGAGGGCATTGAACATGCAGGTAAGCAGTGTATTCAAAATGTCCAAAAGAAGGAGGTATTTTACTGATGGGCCACAAGACACCAGGGGTCCTTTCAAGCTATAGTGTATGTCAAGTGAATGGAGGCAGCTAGTAAGGGGGTCCGTTTATGGAATTACATTTAGATCATGGATTCAGGCCCTAGACAAAAAGAAGACAGGGCCCTTATCAAGCAGGAGGATATAAACTAAGAGATCAAGATTCATTTACAGAGAAGGTAGGTACCAAGATGTGATTGACTGCCACAGTGCAAATGGCTTCCTTTGGTTTACCATTAGGTCAAGCTGAAACCCCATGTCATCAAGGTCCTTGATGGGGGTGAGAGAGATGCTCAGTGGGGTAGAAAGTGGAAACAATAGGAAAGCCTGAACTCTACACCATCAGTGGCCTTGGAGTTCCCATCTTCAGTTGACAAACACCAAATGCAGATTTGCACAAGGTTAGTGGATAGGCAGGTAGGATGTGCATATTGACAGTCTTCTCGAGACCTCAGAGGATTGCAGCAAGATGCTGGGTGGGGGACTATAATACCCATATCAAAGGTGCCCAGGAGCACCTTAAAGGGAGAACTGCATAGATCCTCTAGCCCACCAAGGAACCCTAAGCAGTTGAGTATAGTTGAACTATAGTTCAAGGAGACTGGGATTTTGTAGAGCAGTTGGCACAGACAATTATCAGGTGCTTTTCTTCTGAGCACTAACATCTCTGCGTATCTATAAACTTCTGGTAGTCATAGGGAACTTCTACAACAGGGGCCATCACTCTCCAGGGAAACTCACTGGGCAACATGGAGACTATCCTGTTGTGTCTGCATGATCTTCCCTGGAGAAGGCTTTGGGCTTTAATGTCAGACAGAAATAGTTGCCAATTTTTACTTTACTTCTTATGAATTGAGCTTGAACAAATGCTACAGACCCACTGATGCAGTTTCCTCAGGATGATTCTTACCTGATTGGGTTGCTTTGGTGGGTTTTACATTGTATAGTTATTCACTAATATAATGTAACACGAACCTCTCATATTTAGTCGCATACAAAAATTATGTGTGCAGAACTGTGGATCAGGAATTTGGACAGAACAGCAAGCGTGGCTACTTGCCTCTTACCTGTACCAGTTATTTTTCTCACTGTGCGACAAATTCCTCACGTAGCAGCTTAATGGAGGAGGGTTTATTTTGGTTGTGGTCTCAGGATGGCATTGTCCTTCAGAAAGGAGAACATATGGCTCAGGCTATGGATGTGGGTGGGTACAGCTGTTGCTTATCCCATTGCGGCAGATCAGGATGTAGACGATGAGAACAGAAGCTGACATAGGCATCTGCAAAGCCCATCCTCCATGACCCCTCTCCACTGACTAGACCTCAGCCATCTTCCCAAACAACTCTTTGGCTGGGATCATGAGTTTCAAACCATACCACTCCACGATGCGAGTCTATTAGTAGAGGGGGATACCTGAGACTAGGTAATTTTATAAGAGTTTACTCATCTCACAGTTCTATATGTTTTGCTGTTTCCATGAGGCCTCATTTTGAGAAACCCAGCATTTCTGGGACCTACCTTAGTTCCTTTGGAGTGGAGCTTCTGGTGACTTCCCATAGAGTCCCACACCTCTGAAAAATACCATGAGGAACAATCCTTTCGTACAACAGCCCTGAGAAGACAAACCACATGTAAACCACTTGCAGGGGTCAGCAAGATGCCTCAACAGATAGAGACTGCCCACCATGATGCAGGGGACCCACTGAAGTCATCAACGAAGTAAGTCTTTCTCTCACTTAAATTGTTTCTGTCAGGCGTTTTCTCAGAGCAGTGGACAGAATGAGTAATAAAAATTGGGTTGAGTTTGTTCTCTTGAAGAGTTGGCTACAAAAAACAAAAAAAACAAAACAAAAACTAAGCTTCTTTCCTTGCCACCTCTTATGTTCTTCATGTGTGTCCCCCCTCTCACCCTTCCCCTTCTCTCCGTTAGCTTCCGCCTGACACGTGATGCAGCCAGGGAACCCTCACTGAACCTTCTAGCCATCAGAATCGGGGCTCAGGTAAACCTCTTTTCTTCATACATTGCCCAGTATAAGATATTTCCCATGACAGATGTCCAGGATCATTATTGTTCATGGTCGCCCTGTGGGGAAGGGAACTTGACCTATGAGGCTATTAGTTGCCATCTTTCTGGGGAATAGGAGACTCAGAGCCACAGCCCGGACAGTCAGATGACAGTGCAATGACAAAGAATGCACACCTGAATCTCCTGCATAGTACAGGACACACTGTCCCCGTCCCCACCCTGTTCCATCGACGGTTCCTTTGAAGGTCTGAGCTGGGTGGCCTGCAAGGTGAGCTTTGAGCTGGTCTGCCTGCTTTCCTCCTTATCTCAAAAGCACTCTCCACACCCATCCTGGGGGTGAACATCCAGCCCTTGTGACATCTAGCCCTGAAGTTTAACAGCGAGCTGGTGAACTCCGTGGTGGCTTTGTTCCAATGACAGAAAAGTAGAGAGCAATGCCGTGTGGCTCAAAGCATCTTTTTCTTTTTTCTTTTTTTAAATAACCATCTGTAAGAAGATAAATTTCCCCTATATTCACAAGTTGACAGGAAGAGTTAAAAAAATACTTGAAATGTCAACTATTTATATAACCTTTGGCTTTTCCCAATACTGTGATGTGCATGCGTCCATCTCAACTCCTCCAAAAGAGGAGTAACTTTCCTCTCTTGTTTTGGTTTCGGCTGCCTCCAGGCACCCCTTTCTATGAATCGGCACCCTCCACATGCTTGTCTGTTGGGCATTTGGCCTGTTTCCAGCTTTGGGCTGCTATGAATAGCGTTGCAATAAGCACCCTTGGGCAGGCCGTGTATTTTTTTTTCTCTTATTCCCCTTAGAAAACTGATATTTTGCTTTCCTCCTTTTAGTAGAGTCCTCAGGTTACCTTAGACATGAAGGGCTACTGATGGAGAATATACCTGTGGCATAAGGCAAGAAGGGCCTTGAGGGCTATGCTCCTGGTGACTCTTTGCTTCGCCTCATCCCTTTTCCTATTGGCTGGCGCTTCCCACGTGTGTGAGATGTCCCACACACCCAGCTTTCCCCAGGACATTATGTCTCCTTGCACACTGACCACCCAATTTCCCCACAGTTCCAATGTCCATTTCCAACAGGTTTCGTGTTTACATGCCAGAGTTCATATTCCTAAACAAAGCCGTCTCTTTAGGCTAACCCAGATTTCACACAAGGCTACGTTGTAGGTCGAGCCTCTCTCGAGGCAGAAGGACTGCATCCTGAGTGGGACTGAGTGCAGTTTAGTCTTTATTTCCAAATGGAATCTTGCAAAACCATTCTTCAGTCTTAGTGACTATCGAGGTTTAAATAGGAAGTGCTCTTCGGAGGCTCATGCTTTGACTGTGGCCTGTAGTGCTATCTATCTCTTAGGCTTTAGGTGTTGGGATCCTCTGACAGTAGGCAGCTGAAGATGTGCTTTTGAATATTATATCTGTACCCGGCTCTCTTGAACCCTGTCCTGCTTCTTTCTGAGTCTGTTAGGGTATAAAGAGACTCTACTATACAAACCCTCCACACGAACTCTGCTCTGCCTTGCCTGCCAGGATGGACTGTATCCCCTGAGACTTTGAATCAAAGTAAATCCTTCCCATCTTACGTTGTCTCTCTTTCCAGTGTTGTGGCCACAACAAGACAAGTATAATGAACACAATGCCTTAGAGCCAGCACCCTGCTCTTGCGGGTCCTAATGGATCAGTGATTGTATCAGCCTTACCTAGGTTCCTTCATGCTGTGGGTGCATAGTATGCAAGGTGGGATGGTATTTGATGGGGACAGGAGAGTCCTAACACCCTGCTTTTGCCTTGAGCACTGCATGAACACTGAAAACCTGTCACAAACTCTGTAATTCCACACTAGCGTCTTCTCATTTCTTGTGTTGGTCCTTATACATATGGAAATGGCGGAGAGTGTACCAGGTAGCCTGCCATGTGCATGCTGTAATGAAATACTTGATCCTGGCTACTTTATTTAAAAAAAAAAAAGTTGACCTTATAGCTTTGGGTTCTTAAAAGTTCAGGATTTAGTTCCTAGTAAGAGCCTTGGTGTCACATGATAGCAAGTGGCATCTTGGCAGGATGTGGGGGGAGTTGACCACTCAGTGAGATAGGAAGCCAGATGAAGAAACCACTTATACCATGATGGAGAACTCACGTATGCCATGAGCCTGTGAAGGATAAACAGCATTTTTTCTTATTACCACCCACTAGGCCCTGCCCCTCAAAGGGTCCACCTCCTCTTACCATTGCCACACTGAGAATCAGAATTCCAACATAAACGTCTGGGGGACACACTGCAACCACATTCAATCACACTTTAATCAGCCACCCATCAGCCTGCACTTCTATATGATCTTGAAGGCTCTTACACCAACGCCAGATGCACAGCCAGCAAGCTCAGTAGTATCCCCAGGAGACAAAGACACGTCATTCATTGGCAGAGTGCAGCCCAACACAGCTAACCGGTGAGAACTGATCTAGAGTTCTCTGTGGGACCTTCCAATTATATAAACAGCACATTATTCTATAGCAGGCATCTGGCTGTAAATTTCATGGTGGTTCCCTATATCAGCTGCAGTGTCTGTGGCAGATGACCTCACAGGCACCCCAACCTCGGGGCAGGCTGACCACTTCCACAATTCGTAAACCACTTCTCAGTCTAGGACTTCCTGTTACAGGTCATTCATGCCAATGACAAAAAGCCTCAAAATCCACTCTTGAAAATGGGGTCCACACACAGGTGTGACTGATGAGTCTCTCTCTGCTACTCCTCTCTCCCCCAGTCTCCTACGCTTAGTAAACTCATGCCTCATAAAATTCCCTTTGGTGGCTTAAAAAGAGGGATTTTATTTTCTCACAATGAAGGGAGCTGAGCGTGTAAGTGAAGGTGCCAGGCAGAACTGGTTCCTCCCGTGGCTTTAGCCTTGGATTGGAAATGACCATTTACTTCCTTCTATGGATGTCAGTGTTTTGATCTCCTCTTATGATGACGCTAATCCTATTGGACAAGGTCCGACGACTGGACTTATCTACCTTACTCATCACTCAGGACCTCTCTCCAAATTTGTCCAATTAAGACTAGAGCTTTGACATGTAAAACTGGGTGATAGAATTCAGCCACGAGCATCTCCAGCCCAGTGCTTCCGTGGACATCCCCTTTCAGTGGTGGACTCCAGGTCTGGCCATACCTAGTTCACTCACCTTTTCTTTTCCTTTTTACAATTTTAAAACCGTATTGTGGGTGCAACATTCCTGTGTCTCGGATGCACTATCCATGGTCATCTCGCCCTCTGGGTCTTAGCGTCTTTCCTTCCCCTCTTTCGTGCTGTTCCTTGTGTATACGAATATGTTATAGATGTCCCAGTTGAGGATGGATGCTTCCTGGTCACTTACTCTCTGGATTTGATGAACTCTATAGTAGCCTCTTTCTGCTGCAAAAAGGAAGCTTCTCTGATGAGGGTTGAGAACTATGCTTATCTGTGTTAATAAGACAGGTATTTAGAATGCAGTAGTTGGGGATTATATCAGTTTAGAAACGTGCCGGTATTCAGTTTCATCTCTAAGTTAGATTCATCAGTCATAGAGGGCAGAGCTGATTATATTAGAGTTCCCTAGAAAAACAGAATTAGTATGATGCACACACACACACACACACACACACACACACACACACACACACACGCACACACATACGCAGACACTGTGAGCATGTGTTGTATGTAATAAAAGAGAACTTACCAGATTGGCCAATGGAATAGACTGCAGATTAGGTTGTTCAGCAGTAGCCATCTGTATGGTGACTGGTAAGCCAGAGAACCTGGCTGTTTATCAATCCAGGAAGCTGCCAGCCTCAAACAAGGTGAACCAGCGACGTCACCCTCGTCTAAGGCAGAAGCTCTCAGAAGACGTGCTATGGGCTTCTTCAGAAGCTGGAGTCTAATGTTCATGGATAACGGCAGCCACAGTCAACGTACTTTCTCAGAACGGAGCATGTGGAGACCACGCTCTTTCTCTCCTCCCACTTTCTACTCCATCCCAGCTCCCAGTCTACTGGGAGGGTCTTTCTCTCTCAGATGCTCTCCCACATGTCAGACATCTCTGAAATGTCCTCATAGGCACACCAAAAAGTGTTCTTTACTCACTTGCTAGCCATCTCTCCACACAGCCAAGTTGGTGATCGAGATTAACCATCACAAATACAAAGAAGAGGTTGTAGAATAGTGAGAATCTTAAAAAAAAAAAAAAAACTTACCCTTATCAAAACAAATGATTTTTGGTCCAATAGTATGAAATCTTTCAAAATGGTCCTATTGAGGAAAACATCTTTAAAATGGCTCATTGGGAGCCATATCAGACAGAGGTTTCAGCCACAGCACTGCCAACCCCGACTCTTTGCAGGGCGAGATCTCCTCCTGCTTTTGTCTCCATCTTTTCTCTCTTTTCATTTATCTAGGTTCCAGAGCTGGTGTCACATACCCTTGCCTCAGCCTAGAGGTTTGCCTATCAGGAAACAAGGCTGGCACCTTCTACAGCGGGTTCTGGGATTTAGGATTAGCCAGGAATCAGCACAGTCTGGGAGAGCAATGGAAGATCACAGTATTCACGAACAAGGACAGATTGTAAGAACTTCCAAAATATAGGTGCTGTATGAAGTCCACCAAATACACATTTTGAATACTCAGAGGCACACCCTTGTAAATTACAGAAGACACATTGTTAAGATAAATGTGTATCTGTGGAAGAAGGAGGTAAAGACAGAAGGGAAGGGGGAGGGAGAGCATGTGCGCCTATTCCTATGGGTGCCTGTGTGTGTACGGGGATTGGGGGGATGGACCGTGTTACACCGGGAGGGGGATATCACCTCCTTATCTATCTCACAATTCCTCTGGAGCCACATCACTTCCCTGTCCACTGAAAACCACCACCAACAAATTCCCCGGGCTCCAGACTTACACTCTCGACCATCAGACGATGCCACCAGTCTGCTCTCACCTACTTCATCATCACTAGTTGGAGAATCCAACCTGCTTCTTTTTCTTATGTCCTCTGCAGGACCCGGGACAGGACACAGAACATACTGTTCCGAGCCATGGAGCAGAGAAAGGTTTCTCAGTGTCTACCCCACAGACTGGCAGCATCTATCCCTCTTTTCGGTGACAGAACTCTTGACTGCCACAAGTCATGCAGCTGACTTTCCTGCCTTCAGAGGAGTCACGGGTTAACATGCCTAGACTGCGATGGATGAGCCTCATCTTGGGAAAATCACCCTCATGACCACGAGATCTCCCCTGCCAGGTAAATATGTATCCACACCTCCAGCAGGCTTGCTAGAAATGTATTCTCTCAGAATCCACCCAGGTATATAGAATCAGTCACTCTAGGGGTTGCAGCTGTGATCTGCCTGAATGGGTTCTGACAGGCTGGCCTGGGAAACACTGGCTGAGAAACAAGACTCAGGACTCAACCTAGACATTACTGGGCTTGCCTAGCCATATAGTATTAAGTCTCCTGCATTTGTGCCGCCATTAACAGTAAATCCTGTCTAACATTTGCCTTCTCCTCTGAGCTCCTGGGACCTTGATTCAATCTTACTTTCCAAACTAACACGTGCGCTGTGTCTGGCATTGAGCTGAGGCTCAAATGCTTTTGAACTGCTCTCGTGAAGTTGTTTCAAATGATTAACTTAGCACAAGAGATGTCCCTACCTGTGCAACAAATGACACCCCTAACTTTAATGGCCTCCACAGCTGCCAGTGAGGGCAGGGAATACAGTTCACACACCACACCTTTCCAAGAGAACAACTCCAGGGAGAATCTCACCTCCTGAACAATGCAAGAATAATCCCTGATAAGACTCTCATTGTCCTTGGTGTGTTCTTAAACCAGGCTTTTACTCCTGTTTAAACAATAGGTGTGCAATTTTTCTTGGTTCTCAAGAAAATGGCTTTGTGTGGCAGCAGCCCATTCCGGAGGGATGACTTCGATCCCCGGTTCCACTTTGGGAAAGCCCTTGGAAGCCTTTGCCATACTGAGCTCAATAAAACAGCAGAAAGCAGGTTGCATCCACACAGTGGCTTAGACAAAAACAGATACTAGCTATAAAGATATATGTGGGATCTTTTGTTGTCTTCCTTATTTCAAACTCATGATGACTTCATGAACAAAGTGACTGCTCACCTCTGTGAGCTTATCTAAGAGACCACATTCCTGTTCCTTTCTGTAGCTGATTGGGCTGCTGGGGTCTCCTTAGCCAAGAGAGTACTTGGCAATGTTGTGGGGGAACGATGAGAAGTACAGAACGGTTACTCTCAGCACGGGCATTTCTTGCTTGGGGCATCCATTTGGGGAGTATAGAGATACCTCCCAGCCTCGTTCCCAGCAAAGGTGCTGGGAAAATTAAAGTCAGGAGCTGACTCGTGAACGAGCAGTGGAAACTTGAACACCAAAGGGAAGCAAATGTACAGAGTGTTACAAGATCCACAGAGAAGGGTCCCCATAAGAGACAGGGAAGGACTGGCTGCTGGACCCAACTCTCCAGGCTTACTCACCAGTTTTCCCTTTGTCAAGGTGCATGTGAGTGGTCTTCTGTGTCTTAAAACTTAAGGAAATTGGGCTGAGCACAGTACGGAACTTGCAGTCAATTAGAGTATTTTGGGGGTGACAAGTACTTGATTGTGATTGAACAATTATTTTGTCATTTGTAGGAGGAGCAACAGTGTGGCATAAAGCTAACCATGATCCTAGGAGTCACACAGCCCAGGCTCAAACATGACTTCTTGTTTCCAGCTGATCAGTCCGTCTTAGGTAGGTTAACTTTTCTGGACTGGTGTTTGCCTAGCGCTTGGAGTTAGAACTGTGCTCAGTAAATACAAGCATCTCACAATCCACACCTTCCCCACTGTGTCACAGTGGTTTGAATATTAGTCACAGTGTTGCTGAAATCCAGTTCAAACGTAAGATGTTTAGCTGGATTCAGGAAGACTGGAGTGTGTGGAAAGACTTTATAAATTGTAAAGGGCGGTTGGGTCTCTGTGGCTGTTAAAAGTATTCTAGACATACTGACTGTACAGGGGATACAGTGTATCAATCACATGCATCTTATTTAAATGACTCTAAGTAGCCCTGGTTTTGGTACAGGCAGGGGATCTCAAAATCCTCTGTAGATTCTGAAGGATAGCTGTCCTTCTTAAATCAGTTGTTTTCAAAGTGTATAGTCCCCTGAAGAGCAGGGTCAGCATTATTTGAGAACGCCTTAGGGAAACACGTTCCTCAGGTGACTGGCTCAGAAATTCAGTCAGGCAGTTGACCTTAGGCAATTATTATAAACAGAGGATCCACCCCCACACCGCCCCTGCAGACAAGCAAGTTCTAGCCAGAGGCCCCAGAAGAGCACACAAATAAAGACCCAGACCTTAAGAGTCAACTTTCAGTAAGTTACCAAATCCATAGCATTTGTCTGTACATTCTATAGGACGTGACAAGGGAAGCCCATGGCCAGGACCACGCATTCCAAGAAAGTCTTAGCCCTTGGCTTTTCAGAGTGGCATCTGACTGGTACTTAGACCCTCAGGCTGCATGAATACATTTGCTCGTCCTCCAACAGGAGAGAGGAACAACTCCTAGGAGCCCTGACGGACATGCACAGGCCGGTCTTGGCTATGGCCTTACTGTACCTCATCGCCTGGTCTCCGGGCTTTTGAGACTGACTTTAGCATCCTCACAAGAGAGAAGCAGGGGCCCTCAGGAGTTTCAGCAAGTCCTCTTACCACAACTCCAGTCTCTCTCCCAGAGGAAGGCCCCATGTTGCTTCTTGCCTCCCTTTCTTGGTCTTCCTCAGGCTTAGAAATCCTTACACCCACCTGGCTTCCATCACATCCATTTCAGCCTGAAAGGCCTCTCAGTGAAACAACCTGTGTAATGAGGAGACCAGTTCTTCCGACTCTCCAACAATTTGGAGAAGCAAGGATGTCATCGACTGAGTTCTCATTTGATTCGTGTTTTAATACCTGAAAGACGTATTACTGGTTGGAATTGCTGATGTTTCAGAAAATTGGAGAACATTGAAACTTTTTAATGGTAAATAACAAGTTTACACAAAACCTGATGCCTTATCGTTTCATCAGAAAATACAATGCTAGAAGTAAAGTGAAAATCTAGTTCATTACGATAATTATAAACCACAGCGACAAAGAAGAAACGTTTCTTTTCTTCTTGGTTCTTAGAAAATACTTCATATTAACACTGCATTCAGTGTTTCATTTTTTTAAAACAAACCTTCTCAGGTCAGGTGTTGTGGCCTTCACCTGTAAACCCAGCATTTAGGAGGATGTTCCGGGAGGACTGGAAGTTTAGGCCAGACTTCGATACATAGCAAGTTTAAAAATGGATCAGGTAGGAGCTGGAGAGATGGCTCAGTGGGTAAGAGCATTGGCTGCTCTTTCAGAGGACCTGGGTTCAATTCCCAGCACCCACACGGCAGCTCACGATTGTCTATAACTCAAGTTTCAGTGTCTCTGACTCTGTCACACAGACATGCAGGCAAAACACCAGTGCACATAAAAGTAAGGAACAGATTGTAGGATGTACTACTGTACAGTTGTGTCTAAAACAACAAAAAATGTGTCTGACTGCTTATACATTCTACGAACTCAAAATTACCGGGTTGATAAGTCTTTATAATACCCGTGTGTTTTGCAAGAAGATTCCAAAATAAAAATTCTGTTTCGGTAGCTTTGAGGTAGAGTATGAATTTGAAAAAATGTTAAACATTTTATTGACCAAACTTCCAGTAACAACTTCCTACTTGCTATGATTTAATGTGATGGTGAAATTAACGAGTTAATATTTGGAGTTGAGACCTTTGGTATGTGTGTCAGACAGAGGCAGAATGGAAAAAAAATACATATAGAGAGAGCTGTGTTTCTTAAAACTGTTGTTTTCAAAGTAAATAGTCCCCAGGCAGCAGGACCAGCATTATTTGAGAACACCTTAGAAAAACAAGTTCCCCAGGTTATTGGCTCAGAAACGCAGGCAGATTATATACATTGTGTCTCTGTGTGTATGTAAGGAAGGGGCAGGGGCTTTATTAGATTGGCAAACTCAGCTGTTGGAACTGAGTGCCTTTGCAGTCCTAATCTGGAACCGAAGTTCTCAAAAACTCCTGGGGAGTTATGGGTCTTCTGGAATGCATTCTGGAAAACCAAAGAAGCTGGTATCTGATGTCAGCAG
Source organism: Rattus norvegicus (assembly GCF_021556685.1). Taxonomy (NCBI): domain Eukaryota; kingdom Metazoa; phylum Chordata; class Mammalia; order Rodentia; family Muridae; genus Rattus; species Rattus norvegicus. The sequence goes on from NC_141547.1 coordinate 91,035,245, forward strand.
GGGACAGCAGTGACAGTAACAGAAAGAGATGTGCTTGCTCCAGAAGATGTCAGGCAGGCATGCGGGCAGCGCTGAGTTTCCTTGGCTCTTTACATCTGAGCCACAGGCTGGAAGGTATCACTCTCTGTGAGGGAAGGTCTACTCCCCTTAGTCCTTTCTAGAAATTTCCTCATTGACATGCCCAGAAGCTGTTTTTCTAATTAACTCCAGGTCCTCTCAATGTGACAATTAAGATTAGTCACAGTGATAGGTGTTAATGACTGGTATTGTCAACTTGGTAGGGTTTAGAATTATCCAGGAAATGGGCCTCTGGTTATGCCTATGGGAGATTGTTTTGGCCATCTTTATTGATGGGGGAGACTTCTCAGTTGTTGAGACAGTTCCTGGCAGGGAATCCTGGGCTGTATACAATAGAGAGGACAAGCTGGGAAGCAGCCTGCTTTCATTTCTTCCTGTTTCCTCATGGCAGATGTGATGTGATCAGCTGCCTTAAACTCCTGTAGATTTGACTTCCTGGCTGTGACCGTCTTCACCTTGAACTGTGAGTTAAAATAAAGCATTCTCTCCCCTTAGGCTACTTTTCTGAGTGGCTTTATCCCAGCAACTGGGAAGACTAAGGTAGGCAGTTAGGATTAGTTCATGAAGGTGGGACCCTCGTGCTTGCATCAGGGACCTTAAGAGGAAAAGACCTCACCTGGCCCGTGTGCTGTATCTTGCTTGGGGCAGCAGGAAGGCTCTCTGTAGATCCTAGCATCCTGCATTAGACTTCCCTTCCAGAACCATGAGACAGACAAACTTCTGTTCTCTGTAAGCAACTCGACTCTAACATTTTGCTAAGGCAAAAGATAATCCCCCCTCCCAAAACCCTAAGATCCAAATTTATGGATGAATAAAATTTATTCCTGCCAGTGGCTCAGAGGTGCTAAGCAATTCCCCCCGCCCCCCCCAATCTCTTAAACAATGCAGGGCACCGGTGGTTTCAGGCTAGTTCCTCTTCCTGGAAGCAAATATGTGTGATGTGTGATATCGTGGTGTACTGTCCCACTTCGTGCTGATAACCAAGACTTTGCGGCCATGAACTTTCTCCCTCTTGGCCTTTGCTCTCTTGTCACTCTTACTTCTAAATACATTTTAACCCGTGTAACATCTCTATTTGCTCAGAAATGGGCAATCAATCAGCTCTCAGTGTATCTCACTCAGGCTAGCCGTTGCGCCGCATCCCTCAGTGTGGGTGCAGATTTCCTTTACTGATGGTAATTGCCTTGATGATTGGATGCCATAAAAAAAAAACAAAAAACTCATGTTGATTTGCTTACATTTCTGGAAATTGTTTTCCTTAAACATGAGGCTACAAGAGAGTTTTGTTTTGATGTCCCTGGTTCAGGAGGATGGCATGTTTGTGACCTAAATGAAGTGGCAGGAGCAGAAGCTGCTCCTTACAAACTAGCTACAGTTTCGGTCCTCCTGGATGTGGACTAAAGTCTTGTGCTGTTGTTTCGGTGTTAAACAGGAACTGACAACCTCTCCCTCATGGAGGACTCCCAGCCAGCCAGTATCAGCCACGGATGCTCGCCCTAGCATCTCTCAAGCCCTTGCTGGGATATTGTGGGTCACTAGACTGCAGAGTGACAGCAGAGGTGTGTGGCCATTTCTTGCTCGTGGTGGCAAATGCAGGGTGCAGGACTTCTATGGAGATGCTCGGCTTTTCTGGGTACACTGCTTCTCATTGTGTAAATACGAAATGTCCTCCAGAAGCCATGTTTGAACCCTTAAGCCCCACGTGGTGACGGCGGGAAGGCGACAGAACCATTAGGGTGCTGCTTTGCTGGAAGTGCTTCATCGCTTGGCTTTGGTATTTTAGTTGGCATTTGTCTATTTTTACTTTATATTTTCTTTCTCTGCTTCCTGGGTGTGAACGAAATGGGATCACTCTGCTCCCTGGCTGCCGAGCCAGCCTCTCGTTCCGGCATTGGTGTGCTTTCCCCGCTAGGATAGACTCTACGTCATCTGGAACTGTAAGCCAGAATAAACCATTTCTTCGGCAAGCTACCCTGTTGTAGTAATTGTTAGAAAAGAATCTAGCATGGCATTAGCGGGTACATTCATCTCAGCAGCTGCCTGTCCCAGGGTACCCTGTCATGCTACCCCCAACTATTTCCTGTCCCCAGCGGTCTGTCCACCCCAGGTAGTCGCATGCCATGGCCGCCCCTTCCTGGCTGGCTCTCTGCCTCGAACTCTGCTCACATTCCCTGTAACCTGGTAAAATCGAGACCCAAAAAGCTTATTAATTTAGCAATCAGATTTATATGTTGAATTTTCAATCCACAATACATCCACACAATAAACTCAGAGCCGAGTGAGTAACAATATAAACCGCCCACCTAGATAGGATAAATTGACCTATTAAAAAAAACTATCCCTTAAATATTCATAGCTACCTGTGGCCATTTAAGGCCACCTGGATCTGGGTCATCCTCCTGTGCCTCCTTCTTGGTTCTCATCCTTACTTTTTACTGTCCAATTACAGGCTTCACCTTAACTTGCGCCAGCCCTTACCTGCATATAGACATCAACCTACGCTACACTTGTCGTATTTTATCAGAAAAGAAACTAACATGCTGTCTGCCATCCCCCCACCCCCACCTCCACACACGTACTCAGCATACCAGTCATGGTACAGGGTTGTTTATGGCAGAAGAGTAACGCTTCCTCATGTCCTCCTTTATCCAATGAGACAGACAGCTAAAGATGCCCTACTGTCACCCACGATAAGCAGATGGTCAGCATCATGACTACGTGAGGCTCAGAACAGTCAAGGCGCAGCCAAATACTTGAGGACCGTTAACTCCATTAAAGCAGAAGATAATTTTGACACCTAAATCTTCTTTGAGTGTGTCTAACACTGTCAGGATTTGCTTCAGAATATACAAAACAAATCTCTGAGTTAGGATTAGGAGCTAGAGTAGGGTAGAGTTTCTGCTTCGGGGCCGCTAACCTGTTCAAGGCGTGACACATTTGAGCTCTGAGGCAGTTGCACTGTGTTCAGTGTAATGCTCTTACTTGTCTCATCCACCCGATGAAGTAAACCGTCTCTCAACATTACACCTTTGGTTAGGAAAGGAAGTCCATCTTAAGTACAGATCCGGGGACAAACTCTGCTGCCCTTGGAGGGAAGCATGGCCTCTGAGTGATCGATGTTTGGTTTGCACTGTGTTTGGAAAAGCCCATGGAGTCTTCGGCTGGGCTGTGCTCTTTGAAAACAGGCAGCACGATGACCCCCCTCTTCTCTGCCCATTGATCTACATAACTTCTAAAGACAAGGCATGTGACACTGGCCACACAAACAGAGACTGCTTTGATGACAGGAAAGGGACTTTCTGCTCCTATTTTTCTGAAAGAAATGTGTATTTTTGCGTGGTTCTTTACCCAACAGTTTGGCCTTTGATGCCTCCTTTTGTCTAGTAGGTGCCACGATGAAGCACCAACTCTCGAGGGCTCATCCTCCCTAAGGGTCCACATCCCTGTGCTAGCTCAGCCCCCTGCCCTGTGCCTTCATGCCCCCCGCCCCCACTCCTTTAAGCTCTTCCCCCATGTTGTGAGACAGGGCTTCACCTTGTAACTTGGATTTAGACCTGAAATTTACTATGTAGAACTCTTACTCCTCCCAGATTGTCCTCATTTTGCTTTTTCGAGTCTTTTGTATGCTTACTTTTTTTTTTTTTTTTTTTTTTATGAATCGAGAGCAGTAGGGTTAAGTCTTCCCATGTGGTTCTCTTTGCCCATGTGATAGTACCTCTGGCAGTTGCTTTATAAACTCGATGCTGTGTTATTTGATGCACATGTACCCATCACCGTTAGAGTGTATTCCGTGTTATACCCTTTGTGACTGAAGAGCAACCCTCTTCACACTATGCAGAGCTTCTTGGTGACATGTCTATATGTTTGAAAAGCTTTTATGTTAAAGATGATTGTTGGAAGAAACAAAATAAAAAATAATTGTTGAGATCAGTTGATGGACACTTAGATATTAATTGTTGTGTCCTTTCAACTTCTCCAAAGGCCTCCTACTGAAAAGTTAGGATGTGGTAGGCTGCCAATGAGAAAGCCACTCAGAGTTTATATTCACACGTGGCTGCGGTTCGAGGGACAGGAAGTGAACAATTTCAACCTCAGAAGACAGATTTAAATCTAGGACCGAGAGCCAGAAAGATGTCTCGGCAGTTAAGAATATGTGCACTGAACCTGGGCTCATTTCAGAGCACCAGCATTGAGTGCCTCGCAGCCACCTGTAACTGCAGCTCAAGGGGATCTGATGCCCTCTTTTGGCCTCTGCACGCATTTCACTTAACCGTACGCACACACTTAAAAGAACCAGGAGTCGTCAGTGTCCTTAGGACCCCGTTCCTTATGGAATAGGAGCAAAGAACCTCGAAGAATCGTTGCAGTCATGGAATGCCCTATGTGAAAATGGAACTCATGTAAGGAGTGTTCAGTGAAAATGACATTTGCATCTTAGGGAGGGTCCTCCCCAGGACAACCAGTATTTTTTTTTTCCCCTCAAGAGTCCTGATTTTGAAGCCAAGGTTTTGGCACCAAGTTAAACCACCTTAGGCAAATCAATTTAACTTTTGGGTCTGTCTTATTTTTATTTGTCAAGTAATACATGTCATGGAAATTGTTATAATAAGAGTCACTAATATACAATTGCAATATATGATAATCAATTAAGAGTGTATATTAATTAAAAAATTTTGCTCTCTCAACAAAATACCAGTGTGGTGCATTTATTGTTCACTGCAAGCCAGATATATTTTTTTTTATTAACTTGAGTATTTCTTATATACATTTCGAGTGTTATTCCCTTTCCCGGTTTCCGGGCAAACATCCCCCTCCCCCCTCCCCTTCCTTATGGGTGTTCCCCTCCCCATCCTCCCCCCATTGCCGCCCTCCCCGCAAAAGTCTAGTTCACTGGGGGTTCAGTCTTAGCAGGACCCAGGGCTTCCCCTTCCACTGGTGCTCTTACTAGGATATTCATTGCTACCTATGAGGTCAGAGTCCAGGGTCAGTCCATGTATAGTCTTTAGGTAGTGTGCAAGCCAGATATTATTCTAAGAACTTTTCAAGCATCGCACATATTAATTCTTATGTGCATACTACTCCAGCTAGAGATCCCAGTTTAACCTGTGAGGAAGTACGCACACAGAGATAATTGCTTTGCCCAAAATGGCTCAGTTTGTATGTAGGAGAGGTTGGATGTAACACCAGACAGTCTGGCTCCAAAATCCTTACTTTGATCTGTAACATCATCTCAATATAAATATTAAGAGGGTGGAATTCTATTATTGGGAGATTACTAATTTGATCGACTGGGATCATTTTTGACATAACCTAAATATGTACATCAGATTTTTTTCAGACTATTCCATTCTGTGATTTAAGCTCTCTAGAAGTTCTACTGAGCAAATTAAGTTGAGTAAATAAACCTGGTCTCAAGTCAAACACTTAAGAACAGCAGCAGCAAAGCCTGCCCGGTAGCTGAAAATCTACAGCTAAGTAGTATCTTCATGAAACTACAATTGGGTAGAAAATTTCAGCTGGTAAGGATCTTACCCAGATAACCCGTCAGTATGTTGGAATGTGTATTTGATAGGCAGGAAAAAGGCTATTATAGACTCAATTTAAAGAATCTTCTCTGGTGAGGTCCACGGACCACACAGAAAGTACACACCGCCGTGTTTGTTCTTTTCAAAGGAGAAGAGACACTGTGTGGTCAGAAGTATTGGTGCATACATGCTGATAAACTGTCAGCCTATTGCTATCGCTGGAATATGTCCCCTAATGCAAAATGTTAGAAGCATTGTGTTTTATATATTCCTGTGTTTGGAAATGGGACCCTTATGTGGCAGTGAGGATCAGAAGACACCATGAGGATGCAGTTCTCATGATGGCATTAGCTGTTTTATAAAAAGGAGTAAGACAGCCAGGGTAGCATCGTTGCTCTGCCTTTCCTTGATTATAATGCAGCAGAAAGGCCCTCTCTGGAGGCTGAACAGATCCCAGGACCATGCTTTTGGATTTTCTAACCTCTAGAACCATGAGCAAGAACCATCTCTGTTCTTTATAAGTTATCCTGTATTGGATCCTTTATTACAGAATAGAACACATATCCCAAAGATTATGAAAGAAGGCGATTGCCTGTAACACTGAACAGAAAAAGGCCTTTGAAGATGCAGGGGATGAGTCATCTGGGGTTTCCACCATCGTGTCATGTCTAGCTAGATGGGAAAACTGCTTTGACGGCTCACATATTCAGCACCGTTTTAAAAGGTGACAGACTATTTGACCAACAAACACTAAAAAAGAGACTTGGGGGCTTCTGCGAAGTTAGTATGAGGTCACTCACTGTTAAAATATAATAGGGTGGCTTAGACCATGCCTTCAGTGACAGGCACACAAATGACCAGTATCACATATCACCTTTATTTGCAGACAGGCCTGTCCCTTAGCCTGTTCTGGCCACTGTCTAGTGTTAGCATTGGCATCAGCTTTAGAAAGACCTGGACTGGGGAGAAGATTCATTGGTTACAACTATTGAAAGAAAGACAAAAAGATCCAGAGTCTGTAATTTTCCCACCCACATTAAGTTATTTGGATAAAACTCTGCTGTCATAAAAGGACTGAGCTCACTAAAAATAAAATATGTCTGAGAATACTTTCTCAGGTTTGACTGCTCTCTGTGTGAGAAAAAAAACACCCCCAGAAATTTGGGGGACCTCTGCAAAATACAGCCCTGTATCAGAAAGTGTTGGCTTTTGTTGAAATTTATTGCTGGAGATTTATCGACTTGTGAGATAAATATTGACCAAATCAAAGTCAAGGTTATTACTTATCTTCAGGAATAATAAATCTTGCTGTTTTCAGTGACACAAAGTCAATATGTACTCTGCTGCATACATTCCAAATGAAGAGCCTCATTGAAACATCTGTAAATCTCTCCATCATGATCACAATGGTGGCTTTAAAATTTTTACCACTAAAGAAAGAGTGGTGTGGGAGTGTGGTAGAAGGATCTGCTGTTCATTGCCGTGAAGCCTGGTAGCCAAGTAGCCCCACTTTCAGGGTGAAGGAACACTGGCTTTCTCCATGATTGTTAGTCGGTTCCTGATGTCATTGTTTCCAACTCAGAAGAATCAAATTTTTCTCACCCTAAGTAGGAGGTAGAATGAACTATAGATTCCTGACCACAGGAACACTGCAGGATGAAATGTGACTTTTTAATACAAGCACTAAATGGTTTCCAACAAAATTGAAGGAACAAGAACAAATTAAATGTAAACAGTCTTGGCATGTAAGCAAGGCCTTTTTTCTTTTTTTTCTTTTTTTGAGAACATGTTTACCTTCCCAGTTCACTCCATCCACATCGATCAGCAGTCATAGGGTAACTAGCTCTGTATCAGAAGTCCCTTGGAAAAATGGTTGGGGATGCAGAATTATGGAAAACCATTAATTCATCCCTTGGGAAGTTCATCTCCAGGGAATCATATTGGATGACTAACTGAAGGGTATCTGCTTTGTCAGGGTTTGCAATCACAATAGGCTGCCTTCACCTGAGTCCTCCACGTAGATGGATCCAACTGTGCAGGTATTTCTTACATCGTGCCTGGCTGCCACTGTAGGTGCTCAGCCTCAAAACGGAGTCCAGCTCTGTGGCACTGCTTATGGCTACCTCTCTTCCACAGTGCTGTATTCTCCCTAACTGGCTGTTCTTTAGTTCTTACATTTTGTTTATTTTCAGAGATGATGACCAAACTCACAGCCCTTGTGCAAATTAAGCCAAAGTCTTACCACTGATCCACGCTCTCAACCCTTGCAGTCAGCTTTCAACCTAGTAGACACACCTTTTTCCAAAGTTTCAGCCAGACACACTTCTGTTTAAATCCCTTAGTTTCTCATGGACTAAGACAATAAATTACAGTATGGCCCCCTGTATCTGCAGATTCCATGACTCAATCATGGAATTGAATATGCAGATTCAATCACGTGGCTTTAGAAATATTTTGAAATTAATTTTAGAAATTTTCTTGATTGATTATGTTCATGTGCGTGTGTGTGGTGCGTGCATGCATGCACATGTGCATACGCCAGGGTGCACGTGTGGAGGTCAGAGGACAATTTGTGTGACTTACATGAACTCAACTCATCAGACTTGGTTGGAAATACCTGTATGCAAATCAAACCATTTTGTTGATCCTAACCATTTTTCAGAAAGTTTCAAAAGTCAAAAGTGTCTATGGAGCATTCTGGTGAAAGATAGAGAGTGCTATATTGTCTACCATGGTTGCATTTATATTGGACACAGATTGGTTTTTTGTTATCATTCCCCAAAGAAGATGAGGGCAATTGGCAGGTTGTGCACATTGTATTAAGCGTTACAAAGAGTCTAGAGGTGATTTGAGGTATCAGGAAGATGTGGCTGTGTTATGTGAAATTACTTCTTCATTTTGTATAAAGGACTGAACACCCTTAGATTCTGGAACCTACATGGATCCTGGAATCAATGCTTCTAGATGGCAAGGAATATTCCTCACACAAACTGGGGGGGGGTGTCTTAAAACATCAGCTTTGTTTGTTTGTTTTGAGATGTCAGGGGTATGAGTCCCAAATCAGGAGTCTTCATGGCCATACCCCTAATGCAGATCCCTCCTTGCCTCTTCCAGTTTTCCAGTGGTTGTGCAAACACTTGTGTATGCACTCTGTGATGTGTAGCTGTATCACTTCTATCTCATTTTTTGTTGCAAGGCATTTCCTCCCTGTGAGATTCTGTTATGTTCTATCTTCTTACAGGGACACCAGCCATTGGATTAGGGCCCATCATACTGCAATAGACTTCATCTCAACTTAATGGTACTCTTAAAAAATAAACCCATCCCTATAAGGTAACATTCAAAGGCACCAAACTCATATATTTTGGGAGACACTGTCCCTCCTTTCACCTCTTTCTAAGAATGAACTTGCATCAGTGGACTCTTGACCTCAGAGGTCTCATCTTTGGTACCTTCTTCCTTATGCCCCAAACATCCTCTAGCACGCTCTATTCAGTTTCTCACATACTGCTGACTCTGTACTGTGTTCTATCAGTCTTTCCTCTGCTTGGGATCTATTCTCCCAAAGTAGACTCTTTTTCTCTCAAAGCTGTACTCAGAGAGCCCTCTTTGACCACTCAGTGCAAGTCCACTAGTCATTGTGTTTCTGTGCATGCTGCACAGATTCATCACCAACTGGAGTAGATTTTCTATTTATGGCATCTCTCTTCCATGACTATGTCTGCTGCTAAAGAGCAGGGGCTCCTTGCCTGTCATGTTTGTGCTTTGTGAGAACTTGCTTGCACAGAACGGTCTTTGGATTTGTTGATGAATGGTTGGTAAGCTTCTTCCAGCACAGCCTTGCATGTAATGTGGAGATTCGACTCTAACTCTTGTTTCATTGCTTTTTCAAACCTGCCACACACCTAGTCTGTGTCTACCACACCAAATAGGCTTAGCCTTTCTGGAGAGTTATTACTTGGAAGTTTTGAGGAAAATGAGAATAACTTTATGAGCATGTATTTTTTTATTAACTTGAGTATTTCTTATTTACATTTCAAATGTTATTCCCTTTCCCGGTTTCCGGGCAAACATTCCCCTAATCCCTACTCCTCCCCTTCAATTTGGGCTTCCCCTCCCCATCCTCCCCCCATTGCCGCCCTCCCCCCAACAATCACGTTCACTGGGGTTCAGTCTTAGCAGGACCCAGGGCTTCCCTTCCACTGGTGCTCTTACTAGGATATTCATTGCTACCTATGAGGTCAGAGTCCAGGTCAGTCCATGTATAGTCTTTAGGTAGTGGCTTAGTCCCTGGAAGCTCTGGTTGCTTGGCATTGTTGTTCATAAGGGGTCTTGACCCCCTTCAAGCTCTTCCAGTTCTTTATATGAGCATGTATCTTGACCTTAAATTTGTGTTTTTATTGTGGATTTTAACTTGCATTTTGTTTACAAAGTTTAAGAGTGTATTTTTATTTATTTATTTTTTTTTACCAATCTGTACTGTAAAAGTATCCAGGATCTACAGCAACTCAGTTAAAAAAAAAGGCTTTCCTGAATCTCATTTCTTTAAGAGACCCTACATTTACTAGCAGAGCAATTGGGTTTTGAACAATACACCGTCAGAAGAGTAAAAGCAATATGTGCTCACTGTTCAATTATCACCAACTCAGACTTGAATGACATTGAAGCCAGTGACATCCAACTGCCTCTTCTCAGTAGTGAGAGGGTGGACACTGTAGGAACAGCTTGGTTTGCAGTGTCTTTTGGATCCTTCAAAGTAAGTGAATTTCTCAGTCTCTCTGGGCCTCAAAATCCTTATTTGTACATGGGGTGCAATGATTGGGGATACAGTTGGCCTCCTGTGAGATCATCGTTGGTATTTGATCGGAATCTTCTTTTGGAGTCGATTAGCTCATTAGGAGGAACTAATGCCCTCTCACTGGTGTGTTATTGGTGATAACAGATTGGTATGAAGCAAGGCAGCTCCTTGTGTTATCAAAGCCTTCTGTACCCATGTGCTCCTTCTGCTTCTGCTCACTGTGTAGCAGCAGAAAACCCTTCACCAGATATGGCTCGTGAGCTTGGACTCCCCAGCCTTCAGTAACTGTGATCTCAAAGGGATCTCTTTCGTTTCTTTATAACTGACTGACTTGGGTATCTTGTTATGGTGACAGAAAATTGACTAAGACAAGGGGTCAGCCAAACTTTTACGTGAAAAGCTAGTTAGTATACAGTTTTCACTTTGCAAGCTATGTAGGCACAGTCACCAGCGTGAAACTGGAGATCACATATAAACGAATGGGCAAAGCCATCCTTAGATGTTTAGAATTAGGAGTAATGTTCGTAAGTCACACAGATATTCTTTATTTCGTATTCTAAACCATTTGAGCATATAGTAATAGTTCTTAGCCCATGGACCATATAGAAAAAAGTACTGGGCAAGTTTGGCTTGTGAGCTTGCTCTGTAGGGGATATAAAGGCAACAGGTCAGAGTCATTGTGACAATTAGTGGACATATTCTTTAGCTAATGTCCCAGGCTTAGCCCCATGGTGCTTATTCAACATTGGTATTGCATATATCTCTATCCTGAAGGGAAATAGCTTCTCCTATGACAGAGAGCAGGAATGGGAGGCCCAGTGACCACTTAGGTATAATCGGTGAGCTGCTGCTTCAATGCTCACTCTCCCACTAAGGATCTTAGCAGTTTTATTCTAGCCATTGATTGAATATTCTCAGAGCATGACATCTACTGTCATTTCATCTTGTCTCCAGCACAGCATTGTGTCATGTTCTCCTCCCTCCCCAGTTCTTTCTTTTCAAGGACACCTGACTTTCTCTTCTGAGTTTGCCGGATTTCGAGAGACTAGGAAACCAGGCAGTAGGTACAACTGGTCAGAGAGCCTTACTCTCAGAAAGACTTCTGCAAGGGAAAGTGTGGAAGAACAGTCTGTGGTGTAGAGGCAAGAACAGGCTATTCTCTGAGTATGTGGGGGAGGAAAAATTACACGGAGGGAGTATTTCTTCCATGAAAGCCCGTCATGTAGAGTTAAAGCACACAGACTCGGGAGTCAGTTCTACCATTTCCAGAGTGATTGGACCAGAGGGTCTCTTCACCTCTCATACCTGGTAGTCATAAAGGTCACTACAGCATGCACATCACAATGCTGTAAATGTTTCTAAAGTGCTGTAAGCACAGATCTTGGCTACTGTGGTGGTTTGAATATTCTTGGCCCAGAGAATGGCACTATTCGGAGGTGTAGCCTTATTGGAGTAGGTGTGGCCTTGTTGGAGGAAGTGCATTACTGTGGGTAGGGGATGGGCTTTGAGGCCCTCCTCCTAGCATTCTGAAGATGCCACTCTTCTCCTGGCAAGATTCAGAACTTCCAGCTCCATCTTCAGCACCATATCTGCCTGCTGCCATGTTTCCTGCTATGATGATAATGGACTGAACCTTTGAACCTGTAAGCCAGCCCCAATTAGATGTTGTTCCTTATAAGAGTTGCCTCGGTTATGGTGTCTGTTCATAGCAATGGGAACCCTAATTAAGATGCTACATACCTAATATGGAATGTTTGATAAGTGTAAGCTTCTCTCTCTAACCCCATGATAGAGCTAGAACCATGATCTACTGCAAAGAGGCAAGCATCTTAAAATTGAGCCATGTGAAAAAATGGCATAACTTCATTCTTCATGGCTGAAAAAGACTCCATTGTGTGTGTGTGTGTGTGTATATATATATATATATATATATATATACATATATATATATTACCTTCTCCTTATTCACTATTATGATTTTGAAAACATCAATTTTTTTTACAATGTCACTATTGTGAATAGTGTTGCAATGAAGAGTTATGTGCAAATATCTGTGATATGTAGAGTTAGAGTCCTTCCAGTAAATATCAGTAGTGTTATCACTGGATCTGGTAGGTCTGTTTGTAAGTTTTTGTTGTTTGTTTGTCTTTAGAAACCTTTATACTGAATTCCACCACAACATTAAACTCACCGAATACTTGCCATGTGAAAAGCCCAGGAAAAGAGGCAAGCCAGCCAATCTTTCCCTTCATAGAATTTATACCCCATTTTCTTTCTCTTGTTACTACTAACCAATGCTCACACTTGCCCACCTATGGACACACACATTCTACTGAATGTCACCTACAAGTTTCAGTGCACTTCAAAGGGACTGCTTTCTAAAGTCTAGTAATCATTTTTTTATTTGTGCTTTAGGCAACTATATTTTAGCATATTAAGTCTGTTTAAAATGATATGTGTCTAATGGCACTTTGTACTAAGGAACAGAGAACTATATCACTTTAAAAACACTAACCGATGCTTGTGAAGATGTGCTAGGGCATTAACGTTTCCATGCTGCAGATAACAGAGTGAAGGTTTGCAGATCAACATGTGTAAAAATGGTGGGTGATTTGACCCATTTCTGTCATTGGATATATAACACGAGGAACAAATCCAAACCAGATAAAATCATAAGCATAGGAAACATCATTGGAGAGACAATTAACATTTCATTATAGAGACTTGGAAAAATAATTAAAATTGAAATCTGAAATAGTATGTAAAATATTTGAAATTATCCATAGAAAGATACTCAAGTAAGATAAAAATGTTTGGGATGGAGGCCTCCCTAATCAGGGGAGATTAAGTATTTAAGCCTTAGAAATACGAAAGAGACACCAGAAATCAGTGACCATGCAAAGGCACAGTGAACCTAGAAGAGACTGCATCCCAGAAACGAATTATGTCTTCAGTTTCTACTTGCACCAGTTTCTACTTGCACAGATGTGAAAGCACAAATTGCAGTGGTCTAAGGCACATAATCCATGACACTTTGTTCTGGGATAACTTACAGACTTGTTCTCTGAAACCTCAAGACCTTGCACTATATGTCTCTTCGTCTAGGTCTCCTCTGGAATGGTCCATTAAGCTCTATGAAATTCAAGGGCTTCTCTAGCCCAAGCTTACAAACTCTTCCACATCCTTCCATAAATCAGTTCCAAAGACCTGAGAGCCGCACGATCAGGTTTACCAAGGCAATGGGCCCACATCTCCATACCAATGTATTAGTTTCCTTTTCATCATTTTCCTGACAAAATTAACTAAAAGGGAGGTTTATCCTGTTTCAAACTTCTGGGTAGATTATATCCACCATGACAGAGAAGGCATGGTATCAGGATCAAGAGAAAACAGTGGTCACATTGGATCTACGCTTAGCAAACGCAGAGTAATGAATCCTTGTAGTCAGCTCAATTTCTCCTTTATATTTGGCTTGGGATCCCAACCCCCACCCCACGAAATGGTACTACTCAAATTTAAGGCAGGCCTTTCTACCCTTATTACCAAATTGGGATAATACTTTGAATGCATACTCAGAAATTTGTTTCTATGGGGATCCTAAATGCCATCAAATTGGTTATTGACCATATACTTTATACTATATGCTATAAAAGTCATGCTTTGGAGTGTTTACACATATTTACAAAGCAAGGCCACCCTTACCACACTTGGTTACTAAAGCGGTGGTCAGCACTTTCAAGGAAACCTATATTAGCAGGTGTTCCCCATCCTTCTTCCAGCCCATGGAAACCTCTCATGGACTTTTGCTCTTTGTCTTTGTCTGTTCAGGACATTTTGTATAAGTGGAATTATACAACTCTTTAGCTTTGTCTTTTGAGGTTTCAGTGGTAACATTGAGATTCTTTCTCAGTGCCAGCTCCTGGAGGCTATGTTATGGTTGGGGGCAATCTCAGGGCTCATTTGGATTATTTCTTGACTTTTGATGACCACTGACTTCCACGGAGGGAGGTCCAATATCTTGAAAACTGATCCTTCTTAAATTTTGTTATGGCTGTGTGTGTGTATGTGTGTATGTGTTTATGTATGTGTGTATATATGATATATGTGAGTATATGTATGTGTATATATACATATGTGTGTATATACATATACTCACATATATAATACATATACATATACACATACACATATATACACATACATGTATATTGTATATATACACAAATAAATATATGCACACACATGTATGTGTGTGCGAGTGTGTGTTTGTGTAGTGTTTCACATTGAGAGTTTGCTTGAATAACACACTCTGTAGATCAAGAAGAAAGATTGCTCAGAGGTGACATGAAAAGAACAAAGGGAGCAGAGTTTCAGATTTTGTTAAGCAGGGTCTATTCTGGAAAGCTAAGGGGAAGCTTATCGAAGCAGCAATCCCCCTTCAGTCCATTTTACCTTAGAAGCCCTTCCTATGCGGACTCTTCCTCCAGATGCCTTTCTTCAGCATTCTCCTACCTTTTACCACCATTCCATTCGACCTTAATATCTGATGGTTATTTATTATCATTTGCATTTTCAATACTTCTAGCCTCATCTTTCTCTGATGTAAACTCTATGAGGCCAGAGGAAAATGTTAGTCGGTTTTGCAGACTTACCATAGAATACCTGGCTCATAAATGTTTCATGTATATTTATTGAACTAAGTTGATTTCTATATATAATTAAATTTACAAAGTTTACAATATAACTCATCTATTTTCCTCCTTATTTTAGTAGAGAGGAAAAAGAAAGATGAAGCATACCAAATCTTTTGCCTGAGGCATATTGTCAAGACATTTGAAGCAGGCACTGGGACCCAGACTCTAGTTCAGCCTAGCATTCTTGGTTTGTTTCTCTTGAACAGAACTGAGCAATAGAACCTTCTGTGGTGATGGAAATGTTTCCTATGTGGGCTGTTCAGTGTGGTTGCTACTAATCATAAGTGTCCAGTGAGCGCTTGATTTTGAGACTGGCATCTCTAATATTTGATAGAAATCCATTTAAATATAAAGACAAATTGCCACCTGTGATTATTGGCTACCATATTGGATAGCACAGCTTGAGATCATTAAACATGAAGAATGTATTATCTTTCAACCGCTAAACTGTACATGTCCAATAGACTGGCCTTCTGGAGAAAGAAGGAATTATGAAAAATGGCCTAGCCAATAGTCTTGCTAAAAAGGAAAGGAGGAACTGTCTCAATTAAAATAATCTATGTCTGAAATGAAGGGGAAAAGTAAAGCAATAATATCATATATCAACAACATGGCTGCCTACACAAGACCTGAACATGGACAACACAGTAGCCAAAGTCACATGGAAGGGGGAAACCTCAGGAGGCCTCATTCCTAAGCAAAGAACTAGATGCAACCAATGGCAGATGAGAGAGGGAGAAATAGTCTTTCTCAGGGATGAGCCCCATAATTGGTTATCCAGTATAAAGTGGTCTGTTCTGAATCATATACATACAAATAATACTAAATAGATTTAGCAGGCTGTATTTATATATTTATGTGTGTATGAGTGTGTGTTTGTGTGTGTGTGTGCTTGCGTGCATACCTGTATGTGTAACAATATGTGTAACGATAACAATCAAAGACAAAGAGACCATCACTTTTAAAAAAAGAAGTGACGTGGGGTCATAGAAAGGGTAGGAGGGAGGAAAGGGGAGCATGGGAACTGACACAATTATGTATAAATTAATATAAACATCTAGTTAAAAAGAACAACAAAAGACATGGTCAATTGAAAGCTATTGCTTCAAAAGAAGAGGTTTTCTTAAAAATAACACTCATCTGTGAACTTAATGAAGAGTATTTTTTTTTGCTTTTTAAAAAGATTTATTATTTATTTTGTGTATATGACTACATTGTCGTTGTCTTCAGACACACCAGAAGAGGGCATCAGATCTCATTACAGATGAGAGCCACCATGTGGTTGCTGAGAATTGAACTCAGGACCTCTGGGAGAGCAGTCTGTGCTCTTAACCACTGAGCCACCTCTCCAACCCCCAAATGTTCACTTTCAAATCCAGGTTCTGCATATAAGAGAAAGCATGGTATTTTCCTAATCTTGGATTATTAATGAAGAGTATTTTGACCAACGTTCTGTATTTCTCTGTCTTGGTAGTATATGTGAATAGTTATCCTCACTGTCTCTTATGTGTGTTTACATACATGTAACCAACACAGAGATAATTTTTCTATTAAAACTTTATTAGCATCACTGTATTCTGCAAGGAGGTATAGTTCCGGTATAGCAGCTATCCACATCGCTGGTGAGCTTGAACTCCATGACAGTGACCCTGCCATTTCTAACCTCTTTCAATGGTATGGTCACTTGAAAGATCTTCCTGGTCCTTGTCTCACCGTTTTTTCATAAAGTTAAGTGTGTTAGTTTCTTGGGGCTCCCGTCAGTAGCTACCAGGGACTTGGCAAATCAATCAACAGAACTTAAATCTCACAGGGACAAGGGGTCTAAAGTAAAGGGTATGTGCTTTAGCTCCTTCTGAAGGCTGTGAGGGAGCCTCATAGATACAGCTGTGTTTGAGGTTTATTGGCTGATAGCTGACTTCATCGTCCCACAATGTAAAGAAAGGATAGAACAGGGAAAGTCCCTAGCCGATGGGGACTTTGGCATGTATGTGACTCACACTCTTCACCATGCAAAGACGGCCTCTGCATATATGACACATGTCCTCTGTGCTAATTTGAGGCATTAATGCAGGCACTTGCACTAGGCACTCAGAAAAGATACACGTGCTGGTTGTTTAGTCATCAACTTGACCCAAGCTAGCATTACCTGGGAAGAGGGAAACTCAACTGAAAACATTCCTAGGCTGTTGGTCCTGAGATGTCTAAGATAGCAGCCTTCCTCTATGGTCTGTGCTTCAGGTCCTTTGAGTATTTTCCCTCACTTTCCCCAATGGTGGGCTGTGATCCAGAGGAATGCTGTGAAGTAAACCCTTTCCTTCCCGTGTTGCTTTTGGGCATCATGGTTATCACAGCAGTAGCAAGCAAACAAATGTAATAGGGTTCTTTCTATGAACAAGACATCGAGGCAGAACTGCCAGGCATGGTCTTATCGGGGTAAGAGTGACTGGAAGTCTCACTTATCCACCCTGCTCTTAACTCCCCAGTCAATTTCTACCTGAAGTGTACTTTGTGTCCTTCCTAGAGGTTTCTGAACTCTCTCAGCATCCTACCCAAATGCCATTTATTTATTTATTTATTTATTTATTTTTTTACAAAAATCATATAAGAAGAGTTTATGTCTAACAACTGAGGTCTTGCCTTTACTCAGAAGGTGAAATGGAGTGAAGAGAAAGACAGGTTGTCGGTGAGCTGCACCATCTGCAGACCTCTTCAGAGCTGCGGGTCACGCTGAGGCTCTGAGAAGGCCCCCTCCTCACTGTATCTCCTTAAAGCAGAAGGTACTGTCCGGAGAGCAGGTATTGCTACACAAGTTCCACAGGCCAGCTCCAATGAGTAAGACAGGCTTTGTTTATCATTCCCTCCCCACCCAAACCACATTCAAATAAGCAGCGAAAACCTCCAGACCTTAGTCATCAGGCGAGGTAAATTACAAACTTCTAAGAGTGTGGCTTCTCTGAGATACCACATTTTCCTCGGATAATGAGGCTGCAGTTTGTGGCAAAGAATGACTTAAGAACAAGTGAACTCACTGTCTAAAAGGAGAGTTTTTATCACTATCAATTGCTCTCTGACTGACAGGACTGTTATTTCTTTCAGTAGGAGAAAGGGCTAAAATACAGAGAGAAAACCTAGAAATAAACACAGCCTGCATAATGGCAAGGTTTTGTGTTGCCAACGTCAAAAGAGCAAGTCCCTGGGTAAGAGACTCCTTTACTCCTGTTACGGTGACTTGTAGCTTCTGAGACCCTTAAAGTAGCTGCCACAACCACTTTACTATCATCAGTTTGGGGCTGGGAGGCAGCGGTGGCTGAAGCCCCATCTTTGCAAACGAGGGGCTCAGAGTTGAACAGCGAGAGGCTGGTGAATGGAACAGGAGTTCGCTCAAAGTCTTCAGGTGGAAATGCTATGCCAGCATACAATGAAGGCTCTGGTGAACTCATCCTTTCAGGGAATGTCACTCAAGGTTTCCCAGAAATGACATTTGAGGTAGATATGGCCCAACGTGTAGGAATAACTGCACAGAGAGAAGGAAAGGTAATCTTAACAGCAGCAACAGTAAGTTAACTTTATTTGGCTGGAATGTAGGGTACAGCAGGGAGGCAAAAGTAAGGGTGAGACAGGCTCACATAGTGTGCTGATGCATGGTAGCAAGAGAGGAAATGCCTTGCAAGGTTGTTAGGTAGAGGCTGATGTAGCGAGATTGAGAATCTAGTTAGTCACAGAATGCCGAAGGCTCATGGTGCACGGAAGATGTCACGTCTTCCAGTAGCAGGTTATTTTAGGAGTCTAGGTAAAGTATCTTGCCATGACATTGAGACATGGTCTGAATTTGAGAAAGTTCAGAAACTTTCTTTTTACAGTGTTTGCCCAACTGTTAATTTTGTATTGTTACTCGAAAAATTCTTAGAGGCAGCAGCAGAAGGCACACTGCAGATGGCAGAAATATTTTTCACAGTTTTTACGGTGGATAACAATATACTTGACATTTTTCTCATTAAATGTGAGCTTTGCTGTACGATTAAACACGCTAGGCATCTGTGATCTAAAATTACAAATGTGGAAGTAATGTTTCAGTCAATAAATACACAGGAGACAGTCAACATGCAACAACTCTATCATATGTTCTCCTCGAGGAGCTGCTCAGATGACATTGGCAATGTTGTTGGCGATGGTCTCACCTTCACACCAACAAGAATAAGAAAACCAAAGTCCCAGACTGCTAACTACAGCCTTGGAGTCCAGGAATGAGTGGTTTCCATTAGGAAATCTCAAGGCTGACAGAGCTGGGAGAAAGAGAGGCTTTATTGAGGCAATTAGGGAATTACCAAGAGGGTCCCCAGGGGAATAGACTACACTGAGCAAGCCACCATAATGTAAAAGTGTGCAAGATTAGTGCACAAGTTCAGGAAGCAGCAGACTGTATACACATGGATTAGCTAGAGCACATCTCAGTGTGCATGCAGGCAGGAGTGTGTGTGTGTGTGTGTGTGTGTGTGTGTGTGTGTGTGTGTTTGCTAAACGAGAGGTGCTTCTTATATCCATGTTAGCTACCTAGTCAAGGTTCCCAGATCCTCTGTGATATCTGCCACGTGTAGAGAATCATAAGGACACTGTGGCTGCTATCATCACCAAGACACAGAAAGAAAACCTGCATATGCAAATCATAAGAAACCGAAGGTTATACGTGCAAGGGAGTGTCAGTTGAGTGGACTGATTAATAAAAGGATTGAACAGGAAGGATGTGTCCCATTGGGCTCATTTACATATCCTGGAAACAAGGCATGGCATGTACAGTGTACAAGGAGTGGACCAGGAGTTCTACAGAGAGCCAGGAGGAAGAAGACAGAGAAATGAGAGAGGGGCAGCTAGAACAATGGAAACTATCAGCAAGAATGTGGCCACCAGAACATAACCAGATCAAAGAATTCACAGTTTATCCACAGAACAACCCACTCCTGAGTTATACTGATAGCAGAGCTTGTCTACTTGAGGCATTAGAAGTTCAGCCTCTCCGGTGCCATTGTTATGGTACCATGGTGTTCAGGTTTCCATATCAAAGCATCCTGCCTGAGCAGCTAGCACATGGGCATCGATTTCCCCCATGGACCTAGAGGCTATACATACAAGATCTGGGGGAGTCGGGGTTGGGTTTTCCTAAAACCTCCACCTTGTGTCCTCACCTGTTCTTTACATTGTCTATGTTCTAATCAGTTCTTAAAGACGTCAGACAGATTAGAGGCACCACTGATGACCTCAGTTAAATTTATCAACCTCGTGAATGATTTTTTCCCCTCCACCCGCAGCGATACTCTAAGATACCAGTGGTTACATTTTTAACATATGAATTGATGGGGGCACAATTTAAGTCTTAATCAGTAATTTCAAAGCCCTTGTGTGCAGCTGAACACAATGGTACCTACCTGCAATCTCACCACTAAGGAGACTAAAGCAGAGACACAGATTTAAAGCCAGTCTGGAATACATACATACATACATACATACATACATACATACATGTAAGCATGCATGCATACACACACATATACACACACATAGAGAGAGACAGAGACAGAGAAAGAGAGTCATAGAGAGGGAAAAAGAGACACAGATAGACAGACAGACAGACAGGGGGGTTGAGGGGATATTGGAAGATTTTGATTGGAGTTATAGTTAGTGAGAGTGTTTGCTTACTCACACAAGGCCCTGGTTTGGATCCCAGTACCATACTGAAAAAATAGATAAATAAGACCCCAGTGACCCCAACTCCACCTTCGATGGGCTTATTTAAGATGGGCCAGCCATCATTTGTGAGGTTAATCTTTACTCTGGGAAGTCAGAATTTAAGAATAAGAGCTCTGAAAGTCTCTCCAATTCTTGAAGGGCTTATCAGGACTCAAGACTTTGGGAAATCAGCAAGTAGGGGAGAAATATCATCTAGACCTATAGTCAAGGCTATCAGGAGGAGAGAGAGAGTGGGTATGGTCCAAGTCCCTTTTCTTCTTATAATATATATATATATATATATATATATATATATATATATATATATAATGTTGAGGAGTGGATTGTTGTAGATACAGTGGGAGCTCAAAGTGCCAAAGATACAGTCTTTCCACCAGACCTCACCGATACTACCTACCTTCAACAATCCGTCAAGAGCAAAGTCTGGCTGCTCTTCCTACATTTTCTCATGCCTCCTAAGTGGTAAAAGAATAATGGTGAGTGAGACACGCACATGCTTTCAGGCATGTTTTCATTGGGTTAAAGTTTCTTAGGAGTGGCCCCACCTTTATCTTGTGGTTGGCTCACCGAGGTAGGGTTTAATTTAACTCGTGACCAAGTGAGTAATCGTGGGTTTCTTAGCTCCCGAAGGCTTCAGCTGCAGTCTCAGCAGAGAAGCACAGTTATGCCCTCTAGGCTGGCATTCAAGGGAGCCCAGTACTTCCCTAATGGAGGGACTACTTTGTTGCATGTTGCCTCAGCTCTGTGAGAACCCATGATGGGAAGAGGAGTAGATCACCATTTATCCCTGAATCGTCAGCCATTCTGCTGTGACATGTTATTACGACATGACAATTAAATCAGGTAATGTGCCAAATGCTCTGAACTTACCCATTAGCTAAAAGTAGATGCTTAAATGTTGCTTCTTTCCCCATTCATGGACGACTCACTTCAGTGGACCTTTCTCAGAGCTTTCCTTGGGAAGAAGGGACGTCCTGCACCAGCAAGTTCAAGCTCAAAGGAAGAAAAAGGACTTGGTCATGCTCCAGCCATCTGTGACAGAAGACCAGGTAAAGGACCCATGGAATAAGAGGTAGGCTGGTCTCTACAGTCTTATTCGTGTTTGTTCTACTCACATTCAAAGTGCGTTGTTGATGTATTAAGTTTAGCATGATTTTTATCCATTGAAACTCGATGGCCTCTGTTTAAATTGTATGGGTGCCAAAGCATCTTTGCAATGGCGCAGAAATGAGTCTCGTCCCTCTAACATGTCTCCTACTTCTGATTCTCCTTCCTACTTCTGTTCTTGTTGTCCTGAGTGTGCCAGGTAAACTCCTGCAGCTCACTCTCAACACTGGTCTTTCCTCAGTCACAGACATGATGCCTGCTAACTCCCTTATTACCTGTGGCCCCGCATGCAACTACCTCTGCTCAGGAGCCCTTCCCACCTTCCTTTCTTGTTTTACATACATATCATCAACTAATACATTCTGTATCTTTTCATACAATTTGCTTATTTCACTTTTCACTTTGTTATTTCTCTTCCTCTTTCCTCCCCTTTCATGCTATTTGTCTAGTTTAATAACGCATTTGCAAACATACATATCATACATATATATAAGTAAACATATATAATTTAATGTTTCATTTCTACATACAAAGAAGATTTATTTATCTTTTTGGGATCTGGCTAATTTCACTTCACAAAATGATTTCCAGTTCCATTCGTTTTTTTGCATGTTTCGGTAAGTTCTTATGGCTTGAAAATAAACACCACGATGGTAGGGATTTTTGACATTTTTGAATATGTTTTTGTACTCATTCCCTGGTATTTCTGTTATTTAAGTAGCAACCGCAGAGAGAGTGAGTTGAATATTTGAATGTTCTGAGATGGAAAAGACCATCAATCCCGATCTGCCTTTGCTTGTCTAACTGCAGTTACCGAATACCTTAAATCTAACCACAGCAAAATGAATCAAAGTTTAGTCCAAGACAATTATCTAACTCCCATACCTCTGCAAAATGGCCTCAGTTATAGCAAGTGTGGACCGTAGGCAAAAGTAAGAAGAGTTATTCCTGGGACACTGTGTGGAAATCAATGTATTATAAAGGTTTCAGGAGGTAACCATTTGATGTGTCTCATGGACACAGCTTGGGAACAAATGACAGGAACAATAAGTCCAGATGAAGATTCCTGGGTGAGTACTTAAGGCCAAGAAATCTTATAACATTGAAAGTGATAATATCATAGAAACAAGACTGTCTAAAACATACAGCTTGAGCTTTCTGGGACAAGAGAACTTGGGTGATCATCAAGAATAGAGAGAATGGAGCTCGTTGGTAGAGAACTGTCAGAATTACTATCTTGTCCCATGCTAGACCCTCAGAATGGCACGAGCCATGCAGGTGAATGTGCATAAGAGGGAAATTTGGCAATAGCTTAATCAGTGCATAGGAGAGATTAGGGCAATAACCAAATCCTCCTTTTGATAACTATAATCCCATTCCTGGATCAAAGCTTGGTATGTCATAGATATAGATGTCATGTCATAGATGCTTCTAGAATGAGTTTATGCTGAAAAATCAGACTTCAGTGCTACTGTTTCATTCATTTCTAAGCTTTTTCTCACAAGACTCCAATGTGCAGGCTCAAAGCTTGTTACCCGACATTAGTAACAGTCTATAAAACATGTGTGTGAACACAGGTATGAGTCTGCCATGGGTTGCAGTCCATTCCCAAATTATCTTTGTATCTCTCTAGTTTGCTTGGTGGCATTTTGCATGAACGAGGACTGCCTTTTGTCAGTGGGAGGAGAATGGCTCTCCTGTCTTTGGATATAAGCTGAATATGCTCAAATTTCAGCTTAGTCTCCCTTCCACGTGATCTCAGGGAAGTTCTACATTGCCTCAAGTCTTAATTTCCCCATCTGTAAAGGAGTAATATGTTTCTTCTATCATAGGATTGACTTTGGTATTAAGAGAGATAATCTAAGAAAAGACCTTCATGGTGTGTCGCATGTGGGAAGGGCTTAGCAAGTAGCTGCTTATTTCTGTGCCCTGTGATTAAGGTGAGCAAGATATAAAATGAACCCATCACCTCCTCCAGGCAGACGGGAAAGAGAGTAAAGAGAGACCAGGTCTTGTCTTGCTAGGTGGAAGCTGGAGTTGATCAGAATTTGTCTTATCTGGGATCAAAAGAGGTTATGAAATTATTCCCAATGGCTTTGAAGTGCTAAACGAGTGAGCTGAGACAGAATCCTCAAAGTTCCTGTTCCACATACGAAAGATGAGTATGTCGGAAAGGTCCAGGCACTTCTTACAGTAGTGATCCTCAACCTTTTTAATGCTTCGACCCTTTGATACAGTTCTGCGTGTTGTGGTGATCCCCAACCGTAAAATAATTTTGTTGCTACTTCATAACTGTAATTTTGCTGTTGTGTTATGGACTATAACATTAATATATGATATGAAGGGTAGCAAATGCAACAGAACTGTTGTTTTAAGAGCTAGGTGGTAGAGGTCAAAGTTCAGGAGAAAGTAAAGGTAGAGAAAAGCCAGAGTAGGACCAAAAAGGTAATAGTAGGAAGGGCTGGTTCTGTGATACTGCCTAGAGTGTTGTCACCTACAGGCTCCTTGCTGGCTTGGCTTGAGTCAGAATTGCTTAAAAGGTCAGAGACAGGGCACACAATGAGAGAAAGCAGGCTGTCCCCAGGAAGTCTCTGGTGAGCTCAGATTTAAATGGCACATGAATAAAACATAGAAAAATGGCATGGCATAATATTCCATGGGGAATATGAGGGAAGTGTGAGTTTGAAACTTAGCTTTAGGAATACTAAAGACTAATATGCCCTGAGGACACAGATTTTCCTAAAAGCTACCAAAGGGGCTCAGACGAAGAGCAAGGGGTGATGGTGGTGTAGGCTGGACTCTGGCATGGTGATGCTGCTGGGAGAAAAGGCAGATGAAACCAAATAGCAGGAGAGAACAGCAATAACAAAAGAACTCTTTGGCCCCAAGTTGAGAGAGCCAGTACCAGCACTAACATGGGCAAAAACCAAAGCAACGTGGGAATGGGGGAAGGATCAGGATCAATCCATCTCATTGATGGATGAGACCTCGATTTTAATGTATAAACCCAGAATTTAGAAATCTACATACTTCTTTAAAAGAAAACCCCTATTTTCTTATAATACTACATGGTTTGGTATTGTTGGACGCTTCATACTGGATGATGAAATCTGAGGTGCTGCTGACTTTGGTTGGGAATCTCTAGTTCCCCAGAGTCTCCCTCCCTTCCCTGTCCACTACTTGGCTCCTATAGACATTTGAGTTTATGACCCCTTACGTAAGTGCTGTAAGTCCATCCAAATCCCTGGCTCAGCTCCCAGGGGCCTGTGAGACCTTGTAAACATTGAACCTCTGTGGGTGATCTTAAAGGAATCCTAGAAAACTGAATTGATGTTATGAAATGAAAATGGGTGGCATCGTTGCAATGTTCAAAAAGCAACGGAGAGTGAAAAAGGTCTCTGGGTAAACAGGGGAGACATACTGAGTAGAAATACAACTTTTATTTTCATAAGTACCAGAGAATAATCTAGAGCAGTGTCTCTAGAACATGCCAGAGACCCCATCTTAACACGTGTCCCATGATTTGGGTGAAAATAAGTGTGACATCTATGAAATCGTGCATCTGACACAAAGCTAGGAGAGACATTCAAGCCACTCAAAGTGAAATCACTTTACCACACTGTAGACCCAACCCCACCAACTTCTCAGACCAGCACTGCAACAGGAACGTAAGGTTGGGTTGTGAGTAGGTCAGTAGGACTTAAGTATTGGCTTCCAAGGATGCTAATCTGATCCCTGACTTCTAGACTAAAATTCAAATACCTAGAATCAGGAAACAAAGTCTGGCCCACTGCAGAGGTCTTCCAAATATGCCATAAGCGCCACTTTAGACATTTTTAAGAGCTAAGGATGTAGCTGGCTCCTAGAGTACTTGCCTAGTCTGTGCAAGGTCCTGGGTTCCATCCTCAGCACCCCAACTGTTAGATTAGGTTGATGGAGGTGATATGGAAATAAAAAACATGTAGCTAGGCATTTCCAGAAGAAGAATATAGTTTTTCTTGTAATCAGAACTGAAGGACCACAGTCTCTCTGCAGGAGTGGAGATCGGGATGTGAAGATTTCTATGTTTTATAGGATGGAAAAAGGGGGTTGTGGGACAGAATAGTTCATCTGCAGGTCTTCTCCCCTGCTGTCTGGAATTAGAAGATAACAGCAGGTTTGGTCTATGGACCTCCTTATCAGAAGTTCCACAAGTCTTATCCTTCAAGTCAATATCCAGAATGTCTGAGCCCACCTGAGGCTTTTAGGTCATTATCCCTTCACCAACAAAGAAACATTTCTCTCTTGTATAGTGCCCCAGTATTTTATTATGAAAAGTAAGTTTCAGCTTATACAGAAGCTGAAACAGTACTGTGAATACTTGCTTATTTACCATTTGCTAATTTTAACAAGTCTCAACATTGATTTATTCATTCATGTACGTGATTATATATATCCACATACATGTCTGTATCTAGCTCTCTGTATATATACACATGCATGTTTGGGTCTCCACATTTTCTGAGATATTTGAAGAAGTTACAGGCATCAACACACTCATCCCTGCATCTTCTAAGAATGAGGATGACCTCCAAATAAGCAGGTCTCCCAAAGCATGGGAGAAATGGACGATGAACCCTAAGCACAAATAACATCACCCTTATGTTATGAGTAGGTCAGAAAACACGATCAACACCAGGTAAGAAGGTATTCTACTTTCTTTTATTTTCTATTGCTTTTAGGGAAAAGGGCATTTTCTTTTCTTTTCTTTTTAATTGGATATTTATTATTTACATTTTGAATGTTATTCCCTTTCCTGGTTTCCCATACATAAACCCCCTATCCCATCCCCCCTTCTATGAGGGTGTTTTCCCACCCATCCACCCACTCCTTCCCACCTCCCCCACCCTGACATTCTCTTACACTGGGGGATCGAGTCTTGGCAGGACCAAGAGCTTTTACCATTGGTGCCTAATAAGGCCAACCTCTGCTACATATGTAGCTAGAGCCATGGGTCTGTCCATGTGTACTCTTTGGATGGTGGTTTAGTCCCTGGGAGCTCTGATTGGTTGGTATTGTTGTTCTTATGCAAACCCCTTCAGCTCCTTCAATCCTTTCTCTACCTCCTCCATTGGGGACCCCATTTTCAGTTCAATGTTTAGCTGTGAGCACCCACCTCTGTATTTGCCAGGCTCTGGCAGAACCTCTCAGGAGACAGCTATATCAGGCCCTTGTCAACAAGCATGTCTTGGCATCCACAATAATGTCTGGGTTTGGTGACTATATGTGTGTGGGCTGGATTCCCAGGTGGGGCAGTATCTAGATGACCTTTCCTTCAGTCTCTGCTCTAAACTTTGTCTCCTTATTTCCTCCTATTAATATTTTGTTCCCCCTTCTAAGAAGGACTGAATCATCTGAATTTTGGTTGTCCTTCTTCTTGAGCTTCATGTGGTCTGTGCACATTTTCTAACATTGATAATCTCTCCTCTTTCTGAAATCTCTCCTAAAAATAAGGTCAGTGAGAGTTTTAGTACAGTGATTCTTTGACCATATTTACTTTTTTGCCAAACTCCTCCCAAATCCTCCATATATCTCTGTGCACCAAAATTTGTAAGTTGGGACTTTCATCCTACAAGCTAGCTTTCATAGTGTTGGAAGGTGCTAGGCATGCTCCCAGAGGAGAAAAGGAGTCATCAGTCTTACCCAGCTGTGAATCCTTTGAGCTATAATAATGAGTGGCCTGGAAAAGACACCTCCACTGTTACAATAGTAGTTTGAACATCAGGTTTTGACCATGTTCTGATTGGATTTTAGTCCCAATCCATAAGATGAAGCCCATACCTGGTGACATTGTTGGGAAAAAAAACACCTCTGTATCTAGGCAGGTCATAGGTGCTAGGGTAGAACCTAGTATGTTTACTTTGCTGAATGGACATACCATTAAACCAACTTTGAATGAGTTATTGTTACACCCATAGCGTATCTCACAACTGTCATGAGAGAAACTTCTATTTGTAGTAGATGATGATCAACATGGGGAGTTACAACTGGTCAGATGTAGAGAATTAGTAGACCATGGAGTGTTAAGCTTTAAATGGAGCATTTATACTTCACTCTTCCTTACAAAGGCACAGGGACCATTGTGGAAGAGCAGGTAGAAAGGGTTATAAGAACCAGAGATGGTGGGTGACTACCAGGGATGGTGGGTGTCTTCCAGACACAGCAGATCATATGAACTCACAGTTGTTGTGATATCATACAGAAGCCCTATGTACCTCAAGATAGATCAAATCCCAGCATGAACAAGTGAGGGAGAAATGAAGTTCTTCCTTTAGCTGAGGAGGTATAAGCAGTTGATACCTGCTGGGAGAGGGAGTTTTCTTTAAAAGTGTTACTATTGGTAGGTGCGTTATGCTCTGGTAGAAGGCTACACATTCATGGACATCTGGGGAGCACAAATCAGTCTTGACAGATGAAGAACAAAGACAGAAGTTTGAGGTCTTGTTTGAAAGGTTGACTCTTGTCTTGAAGTGTTGTGTTTATTTTCCCCCTGGTATTTTCATAGTTTAAGGGTTAAGATTTAAATCTTCGATGCATATTGAATTGACTCTTTCCATGCATGTGTATGTATAGTTCTCCATTTGCTGCCGAAGCTATCTTCTTCCCAGTGCAGGTTTTTGGCTCACTTGTGAAAGACCAATTTCTTCTTCCTGTGTGAATTTGTTTCTGAAGTGTCTTTGTGCTCAGTTTCTACGCCACGGTCATGCTGTTTTGGGAACTATAGCTTTGAAGTATGTTTCCAAGTAAGATATTGTTGACACTCCAGCTTTGTTGTTTTGCTTGGCATTTGCTTTAGCTGTTTTGTCTATTTCTGTGTTCTTGTGTTTTTCTGCGTATAGTCCTCATGAGTTTTAGGGTTGTCCTTTCTGCTTTTGTGAAGAAATCCATTGGTATTTTGATGGGAATTATATCAAATCATAACATTTTGACACTGGAAAAAAACATTTTAATGATATATGTATCTTTCTAATAAGTGATCCTGGGTTGTCTTTCCATTTTTTTTAGTGTTCTCTTGTTTCTTTCATCAATGTTTCTTTTTTTTTCTTGTGAAAATAACTGCCTTCCTTGATTAAACTTATTCCTAGATTTATATATGTGCATGCACTCGCATGCATATGTATGTGTATTTTGAATGGGAGTTTTAAATTTTTCTTTTGTAGTAGTTCTTTATTGGGATTTAAAAACAGTAGTTGTCATTTCATGTTGGTTGTACCCACTGCATCTGTTTATCAGTTCTGTCAGGTTTGTCTCTGTATCAAATTATGCCATTGGTGAACATCATAATCTGTCTTTTTCCTCGTTTCTATGAGGAATAAAAGGAAGAAAGTAGATATCCTTGTCTTGATCCTAAGTTTTAAGAAAAATTTCAATGATTTCCAAGGATGTTGGCTGTGATTCTGTCACATAGCCTGTAGTGTGCTTTAATTCCATGTTAAATTTTATCCATTTTTTCCTGTATTTGTCGATATGATCCCATGTCTTTTGTCCACCTATTGATCTCACATAGTTTGCTTCTATATGTATGTCGAGTCATTGTGCATGCCTAGGATTAATGCTACCTGGTCACAGGGTATCATTTCTTAATGGGCTCTTAGATTTGGTATTTTGTAGAGAATTTTTGCATCTGTGTTCATCAGGGATGCCGCGAGGTTATTTTTCCTTTTGTTGCCATTACCCTCTCTGATTTTGCAGTAGCAGTGGTACTGACCTAGAAGGAGTTTGAAGGCCCTTTCTCTTTTAAACTGAGAATAATTGTAATAGGCTTTCTTTCAAAATGTGGTCCAATTCAGCAGTTAGCCATCTTGTCCCTAAACTTTCTGTTGCTGGGAGATATGGGGTTATGCTTCTTGCTACTTAATGGCCAGTTCAGGTTTGCTATGTCCCCATAGTTAGTTTTCTGTTGATTTTCATCTATCTAGAAATTAGTACATTCATTTCATTTTCTAATTCCTTGGCATATATATTTATGTTAGCTCCTGACAATAATTTGTAGTTCAATGATACCAATCAAAATATCTTTCTCACTTGAAGTTTAATATATTTGAATCTTTTCCTTTTATTGTTAAGCTAGCAAGTGGAGTGTTCATTTTCTTTTTTAAGAAACCTTTGAACTAGATTGTTGGGGGGAGGGCGGCAATGGGGGGAGGAGGGAAGGGGGAGGGATTAGGGGGGTGTTTGCCCGGAAACCGGGAAAGGGAATAACACTCGAAATGTATATAAGAAATACTCAAGTTAATAAAAAAAAAAAAAAGAAACCTTTGTTTCATTGTTATTTTGTATATTTTTAGTATCTTTTTTTCTTTTCTACTCTTTGTTATTTCTATCCTTCTACTAATTTTGAGTTTTGTTTGGTTTTGCTTTTTAAGTTCTTTTTTTTTTTTTTTGGTTCTTTTTTTCGGAGCTGGGGGCCGAACCCAGGGCCTTGCGCTTCCTAGGCAAGCGCTCTACCACTGAGCTAAATCCCCAACCCGCTTTTTAAGTTCTTTAAATTGTATCCTTAGTTGCTTATTTGGGCACCCTTTCTCCGATTGTTATTATTAACATTCCTCTCAGTTCTACTTTTAGTGTAATCCCATAGGTTTTGG
The DNA here is from genome assembly GCF_021556685.1 of Rattus norvegicus. Taxonomy (NCBI): domain Eukaryota; kingdom Metazoa; phylum Chordata; class Mammalia; order Rodentia; family Muridae; genus Rattus; species Rattus norvegicus. The sequence goes on from NC_141547.1 coordinate 91,065,813, forward strand.
CATATTATGATCCAGTTTTCGTTTGTTTCAAGACTTTTTACATTTATTTTTTGATGTTCTCATAGACCCATTGGTCATTCGAGACCATATTTAACTTCTGTGTATTTGTATTTTTAAAGTTTGTTGATTACAGTTTAATTTGATTATTGTAAAAGAGTTCCTGAATTCTGTTTTTTTTATTTTTTTAAATCATTGACAAGCATTTTGTGCTCTAAAATGTGTATCTTTGAAAGTGTTGTCATCTGCTGCTAAAAAGAAACGAGGATTCTGCTGCAGCTGGATCAGGTGTTTTATAATTGCCTGGTTAATCTGTTTAATATACAACATTGTTTAACTCTGAATGTTTTTTCATCTGGATGATCTGTACATTGATGAAAGGGTGTGTTGAAGCCTCCTGAATCCATAGATTATTAATATTTATACCAACAAGTATAATGAGACATTGTGTAGTGATTGAGTATGAATAAAATGAATGAGATGAGGGTATAGTGTGATGTGGTACCCTGAGGATTTAATTTAAGGGACTCTTGATGGTGTGTGAATCTTGTCCCTTAGAAGTGCTTTTGTTTTGTTTTGCTTGAGAGAGAATCTCACTATGTTGCTCAAGTTGGCTTTAGACTCTTGGCTTTAAGTGATTATTCCTTTCTAGACTTCTCATGTAGCTTGGGAGTTTCTATGTCTGTGCCAGCTTCTCCAATAGTGTTTTGGTAAAAGCGTAGTTTGGTATATGTGCAAGGCAAGTGAACTTTTTATGTTTTCACTCAGCTGAAAAATAAAGCATGAGAGAAGAAGGAAGAGAAGAAGCCAGTGAAAGACCCAGCACTTAAAATTCTTCCTAATAATCACAGACTTTATTCCTTGGCCATTTGGCTCCGTAGTTGTCTTTGTGGTTAATAAATGTCTCTAAGGCCCAAAACACCACAGAACCAAAGAAAAATGTCTCATAAATCCTTTGTCCTTAAAAGTCATTTTAAAATTATTTTCTTTGTTATATTAAGCAAGTTAAGTCTAATTCTGTAAGAAAACAGGGTTCACTTCTGGGCATCCCATACCAGGCAGGGTTTTATTTTATCGTTTATTTATTTGTTTATTTTTTGTCTGTAATTCTGAAGAAGGAACAGGGAAGGGCAAAATTAGCAAAGCTGTATTTTCTCATACAGACCCAAGAGGAGATTAATTTCTGTGGCCTTCACGGCTTTGAGTGTGGACTTTTGTAAGGTTAATATAAAATCTAACTTATGCCATAGTTGCTAACATTCCCAAGGTTTTGTGTCAAGTGGAAGCTGTAAAAAGTTCCCTTTTCTGTTTTGTTTGACTTGGAAGTTACTCATAAAGCCTGTTTTTGCTCCTTGTGAACTCTCCCCTATGTTCTGGCCAACAAAGGGGACACTTTCCTTGAGAAACTAGGAAATTCCATGAGGTGTTTCCTGCCACCTCCTTCTCATCCCCCAGTGAGCAGGAGCTGTCTGGGAAGCAAACACAGACAGCCCTCATGGAAACCAGTCAGAGGTTTCCCTTTGCAGTGGAGGATGGGAACATTGCAGAAAGGAGATTTTAATCACGGGGTTGACTCTTTCTGGTCTGGGTATGTGGCTCGATCAGCAACCACCCAATCTTGACCCAGGGAGTAGTAGGTGGAGTGGAAAGTCTGATTACAGCCGCCAGGCCCAGGTCATCGCTCCCACTGCCTCCTCCGGGGTGTCAGTTTCACCAGCTCCAATAAATTGAATGACATTAAAATTAAGCCCTTAAAAGGTATATAAAACCTCACCTGGAAATTATTCATTCATCTATATTTGTCATATAGCTTTCATCTCCATCACATGCATTGTATGTATAGAGATGAGTATGGTGGCTTCTTTCCAAGGCAAATGGAGGATAGGTGGAAGAGTTCCATATAGAAAGCATTAAGTCACTAGGGTGTAATAGAATGGTGATCTGTCTAAAGTGCATTAGTGAAATAAAAAAGACACATGGGTAGCTGTGGTCCAGGAGAGCATCAGAAAGGAGGTGTTATAGAAACTTGGATAGGGATTTCATAGGTAGCACGTGGGGAAAAATTAATGCAATTTCTGAACTCTGAGGGCAGCAGAACAAAATGAAACCAAAACCAAAATAAGACAAAAACAAAACCCAGGCATCCTAGCAGTGTTAGGATTGTGAACTACAGCATTTCATTCACGAATAAGGAGACAAAAACCTATACAGACATGTGTGTCTTGCACAGACATTTGTCAATGCATGTGCAACTGCATGCGTGCACGTGTGCATGTGTGCATGTGTGTTATGTGTGTGTTTGTGATATGGTATGCTTAGCTTTCTACCTTAGCTCCAACTGTTGGTAATTCCCAAAAGGAATTTGATTGTCATCAGAGTGACCGACAAGGCTATATTTTTCAAATGCACTTTTGCTGATACTCGCACCTCTCTACACAACTATGTTGGATTGTTCCTTGTACATAGAGTTAAGCTGAGAATTTTCCAGAATCTCTTTCCTCGAGTAACTCTGGACTAGGTTTGGTCAAAAGTAAAAGTTGGAAGAGATCTGAAAGCAGGAGTGAGGTGGCACCATTGCACTTAGGCTGCCGTGCTTGGGTATGGGACAAAGCTGGTAGAGAAACCCTGTCAAACATTTATTCCCAGCTTGCATATTTGGTGAGTACTAAATCTAGTATCAACTATCATATTCCCATCATGCTTATGGCTGCTTCCTGACCCACCCCTTGGGATGGAATTGGAAGACTTACTTCTCTGGGTCAAAGAATCGGGCCTCCTTCCATCTACTGGCTTTGGTTTTACAGCAATCTCTGGTCTAGATGTTCTAGCATAAGGTAAATCCTTCTAGGTTGGCAAAGCTGCCTTGTCCTCCTAGGTTTCCTTCCTGATGCAGCATGTTTCTGGGATAAGACTCTGAATTTTATAACCAGCTGTGATGGCTAATCTTGGCTGTCAGCTGGCTACATCTGAAATCAACTAGAATGCAAACTGCTGAGTATTCATGAGTGATTTTCTTAACCAGATATTTTTAATCATTAAAATGATTTGCCCTAAATGTGGGCAGTGCCTTCTAGTGTCAGTCCTGATAAAAAGGCAAAGAACAAGGAAACTTTGCTTCCCCTCACTTAGGCTGGAAATTCATCCATCCTTTTGCGGTGCCATTTCTTTACCGATATTAGAACCAACTTCTTTGGTCTTCTGATTATCTAAATCCTTCAGGACTTTTTAGCACCAGATTGGAACCACATGGACTGACTAACCACCAAGGTTGTCTACTTCTCTAAGGTCAAAATGTGCAGGCCATGTCATGTAAGCCAACCTAAAATATCTCAATCTCTCTTTCCCTCTCTTTTTCTTCCCTCTCCCCTATCTCCCTCCCACTTCTCCTCTCTCTCAGTTCTGTTCCTTTAGAAACCCCTAATACACAAGTCTCTTCTCACCACTGGTGATCTACCACAATGTACCCATATACTCTAGGCTTCTCTGAGACCTATACTTCATTTTCACCATGCAGGAAATGGTGCTATGCAACCTCCTCTTCTTCTTGTGTCTGTAGTAAGCTGTGTTTATCTCCTGTCAGTCTCTTGACATGATAAATTTATTTTATTAGCATCATCATTATTGTTTTTGTTTGGGTATTTTGAGTCATGTGCTTATTAAGTAGCTTTGCTGACCTGGAACTTTGTTCTGCTTCCCCTTGTCATTTGAATGGACATTTGACCTCCAACCTTCCAGCATTGTGGTTGACATATTCAGGCTGCTACATAATCCAGAAAAGAAAACACAAAATGCCAATGAAGAAGGAGTATAGAGCAGTTATAGGGCAGGTTCTGCCTAAGTGTGGCCCATGAGAAGGAGGAGGGAGGGAGAGAGCAGCAACCTCAGTGCTGGAATACTTACATGAGGTCATCATCAAATGTAGAAGGACTCACTTGCTTTCTCCATATGCAATCCAGAAAGTAGGACTTCATCTGTGTAGGGAGAAAGAGTTTTTGGCTGTTTCCATCCCTTACCAATCCCAGGAGTGGAGCCCTCTAGGTATCCAGCTGGGACTGGTGTAGCTTACATTGGGGCAGCCTGCCCTAAGACAGCCTTGTCTAGGAGCAAGCAGATGTAGGGGTCACCTTCTGTCATTCATCTTAGATAAGTAGTAAGGCTGATATTATTGTACTACCTATCTGACAAGGGTGTTGGGAGGGTTTGAAGGGGATGACAGAGCCCAAGTACAATGCCTGGCACATGTCAGGTTGTCAGAGGTGTCATATCTCGTCCAGATTTAACATATCTGTCTCTAGCCCCTCTAATTCTGGCCAAGAGCACCCCTTGAGTTGCCTGGCTGCAGTCATTTTAAGCCTATTTCAAGTACACCTTGGATGCTCAGCTAAGCTTGCTATTTCCTGCTGTGGGTATCTGGATGTTCTTCCTGTCTTTCATATGGATTAGCTTGGTAGATAGTGAACCATGTCTCAAAGAAATTTCCATGTAGGAAAAAAATCAGGGTGGGCAGTGTCCAAGGAATCTGCTTGGCTGTGTAAATTATTCAAACGGATCAGACCTCCCTGGAGCTGACTTAGAAAGGATTACTAATATCTGAATGCAGGAATTCTTTGAAAGTTTTGGGGTTATTTTAAAAAAAAAATATAGTGCTCAGTGATAAAGCATTTGCCTGGTTTGTACAAGGCCCCGAGTTTGATCCCAATCCTTCAAAACCAAAATAAAATCCAAATGATCTACATAAGTAGTCATTGCTGGACTTTCAGACTTGACAATTATGCCCTCTCAGTAGATGTTCCTCCTTGCCACCACTCTCCTGTCGATAGTGAAATAAGGTTGGCACATTCTTGAAGGACGAAGCAGCCCAGTCTACACATGTTTCTGAGTATTTATATATGGATATCTTAGGGAAAGAGGCACAATCACAAGAATCGGAAACCTCATTCAAGCTCCATAGGGCAGCAGACACCTGACAAAACCCAGGTGGCCTCTAGAAACAGACAGCTAGCAGCAACAGTGATGGCTACAGCCCGTAGCTGTCAGGAGTTCTTTGTCTTTTCTTTCGTCTCCACTCTCAGCCCCTGAGATAGTTTCCAGCTCTCATCTGCAGAAGCATCCTCTCTCTGCATTAGAGCATCCAGCTCTGCACAACAATGAACTTGCTCCTGTAGGCTCTGGGGACCGACCCAAGCCTCCTCAGTGCTCAGCTCAATCTTTTCTCAGGAAAAGATTCTTATTTGCCTACTCACACCCCACCCTGCATCTCCAGCTGTTTCCTCCAGAGGCCAAGTTGGGTCATGAGAACCCATCAGGATAGCAACCACTGGAAGTGTCCATGCTATTATTGTGGTCTCTGGGGCTCCCGTGTTGAGGAAAGGTGCTGTCTAAGTGAGTTTCTGTACACATTTGCTCCTGGAGCGGGGGGCTAGGGTAGTGAGGCTTTGAAAATCTTGGGCTTCTGTTTATGCCCAAGCATAAAGCTCTGTGGACATGCCAAGTTGTATTGTGACATCATGTATTAACTATATAGCTATGAGAGTGCCTCGTATAGAAAGAACCCCAGCCTGACATGCACTGAGGTCCAAATTTATTCCACAGATGCAGCCATACCCACAGTCAAGTTTCTTGTGACTATGACTATATAAATAAACCTTTTTGATATTCAGCCTTGCACTGTTTTTGGATATGTTTGGATCGTTTACCTATATTTCCAAATGAATTTCTAGTTGTAGAAGTTGAGAAAGAGCCTACACTAAGCTTCAGAGAACTACAGATCTCAGATATGCCTGTGTGAATCAGGACCTAGCTTCCCTGTGTCTTCCTGGCTTCTTTTGCTCTCTCAGCAGATGCTGAATTAGCTTGCCAAACACTGATGGGCTTCTACAAACTCTTGAAGGCTTTAAGGATAGCAAACTTGGATCTTCCAAACAGCAATGGCTCCATGTGAGTGAGAGATAGGACTCTCCTCCTTCATTCCTCAATTTCCCAGAGGTCCTGTCCCCTCTGGAAATCACAGTAGTGATGTTACAAGCCATGACATATGTGCAACATGAGTTCCTAAATCAGGCACTTCATACTCCAAATTCATGTGGCACAAATGAATACCCAGAGATATAAGAAAAGCAAGACAAAACAAACAAACAAATAAAAAACAAGGAGGTCTTTTTTTTTTTAAAGATTTATTTATTATATATAAGTACACTGTAGCTGTCTTTAGACACCCGAAGAGGGCATCAGATCCCATTACAGATGGTTGTGAGCCACCATGTGGTTGCTGGGATTTGAACTCAGGACCTCTGAAAGAGCAGTCAGTGCTCTTAACCACTGAGCCATCTCTCCAGCCCAAGGAGGTCTTTTTAAAGCATTTAAGTTGTCATGAAGCACAGAAAGAGTCTCATTTCCATTCACTCTTGCATTTTAATGAACCAACAGAAACGTGGTGGCATAATATAATCACTTCATTATACTTATGAATTCATGGATTAGGAATTAGACAGGACCCAGGCAGACTCTTTGCTCTTTATGATGAGAAATATCTGCTAGAAAGACAGGGATGACACAACTGGAAAGTTTCTAGATGGCTTCCTCCTGAACTGTCTGCTAACTGGGCCAGGACGGCTGAAGTGAAACTCATCTGGGGCCAGAGCACTCATGTGGGGTTATGGTTTGAATCTGAGATGTCTCCCACAGGCTCGTGTTTTATCTGTTACTATTTTAGGGGACTACGGGGTCTTTAGGAGAGGCAGAATAGCTGGAAGAAATAGGTCACTAGGAACAGACTTCTGAAGGTTGAAAACCTGATTCCTGTTTCCTGGTCTGGCACAATGTGAACAGCCACCATTACCTGTTTTCACTGTTCTCTCTGCATTCCTGACAGTCACAGACTGAGACATCCTGAAACCACCAAAGAAGCCTTCATTTCCTTGTTTCTTTCAGGTATTTTGGTCACAACAGTGCAAAATCAACCCATACTTGTGGCTCCTACACGACTCTGAGTGAATGAGAATATCCAGAGAAGGGTATTCTAGTACAGACATTATAAGAAAGCTGCATTGACTTTTCTGACATAGCAAGAAGCATCTTTAGGGACAAAGGAAAGGGCACAGACCCAACTGAAATGCCCATGCCACCTACATATTAGGAAAGCATTGGTGTGAACAATATTGTTGTGTCATCTTTGGATATTATAACCACCAACTTCATATTCAGGAAGTAACGATTCTTTCTGATCTCTAGATGGTAGGGTTCAAGCCAACCTAAGAGGGTACAAGGAGTAACAGTTGTATGGCACATACATAAAGGGTGGCCTGCCCAGCTGCTTTCTTGTTTTGCATTCTGTGGTAGTTTTAATGAAGCATCGTCCATTAGTCTTGAGTAGTTGAAAATTGGTCTCCAGTTGGTGGCATTGTTTTGGTGTCTTTATAAGATGTGACTGTGCTAGAAGATGTATGTCACTAGGGAGTGGGCTTTGAAGTTTCAAAGCCTTGTACCGTTTGGAGTCCACTCTCTGCTTCGTGCTTTAGGATCACCATGTGAGTTCTCAGTTTGCATTCCTGCCACTATATCTTCAAGCTACCATCATGGACTCTAAACCTCTGGAACTGTAAGTCCCAATAAACTCTTTCTTCTATAAGTTCCTTTTGTCATGATGTTTTATCACAGCAATTAAAAAGTAACCAATACACACTCCGGTCCCTTCCACTAAAGTAAGGTTTATAAGCACACAATATTGCTTTCGTGTATACAGACTGGCAAGGGATAAGAATTTTAAAAACTAGTGTGATAGTTATCTAGAGTCACCTCTAAAAAAAATCTTTGTGTTTATCTAGATTAGATGTTAATATCTGGGCATGCTTTCTAATCAATGTTTAAGTTGATTATAAAAATTGGGGTGGAAAAACCCACCTGAAAAGTAGATGATTCCATTCCCCTTGGTTGGCTTATAGACTGCATAAAAAGAAGACAGCTGTCTAGATATCTAGAATCACAGTCTTCTACTTCCTAACTGGATAAAGCATGACTAGCTCTTGCCACCAAAAGTTCTGCACCATTAAAGACTGCCCTGTTGAACTCTGAGCAAAAAGAAACCCTTGTATTTGGGGGTTTGCTGAATGAGAGTCATTGAGAAATGGAGGCTCACTTAGCCTTTAGGTGATATTGCAGAACCCACAGCAGTCCCTGTCAGAACCAGGATGCAGAGTGGGTGTCTGGGGTGCATTCCAATTCCATCGAGAAGCTCTAGGGCATTATCATCACCAAAGAGATCCTGGAAGTCACTGGGTACTCTAGCTTCTGGAAAGAGGAAACAGGCATTGCACGGAGCCAAAGTCGATGTTTGTCTTTTAAAAAATGTCCTTCTCAAGGATGTGGCAAACATCTAATTCTCTAGGTCCACCCAATTACTCTCTATCCCTGTGTTGAGCTCCAAGAGGCTGAACAGTTGGAGTTACACTAGCAGACTGCCTGCCTTCGTCCTGGATCATGGTTTGCTGACTTCCACAGAGAGAAATCAGGTGTTTATGTCTTAGTAGCCCCCTGTAGTCCTCCTCATTCTCGTGTGCATACACATGTGTTCATTTTGTCATATACACATGTGGATGCCAACACCAAGTGTCTCCTGTTCTCTTCTCCTCTCCATAGTTTTTGAGACAGGGCCCCTCTCTGAACCTGGAGCTCACTATTTCGGTAAACTGTCTAGACAGGGAACTCTAAGCTGTCTCTGCCTGCTCCCCCAAACTGGGGGTGACAGATGTTCACTAATACTTCAAGATTTTATGGGGTAATAGATATCTAAAATGTCCTCATACTTATAGAATAGGCAATTTGCCTACTGAATCATCTACATGGGTCCTTCTTTCTAGGAAACTGGGCACTGTATCTAAGACACTAATACTGTCCACCAGGAAAGAAGAAAGAAATGAAAAACCAATCAGCTACCATTGCTCATTAATCAATGATTGTCTCATGTACTGAAAACTGATATGAAATCTGGGAGATTTGTAAAAAAAACAATGTATTTTTAAAAGTTATTTGAGAATTTCACACAATGTATTTTTATATATTCACCCACACATACTCCTTCACCTAGCCAAATCTACATCATCTCCTTCCTCCCTGACAAATCCTTGTTCTCTACATCATCTCCTTCCTCCCTGACAAATCCTTGTTCTTGTTTGTTGAAATAGCTTACTGAGTTGACTTCATGCAGCTTGTAATACCCATGTCACTGTTGAGCTCATGGGTACCCTCCAGCCCCACTGCTCATTATTGAAGTTCATGGGGTTCACAGCAAGATGAGATGGTTGATGACCTTCTCTCCCCATAATTCTGCTGAGTACTTTCTGTACCATGGAAGCTAGCTAGCAGGGAGGAAGCTTCCTCATTAAGTACCAACTTGATTTGACCATATCCTGTAACCAGAGTGTGTGCTGTCCTCAGCTATGGGATATTATTACAAAGTTCTGGTGTTCATCTAAGAACAATGAAAACAACTGATATTCTTCTAAGGGGTCTTTAGGAGACCTCTGACCAACAAACTACAGGAGATGTGCCCCACATTGGGCATTGGACATTTTTTTTGAGGAGGAGCAAGTAGCCCCTCTTATTTTTTATTGGATATTTTTTTAAATTTACATTTCAAATGTTATTCCCTTTCCCAGTTTCCCCGAATAAGCCCCCTATCCCATACCCCTCCCCTTCTTCTATAAGGGTGTTCTACCCCCATTCCCCTACACTGGGGGTCTAGCCTTGACAGGACCAAGGGCTTCTGTTTACACTGGTGACCAACAAGCCCATTCTCTACTACATATGCAGCTAGAGCCATGGGTCAGTCCATGTATATATAGTCTTTAGGTAGTGGTTTAGTCCCTGAGAGCTCTGGTTGGTTGGCATTGTTGTTTTTATGGGGTTGCAAGCCCCTTCAGCTCCTTCAATCCTTTCTCTAATTCCTCCAACAGGGGTCCCGTTCTCAGTTCAGTGGTTTGCTGCCAGCATTGACCTCTGTATTTGACATGCTCTAGCTGTGTCTCTCAGGAGACATCTATATCCAGTTCCTGTCAGCATGCACTTCTTAGCTTCATCAAATTTTATCTAGTTTTGGGTATACATATGATATGGGTATACATATGGGCTGTATAACCATGTGGGGCAAGCTCTGAATGGCTGTTCCTTCAGTCTCTGCTCCGAACTTTGCCTCCATATGCCCTCCTATGAATATTTTTGTTCCCCCTTTAAGGAGTGAAGCATCCTCACTTTGGTCATCAATCTTCTTGAACTCATGTGGTCTATGGATTTTATCTGCGGTAATTCGAGCATTTGGGCTAATATCCACTTATCAATGAGTGCATACCATGTGTGTTTTTCTGTGATTGTGTTACCTCACTCAGGATGATATTTTCTAGTTCCATCCATTTGCCTATGAATTTCATAAAGTCGTTGTTTTTGATAGCTGAGTAATATTCCATTGTGTAGATGTACCACATTTTCTGTATGCATTCCTCTGCTGAAGGGCATCTGGGTTCTTTCCAGCTTCTGGCTATTATAAATAAGGCTGCGATGAACATAGTGGAGCGTGTGTATTTCTTATATGTTGGAGCATCTTTTGGGTATATGCCCAAGAGAGGTATAGCTGGGTCCTCAGGCAGTTCAATGTCCAGTTTTCTGAGGAACCTCCAGACTGATTTCCAGAATGGTTGTACCAGTCTGCAGTCCCACCATAAAGGAGTGTTCCTCTTTCTCCACATCCTCGCCAGCATTTGCTGTCACCTGAGTTTTTGATCTTAGCCATTCTCACTGGTGTGAGGTGAAATCTCAGGGTTGTTTTGCATTTCCCTTATGACTAAAGATGTTGAACATTTCTTTAGGTGGTTCTCATCCATTCGACATTCCTCAGCTGTGAATTCTTTGTTTAGCTCTGAACCCCATTTTTAATAGGGTTATTTGCCTTCCTGCAGTCTAACTTCATGAGTTCTTTGTATATTTTGAATATAAGCCTTCTATCAGTTGTAGGATTGGTAAAGATCTTTTCCCAATATGTTTGTTGCCGTTTTCTCCTAACAACAATGTCCTTTGCCTTACAGAAACTTTGTAGCTTTATGAGATCCAATTTGTTAATTCTTGATTTTAGAGCATAAGCCATTGGTGTTTTGTTCAGGAAATTTCTCCAGTGCCTGTGTGTTCGAGATGCTTCCCCACTTTTTTTTTTTATTAACTTGAGTATTTCTTATATACATTTCGAGTGTTATTCCCTTTCCCGGTTTCCAGGCAAACATCCCCCTAATCCCTCCCCGTCCCCTTCTCTATGTGTGTTCCCCTCCCCATCCGCCCCCCATTGCCGCCCTCCACCCAACAATCACGTTCACTGGGGGTTCAGTCTTAGTAGGACCAAGGGCTTCCCCTTCCACTGGTGATCTTACTAGAATATTCATTGCTACCTATGAGGTCAGAGTCCAGGGTCAGTCCATGTATAGTCTTTAGGTAGTGGCTTAGTCCCTGGAAGCTCTGGTTGCTTGGCATTGTTGTTCATAAGGGGTCTTGAGCTCCTTCAAGCTCTTCCAGTTCTTTCTGATTCCTTCAACGGGGGTCCCGTTCTCAGTTCAGTGGTTTGCTGCTGGCATTCGCCTCTGTATTTGCTGTATTCTGGCTGTGTCTCTCAGGAGCGATCTACATCCGGCTCCTGTCGGCCTGCACTTCTTTGCTTCATCCATCTTGTCTAATTGGATGGCTGTATATGTATGGGCCACATGTGGGGCAGGCTCTGAATGGGTGTTCCTTCTGTGTCTGTTTTAATCTTTGCCTCTCTATTCCCTGCCAAGAGTACTCTTGTTCCCCTTTTAAAGGAGTGAAGCATTCACATTTTGATCATCCGTCTTGAGTTTCATTTGTTCTATGCATCTAGGGTAATTCAAGCATTTGGGCTAATAGCCACTTATCAGTGAGTGCATACCATGTGTGTTTATCTGTGATTGGGTTACCTCACTCAGGATGATATTTTCCAGTTCCAACCATTAGCCTACGAATTTCATAAAGTCGTTGTTTTTGATAGCTGAGTAATATTCCATTGTGTAGATGTACCACATCTTCTGTCTCCATTCCTCTGTTGAAGGGCATCTGGGTTCTTTACAGCTTCTGGCTATTATAAATAAGGCTGCAATGAACATAGTGGAGCATGTGTCTTTTTTATATGTTGGGGCATCTTGTGGGTATATGCCCAAGAGAGGTATAGCTGGATCCTGAGGCAGTTCAATGTCCAATTTTCTGAGGAACCTCCAGACTGATTTCCAGAATGGTTTTACCAGTCTTCAATCCCACCAACAATGGAGGAGTGTTCCTCTTTCTCCACATCCTCGCCAGGATTTGCTGTCACCTGAGTTTTTGATCTTAGCCATTCTCACTGGTGTGAGGTGGAATCTCAGGGTTGTTTTGATTTGCATTTCCCTTATGACTAAAGATGTTGAACATTTCTTTAGGTGTTTCTCAGCCATTCAGCATTCCTCAGCTGTGAATTCTTTGTTTAGCTCTGAACCCCATTTTTTTTTAGAAGTGTGAGCGTGTGTATTATTTTTTTTTTATTAACTTGAGTATTTCTTATATACATTTCGAGTGTTATTCCCTTTCCCGGTTTCCGGGCAAACATCCCCCTCCCCCCTCCCCTTCCTTATGGGTGTTCCCCTCCCAACCCTCCCCCCATTGCCGCACTCCCCCCATAGACTAGTTCACTGGGGGTTCAGTCTTAGCAGGACCCAGGGCTTCCCCTTCCACTGGTGCTCTTACTAGGATATTCATTGCTACCTATGGGGTCAGAGTCCAGGGTCAGTCCATGTATAGTCTTTAGGTAGTGGCTTAGTCCCTGGAAGCTCTGGTTGCTTGGCATTGTTGTACTTTTGGGGTCTTGAGCCCCTTCAAGCTCTTCCAGTTCTTTCTCTGATTCCTTCAATAGGGGACCTATTCTCAGTTCAGTGGTTTGCTGCTGGCATTCGCCTCTATATTTGCTGTATTCTGGCTGTGTCTCTCAGGAGCGATCTACATCCGGCTCCTGTCGGTCTGCACTTCTTTGCTTCATCCATCTTGTCTAATTGGGTGGCTGTATATGTATGGGCCACATGTGGGGCAGGCTCTGAATGGGTGTTCCTTCAGTCTCTGTTTTAATCTTTGCCTCTCCCTTCCCTGCCAAGGGTATTCTTTTTCCTCATTTAAAGAAGGAGTGAAGCATTCACATTTTGATCATCCGTCTTGAGTTTCGTTTGTTCTAGGGATCTAGGGTAATTCAAGCATTTGGGCTAATAGCCACTTATCAATGAGTGCATACCATGTATGTCTTTCTGTGATTGGGTTAGCTCACTCAGGATGATATTTTCCAGTTCCAACCATTTGCCTACGAATTTCATAAAGCCGTTGTTTTTGATAGCTGAGTAATATTCCATTGTGTAGATGTACCACATTTTCTGTATCCATTCCTCTGTTGAAGGGCATCTGGGTTCTTTCCATTTTCTGGCTATTATAAATAAGGCTGCGATGAACATAGTGGAGCACGTGTCTCTTTTATATGTTGAGGCATCTTTTGGGTATATGCCCAAGAGAGGTATAGCTGGATCCTCAGGCAGTTCAATGTCCAATTTTCTGAGGAACCTCCAGACTGATTTCCAGAATGGTTTTACCAGTCTTCAATCCCACCAACAATGGAGGAGTGTTCCTCTTTCTCCACATCCTCGCCAGCATCTGCTGTCACCTGAGTTTTTGATCTTAGCCATTTTCACTGGTGTGAGGTGAAATCTCAGGGTTGTTTTGATTTGCATTTCCCTTATGACTAAAGATGTTGAACATTTCTTTAGGTGTTTCTCAGCCATTCAGCATTCCTCAGCTGTGAATTCTTTGTTTAGCTCTGAACCCCATTTTTTAATAGGGTTATTTGTCTCCCTGCGGTCTAACTTATTGAATTCTTTGTATATTTTGGATATAAGGCCTCTATCTGTTGTAGGATTGGTAAAGATCTTTTCCCAATCTGTTGGTTGCCGTTTTGTCCTAACCACAGTGTCCTTTGCCTTACAGAAGCTTTGCAGTTTTATGAGATCCCATTTGTCAATTCTTGATCTTAGAGCATAAGCCATTGGTGTTTTGTTCAGGAAATTTTTTCCAGTGCCCATGTGTTCCAGATGCTTCCCTAGTTTTTCTTCTATTAGTTTGAGTGTATCTGGTTTGATGTGGAGGCCCTTGATCCACTTGGACTTAAGCTTTGTACAGGGTGGTAAGCATGGATCAATCTGCATTCTTCTACATGTTGACCTCCAGTTGAACCAGCATCATTTGCTGAAAATGCTATCTTTTTTCCATTGGATGGTTTTGGCTCCTTTGTCAAAAATCAAGTGCCCATAGGTGTGTGGGTTCATTTCTGGGTCTTCAATTCTGTTCCATTGGCCTATCTGTCTGTCTCTGTACCAATACCATGCAGTTTTTATCACTATTGCTCTGTAATACTGCTTGAGTTCAGGGAGAGTGATTCCCCCTGAAGTCCTTTTATTGTTGAGGATAGTTTTAGCTATCCTGGGTTTTTTGTTATTCCAGATGAATTTGCAAATTGTTCTGTCTAACTCTTTGAAGAATTGGATTGGAATTTTGATGGGGTTGCATTGAATCTGTAGATTGCTTTTGGTAGAATGGCCATTTTTACTATATTAATCCTGCCAATCCATGAGCATGGGAGATCTTTCCGTCTTCTGAGGTCTTCTTCAATTTCTTTCTGCAGAGGCTTGAAGTTCTTATTTTATAGATTTTTACTTGCTTGGTTAAAGTCACACCGAGGTACTTTATATTATTTGGGTCTATTATGAACGGTGTCGTTTCCCTAATTTCTTTCTCGGCTTGTTTCTCTTTTGTGTAGAGGAAGGCTACTGATTTGTTTGAGTTAATTTTATACCCAGCCACTTTGCTGAAGTTGTTTATCAGCTTTAGTAGTTCTCTGGTGGAACTTTTGGGATCACTTAAATATACTATCATATCATCTGCAAATAGTGATATTTTGACTTCTTCTTTTCCGATCCTTATGTTGTCTGATTGCTCTGGCTAGAACTTCAAGAACTATATTGAATAAGTAGGGAGAGAGTGGGCAGCCTTGTCTATTCCCTGATTTTAGTGGGATTGCTTCAAGTTTCTCTCCATTTAGTTTAATGTTAGCAACTGGTTTGCTGTATATGGCTTTTACTATGTTTAGGTATGGGCCTTGAATTCCTATTCTTTCCAGGACTTTTATCATGAAGGGGTGTTGAATTTTGTCAAATGCTTTCTCAGCATCTAATGAAATGATCATGTGGTTTTGTTCTTTCAGTTTGTTTATATAATGGATCACGTTGATGGTTTTCCGTATATTAAACCATCCCTGCATGCCTGGGATGAAGCCTACTTGATCATGGTGGATGATTGTTTTGATGTGCTCTTGGATTCGGTTTGCCAGAATTTTATTGAGTATTTTTGCGTCGATATTCATAAGGGAAATTGGTCTGAAGTTCTCTTTCTTTGTTGTGTCTTTGTGTGGTTTAGGTATAAGAGTAATTGTGGCTTCATAGAAGGAATTCGGTAGTGATCCATCTGTTTCAATTTTGTGGAATAGTTTGGATAATATTGGTACGAGGTCTTCTATGAAGGTCTGATAGAATTCTGCACTAAACCCGTCTGGACCTGGGCTCTTTTTGGTTGGGAGACCTTTAATGATTGCTTCTATTTCCTTAGGAGTTATGGGGTGGTTTAACTGGTTTACCTGTTCCTGATTTAACTTCGGTACCTGTTATCTGTCTAGGAAATTGTCCATTTCCTGAAGATTTTCAAGTTTTGTTGAATATAGGCTTTTATAGTAAGATATGAAGATTTTTTGAATTTTCTCTGAATCTGTAGTTATGTCTCCCTTTTTATTTCTGATTTTGTTAATTGGACACACTCTCTGTGTCCTCTCGTTAGTCTGGCTAAGGGTTTATCTATCTTGTTGATTTTCTCAAAGAACCAACTTTTGGTTCTGTTGATTCTTTCTATGGTCCTTTTTGTTTCTCCTTGGTTGATTTCAGCTCTGAGTTTGATTATTTCCTGCCTTCTACTCCTCCTGGGTGTATTTGCTTCTTTTTGTTCTAGAGCTTTTAGGTGTGCTGTCAAGCTGGTGACATATGCTCTTTCCTGTTTCTTTCTGCAGGCACTCAGCGCTATGAGTTCTCCTCTTAGCACAGCTTTCATTGTGTCCCATAAGGTTGGGTATGTTGTACCTTCATTTTCATTAAATTCTAAAAAGTCTTTAATTTCTTTCTTTATTTCTTCCTTGACCAGATTATCATTGAGTAGAGCATTGTTCAATTTCCACGTATATGTGGGCATTCTTCCCTTATTGTTATTGAAGACCAGTTTTAGGCCGTGGTGGTCCGATAGCACGCATGGGATTATTTCTATCTTTCTGTACCTGTTGAGGCCCGTTTTTTGACCAATTATATGGTCTATTTTGGAGAAAGTACCATGAGGTGCTGAGAAGAAGGTTTATCCTTTTGCTTTAGGATAGAATGTTCTATAAATATCTGTTAAGTCCATTTGGCTCATGACTTCTCTTAGTCTGTCTACGTCGCTGTTTAATTTCTGTTTCCATGATCTGTCCATTGATGAGAGTGGGGTGTTGAAATCTCCTACTATTATTGTGTGAGGTGCAATGTGTGTTTTGAGCTTTAGTAAGGTTTCTTTTAAGTATGTAGGTGCCCTTGTATTTGGGGCATAGATATTTAGGATTGAGAGTTCATCTTGGTGGATTTTTCTTTTGATGAATATGAAGTGTCCTTCCTTTTCTTTTTTGATGACTTTTAGTTGAAAATTGATTTTACTTGATATTAGAATGGCTACTCCAGCTTGCTTCTTCCGACCATTTGCTTGGAAAGTTGTTTTCCAGCCTTTCACTCTGAGGTAGTGTCTGTCTTTGTCTCTGAGGTGTGTTTCCTGTAGGCAGCAGAATGCAGGGTCCTCGTTGTGTATCCAGTTTGTTAATCTATGTCTTTTTATTGGGGAGTTGAGACCATTGATGTTGAGAGATATTAAGGAATACTGATTATTGCTCCCTGTTATATTCATATTTGCATGTGAGGTTATGTTTGTGTGCTTTTCTTCTCTTTGTTTTGTTGCCAAGACGATTAGTTTCTTGCTTCTTCTAGGGTATAGCTTGCCTCGTTATGTTGCGCTTTACCATTTATTATCCTTTGTAGTGCTGGATTTGTAGAAAGATATCGTGTAAATTTGTTTTTGTCATGGAATATCTTGGTTTCTCCATCTATGTTAATTGAGAGTTTTGCAGGATACAGTAACCTGGGCTGGCATTTGTGTTCTCTTAGGGTCTGTATGACATCTGTCCAGGATCTTCTGGCTTTCATAGTTTCTGGCGAAAAGTCTGGTGTGATTCTGATAGGTCTGCCTTTATATGTTACTTGACCTTTTTCCCTTACTGCTTTTAATATTCTTTCTTTATTTTGTGCATTTGGTGTTTTGACTATTTTGTGACGGGAGGAGTTTCTTTTCTGGTCCAATCTATTTGGAGTTCTGTAGGCTTCTTGTATGCTTATGGCTTCCCCACTTTTTCTTCTA
This sequence comes from Rattus norvegicus, assembly GCF_021556685.1. Taxonomy (NCBI): domain Eukaryota; kingdom Metazoa; phylum Chordata; class Mammalia; order Rodentia; family Muridae; genus Rattus; species Rattus norvegicus. The sequence goes on from NC_141547.1 coordinate 91,083,396, forward strand.
TTAGTTTGAGTGGATCTGGTTTGATGTGGAGGTCCTTGATCCACTTGGACTTAAGCTTTGTACAGGGTGATAAGCATGGATCGATCTGCATTCTTCTACATGCTGACCTCCAGTTGAATCAGCACCATTTGCTGAAAATGCTATTTTTTTTTCCGTTGGATGTTTTTGGCTCCTTTGTCAAAAATCAAGTGCCCATAGGTGTGTGGGTTCATTTCTGGGTCTTCAGTTCTATTCCACTGGTCTATCTGTCTGTCTCTGTAGCAATACCATGCAGTTTTTATCACTATTGCTCTGTAATACTGCTTGAGTTTTGGGATAGTTATTCCCCCTGGAAGTCCTTTCATTGTTGAGAATAGTTTTAGCTATCCTGGGTGTTTTGTTATTCCAGATGAATTTGCAAATTGTTCTGTCTAACTCTATGAAGAATTGGATTGGAATTTTGATGGGCATTGTATTGAATCTGTAGCTCACTTTTGGTAAAATGGTCCTTTTTACTACATTAATTCTGTGAATCCATGAACATGGGAGATCTTTCCATCTTCTGAGATCTTCTTCAATTTCTTTCTTCAGAGGCTTGAAGTTCTTATCATACAGATCTTTCACTTGCTTGGTTAAAGTCACACCGAGGTTTCTTATATTATTTGGGACTACTATGAAGGGTGTCGTTTCCCTAATTTCTTTCTCAGCTTGTTTCTCTTTTGTGTAGAGGAAGGCTACTGATTTATTTGAGTTAATTTTATACCCAGTCACTTTGCTGAAGGTGTTTATCAGGTTTAGTAGTTCTCTGTTGGAACTTTTGGGATCACTTAAATATACTGTCATATCATCTTTAAATAGTGATATTTTGACTTCTTCCTTTCCAATCTGTATCTCTTTGATCTGCTCTTGTTTTCTGATTGCTCTGTCTAGGACATTGAGAACTATATTGGATAAGCAGGGAGAGAGTGAGCAGCCTTGTCTAGTCCCTGATTTTAGTGGGATTGCTTCAAGTTTCTCTCCATTTTTTCAGCTCATAATGTAATTACATAATTCCCTCCTTTTCTTTCTTTCCTCCAATCCCTCTCATATACCCATCTTTGCTTACTTTTACATTTATAGCTCTCTTTCATATAATTACCTGTATCTATAAATATAACAACCTTAGTCTGAATAATTTTTTATTCCAGTATCTTCATTTTTCTTTGTTTTTTTCTTTTTAAAAATTTATTTACTTTAGATCCTGATCAATCCCCCTGTCCTGGTCACCTCCTCCCACAATCCCTTCCCCTATTCTTCCTCTCCTTCTCCTCTGAAAGACCGGAGCTCTTCCCCTGGGTGCATCCCCCATCCTGGCACATCAGGTCTCTGCATGGCTTTGTGCATCCTCTCCCACTGAGGCCAGACAAGGCATCCCAGGTAGAAGAATATATCCCATGGACTGGCCACAGCTTTTGGTGCAGCCCCTTCTCCAGTTATTTGGGACCCACATAAAAACCAAGCTGTACATCTTCTACATATGTGTGGAGAGGCCTAGGTCCAGCCCATGTATGCTCTTTGGTTAGTGGTTCAGTCTCTGAGAGCTCCAAAGTTCCAGGTTAGTTGGATTGATGATCTTCCTGTGGATTTTCTATCCCCTTCAGGGCCCTCAATCCTTCCCCAAGTCCTCCATAAGAGTCCCCACGTTCCACCCACTGTTTGGCTTTACGTCTTTACACCCCTCTGAGTCAGTTGCTGGGTACAGCCTCTCAGAGGACAGCTATGCTAGATTTCTGCCTTCAAACATAACAGAATATCATGAATAGTGTCAGGGATTGGTACTTGCCCATGGGATGGGTCTGTAGGTGGGCTAGTTATTGCTTGTTCATTCCCTCAGTCTGTGCTCCATCCCCTGTCTCTGTATTTCTTATAGACAGGATAAATTTTGGGTCAAATATTTTGTGTGTGGGTTTGTGTTCCTATTGTTCTACTGGGGTTCCTGCCTGGCTACAGGAGGTGGCCTCTTGAGGTTCTATGTCCCCAATGCTGTGAGTAACAGCTAAGGCTGCCCCCATGATTCTTAAGCACCTTTCCTATCCTGGGTCTCTGTCAGGTCCTCAAGATGTCTCTCACCTTCTCGTTTGCAGATTTCCATTCATTCTTTTGGCCATCTGGCCATTTCCTTTTTCTCTCCATATACCTGATCCTAAACACCTCCCATTCCTCTCCCTATACCCTCTCTCACCCAGTTCCCTCCCTCAGTCTGCCTCCTATGATTATTTTATTCTCCCTTCTAAGTGAGATTCAAGCATTCATGTTTGGGCCTTCCTTCTTGTTTAGCTTCTGTGGGTCTGTGAAGTGTACCAGGGGGACCTGTATTTTATGGCTAATATCCACTTCTGGGTGAGTGTATACCATGCATGTCCTTTTGGTTCTGGGTCGTCTCACTTAGGATGACATTCTCAAGTTCCATCCACTTGCCTGAAGACCCCATGCTATCTTTGTTTTTAATAGCTGAATAGTATTCCATTGTGGAGTTGTATCACATTTTCTTTATCCATTCTTCAGTAGAAGGAAATAAGTCGTTTCCAGTTCCTAGCTATTACAAATAAAGCTGCTATGAACATAGTTGAGCAAGTGTCTTTGTGGAATGGTGGAACATTTTTTGGGTATATGCTCAGGAGTGGTATAACTGGGTCTTAAGGTAGTTTCTGAAAAACTGCCAAATTGATTTCCAAAGTGGTTATATAAGTTTGCACTCTCACCAGCAATTGTTCTTCTCCCTTTAAGTCCTCACTAGAACGTGCTATCTCTTGAGTTTTTATTTTAGCCATTCTGATGGGTGTTTCGATTTGCATTTCTCTGATGACTTTGACCATTTAAGTGTTTTTTGGCCATTCGAGATTCCTTTGTTGAGAATTCTGTTTAGCTCTGTACACCATCTTTTTTTTTAAAATTGGATTCTTTTGGTTGTTGGTGTCTAAGTTCTTGAGTTCTTTATAAAATTTTTATATTAGCCCTCTGTTGGATGTTGGGTTGGTGAAGATCCTTTCCCAATGTGTAGGCTACTGTTTTGTCTAATTAACAATGTACTTTGCCTTGCAGAAGCTTTTCAGTCTCATGAGGTCCCATTTATACATTGTTGATCTTAGTGTTTGAGCCATTTGAGTTCTGTTCAAAAAGTTGCCCTCTGTACCAATGAGTGCAAGGCTATTCCCCACTTTCTATTCTAATAGATTTAGTATATCTGATTCTACATTGTGGTTTTTAGATTGATTTGGGCTTGAGTTTTGTCAAGGGATATATATATATATATATATATATGTGTATATATATATATATATATATATATATATATATATATATATATATATATATGCATTCTTTTACATGCAGGCATCCAGTTAGTTAGACCAGCACCATTTGTTGAAGATGCTATCTTTTTTCCATTGTACGGTTACGGTTTTGGCTTCTTTGTCAAAAATCAGTTCTCCATAGGTGTATGAGTTTATTTCAGGGTCTTTGATTTGATTTGATTCCATTGTTCAACTTGTCTGTTCCTACTAATTATATATATATATATATATATATATATATATATACACACACACACACACACACACACACACACACACACACACACACACATACACACGTGTATGTGTGTATGTATTACATATGACATATTGTGGCTTTTGTGAAGGGTATTTCCCTAATTTCTTTCTCAGCCCATTTATCATTTGTATAAAGGAGGGCTACTGTTTTTTTTTTTTTAGTTAATTTTATATCCAGCCTCTTTGCTGAAGGAGTTTATCAGCTGTATGTTTGATGTTGGCTGTTGCTTTGCTGTATGTTGTTTTATTATGTTTATGTGCCTTGAATTCTTGACTCTCCAAGGTTTTTAACATAAAGGGGTTTTGGATTGTGTCAAAGGCTTTTTCAGCATCTAATGAGATGATTATGTGATTTTTTTCTCTCAGTTTGTTTATATGGTAGATTATATTGACTGGTTTTTATATTTTGAACTCTCCCTGCATCTCTCAGATGAATCCTACTTGACCGTGGAGATGATCTTTTTGATTTGTTCCTGGATTCAGTTTGTGAGTATTTTATTAGGTATGTTTTTGATCTGAAAATTTCTTTCTTTGTTGAATCTTTGTGTGGTTTAGGTATCAGGGTGACTGTGGCATCATAGAATTAATCTTGCTGTGCTCCTTAAGTGCTATTTTGTAGAATAGTTTGAGGAAAATTTGTATTAGGTTTCTTTGGAAGTCTGGTAAAATCTTGCAGAAAGTCCATGTTATGGAGTTGTTTTCTTGGATGTAGTTGTCTTCTTTGGGTTGAAGTTTTCCTTCTAGTATTTTCTGTAGGGCTGGATTTGGGGATAGATAGTTCTAATTTGGATTTGTCTTGAAATATCTTGCTTTCTCCGTATATTTTGATTGACAGTTTTGTTGGGTATAGCAGTCGATTTTGGTATCTGTGCTTCTTCAGAGTTTGCAAGATATCTGTCCAGGCCCTTCTAGTTTTTGGAATCTCTGTTAAGAAGGTGGATATAATTCTGACATGTCTGCATTTGTATGCCACCTGGCCTTTTTTTCCCCTTGAGACTTTTAATATTTTTATTTTTTCTGTAGATTTTGTGTTTTCATTATTATGTCACAAAAGGATTTTCTTTCCTTGTCCATTGGTATAGACTGGTGTTCTATAAGCTTCTTGTATATTTATAGGCAGCTCTTTCTTTGGGATGGGAAACTTTTCTTCTATGATTTTGTTGAAAATACTTTCTGGGCCTTGGAGCTGGGACTCTTTACCATCTTCTATTCCTGTTGTTCTTAGGTTAGGTCTTTTCATGGTATCCCAGAATTCCTGGATGTTTTAAGTCAGGAATATTTTAGATTTAACATTTTCTTTGACTGATGTATCAATTTATTCTATTGTATTTTCTTTGCCTGAGACTTTCTTTTCCACCTCTTGTTTACATCTCTTATTTCTGTTCTCTTTCTTTAAGTTTCCTATCTGAAGGATTCCCTCAGTTTGTGTTTTATTTATTAGTTCCATTTTTCTTTTCAAGTCTTAACAATTTTATTTATTTTCTTAACCTGTTTAATTGTAGTTTCCTGTCATTCTTTAGGGATTTATTTGTTTCATTTTAAAAGACATACTTTTGTTTGATTGTATTTCCTGTATTTCTTTAAGGGATTTATTCATTTCCACTTTAAATGCCTCTATCTTCTTTATAAGCTTGGATTTAAGGTCATTTCTTTGTGCTTAGGTTGTGTTAGCATATCTAGGGCTTACTGTAATAGAATAGGTGTGCTTTGAAGGTATCATATTGCCCTGGCTTTTGTTGATTATGTTCTTTATGGGTCTTTAGCCATTTGGATGACTTTGGTCTCTGAGTGTTCCTGTTGTAGTAGGTATTGGGAGGGGGCTTATCTTTAATAGTCCTGGTGTGGCAGACTTCTAATGTGTATCCTTCGGATGTATAGTTCTGGATCATCGGGACTGTATAGTTTGGGATCCATAGGTCTATTGAAGGTAGGTGGAGAAGCGGGGGTATAATGGAGGTCTGCTGGGGATAGTAGATAGCTTGGTGTGCCCTAGAAGACTCAGTATACAGAGCTTTGTCTGAATAATTTTAATTGTATGTATGTATGTCCAGGACTGACTGATAGTTTGCTATATTCTTTCCTGAGGAAGACCACTTCTGCCATTCTTAGAATTCCTTATTTGTCTGTGGCTCTTGTGTAGGGTGAGACTCCCTGAACTTTTATCTGCATTAATGTAACTGCTGCAGTCACCCTTGTTCAGCTCATTATGAGGTTTTTAACTTGAGATGTGTGAAAAAAATTTTGATGTAGATAATGCTATAAACTTTATTCTTAGAAAATTATCTTTATTTGCAGATGATTGATTCTATGCATAAAAGACCCCAAAGCTTCTATCAGCAAATTATTACAGGTGCTAGAACCATTCAGAAAAGTACCAAAAAATAATTAACTCATGAAATCTAGTAGCCTTCTTATATTTCAACAACAAGCATACCAAGAAAGAAAGCACAAAATTATCTCATTCATTATAATCTCAAAAGTGTCAGAATAATATAACCAAGAAAATAAACGATTTATATAATGAAAATTTTAAGACATTAAAGAAGGAAACTGAAGAAGATACCAGAAGATGTAAAGACCTAAACTCATTGTTTGGTAGGATTATGTTGTGAAGATGTCCACCATAGGCAACTCATTCTACTGATTCAATGCAATCCACATCAAAATTCTAACACTATTCTTTACTGAAGTTGAAAAAATATTTTCAAAATTCATATGAAACTACAAAAATACTTTCAGAATAACCAAAACAATTCAAAACTTGAAACTAAAACCTCAGGGAATTAAATAAAAGCTCATAAGAAAGCTTTACTAACAAATTGGATCAAGTGGAAGAGAGAATATTAGGTCTGAAAAGGAAGGTAGATAGCTTAGATTACATAGCCAAAGAAAGTAGTAAATGTTTAAAACAACAATAAGAAAACCCAAGAACAACAGAACTTTCAGGAACCTTGGAATACTATAAAAAGACAAAAATTCAAAAACATAATTATAGAAGAAAAATAAGACATTCAGGTCAAAGGCAGATAAAATATTTTTAATAAAAATCATAAAAGAAAAATTTCCAAAGCAAAGCATGAGATCCCTATTGACATACAAAAGGTTTACAGAACACCAAACTAGACAGAACCAGAAAAGAAACTACTTACATCACATAAAATAAAACCATATATGAACAAAACCTAGAAATAATATCAAAAACTCTAAGAGAGAAAGTCACTTATAAAGGGAAGCCTATAAGAATATCACCCAACTTTTCACAACAGACTTAGAAAGACAGAATGATCTGGACAGATGTTCTACAAGTTCTGACATACCACAGTTGATAACCCAGACTATTATACTGCACAAAAATATCATTCATAATCGAAGGAAAAAGAAAACATTCCATAATAAAAATAGGCTTTATAAAGATATTCATGACCGTTAAGACAGCTTCATGGGAGCTGTTAAAAGGAATACTTCAAGTTGAAAAGAAGATGAAACATACTGAAGTGGGCAAAGGTAATAAGTAATTCCAGAACAGTTGATCAATGTAGGTATAAAAACATTCCACCAGAACAACAAAATAATAGGATTTAATAAATATTGTTCAACAAAAACTCAATACCAACAAACATTCTTAACAAACTAATTGTATTAGAAAACAAAATTCATTATTGTATCTACAAAACACACTTCACCATTAGCAGTAAATACTATATTAGGGTAACATGATGCAAAAGCCAATGGGACCAAATAACAAGGAAGCATAAATATTTTGCCATCTGACAAAAATAGACTCAAAACTAGAACTACTCAGAACACAATAGAGAAGGATATTTCACAAAGGGAAAAAACACCAAGTAAGTATTATAATCTCAAACATTCAGACACCAAACATAGAGAGGTTCCCAGCTTAATAGAAGAAATACTGTTAAATCTAAAACCAGAGATTGACTCCAAAATGGTCATAGTGGGAAATTTTGACATCCCACTCTCACTAATAGACATATCATCCAGTCAAAAAGTAATAGAAAAACTCTGCAGTTAAATATCATAAATTCAATGAACTTAACAAATATCTATGGAGTATTCACCCATACACTTGTGAAAACATATTATTATTTTTTTTTTTTTTTGGTTCTATTTTTCGGAGCTGGGGACCGAACCCAGGGCCTTGCGCTTCCTAGGCAAGCGCTCTACCACTGAGCTAAATCCCCAACCCCGAAAACATATTATTTTTATCAGCAAATGAAACATTTGTCCAAATTCACTACACATTAGGTCAAAAAGCCAGACTCTAGAAATTTAAGAAAATTGAGACAACATCCTACATTCTTTCTGATCATCAAATAGTAAAGACGGATATGAACAGCAATAGGAAAAATAGTGTATAAACTTGTATAAACAAACCAACATAATTGTCCTAGAAGGTTTTATTGTTATTGTGATAAAATCCTGACTAAAACCAACTAGGAGTTGAAAGGGTTTATTTGGATTACACATCCTGATTAAACAGTCTGTCATTGAGGGAAGTCAGGGCAAGAACCAAGAAGTAAATCTTCTTGCTGACTTGCTTTCTACAATTTTCTCAGCTTGCTTTTTATGCAAGCCAGAACCACTTGCCCAGGAGTACCATTATCACAGTAAGGTGGGTCCTCCCACACCAACCATTAATTAAGAAAATGCTCCACAGATATGCCAACATGTCCATCATATGGAAGCAATTTCTTTCTTTTTTTTTCCATGATTATTTCTTTTTTTTAAATTTTTTTTAATTTATTTAATACGTAATAATAATTCTTTGGTTTCCCGGTAAATATCCCCCTCCCCCCTCCCCTTCCTTATGGGTGTTCCCCTCCCAACCATCCCCCCCATTGCCGCCCTCCCCCCAACAGTCTAGTTCACTGGGGGTTCAGTCTTAGCAGGACCCAGGGCTTCCCCTTCCACTGGTGCTCTTACTAGGATATTCATTGCTACCTATGAGGTCAGAGTCCAGGATCAGTCCATGCATAGTCTTTAGGTAGTGGCTTAGTCCCTGGAAGCTCTGGTTGCTTGGCATTGTTGTACATATGGGGTCTCGAGCCCCTTCAAGCTCTTCCAGTTCTTTCTCTGATTCCTTCAACGGGGGTCCTATTCTCAGTTTAGTGGTTTGCTGCTGGCATTCGCCTCTGTATTTGCTGTATTCTGGCTGTGTCTCTCAGGAGAGATCTACATCCGGCTCCTGTCGGTCTGCACTTCTTTGCTTCATCCATCTTGTCTAATTGGGTGGCTGTATATGTATGGGCCACATGTGGGGCAGGCTCTGAATGGGAGTTCCTTCAGTCTCTGTTTTAATCTTTGCCTCTCTCTTCCCTGCCAAGGGTATTCTTGTTCCCCTTTTAGAGAAGGAGTGAAGCATTCACATTTTGATCATCCATCTCGAGTTTCATTTGTTCTAGGCATCTAGGGTAATTCAAGCATTTGGGCTAATAGCCACTTATCAGTGAGTGCATACCATGTATGTCTTTCTGTGTTTGGGTTAGCTCACTCAGGATGATATTTTCCAGTTCCAACCATTTGCCTACGAATTTCATAAAGCCGTTGTTTTTGATAGCTGAGTAATATTCCATTGTGTAGATGTACCACATTTTCTGTATCCATTCCTCTGTTGAAGGGCATCTGGGTTCTTTCCATTTTCTGGCTATTATAAATAAGGCTGCGATGAACATAGTGGAGCACGTGTCTCTTTTATATGTTGAGGCATCTTTTGGGTATATGCCCAAGAGAGGTATAGCTGGATCCTCAGGCAGTTCAATGTCCAATTTTCTGAGGAACCTCCAGACTGATTTCCAGAATGGTTGTACCAGTCTGCAATCCCACCAACAATGGAGGAGTGTTCCTCTTTCTCCGCATCCTCGCCAGCATCTGCTGTCACCTGAGTTTTTGATCTTAGCCATTCTCACTGGTGTGAGGTGAAATCTCAGGGTTGTTTTGATTTGCATTTCCCTTATGACTAAAGATGTTGAACATTTCTTTAGGTGTTTCTCAGCCATTCGGCATTCCTCAGCTGTGAATTCTTTGTTTAGCTCTGAACCCCATTTTCTAATAGGGTTATTTGTCTCCCTGCGGTCTAACTTCTTGAGTTCTTTGTATATTTTGGATATAAGGCCTCTATCTGTTGTAGGATTGGTAAAGATCTTTTCCCAATCTGTTGGTTGCCGATTTGTCCTAACCACGGTGTCCTTTGCCTTACAGAAGCTTTGCAGTTTTATGAGATCCCATTTGTCGATTCTTGATCTTAGAGCATAAGCCATTGGTGTTTTGTTCAGGAAATTTTTTCCAGTGCCCATGTGTTCCAGATGCTTCCCTAGTTTTTCTTCTATAAGTTTGAGTGTATCAGGTTTGATGTGGAGGTCCTTGATCCACTTGGACTTAAGCTTTGTACAGGGTGATAAGCATGGATCGATCTGCATTCTTCTACATGTTGCCCTCCAGTTGAACCAGCACCATTTGCTGAAAAATGCTATCTTTTTTCCATTGGATGGTTTTGGCTCCTTTGTCAAAAATCAAGTGACCATAGGTGTGTGGGTTCATTTCTGGGTCTTCAATTCTATTCCATTGGTCTATCTGTCTGTCTCTGTACCAATACCATGCAGTTTTTATCACTATGCTCTGTAATATTGCTTGAGTTCAGGGATAGTGATTCCCCCTGAAGTCCTTTTATTGTTGAGGATAGTTTTAGCTATCTTGGGTTTTTTGTTATTCCAGATGAATTTGCAAATTGTCCTGTCTAACTCTTTGAAGAATTGGATTGGTATTTTGATGGGGATTGCATTGAATCTGTAGATCGCTTTTGGTAGAATGGCCATTTTTACTATATTAATCCTGCCAATCCATGAGCATGGGAGATCTTTCCATCTTCTGAGGTCTTCTTCAATTTCTTTCTTCAGTGTCTTGAAGTTCTTATTGTACAGATCTTTTACTTGCTTGGTTAAAGTCACACCGAGGTACTTTATATTATTTGGGTCTATTATGAAGGGTGTCGTTTCCCTAATTTCTTTCTCGGCTTGTTTCTCTTTTGTGTAGAGGAAGGCTACTGATTTATTTGAGTTAATTTTATACCCAGCCACTTTGCTGAAGTTGTTTATCAGCTTTAGTAGTTCTCTGGTGGAACTTTTGGGATCGCTTAAATAAACTATCATATCATCTGCAAATAGTGATATTTTGACTTCTTCTTTTCCGATCTGTATCCCCTTGACCTCCTTTTGTTGTCTGATTGCTCTGGCTAGAACTTTAAGAACTATATTGAATAAGTAGGGAGAGAGTGGGCAGCCTTGTCTATTCCCTGATTTTAGTGGGATTGCTTCAAGTTTCTCTCCATTTAGTTTAATGTTAGCAACTGGTTTGCTGTATATGGCTTTTACTATGTTTAGGTATGGGCCTTGAATTCTTATTCTTTCCAGGACTTTTATCATGAAGGGGTGTTGAATTTTGTCAAATGCTTTCTCAGCATCTAATGAAATGATCATGTGGTTTTGTTCTTTCAGTTTGTTTATATAATGGATCACGTTGATGGTTTTCCGTATATTAAACCATCCCTGCATGCCTGGGATGAAGCCTACTTGATCATGGTGGATGATTGTTTTGATGTGCTCTTGGATTCGGTTTGCCAGAATTTTATTGAGTATTTTTGCGTCGATATTCATAAGGGAAATTGGTCTGAAGTTCTCTTTCTTTGTTGTGTCTTTGTGTGGTTTAGGTATAAGAGTAATTGTGGCTTCATAGAAGGAATTCGGGAGTGATCCATCTGTTTCAATTTTGTGGAATAGTTTGGATAATATTGGTATGAGGTCTTCTATGAAGGTTTGATAGAATTCTGCACTAAACCCGTCTGGACCTGGGCTCTTTTTGGTTGGGAGACCTTTAATGACTGCTTCTATTTCCTTAGGAGTTATGGAGTTGTTTAACTGGTTTATCTCTTCCTGATTTAACTTCGGTACCTGATATTTGTCTAGGAAATTGTCCATTTCCTGTAGATTTTCAAGTTTTGTTGAATATAGGCTTTTATAGTAAGATCTGATGATTTTTTGAATTTCCTCTGAATCTGTAGTTATGTCTCCCTTTTCATTTCTGATTTTGTTAATTTGGACACACTCTCTGGGTCCTCTCGGTAGTCTGGCTAAGGGTTTATCTATCTTGTTGATTTTCTCAAAGAACCAACTTTTGGTTCTGTTGATTCTTTCTATGGTCCTTTTTGTTTCTCCTTGGTTGATTTCAGCTCTGAGTTTGATTATTTCCTGCCTTCTACTCCTCCTGGGTGTATTTGCTTCTTTTTGTTCTAGAGCTTTTAGGTGTGCTGTCAAGCTGGTGACATATGCTCTTTCCTGTTTCTTTCTGCAGGCACTCAGCGCTATGAGTTTTCCTCTTAGCACAGCTTTCATTGTGTCCCATAAGTTTGGGTATGTTGTACCTTCATTTTCATTAAATTCTAAAAAGTTTTTAATTTCTTTCTTTATTTCTTCCTTGACTAGGTTATCATTGAGTAGAGCATTGTTCAATTTCCACGTATATGTGGGCATTCTTCCCTTATTGTTATTGAAGACCAGTTTTAGGCCGTGGTGGTCCGATAGCACGCATGGGATTATTTCTATCTTTCTGTACCTGTTGAGGCCCGTTTTTTGACCAACTTTATGGTCAATTTTGGAGAAAGTACCATGAGGAGCTGAGAAGAAGGTATATCCTTTTGCTTTAGGATAGAATGTTCTATAAATATCTGTTAAGTCCATTTGGCTCATGACTTCTCTTAGTCTGTCTACGTCTCTGTGTAATTTCTGTTTCCATGATCTGTCCATTGATGAGAGTGGGGTGTTGAAATCTCCTACTATTATTGTGTGAGGTGCAATGTGTGTTTTGAGCTTTAGTAAGGTTTCTTTTAAGTATGTAGGTGCCCTTGTATTTGGGGCATAGATATTTAGTATTGAGAGTTCATCTTGGTTGATTTTTCCTTTGATGAATATGAAGTGTCCTTCCTTATCTTTTTTGATGACTTTTAGTTGGAAATTGATTTTATTTGATATTAGAATGGCTACTCCAGCTTGCTTCTTCTGACCATTTGCTTGGAAATTTGTTTTCCAGCCTTTCACCCTGAGGTAGTGTCTGTCTTTGTCTCTGAGGTGTGTTTCCTGTAGGCAGCAGAATGCAGGGTCCTTGTTGCGTATCCAGTTTGTTAATCTATGTCTTTTTATTGGGGAGTTGAGGCCATTGATGTTGAGAGATATTAAGGAATAGTGATTATTGCTTCCTGTTATATTCATATTTGGATGTGAGGTTATGTTTGTGTGCTTTTCTTCTCTTTGTTTTGTTGCCAAGATGATTAGTTTCTTGCTTTTTCTAGGGTATAGCTTGCCTCCTCATGTTGGGCTTTACCCTTTATTATCCTTTGTAGTGCTGGATTTGTAGAAAGATATTGTGTAAATTTGGTTTTGTTATGGAATATCTTGGTTTCTCCATCTATGTTAATTGAGAGTTTTGCAGGATACAGTAACCTGGGCTGGCACTTGTGTTCTCTTAGGGTCTGTATGACATCAGTCCAGGATCTTTTGGCCTTCATAGTTTCTGGCGAAAAGTCTGGTGTGATTCTGATAGGTCTGCCTTTATATGTTACTTGACCTTTTTCCCTTACTGCTTTTAATATTCTTTCTTTATTTTGTGCGTTTGGTGTTTTGACTATTATGTGACGGGAGGTGTTTCTTTTCTGGTCCAATCTATTTGGAGTTCTGTAGGCTTCTTGTATGTCTATGGGTATCTCTTTTTTTAGGTTAGGGAAGTTTTCTTCTATGATTTTGTTGAAGATATTTACTGGTCCTTTGAGCTGGGAGTCTTCACTCTCTTCTATACCAATTATCCTTAGGTTTGATCTTCTCATTGAGTCCTGGATTTCCTGTATGTTTTGGACCAGTAGCTTTTTCCGCTTTACATTATCTTTGACAGTTGAGTCAATGATTTCTAGGGAATCTTCTGCTCCCGAGATTCTCTCTTCCATCTCTTGTATTCTGTTGGTGAGGCTTCTATCTACAGCTCCTTGTCTCTTCTTTTGATTTTCTATATCCAGGGTTGTTTCTATGTGTTCTTTCTTGATTGCTTCTATTTCCATTTTTAATTCCTTCAACTGTTTGATTGTGTTTTCCTGGAATTCTTTCAGGCATTTTTGCGATTCTTCTCTGTAGGCTTCTACTTGTTCTCTAAGGGAGTTCTTCACGTCTTTCTTGAAGGCCTCTAGCATCATGATCAAATATGATTTTGAAACTAGATCTTGCTTTTCTGGTGTGTTTGGATATTCCATGTTTATTTTGGTGAGAGAATTGGGCTCCGATGATGCCATGTAGTCTTGGTTTCTGTTGCTTGGGTTCCTGCGCTTGCCTCCTGCCATCAGATTATCTCTAGTGTTACTTTGTTCTGCTATTTCTGACAGTAGCTAGACTGTCCTATAAGCCTGTGTGTCAGGAGTGCTGTAGACCTGTTTTCCTGTTTTCTTTCAGCCAGTTATGGGGACAGAGTGTTCTGCTTTCGGGCTTGTAGTTTTTCCTCTCTACAGGTCTTTAGCTGTTCCTGTGGGCCTGTGTCTTGAGTTCACCAGGCAGGTCACTTGTAGGGGAAAAGTTGGTCCTACCTGAGGTTCCGAGGCTCAAGTGTGCTCATGGGGTACTGCCTAAGTCCTCTCCGCGGCGGCAGCAACCGAGGAGATCTGCGCCGCTCTTTCCGGGAGCCTCCGTGCACCAGGGTTCCAGATGGCGTTTGGTGTTTTCCTCTGGCGTCTGGATGTGCGCAGAGTGCAGTCTCTTCTGGTTTCCCAGGCGTGTCTGCCTCTCTGTAGGTTTAGCTCTCCCTCCCACGGGATTTGGGTGCAGAGAGGAAGCAATTTCTTGATGTAGGTTTCTTCTTTCCCGGTGACTAAGTTTGTTTTAAACTAACAAAAGCAAGTCAACACAACACTACTGAATAAAAATTGTGTCAAATGTCAAATACAGAAGTAAATTAAAAAAATTCACAGAACTGAATAAAAACAAATCACAGCATACCAAAATCTATGGAATACAATGAACGTTTTAAGAAGAAAATTTATTTAAATTCAGCTTTTGTGAGAAATCCTTATATGCAACTGTGGTTGACTTAGAACTTACTATGTAGAGCAGGCTGGCCTCAAACTCACTGAATACCTGTTTCTGCTAGGTTTGTATGTGTGCTCCACCTCAACCAAATTTTCAGCAGAAAGTTTATAAGACTAAGTGCTTACATTAGAAAAAATGAGACACCCAATATTAATAACTTAGTAGCTCACTCAATGGCATTAGAAAAACAATAAGCATCAGCCCAAAAATGTAGAGATGAAGAGATAAATCACAGCTGAGATTAATGAGATAGACATAAAAATAATATAAAGAATCAATGAAATGAGTTGATTATTTGAAAAAGATTATGAATATGGACACATTTTATCAAAGTTAACCAAAAAAAGAGATGACACAGACCGATTAAATCAAGACAAAAATGGAAATATTATATCATATGCCGAAGAAATTCAGAGAATCAAAAGATTATTCTTTCAAAATCTACACTCCACTCACTATGTTATATAGATATAAGGAACAGCCTAGCAATACAGGAACAACCAAAATTAAATCAAGATGAAATAAATAACTTAAATAATGTCATAACATAATAAAAAATGAAATAAATAACATAAATATAAAGTCTTCAATGGAGTCATAACAACCATTGAGATCACACAATTTAAAAAAGTCTCAGGACCAGGTGAATTGAACACAGAATTCTACCAGACCTTCAAAGAAGAACTAATACCAATACTACTCAAATTATTCCATAAAAATCTAAAAGGAATAAACATTTTCAAATTTTTTATGCGACCACTTTTTACCCTAATAACAAATCCAGACAAAGTTACAACAACAAAAAGAAGACTTTCTGATAATCATAGACACAATACTTCTCAAATAAAATCAAGATTATATTAAAAAAGACCACCACCATGATGTCAGCTTTATCTCAGAGATGAGAGTATTGTTCAACTTGTGTAAGGCCAGTGAATAAGACAAGTAGGATACAAATAGAAGTCAAAATAGCTTTCTTTTCAGATGGCTATGTTCTACACATTAAAGACCCCCTCAAAAATATACTACAGCTGATAAACACATTCAAAAAAGCAGTACGGTACAAAATTAACACAGAAGCCCAGCATATAAAACTTCCTCCATTGGGAAACTTCCTACATATCTACAATAAACATACTAAGTAAGAAATTATAGAAATAATCCAATCCACAACAGTCTTAAAAAAACAGAAGTTACCTGCTCTTCACTTTCCAGCCTCACTTCATTTGGGTCTCCAAAGACTAAAGTCTGCCTTCGAAGGACTGCACCCTCTTCTTGGGCCAAAGCCCTCCTTCTGGGACTTGCCTGATCTCAGCCAGCTAACTAGAGACTGGACTCTAGCCAGAACTCATCGAAGAGAGACCCATATAGGCTACTTATATGCCTTTTCCTCAGCTCCTCCCAAGTTTCATTTTTTTTTTCTTGCCAGACCAAATCCCTTTGGGATTTACATGGTCCCAACGCCAGGGGACTTGCTAGCCAGTAAAAGTGGCCCAGAGATCCAGATCCCTGCCAAGTGACTGGGACCCAAATCTGTTCTGTCTGTCCCTGAGACCCAGGAACATTCCACAACATCAGGGGAAACTTGTTCAAAGCTCCTTGAACAATGCTGAAGGAGTCACATGGTAGCAAAGAAATATAGGACAGCTTTCGATAGAAGTTGTAATCTCAAATACTAGGCAGAGGTAATTGAATCCTATTCCTGCTATGAATTAGTTCCCTCCAAAACGTTGTAAATAGCTCTCCCAGAAGTATAAAGGTGATTTGAATAAAAACAAACAACAAACAAAAACAGAAGAAAGAAAAACTCAACCAACAAACTCACTCCAGATGTACAAATCCCAATGCAGAAATAAAAATATGAATTTTAAGGAAAACCAAACAAAAATGATGCTGGAAATGAAAAACTCAATGGGCCAATTTAAAAACTCAGTGGCAAGTCTCACCAGTAGAATAGATCATATTGAAAACAGAGAATGATGGATGATAGGAAAAAGTAGAGGAGTTGGGTCACTCAGTAAAGGACAATGAGAAATTTAAAAATATATATGAATGGAACGTAAGAGAGTTTTGGGACACAATGGAAAGGACTAACCTCAAAGGCATAGAAGAAAACCACACCGAAGACATAGGGAATATCTTCAGTAAAGCAATTGAAGAAAAATTTTCAAGCATAGAGACAGAAATATCCTTCCAGATAAAAGAGGATGTTAGAGCACCAAATAAATGAGGCCAGTTAGAAATTCTCTATGACATAGTATAGAAAAATACAAATACACAGAATGAAGAAGGTATATTGAAAACTGCAAGGGAGAAAAGTCAAATCACCCATGAAGGCAGGACAGCTAAACTAACGTCTGATCATTTGACAGAAATATTTAAAGCCTGAAGAGCCTGGAAAGATCTGTTCCAAGTTTCAAAATCCAGAGCTATCAATCCAAAGTATCAGACCCAGCAAACCTTCCAAATTAAAACTAAGGAGAAGCAAGCACTTTCCATGATAAAACTTATGAAAACTTCTGTACACATTATACAAGAAGGAATACTTCAATCTGAAGAGAAGAATAAATACATTGAAGAGGTCACAGGAAACAACTAAGTAGTACCAGGACAGATTATCAAAAGGTAACTAGGGGACACTGGAAAATCAGCAAAACAACATGGATTTATATATGTCTTTCAATAATAATTTAGAATATTACTAGTCTCAATTGCCCAATAAAAGACACAGACTTATCAGATCGGATTAAATAATGGGATCTATCATTTGTTTTTGCCTCCAAGAAACATAACTCACTATCAATTGTAGAAAACAACTTAAGAAAACAATGTTGAAAAGGGTATTAGTCAGTTGAAATGGAACTGAAAACCATCAGGCATAGATATTTTAGTATCTAAAAATAAAACAGTGAGGAAAATAAGAAGGACCAAAATTTCAATGCAAAGTAATACATTGCCCATAAATTCTTACTTTTATAACCCCGTGTAGTTTGAATATACTTGGCCCAGGGAGTGGTACTATTTGAGGTGTGGCCTTGTTGGAGGAAGTGTGTCACTGTGGGCATGGTCTTTAAGACCCCATCCTCCATGCCTGGAAGCCAGTCTTCTCCTAGCATCCTTCAGGCCAAAATGTAGACCTTTCAGCTCTTCCTGCACTGTGCATGCCTGGGTGCTGCTGTGCCCCTGCCTTGCTGATAATGGACTGAACTTCTGAACCTGTAAGCCAGCCCCAATTGAATGCTGTCCTTATAAGAGTCACCTTGATCATGGTGTCTGTTCACAGCAGCAAAATCCTAACCAAGACAGAGTGGGTTAGTATATTCCTAATCCCACATTATAGAAGCTTGTTTTCTTTTGTTTTTTTTAAACAGTAGGTGATGACTAATACAGAAACTGACTACAGGTCAAACTCCAGAGAATAAGAGAGACTGTGAAGCTTAGCTCTAAATGGAACACCTGTATCATACCACTTCCTCCTATGGCGCAGGGATCATTGGGGAAGAAGAAGCAGAAAAATCATGTGGAACATTGTGGGTGGGTGCTGTGAAACATTTTCCAGACACAACAGCACTTACATGAACATGAACTCACAGTGGCATGCACAGGATCTGCAGAAGAACAAGCCACCCAAATGCCCAGCTTGGATTGGCAAGAGGCTGACAAAGGTCCATTGCATCTGAGTAGCTACCGGTATTTGATGGCTGCTGGGGGAGGGAGAATCAGGTTTCCTTATGGGTGGGAGCCCTGAAAAGCTGTGTGCTCTAGTAGAAGGTCCACAGAGAAAGCACTAAATTGACTAAGGTTAAAAAAGGAGCACACGAAGTTGAGAGAGAAAGTTGGGGGAGTGGTGGGGAGGAATTAGAGGAGAATAAAGTGGGATCTATTTTTATTAAAAATGCACTACATTCAAGTACTAAATCCTCAAACCAAAAAATAAGTTTGGAGAATAATTTCATAAGATATTCAGCAGCAAACTCTGGCCTCCATATGCACAAGGCCACACATAAGCCCACCACATTCCCCATTCATGCACAGACCCACTTGAATATGAGAGAGAGAGAGAGAGAGAGAGAGAGAGAGAGAGAGAGAGAGAGAGAGAGAGAGAGAGAATTGATTCTACTGCTCTGAAGTCATGCCAACTCCTAACTCTAATGGAAGGTGTCACCATGATTTTAGATAGGTATATCTATGTGTTTGGTGTTAGCAGAAATATATTTGATCTTTGTGTCAGTTTCTTGTCACATAACTCCTAAAAGACTGGGTCTTCCTAAATGATAGGAGTATCTTGTTTTTCCATAATGACCACCTTTGAGGTCTGTAAATTTGCTATTGATATGACTTTGGGAGACCCTTGGATAACTTTCAACTAGAATCAGTACCAGGAAGGCCACATGCTTAGACAAAGATTCTGGTTTTTAGTTCCAGTGTCTAAGAAAGAGGTAGGAGGGCTCTTTGAAATCATTTGTACAAAGAAGTCTAGTGTTCTTTCAGGTTGGTAAGCATATCAATGTATTAGAAGGATGGTGTGCCTCAAATCCATCGAAACAGAACTCCTTTGCTTAGGACTTTACTGAGCTGACTATGTGATTTTCTGCATTTGTCCATTCATCTGTGTCCTGTGTAGCATTTCTTTTTTTTTCTTTTATTGGATATTTTTTATTTACATTTTAAATGTTATTCCCTTTCCTGGTTTCCTGGACATAACTCCCCTATCCCATCCCCCTCCCTTTCTTCTGTAAGGGTGTTACCCTCCCCATCCACACTCTTCCCAACCCCCAACATTCCCCTTCACTGGGGGGAGAGTCCAGCCTTAGCAGGACCAAGGGCTTTTCCTTTCATTGGTGCCCAACAAGGCCATCCTCTGCTACATATGCAGCTGGACCCACAGGTCAGTCCATGTATAGTCTTTGGGTAGTGGTTCAGTCCCTAGAAACTCTGGTTGGTTGGCATTGTTGTTCTTACAGGGTTGCAATCCCCTTCAACTCCTTCAATCCTTTCTCTAATTCCTTGAATGGGGATTCCATTCTCAGTTCAATGGTTTGCTGCTAGCATTCGCCTCTGTATTTGTCATGCTCTGGCTGTACCTCTCAGGAGACAGCTATATCTGGGTCCTGTCAACATGCCCTTCTTAGCTTCATCAATCTTATCTAGTTTTAGTGGCTGTATATATGTGGGCTATATAACCATGTGGAGCAGGCTCTGAATGGCCATTCCTTCAGTCTCTGTTCTAAACTTTGCTTTCATATCCCCTCCTATGGATATTTTTGTTCCCCCTCTTAAGAACCATGCATCTGCATTTTGGTCATCCTTCTTGTTGACCTTCCTGTGGTCTGTGGATTGTACCTTGGGTAATTTGAGCTTTTGGGCTAATATCTACTTATTAATGAGTGAATACCAAGTGTGTTTTTGTGTGATTGGGTTACCTCACTCAGGATGATATTTTCTAGTTCCATCCATTTGCCTATGAATTTCATGAAGTCATTGTTTTTGATAGCTGAGTAGTACTCCATTGTGTAGATGTACCACATTTTCTGTGTCCATTCCTCTGTTGAAGGGCATCTGGGTTCTTTCCAGCTTCTGGCTATTATAAATAAGGTTGCTATGAACATAGTGGAGCACGTGTCCTTGTATTTTGGAGCATCTTTTGGGTATATGACCAGGAAAGGTATTGCTAGGTCCTTAGGTAGTACAATGTCTGATTTTTCTGAGGAACTGCCAGACTGATTTCCAGAGTGGATGCTGTGTAGCACCTCTTATATCAAGCCATAGAATTGGTTCCCTGAGTTCTGTAAGATGTCTTGGAAAAGGCACCGAATGTGAGAAGGGCAGTAATAGAAAACTCAAGTGATGCTGGTTGGTTAGAAGTATAGGTTTCCATTTCAGAATGGCAACTGCCATCTTGAGTGGGCGTGACCTAATGGACTGACTCTTGAGTTTATGGAGTCTGATGCTGTCTCAGGGAGAAGGCGCCAGGACTGAATCAATTGCAGATTAGCCATTTTGAGGTCAGCTGGAGTATCGTTTAGTGCATATAGAACCCATATGTCCGCTAAAAAGTGTTCTGTGCTTTGAGAGTATAGGAGAAAACAATATGTCTTCCTTAGAGGCTGATATTGCAGACGCCAAGTAGCTTAGACGGCAAGGATTTTCTTATCAATCTTGATTCTCAGAAAGGTATGACTGAGGAGAGAAGATACCCCCAGAATGGGTGGCATACTTTTATTGATTAGCTTCCCGACTGAATAAAAAGGAGAAATCAGCCAAAGTCCCACCAGTCATACCTGCTTCCTGACCATGGTGGATACAGTGTGTGACAAGCAGCCTCACTCACTTCCTGTCATGCCTTCCCCACCATGACTGACAGACCTCCGAACTGTGAGCCTGAATAAATGCTCTCTTCCTTTAGTTGCTTCTGTTATATGTTCTGTTATAGCAGTGAGAAAAATAATTGATGCAAGCCTTTGTTTCCAAATGCAACAACAACTGAGGCCAGAGATGCCCTTATCAATGGGGGCACAACTCAGTCCACAGAAATGAGCTTCGACAATGTTCCAATCCCCAAATTGTAACATGGCCTGTGTGTGTGTGTGTGTGTGTGTGTGTGTGTGTGTGTGTGTGTGTGTGTGTGTGTTCATTTGTTAGGGATATCAAATTAGATAGTAGTTTTATATCTATGTTTGTAGATGACTTCAACCAGCATGGATTTTATTTTGCCCTTTCTAAGATGATTTCCCATTTAGCTGTATCCCATTTATTCTCTTGAATTAGGGCTCCTTCCTCTGACATTGTTCATAACTTTATTATGCCCAAAGAAGTGAGGATTGTAAATAAATATCATAACTCACATGTGTCAGGGTGGATAGAAGCCCGAGAATTGTTGATTTAGGGGACCATGAGTGCCGATCTGGGGTAGAAGCAGGTGGGAATCCCAGATAGCACTGAGGCTCATGGATAAGTGCCTGTTTTTGCCTAAGTTGAGTACGCCACTTGGAAACCGTTGGTTCTGAGCAGTGCATTTCTCACAGAATGCTAATTGCCATTATTATTTTTGTCAATGTTTTGTTGGTTAAGGAAATAACAAGGAAGCAAATGCTGAAATTGGACACAGGATTGGTAAACGCTCTGTGCGTATTGGCAGGTGCACTACTGAGACCTTCCAAGGGCTCTTTTCCACAGGCTCACTTGCCAATGAAACCTCTGCATAGGATGTATCCTGAGGGAATGTTTCCAGATCCACAGAGAGCAGTTCTGGTAGATCTATTGCATGAGAACCTGATCCCACCCTTTAAGACAGTTGTTTTGAATTAGACCTAAGCTAACACGCCAACAAGATACTAATAACCATGGTTTCTCTGTATTTCTGTTGCTATTTTATTTCCAGAAACCAAATCCAAATCTTTTTACTTGTTTAGTTTTCCACTGCAATTTACTGATCTTGTATGCTGGCCAAATTGCTTTTTGGTTAGGTTTTAGTGACTAACTTCCTAGCTCTCTGGAGCACAGCTTATTGCAAAAACCTATAGAATGAAGGCTTAGGTTCCTTTTGGGAAATATAAGGCAGGGACTTGACGTCTTCATGTGTGTCAGGCACTTTTGTGCTCACTTAGCTCATGTATGCGTTTATTAATTCAAGGAATATCCATTGCCTGGATTTAGAACCAACCCTCTGTCATCTCTTGCCTTTGACGCCACTCGTTTCTGTAAGGGGCATAAGCCACAGTGATTTTAAAATTCTTTATAGTGGAAGATCTGTTTTATTTTTAATTTTGACCCATTTCTGAATAATATTCTCATAAAGTACAATAGGAATGAATTGCCAAAGAAATGGAATAAGGCACACAAATGATATATCCCAACTTTTCATTATTAGATTCAACAGACATAAAATTACATTTGAATAAGTATAATACGAACAAATATAGCATGATTGCTCTGAAAGTTTCTGAATAGCCTTAGTATTCATCTCAATTGTAGCTTAGAAGCAGACGGTTCCTGAACCATGGTCTGCACAGCCCTGGGGCTGAGATCTTTCTATGGATTTCCCGTTGTAAGAAATGGTATCTATGGTCTGATCAAAATCCTTGCTGCTAGTTTTAGCAAATTTGCATCTTTTTTTCCTGCATGGTCTTTGATTGGAACAAGGGGAAAATTAGGGAGCTGTTTGGTTACTAATCAGGTCCTGGCTATTAGGGGCTGGTTGCTACACTGGCTATTCATGTCTTCCCTGACTGATTGCTAGCAAAAGGAGGTTGGCTTCCAGTGTTATTTGCTGCAAAGCATGCGTCAGAGTATTATGGTATAAATGCTCCATCATCTATGCATTTGATACCTTATGAGGGGTGAAAGTGGGGACCAAGAAAAGGAATAGGTGTGGGACCTCGAACCACCAAAAAGAAGAGTAAAATCTCATATTGAGGTAGAACAAGTGAACACATGACAGCAGGTGTAGAAACATGGATTCCAGGAGCAAGCAGCTTTACCAGTTGCTGTAACACCACTGGCAATATGGGGCTAGAGAGACCAGTGAGTCTGAGAAGCATCTGTTTCTAAAAATGCTATCTAGACTGAGACTCCTAATCTGTGAGCACCTGTAGATGTCAGTGGAGTAGGGCAGTGGTCATCAGGTCCTGGCCATTGTTATGTTTGGGAACCGAGGCAGAGGCTGCAGGTAAGGCAGCCAGGCTGAAGTGATGAGCCACATGGAAGCCTGTTCTTGCTTGGGTAAGAATTCTGTCTCTTTGACGATGCTACTCCTTCTATAAGATAAAGGCTATGATGATGTGGGTCTAAGTTCTGTCTTTCCCTATGAGGGAAAATCCTCATTGTCTATTGGGCTACATCTTTTGACACTAGTAACAAATGTGTTATAGGATCACCTTAGTTATTCTGTACTTTCCTTCAGCTCCAGGTAGACACAGAAATTTGGACAAAATCTTATGTATGTGCTATTGCCTGGAGACTTGACAAGATAACAGAAGTGAGATAGAATGAGATAGCTAGCCTGGACAGAAGTGTCAGCAAGGACTCAAGTTACGACTTCAGGGAGCTACAAATGTTCTATGTAATGGGAGATGGATATAGAAAGAGAAATGGAAATGTCAAAGTGGTGGTCAATAATGAGACTAGTACTGCATTTTAAAGGCAGAATATTGAAACTACAGATTGTTTCAGGATGGAACTATGACTTTATAAGACCCCACTGATTGTTCTGGGGGAATGGTGAAAACATTACCAGGTCCTTGCATGGGAGAGAAATATATCGGATCTGGTTTATAGTGGTCTTAGTCAAGGAGGACACAAAATGCCAAGGAGGGTGATGGAAAAGTACTACTTCCCTAAAGAAGTAGAAGAATGATGAAAGATTTCCCAGCACTTTAAATGAACTCTTTTCAGCAAAAAGAAAGGAGAGATGATTGATATACCTAAATGGCTAATGGAGACCTAGGACAGACTATAAAACCTGTTAAGGAACAAAACTCCTTGTAAATAATACAAACACAATACAATTCTGACAATTTTGACCTCTCTAAAAAGGCTTTGAAAAAATAAAGTAACAATATAGAACAATAATGTTACACATAGAGAAATACAATTTTTATTTCCATAGTATGTTCTGTAATCAGCCATAGCTTTAACTTGATATTGCTTCATCAGAATCATCACTGAAGAATTGAGGATGTACTCTTTCATTTACCTACATGTCAAAGTAGCTAGCCTCGGGAAGCCTCCAGTGTCCCCTCTTGACGATGAGAACAGCAATAGGACTCAGTGCTTAGGGTTCTTGAGAGGACCACACGAGATAATGTGAATTATATACTTAACATGCTTTTATTAGTATTGATAATAAGCCAAAAAGCAGAGTTTATACCATGTAGGACATTTGATGACTTCTGAGGACCTAGTCTTGAAATCCTTGCTAATATCTCTTTGACTACTTCTAAAAGAGGTGTGTCTAAATTTCATATCATCATTATAAAAACATGGCTCACAACGGATCATGTGGGCGGTAGCCAGACACTACATCTTGGTTTGGTCATTTAGTGATGTAACTCTTGAAAAATCCTCTCTAAGATAATTCTATTGGGAGCTGTGTCCAAGTCATTAAAAGATTATTTTCTTGCAAGTTCCCCTTGCATGGGCAACAGGAGTGAAGACAAAATGCGATGTTGCTTTGACTCTGCCTAAAATTAATTGAAACCTCTCTAGTGTGTGAAATTGATAATAAATTTTCTGAAATCAGAGCTATGGTTGGATGATGTTAATGTCAAGGGTACAGGTAGAGGAATAGTTTATTAGCACACTCTTCATGGATTTAGAATTGCAAATAACTTCGACAGTGGTCTGGAAGAGATTACTGATTCAGTGTTGGAAGAGGAGTTTCCTAAGAAACTGATACCTATTGAGAGAAATATTCCAAAAGAATACATTTACCTCGGAACATGGAACATTTGTAGGATATCCATTTATGTGGATATAATTGCTAATTATTTACAAATAATCCTTATCTGTTTTGCAAAGCAAATTCTCTAGGGAGAAATCCTGAGTGGATTGTAAGAGGTATTCTATGCATAAGATAGAATTTTGCAGCCAAAGAATAAATTAATCCAATTTTCTGATTTTTCAGGCACTAGGAGTCAAGGAAATGGGGGCATTTCTCTGGTGCCAACAGACAGAAGCCTGCAGTAGGAAGAGAATAGAGGCTTTTTTTTTGACCCTGATAAATGGATTACAAGAGGTTTCATAAATGACTATGAGAAAATGATTACGGCATGATGCGGGAGCCTGAGGGTTCTGGTTCCTGCAGCACCAATTACCTCTAGCCCCATGTTAAATTTCTAGTTTTAAATTCTAGAAGATCATGCTAATGAGCTTTCTCTATCTGTATCCTACCATGAGAGGTCATTTGTGGACCACTGTCTAGATGATTGTGGTGATCAGTTTGTCTCACAGTTTACTTTGGTTCCTAGCTTCAAGGGATATAGTCATCACAGAGAAGCGCCTGTCAAAAAGTTCAGCTCCATATTTATTATATGATGTCTTTATTATCTGATGTGTTGCAGGTAAAAATTCACAGAGTATAATTTTATCTTCTTAGAGTTTCAGTTTTATTTGGCGGTAGGAAATTTATAAGATCTACTTTCTCTTAATATAAATGAAACCTTTGGTTTGATCACTAGCACTACAAAAACCGGACATGGTGACACATGCCTGTCATCTCGGTATGTAGGAGCTAGAGGTGAAAGGATCAGAAGATCAAGGCCATCCTCAGCTACAGGAGTAAGTTTGAGGTCTGTTTGGGATACAAACAGCTAAACACCAAGCCAGGAATATTCACAAAGATGCATGTACAGAATGTTTGTAAAATGATGTTACTAGTGTATAGAATGCCAGGTGGTGATGAATATTTATTATTCTGTGAATTGTATTCTTTTGTGCACTGGCTGAAAAGTGTATCAGGAGGTCTGCAATGGCCCAGATATGAAGGCAGAAGAACAAGAAAGACAGTCGAGCACTATTTACTTAGAGTGCTCTTCTTCCTCCGGGGATTCGGGTGTACAAATTCAAGCCTTCAAAGGGAATAGTCTGTTGATCCCAACGTTGAACATTGACACTACCAATAGCAGGGAAGGGTGGGAGAGAGGTTCAAGAAGTCTGGGTTTGTCCCCTGCTGATTGTAAAAGCCTTTGCATTAAAAGCAAGAATTTATCTAAATCAAGAATGCTTGTAGTATATGATATTAGTAGGGAAGAGACTGAAAGTCCTTGGAAACCTACCCGTCTAGATCTTGGAACCCTCAATGGGAAGGTTGTCAAGGGAAAGCTTGCTTAATTTTATTGAAAAGATAGCTTTTCCTAAATAGAAATGTGAATGGCCGTACCCAGCTCAGAGCTGCCTTGTTAGCGCCAATGATAGAACTGAGTGTAGCGGTTCATTAGTTACTTGTCTTATTGCTGCATCAAAAACTCCCTCCAGAAGATTCTTAAGAAAGAATGGCTGGTTTAGGCTCCCAGCTCCATAGTACAGCAGACAAATCTTGACAGCAGGAGTTGACCAGTCATATCCTATAATCAATTTAGAAGCAGAGAGAGGAGAATGATACTGTTCAGTTACCTTTTTCTTTTGTATGAAGCCCAGGAAACCAGCCCAGGGAATGTTGCTGCCCATATTTAGGGTGGGTCTGCCAATCTCCTTTAACCTAATCTTGATAATTTCTCATAGGCATTCTCAGAGGCTTGTCTCGTGGGTGGTGCCAGATCTTGTCTAACTGATAACCAATATTAAACGTTACATGGCTTTTTACAAAGAACACAGTACCAAAGGAGTTGGTGAAATTAGATTAAGGTTGAAAATTGTGTTCTTCCATCTTCTTGGGAGTGAGGGAGATCCTTAAACATTTAGTTCAGACAACTTATAGGTCTTTAAGAAATTGAATTTATTCCTTATATGGCTTCAATGGGAATCCACGTGGCATTAGTGATCTCAAAGGGAGTCTTGTTGCTTTAGTGTATCACGGGAAGACTGCGTTATCAGAATTTTTATGGTTTATTTGTTTGTTTATTTTTTAGTCAACTTGACAAGATCTAATATCACATTAGAGGCATTTTTTTAGATTGAGTTAATTATAATGGAAAATCTCATGCTAACTTCTGGGCTCAATAAAAATGAGAGGGCAGGCAGAGCATTCATTACTCTTTCTTCCTCACTATGTCCCTAAAGGCCCTACTGTTGTGACTTTTTCTAAAGGAGAGATTGCATCCTAGAACTATGGGCCAACATCAACCTTTCCTTCTTTACTTGCATTTTGTCACAGCCATTAGAGAAATCACAAATGGAGAGAATTGATTATTAGAAGTATGACCATTGCTGACTGTGGGGTGCCTAGCCTTCATAATTGTCTTGCAGAAAGACTCTGTGCTTGTGTCCAACACCATACTCCTGCTTGAACCCATAAGTTCTCTGATTGCAGTGGGACCCTTGAATTTTGACCTTTCCCCTAACACATCTCCATATTCCTGCTGAACTCACAAGGACTCTGATTTACCCTTTGGGAATCAGAGTTCAGTGATTTAGACCTCTATTCACTGCCAGTTCTTGGCTCATGCCAGAACCTACAGATACTCTAGATACATAGATAGTCTCATATGAGGGCAAAGACATACAACCTGAGACCTTGGCCCTGAGGTTTTCAGCTTATCAATACCATGATCCCTGTCTCTAAAAATCAGTAGCTTTGCAATTTGGTTTCAACACCCACATATCCTATGGACCTCTTTTGAGAGATCAGAAAAAAATGGGGATAATCTCAGGTTCCTATCTATGAATAAGTATAGACTGTGTTCTAAGCATTATCCAGCCTTATCAAGACCAAGTAAACCAAGATTGACACACAAGGAGCCAAACAAATTAATATGCTAGAGAGGTTCACCTAATGAACTAACCCTAGATGAACAAGCCCCAGTACTAAAACACAACTAACAAAAGAATAAAGTCAATGTCTCATTCAAAAATCTATTGACCCCGTAGTGATGGTCCTTGAGGAAAGATACTTTGATGAAATTTTATAAGCAGAATTCAGAAAATTAATTATAAATATGTTCATGGGATTCAAAGAGGACATGAATAAATACCAAAAATGAATTTAAATAGGTCAAGAATATACCCATGAATAAATTCCAAGAGAATATAATCAAAGAACTAGGTGAAATAAGAAAATCAGTTCAGGACACAAAAATAGGATTTAATAAAAAAATAGAAATGCTAAAATAAACCAAATTAAAATGGATCTGTAAATGAAACATTTAATAATTTAGCTAAAATCCTTAGTATAAAGCTTATCAGCAGAAGAGATCATGTGGAGAATAGAGTACCAGGGCTTGAGGACAAAGTCAAGGAACTGGAGCATTCAGTTAGAAAAAAATAACACCTGTAGAACATATGAATGGAACCTACAAGAGCTTTGGGATACCATGAAAAGACTAATCCTATGAATTATGGACATTGAAGAAGGGCCAATAGAAGGACCAAGAGTTACAGACCAAAGGCACACACAAAATTTTCAATCAAATCATAGGAGTAAAATTTGCAAACTTAGAGAAAGAGATGATCATCCAAGTAGAAAATATATACAGAAAATCAAAATGATATATGCTGAAAATAAGTTCCCCGTATCAGATTATTGTCAAAGCACTGAATAAACAGAGCAAACAATGTATATTATAAGCTGCAAGGAACAAGGGCAGGACTATATACAAAAGTAGTCCCATGAGAATAACAACTGATTTTTCAATGAAAACTATAAAATCCAGACAGACTTCAACAGATTTATTTCAAGTTCTGAAAGATAACTGCCAACCCACACCCATATACCCAGAAAGACTAGCTATAAAGTCATCTATCAATCACAATTCAATGTAGTTTGTGAGTATAATACCTTACTCTCACTAATAGACACATAAGCCAAACAGAAATAATCAAAGTTACACTGGGATTAATGACCCATAGATCAAGTGGATCTAACATATTTTCAGAATATTTCATCCAAATAGTGCAGAATGTACATTCTTTTTAACAGTCCTTGAGAATTATTACAAAATAGATAAAATGTTAGAAAACAATATAAATCTCAAAATTAGGAGAAAATTGACACACTTTCTTGGATTCTATGCATCCATACACTCAGGAATTCCATAAAAACACTAAACTGAAAGCTATAATATACACACAGGGACCTGGTGCAACTGTGAATCTTTGAGTCTGTTCCCATACTCTGCAGGAGGGACCTTCTCTGATAGTAGCTGAATAGGGCACTGATTCTTGGTCACCTGAGTAGTGTCAGGTATGGGTTCCATCTCCTGGAGTGGACCTTAAGTCAAATCAGACATTAGTTGGTTACTCCCATAAGCTTTGCCACCATTTCTCCAGTATACTTTGCAAGTAGCATTGTAGATCAAAGGGTTTGTGGCTGGGTTGATGTTTACATTTCTCTTTTGGTAGCCTGCAAAGAATCGTACTGCACCAAAGACACTAGAGCGTAGAGGTGAAAGTTCTATCTAGGCACCAGCTCAACATCTTCAATGAGTTGTGTTGGGTTGTTTTCAGCCATGGGAACTTGATGTCCCTTTGTGTAGAGCAATTTATTGTCTCCACAACAGCCTCAGTTATTTAGGGACTTCCTTGGGTGAACAACTTAATTGGATACAATCTAGTCCTGGTACTGGAGACAAGAGATGTCCTGTAGGGACTGCATCAACCTCCTTATTCAGATAGTTCATTAGGGTCCCTTCATATATTTTTAGGAAGTCTCCACTGTGACCTCTTTGAGGTCAGCATTACGCTAGTACCAAAGCATCAAACTAGACAAGTCACTCACAGATAAAAATGCAAATATTCTCAATAAAATACTCAAAAACTGAATCCAGGAACACATAAAAAATCATCGGTCGTATTAAACTTGATTTCATTCCAGAGATGTGGGAATAGTTTAATGTATGTAAATCAGTAGGTGTATTTTTCATATAATTGGATCAAAGGTAGAAATCATATGACCACCTCAATAAATACAGAAAAGCAGTTGACAAAATCAAACATCTCTTCATGATTAAAAACTCTATAGTGATCAGGATGAGCTACATCTCAATATAATGAAGGGCTTTTTTGTTACCAACTCAGCATCTTGTTAAATAAGAAAAATGTCAAGAATTTCCTATAAAATCAGGAAAAAGAGAAGAGTGCCTGTTATCCACCAATGTCTAACATAGGAAGAAGGGCTTCAAAATGTTATTTTCTAATCATGACACTGCTATGACAATCATGAACTAATAGCAGTTGTGGTTCCTGGCAGTAGGCCTATACAGTTTGGGATCTTCCAAGTCAGCTATAGCTGGGAAGGGGATCACAGGATCCTGCCATTTATTGATGAACTACTGGCAATGGAGTTTTGAAGAGGGGGTATCAATTGTATCCATTTGTGTATCTACTAGTTAGCCCACCAGGCTCTAATGGATAGTTCCAAACCAATGGTCAATAAATTATGTTAATAATATGATCCTTTCCCCTTCCTTTCCACTTAAGCTTTTGTGGGCATTGCACACACACACAAACACACACACACAGACACACACACAGACACACACACAGACACACACACACACACACACACACAGAGTTAGAGACAGAGACAGTGGGAGAACAGACAAACAGGGATAGTGAGAGAGATAGAGATGGGCTGTAGGAACAGTGCCAGTACGGAAGAAGGGAGCAATCCTCATTGGGAGGGGACAGGAGATGGCAATGCACGGTATATATGATTGTGATACATTCCACACAAGTATGGAATTGTCAAGTATGAACTAATTAAAACAGAGAATTAAGATACACTCCAGCAAGGGAATAGAGAGGCAAAGATTAAAACAGAGACTGAAGGAACACCCATTCAGAGCCTGCCCCACATGTGGCCCATACATATACAGCCACCGAATTAGATAAGATGGATGAAGCAAAGAAGTGCAGACCGACAGGAGCCGGATGTAGATCGCTCCTGAGAGACACAGCCAGAATACAGCAAATACAGAGGCGAATGCCAGCAGCAAACCACTGAACTGAGAACGGGACCCCCGTTGAAGGAATCAGAGAAAGAACTGGAAGAGCTTGAAGGGGCTCGAGACCCCATATGTACAACAATGCCAAGCAACCAGAGCTTCCAGGGACTAAGCCACTACCCAAAGATTATACATGGACTGACCCTGGACTCTGACCCCATAGGTAGCAATGAATATCCTAGTAAGAGCACCAGTGGAAGGGGAAGCCCTGGGTCCTGCTAAGACTGAATCCCCAGTGAACTAGATTGTTGGGGGGAGGGCGGCAATGGGGGGAGGGTGGGGAGGGGAACACCCATAAGGAAGGGGAGGGGGGAGGGGGATGTTTGCCCGGAAACCGGGAAAGGGAATAACACTCGAAATGTATATAAGAAATACTCAAGTTAATAAAAAAAAAAAAAGATACACGCCAGCAAAAGATAAGGTGTGACACCCTCAAGTTGAATCCTTGGCCAAGAGTGGATTTTGTTTTTATTATTGTGAGCATAATATTGATAACTGGTGAAATCTGAATATCTACAGACCACAGAATAATTTTTTTCTTATATTTGACATTTTAATAGTAGGCTTAAAAAGAAAGATAAGCAAATGAGCAAGAAATATTAAAATATCCTACAAAATGTTGCAAATTCACCCTTTTCAGGAAGGCACAATGTGGACCAGCATGGGATATCATCAAGGCCATAACATCCTCCTTCTCTCTTGCCTGCACGTCATATCCACTAACTCACGTTTTCCTCCTTTATTTCTTCCCCTTCCTCATCTGTATCTCCTTCCCCTCTTCCTCATCCGTCTCTCCTCCTCTCCTGTCCCTCCTCCTCCCTCTCCCATCCTGCTTCTCCTGTTCTCCCTTTTTCTTTCTCCCTTTCTCCCATCTCCTCCATTTTCAGTATCTTCTTCAGTAAAGTTTAATGGAGCTCCTAACATTATATGTTCAACTAAATTGTGAGAGTTTCAGTGTCTGCCACTCTAAGGGTAGCTATGATGTTCTCAGGAATTTCAGGATGGGAAAAATGTTATGGGAGACCTTTCTAGTCTCAGTATAAACTGTCCCATATTCCTTGTGATTTTGCATTTTCTTAATGGTTTTTAAGAGTGACATTTATTTTTCTTTTTTACAATCTACCTGTTACCTTGTACAGCCTATACTTTCTGGTCCATCAGAGGAAAAGGAATAAGAATAATATGATCCTCACATCATCCTGTATGTCTTTGTTAACACTTCATTTGTAAAATATTCAATGGGATCAAGGTGAAATTGTAAACTATGCACACGCTGGGCAACATCTGAGAAATGTAATGTCTTCCAGGTGCTTCAGACTAGGTTTATTCTATTCTGGGACCTTGTCACTGGGCAAACTTCAATTCTTAAAAACAACCAAAATATTTATAAATTCCCTTAGGGTCTTTTTTCATCTGGTTTCTCATCTTCAGTCTCGGTATTTATTCCTGCTCCCCCTGAGAATTTCCTTTTTCCCTTCTGTTTTTATTAGTTATTTAAGAATTTCATACAATTTGTTTTGATCATATTCATTCCCTTCCCCAAATCCCCCCAGATCCACGTCTCCTTCCAAACCTACTGAACTGTGCTCTCATTTAATTTTAAACCCATCAAATTCAATTTGTGCTGCCTATATACTCTTGGATGTGTGACCGTTGACTGTTACTGGAGCATGATCAACCCACCAGGGGCTACACCCTTAAAGAAAACAGAACATCCCACTGCCAAAAGCTATTAATTCTAATAGCTCCTTAGCTAGGGTGGACTTCTTTCCCACTTCTATTCTCCATGTTGGCATTTTGTCTGTGGGAAGTTGTGGAGGTCTTGCGTATGCCATCACAACCACTGTAAATTCATACATGCAAGTGACCTGTTATGTACAAAATACATTCCTTCCGTACAGTCATCTTCTGCGTGTGGGTCTTACAATCTTTCTGCTCCCTCTTCTGTGATGATCTTTGAGCCTTGGGAGGAGAGAGATAAAGTAGTGAGGTAGTTGTATTGTTTATGGGTGAGCATTCTGACATCTCTTACTCTATGCACCTTGACCAACTGCTAGTTTCTATGTTAATTGTCATGTACAACCAAAAGGAACCTCTCTGATAAGGGTTCAGAGATGTATTAATCTATGGGTATAATGACAAATCACGAGGACTCATCGTAATAATATATCCATTTAGCAGAGTAATAATAGGGTTCTCCTTTAGGGCCCATGATCCATCTTGATACAGGTTCTTGGACCTATAGCAGTGCTGAGTATAGGTGGCAACCCATGGAGTAGACCTTAAATCTAACCAGAAAGTGGTTGTTACTCTCATATAATTTATGCCATGATTTTACTGCAGGGCAAGTCTTACTAGACCAGCCATTGCTGTGGATCGTATAAATTATAGCTGAGTAAGATTGGTGATTCCTATTCTATGATAGCATGCACAGAACTTTTGTGAACTATGAAAACTAGAGAGTAGGAATAAAAGTTAGCCAGGAAGACCAACGTGATTTTGCCATATTATTTGACTCAAGTGTGTAGGCACAATTTTTCTCAACCTACTTTAATAAGGGTTCAACCTCCCCTCTAGCCCACCACTCACCAGAGGTGAGTAGAAAAGAAAGGTTATTAGGATACAGGGGAAGTAGTCCTGTTTGGAAATAGTTCTTTGGGGCTGATTCCAATCTTTGTTGTTCTCAATCCAGCCCACCGGCAAACACGAATCAGCAACTGCAGTCCAGTCACTCAGCAGACACCACACATGAACCGGCCAGGGCAGTTCACTCCAGAAGAAACCACAAGGCTTTCCAACTTTGAATTGACAAGAAGCTGTAGGAACATCACAAGAAGTTCTTTGGTGAGTCTCTCTCTGATGTCACCACAAGCCAAGTTCAACAACTCAATGGAAGGCAAACAAGTACATCTGTGCTGGACCAATACATGCATGCTGTCAGCAAAGAATAGTTTGGTTGAGCAAAGCAAACCAATGCTTGAGTTCCCACTGTCTGTGGGGTTCATATGTATATTTTTTCCATACCCTCCATAGCCTCAGTAATAGTATCAGGCCTTGATGCCTCCCCTTGAGCCGGATCCCCCTTTGGGCCTGTCTCTGGACCTTCTTTTCTTCAGGGTCTTCTCCATCCCTGCAGATCTTTCAGATAGGAACAACTATGGGTCAGGGTTTTGACTGTAGGATAGCAACCCGATCCCTCACTTGATGCCCTGTCTTCCTGCTGGAGGTGAGCTCTACAAGTTCCCTTTCTCCACTGTAGAGCATTTCATCTAGGGTCCCTCTCTTAGAGTCCTGACAGTCTCTTACCTCCAGGTCTCTGGTATATTTTGGAGTATTCTCCCAACCACCTACCACCAATGGAGGTTGCCATTTTCCATTCTTTCTGTTGTCCCTCAGGGCTTCAATCCTTTTCCCCCACCCAATACCAGATCATGTTCTTCTCTCCCCACCCTATCCTTTCCCTCCTGGGTCCCTTCCCCTCCTCCCCCTGTGATTGCTTTCTTTTCTCTCCCAAGTGGGACTGAGATGTCCTCACTTGGGCCCTTCAGCTTGTTGAACTTTTTGAGTTCTGTGGGCTGTATCTTGGGTATTCTGTCCTTTTATCCATAATGTCCTTTTTTTTTATAATGTACTTATTAGTAAATACATACTGTTCATGTCCCTTTGGGTCTGAGTTACCTCACTCATGATGATATTGTCTAGTTTCATCCAATTGCCTGCAAAACTCAGGAAGTCCTCATTCTTAATAGCTGAGTAGTATTCCATTGTATAAATGTACCACATTTTCTGTATCCATTCTTTTGTTGTGGGAAATCTGGGTTGTTTCCAGCTTCTGGCTATCACAAATAAGGCTGCTATGAACATAGTGGAGTGCTACCTGTGGCATGGTAGGGCATCTTTCGGGTATATGTCCAAGAGTAGTATTTCTGGGTCTTCAGGTAGATCTATTTCCAATTTTCTGAGGAACTTCCAAATTGATTTCCAGAGTGGTTGTACCAGTTGGTACCAGCTGGTCCACCAGCAATGGAGGAGTGTTCCTCTTTCTCCACATCCTTGCCAACATGTGTTGTTACCTGACGTTTTGATCTCAGCCATTCTGATTGGTGTAAGGTGGAATCTCAGGGTCATTTTGATTTGCATTTCTCTAATCACTAAAGACTTTGAACATTTCTTTAGGTGCTTCTTAGCCATTCCTCTGTTGTGAATTCTCAGTTTACTTCTATACCCCATTTTTTGATTGTGTGGCTTTGGTGGTTTGCTTCTTGATTTCTTTATATATTTTGTATATTAGCTCCCTATCAGATGTGGGGTTAGTGGAGTTTTTTCCTAGTCTGTAGGTTGCCAATTTCTCATATTGACTATGTCCTTTGCCTTACAGAAACTTTTCAGTTTCATGAGGCCCCATTTATCAATTCTTGATCTTAGAACATGAACCATTGGAGTTCTGTTTAGAAAATTTCCTCCTGTGCCAATAAGTTCAAGACTGTTTCTCATGTTCTCTTCTATTAGATTTAGTGTATCTTGTTTTATGTGGAGGTCCTTGATACACTTGATTTGAGCTTGGTGCAAGGTGACAAATATGGGTCCATTTTCATTTTTCTACATACAGACATCCAGTTAGACCAGCACGATTTATTAAAGATGCTTTCTTTTTTCCATTGTATATTTTTAGATTCTTTGTCAAAGATCAAGTGTGTGTAAGTGCATGATTTTATTTTTGGATCTTCAATTCTATTCCATTGATCAACCTGTCTGTCTCTGTACCAATACCATGCAGTTTTTTTTAATCACTATTACTCTGTAGTAGAGCTTGAGGTCAGGGATGGTGATTCCCAAGCCATTCTTTTATTGTTAAGAATCGTTTTCACTATTCTGGGTTTTTGCCTTTTCAGATGAATTAGAGAATTGCTTTTTCCATGTCTTTGAAGAATTGTGTTGGGATTTTGATGGGGATGGCATTGAATCCATATATTGCCTTTGGTAGGATGGCCATTAATTCTGCCAACTCATGAGCATGGGAGACCTCTCCATTTTCTGAGATCTTCAATTTTTTTTTTCTTGAGAAACTTGAAATTATTGTCATAGAGATCTTTTAATTTTTTGGTTAGAGTTACACCAAGGTATTTTATATGATTTGGGGCTATTGTTAAGGGAGTTGTTTCCCTAATTTCCTTCATACCCTGTTTATCATTTCTATAAAGGAAGGATACTGATTTATTTGAGTTAATTTTATATCCAGCCACATTGCTGAAGTTGTTTATCAGCTGAAGAAGTTGTCTGATAGAATTGTTGGGGTCACTTATATAAACCATCATACCATCTGCAAATAGTGATACTTTTATTTCTTCTTTGCCAACATGTATCACCTGTATCTCTTTTTGTTGTCTTATTGTTCTAGCTAGCATCTTGAGTACTATATTGAATAGATATGGGGAGAGTGGGCATCCTTGTCTTGTTCCTGATTTTAGTAAGATTGTTTCAAGTATCTCTCCATTTAATTTGATATTGGCTGTTGGTTTGCAGTAAATTGCTTTTATGTTTAGGTATGGGCCTTGAATTCCTGATCTTCTCAAGACTTTTAATATGAAGGGGTGTTGATTTTTCTCAAATGCTTTCCTAGCATCTAATGAGATGATCATGTGGTTTTTTTCTTTGAGTTTATTTATATACTAGATTATATTAATGGATTTTCATATATTGAACCAACCTGGAATCCCTGGGATGAAGCCTACTTGGTCATGGCGAATGATGGTTTTGATGTGTTCTTGAATTTTGTTTGTAAGAATTTTATTGAGTGTTTTTGCATTGATATTCATAAGTGAGGTTGGTCTGATGTTCCCATTTTTTGTTAGTTCTTTCTGTGCTTTTAGGTATCAGAGTAATTGTGGCTTCATAGAATGAATTAGGTAGTGATTTTTATGTTTTTTTTTCTTATGGGGTAGTTTGAGGAATATTGATATCAGGTCTCCTTTGTGGGTTGGTAAAATTCTGCACTAAATCCATCTGGCCCTGAGCTTTTTTTGGTTGGGAGGTTCTAATGATTTTTATTTCCTTATGGGACATGATCCTGTCCCGTTTACCTGCTCTAGATTTAACTTTGGTATGTGGTACCTGTCTTAGAAAACCAACCATTTTATCTAGGTTCTCTAGTTTTGTTGAGTATAGGCTTTTGTACTAGGATCTGATGATATTTTGAATATCCTCCATTTCTGGTGTTTTTTCCTCCCTTGTCATTTCTGATTTTGTTAATTTGCATACTGGTTCTGGGCCCTTAAGTTAGTTTGGCTAGGGGTTTATCTTTGTTGATTCTCTCAAAGAATCAGGTTTTGGTTTTGTTGATTCTTTGTATTTTTCTCTGTGTTTCTATTTGGTTGATTTCAGTCCTGAGTTTGTCTTTTTCCTGCCTTATACTCCTCTTGGGTGAGTTTGATTCTTTTTGTTCTAGAGCTCTCAGGTATGCTAGTTAAGTTGCTAGTCTAAGTTCTCCACACTTTTTTTTTTTTTTTTTTTTTTTACCGATGCACTTAGTTCTATGATTTTTCCTTTAAGCACTGTTTTCATTGTGTCCCATAAGTTTTGGAATGATGTGTCAAAGTTTTCATCAAATTCCAGGAAGTCTTTTATTTCTTTCTTTATTTTATCCCTGACAAAGTTACCATTGAGTAGATACTTGTTCAGTTTTCAACTACATGTAAGTTTTCTGTTGTTTTTGCTGTTATTGAAGACCAGCCTTAGGCCATGGTAGTCTGAAAGGATGCATGGGATTATTTTAATCTTCTTCTATCAGTTGAGACCTGTTTTGTGTCCAATTATGTGGTCAATTTTGGAAAAGCTACCATGAGGTGCTGAGAAGAAGGTATTTTCTTTTGTTTTAGGATGAAATGTTCCATACATATTTGTTAAATCCATTTGGTTCATAACTTTGTTAGTTTGTATATGTCTCTATTTAGTTTCTGTTTCCATGATCCATCCATTGATGAGAGTGGGGTGTTGAAATTTCCCACTATTATTGTGTGAGGTGCAATGTATCTTTTGAGCTTTAGTAATGTTTCTTTTATGAATAAAGGTGCTATTGCATTTGCAGCATAGATATTCAAAATTGAGAATTCATCTTGGTAGATTTTTTCTTTGATAAATATGAAGTGTGCCCATCCTTATTTTTTTTGAGAACTTTTGGTTGAAAGTTGATTTTATTTGATACTATAATGGCTACTCCAGCTTGTTTCTTGGGACCATTTGCTTGGAATACTGTTTTTCCAAACTTTTACTCTGAGGTAGTGTCTGTCTTTGTTACTTAGGTGTGTTTCCTGTATGCCGCAAAATGCTGGGTCCTCTTTATGTATCCAGTCTGTTAGTCTCTGTCTTTTTATTGAGGAATTGAGTCCATTGATGTTAGGAGATATTAAGGAATAGTGATTGTTGTTTCCTGTTATTTTTGTTATTAGAGATGGAATTATGTTTGTGTTTCTCTTCTTTTGGTTTTGTTGCAAGGAGATTATTTTCTTGTTTTTTTTCTAGGGTGTAGTTTCCCTCCTTGTTTGGAGTTCTCCATCTATTATCATTTTAAAGACTGAATTTGTGGAAAGATATTGTATAAATTTGGTTTTGTTATGGAATATCTTGGTTTCTCCATCTATGTTAATTGAGAGTTTTGCTGGATATAGTAGCCTGGGCTGGCAGTTGTGTTCTCTTAGGGTCTGTATGACATCTGCCCAGGATCTTCTAGCTTTCATAGTCTCTGGTGAGAAGTCTGGTGTAATTCTGATAGGTCTGCCTTTATATGTCATTTGACCTTTCCCCGTTACTACTTTTAATATTCTTTTTTTGTTTTGTGTATTTGTTTTTTGACTATTATAGGATGGAAGGAATTTCTTTTCTGGTCCAACCTATTTGGAGTTTTGTAGGCTTCTTGTATGTTTATGGGCATCTCTTTTTTTTTAGGTTAGGGAAGTTTTCTTCTGTAATTTTGTTGAAGATATTAACTGGCCTTTAATTTGGGAGTCTTTGCTCTCTTCTATACTTCCTATCCTTAGGATTGATCTTCTCATTGTGTCCTGGATATCCTGGATGTTTCAGGTTAGCAGCTTTTTGCAATTTGCATTTACTTTGATGATTGTGTCAATGTTTTCTATGGTGTCTTCGGTCCCTGAGATTCTCTTTTCTATCTCTTATATTCTGTTGATGATGTTTGCATCTATGACTCCTGATCTCTTTCCTAGGTTTTCTATCCCCAGTGTGGTCACCCTTTTGATTCTTTATTCTATTTCGTTTTTATATCCTGGATGGTTTTGTTCAATTCCTTCACCTGTTTGGTTATGTTTTCCTGTAACTCCTTAAGGGATTTTTGTGTTTCCTCTTCAAAGGCTTCTACTTGTTTACCTGTGTTGTCCTGTATTTCTTTCTTTTTTTTTCTGCTTCCTATTTCTTTTCTTTTCTTTTTTATTAACTTGAGTATTTCTTATATACATTTCTTTTTTTTTTAATCGCTACACACATTTTTTTTTTATTAACTTGAGTATTTCTTATATACATTTCAAGTGTTATTCCCTTTCCCGGTTTCCGGGCAAACATCCCCCTCCCCCCTCCCCTTCCTTATGGGTGTCCCCCTCCCAACCCTCCCCCCATTGCTGCCCTCCCCCCATAGTCTAGTTCACTGGGGGTTCAGTCTTAGCAGGACCCAGGGCTTCCCCTTCCACTGGTGCTCTTACTAGGATATTCATTGCTACCTATGGGGTCAGAGTCCAGGGTCAGTCCATGTATAGTATTTAGGTAGTGGCTTAGTCCCTAGAAGCTCTGGTTGCTTGACATTGTTGTACTTTTGGGGTCTCGAGCCCCTTCAAGCTCTTCCAGTTCTTTCTCTGATTCCTTCAACGGGGGACCTATTCTCAGTTCAGTGGTTTGCTGCTGGCATTCGCCTCTGTATTTGCTGTATTCTGGCTGTGTCTCTCAGGAGCGATCTACATCCGGCTCCTGTCGGTCTGCACTTCTTTGCTTCATCCATCTTGTCCAATTGGGTGGCTGTATATGTATGGGCCACCTGTGGGGCAGGCTCTGAATGGGTGTTCCTTCAGTCTCTGTTTTAATCTTTGCCTCTTCCTTCCCTGCCAAGGGTATTCTTTTTCCTCATTTAAAGAAGGAGTGAAGCATTCACATTTTGATCATCCGTCTTGAGTTTCGTTTGTTCTAGGGATCTAGGGTAATTCAAGCATTTGGGCTAATAGCCACTTATCAACGAGTGCATACCATGTATGTCTTTCTGTGATTGGGTTAGCTCACTCAGGATGATATTTTCCAGTTCCAACCATTTGCCTACGAATTTCATAAAGCCGTTGTTTTTGATAGCTGAGTAATATTCCATTGTGTAGATGTACCACATTTTCTGTATCCATTCCTCTGTTGAAGGGCATCTGGGTTCTTTCCAGTTTCTGGCTATTATAAATAAGGCTGCGATGAACATAGTGGAGCACGTGTCTCTTTTATATGTTGAGGCATCTTTTGGGTATATGCCCAAGAGAGGTATAGCTGGATCCTCAGGCAGTTCAATGTCCTCGCCAGCATCTGCTGTCACCTGAGTTTTTGATCTTAGCCATTCTCACTGGTGTGAGGTAAAATCTCAGGGTTGTTTTGATTTGCATTTCCCTTATGACTAAAGATGTTGAACATTTCTTTAGGTGTTTCTCAGCCATTCGGCATTCCTCAGCTGTGAATTGTTTGTTTAGCTCTGAACCCCATTTTTTAATAGGGTTATTTGTTTCCCTGCGGTCTAACTTCTTGAGTTCTTTGTATATTTTGGATATAAGGCCTCTATCTGTTGTAGGATTGGTAAAGATCTTTTCCCAATCTGTTGGTTGCCGTTTTGTCCTAACCACAGTGTCCTTTGCCTTACAGAAGCTTTGCAGTTTTATGAGATCCCATTTGTCGATTCTTGATCTTAGAGCATAAGCCATTGGTGTTTTTTTTTCAGGAAATTTTTTCCAGTGCCCATGTGTTCCAGATGCTTCCCTAGTTTTTCTTCTATTAGTTTGAGTGTGTCTGGTTTGATGTGGAGGTCCTTGATCCACTTGGACTTAAGCTTTGTACAGGGTGATAAGCATGGATCGATCTGCATTCTTCTACATGTTGCCCTCCAGTTGAACCAGCACCATTTGCTGAAAATGCTATCTTTTTTCCATTGGATGGTTTTGGCTCCTTTGTCAAAAATCAAGTGACCATAGGTGTGTGGGTTCATTTCTGGGTCTTCAATTCTATTCCATTGGTCTATCTGTCTGTCTCTGTACCAATACCATGCAGTTTTTATCACTATTGCTCTGTAATACTGCTTGAGTTCAGGGATAGTGATTCCCCCTGAAGTCCTTTTATTGTTGAGGATAGCTTTAGCTATCCTGGGTTTTTTGTTATTCCAGATGAATTTGCAAATTGTTCTGTCTAACTCTTTGAAGAATTGGATTGGTATTTTGATGGGGATTGCATTGAATCTGTAGATTGCTTTTGGTAAAATGGCCATTTTTACTAAATTAATCCTGCCAATCCATGAGCATGGGAGATCTTTCCATCTTCTGAGGTCTTCTTCAATTTCTTTCCTCAGTGTCTTGAAGTTCTTATTGTACAGATCTTTTACTTGCTTGGTTAAAGTCACACCGAGGTACTTTATATTATTTGGGTCTATTATGAAGGGTGTCGTTTCCCTAATTTCTTTCTCGGCTTGTTTCTCCTTTGTATAGAGGAAGGCAACTGATTTATTTGAGTTAATTTTATACCCAGCCACTTTGCTGAAGTTGTTTATCAGCTTTAGTAGTTCTCTGGTGGAACTTTTGGGATCACTTAAATATACTATCATGTCATCTGCAAATAGTGATATTTTGACCTCTTCTTTTCCGATCTGTATCCCCTTGATCTCCTTTTGTTGTCTGATTGCTCTGGCTAGAACTTCAAGAACTATATTGAATAAGTAGGGAGAGAGTGGGCAGCCTTGTCTTGTCCCTGATTTTAGTGGGATTGCTTCAAGTTTCTCTCCATTTAGTTTAATGTTAGCAACTGGTTTGCTGTATATGGCTTTTACTATGTTTAGGTATGGGCCTTGAATTCCTATTCTTTCCAGGACTTTTATCATGAAGGGGTGTTGAATTTTGTCAAATGCTTTCTCAGCATCTAATGAAATGATCATGTGGTTCTGTTCTTTCAGTTTGTTTATATAATGGATCACGTTGATGGTTTTCCGTATATTAAACCATCCCTGCATGCCTGGGATGAAGCCTACTTGATCATGGTGGATGATTGTTTTGATGTGCTCTTGGATTCGGTTTGCCAGAATTTTATTGAGTATTTTTGCATCGATATTCATAAGGGAAATTGGTCTAAAGTTCTCTTTCTTTGTTGTGTCTTTGTGTGGTTTAGGTATAAGAGTAATTGTGGCTTCGTAGAAGGAATTCGGTAGGGCTCCATCTGTTTCAATTTTGTGGAATAGTTTGGATAATATTGGTATGAGGTCTTCTATGAAGGTTTGATAGAATTCTGCACTAAACCCGTCTGGACCTGGGCTCTTTTTGGTTGGGAGACCTTTAATGACTGCTTCTATTTCCTTAGGAGTTATGGGGTTGTTTAACTGGTTTATCTGTTCCTGATTTAACTTCGATACCTGGTATCTTTCTAGGAAATTGTCCATTTCCTGAAGATTTTCAAGTTTTGTTGAATATAGGTTTTTATACTAAGATCAGATGATTTTTTGAATTTCCTCTGAATCTGTAGTTATGTCTCCCTTTTCATTTCTGATTTTGTTAATTTGGACGCATTCTCTGTGTCCTCTCGTTAGTCTGGCTAAGGGTTTATCTATCTTGTTGATTTTCTCAAAGAACCAACTTTTGGTTCTGTTGATTCTTTCTATGGTCCTTTTTGTTTCTACTTGGTTGATTTCAGCTGTGAGTTTGATTATTTCCTGCCTCTACTCCTCCTGGGTGTATTTGCTTCTTTTTGTTCTAGAGCTTTTAGGTGTGCTGTCAAGCTGCTGACATATGCTCTTTCCTGTTTCTTTCTGCAGGCACTCAGCGCTATGAGTTTTCCTCTTAGCACAGCTTTCATTGTGTCCCATAAGTTTGGGTATGTTGTATCTTCATTTTCATTAAATTCTAAAAAGTTTTTAATTTCTTTCTTTATTTCTTCCTTGACCAGGTTATCATTGAGTCGAGCATTGTTCAATTTCCACGTATATGTGGGCATTCTTCCCTTATTGTTATTGAAGACCAGTTTTAGGCCGTGGTGGTCCGATAGCACGCATGGGATTATTTCTATCTTTCTGTACCTGTTGAGGCCCGTTTTTTGACCAATTATATGGTCAATTTTGGAGAAAGTTCCATGAGGATCTGAGAAGAAGGTACATCCTTTTGCTTTAGGATAGAATGTTCTATAAATATCCGTTAAGTCCATTTGGCTCATGACTTCTCTTAGTCTGTCGACATCACTGTTTAATTTCTGTTTCCATGATCTGTCCATTGATGAGAGTGGTGTGTTGAAATCTCCCACTATTATTGTGTGAGGTGCAATGTGTGCTTTGAGCTTTAGTAAGGTTTCTTTTACGTATGTAGGTGCCCTTGTATTTGGGGCATAGATATTTAGGATTGAGAGTTCATCTTGGTGGATTTTTCCTTTGATGAATATGAAGTGTCCTTCCTTATCTTTTTTGATGACTTTTAGTTGGAAATTGATTTTATTTGATATTAGAATGGCTACTCCAGCTTGCTTCTTCTGACCATTTGCTTGGAAAGCTGTTTTCCAGCCTTTCACTCTTAGGTAGTGTCTGTCTTTGTCTCTGAGGTGTGTTTCCTGTAGGCAGCAGAATGCAGGGTCCTCGTTGTGTATCCAGTTTGTTAATCTATGTCTTTTTATTGGGGAGTTGAGGCCATTGATATTGAGAGATATTAAGGAATAGTGATTATTGCTTCCCGTTATATTCATATTTGGATGTGAGGTTATGTTTATGTGCTTTCATTCTCTTTGTTTTGTTGCCAAGACGATTAGTTTCTTGCTTCTTCTAGGGTATAGCTTGCCTCCTTATGTTGGGCTTTACCATTTATTATCCTTTGTAGTGCTGAATTTGTGGAAAGATATTGTGTAAATTTGGTTTTGTCATGGAATATCTTGGTTTCTCCATCAATGTTAATTGAGAGTTTTGCTGGATACAGTAACCTGGGCTGGCATTTGTGTTCTCTTAGGGTCTGTATAACATCAGTCCAGGATCTTCTGGCCTTCATAGTTTCTGGCGAGAAGTCTGGTGTGATTCTGATAGGTCTCCCTTTATATGTTACTTGACCTTTTTCTCTTACTGCTTTTAATATTCTTTCTTTATTTTGTGCGTTTGGTGTTTTGACAATTATGTGACAGGAGGTGTTTCTTTTCTGGTCCAATCTATTTGGAGTTCTGTAGGCTTCTTGTATGTCTATGGGTATCTCTTTTTTTAGGTTAGGGAAGTTTTCTTCTATGATTTTGTTGAAGATATTTACTGGTCCTTTGAGCTGGGAGTCTTCACTCTCTTCTATACCAATTATCCTTAGGTTTGATCTTCTCATTGAGTCCTGGATTTCCTGTATGTTTTGGACCAGTAGCTTTTTCCGCTTTACATT
The DNA here is from genome assembly GCF_021556685.1 of Rattus norvegicus. Classification (NCBI taxonomy): domain Eukaryota; kingdom Metazoa; phylum Chordata; class Mammalia; order Rodentia; family Muridae; genus Rattus; species Rattus norvegicus. The sequence goes on from NC_141547.1 coordinate 91,128,308, forward strand.
ATCTTTGACAGTTGAGTCAATGATTTCTATGGAATCTTCTGCTCCTGAGATTCTCTCTTCCATCTCTTGTATTCTGTTGGTGAAGCTTGTATCTACAGCTCCTTGTCTCTTCTTTTGGTTTTCTATATCCAGGGTTGTTTCCATGTGTTCTTTCTTGATTGCTTCTATTTCCATTTTTAATTCCTTCAACTGTTTGATTGTGTTTTCCTGGAATTCTTTCAGGGATTTTTGTGTCTCCTCTCTATGGGCTTCTACTTGTTTATTTATGTTTTCCTGGAATTCTTTCAGGGATTTTTGCGATTCTTTCAGGCATTTTTGCGATTCCTCTCTGTAGGCTTCTACTTGTTCTCTAAGGGAGTTCTTCACGTCTTTCTTGAAGTCCTCCAGCATCATGATCAAGAATGATTTTGGAACTAGATCTTGCTTTTCTGGTGTGTTTGGATATTCCATGTTTGTTTTGATGGGAGAATTGGGCTCCGATGGTGCCATGTAGTCTTGGTTTCTGTTGCTTGGGTTCCTGTGCTTGCCTCTGGCCATCAGATTATCTCTAGTGTTACTTTGTTCTGCTATTTTTGACAGTGGCTAGACTGTCATATAAGCCTGTGTGTCAGGAGTGCTGTAGACCTGTTTTCCTCTCTTTCAGTCAGTTATGGGGACAGAGTGTTCTGCTTTCCGGCGTGTGGTTTTTCCTCTCTACAGGTCTTCAGCTGTTCCTGTGGGCCTGTGTCTTGAGTTCACCAGGCAGCTTTCTTGCAGCAGAAAAGTTGGTCTTACCTGTGGTCCCGAGGCTCAAGTTCGCTCGTGGGGTGCTACCCAAGGTCTCTCTGCAGCGGCAGCAACCAGGAAGACCTGTGCCGCCGTTTCCGGGAGCTTCAGTGCACCAGGGTTCCAGATGGTCTTTGGCTTTTTCCTCTGGCGTCCGAGATGTGTGTGCAGAGAGCAGTCTCTTCTGGTTTCCCAGGCTTGTCTGCCTCTCTGAAGGTTCAGCTCTCCCTCCCATGGGATTTGGGTGCAGAGAACTGTTTATCCGGTCTGTTTCCTTCTGGTTCTGGTGGTGTCTCAGGCACAGGGGTCCTGCCGCTCCTGGGCCCTCCCCCACGGGAGCCCAGAGGCCTTATACAGTTTCCTCTTGGGCCAGGGATGTGGGCAGGGGTGAGCAGTGTTGGTGGTCTCTTCCGCTCTGCAGCCTCAGGAGTGCCCACCTGACCAGGCGGTTGGGTCTCTCTCTCACAGGGTCTGGGGGCAGAGAGCTCTGTCCTGTATTTCTTTAAGGGAGTTATTTATGTCCTTCTTAAAGTCCGTTATCATCATCATGATTTTAAATCCAAATCTTGCTTTTCTGGTGTGTTTGGATATCTAGTATTTGCCTTGGTGGGAGAACTGGTCTCTGATGATGCCAAATAGTCTTGGTTTCTGTTGCTTAGGTTCCTGTGCTTGATTCTTGTCATCTGGTTGTCTCTGGTGTTTGCTTATCTTGCTGTTTCTGACAGCGGCTTGGTCCTCCTGTAAGCGTGTGTTTCAGAACTCCTTGTTTTCTTTCAGCCAGATTTGGGTACCAAAAGCTGTGGGACCAGGTCAGCTCCTGGCACAGGCATACACCTGAAAGGCCCTCCTCTCTCAGACTGCTCCTGGGTATGTGTCCTGAAGTCTCCAGGCAGGTCTCTTAGAGCAGAAGATTTGGTCTTACCTCTGCTCACAGATGTGTCAACACTCCTGGTGCCTGGTTTTCAGCTTCAGGTGCAGGCAGAAACTGGAAGTGTCCTGCTCCTAAAGTTTCTCTTATGAATGTGGGTGCCCTTGCATTTGAGGCATAGTTGTTCAGAATTGAGACTTTCTCTTGGTGGATTTTCCCTTGAATATGAAGTGTCCTTCCTCAGCATGCTTGATAACTTTTGGTTGAAAGTCTGTTTTATTTAATATTAGGATGGCAACTCCACTCGTTTCTTGGGACCATTTGCTTGTAAGACCTTTTTCCATCCTTTTACTCTGAGATAGTGTATGTCTTTGTTATTGAGATGTGTTTCTTGAACTCAGCAAATGCTGGATCTTGTTTGTGTATCCAGTCTGTTAGCTTATGTCTTTTATAGTTTAATTGAATCCATTAATATTGAGAGATATTAAGGACAGATGACTGTTAGTTCCTGTTATATTTGTTTCTGTAAGTGGGTTTATGTCCTCGTGGTTCTCCCCTTTTTGCTTTGTTGTGAGATGCTTAATATCTTGTCTTTTTGGTGTAAGTACCTCTCTTATGTTGGAGTTTTCCTACTAGGACCCTCTGTACAGCTGGATTGGTTGATAAATACTGTTTGAATTTGGTTTTGTTGTGGAATATTTTGGTTTCTCCATCTATGTTGATTGAGAGATTTACTGGGTATAGTAGACTGGGCTGGCATTTTTGTTCTCTTAGTGTCTGCATAACCTCTGACCAGGCTCTTCTTGTTTTCATAGTCTCTGTTGAGAAGTCTGGTGTATTCTGATAGGTCTACCTTTGTATGTTACTTAATTCTTTTCCCTTGCAGCTTTTAATACTCATTCTATGTTTGTGCATTTTGTGTTTTGATTATTATATGATGAGAGCATTTTCTTTTATGGTTTCATTTGTATGGTATTATATAGACTTCTTATACCTTAATGACCATTTCTTTTTTATGTTGGGGAAGTTTTCTTCTGTGATTTTCTTGAGATGTTTTCAGGTCCTTTGAGCTGGGAATCATTGTTCTCTTTTATTCCAATTATTCTTAGATTTGGTCTTTTCGTTGTGTCCTGAATTTCCTGGATGTTTTGGGTTAGGAGTTTTTTATGTTTTGAATTTTCTTTGACAGTTGTGTCAATGTCTTCTACAGTATCTTCTACACCTGAGATTCTCTCTCCTAACCCTTGTATTCTTTTTTTTTAATTTTCTTTTCTTTTTTTTAATCTTTATTAACTTGAGTATTTCTTATTTACATTTTGATTGTTATTCTCCTTCCCGGTTTCTGGGCCAACATCCCCCTAATCCCTCCCCCTCCCCTTCAATATGTGCTTCCCCTCCCCATCCTCCCCTCATTACCACTCTCCCCCCAAAAATCATGTTCACTGGGCGTTCAGTCTTGGCAGGACCAAGGGCTTCCCCTTCCACTGGTGCTCTTACTAGGCTATTCATTGCTATGAAGATTGGAGCCCAGGGTCAGTCCATGTATGGTCTTTGTAACCCTTGTATTCTTTTGTGTCTGTAATTCCTGACCTTTTTCCTAGGTTTTCCATTTCTAGTTTTGTCTTGCTTTCTGTTTTCTTAATTGTTTCTACTTCTACTTTCACATCAATTCTTCTACTTTCATGCAATTCTTTCACTTGTTTGATTGTGTTTGTCTATATTTCTTAAGGATTTATTTGTTTCCTCTTTGAGGTCTTCTACCTGTTTACTTGTGCTTTCCTGTATTTTTTCAGTGAGTTATTTATATCCTCCTTAAAGGACTCTATTATCTTCATGAGATAGGATTTTGGGTCATCTTCCTGCTTTTCAGGTGTGTTCATGTATTCAGGGTTTGCTGTGTTGGGAGAACTGGGTTTTGATGATGCCCACATATATCAGTCTTCTGTTGCTTATGGTCTTGCACTTGCCTTTTGCCATCTGGTTATTTCTGATTTGGTGGTCTGAGTGACTCTGTGTGGAATCTGCCTCTTTTATCCCTGGATTGCTTCATGTTTCCTGGTAGGCCTATAGCCCTGGCTGTAGCAGACCTCCTGTGGGGCCTTCCAACTGAGCCTCTTCTGTTGCCCTGGTTGCAGTAGATCTCTTGTGTGGGGGAGAGGGGTCAGACCATTCGGTCTTCAGAGGAGCAGTCAAGCAGTTGTCCTGTGTGAAGCTGTTTTCCAGTTCTATGGACTGTGGTTTCTGTTTTCCTGTGTGTAGTAGAACTCCAGGGAGGCATTCAGTCTTTTGAGTCAGTTGCCCTGCATGCCACAGAGTCCTCTGGAGGTTTTTAGACTAGTGTCAGTTGCCCAGTTGCCCTGTGTATAGATGCCTTCAAGCTGTGGTGTTCTGAGTGCAGTAGATCTCCATGGATGTCTCTGGCTGTGGTGTCAGATTTCCTAAATGCATCAGAGCTCCTGGGATGCCTCAGGGTGTGGTATCAAAGCTCTGAGTACAGCAGATCTTCTGGTATGCTTCAGGATATGGGGTCTTCGAGTGAGCAGACTACCTAGCATTCTGTCCCAGCAGAAAGGACCAGGAGGAAGGGGTAAACAAATTCTTAAGTGAAGAATCTCCAGTGGCCGAAAAGCAACTTGAGAAATGTTCAACATCCTTAGTCATCAGGGAAATACAAATCAAAACGACCCTGAGATTCCACCTCACACCACTCAGAATGGCTAAGATAAACAAAAAAACAAAACAAAACAAAACAAAAACAAAACCAACCAACCAAACAAACCAAAGAAACGCAGGCAACAGCTGATGCTGACAAGGATGTGAAGAAAGAGGAGCACTGTTCTATTGTTGGTAGGACTGCAAATTGGTAAAACCACTGTGGAAATCAACCTGGTAGTCCCTGAGAAAATTGGAAATAGTTCTACTTGAAGGAACAGATATACCACTAGTAGGCATATACCCAAAAAATGCTCAATGATATTACAAGGACACATGCTACACTATGTTCATTGAAGCCTTATATATAATAACCAGAAACTGGAAACAACCCAAATGTTTCTCAACAAATGAATAGATACTAAAAATGTGGTAAATTTACATAATGGAATACTACTCAGCTATTAAAAATGAGAACATCACCTATTTTGAAGGTATATGGATGGAACTAGAAAGTACCATACTGAGTGAGGTAACCCAGATGATGCAGAAGGACATACATAGTATGTACTCATTGATAAGTGAATAGTAGCCCCAAAGTTCATAAGACCCATGATATAACTCACAGACAATATGAAGCTTAAGAAGAAGGAAAGTCTAAGTGAGGATGCTTCAATTCCAGTTAGAAGAGGGGACAAAATAGTGACAGGAGGCAGAGGGATGGAAGGTTCTGGTTTGGAGAGGAGAAAGGGAGGGGAGAAGGAGGGTAGGATAAGGTGTGGGGGACAGACAGGACAGAAGCCCAAAGGGCCAGGAACATGAATAGAAATATGTAGCAGTGTGGGGTGGGAGACAAGGGGAAAAACTAGAAAGTCCCAGACACTGAGGATGTGAAAAACTCCCAGGACCTACTGGGGATGACAATAGCCTAAATGCCCAATAATTGGAAAATGGAACCTGAAGAAACCACCTCCAGTAGATAGACATGGCTCCAAGATGAGGGAGAGGGCCACCTACCCACCTCAAAAATTTTGACCCAGAATTGTTCCTGTCTAATGTAGGGAGCAGAGACTGAAGGAAAGGCAATCCAGAGACCCCAACTTGGGATCCATCCCATGCACAGACATGAAACCCTGACACTATTGCTGATGCCAAGATGTGCTTGCAGATGACAGTAGCCTGGCATGGCTGTCCTCTGAGAAGTTCTGAGTGGCTGACTGAGACAGATGCAGATACTTATAGCCAACCATTGTGCTGGGTCCAGTGACCCCATGGAAGAGTTAGGGGAAGGACTGAAGGAACTGAAGGGAGTTGTAACCCCATAGGAAGAACAACAGTAACAACTAACTGAACCCCTCAGAGCTTCCTGGGACTAAGCCATCACCAAAGAACACGTATGGACTGGTCCACGGCCCCTGCTATGTGTCACTGAAGACTGCCTTGTCTGGCTTCAGTGGGAGGGAATGAGTGTGGTCTTGTGATACCCAAGAGAAGGGCGATGCTAGAGGGGTGATGTTGGTGTGGGTGGGTGTGAGAGAACCCTCTTAGAGGCAAAGGGAAGGGGAAATGGGTTGGAGGGGATGTGGAAGGGGGACTGGGGGAAGGGACAACGTTTGAAGTGTAAATAAATATAATAATTAATATTTTTAAAAAGGAAAAATAATGATGTCTGTTGGGCATATGCAGTTGAGTTCCACATTGTGTATTGCACAGACTCGATTTGGTAATATCCTTCAGTACAAATTTTTCAGCAGAATTTGTTATTGATTCATTGCTTAGGTTTTGCCTCCCCTAAAAGGGAAGATATTTCCAATCTCATTTGTCATAACAACTTTCTTTTTAATATTTTAGACCACAGAGTAGTCATTTTTCACAGCCAGTGGTGAATTAAATGTAATGATCTATCTCTGTGCTCATCAGTGCCTTCAGATCTCATTTTCTCCATTCTGGATTTTCATTTTCTCCTAAAAGAGAAGAGTTTTCTAATTTGCTCTTTTAACAAACTGTAAGTGGTAAATTCTTAGTCTTTGAATTTCAAGAATGGCTTGTCATTCACATTTGAAAAATGATTGTGTCCAAATTTCAAGATTGGCAATCATTTGACACTTTGGAGATGATTGTTAACACTGATTGGATAATCAGCGCACTGTACTGTTCTTTTCTGGTCATCTATATTCTTAATGTGTTCCCTGAACACACATTCTTTATGTACTGATATTTCATAAACATGTGTATGGTTGGTTTTGTTTTCATTAGTCATATTAAAACTCAAGAGTCAATTTTTTTTTTGTGGTAGCTTATTTCTCCAACTTCTCAGCCATTATTTCATGAAATAGTTATTTCCTGTTACTCATTTAACTATTTTAATGCTATTCCTAAATATATGACATCATTTAAACCTATCCTTTATGGCTCTTTTTAAAAATGTTTTTATTTATTGATTATGTGATGTGTATATGCATGCATGCGTGGCATGAGTTTATGTATACCAAGAGATGCGAGTGCCCACAAAGGTCAGAAATCATTGAAGCCTCTGGATTTGGACTGATCGATGCTTGTGAGCCACCTGATATGGGTACTGGAAGCCAGAGTCCTCTGCAAGAGCAGCAAATGTTCTTAACCACTGTGTTATCTCTCAGGCCCTGGTTTCTTCCTTGTCCCACTCAAAAAATTCCTCTCCCTTTAGTCTGAGTCTTGCATAAATCATTTTGCCCCAGCTTCCCCGCTCTCTAGTCTTTTTTGGCAGATGGTTTAGAACTTATTCAACTTCTTAGTTCTTTGAATTTTAAGTATATATAATTTTTACTTCTAAGAGTTTTTTTTTCCTTTTTTTTATGTGTACCATTAGTGTTTTTTTCAGTTTTTCTTCAGTTTACTGAAGTATAGTTTATATAAGTCATTTAAGTTTATGGTTTGATTCTTTTGCTTTTGGCAATTGGGAAGCTTTCTGACCACCACCACAACCAAAATACCCCTTTGCAGTGATTCTGTTTCCCAGACCCAGCCTGCGAAATAACAGCTGTAATTTCCATGACTGAAGTTTTTCCCATTTAAGGACTGGAGACAGAAGGAACCATACACTATAGATCATCTTCTGCTTTCAATTTCTTTCCCCTTGACGAACACTTGCATCATTTATTGTTGTTTTTGCACACGTCAACATTTTCTGTAACTTAAATGTTTCTGAAATTCTCATACACAATTACTGTATTTACACTTCTCTTTCTCAACGTCCAAATCCTCCATGCTCTCCCCCACTCCCTCTAAAATTCATGTTCTTAATTATCAATGTTACAGATATACATATATTTACATGTATATGTGTACAACTTACTGAGTCTGTTTAATGAATGTATAAAGGCACACCTACACGCATCTATACATGCATACATATATATGCATCTATTTTATTACATTACATGTATTCGTTGTTCATAAACTACCAAGTCCATTTTGTGTTGTTACACTTACATGTGTTACAGTTGTCTACTTGGAACTGGACAGTCTTTCAGGCAGTTCGTCTCTGGAGAAGACTGATCTTCCTTCAGAAGTCACTGATTGCATGTAGCTATTCATCTAATGGTGGCACTTCATGAAGTTTCCCCCATCCATGTTCGCATGCCAACTGCTGATGCCAATATTCAGGCCTGTTTTAGGCAACCAACTTGTTCAGATTTCATGAGTGTAATTTGCCTGCCATGTCTAGAAACTATGATTGTATCTTTATCAGGGATATTGACCTGTTGCTTTCTTTCTGTTTTTTTGTTTTTGTTTTTGTTTTTTCTTTTTCTGTTATTCATGTGTCTTTAAATGGTTTTGGTTTAAAGTGATACTGGCTTTGGAGAAGGAGTGTGGGAGTGCCCCTCCTGTTTCCTTTTCTTTGAGTAATTTAAGAAATACTAGTTGTAGATACTCTTTGAAAGCTTGGTAGAATTCTGCTGTGAATCACATGGGCCTGGGTTTTGCTTTTTTTTTGTTTTGTTTTGTTTTTATTTTTTTGTTTTGTTTTGTTTTGTTTTTTAATTTTTTTTATTAACTTGAGTATTTCTTATATACATTTCGAGTGTTATTCCCTTTCCCGGTTTCCGGGCAAACATCCCCCTCCCCCCTCCCCTTCCTTATGGGTGTTCCCCTCCCAACCCTCCCCCCATTGCCGCCCTCCCCCCAACAATCTAGTTCACTGGGGGTTCAGTCTTAGCAGGACCTAGGGCTTCCCCTTCCACTGGTGCTCTTACTAGGATATTTATTGCTACCTATGAGGTCAGAGTCCAGGGTCAGTCCATGTATAGTCTTTAGGTAGTGGCTTAGTCCCTGGAAGCTTTGGTTGCTTGGCATTGTTGTACATATGGGGTCTCGAGCCCTTCAAGCTCTTCCAGTTCTTTCTCTGATCCCTTCAATGGGGGTCCTATTCTCAGTTCAGTGGTTTGCTGCTGGCATTCGCCTCTGTGTTTGCTGTATTCTGGCTGTGTCTCTCGGGAGAGATCTACATCCGGCTCCTATCAGCCTGCACTTCTTTGCTTCATCCATCTTGTCTAATTGGGTGGCTGTATATGTACGGGCCACATGTGGGGCAGGCTCTGAATGGGTGTTCCTTCAGTCTCTGTTTTAATCTTTGCCTCTCTATTCCCTGCCAAGGGTATTCTTGTTCCCCTTTTAAAGAAGGAATGAAGCATTCACATTTTAGTCATCAGTCTTGAGTTTCATTTGTTCTAGGCATCTAGGGTAATTCAAGCATTTGGGCTAATAGCCACTTATCAATGAGTGCATACCATGTATGTCTTTCTGTGATTGGGTTAGCTCACTCAGGATGATATTTTCCAGTTCCAACCATTTGCCCACGAATTTCATAAAGTCATTGTTTTTGATAGTTGAGTAATATTCCATTGTGTAGATATACCACATTTTCTGTATCCATTCCTCTGTTGAAGGGCATCTGGGTTCTTTCCAGCTTCTGGCTATTATAAATAAGGCTGCTATGAACATAGTGAAACACGTGTCTTTTTTATATGTTGGGGCATCTTTTGGGTATATGCCCAAGAGAGGTATAGCTGGATCCTCAGGCAGTTCAATGTCCTTGTTTTGTTTTTTTACTTGGAAGGCTTTGCATTTCTGTTTAGGTTTTGTTCGTGACGTGACGAGTCTGTTTAAATTTGTTTAAAGTGTTGTTCTTTTCTTGGTTTAACGTTGGTGGTTTGGCTCGCGTCCATTTCTTTTAAATTCCCTAATTTAATGGAGCATAGGCCTTTAAATTAGTCAATTACAATGTTCTGAGTTGTTTCTTGTATTCATTGTACTGTTTCCCTTTCATTTTTTGGTTCTGTTAATCTGGCTCATTCTTTTGGTTAATTGGGCCAATGCTCTGTTTTAATTTTTTTCCTCCATTTTTTGAGATAGTAATATAATTACATCATTCCCCCTGCCCCTTTCTCCCTCCAAGTCCTCTCATAGTCTCCTCCTTGCTCTTTTTCAAATTCATATCTTCCTTTTAAAAATAAGCAGCTCTTTGATTCATTGATCTTTTGTATTATTTCCTTTGTTTCTGTTTCATTAATTTCTGCTTGATTTTTATTATTTCATACTGTCTCCTAAATTTGGACTTTGTTTGATCATGTTTTAAGTTCTTGAGCATTATGATTAAGTCTTTCATTTGTCCTCTTTCTAATTTTTTAATGTAGGTGCTTAGAGCTATATATTTTTCTCTTCGGGTGGCTTTTAGCGTGTCCTGGGGGTTTTGTTGTACAGTGTTTTCATTTCCATTTAGTAGGGGGAATTTTAATTTTTTTATTTCCTTTCTAGCTTCTTCATCATTTACTATTGTGATGTATAATCTCCATAACTTTGGTAATGGTTAGAGATTTGTTTGTTGTTGACTTAAAGCTTTGTTGTATGGTGGTCAGATAGGACACACAGATTAACTTCATTTTTCCAGACTTGGTTTCCAGATTTGTTTGTGTCCCAGGATGTGGTCTGTTTTAGGGAAGCTCTGGCGGGCGGCTGAGTAGAATGTATGTTCTTTGTTGCTCTTGTAGCATACTCAATCAATCTGTTAGCTTCTCTTGATGAATAGCATCATTTAATTCCAACATTTCTTTGTTTAGTCTTTGTCCAGATGGCTTGCTTGTCTGTTGGAGAGAATGGGAGACTGAAATCACCTATTATTGCTGAGTTGGAGTTTATTTGTGCTGTTAAGACCCATAGTATGCTTTTGTATGGAATTGTATGTGCCAGAATCTGGTGGTTATATGGTTAGGGTTAAATGTCTTCCTTGTCACTTGTTTCCTTGATTGGATGAAATATCCACATCGCTTCTGATTTGTTCTAATTTGACGTCTACTTTGTAAAATAATAGAAGAGTGACATGGCTTATTTCCAGGTCCTAGGCACTTGGAATATCTTTTTTTCTTTTCATCTGTCAACTTTCCTTTAGGGTAGCTTTGAAAGTATGATGAGCTTTTCCCCTCCTTTTAAACAACAGAAAGATGAATTTTGAGTTTAATCTATTCAGACAACTATGATTACTAAAAGCACATAGAGAAGAATTTCGAAGGGAGGGAAGATAGGGACAGGAAGGCTTAAATTGGGTTGGGGTAGGGAAAACAGTAAATAGGGGAAACATAGAGGGATATGAAAGGATGCACCTAACTCTCTAGAAACTGGAGGCCTCAGGAAGTTTAGAGTGTACACATGGAATGAAGTGATACAACATGAAGCTACATGAAGACCTAAGATTTCTCATGCCATGGAGAGAGGAGAAACCAAGCAGCACAAAAATCTGCCCTCAAAGGCTGTTCAACACACAGGAGGAACCAGAACTAAGAAAACAAATATGGATAGAACTAGAACATATTACCCTGAGTGAAGAAACCCGGACCTAAATGGATATGCATGGAATGTATTCACTTATAAGTGGGAATTAGCTGCAAAGTACAGCATAACCATGCTACAATCCACAGACCCAGAGAAGCAAAGTAACAAGGAGGGTACAGGGGAAGATGTTTGAATCCTTCTCAGGAGAGGAGATAAAATAATCAAAGATGGATGGAGGGAGAGGACTAGATGGGAGAGGGGAGGGAAGGGAGGCAGGGGACGGGTGTCAAGGGTGGTCAAATATAGGGAGCACAGGGGAGGAAACAAAACAGAAATCATCTCTGGAAAGTAGACTTTTCAAAAAGTTCATGTGAAAACCTATTATTGTAGAAGCTTCCTAGAACACATTTATTCACATCTGAATAAAAGAATTGGAGAGGAATTATCCTTTAACAGGGAAGCATTGTCCCTAATAAACACCAGTAGGTATTAAATAGAAAATCCAGGGCCAGGAATGGAGTTTTAGCCAGGGGTAAACAGGTGGTGTGGTCTTGCAGGAGAAAAATGTCACTGTGGGGTGTCCTCTTAGATTATATAGCCTCACCCTACTTCCTGTTCAGTCTTTCTGCTTAGTGCTCCTGGTTAAAGATATGTTGCTTTAGCTTCCTCCACTGGCTATCACACCTCCCCACAACGAAAGACTCTTATCGTTCTGGAACTATGCACCTCTTCCTTCTCAAGTCTCCTCTGCCATGGTATTTTATCATATAGCAACAGAAAAATAATGGATACAGCCAGGAAACATTTGTAAAAGCATCCAGCATCAGTAGCCATCAGGGAAAGGCAAATTAAAACTACTTTGTGATTCTGTCCTGCCCTCGTCAGAATGGTCATCGTCAGTAAATGGCTTCTGGAGGAAGGGAATGGTTAGTTTTCTGCTAACATTTGTACAGCATACCCATACCCAAGTGGTGAGTCTGATACTCAAACACAGGCAACACTTCTCTGTTCAACTTCTCAAATGTTCAACATTTCACAGGCAAAAGAAAAGGAAAACAAACGCAAAAATTTCTAGAAAGGATATAAGGGAAAAGGAACAAATGCTTATCCACTATCAGGGATTTTTAAATTGGTGCGCCCATTTTTAAATTAAGCTATACCATTCCTGAGCAATTCCCAAAGGACTTCACACCCTCCTGAAGAGATACTTGTTCCTCTATGCTCATTGCTACTTTAGTCACAGGAGCCAGGAAATGGAATCAGCCTGGGAGACCACCAGTAGGTGAATGGATAAGGATAATGTGGTATATACACAGAGAACAGAGTTTTAGTTATCTATAAAGAAGTGAGATTTGCGGGAAAACAGATAAAAGGGGGAGATATGATACAACGTGAGGTATAAAATGTGCATGTTTTATGTCATATATGTCCAAGCTGTTAGTTTCGATTTGTGTGTTTAATCTGGACTATCGGAATATGTCAGGAAGCTAGGGAAAGGAGAGGAAGAGGTCTTAGGGATGTGAGGATAGAAAGAACATGACGTGAGAGTAGACGGTGCAATACTGAGGGCTAAAGGTTTAAGCATGGATAGGGCAGGGGAGGGGGAAAGGACGCAGTAGTGGGTTAGTCAACCAAAACTAATGATGTATGTTATTCTCTTGTGGAAACCCACTACTTTCTAAGCTGGTTAAAATATAATTATAAAGAGGAGGCATTCAAACACAAGTACACTACATGTAGACAACAGTTCTCCCCAAAAGCATGAGGTGCTGGTTAAGGAGGTACCAGTGGATCCCAAAACAACATACGCTCTCCCCATCCATTGTTCCTGGTTGTTCAACAGAGGGGCACAGTAAAATCTTGAAGAAACTCTATGCTTTGAGTAGAGGACACAGAGCTATCCGCCTCAAATCAACTGGGAAAGCTTCCTCCCTGATGGCTAGCTTTCATGGTTGCATACATAAACTCACAGTGGCTGTGATTGCATGCACAGGACCTGAGTAAGATTAAGCCAGAAAAAATCTCAGTATGGAAAGTGATAGACCCTAATAAAGTTCTCCTTCCATTGGAGGATCTGTGGGCGGTTGATAGCTACTGAGAGAGAGAGAGAGAGAGAGAGAGAGAGAGAGAGAGAGAGAGAGAGAGAGAGAGAGAGAGAGAGAGAGAGTGTTTCCTTAGTCATGTTCCAGTAAATGGCCCTACAGCCATGCATGCATAGATGATGCTAAATGGACTAAGTGTATTTTTTCTAAAGAGAGCACATGGAGTTAGAAGGGAAAAACGGTAGAGAAGAAGGGAAGGAATAATTGGGAAGAAGAAGGAGAAAGGGTAGGCTTGATCAAGATGTATTATATATGCATGCATTTTTCTCAGAAAGCCAGATAGGAAATAAAAACAGAAGGCATGGGAGTAGGAGGAGTTTAGTTAGGAAGAGGAAAGGGATTATCTGGCATGGATTCACAGGAGAGGTTAATGGGGGTTGAATATGATAGAAATACTTTACGTACATGTTGCAGTGAAACCTGTCATTATGTATAGTTGATGCTAATAAAACTTTAAAAACAAGAAAAAGAATCTTTTAACCCAGCATTGAAAATAATAGATGTTTAATGTTTCTTAGAAGACAGGGACGTATTCTTATTTGACTGTTCAGATATGTCCAAACCTCAGTATGTCTCCCTCATCACCACCACACCTTATAGCTGGCCTTTACTCCATGCACTGCCAGGAACCGAGATGTAGAAAGTCCTGAGCCTTTCTCTCTACTCTTCTATCAGTTAGTTTTCATAATAAAAGCTAATATAATTCATTGCATTTAATAATAAATATGATTATTTAAAACTGTCAACAAGGCTTCTACAGTACCACAAAAGAATCCCTTTCTAACACATGGAAAATTACTAGTGAGGGAAGATTGTTCACCGAAAAGTGGATGGATTGCTGATTCTATTTGCAGTTGAACTGTTTAATTATAGAAAATTTGTGCAATATTTTCAAAAACTGTCATTTGAAAAACCACTATATTCAAAAGCATGCTTCATATTTTTGTACATATTAAGGATTTTTTTAATTAACTTGAGTATTTCTTTTTTTTTATCCTTTATTTTTTTATTTGATTTCATAATAGTCCTTTGATGACATATATAATAATGAGTTTATTGAGATTCCCACTGTTTGTGTGTAGTGTTTTTGTTTGTTTGTTTGTTTGTTTGTTACATTGTAAACCACGTATGTAGCCTAGATTGGCCTCAAGTTTAGCAGTTCTCCAGCATCAGCTTCCCATATGACAGGATTACAGGCATATATATACCATAACTCGGGGTTTATGAGGAGTAATCATTTAAGGTTAGTTTGTTTGTTAAGCTGAAGTCTCACTCTATAACCCAAGGAGGTCTTGAACTCCTGACTTAAGTAATCCTCTTGCTTCAGCCTCCTGAGTAGCAAGGACAAGAAGCATAAGCCACTGTTCCTGAGTCTAATGTTATTTAAAATCAATTTGTATGAAGATTTTTAGTATCACTTATTAAGGCTACTGGAAAAACCTATATAATGTCACTAAATCTGGACAATCTGACTTTTTCCTAAAGGTATTAGCTCTCTAAATGAGGAGGAAAATACGTGAATTCTGTGTAAAAAAAAATACATTTGCTAGATTTCATACTAAAGACAACACAAGCATGGCACAAAACTTTTTTTTTTCATTTTAAAAAATGTTTTCTTACGTTTATCATAAAATAATCGATATGACCTTTATAAAAATGATTTCTTTTTCAGATTTTACATGCATTTTTTTCTTGAACTGCATCATCTGTTGCATCACCTAGAAATGGAGTTACAGACTGCACGAGCGGCCTTGTGGGTGCTGGGAATCGGAAGAGCAGCCAGTCCCCTAAACCTAGGCGCTACCTCTCTAGACTCCATCTCTGAAATAGGATGTTCTTTTTTTTTTCAGTTACTACTGTACTTTATTGTGTTCAACCAAATCACCATGTTACAAAAATAGCAAGCTGCCATAATAAAAAATAAGGCTCCTCTATCCAGCACCAGATAGCATCATTTTACTTTCAAGCCTAGAAATTGCACACTTGTATATAAACCAACCGAAGATGAGGATTGAGAGTTCATCTTGGTGGATTTTTCCTTTGATGAACATGAAGTGTCCTTCCTTATCTTTTTTGATGACTTTTAATTGAAAATTGATTTTATTTGATATTAGAATGGCTATTCCAGCTTGCTTCTTCTGACCATTTGCTTAGAAAGTTGTTTTCCAGCCTTTCACTCTGAGGTAGTGCCTGTCTTTGTCTCTGAGGTGTGTTTCCTGTAGGCAGCAGAATGCAGGGTCCTCGTTGCGTATCCAGTTTGTTAATCTATGTCTTTTTATTGGGGAGTTGAGGCCATTGATGTTGAGAGATATTAAGGAATAGTGATTATTGCTTCCCGTTATATTCATATTTGGATGTGAGGTTATGTTTGTGTGCTTTCATTCTCTTTGTTTTGTTGCCAAGACGATTAGTTTCTTGCTTCTTCTAGGGTATAGCTTGCCTCCTTATGTTGGGCTTTACCCTTTATTATCCTTTGTAGTGCTGGATTTGTAGAAAGATATTGTGTAAATTTGGCTTTGTCATGGAATATCTTGGTTTCTCCATCAATGTTAATTGAGAGTTTTGCAGGATACAGTAACCTGGGCTGGCATTTGTGTTCTCTTAGGGTCTGTATGACATCTGTCCAGGATCTTCTGGCCTTCATAGTTTCTGGCGAAAAGTCTGGTGTGATTCTGATAGGTCTGCCTTTATATGTTACTTGACCTTTTTCCCTTACTGCTTTTAATATTCTTTCTTTATTTTGTGCGTTTGGTGTTTTGACTATTATGTGACGGGAGGTGTTTCTTTTCTGGTCCAATCTATTTGGAGTTCTGTAGGCTTCTTGTATGCCTATGGGTATCTCTTTTTTTAGGTTAGGGAAGTTTTCTTCTATGATTTTGTTGAAGATATTTACTGGTCCTTTGAGCTGGGAGTCTTCACTCTCTTCTATACCTATTATCCTTAGGTTTGATCTTCTCATTGAGTCCTGGATTTCCTGGATGTTTTGGACCAGTAGCTTTTTCCGCTTTACATTATCTTTGACAGTTGAGTCAATGATTTCTATGGAATCTTCTGCTCCTGAGATTCTCTCTTCCATCTCTTGTATTCTGTTGGTGAAGCTTGTATCTACAGCTCCTTGTCTTTTCTTTTGATTTTCTATGTCCAGGGTTGTTTCCATGTGTTCTTTCTTGATTGCTTCTATTTCCATTTTTAATTCCTTCAACTGTTTGATTGTGTTTTCCTGGAATTCTTTCAGGGATTTTTGTGTCTCCTCTCTATGGGTTTCTACTTGTTTATTTATGTTTTCCTGGAATTCTTTCAGGCATTTTTGCGATTCCTCTCTGTAGGCTTCTACTTGTTCTCTAAGGGAGTTCTCCACGCCTTTCTTGAAGTCCTCCAGCATCATGATCAAATACGATTTTGAAACTAGATCTTGCTTTTCTGGTGTGTTTGGATATTCCATGTTTATTTTGGTGGGAGAATTGGGCTCCGATGATGCCATGTAGTCTTGGTTTCTGTTGCTTGGGTTCCTGCGCTTGCCTCTCGCCATCAGATTATCTCTAGTGTTACTTTGTTCTGCTATTTCTGACAGTGGCTAGACTGTCCTATAAGCCTGTGTGTCAGGAGTGCTGTAGACCTGTTTTCCTGTTTTCTTTCAGCCAGTTATGGGGACAGAGTGTTCTGCTTTCGGGCCTGTAGTTTTTCCTCTCTACAGGTCTTCAGCTGTTCCTGTGGGCCCGTGTCTTGAGTTCACCAGGCAGGTTTCTTGCAGGGGAAAAGTTGGTCCTACCTGTGGTTCCAAGGCTCAAGTTTGCTCGTGGGGTACTGCCTAAGTCCTCTCCGCGGCGGCAGCAACCGGGAAGATCTGCACCGCTCTTTCAGGGAGCCTCCGTGCACCAGGGTTCCAGATGGCGTTTGGTGTTTTCCTCTGGCGTCTGGATGTGTGCAGAGTGCAGTCTCTTCTGGTTTCCCAGGCGTGTCTGCCTCTCTGAAGGTTTAGCTCTCCCTCCCACGGGATTTGGGTGCAGAGAACTGTTTATCTGGTCTGTTTCCTTCAGGTTCCGGTGGTGTCTCAGGCGCAGGGCTCCTGGCGCTCCTGGGCCCTCCCCTACGGGAACCGAGAGGCCTTATACAGTTGCCTCTTGGGCCAGGGATGTGGGCAGGGGTGGGCAGTGTTGGTGGTCTCCTCCGCTCTGCAGCCTCAGGAGTGCCCACCTGACCAGGTGGTGAGGTCTCTCTCCGGCACAAAACTTTTAAATGCTTGATTTCATGTAGACCAGTCTGGCCTTGAACTCACAGAGATAATCCTCCAGAGTGCTAAGATTAAAGGCAGGTCCCCCAAGTTTGGCTTCTGTTGTTCTTTGAAGAGATAACTCTTGACAGTGGGTTTCTCTTTGCTTATGAGCTGTCCACCAAACCAAGACGAACAAACCTCAGCAAGCCGGTACCAGTTTCTGCTCTGCCTGATCAGGCCTTGCAGCTCTCTACTTCCTCTTTGCAACTCTTTCTGATTTCTCTTGTACCAAACTGAGTTCTCAATTATGTCCTGGTGACTTTTTATTGTTGGAAATATTTCAGGGCCTACATGAGAGCTCATGAAAGCATAAACTTGGTCAGCATTTCTTTAGATCACAATGGCAAGGTCTAGCTGGAGAGATGGCTCGGCAGTTAAGTCTGACTCTTCTTCCGGAGGACTTGGGTCAGTTCCCAGCATTCACAAGGCAACCGACAAGTCCCAGGGGTGTGTGAAACCCTTTCCTGACATTCGAGGATATTATATACCTTGAGTATTTCTTATATACATTTCGAGTGTTATTCCCTTTCCCGGTTTCCGGGCAAACATCCCCCTCCCCCCTCCCCTTCCTTATGGGTGTTCCCCTCCCAACCCTCCCCCCATTGCCGCCCTCCCCCCATAGACTAGTTCACTGGGGGTTCAGTCTTAGCAGGACCCAGGGCTTCCCCTTCCACTGGTGCTCTTACTAGGATATTCATTGCTACCTATGGGGTCAGAGTCCAGGGTCAGTCCATGTATAGTCTTTAGGTAGTGGCTTAGTCCCTGGAAGCTCTGATTGCTTGGCATTGTTGTACTTTTGGGGTCTCGAGCCCCTTCAAGCTCTTCCAGTTCTTTCTCTGATTCCTTCAATAGGGGACCTATTCTCAGTTCAGTGGTTTGCTGCTGGCATTCGCCTCTGTATTTGCTGTATTCTGGCTGTGTCTCTCAGGAGAGGTCTACATCCGGCTCCTGTCGGTCTGCACTTCTTTGCTTCATCCATCTTGTCTAATTGGGTGGCTGTATATGTATGGGCCACATGTGGGGCAGGCTCTGAATGGGTGTTCCTTCAGTCTCTGTTTTAATCTTTGCCTCTCCCTTCCCTGCCAAGGGTATTCTTTTTCCTCATTTAAAGAAGGAGTGAAGCATTCACATTTTGATCATCCGTCTTGAGTTTCGTTTGTTCTAGGGATCTAGGGTAATTCAAGCATTTGGGCTAATAGCCACTTATCAATGAGTGCATACCATGTATGTCTTTCTGTGATTGGGTTAGCTCACTCAGGATGATATTTTCCAGTTCCAACCATTTGCCTACGAATTTCATAAACTCGTTGTTTTTGATAGCTGAGTAATATTCCATTGTGTAGATGTACCACATTTTCTGTATCCATTCCTCTGTTGAAGGGCATCTGGGTTCTTTCCATTTTCTGGCTATTATAAATAAGGCTGCGATGAACATAGTGGAGCACGTGTCTCTTTTATATGTTGAGGCATCTTTTGGGTATATGCCCAAGAGAGGTATAGCTGGATCCTCAGGCAGTTCAATGTCCAATTTTCTGAGGAACCTCCAGACTGATTTCCAGAATGGTTTTACCAGTCTGCAATCCCACCAACAATGGAGGAGTGTTCCTCTTTCTCCACATCCTCGCCAGCATCTGCTGTCACCTGAGTTTTTGATCTTAGCCATTCTCACTGGTGTGAGGTGAAATCTCAGGGTTGTTTTGATTTGCATTTCCCTTATGACTAAAGATGTTGAACATTTCTTTAGGTGTTTCTCAGCCATTCGGCATTCCTCAGCTGTGAATTGTTTGTTTAGCTCTGAACCCCATTTTTTAATAGGGTTATTTGTTTCCCTGCGATCTAACTTCTTGAGTTCTTTGTATATTTTGGATATAAGGCCTCTATCTGTTGTAGGATTGGTAAAGATCTTTTCCCAATCTGTTGATTGCCGTTTTGTCCTAACCACAGTGTCCTTTGCCTTACAGAAGCTTTGCAGTTTTATGAGATCCCATTTGTCGATTCTTGATCTTAGAGCATAAGCCATTGGTGTTTTGTTCAGGAAATTTTTTCCAGTGCCCATGTGTTCCAGATGCTTCCCTAGTTTTTCTTCTATTAGTTTGAGTGTGTCTGGTTTGATGTGGAGGTCCTTGATCCACTTGGACTTAAGCTTTGTACAGGGTGATAAGGATGGATCGATCTGCATTCTTCTACATGTTGCCCTCCAGTTGAACCAGCACCATTTGCTGAAAATACTATCTTTTTTCCATTGGATGGTTTTGGCTCCTTTGTCAAAAATCAAGTGACCATAGGTGTGTGGGTTCATTTCTGGGTCTTCAATTCTATTCCATTGGTCTATCTGTCTGTCTCTGTACCAATACCATGCAGTTTTTATCACTATTGCTCTGTAATACTGCTTGAGTTCAGGGATAGTGATTCCCCCTGAAGTCCTTTTATTGTTGAGGATAGCTTTAGCTATCCTGGGTTTTTTGTTATTCCAGATGAATTTGCAAATTGTTCTGTCTAACTCTTTGAAGAATTGGATTGGTATTTTGATGGGGATTGCATTGAATCTGTAGATTGCTTTTGGTAAAATGGCCATTTTTACTATATTAATCCTGCCAATCCATGAGCATGGGAGATCTTTCCATCTTCTGAGGTCTTCTTCAATTTCTTTCCTCAGTGTCTTGAAGTTCTTATTGTACAGATCTTTTACTTGCTTGGTTAAAGTCACACCGAGGTACTTTATATTATTTGGGTCTATTATGAAGGGTGTCGTTTCCCTAATTTCTTTCTCGGCTTGTTTCTCTTTTGTATAGAGGAAGGCAACTGATTTATTTGAGTTAATTTTATACCCAGCCACTTTGCTGAAGTTGTTTATCAGCTTTAGTAGTTCTCTGGTGGAACTTTTGGGATCAATTAAATATACTATCATGTCATGTGCAAATAGTGATATTTTGACCTCTTCTTTTCCGATCTGTATCCCCTTGATCTCCTTTTGTTGTCTGATTGCTCTGGCTAGAACTGCAAGAACTATATTGAATAAGTAGGGAGAGAGTGGGCAGCCTTGTCTTGTCCCTGATTTTAGTGGGATTGCTTCAAGTTTCTCTCCATTTAGTTTAATGTTAGCAACTGGTTTGCTGTATATGGCTTTTACTATGTTTAGGTATGGGCCTTGAATTCCTATTCTTTCCAGGACTTTTATCATGAAGGGGTGTTGAATTTTGTCAAATGCTTTCTCAGCATCTAATGAAATGATCATGTGGCTCTGTTCTTTCAGTTTGTTTATATAATGGATCACATTGATGGTTTTCCGTATATTAAACCATCCCTGCATGCCTGGGATGAAGCCTACTTGATCATGGTGGATGATTGTTTTGATGTGCTCTTGAATTCGGTTTGCCAGAATTTTATTGAGTATTTTTGCGTCGATATTCATAAGGGAAATTGGTCTGAAGTTCTCTTTCTTTGTTGTGTCTTTGTGTGGTTTAGGTATAAGAGTAATTGTGGCTTCGTAGAAGGAATTCGGTAGGGCTCCATCTGTTTCAATTTTGTGGAATAGTTTGGATAATATTGGTATGAGGTATTCTATGAAGGTTTGATAGAATTCTGCACTAAACCCGTCTGGACCTGGGCTCTTTTTGGTTGGGAGACCTTTAATGACTGCTTCTATTTCCTTAGGAGTTATGGGGTTGTTTAACTGGTTTATCTGTTCCTGATTTAACTTCGATACCTGGTATCTGTCTAGGAAATTGTCCATTTCCTGAAGATTTTCAAATTTTGTTGAATATAGGTTTTTATAGTAAGATCTGATGATTTTTTGAATTTCCTCTGAATCTGTAGTTATGTCTCCCTTTTCATTTCTGATTTTGTTAACTTGGACGCACTCTCTGTGTCCTCTCGTTAGTCTGGCTAAGGGTTTATCTATCTTGTTGATTTTCTCAAAGAACCAACTTTTGGTTCTGTTGATTCTTTCTATGGTCCTTTTTGTTTCTACTTGGTTGATTTCAGCTCTGAGTTTGATTATTTCCTGCCTTCTACTCCTCCTGGGTGTATTTGCTTCTTTTTGTTCTAGAGCTTTTAGGTGTGCTGTCAAGCTGCTGACATATGCTCTTTCCTATTTCTTTCTGCAGGCACTCAGCGCTATGAGTTTTCCTCTTCGCACAGCTTTCATTGTGTCCCATAAGTTTGAGTATGTTGTATCTTCATTTTCATTAAATTCTAAAAAGTTTTTAATTTCTTTCTTTATTTCTTCCTTGACCAGGTTATCATTGAGTAGAGCATTGTTCAATTTCCACGTATATGTGGGCATTCTTCCCTTATTGTTATTGAAGACCAGTTTTAGGCCGTGGTGGTCCGATAGCACGCATGGGATTATTTCTATCTTTCTGTACCTGTTGAGGCCCGTTTTTTGACCAATTATATGGTCAGTTTTGGAGAAAGTACCATGAGGAGCTGAGAAGAAGGTATATCCTTTTGCTTTAGGATAGAATGTTCTATAAATATCCGTTAAGTCCATTTGGCTCATAACTTCTGTTAGTCTGTCGACATCACTGTTTAATTTCTGTTTCCATGATCTGTCCATTGATGAGAGTGGGGTGTTGAAATCTCCCACTATTATTGTGTGAGGTGCAATGTGTGTTTTGAGCTTTAGTAAGGTTTCTTTTATGTATGTAGGTGCCCTTTTATTTGGGGCATAGATATTTAGGATTGAGAGTTCATCTTGGTGGATTTTTCCTTTGATGAATATGAAGTGTCCTTCCTTATCTTTTTTGATGACTTTTAGTTGGAAATTGATTTTATTTGATATTAGAATGGCTACTCCAGCTTGCTTCTTCTGACCATTTGCTTGGAAAGCTGTTTTCCAGCCTTTCACTCTGAGGTAGTGTCTGTCTTTGTCTCTGAGGTGTGTTTCCTGTAGGCAGCAGAATGCAGGGTCCTCGTTGCGTATCCAGTTTGTTAATCTATGTCTTTTTAGTGGGGAGTTGAGGCCATTGATATTGAGAGATATTAAGGAATAGTGATTATTGTTTCCCTTTATATTCATATTTGGATGTGAGGTTATGTTTGTGTGCTTTCATTCTCTTTGTTTTGTTGCCAAGACGATTAGTTTCTTGCTTCTTCTAGGGTATAGCTTGCCTCCTTATGTTGGGCTTTACCATTTATTATCCTTTGTAGTGCTGGATTTGTAGAAAGATATTGTGTAAATTTGGTTTTGTCATGGAATATCTTGGTTTCTCCATCAATGTTAATTGAGAATTTTGCTGGATACAGTAACCTGGGCTGGCATTTGTGTTCTCTTAGGGTCTGTATGACATCAGTCCAGGATCTTCTGGCCTTCATAGTTTCTGGCGAGAAGTCTGGTGTGATTCTGATAGGTCTCCCTTTATATGTTACTTGACCTTTTTCCCTTACTGCTTTTAATATTCTTTCTTTATTTTGTGCGTTTGGTGTTTTGACAATTATGTGATAGGAGGTGTTTCTTTTCTGGTCCAATCTATTTGGAGTTCTGTAGGCTTCTTGTATGTCTATGGGTATCTCTTTTTTTAGGTTAGGGAAGTTTTCTTCTATGATTTTGTTGAAGATATTTACTGGTCCTTTGAGCTGGGAGTCTTCACTCTCTTCTATACCTATTATCCTTAGGTTTGATCTTCTCATTGCGTCCTGGATTTCCTGGATGTTTTGGACCAGTAGCTTTTTCTGCTTTACATTATCTTTGACAGTTGAGTCAATGATTTCTATGGAATCTTCTGCTCCTGAGATTCTCTCTTCCATCTCTTGTATTCTGTTGGTGAAGCTTGTATCTACAGCTCCTTGTCTCTTCTTTTGGTTTTCTATATCCAGGGTTGTTTCCATGTGTTCTTTCTTGATTACTTCTATTTCCATCCTCAATTCCTTCAACTGTTTGATTGTGTTTTCCTGGAATTCTTTCAGGGATTTTTGTGTCTCCTCTCTATGGGCTTCTACTTGTTTATTTATGTTTTCCTGGAATTCTTTCAGGGATTTTTGCGATTCCTCTCTGTAGGCTTCTACTTGTTCTCTAAGGGAGTTCTTCATGTCTTTCTTGAAGTCCTCCAGCATCATGATCAAATATGATTTTGAAACTAGATCTTGCTTTTCTGGTGTGTTTGGATATTCTGTGTTTGCTTTGGTGGGAGAATTGGGCTCCGATGATGCCATGTAGTCTTGTTTTCTGTTGCTTGTGTTCCTGCGCTTGCCTCTCGCCATCAGATTATCTCTAGTGTTACTTTGTTCTGCTATTTCTGACAGTGGCTAGACTGTCCTGTAAGCCTGTGTGTCAGGAGTGCTGTAGACCTGTTTTCCTCTCTTTCAGTCAGTTATGGGGACAGAGTGTTCTGCTTTCGGGCGTGTAGTTTTTCCTCTCTACAGGTCTTCAGCTGTTCCTGTGGGCCTGTGTCTTGAGTTCACCAGGCAGCTTTCTTGCAGCAGAAAATTTGGTCTTACCTGTGGTCCTGAGGCTCAAGTTCGCTCATGGGGTGCTGCCCACGTGCTCTCTGCAGCGGCAGCAATCAGGAAGACCTGTGCCGCCCCTTCCGGGAGCTTCAGTGCACCAGGGTTCCAGATGGTCTTTGGCTTTTTCCTCTGGCGTCCGAGATGTGTGTGCAGGGAGCAGTCTCTTCTGGTTTCCCAGGCTTGTCTGCCTCTCTGAAGGTTTAGCTCTCCCTCCCACGGGATTTGGGTGCAGAGAACTGTTTATCTGGTCTGTTTCTTTCAGGTTCCGGCGGTGTCTCTGGCAGGGGTCCTGCCGCTCCTGGGCCCTCCCCCACGGGAGCCCAGAGGCCTTATACAGTTTCCTCTTGGGCCAGGGATGTGGGCAGGGGTGAGCAGTGTTGGTGGTCTCTTCCGCTCTGCAGCCTCAGGAGTGTTCACCTGACCAGGCGGTTGGGTCTCTCTCTCACCGGGTCTGGGAGCAGAGCAAGGATTTTTTTAAATGTAAAAGCTCAAGTAGATTGTATTTTAAAAGTCTGTTATATGACAGCATATATAACAATCAGAAAACTCAAAATCATTTAGTGATGGTCAATTTATTGAGCAGTGTATGGAGAATATGGTAGATATAATATGCCCTGGGGGAGAGTGGGATACTTCATTTTGTTTTGAGACAGGATTTTACCATGCATCGCAGGCTGGCCTTAAATTCCTGATTTTTCTGCACCATTTTCCCAAGTGTTGGGATTGAAGGTGTGTGCTACCTTGCCTGACTTGATAAGAGCTAGCTGTAGAGTAGTTTGGGGTTCACTGCAAAAGCGCACGTATAGCATACAGGACTCCTGTGTACTCCCTGCCTTCCACATGCGTAGCTTCCTCTACTCTCAGCATACTTCATCAGGGTGGTTCACTTACAATGAAAGATAAGCTGCCTTGGTACTTCATGGTCAACTAAGAGTCCACATACAACCCTTGGTATTGTGTATTTGCTTAGATCAGATACTTTTTTTTTTTAAACGGGAAGCACACATCATGATGGTATAAACTAGTTAACACCTCTGAAAGACATTGCATTCTGCTAACTCTTTTTGACTGGCTCCATGACTTTACCAGAATGACATCTGGCTGGAGTCATTCACATGGCATGTTGTCTTTTTAGACTGGCTTCTTTCATTCACTAATAAACATGTCATGTCCCTCTTCTTACCATGGATGGGCAGCTCAGTTCTTTTTAGTGGTGAGTGACGTTCCATTTTCCAACTTTGCTATTTTGTTTATCTATTATTTAAAGGGATCTTTGTGGCTTTTAAGTTTTGACAGTTACAAATAAAGCCGCTCTAATGATGCCTGTTCAAGTTGTGGGTGGACATAAAATTTCATTACCTCTGGTTAATTACCAAAGAGCACATATGTTCAGTCAAGTGGTCAGGGGGTGAGCTCTTCTATGAGAAATGAACAGACTATCTTCCAAAGAGGACATACTTGCCTCCCCATGCCCAAGCAAGTGACTTGCTGTTACTTTCCCTCATCAGTATTCTCTGTTAGTCTCAGCTTGTGAAATTCTGGCAGAGGTATAATAGTGTGGACTTCTGTTTAATTGTCACCCCCTAGTAATAGCCAGCATCTCCTCATGTGCTGCTAGTTTTTAAAATGTGAGAGACTTGCTTTCCCTGGTTGCTAGTATACAAACACACCCGTATATGTCTATGTGCAGGTGCACCTACACATCTTTACACGTGTGTGTGGAGGCAAAAGGTCAAACTAGAGTGTGAGCTATCAGGCCCCATCCACTTAAATCTTTCTTTGTCTAGACTCTAGGTGTTATTCCAATCACCTACAATTTTGTTTTTATACAACTATCACATTATTTTTTAAAACATACCTTTTATTCATTCTTTGATAATTATACACATGTGAACAATACATCTTGATTATATCTATCTCCAGTTCCTTTGTTCCACTCCCCTAATGAAACCCCCAAACGCACCTTTCCTGCATTCATGTACTCTTCTTTTATTCTATAACCTTTTGAGTACAATTAGTAATTCCTCTTGGAACATTTACTGATCTGATTGCTTGGTCGTATGAAGGTTCTATGCAGATAACCATAGCTACCGTGAATATATGGGTTTCTTGGACAGTGCTATGTCCAGAAGGCAGCATTTCATTACACTCTCCCTCAAACTGTCTTATTAAACTCTTTTTGCCCCTGTTTCACTATGTTCCTTGAGTCTCGGGGAGGAGGAGTGTTGATGTAGATGTCCCATTGAGGGCCAAGCATTTAGTAGACAATTCTCAGAATTTGGATGAGCTCTGAGTCTCTGTATCAACTGCTGACCATGTCAGAGAGGAGCTTTTCTGGTCGAGGTTGAAGATATTATAAGATTGGTGTACAGCATGTCTATTTAGCAAGATAACAGTAGGCTCTGCATTAGGGATATGGCCTCCTGAACCAAGTGAGTTGATCAAATTTATGTTACCAGGGTTAAATTTCCTCTTTTGGAGAAAGCCTCAAATTCAACCCAAAGTGAGTGGTTGGTTACCTACATAACCTTTATGACAATTTGGCAACAGCAGGTGCATTTTCTTTGCCAGGTCAGTCTTGTAGCACGCACTGCTCACTGTTTGGCCATGCCTGTGATGTCTTCCCACACCTAGAAGTCTGAGCAGCAACTCCTGCACCATAGAGTTAGCCCATAAGGAGGAAGGAAATGTCCCAGTTGGTTTGAGATTGATTTCTTTATGTCTTACAACAAAAAAGGTGCTGTTTTCCAGCAGTATGTATTACTGTGTTACTACACTGTGCATGCAAGAGTAATGGCAGTAGCAACTTTGATATCAGTTGTCAGCATACTCAAACTCATAGCATCAACCCATCTGCCATTTTCACTTTCTTTATTTCGCTTTACGTTTGATGGTTTTCTTATTCATCCATTCATTTATTTAATGTGTGAAAGTGTATGTATGTAGGGACACATGACATGAAATATCTGTGAAGCTCAGAGGATGACCTGCAGGAATTGGTGACCTCTTTTTATCATGTGGGTTCAAGGGATTAATCTCAGGTCATCAGGCTTAGCAGCAAATGCCTTTACCTGCTGAGCTACCCCATGAGCCCCAGTGCCTTACTTTAAGAACAACTAATTCCCCATATTAACTATTCTAAATATATTTTGACAATCAGTTTTGGCTCTGGTGGTTTCGATATATTTTTCTCATGTCTTTTTCCTTTAGAAGGGAAAGAAAGCACACTGGTATGGCAATGTGGGTTCCATTCCTGATTTTATTTTTACTTCTTATTTTGCGGGTGAATTTGTAAAGGTATTCAGTTTTTTGAAACCCCAGTTTCCTTTTCTTCAATGGAGGTATCGCAATAATAGTTGACTGCCTGCTGATGGTAGGTCAAGGGTCAAAGCTAGGGATCCCAAGTGTTTCATAACCTTTGAAAATGGCGAACCTCTAGAAAAATGTCACATTTTAACATAGCAAAATACTGTTGTTTAAGTTTTATTATATAGAAATTGATATTCCCAGAGGCCTATCACATAGGAGGCAAGTCAAGTCTGGACCCAATTAGAAGACAATGTTCTGCTCCTTCACTTCTCTCTCCTTGTGATCAGAAAGGCAGGTTCTCCCTGGGCATTCTTGGCTCAGGAGCTCTGTCGCTGCCGCACGTCACTTGGTGTAATCTCAAAGACACGGGATCACATGAACTTAGCTGAACCACTGGAAAATGGGGTGATAGAAAAATAGGCAATTTTCCTATCCCATTTTCCAGTTTCATTTGCCCCACTTTTGCCCCTTAGATTGAGTCAGAAATTAGTAAACGTGAAGTTCACTTTTGGACCATGTGATTTTATTTTAAAATAGCATTGTCTCAAATACCAGCCCAGGTCTCTTAGGCATAACATTTAAAAGCATTACCTTTATTCTCTTCTGAGGCGAAGGCCAAGGAAAGTGTTGCAGCATCTGTTGGTGTGACATTTCCAGACAAGAGCCAGCCATATCTCCAAGCTTCTCTACAATGAAACTGAAAAGCAACAAAGTTACTCTTGATCTTAGCCAGAAAGGCGGAGAAGCGATAGCAACAAAGTTAACGTTTCTATTATGTTTTTCTTTTCCTCTCCGCACATTACATTTCAAGCTGTTTAAGACAGTGTCTTCAGCTTGTTGCACTTTATTTCTCGGGTGACAGGCACTCTTAGCAAAACACATGGCCCAGCTCATCTTTGGGTTTAATCTATGCAGTAATTCTTACCAGTGCCTTTCCACCCTGACATTTCTGGAGACATAGCCTCTGTTTATCATATTTTCCATATATATATATATATATATATATATATATATATATATATATATATATATATATATATATATATGAATGATACTCCATCTCTAAAGCAAGAGCGAGCGGAAACCCAATGAGAAAAGAATTTGCAACGAACTGTACCGAAACCTCAGAGAAAATAGTGGGAGAATGCTCATAAATATTCATTATGCTCACTGAGAAGGCAGAATGCTGAATACGATGACAAATGAGTCTTCCCATCTTAAATGGATAATAAGCAGTTCTACAAAATGACTTTCAACCATTCCTTACTTGGAAGAAATGCTGAACACTGTCCCAGGAATTTTAATGAGATGTGCGTCCATATTTGTGCCTCTAACACAGGTGATTCACTGCATTAAGAGACATTCTTACCTACGGGTTTGGTTTCCATCAAAACGTTCAGAGCTTTTCAGATGCTAAGAATCAGAATTTTTGATTCTTGTTGTTTGGGTTTTAGCTGGGACTTGGACATTAAGTATTTTTCTATTGCCTTCAACAGTGGTAATTGTGTCAGCCAATTTTCTGTGGCTAGCACAACAAAGAGGAAGAGGTGTTCATGTTGATCCATGACTCTGGAGATCTAAAGTCTTGGGTCTCCTTTAGCAATGGTGTTCTTTCTGGTGAAGTCCTAAGGATGAGAGAGAAGGAGCATAACGTATGTAGGTTATGTTCCTTTCTTATACTGCAGAGAAGGTTCAGCCACAGAGACTGTAGCCTACTAAATTTTTCTACTTCTGATTGCTTTCTAAAAGTCCAACTCTAAACATAACCAGATCAAGTTTACACCCTCTCAATGCCTCAATGAGGATCAAGCGTCAGCGTGAGTTTTCAGAGGGGATACACCATAATCACCCATCATGCTCACCAAGCAGTGGGTCTCTGCTCGCAGATCCCACCTATTGCAGGGGACAGCATACTGTTCAGGTGCAGCCCGTCTGGGTTCTACTGCTGTCGGCTCCTGGGTATCTGTATTCGAGCCACAGACTTCCTGGGAACGATCTGTATCCATTCTTGTTCTTGTTACTAAGGACTGCATGAGATGCTGACTGTGAGGTGCTCCCTCGGCCCAGCACAGAGATGGAGTCGTCCTTCCCTGTTATTCTCAGGGGCCAGCATCAAGTCTCAGTCCTGTTCATAGTTTCTTGACAAGAGCGTATTCTTTGAGTAGTTTGTGCTACCCTCTCAGTTTTACAACATATGAGAGCTGAGTCCTTGCCCCTGTTTTCACGTATCTTTCCCATCCTCGTTTCTAAAGCTTCTTGCACCACTGTCAGCTTCTAGCCCATTTCCCTTTCTGTTGCCCAGAGTGAATACTCTCATGCTTGGGAAGAGTTACATAGACACATGACCCCATATGCTGGCACTTCTTAGACAGAACATTGCTCGTATTTATTCTTGACCTTTCCCAAATTAGGTAGATCTTTCTGACATTTCTGAGACAGAATCTCTCACTGAACCTGGATTCCCTTATTCAGTAAGGCTGGCCAGTCAGTGACATAAGAGATCTGTCTGCTTCTGCCTCTTCAGCACTGGATTAGAGACAGGCACGTTGCTACACTTGGGTTTTCTCATGGGCAACAAGGACCCACATTGAAGCCATCAAGCCTGTAAGACAAGCATTCTCCCAACCAAGGCGCCTCCCCTGGCCCTGCAAGAACTTCCCATGGAGAACATTTTAGATGGAAGGCATGGTCTTCTGGAGAAGTTAAAAATGAATCAATTGGAATGAACCAGAAACAGTTGCATGAGGGACTCTCCTTGTTACTCTTGATTTAGTTTGGTAATCTTCCTTACCTGAAGTTTCATTTTCTATGATTTCAACTACCCACAGTCAACCATAGCATGAAAATACTAAGAGGGAATATTGAAAACTGAAACAAATCCTCCGTTTTAATTTTCACACATTTCTAAGTCACGTGATGGAATCTCACCCAGTTGCTGCTTCTTTGGGATATGATTATCATTTGCCCAGCCTATCCACACGGCATTTTCTACCAGTTCATGTATGACTTGGTAGCTCACATGACTGTATAACATACTGATGTGAGATCACAGTGCTTTGTTCAAACAACCCTTATTTTACCTAATAATGGCCCCCAAATTTAAGAATGAAAACTTCTTGTGGTTTAGATATGCCCAGGAGAAACCACTAACGTGCTTCCTTTGAGTAAAAAGGTGAAAGGGGAAAAAAGACAGTATATATAGGCTTGGATACTAGAGAAAGTTTTATACAAGTATGAGGTATAAGAATGTCTTTTCCATATCTGGGGGATTTATGCTATTGTTTAAGAGAAGCTGTTAGGGTATAATAGGGGATCAGGGTGCCTGGGGGTGTTGTGTGGTGTTTCGATCTATTCACCTAGGAGCTTATGACACCATAAACAACCAGAACTGTAGAACCACCAGTCACCAGAGGAAGTCTTTCTACTGGCTGCACTCCTAAATGTGATCCATATGCTACAATGTATCGATCCTCTCCAGAATGTGCAAGTAACACTACATTTACAAGGGCGGCATTATCCTAGCCTGTGCTCTACCTTACTGTGTCCCAGGGTCTCTTTCTAAATCTCCCAAACTCCATGAGTCAGAGGCGACTCAACTATAGCTCCAGGTACTCAATCCAGCGCACCTGCCTTTGCCTGATGTGGCCTTTGGGTATTTTACACAATCGTGCTTTTACTTCTGCAGCCATATAGAGTAATGCTGCCTCTGCCTTGTGATTGAGAAAACTGAGGCTGCAGGCGGTCAGTAGATGACTTCAGGCACCGCGGTGGTCAGTAACTCTCAGCTCTGCTTTAGCAGCTTTTGATCTCCTGTACCTTGCCTGGGGAGCAGTTTACAGAGCTCTACCTTGATACCTGCGGTCTCCATTCCAGCGTGTGTGGGTGAGGCAGAGATGTGCAACTGATATTTGATCTGGACTGACAGGTGCTGGCTCGCCACACCCTCCCTGCTCACTGTGATTACCCTTGGCACTGTTGCATATTGCTTGTCTTCTCAGCCCTAACTGCATCCAACACTGAGCCCCAGGAGAGGGTCAGCCCCCCCTCCCCCCGCTGTATTTCGTCAGAGCTGGTCTTAGCTCAGCCAAGGAAAGGCAGGTAGCATGAACTGAGGTACCTGCTGGAAAGAAAGCCATTCCACGTGTCCAAGACACCTTTATGCCAGCTGCAAGTGCTTTGATGTTTCCTTCAGATTTTTCTTCCTTTCAGTATTTTACAAGAGAATTGACCTTTCTCTAACCCATCCGTGGTTTGCTCTTCATTATATATTCAAGCTTTATCTTTTTAGAAGTTAGCTTACTATTTCATGAAATAACACAAGCCTCGTTTTCATTAAATATTAATATCAGTGTGATAAAACTGAGCCATCAGAGTTCTTAATCATCCCACTTTCGATCATTAAATCTCATTTGAGTTATTGATGATATCAATACAGTGACATATAAAACGTACATTGACAGAGTTTAAGCAGCAAAAAAAAATTACATTGTGGCTGTGATTACATTTTGTGAGTTCTTTGTGTCTACTTGTGACATAGAAAAATAGATCAGAATATAGATTTTTATGCAAAATGCTATCATGACAATGTGCATAAATCTATATGTGTGGACCATTGCCAGTTCTAAGGCATTACCAGTTCTGTAGTGTCTAGTGGAAATGGGTGCTGACATATTTCTCTGCATTCAGGGTAACAATGCTAGTTTTCCATTCTATAACAACATAACATAAATAAACATACTGTAAGGAAGGAAGCTGTGTTTGGGCTTGTGGTCTCAGAGGTTTGAGTCACTTTGATCTGTCACATTGTTTTCTGGATTTGTTTTGTTTTGATGAGATACAACATGAAAGGTAGAACAAAACTGTTCACCTCGTGATGGCTGGAGAGTGAAAGAGAGGAAGGACCTTTCATCCCAGAATCTACTCCAAAATGCCCCCATCTAGCCATACATTCCAAAGGTCCTGGCACCTCCTTGATTCCATTGACTAGAAACAAGCCTTTGATAACTGGGATAAGTCCAAGACAGATGAGTAGCCATAATTTCCCGTTATGACTAGTACCTGCATTGGGAAATCCCACGTCCTTCATGCTAGAAAGCACACAAGAAAGAATCAAAGGAAAGAAGCGAGGAAAGAAAGTCAAAACACAGACCACACAGCTCACGTTGGGGAAGCTTGCCGACGTCTCAATGGCAGTTTTGCTCTCAGCTTATTCTTAATTGTTGTGCTCCCCCGTCATAGATTGAGCTTGATTCATGCTGTACAAAGACCTGTGTGTTTCTAGGGTTCAAACCAAAATGGTTGGAGTTTTATAGAAGGTCCAGACAGTAAATCACAGCCCAGAGATCTGACCAACCACTGGTATTAAAATTCTAGCTGCCATATGGGCAACACTAATCGTATACAGTGGGCATCTTTCTTTCTTTCTTTCTTTCTTTCTTTCTTTCTTTCTTTCTTTCTTTCTTTCTTCCTTCCTTCCTTCCTTTCTTTCTTTCTTTCTCTCTTAAAGAAGAAAAAAAGAAAAGAGAAAGGAGAGGAGGACAACTCAGAACCAGGTGAGGGCCATTTTGGGGGGATCCTCGAGAGAGTTGGAGGGAGAAAATGGGGAATGAATATAATCATAGCACATTGTGCGCACGTACGAAGTTCTCAAAGAATAAATAAAAAGTATTTTTTTAAGATCACAAAAAGCCCCAAACAAACGCACACCTCCAGCTGCCTGGCCACCCAGCTGCCTGACCACCCAGCTTCCTGGCGTGAGGTGAGATGGAGAGCTACAGTTTATACACTGCAGACTGCGAGGATTTGAAGGGATAAAAATGTTTAAATACCTTAACTGACGGGATGCAAATACCAGGTGCCCTGGCTGTTTGCAGATATTTTCTATGGATAATTCAAGGTTTCAAATGCCTTCAAAGCCAAAGTGTTTCTCTGAGGATTAAAAAAAAAAAAGAGTGAAGTAAAGCCAGAATGGCAATCCTATGATAAATTGATGCCAGCATTTAAGCTTGATAAAGATCCACCTGCCAAGGGATAAGAAAAATGAATTGGTTATTTACTCTGTAAATAAATGTTAATTTTAAACTTTCTCCCAGCTGGAAATGTTCATCGAGTGCCAACCATATTCCAGGCACTAAGTAACAGCAAAAGTTAAAATATTGAGTTAGATGAAGATAGTGTCTGCCTCTTGTCACTCATACTGGACAGGTAGCCATAGGTCGAAACTAAGAATTTGGGGCACCTAAGTTCTAGTTTTGATAATTGTTTGGCTCTAACTTAGTTCCTTGACCACGATGAGCTAAAACTAAAGGTCCCTGGTCTCTCATAAAGGGTTATTGTTTGGTCAAATGCAAAGAAAATGATTGACAGCATAAGCTAGCATAGTTGTTTGCTGGTGGAACAGGACTGACCAGGATTTTCTCCCCTCCTGTGGGCTAAGCACCGTGGTTTGTGGAGGCACAGAAGGGGATGTCAGAAAGCTGATGATCACAGAGGCCAGTTCAGCATACAATTCAAGGACAGAGGTTCTGCAGTGACACGCTTTCACACAGGAACCCGAATGCTCAGTACATGTATTACAGGGATCTCTGTGTCTGGCTGAAATTTTTAGAAGTTATAAGCGGCCATGTCTGCCTCATGGGAGACTGCCTCATTAGACTTTTGGCTAATCTCCTCTGGGGCAAAACTTTTAATTACAAACATAAAAGAGTTCATCCATTCTTGAGAGAGAACCAACCAGAATCAAGTCGCATGAACAGCGGCCTCATGATGGCCACCTGTGAGATTTGAAAAGAAATCATGGGTATTTAAAGAGTTTCTAGTAATTACTATTTTAATTGTACACATTCATGGGGTTTGTGGTGATAATACTAAGTGCCTGTAGTTTGCAGTGATCTATTAGAGCAGCCAATGTTGCCAGCTCATTAGACACTTAAAGAAGCCTTTGATTACCATCTACTAGAACATTTATGAAGCCAAGTGTGGTATTTTAATAAACACACTGTTAGGTGCTGATCTAAAGCACGGGAGTCAGCATTTCCATATTCTTACCATTCCCTTAGTGCTCTTCTTCTCTCATTATTCATAAAAATATAATAGAATATTATGAATTATAGCTACCCCCATTGTGTAGAATACTAGAACTTGGTAATTCAATCTATACTTCTTTTTAGTTTTGTGGCCTTTTAGATTATTCCATTGGGGTTATTTATACTAAAATACTGCTTTGCAAAGTGAAATGCTGGTTTCACTGAGCCTACAGCAAGTAAAGAAGGGAAAGGTTGCTGCCTCTTAACGGCTACAGTCAGCCCTTTCACGTCTGGGATATGGGATTCTTGAGTCTAACAAACCACAGATTTAAAGTCTATGGGAAATCATGTCTGTATCTGACACACACAGTTCCTTTTCCTTGTCTCTATTATCTGACAAGACAATTCCCATAGAACATATGTTCTACTAAATAAATGACCAAGACATTGTTTACTGCTTAAACCATATGAGAGATTGTGTGTGTACTTTGGTATGCACACGTATTAGGTCACTTTACCTATGAGGTTTGTGTAGCCACAGATTTTAGTATCCAAAGATCCTGCTTCCTGGGTCTTATAGAGACTGAGAGATGACAGAGCAGTAGGAACAGAACACATTGTCCATCAAGTCCAAGAATGCACTGACATGACCAAGGAGGACCGAGCTGGGCGGGAAGTGGGTACCTTGAGAATGGACAGCTTGAGTGTGGAAAGTTCGTCCTCCTTAATCCAGGTGCTGGAAGCTTAGTCTTCAGCACTCCCATGAAGAGGAGGTGAGAAGTTAGTGTGTGTATTGGGGGCAAACTGGTGGAAGGATATCAGGTCACTAGAAGTATGTCTTTAAAGGGGATGTTGGAGCTACGACTCAACAGTTGTAAAATGCCATGCGCCACGGCCATGGTGAATCGTGCTGCCACAGCCTCCTGTAGAACAGGGCCACATCACAATGCACCACAGAACCCTCTGTGACCGTGAGCACAAATGTGTCTTCTCTTAAAGTTGCTCTTTCCCCAGTGTTTTGTCAGAGCCAGGGGAAGTTGACACACACAGATAGTTCAGGACGCACAGTGTGGTAGTTCATGGGCACAATACTTTGCTTCTTGACTCCTACAAGCTACCTCATACTGGCTTGTTTCATACATTGATTGATTGATTGATTGATTGATTGATTGATTGGATCATGAAAGTGACATGCCAACATAAACTCGTCTAGAGGCATTTGGTTGATTGGGATATAGATCTGTCTTGTTCTTCAGTCGCTCTTGTGCCATCTCTCAGCAGCTGGGACTAAGTTGGGGCTCAGGGCTTTCAAGGCTTAATGCTTCCTCAGTCTCAATCAGAGCAAGGGTGAGGGGTGTGTGTGTGTGGTGTGTGTGTGTGTGTGTGTGTGTGTGTGTGTGTGTGTGTGTGTGTGCGTGTGTGTATGCATGCGCCTGCACGTAAGCGTGCACACATACACACAAAACACTCATTTTCCCTCGAGTTCTCTTGCAATTGGATCCTTAGGACACAGTTGGAGTTTATTTAGAGTGGTGGTGACAAGCCTGGCTCCTCTATTCCACTGTCCGCTTATTCTTGCATCCTAGAACACACAGAAGTAATTCAGAACCTGCTCACCCACATTACACTTCAGACCTGGAGTTCAACACTCATTTACACTCCTGCCTTGAGCATGAGGTTATATGGTTACAAGGGCTTGGTCTCAGGACGCCCTTCCCCACGCTACCCATATCTGCAGAAGCTCAGGGCACTTTTGTGAATGCCGTGGTATTTGCGTGTCACCTGTGCATAAGTGTGTATCTTGTATATTCCTCGGGTCACCCCTGAGGAAATGCCTTTTAAATTCTTTACTCGTTCTTTTCCTAGTGGACCCACATTTCTACATAATAGTCATGTGTTTTGAGTTTGGGATATTGTGTAATAATATTCTGCTACATGAGATGCTGCACCCCTAAGCCACCGCCGTGAATGTCACACAAGCAGTTGTTCTGCATTGTTCAGGGAATATGACAAAAAGTGTTTGTGCGTGTGTGCAATCTAGACATTTGTTTAAAGTACAAATAATTTGAAAGTAAAATATGAATAATTCCACTGGTTCCCCTTTCCCTCCCCCACCATTCTCATTCACACTCCCTCGCCCTCTCTTAAATTCATGACCTCTGCTATAATTTATGATGTGTGTCTGGGGAGATGTGTTTATATAAATATTTATATATAAATACATAAATGTATTTCCAAAATATGTAAATATAACCTTCCAAGTCTGTATAATGTTACTTGTGTGTGTATTTTATATATATACAAATATATACAATATATACAAAATATATATAAATATATTATATATATTATATATATTACATATATATTTATATACATATAAAATTTTAGGGAAGACCATGTTCCTCCTCTCTCATCTCAGCATTCCTTAGTTTCCTATAATCCTTCTATCTAGGGATGAGACTCCACGAGCTTTCCCCCTTCTATCCAGCATGTCTATTGGTCTCATCATTGTTCAGGTCTTCTTTAGGTAGCCATTTGATGGGGCTGGAAGGGATATAAGAGGAAAGGGGAACCCTCATTCTAATGGTAGGGTTGCAAACTGAAGCCACTATGGAAATCAGGGTGGAGAATTCTCTGAAAGCTAAAAATATATCAACCATATGACCCAGCTATATGACTCCTTGGCATATGCCCAATGGACTTGGCATCCTTCTCCACGGATACTCCCTCAGCCATGTTCACTGCTGCTCTATTTTCTAATAGCTAGAGAATGGAAACAGCCTGCTGTCCTACAGCTGACAAATGGATAATGAAAAATATGCCACATACACACTGTTTAGCTATAAGGGAAAATGAAATCATGAACCTTGCAGGTAATTAGAATTAGAATAGATCATCTTGAGTAGGGTAACTGAGACTCAGAAATACAGATATTACATGGTCTCTTATCAGAAGCCCCTAGCTCTAAATCTTCAGATGTGAGTACAAGGCCTGGAATACAGAAACCAGGAAAGGAAAATGTGCTCATTGATGGGGTCTTATGGGTGTCAGGAAATAGTAAAAAGGCGAATAGCTGGGTACAAACAATCTGACCAGGAAAATGGAAAATGGGATTATTTAGGAAAGAGTGATATAAATATAGAAGAAGCAGGGAAGAGGCAAAATAACGATATTAATATCTTAAAAACTCATCAGCAATCACATTATTACCTATTTATTTTGTAAACAAAATTATGTAATTCTACATATAAATATATATAGTTTCAATGAACTTTTTTTCATCTAGGCTGATAATACTCCCCCCAAGAGACAAAGAGATAGTTTTTGGCCTTCTTTTTAAAAACTCTGTTTAGTTCCCAGGCCACTTTTTGAAATGGGTCAAAAGATTTACTTTTACTTATGTGTTATTTGTGTATATTGTGTATGGTGTGTGTCTCCTATGTGGGTGTCCAGAGTCCAGAAATGGGCATTAGGGCAACTGGAGCTGAAGTTACAAGTGATTGTGAGCTACCTGATGTAGGTGCTGGGAACTAAATGCGACCCTTCTAGAAGAACAGTGAGCTGTCTGAACTGCTGAGCTCTCTCTACCTCTCCAAGACTTGTCTTTTAATTGGGGGAATTGAAATTATTAGTATTCAATATGAGTGAAAAAATAGTAATTTTTATTCTTTGATGATTACATAGTGTTTGGTGTTTTTGTATTTCTTGTTTACTTGTCTAATGGCCTAGCATGGTTTGTTCTTCTGTAGCCCTGTGGATACATTTTTTTCCAGGGTTAAGAATTTAAATATCTATATGTATACATACTCATATGTAACAATAATTAAAGAAATAGAAGCTATGAATTTCAGAGAGAGTGAGAAGAAGAAACTACAAGGGACATGGTAAAAAGACAAAGGTATTTTTCCCAATCTGAAGGTGCCATTTTGTCCTATCGACAGTGTCCTTTCCCTTGCAGAAACTTTTCGGTTTCATGAGGTCCCATTTACCAATTGTTTATCTTAGAGTCTGAGCCATTGGTGTTCTGGTCAGGAAATTTCCTCCTATGTCAAAGTGTTGAGGCTATTTCCCATTTTCTCTTTTATTAGATTCAGTGTATCTGGTTTTATGTCGAGGTTCTTGATCCACTTGGACTTGAGCTTTGTGCAGGGTGACAAATATGGATCAATTTGCATTCTTCTACATGCACACCAGCACCTTTTGTTGACCATGCTTTCTTTTTCCACTATATGGTTTTGGCTTCTTTGTCAAAGATCAAGTAAGTGTTCATAGGTGTATGGATTTATTGCTGGGTCTTCAATTCCATTCTGTTGATTGACCTATCTGTCTCTGTACCAATACCATGTGGTTTTTATCACTATAGGTCTTTAGTATACAGATTGCAGGGGTAGGTGGACCTCTAGAAAGTCCAGAGACCTGGGATGGGGAGGCTCTCAGGACTCAATGTGGATGACCTTAACCAAAATACTCAATAGTGGGGATATGGAACCTGAAGAGACCACCTCCAGTAGTTAGATGTGACCCCCAGTGGAGGGATGTGGGCGTCAACCTACCTTCAAATTTTTCCACCCAAAATTGTTCTTGTCTAAACAAAATTCAGGGACAAAAATGTAGCAGATACTGAACGATTGGCCAACCAGTGATCTATCCCAAGAGCAAGCACCAAATCCTGACACTATTACTGATGCCAGGTTGTCCTTGCAGGCAGGAGCCTAGCATGGCTGTATTCTGAGAGGCTCTACCAATGGCTGACTGAGACAGAAGCAGATACAGCCAAGCATTGGGCTGAGGTCAGGGATCCCAATGGAAGAGTTAGGGGAAGAAGTTAAGGAACTGAGTAGGATGGCAACCCCATAGAAAGACCAACAGTATCAACTAACCCAGATCCCTGGGAGCTCCACCAACCAAAGAGCATGAACAGGCCCCTGGCACATATGTAGCATAGGACTGCCTTGTCTGACCTCAGTGGGAGAGGATGCACTTAATCTTGTAGAGACTTGATGGCACAGGGAGGGGGGATGCCTCAGGGGCACCCTTTCAGAGGCAAAGGCAAAGGGGATAGGGATGGGGGAAGAACTCTCAAGGGCAGAGTGAGAAGGGTGCAACATTTGGAAATTTAAATAAAGAAAAATTAATATTAAAAGGGAAGAGAAGACATCCTTCCTACCAAACTTAGTCAGACTCTGGAAAGTAGGTTGAATACCAACTATTCCTTAATGTGGACATAATAATCTCACTGTGTATTTAATAAAACATCAGTCTTCATTCACTAATCCCACAGTCTATGTTATGCTGTATTATCACAAGTTAATGAGCACTGGTGCATGTTAAATTATAGACCAGTGTCCAATTCGTTTGTAGCAGTGCAAGGCTCCCTTTATGATGTACTTTAAAAAAAATCAAATTAGTATTAAAATTAAAAAACAAAAACGAAAGAGGAAGAGAGGAGGTAGACATAATAATTCTTATGTTCTTAAAATTTAAAAACTTTATTATGGAGAATTTGCAGTAAAAGTCATCGCACAGCAAATAATATTTCTATGGCGCTGGATTATCGGTCGTGCATTAATTTAGACTGTGTTTACCACGAGACGCTTTTCCTTATGCATTAATCATCACGAATGAGTTTGCAGGACATCGTAATCTGGGTTAGCAGTTGATGTCTTTCAGATTTGGAGTAGAGAATTCTGTGCTCCTCAGAGCTTTAGGTTTTCTGTTGAAAAAGCCAATACAACTCAAATGGATTTGTCTTCACACGTAACCTAGTGCTTCCTTGTTGAAGCTTGGTTTTGGTTTTCGTGTTCTCTGTGCTTCTTCCTATGTTGACTGTAATGTGGTGTTTGGAAGTTCTGCTTTTATTTTTTTTGTCTGATGTTCTAAATACTTCTGGAAGCTGAACGGCCATCTTTTTTCTTAGATCTGGGAGATGCTTTTACACCTTTAGCTTCCGGTTGTTCTTCTGTTGCCCTGATTTACAAGTTTGGCCTTTTAATATTGTCTCATAGTTCTTGAAGGTTACAGACTCAGCTTCTTGTTTCTTTTATTTATGTAGATGGCTGAATCTTCTGAACGTTCTAATTCACCTGTCTCCAATCTCTTTCCGATGCTTTTTTTGACTGTGTGCTTTACTTGGATGGATGAAATTTTTCCTTCCAAAATTTCAATTTTATATTTTTCAGTATTTTTAACCTTCTTGAATTTCACTTTCATATCCTGTGCTGATCCCCTTACTACACTTAGCTTTTTATGTGTACTTTCTTTGAATTTATTTGAAAGTTTATTTATATCCTCCTTGATTTAATTGAACGATTTTATAATTACTGTTTTGAACTCTTTGGAATTTCATCTAATTCATTCACATTGGAGTCTATTCCTGTGGAGTTAATTTTTTGAGGGGTCACAAGTAATCGGGTTTTTTTCCTTGTTTGTTATATATCTGCATTGCTTCTTGAGCACTGGCACTCGTCTAAGTTACAGTTGCATTACACTTGTCATATCCGAGTGGGACTGGGACATTGTAGTAGGATCAAAACCACAGTCTGGTAGCTGAGTTCATGCTCCACATGGTTGGAGTTCAGCGCCTGACCCCATATACAACTTTAAGAAAATAATATTAGTTATGGAAGCAATGACAGCAACTGGGTAGGCCCAGTATGCAATGTGATAGCTGGTTAAAAGCAATCACCTCTTTAACCTTATAACTATTGAGATAAAGGGGAAAGGATAATATATATGCTTTGGACTTGGATATTGCTTATTAAAGTCAGGAAAGGAAAGGAAGTAGGGTGAGTGAAGTCTGGGGTATTAAATCAACTGAGAAAAATATTGAGGAAGAAAAAGTAGACGAAAACAGCAAGTTGGGATTCTGTTTGGATACACATATTTCAAATATAATTGAAGCCCTGGAAGGTTATATTCAGGAAATAAAAACAGGAGGGGCAAATGAGATAGGAATGAAGGGAAAAGATGTAAGTTGTATGTACAAAAAATAGTAGAGTGTAAACAATAGAGTAGGTACAGAAATATGAACAGTATCAGTGAACAATATAAAAGGTAGAACTAGATCCTTCATTAGAAGCCTTTTAGGAAAGAGGAATTAAAGTAAAAAAAAAGTAATGGAAAATATGAAATGAAAAAGAGCAATGTATAAAATGAGATGCCCCTGCTCTGATTCCCTTGATTTGTATATAAGAGTTATTTTATGTCTGGGCATAGAGGGCTAATATCTAATATATACAAAGAACTCAAGGAGTTAGACTTCAGAGAACCAAATAACCCTATTAAAAATGGGGTAGAGAGCTAAACAAAGAATTCTCAACTGAGGAATATCAAATGTCTCAGAAGCACCTAAAGAAATGTTCAACATCCTTAGTTATCAGGGAAATTCAATTTAAAGCAACCCTGAGATTCCACCTCACACCAATCAAAATGGCTAAGATCAAAAACTCAAGTGACAGCAGATTCTGGTGAGGATGTGGAGAAAAAGGACCACTCCTCTATTGTTGGTGGGATTGCAGACTGGTATAACCACTCTGGAAATCAGTCCGGAGGTTCCTCAGAAAATTGGATGTGAGGACTCAGCATACATCGAAAAGATCCTCCAACATAACAAGGACACATACTCCACTATGTTCATAGCAGCCTTATTTATAAAAGCCAGAAGCTGGAAAGAATCCAGATGTCCCTAAACAGAGGAATGGATACAGAAAATGTGTTACATCTACACAATGGAGTACTACTCAACTATTAAAAACAATGACTTTATGAAATTCATAGGCAAATGGATGGAACTGGAAAATATCATTCTGAGTGAGGTAACCCAATCCCTTAAAAACACACATGGTATGAACTAACTAATAAGTGGATATTAGCCCAAAAGCTCAGAATACCCAGGATTCACTGACTACATGAAACTCAAAAAGTAGGATGACCAAAGTGCAGATGCTTCAGTCCCTCTTAGAAGGGGAACAAAAAACTCACAGGAGGAAATACAGGGACAAAGAGTGGAGCTGGGACTGAAGGAAACGTCATCTAGAGACTGCCCATCCCATATCGAGGCACCAAACCTAATCATTATTGCTGATGCCAAAAAGTGTTTGCTG
The DNA here is from genome assembly GCF_021556685.1 of Rattus norvegicus. Lineage (NCBI taxonomy): Eukaryota > Metazoa > Chordata > Mammalia > Rodentia > Muridae > Rattus > Rattus norvegicus. The sequence goes on from NC_141547.1 coordinate 91,170,661, forward strand.
ACAGGAGACTGATATGGATGTCTCCTGTGAGTCTTTGCCAGAGTCTTACCAATAATGATGAGGATGCTTGCAGCTAACCATTGGACTGAGCATGGGGAGCCCAATGGATGAGTTAGAGAAAGGACTGAAGGAGCTGAAGTCGTTTGCAACCACATAGGAAGAACAACAATATCAACCAACCAGACCCCTCCCCCGAGCTCCCTGGGACAAAACCACCAACCAAAGAGTATGCCTGGAAGGACCCAGGGCTCCAGCTGCATATGTAGCAGAGGATGGCATTGTCTGGCATCAATAGGAGGAGAAGCACTTGTCCTGTGAATGCTTGTTTCCCCAGTGTAAGGGAAGGCCAGGGTGTTGAGATGAGAGTGGGTGTGTGAGAGTGGGAGCATCTTCATAGAAGCAGGGGAAGGGGGAGGGAGGATAGGAGAGGGGGGGAAAGGGATAACATTTGAAATGTAAATACATAAAATATCCAAAAACCCTAATAATTAAAAACAAAGAGAGAATTCTTATCAATGCTAAGAACTTTTGGCTGGGTTATTTATGGTCTTCCAGTTCTAAATCATGTCTTTTACAAATAGAGAAATCTTATGAATTCATTTGTTTATTTTTATAAAAGAACTTATTTTCTATTTTATTTTCTGTGCCCCTTGCCCAAGAGCATGTTTGTGTACTATATGCATGTAGGCCTGTAGAAAACAAAATCATTGTTAGATCCCTGGAACTAGAGTTACTAGACGTTGAAACCCTTTTGAAATGGGTTCTGGATCCAATTTGGATCATCTACAAGAGCAGCACTTAACCATTTAACCCTCTCAGTAGCTCTGACTTCTTTCTGTCTTATTTGTAACCCTCCATTTCTTTTTCTTGCTTTATTGCTTTATCCAAGACTATGTTGAATAGGACTGGAGATTGTAGACACTCTGGTGTTGTTTGTGATTGTAGAGGCAGCATGGTCAGTTTTCATTTTTTTCGTTTACTATGGTTTTCTACAGATTTTCTTATGTTGAGGTATGATCTCTCTTCTCATAATTTCTTCAAGGCTTTGATCACTACGGGATATTGTTGAAGGTCATTTCTGTGTTTATTGAGTTGAACACATTATTTCTGACCTTACGTCTGTTATTTGACTGCAGTGCATTTGTTGATTCAGATACCATGAACTATCCTTTCATTTTTGGAATAAAGTCACCTTCAAATGGTTTAAGGCACAGTCTTTATTTCCATACACCATTGAAATATTTATTAATGTTCTTCGCTCTCATTTTTAATTTATCAATAATGCCATATGATTATCAGTACCTTAGAGTTTTCTTCGTGCTTTACTTTCCCAGTACCCTCGTGTAGCCCTGTTGGACTCTTGAACTTTCCTGGAATTCACTTTGCCCCTTAACTTGTGGAAGACGTTAGACCAGTGGTTTTGACGTGGCTTCTTGGCTTCTTTTTCTTTTCTTTGTGTCCTGGGACTACCACTACACCTTTAAAAAACATGTGTGGTACAGCGTAGGGAAAATACAAGTGAGTCCTGTAGAGTTCCCTCACTTCACCTGTCCTCAGTTAGCGTCCAAACGTGTTGCCTGGTAGAGATCCCCAGACTCTATCCCCAGGCAGGTACATTTGAGACTGTGGTCTCTTGTGTCCTCTAATAACTAGTGAATAGAATTTCCTTTACGAAACTTATTGTTTCTGTGGTCGGTATACTACTTGGTGAGAAAAAGTAACTGACTTAATAACAGGGATATTCTGTATGTTGTAAAACACCACTCTAAACTTTTCCTGATTTTTCTCGTTTACTTCTTTTTAAACAGGGAAATAGAGAGGGTACTGCTAAACCACAGGGTGTTTGGAGATTTTTTCCAGTTATTGTTCTATTTTCAAATTTTTCCATCCTATTTCTGACATGGTCAAAGAAATCGTTTCAGAGCCATCTTAGACCTTCTAGTTGTACCATTACTCTGTCATTATTGCTTTACGTACTTTGGGTGCTATTAGATTATATTTTCGTAAGTGTTTTTTTATTCTTTGTTAAGATTTGTTTTTATTTTTAATTATGCATATGTATGTGTCTCCGTGGCTGTGTTCCTGCAAGTGCTGTTGCCTGAGGAGACCTCAGATCTCCCAGAGGTGGAGTTAGAGACTACCGTGAGTCACTTGAGGTGAGTGGTAGGAGTTGAACCCCCATCCTCTGTAAGAGCACTGTACTAACCACTGAACCATCTCTTCAGAGCCTTCTCTTTGATGGCTGAGCAAAGATGGATACAGCACATCCAGCGTGTAGCACTTAGGTAGTCACACTTCTTTCTTTGCCTTCTGTTTACTCAAGGTGCCCTCATCATCTTATTCTGAACTTTTGTTATCTTCACAACAGAAATGTCTTCTAATACCGTAGGTGTTCAACAGTCAATTTGATAACTTATTATTAAACTGACAACACTCGTTATGCTTGTATTTGCTATAGTTAATAACACATTATGATGAGCTGCTAGTAATTATCTGCAGCTTAGTACTGGATACTTAGGCCTCCAAACGTAAGTAGCATCTGTACATCTGTTCAGCTTGGTCTTTACATGGGACCCCCAACAATTGGGTTGCCTGCCTTTGGATCTCTTTTTCCCTGGTCCTGTCTTACTCCTACATCCACATTCATTCTCTTCTGTCTTTGGAGTAGTCATATCATTGCTTCTCTCTTGGTGATTTTGAATGTCTCAGTGAATTCTGTGACTCTTCTTAGGTACTTTTCCTGGCTCTAAAGTGCAGGTACCTTTTGTTTTGGTTTCTTTATTTGTTTGTGTTCATGCTTTTTAACATCAAAATGTATATGTCAGATTTTATTTTAAGAACTCATCTCTTACTCAGATACAAACATCTCAACCAGGTGTAGTGATGCACACTTGTGGTCTCAGCACTTGGGAAGTGGTGGTGGAGAGTCGAGTCTAGAGCTAAACACACAATGACTATGAAACCACCCGAGGACATAGGAGACACCGTGTAAAAGCAAGCCAAAGCAAAATAAGAAAGTATGGCAAACTGACTTAGGCCTACCCATTCATTTCCCTACATCTTATTAATGGTATCTCAGTGATAAATGTTCCGTGTATTACTGAATAAGTCTATATTCATTTCTATGTGTTAGGCTGTTACCCACTCACACAGTGTTTTCTTCCTGTATCTCCGTGCTGCCATGGAAATCAATTTCTGCCTGTGCTTCTGTGTTTCCTGGAGGGCACATTGTTTCACGTTGGATCATTGGTAGGAAGTTTTTTTCCAGTGTTTTTTTTAAACCTTCCTTATCTCTTGTTTTCCATAGTTTTACTAAAAATTCATCTCTCAGACCCTTAGCTGCTTCCTAAAGCCAGTGTGTTTATTTCCTCTGGATGGTGGGATGGTTTGTTCTGATGCCTTAGCAATGGTTTCTGTCTTTGCAAGATTTTCTCTTTGACTATGAGGCATGAGTTTCTGTGTGCGTGTGACTTTCTGTGTTTATGGTGTTTAGAATTTCGCGTGTTTCTTTTTTCATTAATTAATTATTTATCCGTTTTACATACTGTTCGGTCTCCCTGCCTCCTCTCCTCCCAGTCCCACCATCACACCCCTCTTCCCATCCCTCCCTCCCCTTCTCCTCAGAAAAGTGGAGGCCCAATGTGGGTACCAGGACCCTTACTCCCAAACAAGTGGCACCAGGACTAAGGTAGCCCAGCTCGGGATCCAAAGGCAGGCAACCCAATTGTTGGGGGTCCCATGTAAAGACCAAGCTGTACATCTTCTACTTATCTTTGGAGGCCTAGGTCCACCCCATCCATGCTCGTTGGTTGGTGGTTCGATCTCTGGGAGCCTCCATGGGTCCAGGTTAATTTACTATGTAGACCTTCATGTGGTGTCCTTGACCTCTCTGGCTTCCTCAATCTTTACTTTTCCACAAGACTGCTGAAGCTTTGCTTGATTTTATCTGTCAGTTTCAGAAAATTATTGCTGGTAGCTCTTTTAGTCTTCTGACCGAGTAGTTCTTTTGTTTCTCTCCAGATTTTCAGGAATACATAGACCAAAATCTATTCTTATGTGCCTCATGTCTTGCAAGTATTCTCTTTTTTAGTTAATTAATTTACATACCATATGCTGCCCTTGCCTTCCCGGTCCTCCTTCACTGACTTCCTCCTCCTAACCCTCCTCCCCTTCACCTTTGAGAGGGTAACCCCCTGGGTATCTGTCCACATTGGCACATCAAGTCTCTGCAGGATTAGAGTCATCCTCTCCCACTGAGGCCTTATCAGGCAGCCCTCTGATAAATATGTGCCAGGTACCTCAGACCAGCCCATGTATATTCTTTGGTTGGTGGCTCAATCCCTGGGAGCTCCCAGGGGTCTAGGCTAGTAGACATTGTTGGTCTTCCAATGGGTTTGCCAATTGCAAGACCCTCCAGGGCCTTCAATTTTTTCCCCTAACTCTTCTATAGGGGTCCCCGACTTCCATCCAATGTTTGGCTTTGAGTATCTTTATCTGTCTCCGTTAGCTACCGGGCAGAGCCTCACAGAGGACAGCTATGCTAGTTCCTGTCTACAAGCAGAACATAGCATCACTAATAGTATCAGCGATTAGAGCCTGCCCACAGATGGATGGGTCTTACAGAATCAAAGACCCAGAAATAAACCCCCATACCTATGGACACTTGATTTTGGACAAACCATACAGTGGAAAAAAGAAAGCATCTTCAACAAATGGTTCTGTTCTAACTGGCAGTCGGCATGTAGAAGAACACAAATTGATCCATATTTATTGCCCTGCACAAGGCTCAGGTCCAGGTTGGATCAAGGACCTCAACATAAAACCAGATACTTTGAATCTAATAGAAGAAAAAGTTGGAGAGTACCTAAAAAACATTGGCACAGGAGAAAATTTCCTGAAGAGATCGCCAGTGTCGCAGGCTCTAAGATCAACAGTTGACAAATGGGACCTCATGAAACTGAAAAGCTGTAAGGCAAAGGTCACTGTCAGTAGGACAAAACCACAGCATGGAGATTGGGAAAAGATCTTCATCTGACAGAAGGCTAATATCCAAAATATATAAAGAACTCAAGAAGTCACACACCAACAAACCAAATAACCAAATTAAAAAATGAGGTACAGATCTTCATTAACCTTACATCTGATAACGGGTTAATATCCAAAATATACAAAGAACTCTTGCAAGTATTTTCAACTCATTGCATTTTTCCCCTTGTTTATCCTGAAGCCATCTCTTGGTCTGCCTTGAGTTTCAAGTGTTTCCGTCTTGTATGAATGTGACATTTAACTCTACTAAAATGTAAAGAATTTCTATTTTACTGATCTTCATCATTGTCCTATTAAGAACGTTTTGTCTGTACTTTTAATTACAGTCCTTATTTTTAATTCCATGCGCTCAGCTCTTTAGTGTTGCTCACGGTTTTGATCAAATATTAGACTCCATTTACGGAAGGTTGTCGAGCAGGCAGATGTGGTGGTGCACACCTGAAACTCCCAGATTTGAGAGGCTGAGGAAGGAGGATTGTATATGCAATCTAGTCTGGGCTACAGAATGAGACCCTATCTAATAATAACCATTCAAATAGGAACAACAGTAATAAAGACAGTTTCTGAGGCTCTGAAAGCAGTCACCCTCAGTAAGGGAACGTATACTGCTTTCTAGTTCATAGATAATATGAGAGATCACTTTGAAATTGCCTTTTTCTATATTGACCCAACCCTAGTAACTCTCCCTGAGTTTTGTGGAAATCCTAGAAATAAAACAGCAGTCCTCTTTCTTCTTGGCCAGGAATATCTGATAACCCCCCACCCCCGGCACCACAGGACCTTGCACAGCATTAGAAGCTATTGTTTGGTATTATCTCCCTTTCAAAATGCATAGCTTAGATGCTGGTGAAAATTACAGTTAGAATGTCAGGATCATTTTTAAAAAACAAAAGAACATAGCAACAAAATGACTCCTGGCGACTGTCTGCTACACTCATGGATCAGTGCCTTGCTCCTCTATCATCAAGAGAAGTTTCTTCCTGCAGTAGATAGCAGCAAATAGACAACCCACAACTAGACTGAGGGCAGAGAGTGAGAGATCTTGGAATACTCAGTCCTAAATGGAATGTCTCCATGATTTTCTCACCTTCGGACTCGGGAACCTCTACAGAAGAGGAGGCAAAATGAGTGGAAGATACAGACAGAATGGAGCCTATCAAGGAAACGAGGCCCTTTAGACAGCAGGACTGATGCACATATGAACCTAGAAAGACTGTGGCAGCATTCCCAGATCCTGCATAGCTCTAGGACCCCCCCCACCCATATACATATAATGTCAAATGTATGATATATGATATGATATGCCTGTTTGTTTTCTGATTAGAGAAAGAAAGGGTATGGATTTGAGTAAAGGAGGGCTGAGGAGGAATCTGGGAGAGGAGAAACCCTAATCAATATATATTGTATAATTTAAAAAAAATCCCTAATCTAGCAACTTGCTCCCTAAAGTCAAATGGGCATGGAGCAACCTCTAGGACACACTTGTTTGCTTGTTGCTTTTGTTTGCTTGAGATTCACCGTCCTCTTTCCCCAGTTTCCTGGGTGAGTGCTAGGCTGTCAGAGGTATACCATCTTGGTTGTTTTAGAATGCCATTGTTTTTGATAATTTTTGAAAATTAATTTACCCATTTCACACAAACCATACATACATGCAACACATTCTCCTTACCCTCCCCCTCTACCTACATTTATCCCCTTCCCATTCTCACCAAATCTCCATTCCAATCTCATGCTTTTTGTTTTTACTTTGTGACCCATGGGGTTTAAACAGGGCCACCCCATAGGCAGGAGTCAAAGCTATCCACTGGAGCATGAGAAACATGCCAGTGGCCACATCTCTGGAGGATAATGACTTCCTGTCCACCAGCGGCCCTCCACTGCCATTAGCTCCTCAGGGCAAGAAGGGACACCATGAATCCATGCCCAGCTAGGCAGGTAGCCTGACTGTTGTGAATTCGTTAGTGCCATAACCACGAAGAATTCTGGTTTTTGTTAAGACTTTACCCTGAACTGAGAGGGAGCTGCTGTGTCAAAGGATGCTCACACCAATATTTTTTTTTCTTGTTACAAAGATACGGATCCTTCAAATCTCTTTTGTTTTTCTCCAGAACTATGGCTGTTCTCTAACAGTGCTGTACATGGTGGGTAGTAGGCTTTAATCCAGATAGACAAAGAGAGGTGTGCTTCAAATGAATTTTGCATAGCAAGTCTCTGGTGTTACTGTTGGAAGTCAGTGTCATTTTTAATTATTTTTTAATGAACACATTTTAACTGAGTGTTTCTAATATTTTCATATAATATAATATAATATAATATATAGTTCTAACAACTTTTGGGAGGAAAATGACCAAGTCTCTAACTATGTGATATGTCTGTTTGTTCCCTTCAGTGGCATCAAGAATTAAAATGCATAATATATATATATATATATATATACATAGATATACATACATATATGGAGGGGCAAGATGAAAGGGGCTCAATTCAATTCAAAGAAATAGACATCATATGTATGTATGTATGTATATGTATACACATACATATATACACACATACATATACATACACACATACATATGATGTCTATTCCTTTGAATTGAGCCCTTTCGTTCCTGCTCCTCCTTGTCTCCTTCTAGTACCTTGTTTTAAATCCACAGTACAGACATAGTCACTGCTTGGTTTCCATGACTAAGACCTGTGTGGCATAGATTCCCATCTTTTTTACTTTTAATATACCTGGATCTCCATCCTCAGGATATGTCTTATATAGTTAATATTTATCTACAGCTTTTCTCCCTGGGTTGATAGATGTGTAATTGATAAAACCGTCATGTGAGGGTTTGATATGTGAGTGCCTAGTAAGGTGATAAGGTGAAGTGATAGTGTTATCGGAACTTTAAGCTTGTGGACAACTTCTGACTGTGAAAACTAATTTTTGGGTCATCACCTGGACGTGTTGAACTGGAATATTATAGTGATTCTAGTTAATGCAACAGTTTAAAAACAGTGTTGAGAAAGTCGACAACAGATTTGAGGAGGTCAACAATAGATGTGCTTAGGACATCGCAATCTCCTTTTAAGCATGTAACGTCATTTGTGATATGAGATGTTCAGTACTGGAATTTGTTGTTTTTCTCCTGCTCTCTATGCTCCTGATTTTACTTCCAGATGTTATAAAGCCTGGAAGATATTGCTGTGCTTTGCTTGAAATGGTTTATTAACTATTAAATTGTGTGTGGGGGGGGGGGGAGGGGGGAGGGGGAGATGGTAATGAAATCTAGAAATTTACACACAGCTGTACATTTTATTGTTCAATACTAAATGTGGACGGCAGGCAGTGAAAGGTACCCTGATTTCTGGTTGAGACAGGTCGAATCCCCGGGAGACCCTAAAAGGGATGGCAGGTGCATTCTCAGCCTCCCAGATCAGAGCCTCATGTAGCTGTGCCCCCTCTCCCCCACAAACCCCTGTAGAGAGGTTTGAGACAAACCAGTCATGTAGAGTAATGCCCCAAGGCTGTCCTCCACAGGTGAGGATGTGACCACAGGTTACATAAGCCCAACACAGATCAGTCACAGAGGACAACGCCCCAAACTCCTCTTCCACGGGTGACCTGTGGTCACGTAGGCTCAAGACAGATCCGTCATAGAAACAGGACCACACCCTCGAATATATAGACGAGGTCTCCCCAAGCTCTCAGGCCAAACCAATAGGAAGTACCTGCTGTCAGACACTGACCTATCCAAAAAGCTGTCTATAAGTGCCGTGTTCAGAGTTAAAGGTGTGGAGGAATTATTTTATCATCTGAGAGCTTGTGTCATAAGAGCTGTAACACTGCTGCTTGTGGAAGGAATCTGCTCTCCCGAAATAATCGCTTCCAGTACGATCCTCCCCTGCACCTCTCACTGGCTAGTCAGTCTCCTGCTGGCTCAGCCCAGCCCGAGCAACCCAAGCAGCAGTCGCACAAAGGAGAAGCCACAACTGGGGGCAGCAAAGCTGTTCCCCTTCCCTGCCCGAGTTCTCTTCCCCCTCACCTGAACCCATGCACCTAGCCAGGCCAGAGATCGAGGTGGAAAGAGCCCCAGGACATCAGAGCCCTACTACTAAAGACTTTTATTTTGTTTGTTTTGTTTTGTTTGTATGTTTTCAGAAAAGGTCTAGCCAGTAGCCCAGCCCTGGCTTCATACCCACAATGCTCTTGGCTCAGGCCCTTAAGTGCTAGGATTCAAAAGAAAAAAAATCGGTATAATGAAACTGTAAAGTGTCCAGAATCAATATTTAAGATGATCAGACTTTCCACCTCCTACATTTTCATTGTGTCTGAAGATTTTTCCCTTCAGCACAATGTGAAGCTCCAAGGGAGAAGATCCGGTTTTGTTTACCACCTTTATTTTCCCTTCAAGCCTTAAACACATTTTCATTAAATTGTGTCTTCTAGGCTGATAGCTTTCTTTCTCTTTAAATATTTAAAGATGATAATAATTCATCTTCTGACCTACTTAGCTACCGTCTTACCTGTTGCTGTGGTAAAATACTATAACAAATGCAGCTGTAAGAGAGAAATGGTTTATTGGGGCCATGGTTTTAGGGTGTAGCCCATCCCTGTGGGATTCAAGGAAGGAACCAGAAGTAGCTTGTCACCTTGGCCATCAAGAGCAGAGAGAGACTGAAGGTTCACTTACTGCTCAGCTCAACTAGTATAGTCAAGGGCCCAACCTGTGGAATACCACGGCCACTGGGTCACCCCAGATCACTTAGGGTCATCCAGACAGTCCCTACACACATGCCTACTGGATGACATTATCTAGACAGCCTCACTGAGAGGCTTCCTATGTCATTCTACATTGTGCTAAGTTAACAATTTAAGCCATCACAACTGACAAGAAATCTGTACTAATTATGTACTATTTGTCACTGTCTATACGCTTCTATTTTCTGGTTAGTTATAAGGGTTGTTTCTGTTGTTGTTTTTGTTTGCTGGGTTAATTTACTGTCACGAAAAGCTGTCCATGATGTGTAGGGCTTGAGGCCCCCAAAGCTGGAGCTCTCAGACAATAGGTGATCTTGTTCTCAGGGAGCTTCTTCTCTAGGGAGACTCTGTTGTGCTCTGAGGGCCTCTGGTAGACTCAGACCCACTCAGCCCACCCAAGGTAGTTCCTTTACTAAGCATTATCAGAAGTCCTGAGGTTTTTATATTAATGGTTTCAAGAGGTATGTGTGTTCATCTGGGTTTTAGTATCATTTACTTGGACCCATGGCATCTACTATTAAACCGAGAGAATTTGGACAATACTTTCTTCAAGGTTCTTTTTGTATTCCTTTTTATTTTTCATCTTTCTTAAAATTCTAAAGATACATCCACGAATAGATCATTTGATACTCTTTCACTGGTCCCTGAAGCCCTTTTTCTCCTCTTTGCTTTCTCAGATTTTTTAAGAAACTCTTTGCTTTCACTCAGGTCATTTTCGTTATTATGCCTTAAGGTTCACACATCTTTATTTTTTTAAGTGTTTGACCTTAAACTCATTTAGTGATTTTCTACTATATGTTTTACACTTTTCTCTAAATGTTAAATTTTCTTCTTTATCTCATATATATTAGTATTATATTCATGTATTTTAATCCTTTGAGTATATTTATTAAAATTTATGATAGCTGTTTAAGGATTTATATTTGCTAACTCCTGTGTGTGTACTTAAGGATATATATATGTATATATATGCATGTTTGCATGTAAGTGAATTTTTATTTGTGTGTATGTATGTTATGTACGATGTGTGTTGTATATGTATGTAGGTAAGTATATGGGTATATGTGCGTGCTGTATGTGTATGGATGTGTATATGTTTTTGTGTTTATATGAATATATATGTGTGTATGTATGTGTATATGCATGTATTCATGTGTGTATGTGTGCATGTGTGTGTAAAAGTGTGCAGGTGTGTATTTTTGTGTGTATATGTAAGCATATATGTGTATATATGTGTGAATTTGTGTAAAAGTATGCATATTTATATATGTATGTGTGTATGTGCATACATGTATACATGTGTGAATATGTGTATGTGTGCATATATGTTGGCATATGTATATGAGTGCATTTGTGGGTATGCATGCTTATATATGTGTATGTGTGTGCTCGTGTGCATATTGTACATGTGTACATGTGTGTTTATATGTGTAGGTATACCTGTGTGCATAAATATACATGCCATCAGTGTATGTTTGTGTACATGAGTGCGTATGAACATGTGTAAGTATATGTGTACATGTATGCATGTGTGTGTGGTTTCTAGTCTACTGAGTAGGTGTTAATACATTTTTTCTTTACTGTCTCTTCTGTCTAGTAATTTCATTTTTGTTTTAGATAAAGGAATTTCAGCATGACATTGACATATGAACCTTTAATAGCCATTTTTTAAAGCCTGTAATTACAGACAGGCCATCCTTCTTCTGATGGCAGAACTGGAGTGATGTGTGGGTTGTGAGAACTGTTTGAATGGCTGCATCCCAGTCCTTCCCATGGCTATTCTGTGCTTGCCTCCTGGTGTTTCACTTTGGTGTATCTGAATGTTACCTGAATAGGGGTGCACACACACGTAGGTCTGTGCTGCTTCTCTGCCTAGCTTCCCTCTTTCTCACACTCTGCCCTGCAAATTCTAGCAGAGTTGACTGAACTTAGTACTTTCTTCTGCCCAGAAAGACATCTGGGTGCTTTTAATAATAGTATTGTAGTCCAAAAATTCCCTTCACATAGGAAAGCAGGATTCTCATAAATTTACCTTCTTTCTGCACCTTCTTCCAGGTATTATAGTTCTACACTGCCTAAGTATGATTCCCTCAAAAGATGTTTCATATGATTTTCATTTGTGTATGCAGAGTGGGAGGGAATCGGACACTCCTACTTGTGATAACATGGAAACCATACTATCCTTTTCTTGACACTAATAGGCCAAGTTGTGTTAGAGTCTGTTTTTAAAAAAAAAAGTCTACCATTGCTGTATTTTCAGGCGATTTATGAGAGAGATCTGAACCAGGTTTGTATGCATCTAGATTTACATTACCTCCTTTGCCCCAATCTTCCCAGAGTGTCACTCTGATTGTGGGCTCAAGGTACACCTTTCTATGTTTTATTAATATTAGCTACTGTCACATCATTGTTGCCAAAAGACCTGACAGAAAAAAAAACTTATGAGACAAGAGATTTCCTTTGGATCCATTTTAGAGAGTCTCAGTCCACTGTGTCTGCTTAGGACAGTGGGATCACATGGCAGACGCTGTCCATGTGGTAGTTGGGCAAGAAGCAGAGAAAGTGCTGGAATTGGAGTCAGATCATAACCTTCGAAGGTAGGTACCTAGTGACCTGCTTCTACCAGCCAGTCCCCACTTCTTAAAGGTTCCCGCTTCCTCAAACAGGTCAACTGGCTAGGGATCAAGTGTTCAAAGCATGAGCTCATATGGGACACTTCTAATTTGGTCTATAACACTCCTGAAGCAGCTCATGTCCACGGGATTGCCTTTCTCTGATAGTCTCATGGCTGACCAAGCTTCTCTCCCCACATCCATTTTAGAGGGTATGGAGTGAGAGCAGAGTAAGAGAGGAACTCAAGAGAAAAACAAACGTAATGTTGTTTGGAGAGGAATACAGACGGGGAGCAAAACCACAGGGATCCCTTGCCTGTGGTAGGGTGAACCCAGACAGCACAGGCTTCCTCATTTGCAAAATATTTTGAACAATATGATGCTTTCTGGCCTCCCTGTCTCTTCAGTTTCCATGCTTGAAGTCTTTCTTAGACCTTTCTTGTGGCTATCCCTGTGTTCTTTAGATTAAGACATGATCCATACAATCTTTTATGTGCTTTATAAAAAATTATCCTCATCATCCTGGCTCTTTTTTCCCCTTGTGTCCCTAGCACTGTTCTTAAAGTCCTATTGGCTGGGGGAGTTCAGAGGTTCCCATGTAGAACCTCGCATGTACTTCTCTATCTCAACCACTTCTTCATTTCTATCTGCCCAGCAGATAGATGTCTGACTAAATGTCATCCTCTTAGGAAGGTTGCTTGACAGCCCAGATGTGAATGAGACATACTCCCCTGAGGAATTTTAAAGCTCCACGAGGAACAGAATTCTTCATTCACACAATCACAAATGTAACTGAGACCTGCCAGTGTCCATTCTGCATACAACCTGGCTGCTTGGAGAATAGCTAACCTCTGAACTGATTGCTAAACCAGACAAATTCCAGTACAGTTCAAGAGCTAAGGACACAGGTTGCCAGCTCAGTCAGCTTAGCTATTTCAAGGTTGAACTATGCAAGCCTTTGTGCCTCAGTTTCTCCTTTGAAAAGGAGCAGGAAAAGAACACCTATCTATAGAGGTGTTGCTATGCGTGTCACGAAACACTGAGGGGCTGAATATAGCTCCTGGTTCTCATGCCCGGTGGTCTGCTGGGTTTGGCCGTCATGGTTAGCTGTACACCTTGGACAGTGGAAGCCGGAAGGAGCCTGTAGCCTCTCGTGTCACATGTACTGCCTCTCTCATATTTCATGAACACGCTGTGCTTTGGTGAAGACACATGACAGACACGGCCCTAACAGTGGGTTGGTCTTATATGTCAGGCAATCAAAAGGCTGTTATTTATTCTACCTCCTGCTTACTTCCATGCTTCATGCATGTGTGACTCTGTGCTTTAACAACAGATGTGGGCATGTCCTTTTCTTCAGGTTCAGTCAGCAGAATGGAAAGGACCTCGAATCCACTTCTCCAGGTTGGGAGAATGAGTGTCTTCAGGGCTCCTGAGCCCATAGCAGTTATGGAAAACAAGACCTCACTGTTATTTTTCAAATATTAAAATTACTAGAAGTCAGAGCCATTTTTCACAATTATGTGTGTCAAGAGTATAATTAGATATTATTCACCTGTGTGTACTTTTAACTTTCTGATAGTTGAGCCTCTTATCAATCCTTCCCTCCCCCTCCCTTCTCTCTCTCTCTCTCTCTCTCTCTCTCTCTCTCTCTCTCTGTCTCTCCCCTCCGTTCTCTCTCCAATGTTTATCTGAAAAACTCTACTTTTCTCATCTCCTTTTCCTAACCTTTAGAGAACAATCTCATCATTGGATAAGAATATCCGACCTCACATGTGTGCCTTGTTTTGAAACTAGAAACTTCTAAAAGCTCCCAATTGTGATTTGATTGTGTCCTTTAAGGGCAGTTTTGATAACTGTCATCTTGCATTGGCTGCCAGATTTATAGCGTAGCTTGACCCCCGTGGTTTGGGAGAGATGGTTAGTAGACAATCACTTTGTAGATACATGAGTGTCTAAATTAGACTGCTAGGGTGCAATCTGATTTTCAGCACATTCTTATACTAGTATAAATAATGAAGGATGCTAAGATGCTCCCATGTATTTGGTTGGATATAATTAAAATCCCAAAGGTTGTGGTTTTTAAAAGCTGCACTTGCCAGCTGTCTGCTAGGAGTTAGAGGTCCTGTAAAGTGAGCGTCTTAGTCTTTGCTCTGCCTTCTCTGTTTCTCCTTTGTTGTTCTCGCCTTCCAGCCCTCCAATTAAAGGCATAATCCATAAAGTTGAGTGCCAAGAAGGCTGATGAGGATGACTCCTGTGCCTACGGAGCTGTGTTAGGATGCAGACAGATGAGAGATCTGACTGAATAACATGGGGGAAGTGACAGAAATGAAGAAGACTGGACACCACAGCATCCTACACTGCCTTCAGGGTAGGAGTTAGAGACGCATCCTGGCCGAGGACTCAGCTCAGCTCAGGGGGGGTCAAGTCAGCCCTTTGGGAATTTTCTTCAAAGATATTCTCCTCTTCTTCTCTTCTCTTCTCTTCTCTTCTCTTCTCTTCTCTTCTCTTCTCTTCTCTTCTCTTCTCTTCTCTTCTCTTCTCCCTTCCCTTCCCCTACACTCCCTTCCCCTCCCCTCTTCCCTCCTCTCCTCTCTCCCCTCTCCCTCCTCCTCTCTCTCCTCCCTCTTCCCTCCAATGCTTATCGTGCAAATCCAACAATGTCACTCACTGTTCCTTTTCCTCCTAAATTTCACTTTGTTTCTGTCTTTCTTTAATCACAAATATCCATTTACTCTTCCTCTAGAACTGTAGTCAACAACTGGGAATCAGAAACAGCTCATGGTCACATGTAAATGTCTGTTAAGACTTGATTATTCTTTGGTATATTTTTATAGGAGAGTAGGATCCTTAAGCCATACAAAAATATCTTTTGTTATGTGAAGGCTGTATCAAAAGCTAGGAAATATCCCTGTAGAAGAAGAGGAAGGGATACCTGGAGAGGGGTGCCAACCATCATCACAAACTGAACTTAGGTTCCTCAATTACAATTCAAAGTTGAGGTCTCTTTGAATCATGCATAGCGTCAACTATGAAAAGGGCTGATTTTATTAGAAGTGCCTAATGTTGGTCATATCTGAGAGATGCATCAATTATAATATATGAAGTTTTAGACCTCATTTACTCCCAATATTCTTTACCTTAGCTTACATCTTTTTACTTGTTTCTAGCAAGCTAATGCAAGTACATATCTGACTCAAGCAAGCATTAATAACCCAACTAGCATTTTGGCTGTTGTTTTTTCATCTGTTGGGCAAATAATATGATTTGTAAACAAAACCCAATAAAAACAATCACCTAGGAATGAGGACTCAGAAGCTAAATTTCATTCTAAATGTTGGGGATTCATTGTTTTTCTCCTTACAGTTCTTTCTCTGATCTTGAGGAATTTTTTTCTTCTCATTTTAAAAGAAATGGTCACATAACCCATTTCTGAAGGTAAGCCAACAGTCCTTTGTTTCATAAACCTTGGCAAGTCTGAGTATGGAAGGAAATAGAGCCATCATCTTATTGATACCTCTGAGCATCAGGAAAGATGGAGTTTCCTACAGGAACACCGTGTGAAGCATGCAGTAAAACAGCATTGTTGCTTTGTATGATAACCTCTAAATTAAAGAACAGTTGTGAAGAGAAAAATTCCTCACTTCTCCCTTCCCATGGGGACAGACCCAATCAGAGAAACTTGCTACTCAGTGTCAGCTCATAGCTATCATACCAACGATGTTCTTGCCTGTGTCAAGCACAGTCCTCAGAGTGAGGAGGCTGAATCTCTTCCCTTGGAATGCTCTTGTTCCTGCTATAAAAATTAGGTGTTTTATGGCACCAGTATTTATGTGCAAATGAAAATAACCTCCCCAGCTGCTAGTATGCTATGTCCTACAGACCAGCTGTTTTCCCCACCACAGAACCGAAATATGATACTGAGTGGAGACATATCATCTGGCTGCGAGCAATTTGACTCTGTTTTTTCAAGATATGGATTCTCTGTGTAGCCCCGACTGCCCTGGAATTTGTTCTGTAGACTAGGCTAGCTTCAAACTCAGAGATCTGCCTAGCTTTTGCCTCCTGAGTGATGGAATTAAAGACATTTCACCATTCCTGGCTCGTGTCTTGATTCTTGGTGTGGTCAAGGCCAAGGGCAGGCCTTGCGTAGAAGCCTGGAAGGAAGATGACTGGCCTAGGAACATGCATTGGAAAGTCTGCTGTCGATCTATGATGGAGATCCTAGGTGAACAGAGAGAGTGGAGACACACAGAACACAAAAAGATTTCATCTGTCACAATGAAATCAAAGTAGTTAGCATTTCCACCACTTTACATTTCATTGTTTCTACATCTTGGGAACCTTCAGACTTCTCTGGTTATGTGCAATAGCCATAGACTACCATAGACTGTAGTCACCTATGCTGCAGAACTTTAGACCCCAGTCCTCTTGCCTGTGTGCAGTGTGGTCTGAATTTGCCTGTTGTTGACTTAGATTTGTTTTTATGATGGTGCCCAGGAAACTGATGCAATATGAACCTAGTGGAAGTTGAGGTTCCAGGCTCTCCTGCCCTCCCGGTGTGTGTTATATCTATTTCCACATGCTCTATTTGCCAAGACAGCAATGACTTTTATAGGCGCTGACCCTTCTCCCACTGCTATCCCACAGTTTGCTCATGATTGGGGTGCACAAAGGAGACATGCAAGCACAGGGATGGTGAAGAGTATCAGTAAGTTTGCTCCCCTGTGGCTAGCCATTGTGAAGTATTAGAAGACACATCCAAGTCCACTGGCTTCAGCTGGGTTCTCTGCAGAGGAATCCAGGAGTGCTGCCCACTTTCTTCGAAAATTCTTTGGCTTCTTTTCTGTTGTTTTAGGGACAGCATGTCTCTAGACTAGTGACAATTTCAGGGAGTCCAGCTCCCTCTCCTGACAAGGAGAAGCCTTCTAGGCAGTAGCACACTACAATGAAGCAAGGGAGGAAACAGAAAGCCTCCCAGTTTTTATTTTATCTTTGTCTGTAGGTCTGTGACCACATGTTCAATAGCTATGGACATGCAAGATGAGACAAGAGCTTTACATTATCAAAATTTCATTTTTCTGTCTTTAAGTAAGAGGTGTTGGTAAGGCAGTTAAACAACAGGGCCTTTTGTCTTCCTTTGGGCAACAGAAGGCTCTGAAAAACTACCCAAGCTCTTTGCTCCAGATATGGCCAATCACTTCTGTATCCCTGTTTCTGGATTTACAGGCTATTTCTGGCCATAAAAGATGAGCTGAGTATGAATCCTGCAACACTCACTCATGGTTCTTTCCCTCTCTATGTACAGATATGACAGGGGATTCCCAGCCTTGTTACTGTTGTATTCATGGAAGAAGACAGCCAGATGGTTAAGTTTTCTGTACACCGTGAGAAGCACACTGCTGTGAAGAGGTGTTTGAGCCATGGGGATCATGGGAGCAGCCTGAGTCTGCTCTACCTCCTGTTGGTGGCTCATTCTGCTGCCATGGTAGATAGCACATGTGTGCAGACACTTAACTTGGCCTTGTCAACTGGCAGGTGAAAGTGCCAATTGCTATTGGCTCATATCCATTTATGTACTCACCAGATGTTACTAACTGCTTATTCTGGGTCAGGTACCAGGAATATAGCAATAGGCAAGACCGTCTTTTTGCTCTATAGGAGAAAATGGAACCTGAACAGACCAGAGAAATATTTTACATAGTGAGAGCTATAATAACCATAGCATAAGATATGGATGCCAATCTTGGGAGAAAGAACCATAGGAGATTTCAGAGGTGTCATGGGAAGGGACCTTTAAGAAGAAGTTCCCTTTGGTTCACAGGGGGAGGATTGATGAATTTATAGACAGTTCTCCTGACCAAGTAGACAGGGGCCACAAAGCCCCAGCAACTCTGAGCTCCTGTTGACATCAATACCCTCCATTCCTTCCAGAATCAATGGTTCTTCGCTACTTTTCCCCTCTGTCCACCTTATGCTTAGCCCTCAATTGTTACAGTGCATGTCAGTTCACTATGGGGATTCTATAGTGAGCTAAGATTTAATTAACCAATCATGGTGAAATAAGAGAATTTCAAACACTTGCCTCTTCTGACTCTGTAGGAGACTAGAGTGGGGAGGGAAGATATTACAGCCCAGACTGGCTTTGAATTTGCAATCTTCTTGCTTTGGCTTCCTAAGTGCTGTTATTACAGATGTGTGCCACAAGGCCTGACCTGTGAGGGAAAACTTTGAGTCTATAATGCAGGAAAAACTTGTTAAAATTTACGGTGTCATCCAGAGTGTGACTATGTGGCCAGGGACCAGACATTGGTTTCTATTAATGAGAAGTTGAATGTTAAAAACGAGATGCAAACATCAAGGACCAAATAGAAAATTATGTTGGAAGTAATAAGCATGTTGACTTATGTCCTTAAGGCTTCCCAAATATAATTTCACTGAATTCATAGCTTTGGCCCAAGATAGCCAGACTGGGAGCTTGCTACCCCACCTTTCTTTCTTTCCTTCATTTTTCCTCATGATTGGTATTGATATATAAAGAGTTATTAAGAAATTATTCTTGGGAAGGAAAAGTCATAGCATAAAACAATATGGTTCCTAAAACCTCAGGTAATTTGATGACATTGGGGCTAATCCAGTAGGGAGGAGGAGAAACAAGATTCTGAAATAGTCATCTTCGATTATTTATCAGTGTTGAACAAAAAAAGGTCTTGGGATTGTTAAAAACATGACAAGTAAGCCTAGACCAACAGTCAAGATTCTTAGATTTAGTTGGAAATGATCTAATGGCATCTTCTATAAAACAAATACCCAAATTAAATAACACAGCTAAAAATGGAAATGGACAAAGATTTTTAAATCAAATTTATCTATATGGCTAGAATATCCTGACCAAAAATATCACAGGGATGTTCAGAGGGCTCAGGGTTACGAGCCTGGTTGCTTTCTCAGAAGACTTGGGTTAGTTTCCAACACCCACAACTGCAGGTAACTCTAGTGCCAGGGGATCCAATACCCTCTCCTGACCTCTCTGGGCCCTGCATGAACATGGTACATGGATACCTGCAGGTAAAGCACTCATAGGCAAACAATAAAAACAAAGGTTAAAGAAATAAAAAGGAGCATTGCGTTGATCAAAGTATCTCCTATTGATGAAAAATGACACTGCCAAATACACAGCAATTCAACCACAGAACAGCAGCATTGACATCTACATTACTCAAAGCAGACAAGACATAATTTTTTAAAAATATGACATACTATGCTTACACCATCTATATTTGTATAACAATATAAAATAAAAAGAATATACCTACAGAGTATTTATCAAGATACAGAATACCATAGAATTAAAAAAAACTCAATATAATCCCCAAGTGGCAAAATTCATGAGTCACATTCTCTGACCACAAGGCAGTGAAAGTAGAAACCAAGAAACAGCATGAATAGAGCAAAATCTATCCACGCGGGATATTCCAGAGCAGTGTTCTCAGAATTCTTAGGGTAAAAAAGGCATTAAAGGCCATTCAGTAGCAGACGGCAGCGAGGCACAGATGTGTGACAATCTGAAAGGCCAAGGACAGAGAGGGAAATGTACAGCAGTATGTGTGCAAAAGTCTTAATGAATGGAAATAATGTGACAAATTTCTAAATAATTCGAAGCAACGAAGCAAAGTCACAAGTATGTGCTATACTAGTCAGATTCATGTTCCTCTAAGAAAAATACCTTAGGGTAATTAACTCCTAAAGGAAACAGCATGGCTATTCTTAAAAAAGCTTCCAGAGGTTCCAGCCCAAGGTCTCATGGCCTCCTGTGAGGGCAGCATCTCATGGCAAGGACACATGATAAGACAAATCACTTACCTAATGACCTGAAAGAGATCATAGTACTACAGCCCTCTTCAAAGCCATCCTTCCCTTGACTTAAGAATCCCTCACCCCATCTTTTAAAGGCTCTGCACTTTGGTACTATGTGACCTGGGGCAGGGGGGTCTTTGGGAACACTTACTATCCAAACTATACCAAATATATGATGACAGAACAGAAATACAACACCGCTGACAAGAAAAGCCCTCTGCAGGGCTGCACCAAAAACCTGCATGAAGAAAAAAAAAACTGAAAGAGGGAGAGAAGAGGAGAAAGAAAGAAAACCAAAACCAAATGACTATGAGGTGTAGGAAAGGAATTTTAGGTCAGAAGGCTGCAAACTTGTTCTGAAAAGAACCAGACAGTAAGCAAGTCATGCTCTGTGAGCCACAGACAGTCTCTGTGACAAGCATTCATCATTCACCATGGCTCCGAAGTTGCCAGAGGCAAGAGTAAATGAATACATATGCCATAGTCATCGAGAGATTTATTTACTGAGAACAAGGTCTGCTCATTTCAGTGTGGACCATGTTTATTGATTATTTAGGGGGTAGTGGGTACATACTTTTGACAGGAAGCATCCTGGCCCAAATGTATAGTAGTGGCAGGCAGGATGCAAAGAGCAGAAAACTAAGTCGCTTGAATTTAAACGAAGAAGCAGATTTTTATGAACTATATAAATGAAGCAACAACAAAATCGCTAGACAGACACTCGAAGCAGTGTATGGTGACTGGAGCTGAAAGGGGGTGGAGTTGCCATCTGCATTACAGAGCAATTGCACATAGCTAGGCTGGAGGTCTCAGGTAAGTAGTCTCCGTGTTATAGGATCATGGGATCACCACTCCATGGTGGACCGTCACTTAGAGAGCTTCGTGCCTCCTGGTTGGTCTTTTTTGGGAAATTGAGTCTGCGTACGGTTGCCATTTTGACTGAGGAGCCTCATGGTTTTTACATGGTTTTCCCAATAGCTGCCGACTGGCATAGGTCAGAACTGCATAATGCAAAAGTGAAGTGTTTTGGGCAGACCATGATCACTATTCCTGTAAATTAATGTACTTTAGGATATCATTATATGTAAAAAGGTTTTACAGAATCAGATATAAAAATTTCCATCAATGTCTGAGAAAATTGTTCTGAAAAGGGACATTTGTAAGGAAAAATAGTATGCATTGGTTTTTTAAAGGATCTCTTATAGCATCAATGCTGTTTCCTCTTAGGCTGTATGGGGTAGGAGTCCAGGCTGGCTTGTCTTGGTCTCCATGAACACCTTGCTGGGCATCAATCGGTTTGTGTTGCATCCCGCTCCGAAGCCTGTGATCCTCGTCTCAGCTCATGGAAGTGTAGGTGAAACCTGCATCCAGCTTTCTGCACCTGCGTGACCTAATCCCCACCTTCCTGCTGGCTCTATGCCGGGAGCTGCTCACAGCCCTCAGAGGCTACGTATGTGTCCAGGCCTGTTTGCAGTGTGGCTGCTTGCTTCTTCAAGCCATGAATCAAAATTTAGACACGATTCCACTCTCTAATTTCCTTTCGAATGAGGAGGAGCGCGCTCTCTAGGAGTCCACATGCCCTCCCTTTGTTCCTGTGCCAGGATGTTTTACTGCTGAGGATGTGGTCTGTAACATCATTCCTCTAAGGCTGACTCACGTGTGAGAGCACCATGAGTCCTCTCCTTTGCACTTTCCCCACCTCCAAGGTGCCAAGATGTGGTCTCCCTACTCCAAAGGTTCACTGTATCTCTTTGCCATTCCACACAACTGTAGGCTTTCTGCTGGTATCCAGCCAATCATTATTCTGTGTTCATTATAATCCCTCTCTCTCCACCTCCTTTATTGCTTATGCACACACGGTGTATAATTTCTCTGGTTCTCCAACAGTTTGATTTTTCCCATTCTCTTGCTTCTTTTCTTCAGGACTCCGATGGCATGTATGTCCTAATATTGAGATTATTCCAAAAACCATTGAGGTTGTAGTAAGTTTGCCGGTCATGTTTAAAGTGCTCTATAAAAAATTAACATATGAATCCTTTCGCTATAATCATCATCGGGCTGTAAATTTTATCCCATGATGTGTTTATTTCTAATGTTATATTTTTAATTATAAAAGTACCGTATTAACAAATTATCTTTGTGTCTCTGCTGTGGTCTACTTGTTCATAAATTAGAACCGTATTTTCATTAAGCTACTGACAACAGATGTGATATTTACTTTGATAGCCTCACCCATTTAATCAACTTGTGGATCATCATGAGCTGAACTCTGTCGGTTGTACTTTATAATTCTTTGTGTATTGAATCATTTTATGCTGTAGCCAGATATTGTGAATTTTATAATATAAAGACCTTGGATTTTATTATATACCTTTAAAGACTGTTAATTTTATTTAGAATGCAAATGACTTGTCTAGACCCACATTGCTAACTATCTTTTGAAAGGGAACTTAAATCTCGGGTCCATTTTCAGGCTTCCTGGGGCTCAGGACATAGGCAGACCTGATGTACAGGATTTGCTCTCTTTTGTCTGGCTCTATCCTTCTTGGAAAATCCTTTCACCTGGCAGAGACTGAGATAATCCTCAGTTTTATACTTTAACTCACCTGAAAGCTGTCGTGCCATTTTCCTGTTTGAGTTTCAGCCATCCTGTACCATGGAGGCAGGTGCCACCTATGTGACAGATTCCTGTAGTTAAGAAATACACCCAGGGAAGACCCATTATCTTAGCTGTCAAATCCCTCCCAAAATTCAGCTTCTTATGTTTATTCTCTAGAATTTCAAATAGCTGCTTAGTTTGTTTAGCCAGACAAAAAGGTATTATTATCCGTAGGACGGTCCGTCTGACAGCTACCTAAAGAGATTCTTTTTTTACTTTAAGCAAATTGAAACATTTAAACATTTGGTGTTAGTAGGCAAAAATACATACGTACTTCTTTACATACTAAAATTGTTTATTTTATTATAAATTCATTGTATTGGCTTGTTGAATGTAATTTGTATTGTTAATAAAATGTGGTTGAAACTATATATTTATTGTAAGGTTGATTTTATTTCTTCACATTATAGCTATCTCATCATACATCTTTAAAGAGCTTTCATTAGTAGATTGCATTGTTAGAAATCATATTTTACACAGTGGAAATAGTAGGGTGGATATCTGAGATGCTTCTTTTAATATTTGTGTGTGTGTGTGTGTGTGTGTGTGTGTGTGTGTGTGTGTGTGTGAGAGAGAGAGAGAGAGAGAGAGAGAGAGAGAGAGAGAGAGTGCATATTTGGCAGGTCAAACTCTTGTCATAGGTCCTGGCAGCAAGTGCCTTTACCCACTGAGTCATCTCATCAGCCAGCCACTAAAATATTTACTTTAGAGAATTGATGTGGGTGGATGTGGTAGAGTTGAGCAGCTCACCTGTGAGACTATGCTAATGGTGAAGGACACAGAACAAATACCCGAGAGACTATGACCTGACTTCTGGACACATATCGAGCCATTGGCAATGTTGTGATGGCTGAATAACCAGCTAAGAGCAGTAACAGGCAAGAAGAGCTTTAGACAGGAAGATGCTAAAAGAGACTGAAAGAGAGGAAAGATAGAGTGAGAAAAAGGGAAATCTCTCCAATTCAGAATGTGTATAGAAGTTCAACCCAGGAGTATCTGAAGAACTCTGATGGCAGAAAAATATGTTAACCAAATTAGCATGGCCAAATTAGACTAGATGGCATGAAAAATAACACAACAGCATAATAGTTTGATGAAGACACTCCTGTGAGGTTTGAGAATTGTTTGGAGTTATGGTTATAGTCTATAACTATTAATAAGGCCAACTAGAAATGATTAAAATAATAGCTTGTGCCGAAAGCATCAGTCAGATACCTTGTAAGCGAACAATGTGGTCACTGGAATCTTTGTGTTGACAAGAGATACGCGAATCCAAACATTTGCTTAACTCTTTCCACAGCACCTCTCCCTTTGACCAAGGTCGTCTGACAGACGGGCAGAAAGAACAAGAAAGAGCATTCTCTTCAAAGACTCTTCTGATTAATTTTTTCTAGAGTAATCTCCAGATAAAACAAGATCTATGAAACCTTAACTATCACGAATTCCTTGATGTGAGTAGCTAGGCCATGTACCCCAGCAAACAATCGACCCAGTTGAGGGATTTGTTCTAATGGCCAACGATCCTCTTCTGGGACTCTTATGCAGGCCTGTGATCTCGATGGAGTGTGTTTCATGTGGGAAACCTGCTTTCAGTTTGGCTCCTGTGGGCCTTGCTCCCAACCTTCCTGCAATGCACCTCATACACTAAGTGTTTTGTCTCCTGGATGGGGGCAAACCACCGGCGTTTGTCTTGCAGAAATGTTGAGTATGGACACAGCAGTGTGGAAAGCCTTCATTTGCCAAGTTTCCTTCAGTCCAGGCAGCCCCCCTCACTGTGGCATTGAGCTGGGATGCCTTGGACATCACCACCTGCTTATGCTTTCTTTCTTTTTTTCTTTTTTCTTTTTTCAAATAGAAGAACTGTCGAAGCCAGAGTTGTTCATTTTGCTTTTGCTTGGCTGCTTAATCCATTCTTGCCAAGGACTCCCCAAGGTAGGCAGAGCCAATGAGCCTGAGAAAATGCCAGCTGGAAAAAGCCATCCCTCCTCCCCACCCCCAACCCACAGTTTGCTATTATTTGTGTTTTGATAATTCCGCATGGTTGTTATAGGCTTCCACTCCGTTGCAAGTGTTCTATTAAGCACAAGCTGTCACGTGCAATTGGATGGCTGATTTTTGAAAGCTAGAGTTGCTGTCGACCCTGGCAAGGTTGACCCAGGCACGAGTACCTGCTCAGTGGCAGCCAAAACGGAGTTGGCACCTGCTCCTGATTGTGAAACCATGCAGCTCTGTAGGAAACATTTGAGGCGCTCTTGCGATAGGGGCCGCCACATTTTAATTACCAGTAAGCCGCCTCAGCAACACATCCTTTCTTGGCAGCCTGTGGGAAAAAAAAATACTTTTACAAACTGGAATGCAGACTGCTGGTTTAATATGTCTTTGAAAAGAAACTCTATGGTGCCCAGAGGGAAACACACTTTAAGCTTCCTACAATCTTCCACATTGCATAGACAGGCGTTTCTTTATGCTGCTCAGTGGTTCAAAGATACTGAGAAGTTCAAAGCACGGGGTGAAAAGACTGGAATTTCTTCAAGAAAAATGTAAACTTTGCAAGAAGAAATTGAGCAAAAAGGAAAACTCCAAGAATACATTGGACTCCCCCTTTGCAGCTCCTATGCTGGGAATACAGGCAGGGTTTCCTCCCTCTCTCCCGCCTTTCTTTGCCAAGGACTTTGTTGGCAGGATTGTCCCTCCGCTACACCTGGGGCTGTCAGGACGCCCAGAGTTTGTGAGAGCTTTGACACTTGTCTTGCACAGACAACACAAATAAACCTTGTTTCAAAGCAGACAGACACGCGGGTGATTCTTTAAGTACATTTTGTCCGTAGTGTTCCAGTAATTTGTTACATTCCTGGGAGGAGTGATCCAGGCAATAGTTGAAGATTCATGCGTGTCCAGGAGTGACTGTAGGCACTCATAAGGGGCATTACAGTGATGCCCAATGGAGGTCCGCTAGGCATCAGCCCAGGGAGGTTCCACTGTGGGTGAGGAAAATGTTCTGCTGTATTGGTTGCCATGCTCTATGCTCTATAGCAGCGTGACTAGAGACAGGACAGAATCTGCTAGAGTTGATATGATATCTGGGATAGTTTGGAGGCCAATACATAAACAAGGTGGGCCCCCAACCTTCTGCAAGGATTAGATTACATATGTATACAGGAATGTATGAATGCATATGACCGTACATGTGTATACACATATGCTCTCCTGTGCATGTGCAAGTAGAACTGGGATATTGACTGCTAGTGTTTCCATTGCAATCATCTTTTTTTTTTTTTTTTTTGGTTCTTTTTTTCGGAGCTGGGGACCGAACCCAGGGCCTTGCGCTTCCTAGGCAAGCGCTCTACCACTGAGCTAAATCCCCAACCCCTGCAATCATCTTTATTATTTAGATAAGCTTTCTCACTGAACCATTGCTTCAGCCAGGCTGGGTGGCCTACTAAGAAGTTTGATGAAAATGACACCCTAAAAAAGAGTGGGGTATCTAGGGGTGAGGGATAGGGACAATCTCTATTTCATCTTTTAATGGGTGACCCAGCCACTCAAACCAAAGTAGGTATAGCTCACTGGAGCGTCCCTCTCCTCCAGGGCTGGCTCTTGTTATGAAAGTAACACCAGCCTCTCTCTATCTCTCCTTTGCCTTCTCCTGTTCCTTCAGTGGAGATGGCACATCCTGGATGATTAAGTAAGTTCCTCCCCTGGATACTTTTCAATAAGTTGTATGTTGGAGTTGAAGGAAGATATTTGTTGTTCTCTTTGAGAAATACCTTCATGATTTTGTTCTCACATCAGATAGCGAACGGTGATCACTTGCTTTCCTTGACAGAAAGAACCAAATAAGGAAAGAACATTTCAATCTCAAAACCTTTGCAAGTAATGAAGGTCTGTTGTGGTATCCTCTAGGGATAAGCAGGCACCTTAATGAGGAGCCCTGGTGGTGGAGGAAGCACATGGGCCTGGTCATAAGATGCTCCCAGTTCCTCGCTCACTGGCTGACTGATGCCCTCAGTCTCCCTTCCCTCATTTATAAACCATGAGTTGCAACACTAGTACCATTTTCAAGTCATTAGTGGAAGAACTGACAGTGGTAGAGCTTGCTGCAGTTCTTGGGCCTTATTGATGTAGCTGTTAACAGCACTGGCAACAACATAAGCGTTAACATTCTCGTGGCCAGAGATACTCAGTCACAGCAAATTCCTGAATCTGAGAGTTTCAGACGCAAATTCTGAGAATCAGAATGGCCAGGAGCCCTCTTTAAGAGGCCTGCCAATGAGAGCAGGAGGCTGAAGGTCTGGCCTAGGCAAGACAGGGAAGCAACTAGGGAAAACCAGATACTTCAACTGTGATCCACACCCAGCCACAAGGAAGCCGACGCCAACCAAAACTCCAGAAGTTCTATCCCTGTCATAAGTGTCTGCGCCCCTGTGGGAAGGTTAGTCAGAAGGAACAGAAGGTTTTGGGCTCTTTCAGGCTAACCCAATGACTAGACATCTACATGGAGTCTAGAAGGAGAAATTCCGAAGTATTCAAGTCCTGGGACATCAGAGCCAACACTAGCAAAGAGGAGGGTGGAGCTGCTCATAGGAAAGGGAGTGTATGGAAAGAGCTAACTGATGGCATACATAAATGACATTAACTAATCTCGTTTAAGCTCCCCCGTGGGACAAAGAAAGAGTGTGTGATGTGTGACTTTTAAAGGCTACGAGAAATAGTGAGCATAACCTCCACGTAACAGGCAAATTCAACGAACTCACGAGATATTGGCAGAAGGCGCACGGCTCCTCGTTGTGTGAGGAAGCAAATGAAAGTTGGGAGGGGTTCAACTCGTTGTTGAGCCAAGTAAGTAATTCTTTCCGCAAAGAGTACGCTTGAAATACACACAGCTTTTTAGAAATCCATCTTTTCAGAACCCCAGTGCACCATGATGAATGTTCTTAATTCCCAAGGAAGACATACAGAAACTCTAACTCAAAAACAGTCAAGTTCTCACGATAACTCCTTAGAGGAGTTAGGAGAATTTTGTACTAAATAAACAACGATGGTAGTGTTGGGTGTTTGAGAGAGGATGTGCACTTTGTGTGTGTGTGTGTGTGTGTGTGTGTGTGTGTGTGTGTGTACAAATGTGTGTGTACATTTGTATAGATATAGATTCATGTGTGGGCAGATGAACAGGGGTCAGAGGACAACCTCTGGTGACAATTCCCAGCACCTTCCATTATCGCTTTGAGACTGGGCCCCTCATGACCCTGGAATGTTGTAAAGTCAGTTAAACCAGCCAGCCACTGAGCTTCCACGGAGTCTGCCACCTGTCCTCCTGTCTCATTTCCTCATCACGCGATAGTCTACCACATCTGGCTTTTATTGTGGACCTTGAGATATTAACTCAGGTCCCCATGCTTTCAAGGCAAGTGCTTTACTGATCACGCTGTCTCAGCAGTTCACGATGTTCATTTCATAGCTCCAGCGTGGATATGGATTCACATGGGTGTTGAGGCTGATTTTTCCGTTCAGTTCTCTCAGTATTTATGCAACAAGTTTCTACCATAGTAGAAGGCTGGCTGAGGGGGTTCGCTCCCAAGTGTTCATAGTGCTGTGGCCGCCTGTCCCATGCATGGTGCCTTGCTGGGCACTAGATAAGACTTTGCATACGTACGTCACGTTGATGAAGATTCTTGGCTGTAAGCTAAAATGACATCTCAAGGCAGTATAGGGCTGGGTATGGAGCTTGAGTAGAAGGATCAGACTGAGCAAGTGGGCAGGCGCGGATGCTGCCGTGATCCCTTGCAGCAGGAACAGTCAATGGGAGTGGGTGGGAACGTGAACAGCCATTGCTGGTGAATCCAGACGTGTGGGAGGATACTATGGCAGAAGCAATGGCAAGGAGGTTTTTCTGCACAAGGCACCCTCTCTGAGTAAGGTGGGCCTGGGAGTATGTCTATCTGGGTCCTGTGTCTGTGTCCTGGTTCCAGAAGTGGAGACGGGCCACCTCTGTCTTGGATCTCATAGTACAGGGGCTCAGTGTGTTCAGTACCAGAGAAACTGGGGAACTTCCACAACAAGGACCATCAGAGTCTCAGAGCACAGAGTAGTCAGCCAACAGTCTCTGTACATGGAGTCTAGAACACAGGGAAGCATCTATTCCACAGTTGACACCATGTTCCACGTGCACGTGCCCAAGTCCATCCTCTAAAGCTCAACGGGCACTAAGGTTTAACCTGTGATCTCTTCTGCAAGCCAACTGTGGTTTGCATCTGGGGTGTTCCGGTGTCTCTAGCTTGGCACTATTAGGATGCAGTAAAACATCCATAAAGCATGGGGCCCACAGGGAGGTTTCAGGTGGACAGGTAATGCATTGCTGAAGGGAACAGTGGGACACGTGTTCTTCTGAATCCTTTTTGTTTCCCACTGCCAGGGCTTGAGCAGCGCATTCTCTCTCATCCTCTCCATCCCGATGTGTGTTTGCTTCCTCACAGACCCCAAGGCAACAGGACCAATCAGTCATGGGTTGAAACCAGCAGCCCACATAAGCTTTCCTCCCTTCTGAATTATCTCAGGGGTTTCGTCTGTGACGGGAAGCTGACTGCCCCTTCTACTTGGTTGTTCCTTCCTGTTGTCCCATGCAACCCAGTCTTCACATTCGGCTCGTTATCTTTCTATGTTCATCAGTGTATTTTCAAAATCATTTGCAGAATTAATAGAAAGTGCATCACGAGTGTATCTCAGCGAATATTAACATTCGATGGTGCCTGAGGACCATCATTAAACAGAGTGAAACTAGATTCGCCACTTGATCGAAAGCTGCATTATATTTTCTAGAAGGTTCTCTGATGGTATGTCATCACTCTCAGGGAGTGACCTGATCTTCACTCAATCCAGGTACCACCTATTAGACTCCTCACATGGCCTGGATATAGGACTTATTTTTGTTCCTTTATTCCAATAAGAACGTTGAAAGCATCATTTTCTTAGCATTCAGGATCAGAGTAGCTTCCCTGAAGGTCTTCCTCACCATCACCAGATATTTCTTGTTCTTGGGATGACTGGCTTTCAGCTGTGCCAGGGTTTACAGTGATAAACAGTATGTTAGTGCCCAGCACCCAGCAGGATGGAGTCATCACCTCTACACATGTCAGTGTTCGGAGCACTAGCCCTGTGATCAGCTCTGCACTGGAATCCTCTCTAAACAGTGCTAGCCTCTGTAAAATGAGAAGCACTAATAGTGCAGCCATCCTGGCAGGAGCAGAGGGAGGCTAAAAAGAGACACTTTGCCTCTCCTTTTCAGCTATGTGAACAACAGATCCCAAGAGTTTGCAGTTTCCTCGGGAATCTCATGCTCTGAGAAGGAGAAGGACGAAACCTGTTGCCAGCCAGAGGAGGAAGAAAAAGAATCTCACACGGTTCTGACCACTTTGCTGAAAGAGACTGAAGCCAAGCCAAGGGGCCAGCAGTGAGAACACACCAAGGCCAAGACAGCTTAGTTACGTGTTCTCAAACCTCTATTTAAACCTATTTGAACCTAAACCTTCTGCTAGTACCCCAAATGGACTCAAGGTCACTGAACTTTTTTCTTTACTTTCCTCACTGTGGCCACGTTGGAAGCACTCTCCTCTCTCTGCTTCACTCTTGCCCATCTCTTCAGTTGGTCTCCTGAAGTTAGCACAGCTGCCTGGTACCCATGCTTTGACTCTGAGAACAAAGTCCCTTAAGGTTAGTACTACTCCCTCTCCCCCTACTGTACACAAGACAAACAGAATGCCAATTTAAATTTTGTGAAACTTTTCTCATGTGAGTGATAAAATTCTTACTGTAGAATAATTCAGAAAACTTTGAAACTTATCTGACTTTTGTAGAACATGTGGGTCACCCTTAATATCAGTACCCTCCATTAATCTGCTTTCTGTTGCTGTAACAGGATTACTGAGACTGCATAATTTATTAAAAATATAGGTCTATTTTAGTTTATAGAAGCCAAGAGCATGGTACCACCGATAATTGACAAATGGGATGTCATTCAACTAAAGAGTTTCTCTACAGCAAAAGAAGCTGTCAATAAAGTGAGGGCTCAAAATGGAAGATGTTTGCCAGTTACACATCTGACAAAAGATTAGTGTCTAGACTATACAAAGACCTGAAAAAAAAACCAACTAAACACCAAGAAAACAAACAGCCCAATTAAAAATGGGTTATGAATCTGAGCGAAAATTCTCAAACCCCAGTGAGGGTAGTCTGGAAGACTAGAAGCAGAGTTAAAATGGGTGGCTGGGTACAGAGTAAGAAGCAGGGGTTCTGGAATGGTTTATCACCCCATAGCTACGTCTCCAGTCTCTGAATTGATTTCATCAGTACCACAAAAGCTCTCTTCAACCACTGGACTCAGGAACTTTCTCTACCATCAGACTGGATTTACTGTGGTGACTGAAGCCAGTGCAGCTTGTGTATGACTGGAATTTTAGCTTACTCCAAAGACTCCTACCAGGAAATTTATAAAAGCCATGTTAGCAGGGATTTCATTGAAAGGGTTCCCAGCAACTTCAACCAGAACGCTGTTTTTGTTACACAAGGAAAATGAGAAGCTCTGAGGCTTAAGCACAGCATTGAGCAGTGCTCTGGGCACGAATCAGCTGCCAGACACCCATTCCTATTAGAATACAGCAGTCACTGATAAACAGAGTTTGCCTTATCTATCCATAGCTGACAGAAGAGAGTCAGAAAAACTCCACAAACAAGAGGAGCTGGGAGGCCACTAAAGAACAGGACCCCTCACAGTCAACAGGTTCAACTGGCTGGCCCAGGACCAAGGAGAAAGATCAGGGGATCTGCCAAGGAGATGAAAAAAACATTTAGGCCAGCAATCTCATTTTCTGATATCTCCACCCTGTTTTTCTTCCCCACTACAACTAATCCTTATCTTCTAGTGATTCCATTATCTCACCTCTCCACCCACCTCTCCACCCTTCTCCTACGGCTATTTCTTATCTGTATAGTACAGCAGGTCAGCCTTGCAGGCCAACACTGTCCCCTACCGTTCACAGCTCTTACTGTTTAGTCTCCTTTCTCTCCTTTTCTTCCTTCCTTTATTATTATTATTTTTTTATTTATTTCCCTTTTCTCTTTTTGAACCTGTTCCTCTTACTGTTACGTCTCCCAGAGGCTGACCAGGTTTGTGGTATCTGAGTCCATATCTTTATCCATACATTTAGGCTATTGTAAACCAAGTCCCCCACATAACCACCCTCCCTTTTCCTTTGCCTCAGTTATCCCCACTCTTATGTATTTCCTGCTCCTCTTTTTCCCAGTTAGCATTTGAATACTCATCACTATCACTAGTCTCTGGGTGACAACTCACCTGTGTTTTCTTTGTCCATTCACACAACATATCAGTACACACAGTACTATCAGGGTCATTAACTCCCTAAACCAATTGGCTCTTAAGAAATGTTAATTTGTATTTACCTGCTACTGTTTTTTTTTTTTTTTCTGGCCTTTATTGGGTATTTCTTACTTACATTTCAAATGTTATTCCCTTTCCCGGTTTCCGGGTCAATATCTCTCCAACTCCTCCCCTTCCCCTTCTATATGCGTGTTCCCCTCCCCTTCCTCCCCTCATTACCACCCTCTCCCCAACAATCCCTTTCACTGGGGGTCCAGCCTTGACAGGACCAAGGGCTTCCCCTTCCACTGGTGCCCCTACTAGGCTACTCATTGCTATCTATGAATTTGGAGCCCAGGGTCAGGCCATGTATAGTTTTTGGGTAGTGGCTTAGTCCCTGGATGCTACCGTTTTTTGTTTGTTTGTTTGTTTGTTTTCTGAAATCTCATTTTCCTTATGAACTTTTTTTATTGGATATTTTTATTTATATTTAAAATGTTATTCCCTTTCCTGGCCATAAGCCCCCTATCCCACGCCCCTGCCCTTCTTCTATAAGGGTGTTCCCCCTCCCCAACCATCCCCTTTCTACAAACCCAACAATCCCCAACACTGGAGGGTCCAGCTTTCACAGGACTAAGGACTTCTTCTCCCACTGGTGCCCAACAAAGCCATCCTCTGCTACATATGCAGCTAGAGTCATGGGTCAGTCCGTGTGTAGTCTTTGGGTAGTGGTTTAGTACCTGGGAGCTCTGGTTGGTTGGTATTGTTGCTCTTATGGGGTTGCAAGCCCCTTCAGCTCCTTCAATCCTTCCTCTAATTCCTCCAATTGGGACCCCATTTTCAGTTCAATGGTTTGCTGTTAGCATTTGCCTCTGTATTTGACATGCTTTGGCTATGCCTCTCAGGAGACATCTATATCAGGCTCCTGTCAGCATGCACTTCTTGGCTTCATCAATATTGTCTAGTTTTGGTGGCTGTATATATATTTGTTTGTTTCTTTTTTCTTTTTTCTTTTCGGAGCTGGGGATCGAACCCAGGGCCTTATGCTTGCTAGGCAAGCACTCTACTACTGAGCTAAATCCCCAACCCCTCGGCTGTATATATATATATATATATATATATGCTGTATACCCAGATGGGGCAGGCTCTGAATGGCTGTTCCTTCAGTATCTGCTCCAAACTTTATCTCCATATCTCCTCCTATGAATATTTTTGTTCCCCCTTAGAAGGACTGATGCATCCACACTTTGGTTGTCCTTCTTTAGTTTCATGTGGTCTATGGATTGAATCTTGGGTAATTCAAGCATTTGGGCTAATAGCCACTTATCAATGAGTGCATACCATGTGTGTTTTTCTGTATTTGGGTTACCTCACTCAGGATATTTTCCAGCTCCATCTATTTGCCTACGAATTTCATGAAGTCGTTGTTTTTCATAGCTGAGTAATATTCCATTGTGGAGATGTACCACATTTTCTGTATCCATTCCTCTGTGGAAGGGCATCTGGGTTCTTTCCAGCTTCTGGCTATTATAAATAAGGCTGCGATGAACATAGAGGAGCATGTGTCTTTGTTGTATGTTGGATCATCTTTTAGGTATACGCCCAGGAGATGTATAGCTGGGTTCTCAGGTAGTGCAATGTCTAATTTTATGAGGAACCTCCAGACTGATTCCCAGAATGGTTGTACCATTCTGTAATCCCACCAACAATGGAGGAATGTTCCTCTTTCTCTGCATCCTTGCCAGCATCTGCTGTCACCTGAGTTTTTGATCTTAGCCATTCTCACTGGTGTGAGGTGAAGTTTCAGGGTTGTTTTGATTTGCATTTCCCTTATGACAAAAGATGTTGAACATTTCTTTAGGTGTTTCTCAGCCATTCGGCATTCCTCAGCTGTGAATTCTTTGTTTAACTCTGAACCCCATTTTTTAATAGGGTTATTTGTCTCCCTGCGGTCTAACTTCTTGAATTCTTTGTATATTTTGGATATAAGGCCTCTATCAGTTGTAGGATTGGTAAAGATCTTTTCCAAATCTGTTTGTTGCTGTTTTGGCCTAACAACAGTGTCCTTTGCCTTACAGAAGCTTTGTAGCTTTATGAGATCCCATTTTTCAATTCTTGATCTTAAAGCAGAAGCCATTAGTGTTTTGTTCAGGAAATTTTCTCCAGTGCCCATGTGTTCAAGATTCTTCCCCACTTTTTCTTCTATTAGTTTGAGTGTATTTGGTTTGATGTGGAGGTCCTTGATCCACTTGGACTTAAGCTTTGTACAGGGTGATAAGCATGGATCGATCTGCATTCTTCTACATGCTGACCTCAGTTGAACCAGCACCATTTGCTGAAAATGCTGTCTTTTCTTTCATTGGATGGTTTTGGCTCCTTTGTCAAAAATCAAGTGACCATAGGTGTGTGGATTCATTTCTGGGTCTTCAATTCTATTCCACTGTCTATCTGTCTGTCTCTGTACCAATACCATGCAGTTTTTATCACTATTGCTCTGTAATACTGCTTGAGTTCTGGGCTAGTTATACCCCCTGGATGTCCTTTCAATCCATGAGCATGGAAAATCTTTTCATCTTCTGAGATTTCTTTCTTCAGAGGCTTGAAGTTCTTATCATACAGATCTTTCACATGCTTGGTTAAAGTCACACCGAAGTATTTTATATTATTTGGGACTATTATGAAGGGTGTCATTTCCTTAATTTCTTTCTCAGCTTGTTTCTCTTTCGTGTAGAGGAAGACTACTGATTTATTTGAGTTAATTTTATACCCAGCCACTTTGCTGAAGGTGGTTATCAAGTTTAGTAGTTCTCTGGTGGAACTTTTGGGATCACTTAAATATACTATCATATCATCTGCAAATAGTGATATTTTGACTTCTTTATTTCCAATCTATATCCCTTTGATCTCCTTTTGTTGTCTGATTGCTCTGGCTAGGACTTCGAGAACTATATTGAATAAGTAGGGAGAGAGTGGGCAGCCTTGTCTAGTCCCTGATTTTAGTGGGACTGCTTCAAGTTTCTCTCCATTTAGTTTAATATTACCTACTGGTTTGCTCTATATGACTTTCACTATGTTTAGGTATGGGCCATGAATTCCTGATCTTTCCAGGACTTTTATCATGAAGGGGTGTTGAATTTTGTCAAATGCTTTCTTGGCATCTAAGGAAATGATCATGTGTTTTTTACCTTTCAGTTTGTTTATATAGTGGATTACATCAATGGTTTTCTGTGTATTAAACCATCCCTGCATACCTGGGATGAAGCCTACTTGATCATGATGGATGATTGTTTTGATGTGCTCTTGGATTCAGTTTGCCAGAATTTTATTGAGTATTTTTGAGTCGATATTCATAAGGGAAATTGGTCTGAGGTTCTCTTTCTTTGTTGGGTCTTTGTGTGGTTTAGGTATAAGAGTAATTGTGGCTTCATAGAAGGAATTCGGTAGTGATCCATCTGTTTCAATTTTGTGGAATAGTTTGGATAGTATTGGTATGAGGTCTTCTATGAAGGTCTGATAGAATTCTGCACTAAACTTGTCTGGACCTGGGCTCTTTTTGGTTGGGAGATCTTTAATGAGTGCTTCTATTTCCTTAGGAGTTATGGGGTTGTTTAAATGCTTTATCTGTTCCTGATTTAACTTCGGTACCTGGTACCTGCCTAGGAAATTGTCCATTTCCTCCAGATTTTCAAGTTTGCTTGAACATAGGCTTTTGTAGTAGAATATGATGATTTTTTGAATTTCCTCTGATTCTGTTGTTATGTCTCCCTTTTCATTTCTGATTTTGTTAATTTGCACACACTCTCCATGTCCTCTGGTTAGTCTGGCTAAGGGTTATCTACCTTGCTTATCTTCTCAAAGAACCAGCTTTTGGTTTTGTTGATTCTTTGTATATCCTTTTTGTTTCTATTTGGTTGATTTCAGCTCTGAGTTTGATTATTTCCTGCCTTCTACTCCTCCTGGGTGTATTTGCTTCTTTTTGTTCTAGAGCTTTTAGGTGTGCTGTCAAGCTGCTGACATATGCTCTTTCCTGTTTCTTTCTGCAGGCACTCAGCGCTATGAGTTTTCCTCTTAGCACAGCTTTTATTGTGTCCCATAAGTTTGAGTATGTTGTACCTTCATTTTCATTAAATACTAAGAAGTCTTTAATTTCTTTCTTTCTTTTTTCCTTGACCAGGTTATCATTGAGTAGAGCATTGTTCAACTTCCACGTATATGTGGGCATTCTTCCCTTATTGTTATTGAAGACCAGTCTTAGTGTGTGGTGATCTGATAGGATGCATGGGATTATTTCTATCTTTCTGTACCTGTTGAGGCCCGTTTTTTGACCAATTATATGGTCAATTTTGGAGAAAGTACCATGAGGAGCTGAGAAGAAGATATATCCTTTTGCTTTAGGATAGAATGTTCTATAAATATCCGTTAAGTCCATTTGGCTCATGACTTCTCTTAGTCTGTCTACATCTCTGTTTAATTTCTGTTTCCATGATCTGTCCATTGATGAGAGTGGGGTGTTGAAATCTCCCACTATTATTGTGTGAGGTGCAATGTGTGTTTTGAGCTTTAGTAAGGTTTCTTTTACGTATGTAGGTGCCCTTGTATTTGGGGCATAGATATTTAGGATTGAGAGTTCATCTTGGTGGATTTTTCCTTTGATGAATATGAAGTGTCCTTTCTTATCTTTTTTGATGACTTTTGGTTGAAAATCCATTTTATTCAATATGGCTACTCCAGCTTGCTTCTTCAGACCATTTGCTTGGAAAGTTGTTTTCCAGCCTTTCACTCTGAGGTAGTGTCTGTCTTTGTCTCTGAGGTATGTTTCCTGGAGGCAGCAAAATGCTGGATCCTCATTATGTATCCAGTTTGTTAATCTGTGTCTTTTTATTGGGAAATTGAGTCCATTAATGCTGACAGATTGTAAGGAATAGGGATTGTTGCTTCCTGTTGTCTTCATATTTGGAGGTGAGATTATGTTTGTGTGCTTTTCTTCTCTTTGTTTTGTTGCCAAGACGATTAGTTTCTTGCTTTTTCTAGTGTGTAGCTTGCCTCCTTATATTGGGTTTTACCATTTATTATCCTTTGTAGTGCTGGATTTGTAGAAAGATATTGTGTAAATTTGGTTTTGTCATGGAATATCTTGGTTTCTCCATCTATGTTAATTGAGAGTTTTGCAGGATACAGTAACCTGGGCTGGCATTTGTGTTCTCTTAGGGTCTGTATGACATCTGTCCAGGATCTTCTGGCTTTCATAGTCTCTGGTGAGAAATCTGGTGTAATTCAGAAGGTCTGCCTTTATATGTTACTTGACCTTTTTCCCTTACTGCTTTTAATATTCTTTCTTTGTTTTGTGCATTTGGAGTTTTGACTATTACGTGACGGGAGGATTTTCTTTTCTGGTTCAATCTATTCGGAGTTCTGTAGGCTTCTTGTATGTTTATGGACATCTCTTTCTTTAGGTTAGGGAAGTTTTCTTCTATGATTTTGTTGAAGATATTTACTGGTCCTTTGAGTTTGGAGTCTTCACTGTCTTCTATACCTGCTCCTGAAATTCTCTCTGCTATCTCTTGTATTCTGTTGGTGATGCTTGTATCTATGACTCCTTGTCTCTTCCTTTGGTTTTCTATATCCAGGCTTGTCTCCCTTCGTGCTTTCTTTAATGTTTCTATTTCTATTTTCAATTCCTTCACCTGTTTGATTGTGTTTTCCTGTTATTCTTTCAGAGAGTTTTGTGTTTCCTCTCTAAGGGCTTCTACTTGTTTACTTGTGTTTTCCTGCATTTCTCTAAGGGAGTTCTTTATGTCTTTCTTAAAGTCCTCCATCATCATGATCAAATGTGATCTTAAATCTAGATTTTGCTTTTCTGGTGTGTTTGGATATTCAGTGTTTGCTTTGGTGGGACAATTGGGCTCTGATGATGCCATGTAGTCTTCGTTTCTGTTGCTTGGGTTCCTGTGCCTGACTCTTGCCATCAGGTTTTCTCTGGTGTTACTTGTTTTTTTATTTCTGACAGTGGCCTGACCTTCCTACAGGCCTGTATGTCAGGAGTGCTGTAGACCTGTTTTCCTGTTTTCTTTCAGCCAGTTATGGGAACAGAGTGTTCTACTCTCAGACATGTAGTCATGCCTGTCCTCTGGCTTTCAGCTGTCCCTGTGGGTGGGAACCAGAAGTGCCTGCTCCTACTTCTCCTAGGTCTCTGTGCGTTGGGGGCCCAGATAGCATTAGGTGTTTTCCTCTAGTGTCAGAAATGTGGGCAGAGAGTAGCCACCTCGGGTTTCCTCCCAGGTGTGTCTGCCCCTCTGAAGTTCTAGCTCTCCCTCCCATGGGATTTGGGTGCAGAGAGCTGTTTGACCAGGTCCTTTCAGATCCAGGCACAGTCTGGACCACAGGGCTCCTGCAGCTTGACTGCTGCAATCATCCCGCACCCAGAGGAACTATACAGTTTCCTCTTCAGCCAAGGATGTGGGCAGAGGTGGGCAGAAGTGGTGGTCTCTCCTGCCCTGCAGTCTCAGGATTGCCCACACTTGTGCAATCCAGTCTCTTTCCCATGCGATTTGGGAGCAGGGAGCTGTGGGCCAGGATCATCGAGGTCCGGGGGCCAGCTAGAAACCAGCTATTGTTTTCTTTAATCACAGTAGGTTCACTCCTGTATAATGACTTGCCGGAGATAATACTCAGCCTGTCTGAGAAGACCTAGGATAGAATCTTGGGCCTAGAATACCAGTCTACAGATGAAACATCAGAACTGTTCTACCAGCCTACTCTTTCTTGAGCTCTGCAAGCATATTAGTTGTTCAAAGAGAGTCAATCTGAACTAAAAGGACTACATCTATTTTTAAAATTAATGTGTTTATATTCCAAATGCTGCTCCCCTTCCTGGTTTCTCCCTTACTGAATCCCTTCTCCCATGCCCTCTCCTCAGCTCCTCTGAGAGGGTGGGGAACCCACCCTGATATTCCCTCACCCTGGCATTTCAAGTCCCTACAAGATTAGATGTGGCTAGTAGCTATCCCCAGCGAGGCTAGAAAGGGCAGCAATTAGGACTGAGCTGACTGTCTGCTACATATATGCGGGAATGGAGGTGTGGGGGTGTAGGGAGTGTGGGGGGACTCATTCTTTGGTTGGTGGCCCAAATTCTGAGAGCTCCCAGAAGTCCACGTTTGTTGACTCTGTTGGTCTTCCTATGAGGGTCCTATCTACTTCTGGGTGTCTCCCATCTCAATCTAATGTTTGGATATGTGTATCTTCTTCTGTTTCAGTCCACTGCTGGGTGGAGCCTCTCAGAGGTCAGTTATGCTAGGCTCCTGTCTTCAAGCATAACAATATCATTAATAATGTCAGGGATTGGTGTTGACCCATGGGATGGGTTTTATGTTGGGCTGGGTATTGGTTGGCATCTGCTCCATTCCTCTATTTCTTTTAGAGAGGACAGATTTTGGGTGGAAAGTTTTGTGGGTAGATTTGTGTCCCTGTCTTTCCACTAACGGTCCTGACTGACTACAGGAGGTAGCTTCTTCATGACCCTGCAGTTAAGCATTGACTCCTGGGAGCCTTCTCTATCCCAGGTCTTTGGGACTTCCTAAAGATTACTCCTACCCCCACCACCCCAGGCAGCTGCAGGTTTCCATTCATTCTGCTGGTGCACTGCACCTCTCTCCTGTCTTTCCTAGGCCTGACCCTGCCTCTCCACTCCCATCCCTCTCTCTTCTCCCTTTACCCCCAGTTTCCTCCCTTTCTTTGCCTCCCAACATCTGAATACAGAAGCTAATCCCATCTGAGCCCATCCCAGCTCAAAAATACAAGTAACATGAATAATCAAAAAATGGTTTCCTCTAAAAGTTACCAATCCCATAACACAGAGTCCAGATAAAGATGATTTAGACAAAATTCCAGATGTAGAATTCCAAATAATGATTATAAATATGGTAAGACAAGTCAAAGGGGGCTGAGATATTTTCCAAGAGAACATATGCACAGCTAAATGAAATAAGGAAGCCAATTCACAATACAAAAATAGAATTTAGTAAAGATAGTAAATGATGAAGAAAACCCAAACTGAAATGATGGAAACAAACAAACAAACAAACAAAAAACAATAGGAAGAAAAGTGTCCAAATCTAGGGAAAGAGAAGCCCATTCATATACAAGAAGCAGACAGAACACCAAACAGACAGGACCATAAATATTCTCTAGGTCACTAAATGTACAGAACATAGAAAATATATTTAAGACTGCAAAAGAGAAGGGCTAAGTTACATACAAAGGCAAGCTTATAAGAATAATTACTGACTTTTTTTAAAGACACTATTTCTCTGTGTAGCTCTGGGTGTCCTGGAACTTGCCCTGCAGACAAGGCTGGCCTCAAAATCACAAAGAGCCACCTGCCTCTGCCTCCTGAGTGTTAGGATTAAAGGCATGCAATACCACACCCAGAAACTACTGACTTTTTGATCCCAACCGTGAAAGCTAGGAGGGCTTAAAGTGATAGCTTTTAAACTCTAAACACCTTCATTGTCAACCCTGTCTAATATACCTTTAAAAAAATATTCTATCTGTAACAATTGAAGGTAAAAGAAAACCTTTCTGGGATAAAAGCATTCTAAAGGAATTTATAACCACCAAGCCGGTTCTACAGAGGATGTTGAAAGGAATACTTCAGTCTGAAGAGAAAGACAAACACACTTGAGAGAGTACAGGAGGAAGAAAAAAATGATGCCAACCACTTGTTAAACAAAAGAAGACAGAAAATCTGAAGCACGGCAAAATGAAAGGGAACAAGGTGCCTTTCAGTAACTCCGAGTACAGTGGTCTCCACTCATACAAAGTTGAAAATAAAGTCCTTCTTGCTTTCTCTGGAGAAATGCACTCTAACACCAAGCATAAATACTGTCTTAACATAAACAAATGAAAAAAGTATTCCAAGAAAATGGACCCATGAAACAAGCTGGCACAGCTACCCTACTGATAATATCTGACTAAATAAATGTCAAAGCAAATCTTATTTCAGAAGGGATGAAAAGGGTCACCTCATACTAATCAAGGGAAAGATTCAGAGAGAGGGAATTACAATTCTATATTTGTTACGTGTAACAAATATAGGCTCACTAATGTTGTAAGTCAAACACTATAGATTTACAATCAGAGATTGACCCCAAACATAGGAATATTGGATGGATTCAATAGCTCATTCTCGCTTAGATCAACTCCACGGAAAATGAAATAAGGGATAAAGAAACAACTAGAGCCAAAGAGACCTAACACACATCTACAGAACACTTCAATATTCAGCCAAATAGTAAAGAATGTACATTTTCCGCAGAAGCCCATAGAACCTTCTCTAAAGTAGATCACTTATTAGACAACAATGTGAGTTTCAATAAGTATGGAAAAACTCTCAACAGAAGAATGGATGAAAAATGTGGTACATTTATATAATGGAGTACCACTCAGATGTTAAAACATGAAATCATGAAATTTGAAGGTAAATAGAACTAAAAAATAATCATTCTGAGCAAGGCATCCAGACCCAAAAGATAATTATGGTACGTATTTACTTACATGTGGATATTTGCTGTTAAGCCCATGATGACCAAGCTACAATCCATAGAACCGCATAGGTTAGGTGTTGAGGAGGTGACAAAGGGGACAGACAGATATCATTAGGAAAGGGAAATAGAAGAGGTAGTTATGGATGGGGCAGGGGTCTGCAGTGGGAGGACCAAATGGTGAAGGAGGAGGGAGACAGGGAGAGATAAGGAAAGAGACAGATGTAATTAAGGACCATTTGAGGGGTAGTATGGATAGCCAATACAGTAGAAACTTCCTAAAATATATACATTTATGAAGTAAATCTGAATGAAATTGCCAAATAATGGGGGAGACAGAACCTTGTCACTAAATGAAGCTTCCAGTCCTGGGATTGGGTTACATTTAATTGAGTTATTTGCCAAACAGGCTCCATGGGAATCCCCAAACCAGGCTGTTGCCAAGAGTTTAGATTGATTTCCACTATCTGACATCAAGGCTCCATTGCAGACAACACCTACACAACTCATTGAACATGGAGAAGTAGAGCTGATGCTTATACTGAGTCTTCACCCATAAATTATAGCAACTTTAGTATAGGAAGTTCCTCCTGACTCTACCAAAAGAGAAATATAAACTCAAACCCAGTCACAGACTCCCTGATTAACAATGGTGCCACACCTACAATACATCTTAGGGAAATGGTAGCATAAAGTTTGTGGAATTAACCAACCAATGTCTGATTTGACTCATTCCAAGGTGGAACTAATACCTGACAATGTTTGAATGATCAAGGACCTGATACTAAATAGCCCAGGGACCTAGGGTAAAACCAAACACCACTGTTCTTAAAACAACAAATAAACAACACCAAACCCCACTGTAGCAATAAAATGACTCCTAATGGCTTTCTGCTATATTCATAGATCAATGCCTTGCTCAGCCATCATGAGATAAACTTCCTCCTGCAGCAGATGGGAACAAATGCAGGCAGCTATAGCCACACAACATGCAGAGAGTGAGAGACCTCAGAACACAAGCCCCAATTGGATATGTCTCCGTCAAGTCCCTCTCCTCAGGGACTATGGAATCCTGAGCACAAGGAGGCAGAAAGAGTGTGAGAGCTAGAGAAGATGGAGGACACCAAGAAAACAAGGTCCTGTAAGTCAGCATGACTACAGCACTAGGAACTCACAGAGCCTGAAGCAGAGTGTACAGAGCCTGCATGGGTCTGTACCAGGTCCTTTTCATATATACATTATGGCTTCCAGTTTAATGGAATTCACAAGTGTACCAACAATTATGTCTCTATTTTTTGGGTCTTCTCTTGGGCTCTTTTCATTCTGTTGGTTTGTCCTGTCCAACTTGATGCATTAATTATTGTTTTTATTGTTTTGTTCCCATTTTATTGGTTATTTTATTTATTTACATTTCAAATATTACCCCCTTCCCAATTTCCCCTCCATAAACTCCTTATTCCCTCTCCCCTCCCCCTGTTTCTATGAGGGTGCTCCACCACCCAACTACCCAGCCACTCCTGCCTCAGGGCTCCAGCATTCCCCTACCCTGGGTCACCGAGCC
Organism: Rattus norvegicus; assembly: GCF_021556685.1. NCBI lineage: Eukaryota > Metazoa > Chordata > Mammalia > Rodentia > Muridae > Rattus > Rattus norvegicus. The sequence continues at coordinate 91,214,055 of NC_141547.1, forward strand.
TCCATAGGACCAAGGGGGCTCCCCTCCCAGTGATGCCCAATAAGGCAATCCTCTGCAACATATCCAGCTGGATCTTAACCATGTCTTATTTTATTATTATCCCTTAGTAGCCTGTTTGTTTTTTAGTAGGAGATAGGGTGGTAGAGGATGTAGGGATGAACTGGAAGGAGTCGAGGAAGGGGAAACAGTAATCAGGATATATTATGTGAGAAAAAATACTTTCAACAAAAGCAGGAAAAAAAGAAATAACATTGTGTATTATTTATCACAATAAAACTAGAAATCAACAAGAGAAACAACAGAAACAAACTCATGGCATCCGAAGAAAACAGTGCCAATTGACAGGGATCAGTGGAGAAAGAAACAAGGAAATGATGAGGACATTCTTTAAAAGTGTTTATTTCATAGATCTCAAAAACCTAAAAGAGGTGCATGAGGTTCTAGTTACATGTGCCTACCAAAGCCAAACAAAGATGAAATAAATAATTTAAACTAATAACAAACAATGAGTTAGCCACAGGTCCAGGACCAGAATAATTCAGTGAAGAATCCTACCAGAGCCTCAAAGAAGAACTAATTTTGGGTTAATCAAATTATTCTACAAAGCAGGAGGGGAACACTTCACAGTTCCTTTTATGAAGTCAGGAAAATCTTATTACTAAACCAGATAATGGACTAACACACAAAGTAGCCCAAGTATTACGGAAGTAACCAAATACTTAATGATCAGATCAGTCCTAGTCCACAGGAGGACACAGGTGAATGGTACTGCATGTCTGACCAAGAACCCATATTGGGAAGTCATCTACTCTGGTGATGAACCTACTACTATCACTGTGTTAACTAGACATAGTATCAATCTACCTGCTCAATTTCTATCTCTATGCCTATAGATTAGTGCAGTTCTCAGCCCTCATTAGAGAAGTTTCTTTGTGTATTGAACAACAGTTAATACAAGAATATCATTTTCCCCTGAGACCTCATGTGGTGGTGCTTTTGTGAATGTCTGTATATTGATCTCTTATCATAAGGATAGCATGATGTTTTATATAATAAATATTTCTTTTGCAAGGGCAGTGAAGTTGCAGTCTCTCTAGAATAAGCCAAGAATCTCCTAATTATGGGATGTTGCCACTGTGGGAGGGAAGGGAGAGAGGGAGGGAGAGAGAGAGAGACAGAGAGAGAAAGAGACAGAGAGAGACAGAGAGACAGAAACAGAGACATAGACAGAGTGAATTTTTAATTTGGGTTATGTTTAAAGAAGGATTAAGGACCAAAAGAAGGCCAGATTGATGAAGAAGCACAGGCAGTATAGAAATCAAGGGGACTGGCAGTTGCCCCTATGGTATGACTAATAATCTTAGCTCCAGGGACACACAATGCAGGTAAGAATTCCTCCTTGGAGATGAAATCATTAAGATTAAAATATCTTTGTTTCATAACATCCCATGGAAGTGTAGACATGTGGGTGGAGTAACATTGAGCTTCCTTCAGATATCATCTTAATGTCAATGAAATTTATTCAGTTTCTTTTCTTGAACACGGTTCAGTTGTGATGAGCTTGAGTAAGAGGCTACAGAGATCAGGATTAGAATCTGTCCACACAGCACAAACTGATGGAGACGGGATGCCACTCATGTAAGTAGTAGTAGGGTTTTATCTCCCCGCCTTTCTGGTTTTAAACCTTGGCTATGACACTTGTGGTCCTGTGTATGATACATGTGTCAGAAGCTGAAACTCAGTAGTTGGAGGAGTAGTTGATGGAGAAGGAATGGGAGAAGTTTATAAAGCATGCAAAAATAAGGCATACAAAAATGCTAGAATGTCTTTGCCTAGATAATAATCATTGCATTTTTTAATAAATACATGATGTCAATGGTATAATGTATAACATAATTCAGATGATTAAATGAAAATTTGCCTAATATCACCTCAGTCCATTTTCTTTGTTTACTCTTTCTATATTCATTCATTTGTCCTTCCTTCCTTCCTTCCTTCTCTCCTTCCTTCTCTCCTTCCTTCCTTCCTTCCTTCCTTCCTTCCTTCCTTCCTTCTTTCCTTCCCTTTTCTGAACTAATTTCTAACAAAAACTTATAAAGTTGGAATGGCAGCATAGCTTAGTGGTAAATCACTTGCCTGGGATGTACAAGACCCTGAGTTTTCAATTCCCCACTTCTAGGGGGGAAAGAAAAGGAATGGAGAAAAAAACTGTGAGACTACTGATGTGGAGAGGAAACTATTACACACATCTCAACCATAAATCCTAGAGGTATGTGAATCCTTGAGAACTCAAGGGAAATCCCTCATTTGATCAGAATTCAGAGCAAAGCATCAGTGTCAGACACTTAAGTCGAGGCAGCATTTGTCTCCCAACTGTAGGCCATTTGTGTGTGTGTGTGTGTGTGTGTGTGTGTGTGTGTGTGTGTGACCACAGAGCACACATAGGTGTCAGAGGACAATCTGTACTTGAAGATGGTTTCTCTCTCAAGCATGTGGGTCCTCATGCTTAGTGGAAAGTGTCTTTACCTACTGAGCCAACTCACCAGCCCTCCTTTGTCCCTTCCAATAGAATAGTTTTCATTTTCATTGTTTCCTTTGATGAAAGTCAAGTTGTGCATCTTTCCATACTCACCTTAGGCTCTCAGCATTAAGAGTCCTTGCTGCTCCTCCAATAATGAAGTAATTGGTTAGCCTATAGATTTATCATTAGGGTGAATTCCTTTGTATTTCCATTTTTTTCTGATGTTTTATCGCATTGCTATATATATTTGGATGCTCAAATCAATGAGTGCACTTGGCCAGCATGAGCCATTTCTAGATGACTTTCACATCTGGAACATACTTCACCTTTTGTTGGGGAAACTTTCTCACTTTCTATCATAACCAACAGTTCTGGACCCAGCCTACTTTTCTCTATCCTGGAATTGATTATTTCTCCAAAGTAGTCTTGGTCTCACCTTAGAGGCTAGTTTGAATTCCAATAATGTTGGACTCTAGTCAACCTTTTGGTAGATAGATAAAGGGCCTACAATTGTAGACCACTACCTTGGAGGCCTTTTCCATCTCTTTCATCTCATATCTGTATGTTCTTCTGCTACAGAGCGACTATGATTCCTGATAACTTAGTGTGCTCACCCGCTCTTCATTCTTGTAGCATCTGGATCCAGTTCCAGTGATTCTCTGCCTCTGCCATGACTATAGCCCACAAGAGTTCAGCATGGGTTTTCAAATCCCCTTTCTATGCCTTCCACTCCCAACCAGAGAGAGAAGGATCTAAGTTAAAGAGTGACAGTAAAGTTGCTAGGATTCATGGACGATATGATTGTTCTTCCAGAACCATTTTAATGTGATGCCAACTTTGAAGAAAATGAGGAACCCAAGCTGGACAGTGGCAGTGGTGGTATTGTGATACAATCTTATCTGGGTCATGGATGAGGCATGATAGGGCAGACACAGAGTTTCTCATGGCTTTTACTATGCAGCAATGATCCAATGTGCAAATGATTTGCAGCACCTGGGAATTTGTCTGGGATTATACAGAAATTATTGGTCTTGGCTCTAACAATCATATTCACCACGGGGGATAAGATGATATAAGGATGAGACTAAAGTTTTTGGATTAATTTTATTTTTAACAATCTCTCTCTCTCTCTCTCTCTCTCTCTCTCTCTCTCTCTCTGTGTGTGTGTGTGTGTGTGTGTGTGTGTGTGTTTAAGTGAAGGTGATTGAGAAGGACAAAAGTGTAGAATATCCCGGAGCTAGAGTTATAGATAGTTGAAAGCACTGTGTGGATGCTTGGAACTAAACCTGGGGCCTCCATAAGTGCAGGAGGTCTTTTAATCACCGAACTTTCTCTCCAGCTTAGGTCTAAACTTTGGCCAAAACAAAAGTCTTGTTTGGTTTCCCTTGTTTCACTACCCATGTGTAGTGCTCAAGATAATGAGACCCAATCCTGAATATACTACCAAATGTACTTCTTTTGTTCAGCCCTGAACACATACATGCAAGTAATATATGAACTTAGCAAGTTATATTTTGGGATTATAGGTACATACATATATGCATGCAATTACCATTAGTGAAAAAAAGAGGCCATGAATTTGTAGGAGAGCAGGGAGGGTTATTTGGGAGAGTTTCCAAGGAAGAAAGGAAAGGGAGAAATGCTGTATTTATAATCTCACCCCACCAAAACAGGCAGACAGCAGACAGACAGACCACAACAACCAACCTCCTCCCCAAACCCAAAAAACTAGAGCAAAAACCAAGTACTTGCAGACCCCTTGGCTATGCTGGTGCGCAGCAGGAGTGGTGCCCATTCATGCAGAATGAAGCTTTGCACACATTTATGAGTCAATTCCTAGGAACCAGGTCTTGTTCCACCCTGATGTGGGGGCTTTAGTGTCAAGGTCTCTTGTCTGTTCAGAAAACACACTGGGGCGAGAGTGTACATCAAGTCCACAGAAGGCCTTGAGTGGACTGGCCCAACAGACTTTTCTAATAGAACACTGCTAAGGGGCTTTGTTCCTCCGCCCATCTCTTCATCTTTCTCCTCACAGAACATGCCTACTTGGGGTCTCCAAAGGACCATACCACATACACAGTGCTGACAGACAGTGTGAGCACTGGGGGTTATGAGGAAGTATATTGTGACATCTACCTCACTCCAGGCCATCAAAGGCAGGAGGGTGGTGATTTCACTGAAAATGGCATTTAGGCATCACCTCAAGGTTCAGTGAAGACTTTCAACCTCTAAACAGGAAGAGCATTCTGGAGGAGGGAACAGTATGTGCCCATGTTCTGAGGTTGCATGAGCAAGGTGTTGCATGTGTGCTGAGGCCAACTTGCTCTAAGAGAGCCAGGAAGTGTGGGAAGGGAGATGAGGGCTTACCTACCAGGATGCAGCACTTCCAGTTCATTTTCCTCCATCATTAGCAGAAGCAGAGAACTCTGAGGGATTTTCAAACAGGGGCTACTGGGATGGAGATGCTGTGTAGACAGCAGGGGCTATAGCAGGAGCTGCAGCAAAAATGGGAGTGGGAACACTGGAGGGCTCAGCCAATGTGCATGGCTATGGATGGGTTTGGGCCTCGGTAGCACCAGATGAGGTGGAGAAACAGCAGAACTTTGATTCTTCTTCTGCTATCCTCCACCAGAGCCTCGGTGATGTTTGGGAGTTCAGTCCAAATGAACTTGCTTTCAATATGCTTATTTTCGATGCCAGAACTAAGTGTACTGTGGTATTTTTATGTATATTCAGTTGGCCCTTGCTATCTATTTGGATCTGACTGAGCTCTTCTCTCATAACATAGTACAGGGAGGCTCAAATCCCCTGTATCAAATAGAATCATAGATGACATGTGTACATGCTTCCCTAACTTCAAATCATCTCTGGGTTACTTATATTACCTAAGACACTGTGTAAATTGTTGTTATAGTACACTGTTTAGGGACCAGTGCCAAGGGATAAAGGTGCATTAATCACAGATACATGTTTTAAAAATATCAGTCTGCAGTCAGCTGGGGACTGAGAATCCATGCATACAGAGTGCCAATTATTTTTTCATTTAATGCTTGAAGCAACCCTGTGAGGGATATATGATTGTTGTTCCTGTGTTTCAACAAGTAGGAGCTAAGAATTAAAAAGGTGAAGTGTCTTTGGCAAGGGGATCTCTCTTGTCTTTGGCATTGTTGGCCCTAAAGCCCTATTTTTGTGGTGGTCATCACTATCTCTAAACACAGTAGGACTGCTATTGTAGACTCACTATGTGCTCCAAAAAATGTATGCCAAAATTCTAACCTTAAGCACATTAAGGTGAGGCTGGATTTAGAGCCAGTGTGTGTAAAAAGGATTAGGGTAAAATGCAGTCTTTCATGTGGAAGCAATACAGTATGATTTTGTTCTTTAAGACAAAGGGATAGAGCAGAAATATTATTGTGTGAAGACCTAGAAAACAAACAAAAAAAAGAAAAAAACTAAACCAAACAACAACAAAAAAAACCCACATGATTCTAGAAGCCAAAGGGAGAAACCTCAGAGGCCAACACTGCCACATCTTGAACTGGGACTTCAGCCTTCACTATGATGAGAACTGCTTGTTGCACATGGCCATGTGGGGGCATTTGTTGTTCTATCTCTAGGACACTAACATGTCAATCAACCCTTTGACCTTCAGAATTTCTCCTTTTCAGGACCACAGACACGCCAATAGCTCCTGAATCTCTCTTTGAGAGAATTGTGGTATCCCTTTCCCTTAAAGGAAGTACTAAAGGATCAGTCTGAAACTCTATTTTCACAACAAACACTTTATTGTAGTTAGGATACGTGTTTATTTGGGGTGGATTGAAGAGACTTGTAGAGAGATTTGAGAGCCAAAAATCCTTGAGGCTGTTGTCATAAGCTCGTCTGCACATTCCAGCAAGTGCTTACACAGTCTGACTGTGGTGATGGTGGTGGAGCAGGTGATAGGAATCCTACAGGATAATCATCACCACAACCATGGTCATGTACACTACCCACAGCCTGCTCACCCAGAGGTCCAGTGGCTAGGATTCCTATTCCAAGTTTTAATGCCATGCATTGTGGGTTAATGTAGCAAGGCCCAGTTGAGCATGAAGACTTGGGATGGTAAGGTATAGTCTCTACCTTATCCTCACCATCTCTGTGGAGAGACATGATGGCAGTTTGCTATTCATTCCATATGAAAAAACATGACTACACTTCCGAGGAGCCCCCTCAAAGTCTCATTCCTTTCCAGTGTTGTCAGTTTAGGTTGAGGACAAGATCTCACCTCAATCAAGATGCATTTTGGTTCCCTGAATACAGTTCCTTAAGTGCTATCCTCCAAAACTGAAAACCCATCAAGTCTGAGTAGACAAATGATATATACCCCCCACTTAACTAACATGTAATTGTGGGAAAGGACTACAACAACTGCCTTTAGTTACGTGGTCGGTATCCCCTAAAATATACATGTCAGGCCTAAATCCTAGAACCCATGATTGTGATTTTGCTCGTAAAGAGGGCTTTTGCAAATGTCAGTCAAAAGATCTCAAGATTTGACCATTCCGAATTTAAGGATGGTCCTAAATTCAGTAAGTAGCTTCTTAGAATCCAGTCTTAGAGTCCTATACCAAGGAGGATCTGTTACCACCAGAAGCCAGAAGAGGCAAGAGATGTTTCTTTTTCATTACATTCAGAGGGAGTGGATTCTAGCCAATACCTTGACTTTTCTCTCTGGCCTCCAAATTATGAGAGAATGTGTTTAGTCATTTAAAGTCACCTCACTAGAATAAATTCATTATAGCAGTTTAGAAAACAAATGGACCACGGTTAGGATTTCCACAAAAATGCTGTGAGGTGTGATGGTTGGTCTTGTCAACTTGACTACATCAAGAGACACCTAGGACAGCAGGAGCCTGCCAATGGGGTGTTTCTTGGGAGTTCTCAGGAGGAATGACAGGTGGGACATTGACTGCACAAAAGATCCTTAACGTGGCAGTTCTGTCCAGTAGGACAGGCTCACAAATGGAAACACATGAGAGGAAGCTGTTGAAATGTGCACACTTACTTTCCATAAGGAAGTGTGTCTGTCCGGTTTATTACCCATAGCAATCAAACACAAGATTCTTCAGCTTCAACCTGGATCTTTTTACACTGTCATAGGACACTATAATCTACAAGTATGCTGGACAGTATTATGAGCTATCCTGGGTTGCATGTAGCCTGTGGCTGCAAATTTGACATACTGGAAATATGTCACTCTCTAGACCTTTCTAGAACAAGTTTTCCTTTCCCCTTTCTAATAGTCAAGCCTCAGTTGACAGAGAGACTTATAAATAACCACAATATCAGGGCTGAAGCCTTATCTGGAGAGTGATGTGGTTCCCTGACTCATCAGCTAGGGCACTTGAAGGTTTCCGTGGTGGGAAGTTGGGACAGGGCATTAACAGCTGGATCACTTACAGTGGGATGCTGGTAGTTTCTTCTTTGTCTTCAAAGTCACTGTTTTGCTGCTATTCTTATTGTTTGCAGCATTGGGGTGGACTCTAGGGCCTCATACATTCCAGGCATGTGCCTCACCACTGAACAACATTCTCAGTGCAACCAGTGGTGTTTCTTCAATGAAGGCAGGATGCTGTTTGCAGAAGGTACAACATTGGACATGTAAGAGCAAACTAGGAATACTCAACAGAGCACCCACATGCATGCCCACATAAACACATACACATACATGCAACATTCTACATTCTCACCACTGACCTACGTACACACAGAGATGCCTCCCAAAGACACACAAATAAGTATACATAGATTCAAGAAGGAGGGGAATTCGGGGTAACACAATAATCAGGATAAAGTACTAAAGTACTCGCTCTCCTTAGTGTAGGTGTGTTCACATATTTATGGAATTTTACTTGCAATCTCCTCCTCCTCCTCCTCCTCCCCCTCCTCCTCCTCCTCCTCCTCTTCTTCTTCTTCTTCCTCCTCCTCCTCTTCCTCTTCCTCTTCCTCTTCCTCTTCCTCTTCCTCTTCCTCTTCCTCTTCTTCTTCTTCTTCTTCTTCTTCTTCTTCTTCTTCTTCTTCTTCTTCTTCTCCTTCTTCCTCCTCCTCCTCCTCCTTCTCCTCTCCCTCCTCCACTTCTTCCTTCCCCTCCATCTCCTTCTTTATATTTTAGTTTTTCAAGACAGGGTTTCTCTATATAGCCTTGGCTGTCCTGGCACTCACTTTTAGATGAGGCTGGCCTTGAAATTAGAGATTCGCCTCCCTCTGCCTCCCAAGTGTTGGAATTGAAGATGTTCACCACCATGCTAGGCTCACTTGCAGTCATCTTATGGTGCCCCATCACCGTGTTCTAAAACAACATAGAGGATGATTCCAATGTCCTAGTTAATTTTTATTTTCAACTTTACACAGCCTAGACATACTTGGGAAAAGGAACCCTCAAATGAGAATTGCCTCCATCACATGGGTGTGTGGGCATGCGTGCTGGGCATTTTCTTGATTGCTAACTTGTGTATGAGGGATTGTATGAGTGGAACATCCCTGAGCACATGATCCTGGGCTGTATAGAATAATTGGTTGGTTGGAATCAGATGAGTAAGCAGTAAGCAGCATTCCTCCACTCTCTCTGCTCCATGATTTTGCCTTGTGTTCCTGCCCTAAATTCCCTCAGTGAGGGACTTTTACCCAGAAGTGTACAATGAAATTAACTCTCTCCACTCAAAGTTACTTTTAGTCAGTGTTTATCACAGCAAGCTAGAACACCCAGTATAGCTGGGTTTGAAAGACACATCAGCATAGTCGAATTTTTTATCTTTTTTTGACCATGTTTTTTGGTGAATATACTGTATTTCAGGACATGGTCAACAATGATGAAATTTTCCATTCCCGTGGGTTTTCTGTAGCTAGGAGAGCTGAGGCATCACATTGGTTATAAATGGTCTGTGTCCCCAAGACCTTATGTTCAATGCTCTTGTCAGACCTAAAGTCAAAGCAAAGTCAATAAAGATAGGGAATGGGATGGGAACAGGATGAGCATCTATGATCCAACCCTATATTGTCTATTGTATAGATAACATAACTTATTTCATGAGTTCCTTATTTTTCAATTTAATTTTCCCTGTTCATTTATCTTTGTGGTTTTGTTTCATTTGTACAGAATTCTGAAGTTAGGACTTCTGAACAGAAGTTATGCCAATATTAAGGCGGAAATGTATTTTCAAATTGTTCATATAAAGCATGGTAATAATTTAAATCTTCAATAGTAAGCGTGTGAGATAATAATCTCTGAATAGTCTCTATAATACATGCTATTTTGCTTTCTGTTGCTTTGTGTTTTCACAAATACTCTTCCACAATACTCAGTCTGTGAACCTATGGCCATAGCCACATAGGATTTCTTTGAACCTGCTTACTGTCAATTGTCTTGTGTATTTTTCAGACTGTGGTGCTTGGAAATCCAGGTGTCACTAGATTCCTGATCTAGCCCTGGGTCTAGATACCCCCTGATTCCTGAGAGTGGCTGGATATGGACAGCGTTAATCTTTGGGCCTTGCTCCACATGTGACCCCAGTCTATCAGAATGTGCTTTCTCCAGCTGTGTTCTGTGGATCTTCCTAACATATGGCTTCCTTGCCTGCTGCTGCACCCAGGATGGGGTCATTGCCACATATCTCTTGTGTCCACTGGAGTCCGTATCCTGTGTGGGACCTGTCTTCACACTCTACCTGGTGTACAGTTACTTAGTGGTCCATAGTGATCCTATTTCTGTTCAGATTTCCTGTAAACTATTATTCTGAACTTAAGTCTTTAAAATTATATTCTCTTACTCCTTCCCAAGCATCTACTAATGGCCCAAGCCTCTCTTTTAGTGGATTCCATGATTTTTGGCACACAACTGTCCCTGAAAAATTCTACATTTAGAGGAGAGAAGGTATAAATGTGCTGTATCCTTCTCATTTGCCAATGGCGTCACTTCTCTTTTCTCTGCCTTAATTTCTCCATCTTTAAATGACATAATTATTACTATTTATTTCTGTTGTTTTTCTTCTTTTTGGTACAGAGGATAGAACCAACATCATGATAGGCTAGCACTTACTAGATTCTATTTCTCCTTTTGGGTTTCTCATGGTATATACTCACTTATAAGTGGATGTTAGCCATAGAGTACAGTATACCCATGCTATGCTCTACAAAGAAGCTACACAAGAAGGAAGACCCAAGCAAGGGTGCTTGAATTGCACTTATAAATTTGAATAAAGTGGTCATAGGAGGCACATGGAGAATGGGAATTAGGTAGGAGAGGGGATGGGGAGGGGAATAGGAGGTTCAGGATCAGGTGTGGAGAAAGGCAGGAGAGAGGGCCAGGGGGCTGGGAGAGTGAATGGAAATCAGCTGCTTGAAAGGGTAGGGGAGTTTGCAGCATCTCTAGAATGTGCCAAAAGCCTGGGTTGGGTGATGTTCCCAGGAGTCTATAGTGGTGACTTTAGCTGAGACTCCTAACAGTGGGGATATGGAACCTGAAATGGCCCCCTCTTGTAGCCAGGCAGGACTCCCAGTGGAGGAATAAGGACACCCACCCACCCACAGAACTTTAGACCCAAAATTTGTCCTGTCTACAAGAAAGGCAGAGGCAAAATGGAGCAGAGACTAAGGGTATGGCTAACCAATACCTGGCCCAACTTGAGACCCACTGCATGGGCAAGCACCAATATCTGACACTATTAATGAGGGATACTCTGTTAAGCTTGCAGACAGGAACTCTGAGAGGCTCTACCCAGCAGCTGACTGAAACAGATCCAGAGACCCACAGCAAACAATTTTGGACAGAGATCAGGGAGTCTTTTTTTTTTTTTTTTTTGGTTCTATTTTTCGGAGCTGGGGACCGAACCCAAGGCCTTGCGCTTCCTAGGCAAGCGCTCTACCACTGAGCTAAATCCCCAACCCCGAGATCAGGGAGTCTTATCCATCTCCCTGTAGTCAGGGAGACAGAGAAGAGTAGGAGTCAGGAAGAGTTAAAGGAAGGATTGAGGGGCTCAGGGGGGCGGTTAGGATCTCTACTGGAAGACCAACAGTCAACTAACCTGGAACCTCTCAGAGATTGAACCACCAACCAAAGAGCATGCACAGGCTGGTCTTTACCCCCACCCCCAGCACATGTGCAGGGGTGCACATAGCAGATGTGCAGCCCAGTCTTCATGCAGGTCCCCTAGTTATTGGAGTGGGGGCTAGCTCTAAATCTGTTGCTCGCCTTTGGATCCTGTTCCCCTAACTGGGCTGCCTTGTCTGGCCTCAGTGGGAGAGGATGCACCTAGCCCTGCAGAGTCTTGATGTGCCAGGGTGGGGGGACACCCAGGAGGGAGGGTTTTCAGTCTGTCAGGGGAAAAGGGGAGGAGGAGGTGGGAGGAGGGACCAAGTGTGGTGGGGACCTGGAGGTGGAGCATTGATCAGGGATGATACATGAATAAATAGATAAAGCAATGGGAAAAAAGATATATTTCTCTTCCTTCTCTTGACTCTTGTGAGCATCATATTTTGAGTTTCTGATTGTCTCCTGTATCACTCTCAAGAGAAAGGCTGCATCACTCCAGATATTCACTGCTTTCTTCATCTCCTGTTGTTATTCACAACAATTTCTCTCTGAAGCGTTTATGGCTTATTCTTATATAATAGGAAATGACCTAAAGTTCTCCATGTATTCTCTCTGCTCGGCTCCTTTCTCAAAGCTGTTTCCTGGACCAGGATCCCGCTAGAGGCCATGGCTTATGGAAATCACTAAGCAATACAGTGCAGACAAAGGTTCAACCTTCTTGCAGCGCCCACGATGTTAGGAAAGAAGGATGCCATCTGAAGGCCACTTTAAAGTACTCAGTCTGTGGCAAGGGGAGAATTCTGTTCCTTTCACACAGTTCATGCGCATCTGTGACAGTAACGGGGATTCTCCCAACCCGCATTCTGCAAACAGCCCTGAAACCCAGACACAGAAAAGCAGGAGACTTTCAATGAGACTGCAGCAGCGAGGAAGTGGTGTGCTGTGTAACAAACTCTGCCTAGCAACCGTGAGACTTCATTTTACATGGCACCTTGCAGGAGCCATAGGGTATCTGGTATCCAGTTATCTGGGTGAATATTATTTCTGGATATGTTTGTGAGGAAATTCTCATATGACACTGAAGTTTCAATTAGAGTAAGCATATCACCCTTCTTGATGTAGGCGGGCTTTATACAATTTATGAGGGGTCTAATAGACTAAAAGACTAAGAAAGAATTCTTTCTCTGCCCATCTTTAACCTAAGCATCAACTTTCTGATGTCCTGCCCACAGACGCAAATTCCAATGGCATTTATACCAATGGCTCTTCTGGGACTGTAATTCTCAGCCTCCACGATGGTATAACCAATTCTTTATAATATATTTTGTTGCATTTTCCTCAGATACACAGACAGACAAACAGACAGACCTCAGACACACACACACACACACACACACACACACACACACACACACACACACACACGCATGTAAAGTACAAACATATCCTATATCCTATTGGCTCTTCCTTGGAGGATTCTTCTCTCCTTAATAATGGAAAAAATGTATAGAAGAGAAAAGGGGAAATAAAAATAAGAGGATCGCTTGAGACAAGAAAGATGAGCAGGATGAGTAGAAGAGTAGGCAATGAGGTAGTGAACATGATCAAAGTATATTACACACATGTTTTAAAATGTATGGAAATGTTATAATGTAACCAATTATTGGTACAACTAGCATATGCTAATAAAGCAAAATAATGAAAATGAATATGTTTTCATCAATTAAATTTATGTCATATTATATACAAGTGAACTTCATTTAGTACAGACTTCAGTAAGTGAAGTCTTATTACATTTAAACCAATGAAAAAAATCTGTGGAAACACAAGAAACCTTTACTCTCCCTACGCTCAGTGGCCGTTTCTGTATAGTAACACTTTCATCACATGTAGACACACTAAAGGGTTAAGGCATAATTAGCACTTGTGCTGGTCCCTGGTAGGAGCCCAGGAAAGCACAGCTTTTGAGAGGAGGCTCCAGAAACACATTAGAATGCACAGTGCATTTCGAAGGCCAAGACCTCATTGGATCTATGGCGCAGAAAAATCTCCCCCTCCTGTCAGTGGATGCTTTGAGTCACACTAACCAAGGGCTGCTAGCTAATCCCTAGCATGTGTTACTGTATGTGTAGATCCCAAAGCTGCCTATGTACTTACATATAGAATAAATATGCACATTCTTGAATCCCACCCCTACTGGCTGAATGGGAATGCTCTGGCAATGAGCCAGGGAATTTGCATTTTTAACAAGCTCCCCCTGGGTGACTCCTAATGCAATTAAAGTCTGAGAGCCGCTGCCTTGTGCCCTGCTGAGTCCCCTCACTCCACACAGACATAATTAAGCTTCTTAATTACACTTTTTGCCAAGAATTAACAGCATCTTAATTATCTGAGAACACTGATTGACAATAAAAGGCACGGGATAGTTTGGTGTTATTTAAACTGAAGGCAAGATTTGAACATCAAGGGCAGGAGAATCTCCTGGTCTGAATGGAGGCGCCTTGGCAGGACATTGGCCATTCTGGGTGGCTCACTCCAGTCTAGGTGGGTTCATGAGGAGAACCTGCGGTTTCCAGGGAAATCTCTACAGTACTTCAAGTTACTTTATGAGGAGTCTTGTTAAACTCAATTTTTCCCAATTTAAAAGGGACACCTCATCCCTAAAATAGTTCCCATTCTGATGTCTATAGAGCTAACCGAGAACATCCTTAGTACACACCATTGTGGCTTGTGAGTTCATCTGGCTATTGACTATTTAAGCAGGCTCCTGTAATCAAGACTGCCCTTTCCAGTCACACATTTAAAGCACAGGAGCATGGACAACTGGGTCCCTTCCTGCCTGGTGAGGAAAATGGAGATGCTGCACCAGTTATTCCACAGGGTGCAGATGGAAGGTTGTTGGACCTTTATTGTTGGACTTACAGGGATTTTCTGCTTCTCACTAATTTCCACTGTTGCCCATCTTTGCTCTGGATAGTAAAGAGGTAAGACACAGGGGAATGGGGCTCCTGGGTCTGGCTCTAACAGTATCCTGTGAAACACCTCACTGTCCATGTCGACTTGCCATCTACCACCTGTCCTGACTGTCTACTCTATTTGGTTATGATGGATTCTTCCTGCCTTGAGAGAATTACAGATGTTCTGGGAAAGTTAAGTACAATGAGCTATTGGGCCCTATTCTTCTTGAGTTGCATTTAAGTTCAACATTTATACTGAATCAATAAATCATTACACAAGGCTCTCTAAGAGTGGGGCAAGGACAGAAACATTTAGATGAGAGTCAGGGAAAAGAAAGGCAGAGATCTTTGTGGGCATGATGCAGACTGAAGCCAGCGCAAAGGTGAACCACACCAAATATCATGGTTTTTTTTCTGAGAGCTGCCTCTGGTTCTTCCGAAGCTGGCCTGCTTGGGGTCACTTGTACTCCCTCCTGGATTCTAGGAAGAATATCTTTCACCTTCACATTCTTACTTACTGCTGTAGTTTAAATGACTACCCAAACTCATGCTAAAATTTACTTCTCACTTGTGAGGATGGACCGCAAAGGAACTTTCAAAGATGATATGTGGCTTAGTCTGGGCAAATATGAGACAAACTCACTGGTGGACCAATGAACTAGTGAACTGACAAGTCCTCTCAGCTGAATTCTAGTGGAGACTCTTCAAGGTCTGCAGATTTTTCCTGTGAGCACCAGTGCCTTGTTTCTCATTCTCACAGCCCCTATCAGCACCCCAGGCTCTACTTAGCTCCCTCTCTCCACATCTTATTCTGGGCATTCTCCCATTGCAAGAAGCTTGGCAGCTGCAACACTTACCTGCTTGTTTGCTTTTGACCTCTCTTACAGCTCGAGGTTTTGGTTTCTAGAAAGCCAGTGCTGCACGTGTTGTTTGCTATAGGAGGGGGAAAAATCTATTTCCTATACAACACCTTGATTAGAAGTAAAGTTTTTTTTAATTTATGTTCAAAAGATATAGAAATAGATGACTTAAAGTCATTAGGCTAAGGACAATAAATAGGCATAAAAAGACAAATGACCACATAGTCCTACGCATACAAGAGGAATGTTGATCTCATAACATGGAGAGTAGATATACATAGATTACCCCCACCCCGTGTATGTAGCATGAAAGACTATTAGGGAGGAGAAAAAAGTCTACTATTTTGTTCAGCTATACACTAGATGTATAAAAACCAGTCAAGAACAGAATAGCAGTTGCTAGAGTTTGGGAAGGGTAGGAAAAAAGGGGTGAGGGAAAGTTGATAATGGCACCAAGAAATAGTTAACAGGGAGGAGGAAGATCAGAGGTGCCGTTGCACATAGTAACTGTAATCCATGATAATGTACTGAGTGTTTCACAATGCTTGAACAAAGGATTTTTAACATATGTGCCATAAGAAATGCTGTCAAGTGTGGTGGTGCATGCCTTTAATGCAAGCATTTTCAAGGTAGAAGCAGATGGGTCTCTGTGACTTTGAGGCCAACCTAGTCTACATAGTAAGTTCCAGGCTCGTCAGGGTTACATAGTAAGACGCTGTCTCAAAATAAAAAAGCGATGAACAACAAAAAGATAATTGAAGAGGTAGATATGTTTAACCTGAATTAAACATTATAAAATGTATAACTGAGTCATCAATACTACCTCACAAATATGTAAATTTGTTATGTTTTTATCAGTTAAAAAATGAACAGTAGGCACATATGGTTGCAACACACCATTAGTCCCAATACTCAGGAGGCAGAGGCAGGCAGATCTCTGAGTTCAAGGCCAGCCTCGTCTACATACCTAGTTCTAGGACAGCGAGGAATATATAATGAGACCCTGTCTCAATTTTTTTTAACACATGTTGAAATATGACATGAATAATGTGTCTGATCAAACATTAATAAATTAATAAGTCTAAATGTATTCAAGCAGAAAAAAAATTGATAGATTGTCTTAGGGTTTCATTGCTGTGAAGAGACACTATGACTGAGGCACGTCTTATAAAGGACAACATTTAATTGGGGCTGGCTTACAGTTCAAAGGCTTAGTCCAATATGGCGGGAAGCATGACTGTATCCGGCAGACATCGTGCTGGAGAAGGAGCAAAAGTTCTACATGTTGATCAGCAGAAGGGACTGAGAGCCACGCTGGGTATATGTATCTTGAGCATATGAGACATCAGAGTCTACCCCCATAATGTCACACTTCCTTCAACGAGGCCACACCTCCTAAAGGTACCACTTCCTATGGGCCAAACATTCAAACACATGAGTCCCTAGAGGCTATTCTTATTCAAACCATGGGTAAACAAAGCAAAATATGTCTCCATTCATAGTTGCAATGAACATAATCAAAGTGAAGGTTATGGCCAACATAGTAGGAAAATAAAAGCAACAGACAAGTAGGGTGTAGTTTCTTGGTGGCTAGAACTGATCTATTAGGGCCTGCTCATACTAACACACAGTCTCGCTTTTACCAGCCCCACAACTGTTCACTCTGGCACCTCATTTCTTTGGCAGTGAGTGTCTTCTTTGACCATCACGCGGTAGTGTGGAATTGCTGGAGAATTAATATCCCTGGGAGTAGTCCTCAACCATGATAATTGGCATGCAAGTGCCCAGCTTCCACTCTCTTGGACAGGAAAATCCCCGGCACACATGTTATGCTAACAGCTGGGCTCTCAGTGAGTACAGCTCCATGCCTCCCACGATCTGAATGCAACCCTTTAGCTCCCCACCCTGCTCTCTCTCTTACCACAGTGTTCTCGTCTTACCACATACATCGGAATCCTTGTCTCGTCATCTAATTCAAAGAAAGCCAGATGGTGCATGAAGTAAAAGAGCGATGACTTTTGTGAAGTAGAGACCAGAGGGGATATCAGGAGAAACAGATCAGACAGAGAAAATGTTCTCAGTCTGAGATAGATCGAGTAGACAAAAACATTTATTAAAGCAGTAAATACAGGAGCTACCCATTAGTAGGTTAAATTTTGTCGATATGACTCGGGATTGCGGGACTAGACAGAGAGAACATACCTTCTTCTGAGACCAAGTGGAATTCTCTCTAAAACTGCCTGTACTTTTGACATGTACAAGAACTTCAAATTGTTCAAAACAAAACAAAAACAAAAGAGCAACAACAGAACCCCACTGACAACAGTTATGACCACAATACCATAAAAGTGAAACTGGGTAACAATGTAAAGGTCCTTAAAAATCATAAATGCAAACTGAAGCCAGGGAGAGATTGAGTGTACGGCTTTACAACGACCATTTTATCAAGCCACTGTTCATTGTTAGATAACTCTGTACAAAGGGAAAGAAAAAAAAACCCATAAATTTCAGAACAGCTAGAAGAGAGCAGTGACAGAAACACGACATCAAAATCCAAAATGTGTAGCCACAGATACTTAATACAGGGAAGTGAAGACTCACAAATGATCTGCCAGTTAGAGATGCTGGGAGAATCTTAGCAGGAGAAAAATAGACAAAGAAGAGGTCACTAACCATGAAAGCAGATTCAAGCTGTGACAACGCATAGCCAAAGAAACTCTCCCTGAACACAAGAAATAAGAGTCACCAAGAACTGAAGCAACAAAAGAGGAAAAACAGGGCTTAAATTGACACAAAGACCTGAATGCCATCCCCAGAAGCCTCATTTGAAAAGGTGGGCCTATTGGTGCACACTTGTAATCCTGTCAGAGACAGTGTGTACCTGGAGCTCACTGGCCAGATACCTTAAACTACATGCAAACAAAAGGTCAAAGACAGACACTGTTTCAAAAATCAAGGTGGGTGGGCTCCTGAGGACTGGCACCTAAGGCTGACCTGTGAATGCACTCACACTGAACAAACTCCCACATCTAAACACGTGAATAATTTTAAAAGAAACTAACAATGGAGAAGAAATAAAACAGATAGAAAAATATTCTGTAATACCTTTAAAAATTAGGTAAAAATTGTGTAGTTTTAGATAGAAAGTTTAACCAGGACCAATTACTGCAGAAGAGAGAAATTTATAAAAATGTGTCTTTACAAGTACCATGATTAGAAGCTTCCCTTCCTGCCTGACTTCCTTTCTTTTCCCCATGTTTTTGATCATTACTTTATTTTGGCTTTACTTGGGGATTGAACCCAGGACCTTGTATCGGTAAGGTAAATGCTCTACTACTGAGCTATATCCCCTACCTGACCAGAAGTTTTCTTAGAAAACATCTGCCAAATCACTAGATATCAGAAAGCTGCAATGCTACTTAAAATATTCTACCACTTAAAGGAGGTAAACCATGAAGTATGCCTGATGTGCATTGTAAAAACTGACAAATGTAATATGAAAAAATAACCACGAACCAAGCTCATTTGTTAATATTGAGAGAAAATGTATTTTGCACTGGTGAATAGAATCATTACAGCTCAACTGTACCTATTCCAGGAAGGGTAGGGCGATGATATTTAAGGGAAAAGGTTGGAAGGGGCTCTCAACTGTAAGCCCAGTGCTCAGGAGGTGAAGGGAGGAGGGCATTAATTTGGGGGCTAGCCCACCTCTGTAGTAAAACCCTCCTAGTTCCCTCAACCCAAACAAAACACACCAAGAGGACCAAGGCTTGGAAAATGCATGTGCCCGCATGGAGGCATCCGTACATGCATACCTGTGTGTATCATATCTCTTTCTCAACATTTGTTTTATAATTTATTGCTTAATCCAAACTTCTACTTTCTTTCGAAGTTAAGCAATTTGATTTCTAATTGATCCCTAAGAATAAGTGATCTTGCCTTTCAAGAAACTTCTGAAGATGATGGCCTCTTTTGGAGGCCCTGTCCTCCACATTTTGAAAGATAATATGAATCTCAACTATAACCAAAACCACATATCTAATTAAATATTTGCAAACTACCCACGGAACTATGACTTATTTATTTACTTGTCAATATAAACACCTCTGAAGCTGATTAAAATATCTGTCTAAAATGGGCCAAACATTTGAATAGCACTCCAAATACGTTTAGGAGTAAACGAACACTAAAAAGATAACCAGCATTATTAATTACAAAAATGGAAATTAAAACAAGAATGGGATAGCACCATCTATATATTAAAATCTCTACTATTTTAAAGGTTTCATTTTAATTGGTTAATTTTATGTATCAATGTGGTTGAACATTCTTCTAGATGCTTCACTGAGAATACTTTTGGTTGAGAGGAGCATAAAAATTGGTGGACACTGAGAAAGGCAGATTTTCCTCTGTGATGTGGACGGGCTTCATCTAATCAGTAGAAGACACAAACAACACAAATGACCAACTCTTCCACCTTGGCAGGGGTGATTTTACAGAGGAAACCCAGGGGCACGTACAATTGCATATGGACATCAGGACACAAAAAGGCAAAAATGAAATTATTTGTTTTTATAATACGAAATGAAGCACTTCAACGGTAGATTAGTGGTGGGGATTGGAGAGAAGGGTGGAGTTCCAGAATTCTCCTCAAGTCTGTGACTCATCTGATGACACGGGCATTTATTTGCACTACACAGTTCTCATTTTTAGTTGCCTCTGGGATACAGTGGACGCAGGAAAAGTGCCCTTAAAACACAGCAGACTGTAATGAAAGTCAATGCAGTGTCATGTGTAATGGGGTTGCTTTTGTGCGGATAATGGGGAATCATGAAGCTTTCTGTATAATAGTTTATTTACCTCCTCTATGGCCACTGGCATGGCTTTTTTTGATCATGAATGGAATTTCTCTTTGGTTGGCATAATTGTTCTATTTCCACCACTGTTCTGGGCTGTGCTATAGGAGCCCAGATGGGTTAATCTAGCAGTCTGCTCACCTGGTAGTTCTCATCTCTTCTTCCTGATCAGCTGAGGGGCCACTTCTATGGTCTGCATTTATGCTTGCCCCAGTGACACTCACCCAGTGTTCTAGGCAGAATGATAATTTAAAGCCAATGCTGATATTTCCTGTGTAAACATTCAGTGTAGTCTACTGGGCATCCAAATGATGCCACCATTCATGGCTTGAAAGTGCTGAACCGTCGACTGTCCCCTTCGGATGTGGTTTGGGGAATTTTCACCCTGGCTCTAGTTTGTTCTGGCATTGCAGAACAAGCTCTTTAGAGTGACCAGCCGGGACCTGGAACCACACATTCTTTAGTCCACTGAGCTGTCTGCTCTCAGGAGATCTCCACTGACACTTTAAGCTAGGGTCTGGGGTATGTATCCCAGTGGTGTATCTCACTTGCACTTACTGATATACCTTTCTACTTGTCTCCCCTCCCAGCAACCTCTAAGGAGGAACTGCAGTGTGGGAATGGGACTGAGGATGGGGTGTGCACATGTGTGAGAAGCAATGAATCCAGGCAAACCTGACCAGCATCCGGGCATATGTGTTTATGGCCCAGCCTAAAAGCTCATATATAGTGTTCAAACCTATCCCAAGCCCTTGAATCCTTGGCCAATCATATCTCCCCACATTGTCACTGTGCTCCAATGAAAGTCCGGCCTAATGAGGTTCCTCAGGAGTGTTTGTGGTGGTGGTGGGGGGCATCATCACCTGGCCATGATTCCTTTTTGCTGTCTCACCAATGTGCCAGGAGGTATCCTAGATCTAATATTGTGTACGTCAGGTCAGGACTCTTTGAGGAGTTGTTGGAACCTGTGGCACCTCGTTCTCCATTCTGCTTGACTTTCACATCCCCCTGGTGTCCGGTGTGTCCACTGTTTGCTCTTGACAGCTTTCAGTGGCTTCTTCATTTAAATGAGACAAGGGGCATGGGCCTACTTCTGCCTCACTAATGCTTGGCTTTGCTCCAGAGGTACTCTCTTCCCTCCATTCCTAACATCATCTAAGAGTTCCTCAACTCTTAGATGACTCTTATTGAGCCAGAGGCAAACCATCATGGAACCTAGATGCAAACCATTATGTAACCCTGCCACATGTCTTTGAAATAACTATTTGGGCATTTCTGGTCCTTGGCTGGCATCTTCTAGTGTTGTGGCTAAAATCTCCATTTTACTCCGGAATCACTTCCCTTTATAATCAATGTGTAGTTCGTCAGTTCTGTCTAACTTCTTAAAGACTTTTCCCTTGGAACTTGGTGCATGTCAGACGCCAAGAATAGACTAACCTGGTGAAACATCACTAAACATCTGGATCTCCCTTTTAACCGTCCCATTCATGTAAGTTGGATAAAGTGGGATGAAGTTAGAGATACTTTGAGGTTTTGGCCATGTGATTAGGTAGGAAGAGAAGTGGATGAATGGTCACTATAACTTATGGTAAAAAACAAAAGCTTCAGAAGGAAAAGGAATGTGGAAATTTGTAACTGGTGTGTGAAAAAGATTGAATCCAGTTTTACGTTGAGAGGAACAAATTCACATTGAATTCGGGTATTACCTGCTGTTTATTCTTTGTACCTTAAACCCTAGCCTTAGAGTGAAGCACTGGTGCCTTGTTTACTTTGCCTTCCCTTCAATAGGCATTGAGCAGAGAATTATATGTACTCTGCTAGACCTTATTTCTGTCCTTTGCTGTTTACTTAAAGAATGACTCTCACTGAGCTAGAGGCAAACCATCATGGAACCTAGATGTAAACCATTGTGGAACTTAAAGGCCTACTATCTCTCAGAAGATAGCTTGGAATTTCAGCACTTGTGGGGTGACCATCATAGACTTTACACGTTGACACCATCGTGGGCGTGGCCATCATGGGTATGGGAATCTGACCATCATGGACTTGGAAATATAATCATTGTGGACATGGGAAACTGACCATCATGGACTTGGGAGGATGATCCCCATGCATAGCACTGACAAGTTCCTCTGTCTTGTGAATTCTAGTTGGGTCTGAAAGGAAAGCACTAGGAGGGAGTAGTCAGTGGTTCTTTACCTGTGCGTGGCGACCCCTTTAGGGGTCACATATCAGATATCCTGCATATCAGATACTTACATTACAACTCATAGCAGTAGCAAAATTAAAATTATGAAGTAGCAACATGATAATTTTATGGTTGGGGTCACCACAACATGAGGAACTGTATTAGAGGGCTGCAACATTAGGAAGGTTGAGAACCACAGACTAGAGACTAACGAATTGAAGCACTTCCTGTCCAGCCTGGCTGAGGCAGTCAGTTGCTGACTTTCACTCGCAACACAGTTCTGTCTCCTGTTTGTATAGTTGCTGAGTTTTATCAGGCTGTGGTAACTATCCCTTCCCTTGCCCTTTGATCAAGGGCCAACAACTAGCCTGGTTTGTTACACTCATCCCTCTGAGGATGGTTATGGAATTAGTCTTGCCAAGTCATGCCCATGAGTGGAGGCATTTCTGGAGCTTGGTGGACATACCATCAAAGATTGTTCTATGTGAAAAATTCTCTTCCAGAACACCAAGGCCTTGGTGAGCACCACAAACTCCTCATTCTACAGTGCTTGTCACACCCTACAGAACTACTACCAAAAAAAAACCTGTGGCCAAGGCCCAGAGCTCAAGTCTTCTTGCTACATGAACACTCTCGCCATGGTCTCAAGCAGCATGAGACAGAGAGCTGAGCATGCCTACGTGGCTGTCTTCATGCTCCCATTGGAGCAGGCTAGTAAGCACTGTGACTATTCACTCATTGCCTTCTGCTCTCCAAACCTTCCAGTGATGCAGATGAGGAAACCCAGTGGCTAGATTGCTATCATCAACCACACGGCCTGGGGAATGTGTGACAAACAGGCTTCTCACCTGGATCTGATGACAGAGTTATATTTAAACCATGTTGCCTTTGACCAAACCCAACTCCATCCTGTGGGCTAATCTAAAATCAAAGCAGAGTTCAGGAGACCAGACCAAATGGCAGAGGATGTTGGTCTGTGATAGCTATGCAAGGGCAGAGGCTGCCTTTCTCATGAAGGAAGCCCTGGAGAAATGGGTCAAGTGCTGATTTTTGGAGCTGCTCTCAGAAGTCCCTGGGATATGCTTACAGGCAGCCAGGATCATGCTGTAGTCCCGAATCAGAACTAGTGAGTTGTCAAGTTCACTGGAACTGTGGACTTATAGATTCAGGGTATGACTTACCTTCCAACCCAGGGAAGCTCAAAGAACTACTTGCATTCAGGTGCTCTGACAGCCTCCTGCAGTCAGGATGCCTACCTAAGCAACTTGGCCAGTGGAGGTCCTACACTAGCATTCAATACCACCGGGGAATTGCAAATCAAACCCACAATGACATGTCATCCAATCCTCATTGGAGGGGCTATTACTGAAGACATAGAAGATAACACATGTTTGTTGAGAAAACAAGTTGGTAAAGCTCTGTTAGAAAAATGTACACAGTCAGAGCCATTATGGAAACCACAAAACACAAGTAGGTCCACTATATGATCTAGACATCCCATTACTGAGAATGTAGTCAATGGAAATGAATGGGGCCACATTCCTTCAGCACCAATATTTGGGGAGCAGAGCAGGTGCATCTCCTGAGTTTGAAGGCAGCATGGTCTACAGAATGAGTTCCAGGTTAGTGGGGCCATATATAGTGACTCTGTGTCTCAGAAAACAAAGCAAAACTAAACAAAGCCATGAGTCATGGCAAGTGCCTGGAGTTCTGGCTGCCCGGGGGACTGAAGCAGAAGGTCACTTGAGCTTTGGAGTGCAAGGAAGTGTAGCAAACAGCCAGACCCTGTCTCAAACATAGTAATAATTTTAAGTGACAAAAGGCTTTGAAAGAATTATACACAGCAACCGTTCTTGCCTATTATCCTCATGATAAAAATCACTCCTTGCTTAATAAAGAAAAGCCTGACGAAGTGAAGAAAATGTTGCAATGCTGTCCACCACAGGGGACAGTCTGGGACAGCTACATCTGGAAGAGAGACGGCTGTGTTCCCTGTATCTGGTACAGAGCCCATCAAGGAAGCACTGCCACATCCCGCTGGGGCTCGCACCCGCAGCCGGGCTTGCTGCCTGTTGGTCCCCGGGGATTCTGTAAGCAACAGGGGACCAGACACTGACTCACAGCCAGCACACTTGGCCCTCACTCAGTACGGTTGCTGGTTGTGCCCTCTGAGGCAAACTGTGCTGTTTCTCTCATCTGTAAGTGAGCAGGCAGACTGGCCGGAACTGCTTTGCATTTCCCATGATGCCCTGTCTTGTGGCTGAGTTTCTGCTTGGGAATAAAGCTGAGCAAGCAGGCACATGTGAGGCGAGCTGGATGCTCCAATTCTCTCTGCTTAGCCTCACCTCAGGCCTTGTACAAATATGATGTCGGTAGCAGCTTCTTGGCCTCAGGTTACAGTCATAAGTACCAGACAAAGCAGAGCCAGCATCTCCATAGCCAGATGTCCCTTGTAGGGAGCCCCAGGCCTGGTGGGACCTAGAAAGCCTCCTCCCAAATCATGCTTCACACCTCTCCTTGGGGACCCTTTAGGTCTCAATTTCAGATGCTCAGGAATGTTTGCACTAGGGTTTGTATTGTACCTGTCTTTTCTAGTGCTCAGGCAAAGTATGCAAAGAAGTTAGACCCTTATTGCTCAGATATGCCCCAAAATAAGACTAGATTGTCCCAGGGCCTAGTGGTCCTGACTTGATGCTGCTTGGGTGTTAGGAGGTTTAAGTGAGGAAGCAAGGTCTCCTCCTGGGGAGGAGATTTCTGGTTCAGGGATCGTAGCAACACAGAGCCTGCCTACCCTCCTCAGATCAGCTATGAGTCAGGCTGGTATATCATTGCTCAGGCATAGCCTTAATTACACGAGTCCAACCAACAAGAAGCATTTTTTTCCTCCTGGGACTGGAACACTTCCTGGGTTATAATGGACAAGAGGAGAGTCAGATTTGGGGCTTAGGTCAACATCAGTGAACTCAAGTGTCACTATATGTCTCTGAGGCTCCATTGGTAGGAGAAAGGACCCGTAAGGAACCAATGAGACTAAAGTTTGGCTTTTTTGAGATAGATTCAGGAATCACCTGTGAACTCCACGTGGCTGAATCAAGACAGTATTTAAGAGGTCCCTAGTTACTTGGCCTACTAAGTTAATTACTCCTGACTGTATAAAGGAGGAGAAAAGAGCAAAGCAAACGAAGGCAGAGGAAAGTGGTGGGCCCTGGCAGCTGACCCTTTATCTCCTGTGTGGTCAAAGATAACACAGGGCCTTGGTAGCCCCCCAACTCCACCTGACAGAAAGCAGCCTTAAAAGCCTACTATTGCTATTGCTCAGAAAATGTCACTGCTTTGTCCAGGATCCATGATGTCACTCAGGAAGGTCTGGAATGGTAAATGTCATGGTGCCATCACATGAGGACTTCAGCTCTCTGAAGTAGAATCATGACTTCAGGGCACACTGCAATCTGCTTTCCAGGCTGAGCCTTTCTTATTCACGTGTGACTCACCCCTGACTCCCAGCGGCTTCATCATTCACACAGCCTTACTCTGAGTGGCTCGTGGCCATCTTGTTCTAAGCCCCACCTCAGCCAACTCTTCATCCCCTGTGCCAGTGGCTCTCTGCCCAACCTGGGGCTTGGCCAACTGTACCCTTGAGTTGGAAACCTTCCAACAAGCCCATTCTTCGACCCATCCATGGCCACTGACATCCCTGAAGTCTGGAGTCTCTCCAAGGACTCTGAGCTGCCTTGCAGGAACACTGCAGTCTCCCTCTCTTGGGCATTTGCCCATTAGTCATTGGCCAAGCAGGTCTTCGGGAGTCTTGTACTCAGAATTTGCTGCCAGTCTGGTTGGAGCAGACTCTACCCATGGCATCAGTCCTGTGTTCTCAGGCTTGACGCTCCCACATGAATGAGGCCCACAGAGTTCCGGGTCACAAACACCAATAGACTCCATTGAGAAATGAGTATGGTAACAAGAAGCACCACATTCCACAGAGGACTAAGTGGTTATAAGTGGCTTTCCTTGGGAGGTGGCTGGGTTTTGGAGGATCAATAGGCATTCTAATAAAGCATGGTAGACTGAACCCACATGGTATTTTCAGAGAAATGAAAGCTGCTTAAGCTTTCGAGTACACGAAAGCCAAGGAGTCCCAGCAAATCCCAAAGGCCACAGCTGAGTGGAGGGGCACTAGCCAGACCTAAGCCAGGGCCAGCTCAACTCCAGTTAGAGTCAGGGTACGAAGGTAGTGGCAGGGCCCACACTTCTGCTTTCAAAGACCTGTTGGGGCTGGGCTCCGAAACACAGTGGAGAGCAAAGAGTGGCCCTACCCTCCATTGACAGAGATTTCCTGCTGTCTCATGAGTTTCGAGCCTCCACAGAAGAGGAAGGGTCTCAGATGCAATTGCGGAAACCACCGTGCAGGGCTTTCTTCAGAGGAGTATGCCAGGCAGTGTGAGGCAAGTTGCTGCCACCTGCACTCACTCGGCGCACACCCCAGTTGGGCACATGGCCAAACCACTCAGGAGCAGGTGCCAGCATAGTTAATCGCTTCTTGATCTTTCCGCTTTGAACACATTTGTATTTCTAGTGGAACACAGGAGTGGGTGGCAGCACTCAGCCCTAGGAGTGTCTTTGCGGTGGAATGGAGCCTGGTGCAGAACCTCTAGTCTGAGTTTCCTGCAGACACAACCCTGAGCAGCCCAGCCTTCCCTAGACTTCTGGCTAGCCCCTGCCCCTTCTACCTGGCAAGAAGCCTCTCTCGATGCTCAGTTGAGGGACTTCCACCCTGACCACCCACGAGGAAGAACCTCCAATCTTTGCCCCACATCTTTTCTCCCCCAGGATACTTGTTGCACTCTTGATTGGCATTTCCATGTGGCTACTTGCCAGCAGGCTTACTGGAAATCAGAGACGCTAATTTGTAATTGTCTCCAGCACCCATCGGGGATGCTGACTTCGAGAAGCTCCCCTAGTGTGTTAGGTGGGAAGGAGAGAAGGAAGAGGAAAGGTTGGTACCAAAGAAGGACAGAAGGGAAGGAGGGATGATGGACGGAAGAAAGGAATGAGGGACAGGGGAAGATGGAGAGGAGAAAGGAAAGAGGAAAGGGGAGAAAAATGGGAAGGAGGGCACGAGTGGGCCAAGTGCCTCCTGAGCTGGGGAGATAGATTCTGAGAACAGATCCTTGAGAAGGGGTAGAGCACGGCAGTGATCTGGGCTGCTTGTATTCCACACAGTTCTTCTTTCCTCCCTGCCCCAAGAATATCTGTCGTGCTAGCTTTCAGCTTCCTTGGGTCTTCAGAATCTCCCTTCCTTGCTCTTCAGGACCTTTCTTTCTACCGGTGGCTGGGCCAATCCCCCTTTCAGTGACAGAGCAGTTCTGTTATACCAAAAAATAATTAGGAAAAAGTGCCACTCTGATGATGCTGGGACCAGTTGGTACCTGAATCCTGAGTGTCTATATTTGCATCCAGAATGGCTGCTCCTGAAAGATTATTCTCAGCCCTGTGGGGCCCAATTTGCACAGCTGATGGCTTCTGTTACTGGAAAATGTCTCAGGTCCTCAGGTGCAAGGCAGAAAGCTTTGAGCAAAGGAGAGATATCCCCTGGACTCCCCTGTAGATCTTGACCACTTAATCCCTACTGAAGGTGACACCATGGTAGATTCTAGAACCATCCTCAGGCCAAACTGCTAGTGTGTGATACTGTGCATTAGAGTGACTTCTCTGCTCAGAATGGATAGATATGGCTGTTTCCAGGCACAGACTGGGGCAGAAAACACATGCCTTCATCCCTTTTTGATCAATGATATGGGATTAAAATGGGTCAATGGGCCATCGATCCTACAAATTTTCAAAGTGGCTCTGCTATTTGCTTGCTCTTTTCTTTCTGCTTCTTTGATGGAGTGATAACGTTACACTCTTTACTAAATTGTTTACATTCCAAACCAATAGACATGTGTCCATGATGAACCACATATAGCAGCACAGTGGCCACCCATTGGCTGTGGTCTCATCAGCAGGCACTGTGGAGATCCCATTGAGCTCAGTGGTGAACACTGACTGCATATAGGTCTGGAGGTGTAAGGAAGGCACGGGGATGGGAAGGTGGGGGAGAGGGGTTTGGGGGGAGAAACTGATCTAATTTGGAGGCAGTAAAGAGAGCTATGAGAAGCACTGGGCCAAATACCCATAGCTGTGGAAGAAGAATCACAAAATTCAGTGATTAGCAAATTTTTCCTTGTCTTTCTGACTTGGAAACCACTGAAGCGAGCCACTCAGGAGGTGCAGGCACAAGGCCCAGACACACACAACGGAGTAGGGTCATGGTCAAGTGAGGCAAGCTGGCAGGACATACAAGCCAGCAGTTTTACAGATCAGGAGCTGGGTTGAGGGGCTTCCCAGAGGAATAGAGAAGAGCACTGTTTGTGCAGTGGTGATGCTCATAGCAGGATGTCTGGGATCCAGCACCGAGAAAGCAACATTCAACGCTGAATTGGTTAGGCAAGTAGTAAAGGGCCTACCTTCTAAATTCAGAGAGTTGCAAATAATTTTCTTCTGGGGAATTGACCAGCAGGTTTAAAAAGTTAGATCCATCAGGGAAGAGTTGCCAGTGTTTTCTCTGGCTACTAAACCTGCAGGAGTGCCTGTAAGGACTTCTCACAGGCTCCTTTCTGGCCATAATGTGCCACACACAGGCAGACACACAGACAAATCTTGGGCAAGAGGTAGAAAAGCCTGAGCTCTGGTTATGTCCACTAGCCTGTGCTTTTCCTAGGAAACCGAGGCTTGCACTGAATCTTAGCTGTACACTTTGTTGACCAGGATCTGGTAATAGAGGTTATGGATTTTATGAGCTACACGGTCATAAGTTTGGAATGCTTTTCATAATTAGCTGGGAAATGATTGGAGCTGAGCCATTTACTTCCTGCTTGAGAGTTCTCACCTTTTCTCTCTGCCCGTGTTACACAATATAGCTGGAAGGGAGTGGGTAGATAGATGTCTTTATAGGCTTCCTGCCAGGAGGATGACCTGAGTTCAGGCTGTTGAGGTTTCCCTGAGTGAACTCAACCTTCCCTGCTGCTTGCCTCGAGGCTGATCTTTGCAGCCAGGAAGTTGAGTGATGAGTAGCTGGGCGTGTGAAGCAGTTAATAGAAGCTGAGATTAGACAAGGCAGGGAGCAAGGTGTGAGGTGTTCATAGAGTAGAGCAGTGTCTAGGACAAGGCTGGAGTCTGCAGTTGAAGGGTATGGGTAGTGGAGGACTCTAGGCATTGCAGGCAGGGGAAATAGGACTATAAAAAACATCTCCCAGGGTACCTTCAGTAAATGAGTGGTTGGTTGTGGACACATGACAGTGGAAGGGCTGATTAGACCAGGGAGGGGCAGGAGAGATAGAGCCTGCTAAGAATCTGGTAGGCTGAGGAAGCATGCAGACTCTAACTTCCTGGGTGATAAAGAGCCAAAGAGGGCTGCTGAAAGAGTGCAAGCCATATGATGAACCTGTTTAGACTTCTTAGGCTCCAGACAGCTATCTGGAAGATGCGTGCTTTAATATCCGTGTTTACAAAGAAGATGAGACAAGAGCAATTGTGACAACACAGTAGAGGCCACAGCATGAACCAAGAGACTTTGATTGGTCTATATCTCACACCTCAAAATTTGAAGGCTTATATATTTTGAGGTGCACAACACAGCATCAAACTGGTCCACATGAGCAAAATAACTGGGTGGGGGGTGGTCCTTATGCTCGCCAAGGGCCTCTCAGGCTTGGTTGGAGAGCACAGGAAGCTCATAGAGAACTGTTATGTGTCTGGAGTTAAAGGCCTGAGAGACGGACATTCTACCCACTCTTCCATTTTCCATAATAGCCCCTCTTCCCGCTCTCCCCTTGTGCCCTCAGAGCCACTGCCTTTGCCGTTCTCTGCCTTGCCTTCATCTTTTCCTTTAGTAATTCATCCAAACCAAGGCCTTTCTCAGTCACCCTGGTTGAGTCTCCCACCCTTTTCCTCATGATTTTTCTCTACGGCACATAACCTAGCATTTTCTGAAGGTCTGTTTCTTGTATCATCTGAACTCCATGATTATGATGATCTTATCGGTTGAAACACGGAGGCATAGAAAAAAGCTTCATCTACAGTTTTGACTTTTAAAGTCCTCCACAGATCTATGCATCTCTAGCCTGCGGCCCTACTGAAAGGAAACCTTCAGGAGCTGAGGCATAAAGGAAGGAAGCTAGATAACTGTTGTCACACACCTGAAGGAGATATCAAAATCCCAGGCCCTTCCTTTCTTTTTTTGTGTCATGTCATAAGACGAGCAGAGGCCTCCAGCACACACTTCTGTCATGATGTCTTGCATTGCCACAGGGACAGCAACAGGGCCAAAAATCTCTGAAACCCTGAGCCAAAATAAACCCCTTTAAACTGTTTACCTCAGGTGTTTGGTCACAGTGATGGAACACTGATTAACACAGCAGCCAAAATATTTGTTGGCAGAATAGATTAATCCCTCCATTTTGTAGGCAGGATGTACACTGTAGCATGAAATCCACACGACAGTTACAGCATTGGATTTGCATTTATTTGTGGCACTAAGAGAAAGAGTAGACAGCTGTGACTAAGAGTAATTGGCTGGTAGCTCTTGCCTCACTGAGAAACTTTAGCAATGTTAATCACACGGTACCAAGCTCCCACTCTACCCGATGCCTAGATTTAAAACAGAGCGAAACAGTTAAAGGATTTCATGGTTTCTTTTTTGCTTTTTTTCTTTTCAGTAAGGCAGAGATTTTATATCATGAACTCATTTTGACTTCTATTGCTTTCTTGATTTTCTCCATATAAGAAAAGGTTTTAGAGACACAGTAAAAAAAAAAAAAAACACAAAACTTCCTGCTGAGTTTAAATTCTTTAAAGATGGTGTCTACCCACAATGTACTATAAGAATGTCATATAATACCAGGGCAGCTGCTGGACCATGCCAAAGTGTGTCAGGGAAATGTAAGCCACAGAACACACAGCACAATGTGGACCGCTGCGACATGTAGGTCCTCAACACCCTGCTCTCTGGCCCTCTGCAGGATTTCAGAAGGCTACTGGTGAAGTCCTGGGCTCCATGCAAGATCCCTTCACAGTGAACCGATGCATGTCATAGCCTGCTGGGACATAGGGGGAAGATATACAAGGGGGACACAATCTATACAAAAAAGGGCAGCCCTTCCAGTGTTCTGATCTCTGCTTCCCATCACCTTCTAAGGAGCCAGGAATGTCTTGCTAACACGGTCAAGTAGGGCTGCTACTCTGGGCAGCAGTAGTGGAATTTTAAAAGCTTAGTTGGTCAGATCACAGTCCAAGATCATCTGTGAGGTGTGAGGCCTCACTGTGTGAGGAATACAAACATGAATCTGAAGCTTTTGCTGTCCTGCAAAAGCCATCTCAGCAGGCTTTCTCCATTGTGCTTCTTACTCCAGGAACAGAGTGTCTTGGAGCATGTGATAGATTCTGACTATTTCTGTTGATTTATGTTTTTGTCCACCTAGAATTCAAAAGATCATAAATGATTTTAACCATGTGTATGTGGTCAAAGTCTCAAAGATCCAAAAATCAACTTAAGGCATAATTCCTTGTGCCCATAGCTATAATCATGTGTGAGTGTTGGGCTCCAGCCTGTGTATTCCCATTACTCTGCCAACAAGAGCAGTTTATTGGCAACTGTGAGCATTCAGAGGCAGATCATATGTCCTTGGCACACAAGTCACACAGCAAAGCAGCATCTCCCCTTTGACCATTATGTAGGAACACTGAAAATCCACCGCGGGCAAGTTGGCCTGGAGACAGGAAAGTACCGCCACTTCTTGATGGTTTCATTTCCTGTCATGTGGATTTCTTTAGGGATGATCCTTGGAGCTGTACAGGTGGTTTCTGCAGTGGTTGAACCTCACACGAGCAAGGGAACCTGCAGTGAGGATGGGCAGAGTTACTGTCTCTGTTGGCAACAAAGTGTACAGAAGAGAGCTATGCATACTCATCCTTATAAAGAATGTTGAAGAATTGAGATCTAGACCACTGGCTATGCTTCTTACCCTCCCAAAGACACTTTCCAAAACACAAATAGACTAAGACCTTCCAATGACCTGTGAGAAAACGAGCAACAAGGAATCCATGGATATTTGTTTGTAGGTCCCTTCCACAGCATCTCATTTCACCCTTGTGTTCCCTGCACCGGTCCTGCTGGAAGGGACACCTGGAGACAGGAACCCTAGTAGGCACACACACTGCCACATATATAAAGTACATGACTAGAGTTTGTGGTGTGGATGAAGGAGTGTGCAAGTTCTTCCTCTATGTGACAGGAAAGATCAAATAGATCCTTCTGGTTTAGTTCCCTCCTGAGAGCCTAACAACAGGAAATCCAGACCTGGGGGGCTGACTCTAGTTCCTCTGAAAATGAGTTAAGAAGATGGATGTCCTGTGAAATAACCACTGTTTCCTTCCTGAAGTATCAAACCAGAGCACAGGCTGAACAGGACTGGCTGGAAATTTGCCATCGTGTGCTACCATTTTAGTTCACTAACCACAGCAAATACTCAAAAGACACAAATGCTTTTAGAACTAACACAAACACAATTGGGTTGACAGGACCTAGCTTATGTCTGGTATATCTGTTCTCTCAATGGATCTTCCTAACAGTCCCACTATAACTCAAGAATAATGGGTAAGGCATGCCTGGAAGACATGACCAGGTGACAGCTTTGGGATATGAGGAGATCCCTTAAGAGTGTAGCATCTCTCAAGAGCTTGGTGTCTAATCCAGGCTAGAACAATTCTATACACTCTGTTGTGCTTCTAGCTCAATGGCACTGGACATTGTCCTCAATGGTCAATCCCTGACCTCCTTGGTGGAGAGAAGCCACTGTATATCACTCATTAAGTCTGTTAGTCCGTTGCCTCTTCTCATAACAGCAGACATGGAATTGGTGAGGGATATAAGCAGCTTTACAGTTTTCCTAACACCTGTGCCATGTGTGGACAAAGGGGGTGCTGTGGCCCTTTGCCTTTACCTGTGACACTACAATGGGAAAATGTGTCACTGAAGACTCCATGGGGGATAGTGGTGTAACAAATGAGATAGATGTCCCAGCTTTGGAATCCAGTAAATACTTTTAATATAGTGATGTTTAATCAGAGTTCTGTGATACAGACAAGGGACATATGTAAGTGCCTTGGGGTCAAATGCTCATAAGTAGCTATCTAAGTGTGGCCTACAGAGACCACAGACCCTCTGACCACTTGCATACATGGCTAAATTCCTTTTGTCTTTATGTGGGCCCAGGAACACCTTCCCCTGCTCTTTAGGCATCCTCAGAGCTCTGGTTGCCTCCACATTCTAGGGTGAGCCTCTCTGGACAGCCTTATTGGTAAAAATTGGGAATAAGGAGATAGAAGTAGAAGCCTTAGTCACAGCTACCAGTTGTGAAGTGGTACAGTGGTCCCTCACAAGTGCTCTCCAGTTGACCTGACATCTACAACTCTCCATGCCCCTGTTCTAGGAAAAGCATATGTGTGATACCTACAGCAGATCTGCTTATGCAAGGCCCCCAAAACCCTGCAGAAAACTTCCCAGAGTCAAGGAAAATGAGGTGGAACATGACTGCAGTAGCCAGTGGTTAAGAAGGGAAAAGGGACAAGAGGTAGAAATCCGGATGGGGAAGCTACAGACACAATCTTAAGACACACTCTACTATGTGAGGCAAAAAAGCAACGAGAAGACAGAAGTTCAAGGGCCCAATCACTAGGATGAGACCTGTATCTAACATGATCAGGTTATGGAATCATGGGGTTGGGAAGAGGACAGGGTCGGTGAGGCAAGCTCAGGGATGTTGTCAGAGCTGCCTCAGTCTGATTTAGATAGGGAGTCTCCTACAGGGTGCCTCAGAGAAAGTTAGAGAGGACTGGGTGTAGCCTGGGAAGCACAGCAGGGACCTACTGGAAGGTTCAGGAGGAGACACAGCCAGAGCCATCAGGGTTTCATGCATATATGAGCCATAGAAGAAACTGGGAGAGGGGATGAATTATGACAAAGATAAAGAAGCAGCTCTAGGGCTGTGGTGAAGGATGGGAAAGGGATGTAGTACCTCATAAAGGACCCTGGCATAGCCAGTAGTGCAGCCCAGCAGAGCAGGCAGAGAGCTGTAGGCTTACAGAGCAGTGCAGCCCATACTTTCCTATAGTCGTTTCCTACAAACTCCAGACTCTGCCCTTCATGATCCTCTAGTTAGGCTTCAGTTGTTAATCCAAACCAGCACATCTGCACTGTGGATTCTAGAACACCAAGAAGCTGGGAAAACTGTCATTTTTTTTTTTTTTTTGAGATAAACACACAGAGATGCTTTTTGAAAAATACCCAGTCAACCATTAGAAAAAAGCTTTTTTCCTGATTCCCTGTGGTGAAAGCCTGCAGGTGGAGAAGAATCCAACATCTTTTCAGTGAGCAGTGCAGTGTAGGAAGAAGATAGCCGGGAGAAGAGAGGCAGTACTGAGAACAGAGGGCATGCCAGAGGGGACAACTTTTAGGAGACTGGGACGGAAAGGATGGGAGGGAGGAGTTTGTTTTTAAATAAATGTTTACCATATTAACAACATACATACCATCCATGCCTTAGAGATAGAGAAAGGTGATAGAAAGAGAGAGATAGGCAGGCAGGCAGGCAGATAGCATGTGCATGCATTTGAGACAGTCTCAGTATGTGGTCTTGGCTAGCCTGGGACTCATTATCTATCTGGACTCTTAACTTATGGACAGTGCAAAGGTCTCTACTGCCCCAAATGCTGGGATTAAGTTATGTTTTAATAATGCATGTCCCTCTGGCACCATGGCCACAATCAAGATTGCAGCATCACTCACAAGATTTCCCACAACTCCCTTCAGTCCTCAAACGTCACCAATCAACTAAGAACTACAGAGATGTTTATATTTTTCTAGAATTTTGCAGCAATCCAACAATGTGACTAAATTTTATGGCCATGTTTCTTTCAGCGTAATTATCTTGACCTCATCTGTGTAGCTGCAGGTATCACTTGTCACTGTCATAATGGCAAACGCTGTATGAATACATCAACTTCCTTCACTCCTTCTTTTGCCAATGGGCAGTTGCTCTCAATTTCGAGGCAGTTATAAATAAAACTGCTATGAGCATAGGCAAATGCACCCATCTTCTTGTCCTCCTCCTTTACTGCTCTGTAAGGATTGAATAAAAGCAGAGAAAACAGGCATGTTGTGGCTTTTTGATGCCTTCTAGCATCAAGCATCTGTTAACAGTCTTCACTGATGACCTTTATCAGCTGGAGGAATTTCCTCTTTTCCTACTTTATGGAGTTTTCATGAGAAATGATATATGACATTAAATGCTTCAAAGGAATCTATTATGATGACTTTTAAAAATCAGTTCATATGGGATTAGATTTTAAACATTTACCTTGCGTTCCTTGGACACATATTCTTGTATCCTAGGACACACCAAACAACATCATTCTCATATTGTTCTGTCATTCTGTTATCTGGGTTTGGAATCAGTAACTAGACTCACAGGATACCTTGGGACCTGCTCTCTTCTTCAACTTGTGGAATGAATGTGTGTGTGTGTGTGTGTGTGTGTGTGTGTGTGTGTGTGTGTGTGTGTTTAGTCCTTTTTTATTTATTATTCAGTTTCTTTACCAGATGTGGACTAGTTCAACCCATGTATTTCTTCAGAAGTTTTGCATTTGTATCTTCATATTTTGACATTGGTGCGTTTAAAGTAACACAGCCATGCGTGAAATTGTTTGTGATATTCCTTCCGTATGACAGTCTCTTATATCTGGAGAATCTCTGATGTAGTGCCTCCTACTTGAAATTGACAAAAACAAAACAACAAAACGTAATTTTCTGGTGATTACATCCTATGCCAGACTTACCAATGTATTGGTTTTGTTTCAAAACTACCTATGGGTTTAACTTTTTTTTTTAGTTGTTTGTTTGTTTTTATTTTTTTTCCTTCTTTTTTCTTTTTTTTGGAGCTGGGGACCAAACCCAGGGCCTTGCGCTTGCTAGGCAAGTGCTCAGATATATTTCTTTATATTTCAAATGTCATTCCCTTTCCCAGTGTCCTGTCCATAAGACCCCTATCCCCTCCACCTCCCCCATATGGGTGGTTCCCTCCCATCCACTCCCCTTACTGACCCCCTCGACATTCCCCTGCACTGGGGGTCCAACCTTGGCAGGACCAAGGGTTTTCCCTTCCACTGGTGCCCCAACAAGGCTATTCTCTGCTATATATGCAGCTGGAGCCATGGGTCAGTCCATGTATAGTCTTTGGGTAGTGGTTTAGTCCCTGGAAGCTCTGGTTGGTTGGCATTGTTGTTCTTATGGGGTTGCAAGCCCCTTCAGCTCTTTCTTTTTTCTTTTTTTTTCTCTCCATCTTTATTAACTTGAGTATTTCTTATTTACATTTCGATTGTTATTCCCCTTCCCAGTTTCTGGGTCAACATACCCCTAACCCCTTCCCCTCCCCTTGTATATGAGTGTTCCCCTCCCCACCCTCCCCCCATTACCACCCTCCTCCCAACAATCACATTCACTGGGGGTTCATTCAGCCTTGGCAGGACCAAGGGCTTCCCCTTCCACTGGTGCTCTTTCCCCCCCCCCCCCCCCACTGGTGCTCTTACTAGGCTGTTCATTGCTACCTATGAGGTTGGAGCCCAGGGTCAGTCCATGTATAGTCTTTGGGTAGTGGCTTAGTCCCTGGAAGCTCTGGTTGGTTGGCATTGTTGTTCATATGGGGTCTCGAGCACCTTCAAGCTCTTCCAGTCCTTTCTCTTTTAAAATTAGTGGGTTTTTTTTTTCTATTGATTCCTGCTATGACCTTTACTTTTTCCTGCTAACTTCAGACTTCAGTTTTGCTCTTCTTTTTCTAGTTTTCTAGGGAAGCATGTTATCCTGTCGTAGAACGACACCATGGAATTCTCTGGAAGCCTCTACTCTAGCAGAACTTCACATGATCACTGTGTGATTCACAATCACCTCAAACTTTCTAGCTCTCCTCTGGGTTTTATCTTTTTACTTAAAACTGTGTTGTTTCAATGTTTGGGGATTTTCCATGTTATTAATTTATAATTTGATCCTGTTACAGCCGTGAACATACTTGCTTTTTGTAATCTTCAGATGTAGCTGCATCAACTGTTTTCTAATATCTGGGATTATTATGGGGCAGGTACAGTCACGTTCAGTCACTAGTGACTGTTTCCGGCTTGGCTACCATTTTGTTGCCTGATTGGTTTTGATTGGATGCCACAAACTGCCAATTTTACCTTGAAATTTGCTGAACAGTGTAGGGTGTTATAAGGTGAAGGCAGGTACACGATAGAACGAGGCCTGTCATTGGACAAGAAGGAAGGATGGGTGGGAGAAAAGTTTGAGGGAAGGGGAGGAGACTGGGACGGAAAGGAGGGGAAGCTGCGGAGAGAACATGGAGGCTGACGTTAAGATTCCGCTTCATACCTTTACAGGTTGCTATGAATGTTCTTAAGGGGTGCATGTGTACAGCACTTTGTATGTTTAGGTGGGCAATTAATTATATCTTATCAATTGGAGAAGAAGTAATTGGGTTGTGTTTCACCCAACCACAAGAGTTGGGATGCGTGTTTCTACCAAGATATCTAGCAGATATCTTGGGGCACTGAGGTGCCGAATCTAGTGGCCGGAGGAAGGACAACCATTTTTATAATTTTACAACAGAACAGTTTCACATTCATAAATATATTCTTAAGCTTTGTTCTGAGTTGTGGCCATTTGGAGCCAGTTTGATCCTTGTTTGAAAATTTGGGCACAGCAGAGGGTCATGTAAATTGCTGTCGTGTCCAAAAGACACGACATTTTGAGTTCAGCTTGGGAAGGCTTGAAAGCATCATTCTCAGCCCATGAGAGGTCCAGATGCTCCTCTTCCCCTCTCCATTGGTGGTCCTTTTTGCAGCTTGACTTGTATGGAGTGATCAAGCCCTGCTCTGCTAAATACTCCAGTAGGCTCTGCAGGTCTCTGGATTGCTCTGGGTCACAATCTCTTCTTCAACATTTACTGTGCATGCAGATGCCTTGATGTTCTGGGACTGCAGCTCTGTTCCTCAAACAAAGAGTTCATGGGTGTGCTGGATAGATTTATGCCAACTTGGCACAAGCTATAGTCATTTGAGAGAAGAGAACCTTGATGGAAAAAATTCCTCCATAAGATCAGACGGTAGGCAAGCCTGCAGAGCATTTTGTTAGTTAGTAATTGATGTGTTAGTGTTCTACCCATTGTGGGTGGTCCATAAGAAAGCAGGCTGAGCAAGCCAGGATGAGTAAGCCAGTAAGCAGCACCCTTCCATGGCCTCTGCATCAGCTTCTGCCTCTAGGTTCCTGTCCTGACTTCCTTCAGTGATCAACTATGATGGGAAAGTGTAAGCCAAATAAAACCTTTCCTCCTCACGTTATTTTTGGTTTGTGGTGCTTCATCATAGCAATAGTAACCATAACTAGGACAATGGGCCTATCTATGTTAACACCCTTTCAACACCACAGCTCAGATGTAGCTGGATTCAGAGATGTTGGATACAGTCCTCACAATCTGCTATGGTGTCTCTCAGGGA
Source organism: Rattus norvegicus (assembly GCF_021556685.1). NCBI lineage: Eukaryota > Metazoa > Chordata > Mammalia > Rodentia > Muridae > Rattus > Rattus norvegicus. Next base: position 91,253,145 of record NC_141547.1, read on the forward strand.
CTTTGATCCCCTGTGGCTCTATAGTTAATTGCTTAGAGCTCACATTTTCCTAAATGTTTGGCTGTTTAAGACAGAATGGCAAAGGAACCACATATTCTGTATCCATCCTTCTGTTATGGGACATCTGGGTTGTTTTTAGCTTCTGGCTATCACAAATAAGGCCACTATGAACATGTGCCCCCGTGGCATGGTGGGGCATCTTTAGGGTATATTCCCAAGAGTGGTATTTCTGGGTCTTTAGAAAGGCCTATTTCCAATTTTCTGAGGAATCTCTAATTTCATTACCAGAGTGGTTGTACCAGTTTGCAATCCCATCAGCAATGGAGGTATGTTCCTCTTTCTCCACATTCTCAACAGCATCTGTTGTCATCTGAGGCTTTGATCTAAGCCATTCTGATTGGTGTAAGGTAGAATCCCAGGGTTGTTTTGATTTGTATTTCTCTAATCATTAAGGACTTTGAACATTTCTTTAGGTGCTTCCCAGCCATTTGAGATTCTCTGTTGTGAATTCTCAGTTTATTTCTATACCCCATCCTTTGAGTTGTTTTTCTTTTTCTTTCTTTCTTTCTTTTTTTTTTTGGTGGTTAGCTTCTTGAGTTCATTATATTTTGGATATCTATCAGATGTGGGGTGAGTGAAGACTTTTTTCCCAATCTATAGGATGCTGATTGACTAGGTCCTTTGTCTTACAGAAGCTTTCCAGTTTCATGAGGTCCCATTTATCAATTCTTGATTTTAGAACATGAGTCATTGGAGTTCTATTTAGAAAATTTCCCCCTGTGCCAATGAGTTCAAGACGCTCCCACTTTCTTTTCTATTAGATTCAGTGCATTTGGTTTTATGTTGAGGTCCTTGATCCACTTGGACTTGAGCTTTGTGCATGGCAACAAATAGGGGTCCATTTTTATTTTTCTATGTATAGACAGACAGTTAGACCAGCACCATTTATTGAAGATGCTTTCTTTTTTCCATCGTATATTTTTGGCTTCTATGTCAAAGATCAAGTGTGCGTAAGTGTGTGGTTTTATTTCTGGGTCTTCAATTCTATTCCATTGATCAACCTGTCTATCTCTGTACCAATACCATGCATCACTATTGCTCTGTAGTAGAGCTTTAAGTCAGGGATTCTCCCACCCTTTCTTTTATTGTTAAGAACTGTTTTCTCCATTCTGAGTTTTTTGCCTTTCCAGATGAATTTGAGAACTGCTCTTTTCATGTCTTTGAAGAATTGTATTGGAATTTTGATGGGTATCGCACTGAATCTGTTGATTGCCTTTGGTAGTATGACCATTTTTACTATGTTAATTCTGCCAATCCATGAGCATGGGCGATCTCTCCATTTTCTGAGAACTTTTTCTTGAGAGACTTGAAGTTCTTATTATAAAGAGCTTTCACTTGTTTGGTTAGAGTCACTCCAAGATATTTTATATTATCTCTAGCTACTGTGAAGGGAGTTGTTTCCCTACTTTCTTTCTCAGCCTGTTTATCATTTATGTAAAGGAAGGCTACTGATTTATTTCAGTTAACTTTATATTGGGCTACTTTGCTGAAGTTGTTTATCAGCCGAAAGGTCACTTATGTAATAATCTGCAAATAGTGGTACTTTTATTTCTTCTTTGCTAATTTGTATACCCTTGATCTCTTTTTGTTGTCTTATTGTTCTAGCCAGCACTTTGAGTACTATATTGAGTAAATATGGGAAGAGTGTGTACCCTTCTCTTGTTCCCAATTTTAGTGGGATTTCTTCAAGTATCTCTCCATTTAATTTAATATTGACTGTTGGTTTGCAGTAAATTGATTTCATTATGTTTATGTATGGGCCTTGAGTTCCTGATCTCTCTAATACTTTTAACATGAAGGGATATTGTATTTTGTCAAATGCTTTTTCTGCATCTAAGGAGATGATCATGTGATTTTTTCTTTCAGGTTGTTTATATGGTGGATCATGTTAAAGGATTCTCATATATTGAATCAAGCTTGCATCCCTGGGATGAAGCCTACTTGATCATGGTGAATGATGGTTCATTTACAATGGAATACTACTCAGCTATTGAGAACGAGGACATCCTGAGTTTTGCTGACAAATGGATGAACCTAGAAAATATCATCCTAGTGAGGTAATGCACAGTATGTTCTAACTAATAAATGGATATTAGTCAAAAAAAAAAAAAGGACAGAATACCCAAGATATAGTCAATAGAACTCAAAAAGGTCAACGAGCTGAAGGGCCCAAGTGAAGTCATCTCAGTTCCACTTGGGAAGGAGAAGAAAGCAACCACAAGTGGGGAGGCAGGGAGGGAGGGAGGGAGGGAGGGAGGGAGGGACAGGGGAGGGAAAAGGGATGGAGGTATGGGGAAAGGGGAACATGATCTGGTATTGGGTGGGAGAAAAGGACTGAAGCCCTGAGGGCCAGCAGAATGGAAACAGGCAACCTCAGGAGGAAGGAGGTTGGTAGAACCCTCTAGAATGTACCAGAGACCTGGGAAGTGAGAGACTCTCATGACTCAAAGCGGGGGGCGGGGGCGGGGGGGGAACCTAGATGAAATGCCCTACAGTGGGGAGAGGAAACTTATTGAACCGACGTCCATCAGGAAAACAAGACATCAAGTGAGGGATTGGGCTGCTATCCCACAGTGAAAATCTGACCCATAATTGTTCCTGTCTGAAAGAAATGCAGGGATGGAAATGGAGAAGAGCCTGAGGAAAAGAAGGTCCAGTGACAGGCTCAAAGTGGGATCCAGTTCAAGGTTAGGCCCCAAAACCTAACACCATTACTGAGGTTATGGGGCACTCACAAAAAGGGGCCTATCATGACTGCCCTCTGAAAGACCCAACAAGCAACTGAAAGAGTCAGATGCAGATATTTGCACCCAACCAATGAACAGAAGCTGCTGACCCCTGTGATTAAATTAGGGGAAAGATAGAAGAAGCTGAGGAGGAGGGCAATTCTGTAGGAGGACCAGCAGTCTCAATTTAACCTGGACCCCTGAGATCTCTCAGACACTGGATCACCAACCAGGCAGCGTACACCAGCTGAGATGAGGCCTCCAAAACATATACAGCAGAGGGCCGAGATGAGGCCTCCAAAACATATACAGCAGAGGACTCCAGGGTCTGGACTCAGTCAGAGAAGATGCACCTAACCCTCAAGAGACTGGAGGCCCCAGGAAGTTTAGAGGTCTGGTAGGGTGGGTAGGGTGGAGGATATCCTTGTGGACAGGTGGGGGGATGGGGAATTGTCAGGGGGGTGGACAAGGAGGGGAACAAAATCTGGAGTGTAAAAATAAATAAATAAAAAAATTTTTAAAAAAGATAGGATGGCAAATCAATCCCTGAAATTACCCCGTGGACTGACAAAGCTCTCAGAGACCCAGTGGGTGTATTTTAAAAGCTATGTCCTTCTTTCACGGTGTGCCCTTCCCACACTTCCTGGGTAGTATGATTCTACTGCTCCAACTCCATGTTACAGGTAAGCACCCTTCATGCTTCACCACACTCTTTCCTCTCCAATCAGTCTATCCAAACTCTGCCAAGACAGAAGCAGTCAGTACAAATAGCTACAAATCACGTACACGCACATCCACACACTGGCAAACCTGTAGGCCCTCCATAGTTTCAACTTTATTCTTCTTGTGATTCTTATCAGAAAACCGGTCTCAAGATGGGTAGGATAGAGTCCCATTAAAATGACCCTTGAGCTCCTTAAATGTGTGCATGCTACTCTATGTGTATTTTACCTGGAAAAAAAAAACTGTAAAAAGTAAACTCTGGGAACATGCAGATAAAGTCCCGCTGGAGTCATGAATGCTAATGTTTGCCATGTACTTCTATTGCACACAAATTAAAATCCTGAGCCAGGTGTGAGAGACACATGCCTGTAATCTCAGCATTCTGGAGACTGAGACAGGAGGACTGTTGAGTTCAATGCTAGCCTGGGCTACACTGTGAGATCCCATTTGAACAAAAGAAGAAAAGGTGTGTGTAGGTAGGCAAAAGGGTAGATAATGAAGATGGAGAGATATGGGTTAAAACAAATCCAGCAAACTGTCATCAAAAGTTCTTGGGGCACATATAAAAAAGACACGTGCTCCACTATGTTCATCGCAGCCTTATTTATAATAGCCAGAAGCTGGAAAGAACCCAGATGCCCTTCAACAGAGGAATGGATACAGAAAATGTGGTACATCTACACAATGGAATATTACTCAGCTATCAAAAACAACGAGTTTATGAAATTCGTAGGCAAATGGTTGGAACTGGAAAATATCATCCCGAGTGAGCTAACCCAATCACAGAAAGACATACATGGTATGCACTCATTGATAAGTGGCTATTAGCCCAAATGCTTGAATTACCCTAGATGCCTAGAACAAATGAAACTCAAGACGGATGATCAAAATGTGAATGCTTCGTCTCTCTGCACCCAAATCCCGTGGGAGGGAGAGCTAAACCTTCAGAGAGGCAGACAAGCCTGGGAAACCAGAAGAGACTGCTCCCTGCACACACATCTCGGACGCCAGAGGAAAAAGCCAAAGACCATCTGGAACCCTGGTGCACTGAAGCTCCCGGAAGGGGCGGCACAGGTCTTCCTGGTTGCTGCCGCTGCAGAGAGCCCCTGGGCAGCACCCCACGAGTGAACCTGAGCCTCGGGACCACAGGTAAGACCAACATTTCTGCTGCAAGAAAGCTGCCTGGTGAACTCAAGACACAGGCCCACAGGAACAGCTGAAGACCTGTAGAGAGGAAAAACTACACGCCGGAAAGCAGAACACACTGTCCCCATAACTGACTGAAAGAGAGGAAAACAGGTCTACAGCACTCCTGACACACAGGCTTATAGGTCAGTCTAGCCACTGTCAGAAATAGCAGAACAAAGTAACACTAGAGATAATCTGATGGCGAGAGGCAAGCGCAGGAACCCAAGCAACAGAAACCAAGACTACATGCCATCATCGGAGCCCAATTCTCCCGCCAAAACAAACATGGAATATCCAAACACACCAGAAAAGCAAGATCTAGTTTCAAAATCATATTTGATCATGATGCTGGAGGACTTCAAGAAAGACATGAACACACTTAGGGAAACACAGGAAATCATTAATAAACAAGTAGAGGCCTACAGAGAGGAATGGCAAAAATCCCTGAAAGAATTCCAGGAAAACACAATCAAACAGATGAAGGAATTAAAAATGGAAATAGAAGCAATCAAGAAAGAACACATGGAAACAACCCTGGATATAGAAAACCAAAAGAAGAGACAAGGAGCTGTAGATACAAGCTTCACCAACAGAATACAAGAGATGGAAGAGAGAATCTCAGGAGCAGAAGATTCCATAGAAATCATTGACTCAACTGTCAAAGATAATGTAAAGCGGAAAAAGCTACTGGTCCAAAACATACAGGAAATCCAGGACTCAATGAGAAGATCAAACCTAAGGATAATAGGTATAGAAGAGAGTGAAGACTCCCAGCTCAAAGGACCAGTAAATATCTTCAACAAAATCATAGAAGAAAACTTCCCTAACCTAAAAAAAGAGATACCCATAGGCATACAAGAAGCCTACAGAACTCCAAATAGATTGGACCAGAAAAGAAACACCTCCCGTCACATAATTGTCAAAACACCAAACGCACAAAATAAAGAAAGAATATTAAAAGCAGTAAGGGAAAAAGGTCAAGTAACATATAAAGGGAGACCTATCAGAATCACACCAGACTTCTCGCCAGAAACTATGAAGGCCAGAAGATCCTGGACTGATGTCATACAGACCCTAAGAGAACACAAATGCCAGCCCAGGTTACTGTATCCAGCAAAACTCTCAATTAACATTGATGAAGAAACCAAGATATTCCATGACAAAACCAAATTTACACAATATCTTTCTACAAATCCAGCACTACAAAGGATAATAAATGGTAAAGCCCAACATAAGGAGGCAAGCTATACCCTAGAAGAAGCAAGAAACTAATCGTCTTGGCAACAAAACAAAGAGAATGAAAGCACACAAACATAACCTCACATCCAAATATGAATATAACGGGAAACAATAATCACTATTCCTTAATATCTCTCAATATCAATGGCCTCAACTCCCCAATAAAAAGACATAGATTAACAAACTGGATACGCAACGAGGACCCTGCATTCTGCTGCCTACAGGAAACACACCTCAGAGACAAAGACAGACACTACCTCAGAGTGAAAGGCTGGAAAACAACTTTCCAAGCAAATGGTCAGAAGAAGCAAGCTGGAGTAGCCATTCTAATATCAAATAAAATCAATTTCCAACTAAAAGTCATCAAAAAAGATAAGGAAGGACACTTCATATTCATCAAAGGAAAAATCCACCAAGATGAACTCTCAATCCTAAATATCTATGCCCCAAATACAAGGGCACCTACATACGTAAAAGAAACCTTACTAAAGCTCAAAACACACATTGCACCTCACACAATAATAGTGGGAGATTTCAACACCCCACTCTCATCAATGGACAGATCATGGAAACAGAAATTAAACAGTGATGTCGACAGACTAAGAGAAGTCATGAGCCAAATGGACTTAACGGATATTTATAGAACATTCTATCCTAAAGCAAAAGGATATACCTTCTTCTCAGCTCCTCATGGTACTTTCTCCAAAATTGACCATATAATTGGTCAAAAAACGGGCCTCAACAGGTACAGAAAGATAGAAATAATCCCATGCGTGCTATCGGACCACCACGGCCTAAAACTGGTCTTCAATAACAATAAGGGAAGAACGCCCACATATACGTGGAAATTGAACAATGCTCTACTCAATGATAACCTGGTCAAGGAAGAAATAAAGAAAGAAATTAAAAACTTTTTAGAATTTAATGAAAATGAAGATACAACATACTCAAACTTATGGGACACAATGAAAGCTGTGCTAAGAGGAAAACTCATAGCGCTGAGTGCCTGCAGAAAGAAACAGGAAAGAGCATATGTCAGCAGCTTGACAGCACACCTAAAAGCTCTAGAACAAAAAGAAGCAAATACACCCAGGAGGAGTAGAAGGCAGGAAATAATCAAACTCAGAGCTGAAATCAACCAAGTAGAAACAAAAAGGACCATAGAAAGAATCAACAGGACCAAAAGTTGGTTCTTTGAGAAAATCAACAAGATAGATAAACCCTTAGCCAGACTAACGAGAGGACACAGAGAGTGCGTCCAAATTAACAAAATCAGAAATGAAAAGGGAGACATAACTACAGATTCAGAGGAAATTCAAAAAATCATCAGATCTTACTATAAAAACCTATATTCAACAAAATTTGAAAATCTTCAGGAAATGGACAATTTCCTAGACAGATACCAGGTATCAAAGTTAAATCAGGAACAGATAAACCAGTTAAACAACCCCATAACTCCTAAGGAAATAGAAGCAGTCATTAAAGGTCTCCCAACCAAAAAGAGCCCAGGTCCAGATGGGTTTAGTGCAGAATTCTATCAAACCTTCATAGAAGACCTCATACCAATATTATCCAAACTATTCCACAAAATTGAAACAGATGGAGCCCTACCGAATTCCTTCTACGAAGCCACAATTACTCTTATACCTAAACCACACAAAGACACAACAAAGAAAGAGAACTTCAGACCAATTTCCCTTATGAATATCGACGCAAAAATACTCAATAAAATTCTGGCAAACCGAATTCAAGAGCACATCAAAACAATCATCCACCATGATCAAGTAGGCTTCATCCCAGGCATGCAGGGATGGTTTAATATACGGAAAACCATCAACGTGATCCATTATATAAACAAACTGAAAGAACAGAACCACATGATCATTTCATTAGATGCTGAGAAAGCATTTGACAAAATTCAACACCCCTTCATGATAAAAGTCCTGGAAAGAATAGGAATTCAAGGCCCATACCTAAACATAGTAAAAGCCATATACAGCAAACCAGTTGCTAACATTAAACTAAATGGAGAGAAACTTGAAGCAATCCCACTAAAATCAGGGACTAGACAAGGCTGCCCACTCGTACCTACTTATTCAATATAGTTCTTGAAGTTCTAGCCAGAGCAATCAGACAACAAAAGGAGATCAAAGGGATACAGATCGGAAAAGAAGAGGTCAAAATATCACTATTTGCAGATGATATGATAGTATATTTAAGTGATCCCAAAAGTTCCACCAGAGAACTACTAAAGCTGATAAACAACTTCAGCAAAGTGGCTGGGTATAAAATTAACTCAAATAAATCAGTTGCCTTCCTCTATACAAAAGAGAAACAAGCCGAGAAAGAAATTAGGGAAACGACACCCTTCATAATAGACCCAAATAATATAAAGTACCTCGGTGTGACTTTAACCAAGCAAGTAAAAGATCTGTACAATAAGAACTTCAAGACACTGAAGAAAGAAATTGAAGAAGACCTCAGAAGATGGAAAGATCTCCCATGCTCATGGATTGGCAGGATTAATATAGTAAAAATGGCCATTTTACCAAAAGCAATCTACAGATTCAATGCAATCCCCATCAAAATACCAATCCAATTCTTCAAAGAGTTAGACAGAACAATTTGCAAATTCATCTGGAATAACAAAAAACCCAGGATAGCTAAAGCTATCCTCAACAATAAAAGGACTTCAGGGGGAATCACTATCCCTGAACTCAAGCAGTATTACAGAGCAATAGTGATAAAAACTGCATGGTATTGGTACAGAGACAGACAGATAGACCAATGGAATAGAATTGAAGACCCAGAAATGAACCCACACACCTATGGTCACTTGATTTTTGACAAAGGAGCCAAAACCATCCAATGGAAAAAAGATAGCATTTTCAGTAAATGGTGCTGGTTCAACTGGAGGGCAACATGTAGAAGAATGCAGATCGATCCAGGCTTATCACCCTGTACAAAGCTTAAGTCGAAGTGGATCAAGGACCTCCACATCAAACCAGACACACTCAAACTAATAGAAGAAAAACTAGGGAAGCATCTGGAACACATGGGCACTGGAAAAAATTTCCTGAACAAAACACCAATGGCTTATGCCCTAAGATCAAGAATTGACAAATGGGATCTCATAAAACTGCAAAGCTTCTGTAAGGCAAAGGACACTGTGGTTAGGACAAAACGGCAACCAACAGATTGGGAAAAGATCTTTACCAACCCTACAACAGATAGAGGCCTTATATCCAAAATATACAAAGAACTCAAGAAGTTAGACCGCAGGGAAACAAATAACCCTATTAAAAAATGGGGTTCAGAGCTAAACAAAGAATTCACAGCTGAGGAATGCCGAATGGCTGAGAAACACCTAAAGAAATGTTCAACATCTTTAGTCATAAGGGAAATGCAAATCAAAACAACCCTGAGATTTCACCTCACACCAGTGCGATTGGCTAAGATCAAAAACTCAGGTGACAGCAGATGCTGGCGAGGTTGTGGAGAAAGAGGAACACTCCTCCATTGTTGGTGGGATTGCAGACTGGTAAAACCATTCTGGAAATCAGTCTGGAGGTTCCTCAGAAAATTGGACATTGAACTGCCTGAGGATCCAGCTATACCTCTCTTGGGCATATACCCAAAAGATGCCTCAACATATAAAAGAGACACGTGCTCCACTATGTTCATCGCAGCCTTATTTATAATAGCCAGAAAATGGAAAGAACCCAGATGCCCTTCAACAGAGGAATGGATACAGAAAATGTGGTACATCTACACAATGGAATACTACTCAGCTATCAAAAACAACGAGTTTATGAAATTCGTAGGCAAATGGTTGGAACTGGAAAATATCATCCTGAGTGAACTAACCCAATCACAGAAAGACATACATGGTATGCACTCATTGATAAGTGGCTATTAGCCCAAATGCTTGAATTACCCTAGATCCCTAGAACAAACGAAACTCAAGACGGATGATCAAAATGTGAATGCTTCACTCCTTCTTTAAATGAGGAAAAAGAATACCCTTGGCAGGGAAGGGAGAGGCAAAGATTAAAACAGAGACTGAAGGAACACCCATTCAGAGCCTGTCCCACATTTGGCCCATACATATACAGCCACCCAATTGGACTAGATGGATGAAGCAAAGAAGTGCAGACCGACAGGAGCCGGATGTAGATCGCTCCTGAGAGACACAGCCAGAATACAGCAAATACAGAGGCAAATGCCAGCAGCAAACCACTGAACTGAGAATAGGTCCCCTATTGAAGGAATCAGAGAAAGAACTGGAAGAGCTTGAAGGGGCTCGAGACCCCAAAAGTACAACAATGCCAAGCAACCAGAGCTTCCAGGGACTAAGCCACTACCTAAAGACTATACATGGACTGACCCTGGACTCTGACCCCATAGGTAGCAATGAATATCCTAGTAAGAGCACCAGTGGAAGGGGAAGCCCTGGGTCCTGCTAAGACTGAACCCCCAGTGAACTAGTCTATGGGGGGAGGGCGGCAATGGTGGGAGGGTTGGGAGGGGAACACCCATAAGGAAGGGGAGGGGGGAGGGGGATGTTTGCCCGGAAACCGGGAAAGGGAATAACACTCGAAATGTATATAAGAAATACTCAAGTTAATAAAAAAAAAAAAAAAAAGAGTAAAAAAAAAATGTGAATGCTTCACTCCTTCTTTAAAAGGGGAATAAGAATACCCGTGGCAGGGAATACAGAGGCAAAGATTAAAACAGACACAGAAGGAACACCCATTCAGAGCCTGCCCCACATGTGGCCCATACATATACAGCCATCCAATTAGACAAGATGGATGCAGCAAAGAAGTGCAGACTGACAGGAGCCGGATGTAGATCGCTCCTGAGAGACACAGCCAGAATACAGCAAATACAGAGGCGAATGCCAGCAGCAGACCACTGAACTGAGAATAGGACCCCCGTTGAAGGAATCAGAGAAAGAACTGGAAGAGCTTGAAGGGGCTCGAGACCCCATATGTACAACAATGCCAAGCAACCAGAGCTTCCAGGGACTAAGCCACTACCTAAAGACTATACATGGACTGACCCTGGACTCTGACCCCATAGGTAGCAATGAATATCCTAGTAAGAGCACCAGTGGAAGGGGAAGCCCTGGGTCCTGCTAAGACTGAACCCCCAGTGAACTAGACTGTTGGGGGGAGGGCGGCAATGGGGGGAGGATTGGGAGGGGAACACCCATAAAGAAGGGGAGGGGGAGGGATTAGGGGGATGTTTGCCCGGAAACCGGGAAAGGGAATAACCCTTGAAATGTATATAAGAAATACTCAAGTTAATAATAAAAAAAAAAAGTTCTTGGGGCTAGATAAAGGGGTATTTGCTTCACAATTATTACAACATTTTTTCTATGCAAAATGTTAAAAAATATCTTTCATGCTAAAATGACAGAAAACGTAGCTTGCTGAACTATATTTAATGGAATCAGAGCAAGAAATGGTGGTGAAGTTCAGGGAGGCTTTCAAGGAAACCCTTCAGCCGGCTTTGAGATAATTCATGAAATGAATCCTACAATATAAAAGCAGAATGTGTGTGAATGTCAAGAGCTCGCTGTGTGGACTATGGACGTATAACTTGGTTGGGTGAAACTCTTTGAGTTGTTCACACATTTTTCAGCCCTTTATCTTCTACTGGAGAAATAAGAGTGAGGTCTGTAAAGAAGTGCCAGGTGCCCGGGGTCATTTCTCAACGAGCGAGGCAGCATACACTGTGTGACTCCATGGTGCTCCTGTCCTGACATGCTTCCCCCCACACAGAGGAAAGCTGCTGTAGCTCTTGGGTTTGGAGGTTTCAGCCCATACCTGGGTCAGCCCAAGGTTTTGAGTCTATGGAAGCATATTGTGGAGGCAGTATATGATGGGCCATGTATGTCAGAGTACATGTATTCTTTTCACAGCAAGGAGGCAGAAAGCAGAAGGAGCTGGCCAATGAGGACAACTCCCATTGGGTTTCTCTTTTGGCATATAGGTATAGGTTTCTGGAGGACACCAGAGATCCAGACTATATTACTTACTAGGGGCAGGTTTAGTGATCTGTAATGAGGGTTTGGGCATGGAGCCATAGGCCAAGTGAAGCACTTCCAGCTCAGCTAATGCTAGGATATCGGGTCACTGTTTCTGGGGGTATTGAGTCACCTTACCTAGGTGCATCTCTGAGGGCACATGAAGGTAAGTGGGAATGGGGCAAGTTAGTGAGGGAACGGGAAGGGAGACATCCTTTGCTCTCATAGGCGGTGTAGAAGACCTGGAATTCTTGTCTACCATCAGCAGGGACAATATGATGATGCCATATGGGTTGGAACCCAAGTTCTTAGTGTGTGTGTGTGGGGTGGGGGGAGCTGAACGAGAAAGTAATGCTCATACTAGGGTATGTAAGAAAGAAAACTGCAAACAATGTCAGTTCAGGCTTAAGTCATACTACTGGGTGTCTGTTTCTTTGACCATCAACAGAAAGCATAAGAGAGGCACGCATGTACGAGGAGGAGAGAGAGGCTGGGCCCATCTGAGGAGCAGGCCCTAGAGCAGAGATCAATGTGGGTGTGAATGCCATACACTGGGGCTTCTTGGAGGATGAATGCTGTCTAAAAGATGTTCATGTTATTTGTTTAGACAAAAAAAAAAGTACTCTGGGGGGGGTCACTGGAGAACATAGAAGGCTGAGAAAATATTTAAGCCTTTATTTTAGTTCCTTGATGGCCAAGGAGAATGCTCTTGGCCTAGACAAAGGTGATTGAACAGTGCTGTTGGGGTACACTGCTAGGAAAGGATTTCTTGGCAAAAAGAAATCCCCAAGAGGGCAGGGTATTCTCTAGTTAGGGGTTTTCCCTCCATGTTGGGTAGGAAGATTCCACACACAGAAGAATCCAGGGGAGCCAGCAGCTGGGTGACAGGTGAGGGTACAAACAAGCCAGGAAGGAAGACTGGACATGCCCAAAGGCCATTTTATTTCCCCAAAGAAGAGAAAGCTGTGTTTGTAACTTGAACTGGATATCTGGCAGGATTTTCAAATGATTCTCTGGGACATGAGCTCTCAGCACATGGATAGCATGGAGGGGCTGGGATGTTCGCAGTGCCATCCGTGGGGTATATGGTGTCTTAATTCTCCTTCCAGATCTCAAACCAGTGTCCACTCTATGCCAGAAGCCATTCACAGAGATGATGGTACAATGACGGGTGAGCCTTGTGCAGGACTGTGTTGTGTGTAAAATGAGGCCACATCCAATAGCACTTACATGAGTTTTTGGGGAACTCAGACCTGTGAGCTACATTCTGAAGGGAAAATTACATGGTGATGATGCGGGAAAACTGAGCTAGCCTGGGTACTGACAGAGACTTAGAGTTCAGAGTGAAAACCTGAAGGATACATGCACCTTGTAGTTTCATAACATGCTTTACCCCAGCTCTATTTTCATTAGACAATAGGGAACATGGGAGGGGTACTGTCAGAAGATAATCCTGACTGCCTGTCTTGAATTCCAATTTAACTACACATAGCTAGAGCTTACATGATGAACAACCTGGGCCTGGTGTATGAATGAATATTATTCAGGAGCCAGGTCTGTGTTGACACAGGTTTCTGTCCTTACTCCCGGGAACATGGAGTTCTCTTCTGCTGAGAAGGAAGGGATTTGTTGTTCTCCTCCCTAGCTTGGGACCTCCTCATAGCATCATCTGTCTAATCAGTTCTTCGGGCTTCCTGTTGAGGTCAAAGGGCATAAAATGCATTCGTCTACATCTGTGATTCCTGCAATGGGAAAGAGGGCACCTGTGCTGTGTGAGCTCAGTGTGGCTCACGGGGCACTTGCCAAGGCAGCCAGGAGCTGATAAGATGTCTGGGCATAGCAAAGGTGCTGACCAAGAATGTTTTGCCAGGAAAAGTCACTTAGGATACCAGCACCGTGCCTGTCTGTTTATCAAATGGAAGCCATGGCCTTTCCTCTAGGGGAATAGAGCAGGAGACTGTTAGTGCGGGGTGGAGTGGGGACTCTAACCAAGTCCTTCAGTTGTTCTGAGTGGTTCCTTCTCTGACTTGTGTCTCTGTGGCACAGTACTTCTGTAGGTGCAATGAGGCTTTCATTCTGCTCTGAACAGCTTTCCCAGGGCCCTGCATCCTGGCAGGTCTTACTAAAGGCACAGCACTGCCATGTTTACATGAACACACAGATAAGAGTTAACAAGGTGTGCGCTCCAGGCCCTTTGACACAATTCATATAACCCAAGTCAGCCAAGGCTGCTGGATGTGCAAGGCTGTATATTTACCTTCGCTGTGGAGGAAGGAATGAGGGAAGAGAGGACGAGATCATAGGGAGGTGGATGTGTGCAAAAACCTGTCTGTGAGAAGAGGAGCATCCCTGGGAAGACACTGGGTGGTTACCGTAGCTGCAACTGTTCTCACAAGGAACCAGAAGCAAATCAGGCAGCTGGGAGCACTGACTGCCATCGGCAGCCAGAGACCTGGGCCACTCACACCATAAAAGCAACTGTGATCATTTTGAAAAACAGTGCTGTCATATTTAAGGTAATTATTCTTCTTCCGTCAAGCTGAGTGTCCCATATCATGAGCAGTGTCTTCCCAATGATCAACCGTCCCGTTCTGTCTACAGTGGTCAGGGTCACTTGTTGTTCTCAAACTTCTAAATCTGGGGGAAGCCCCCCCAGCCCGGCCCCTGCCGCCCCAGGATCTGAGGAAAAGAAGGCTTTCTCAGAGACAATAAGCATTGTGTGTTGTGCACGTGCAGCCTTTTACAAAGCCTAGAAAGTCAGATTCAAAGGCCCATCTCAGCAGGAACTTACACTGAACACTCGGGCATGGAAACCAACACATATGCCCAACTGTAGAGAGCTCAGTCCACACTGCAGATGCCACAGATCCACTGCACTTTCCTCAAGGCCAGTTGGACCAAACATGGAAAGGAAGCTAAAGAGTTGGAGGAAGGGTCCACGTTTTGACATGGGAGCCCTGAGAGCCAGTTGTCCACACACAGTAGGACAGTGCTTTCTGACTGGCTTTTTAAAACCATCACCAGACTGTGAACATTTCCCTTGATGGCCCACATCTGGCACTCTACATACAGTTGCAGTGGGAAGGCAAACCAGTGGCGATAAAGGTGTGGAAATGCCCCTAGGGGCCAGGCCCTACCTAGGAGATGGCAGTGCAGGCCATGAGGACTTCCACATTCCTGGGAGAGGCTGGGGAAGGGAACTGCTCAGGAAGTTGTGCTACCCACCCTAGTCCACAGTCTGTAGCAGGTGGCAGATGCATAACAAGAGCCTGTTCAGTGTCATCCCGCCCCTATTACCCAGCACCCGGCTCTCAGCGCCAAATCATCTTATAACCAAACAAAGTGCACAGATTCTTAAGCATTTGCTGACTCATGCTTTCCAGAGTGGGCAAGCAACCAAAGGGTTAAGTCAATTCAAGAAATATAATCAAAACTTGGTCCCATTTAAAGAGCTAACCATGTGGGAAATGACAGCTGTGTCTCCTATTCTGGCTACAACATTTTAACTGTGATGACCTTTCCTTCAAGCATGTCTGGGGAGCATAGTGTCCAACTTCCTCCTCACCTCTAATCTTTCAACTGGACATGCCTATTCAGACCTTCTTATCCTCCGTCCTTCATTTCTACCCCTTACTTTCCTCAGTCTCTTCTTCCAGACGCTTTGCAATATTGCTTCTTTCTAACTTTCGGCAAAGCAGAAGAGTTCTTAGAGCAAGCCCAGGTTTTCAATTTTTAAGTACACATCTGGTGGCTGTGTAGCCTTGGCTTTTAGTTTTTCTTGCCTCAGGGCCTTTGCATCACTGTAGGACAGAGTAGCATCTATTTTAAACAGCTCCAACAATCAGTCAGTGAGCTGTGTGTAAATACAGAGAGCAACTACGTGCCTGTAGCGTTCAGGTCACAGGTCCCCTCTCCAGAAAGCCTCCAGGGGTACTTGGAACTCTGGAGTGTATTGAGCCTATGCATACTCTGCCTTTTACTAAAGCCATGCACCTATGAGGGCGAGTATGAAGAGCTTATATTACATATTAGGCACAGTAACACATTAACAAGTGTACTACTAAAACCCATTTACTGTAATGAAGGCTATTTACAACTCATTAATTACTAATTACTGAATATTTTCAAACCACTGTTGACAAGCTCACTGAAATGGGAAGGGAGGGAAGCCTCAGATAGGTGACACTATTTTTTTTAAATAATATATTAGGGGAGTGAATGAGATAATTACCTCAGACTTTAAAGCAAAGTCCCCTCAGAGACAGTTTAACTTGGCTGACCGTGGGTTCTAACTTCTGACAAGTCTACTGTAGGACTCAGATTTTACTTATAGATTTCTTGTTGAGGAACATGATTTTAGAAACTAAGAAACAAAGTCTTGTGCTGGGTTTCACAAAATTATTTGCTTAGGACTTCTCTAAAGAGCCACCTCTCGAATTCAGTCAGAGGCAAATGGCTGTCGTGAGCCCAGAGGGGCCTCAGAGGTTTATTCAGAACCACCTTTACCTGACTTCTGTGATTACTTCTCAGTCATCCACCATTACAAGTTCAGAAATACACAAATTCCATAGAAATGGGGAAACCACAGGGAGTCGGCTTGAAGCCTGTCACTCTCCAGTGCTGGTGCATAGGGACCTGAAGTGGGTTATGCCTCAGTGACTCAGCCACATGTCCTAGGAACCTCTCCACTCCTCCACCCCAGCAGGTGTCCAAGTGGGGAACAAGCAGATCTGTCTGTCTTATTTCTGGAAATCGTAGCCTTATGTGAAAGTGGCCCAGCCTCAGCTTCATGGGTGACATGTTTTCCTTAGAGCATGACAAGACCTACTGTGCAGAGTCCAGTCCCTATATGACCAGAGCCCAGTGATTTGGATTCTCTGAGCCTTGTGCATTCCACATATAGCATGAAGATTAACTTCCTATTGACCTCCTCAGGGACAGCAGAGTTGAGGAATCAGAAGTGCTCTTAGAAAATCGAAAATACCCTAGCATTCGCATTCTTAGCATAAGTTGCCATATCAAGAAGGCATACACAGCCCTAGAAGTCAGCAAACTCATAAGAGAGTAGTATTGAGCTGAAACAGAGCTTGGAAGCCAGATGAGGTTTGCTAATAGTGCTTTAGGGCCAAAGTTTTCTCCAGTGTCCAGGTGGGAACTAGATGTGTTGACCTGCATTAGGAGGAGGAAGGCTCGTGCTCTGCTGAGAGACTTTGGGTTCACTGACAGGTATGTATTACGTTGGCAGAAAGAGGCAGACAAAGGTAGATAGGAAAGATTGGTGGTGACGTTGCAGGCTAGGGTGCTACACTCCCTCCAGGGAGCCCTAGGGAGCAGACTGTAGATTCTCATCCAGCTGTCCTTGCACTAGCATTCATCTGGAGTCAGGAGACAGAAGTGAGTTCAGTTTAAACCTTGGCACACGGGCAGCAGGTAGCACAAAGAGCTGGCTTTCTCCCGAGTCAATGTCTACCCCTTGGCGGTACCCTCCAGAAGCTGGGCTGCACAGTTAATTTTGCTTCCATTTCTGCTTTCTGTACCAATGCTCACCTTTCTGAGTCTTGCAGCTCCTGTGCCCGAGCGGATAGCATCCATCAAGGCTTGCCTAGCATTTACTGGGTTGCTGAGGGTGCCGGTGCTGAACCTAGAAACCGGTATGGAGGCTGAGGGAACCTGGGATGCTGGAGTGGATGGTGGTGGCAGGGCAGGTGGGGGTGGAAGGCCACGGTCTTCTTGCTGAGGCTTGTCCACACCTGGAGCCATGAGTGCAGCATCTCGGAAGCTCTGGAGCTCCTCAGAGGCCAGGGATGACACCTAATGAGACAGTTAAGTGTTTACTACAGTGAGTACTCACGTACCCTCAACTCATCTGTGACATTCCATGGTGATGACACTGGGGTGAGAGGCTTTGGAAGGGATTAATTCTAAGTGTGTGTCTACCATGGATAGAATCAGTACCCTATAAAAGAGACTGTGGAGAGTACCTTGAACCTTCTGCCATTTGAGGCCTTGGTATTGAGGTACTAGGGACCAGCAAGGCATTCTTACAAAATTCCTATTCTGCTGTTGCCATGACCTTTGACTTCTAGCTTCCAGAGCTGTAAGAGGCAAGCCTCTTTTGTTTCGAAGTGACCCAGTCTATGGTGCTTCATCATAGCACCTGACAGACAGTTTGAATTTGTGTAAAGGTCCTTTCTGAGGGACAGCACACCGCTACCCATCTTAGAGCGAACCTCGAACAGCTCTGTAATGATGAACCACAGAAAACAGAAATCTGTTATACATATATCCCTGTACTTCTCCAAAGTATGGCTAAAAGGTACTAGAAATGACAAGAGTATAAAAATACTTTCTAGTCTCATAATTTCCTTTACCAGGTAAGGAAAGAAATAGAAGCCGGACACACAGATTTGACCAAGTGGATGTGGAAGTTGAGAGCCAGTAAAACCCCAGGGGAATTGTACAAGTCACCGTTCCTTAAGCCCTGTATGTGACAGCCATAGGTGCACTGCCCTGCCTCTAAATTCAATTAACCTGTGCATAAAGTTGCACAAGTTCCGGGCTATCTTCCTACAGTTGCCTCAGTCTGTGAGAGTAGGCAGGGTGGCAGGACCTTGTTATCCTACCCTGAGCTCATGATGAATGTACGAGTGAATTTGGAACCTGTTAGTGTACAGGACAGACCTGCAGAAAAATCAGGAAAACGTCAGTGGTCCAAGGGTCGTTCACTTTATGTGAGTGGAGGCCAAGGGAGCTGTCTGGAGTTGGGTGATAGTGTGCTAAATACATGGAACTCACAGCTCTGATGCTGGCTGCCATGTAGTCTGAGCGATGGAAGCTAAGTGGCGTTGGCTTGGTCTGCTGAGGAGAACTGTAGGTAGGATTCTGAACCTCTTATACCTGGGAGGCCCGTTTCCTCACCTTCCTCAGGCTGAGAGTCCCACTGTGGCCCCGGATGGCTGCCAGAAGGGCAGATCGCTCGCTCTCCGCCTCCACGTAGGATGGTTTCTTTGGCCTTCCTTCTGAGGCCTGTTCTGCAGTCTAGAGTATTAACAAGGTTAGCATAGTTTACTCTGAAGATAAGGGAAGGCAAAGTCCACATGAGCAGCAGCAATTCCCTTCGACCTGTCTGCTTAAAGGTACTTTCAGAAATTACCCAAAAGAGCATTCAACTGAGCCACACCATCAAAGCATGTGCACACAACCACTGGCTTTCCTAGTTTTGGCGCAGCATTCAAAAACTTTACTGTCATTCAACCCATGTGCAGAGCAGGCTTTGAGTTAGACTACGCTGTCCAAGTGTAGGCGGATGGAAATGTTCTGAGCGTATGCAGGGAGGCAGAACTAAGCTCAGCTAAGTTCAGCACATTAAAGGCCTTTCCAACTTAGGGTATTTTCAACTCACTACAATGACATAACCCTGTAGAAAGTTGAGTGGCAGCTATAGAAGGACCAAAGGCTACAGACTTGGGGTTGCATAAACATTAGTGTCTTACAGTGACATGGTTCCCGCTCTTCTCCTAGCTGTCCCTAAGTTTGCTGAAATTTTGCAAACCTGGGTGAGAATGTCAGTGGGTAATGTTGGGCCGGATCACTTAAAACTCATCCTGCCTTGCTTCCTCAACTGAAAAATGGAGGAAATCACTCTTCATTATTGATATTAAATTGGTAATAGCACTTTTATGTGTTAAATGAACAATGGAGGAGGGTCACAAAATTGTTGTCATTTTCACTATAGAATGGCAATACAAGTATATCCCATGTTCCAGTCAACAATGTACCATGCTGATGACAGCGGACCCATGAGACTGGAAAGAGATGAAATATTTCTGTCTCCCAGTGACACTAAAATCCTAGGGGAATGAATTTTGTGGTGTTTGGGTAGACGCTAGTGTAGGCAAGCCTATGCACTATACTTTTAGAGAGGCCGAGGTGCACAGTTACATATTGCCGTGACTCTTAGATATGAGCATGGGTGACTATGTTACCATGCATTCACTATGCTGTAGGCTCGAAAGTTAGTTTGTCA
This sequence comes from Rattus norvegicus, assembly GCF_021556685.1. NCBI lineage: Eukaryota > Metazoa > Chordata > Mammalia > Rodentia > Muridae > Rattus > Rattus norvegicus. The sequence goes on from NC_141547.1 coordinate 91,273,141, forward strand.
TGGACAACTAGTTTGAGGATATAGTTTCATTGCTTCATCTTCCTCTAAACTGATAAAACCTGCTACACCAGCAGCATCCTTTTTCAGTCTCCCGATGATGTCATTTGATGTAACGAGAAGTCCCCATAGAGTGTTGGCCTATTGCCATATAAGCCTGTGTGACACCTCATGATAGTCAAACAACTAGGAGACCAAACTCCATGCAGTTCTCAGAACATGTCCCCGTGTTTAGCAACACAAGGCTGTACAGAAAGCAGTGGTCCTGCCTGCGTCTTACTACCTCAGAGTATCAAGACTTTCCCCCAGAAGCTCATGAAAGGCATATTTCTCAGCCTGTCACCACTAGGAGCTGATGGAGAAGGTAGGAGGTGATACTGGTGGGATGTCCAGGGTCAATGGAAGGAGGTACTTGAAGGGAATGATAGGCAGTTCTCTCGTTCCTCTCCCTGGTTAGGAGGTGAGCATTTGACCTGCCATGCATCCACATGATACCGTGTTGTTTTGCCACGAGCTCAAAAGCCACAGGCTAATGGACCATGAACGGAACCCTCCGAACCTTGAGCCAAAATAAACCTTTCCTTTTTCTAAGTTCTTCAGATATTTCATTATGACAGCACAGCACTGACAGGGTGCTTCTGGACCACAGTACAGACATCCTGGCCTAGTAGATCAATACTTATTGATTGACAGATTTTCCACTGGCCTGACAAGCTAGAGCCCACCAGCCTCTCTAGTGCTTTCATTCAAATGCATTAGAAGGAGACAGTATACAGTTAAAATGAAACCAGCAAACTTGCAGCTCTGCCTTTGCAGTCTTTTTTCTTGAGATCTAGGACAGGGTTGGAAGACCTGCCCCAGAGCTCCCTGCACCCAAACCCTGACGCCCACCACATTCACCTTTCGGAGCTTGTCCCTCCCTCCTGAGGTGTGGATGGCTTCCATCAGGGCACTGTGCAGGGATATATCTTTTGGAAGTGGCCTTTGAACGACAGGCTTGAATTTTTTCTTTGGCCCAAAAATGCTCGACGGTAGAGCATCATCTGAGTTTTGACCATCTGCAGATAACGGACTGGGCTTTTCCTCTGTCTGTAAGATAATATAGCTAGTCAGGGTGGACTCTTTCTGAGAGTGGGGAGGCTCACAATTTCCTGGGGTCTGTGCAGAGCCATTCACCAGTATCTTCCCAGAGTCACGGGCTTCTGTCAAGAGCAGGGGGGCTGGGTGTGCCTTGTCCAGTGCCTGCGAGGGGTTAGATGTTGAATTCATCTTTTGGTTACTTATAGTTTGCTTTTCATGGAAACCACAGCTCTGTCCTACAGAAACACGATCCCGCTGGGAAGATCTGCCTGGGAGGAAATAGGAGTTTCTGTGGACAGCAGCAGGAGAGTTGTGAGTCGCTGACTTCCCATATGTGCTGTTGACCTCTACTTTGGGATGGTCCGCTGGCAACTGCCCACCAGGGTTGCTGGGAAGGCGGACAGAGCCCTGGTTTGTGCCATGCTCACACTGGCCGGCCTCTGAACACAGGTTGGGGACTGCACTGTCTTTCCAGGCTGGAGGTGGTCTAGCGAGCTTTGCTTCCTCGTGGCCTTGTTCGGCAGTCTTCTTATGTGGTCTCACCACATCAGCATGGACTTTTGGAGGTCCCATCTTCTTGGCAATAGCAGAAGCCACATACTGGCTGGATGTTCTTCTCTGAGGCTTGAGGAATGTGATGTCTGTGGGATTAGATGCTGGCACTTTCACAGGACAGGAGACGGCTGAATGTGGCCGGCTTCTGTCTTCCTCCGGGGGTGCCCCGTATTCTTGTGAGGCAGGCTGCTGCTCCGGAGTGGTCAGCGTAAAGCCTGCCTTCGTCTCATCTCGCTGTGGTTTTTCGGATGTGGCAGTGATGGTGGTGGAGGGGGCCTTTTTGACCGTGCACTCGGCTGGCCCATTCAGGTACTTTTCCATCGAGTTGCGCCTCCAGAACTCTTTGACTTTTCCAATAGGTGGAGCCTCTGTTTCGGCAACAGCTGATGGCTTGGATATGGTCCTGCTTCCATTCATGTGAGGACTCATCAGATTCCCTAGTTCATCAATCTTAATGGCACCAGTGGAGAGGGACACATCCCTGTCATAACACCTCATCTCTGGTTTGGGAGGAACGATTTTATATGTAGTGAGGCCATACTTGAGTCCATAGCTTCCCCCCGAGGCCTGGCCATGGTGAGACCATGGGGGCAGGGCTGAGTTGGAGTTTTCATCCTCACCAACTCTGGGATTCACTGGCAGGGAGTTTACTCTGTGACCGGTCTGTGTCTTCTCACTGGGACCAGAACCGCACATCTTGTCTTTATCCTTTGCCTTTGGGTCATCTGTCGAAGGCTTTGAAACAAATGATGTAACTCTGGGGTCTATTCCAACTGGATTCTCATTTTCAGATGTGTTGGCTAAGATTGGCTGATTTCTCTTTCTGTAATCTTGGGAAGGAAGGGAGGGGTCAGGCTCTTTTCTGTTTGTCCTTATGAATGGCTGGCTCTGCTCAGTCTGATATGGGGGCAGGTGGGATCTTTGGCTGGCAATGCCCCCTTGGTTCAAAGCAGCAGCATTGTTACTTCCACTGAAGAACAGCCCCGAGTCGAAAGGCTCGTCAGAAACTTCCCCGATAAAAGTGACAGGGATGTCGTCCACACCACTATCAGGGATTATGGCTTCTTGCAGACTGTGGTTGGATACCCCATTTACAGAGCTGGTTAGAGAGCTGGTATCTGTTTCATAATTTTCTTCCATCCCTGTAGAGAAAGACAAACACAAGTCACTAAACTGGCACCCATTATAGGATTACCAGTGAGTTAGTGAATGTATGGCCAATACTTTGATTTCCCCAGGGATCCCTATGTTCTCTAAAAATATACATGTTAAATGTTATCTTGATTGATGACCTGCACCTGCCTGGGGCCAGAATCTCAGCTTTCACCGTACAAGCACAGAGCCATTTGCCTATCCGTGATGTTTCAGGGTGAGATGCTTACCCACCATAGTTCACCGAGGGTGAGATGCTTACCCACCATAGTTCACCGAGGGTGAGATGCTTACCCACCATAGTTCACCGAGGGTGAGATGCTTACCCACCATAGTTCACCGAGGGTGAGATGCTTACCCACCATAGTTCACCGAGGGTGAGATGCTTACCCACCATAGTTCACCGAGGGTGAGATGCTTACCCACCATAGTTCACCGAGGGTGAGATGCTTACCCACCATAGTTCACCGAGGGTGAGATGCTTACCCACCATAGTTCACCGAGGGTGAGATGCTTACCCACCATAGTTCACCGAGGGTGAGATGCTTACCCACCATAGTTCACCGAGTCATTGAATAATAAAACAGACTCCCACGTTTAGTGTTCTGGAGAGTGTTCTCAGGTGCCCTGGGATTTTTGGCCCTTCCTATTTCTTGTGCCCACTAGAAGTGCAGCAAGACACGCAGAATGACAAGCTCTAGGTTTCGTTTCCCAGAGAGAGAGAATAACTAAATCTTGGTGTCTCCAGAATCACACTGACTCTTCAAGGAACGAAATGCTGCCGTGGGTCATGTGGTCACACCCGGTGGGAGATGTCATGGCTGGTTAGGATTCCCATTGCTGTCAACCAAATACCAATGACAAGAGGCTAACTAAACACAGGGTTAGATAAAGTCAGGGTCAGTTTTAATGTCTGCTTTGTCATTGTTTTGCTTTTCCAGTTTGTGTGCTGTGAAGAAATCATTCACTACCATTATTTGCACCAGCCTTGACCTAACCGTGTTTCCCAAGGAACGTATATTAAGGGAATGGCAGTGCCATGGGTACTCCATGCTGAGGGCGTTTATCATGGACAAAAGATCGTCTGTTTTGAACTACCAAGGAAGAGTTTTAAGTTTCAATGAAGGCAGCTGCTTCTCTTTGTGCATCTCACATTTTCCTGGCTCATTTTGGGTATTTATATCACTAATGTGTGATAGACTACACCTTAACAGAAAAACAAAAAAAAGTAGTAGTAGTAGTTGTCCATATTTTAAAAAGACCGAGACACTTCCGTAATGCGGCTTGGAACAGTGACAAAAATCAGTTCATTAAGAACACCCCTGACTGGACAGAGAGATTAGTTCAACCCTTATACACAGGCAAAACACATCCAAAACAAGTTGCAATCCTAAGACTTCTTTCTCGTGGAGTTCACACCAAAGTACAGAGAAAAAGTCACTTCCTGTATGGCCATATGGGATGCTATCAACCTAAGGGGCTTGTTACCTCCCAGGTCTTTGTCAAGCTCTGCTCGAGTCTGATGGAAGAGTCCCGTGATGGACAGATCTTCATCATCATTCCCAGGCATGGTGGCTTTCTCAGTCCTAGACGTGATGGACAGATCTTCATCATTCCCAGGCATGGTGGCTTTCTCAGTCCTAGAGAATACCAAAAAGGAAGGAAGAACGTTTAATTTCTAGGTAGTGATTAAGACTTAGTACTCTTTATCCAGAAACGCCAGTTGCTACTCAGGGCCTAGCAGTCCCACATTTGCTGTATGTAATACCGCTATCCTTGGAACTACAAAGACTCATTATTTGCATGAGCGATGCATATATACATAGATATTGTGTGCAGCCTGTAAGTTATGTATGTGATATGTGGTATGCTTGGAGGTTATATCATCTCCAAACTGTTATCAACACCGGAACCCCATGCAGTTGTAATGTGGTTCCCGTGTTTTCTCCCTGCTGCACCGGACAGGTGAACATGCTGTTAAGGCCCCAGCATAGCTGCATTGCACTGCAGCTCGGATCCTAAGAAGTGAGGCACCTGATGGGCAGCTGATGGGCGGCTGATGAGCAGCTGATGAACACCTGATGAACACCTGATGAACAGCTGATGAGCACCTGATGAACAGCTGTACGTCATGATGCTAGGGCCGTGTCTTCCCAACAGACTCTAAACTTTCAGCCCATTCCCGAATATCTGCATTTTATCAGACTCCCCTGAAGTCATGTAGGCTTCAGGCTCTGGTACAGGACTCTTCTGAACTTCTGAGAATCTCAGTGAGAGGAGCATGTGGGGCTGTGGCAGGAAGTATTCAGAAACCCTTCAGTTCTGCAAGCCCCTGCCTCCCTCTGTGCTGCACCTTAGCCGTAATCCACCTGCAGGACTTGGAAAGGAAAAAACAATCCACTACTCCACAATAAGGGGCTTCTGTATTGTCTGACATGTTTCTTTTTTTATCATATTACTGCATCCTAATTCCTGGATTGGGCAGAGGATGGGAGGGAAGGGAGCTTGGGAAACCTCCCTGTGCCACCCATAGAGGTGAACTACCTTTCAATTTTTTTAATTGTAATAAAAAAGACCTTGACAAGAACGACAGAAAACATTAAACCCACTGTAGTAGAATAAAAGCTCCCATTCTTAGCCTTCACTATGGCTTCCTTCCTGGAGGCCATTCAAAGGAAGACTTCAGAGACACGGCATGCCTTTGTGCTAGGGAGACGGCTTTTGCCTGCTGGACTCCAAGCAGAACTTGTTTGTATGTATAAATCATAGTATTGCAATACTCACAAATGGTCTGCAAGGTAAGTGGTGTTGTCACTGTCATTGTTTGGATAGGAAACCGTAAAAAAGAGAGACCCACTGACATGTGCAAGGTCACAAAGCATTCAAAGACAGGTGGCACTTGTCCCAAAGCTTGAGTGAGGGTTGCCTGCATTGACCAGGTGGCCTAGCCATGTCTAGGGTCACGGGGGACAATGTGGCCCCCTGTGGCACAGGGCATCCTAAGATATGCATCCTGCTGCTTAGGATGGCAAGGTCATGATTTATTTGCGTCACAGGGACAATGGCATATGTGAGACAAATGCTGCCAAAACAATTTGAGGGCTGCCTCTGCGAGGGCCTTTGCCTCCGTTTTCCTATTGTGCAGAAAACCCAGACATGTCTATGGCAATTGTCTGTCTTCAGCGAGAGCTGAAGGTTCCTTTCCGCTGATTGTTAAAATTGAGGACCAATTTCCATCATTGCTAATCAGGCCCAGATAATGATGCATGAAATGTGCCTTGTACAATCCTCACTTACGCAGCAAAATTTTTATTCTAATAAACGAGTCTTTCTTTCTGAGTGACTATGTCCATTTGGGAGCCAGGAAGTAGCTTCAAGATTGGTCTCGGCTAATGTCCTCTGACAGGCTAGACAAAAGGGGCTGGTGAGAGATGTGTGTGCACGCAGACCAATTAATAAGGACCACAAGAGGTGCACAATTGTCCTTCCCACTGCTTTGCTTTTGGCCTTTAATTGTTTCAGTGCAGTTTGCTAAAAGCTGTTTCTCTTTCAGGGAATGTGATGGAAAGAGTAGCTCGAATATTTGCTACACTGTACTGCAGAGGACAATATGGAAACTGCTAGGCAAAATGGCATTTGATATGTGAAACAAATCACTTTTAGATTTATACTTGTAGTTAAGGGTGCTTATATACTATGCATATGTATACTTTTATATCAGAGTGTTTGCCTTTGTTCACAAAGAATACATGGTTCTATCACTCAGGAGACACTGAAGATTGCGTTTAAGAGTTAAGCCTAAATCCCACCATTTTTAAACATAAATGTTAAACTAGAAAAGAAGTCACGTTGAACTAGGGAAACTGCAGTGAGCACAGCAAACGCAGGCACCTGCTGCTGGTTTAAACGGAGAGCAATATGGAATCACATATCAATAAGCACTTTATCTTTGTAGGGAAGCGATTCCGTGGAAGGGGAAGATATAAACGTAACAGTGTTCATTGTATTCTGTGGGGAAATCTAAAATATTCAGCAGTCAGGAGAGCTACATTGGAAAGGGCAATAAAAATCAGTAACTCTGGTGTCAGAGAGCCTGTGGAGAAATACAGTCCAATCAGTAACCATGACAATCAGAGAGCCTACGGAGAAATACCAACTAATGCTGCTTCTAGCACAGTACATGGAAAAAAAAAAGAACCCCAAGACGCGGAACTATATATAGGATAACTGCGATGCTATAACCTACATATGTCTGTGGACAAGAGTGAGCCAGGCGTGAGTCAGTGTGCTTTTTTGCAAAGGAGAAATCTTAGAGACATTTACTACAACGTATCTTGTGTGTGACAAAGCAATTTTTTTTTAAAAAAGCTTATGGATTTGGGTGCTCTTTTGTGCATGATGAGCATGAAGATTTTTGAGACAGAGACTCTCTAGAGTTTTCTACGTGCGTCACTGAGCTCCAAGGCTCCTCCTGTCTCTGTCTCCACTGTAACAGAATTAAAAACATTGGATCCTTTTTTTTTTTTTTTTAAATGCAGGTTCTGGAGACTGAACTCAGTTCTTCATGCTCACTTGGCCAGCCACTTTACTGGATGAAATATTCCCCCAAGCCCGATAAACATATTTATAAATTTTTCATTATTTATTTACATCCCAAGCACTGCCCCTTCCCATCTCCCCTCACTGAGTCTGATAAACCTATTTTAATGTGCAAAATTTTAAATGTTATTTTCAGACTCCAGTTAATTATTCTTTTTTGTTGTCACTGTAAAAGAGTTTAAATGCCTCTTCATATAAATGGTATGCAAAACCTTGTTTCCTATAGGAGACTGCTGGGCCCTGGCTCTCACCAGCCATGAGGGGGAAAGCTACAGTTCAGAGAAGACTTGGTCCTTCACCATACTCCTACCTAACCCAGGATTGATCAGTGTCAAGTACTCTAGCCATCAGTAGCTCAGCTCTAGGTGTGTGGGCTTTCTCAGTTTCCTCCCTGTATCCAGAACTGTCTTGCTCAAGAATGAGAGTTCTATACTACTAAGGGTAGCCCTTTCCCTATGTCCTTTTTTCCTGACCAGTCCATTTCCTCTTACTGCCTCTGCTTCCCTAGCCTCCACCCCCTAATGCTAGCACCCAATGCTTCCCTGGTACTCTCCGGTATCCTGGAGAGATTTACATCCTTACGGTCATACTTATTCAGGAAGAGGAGTAGACATATGCCAGAAGTAGCCAACCTCGGTGCCTTGTAGAGTGCAAAAAAGTCTAACCACTGCCAGGCCCTTGGCTGATGTTCCTTAGAAAGCTGCCAAGTCCCTGAAATCTCTAAACAAGGTAGCAGTGTGGTCCTCTTACTGCTTCTTCGGCTCCGTCTACTTCAGATGTACCCCAAGGATTGCTATTTTCAGGGCCTGAGCTTCTCCATGAAGGGATATCAAGTCAAGGAGGTCAAAGCCAATGGCAATTTTCCAATTTTGTTTTCCTATCTGAGATTTCTGGGAGTAGGGATCCAGTGATTTTGTTTTTCCTGTGTGTTCATCTCCACTGTCGCAAAGGGTTGCACTGATGCATGATACTGGCGTTCCTCTTTGACATTTACCTGGACTTACAGAGTAGCTCCCTATGGGCTTCCAGGACAGCACAAAGGCATGTGTCATTGAAGAGTGCCTAGTGGGTAGAAAGCAAGCCATCTGCTGACATAAAGCAAATGTGCCCGGATGGTGCATTCCCAGGCTTCGTCCCCCACCCTCAAGTATGACTAAATCTTAAGATAGAGGTCCTATTGGCAGTTTCTTGTGGCTGGAGACCAAGAAAAGAGAAGGCAAACAATCACTCAGTGGCCATTTTGCTATCAGCCTGCACATGTTGAATAAACACAGCCAGCTCTATTTTCTCACACAGAATTGGAGGCAGTGACTGCAGAGAGTGTGATAATGTTTATGTTACTGCTGCACAAGGTATGAGGGAAAAGCAGAGAGCACTAAGGATTCTCAATGCCATCCGTCTGGGAGGCTCATCTGCCTCATATGTACAGCCCTTTGGGAGTCAGGAGGGTATGCCTCTCATCCAGCTGTGGCAGCTTTGGTCCAGCTTGGCCTTAGCACTGTTTATGTAGCTCCAGGAAGATGAGAACAGGGCACTGTCCTGTCTATTCAGTGCTGGGACAAATAGGAGCTTGCTGAGTTTTCCCTTCTACTTGCTATTAGAAAGAAAAAAGTCAACAGCATAATTCTGACTCGTGGCGCATTTTGGATCTGGTTGAGTTTCTTTGAAGAAATATATACAACTGTGAAAAGTGTCTGAGAGGATAATCATGGCGTTTTTAGAGAGCAGTCTAATCTGCCTATGAAGACCAAAGTAACCCCTGTGACTGCAAAATGATTAGGACAGCCTGGAGGTAGAAGGCCTGGGAAACTGGATGACTGTCACACATGCTTGACCCCTCATTGCAGTTGTAAGTGTTCCCCAGTGATAAGGCTTCAGATTTTAACACTAGTGTGTAAAACATTGGGGGTCATGTATGTGATTTTAGATCTTCTTGTGGTCTTACTGAAAGGAGAGAAGTGAAGGCAATTTTAATTGCTCTAAGTTTAGCTTTATCTATTCATGCGATTAATACATTTCTTTACTGAGCACTAGATTTGGTGAATACACGTACAAACTATTCTGATGTGAACAGCCATGTGGCCAGCGCTTATCAGCTAATATGACTAGTGGCTACAGTACAGTACTCCATCTTTTTCTCCAGTATTAAAGATCACATCAGGGCCTCATGCGTAGAAAGCAAGCACTCTGCCAAATGATTGGTATCCCCAGTGACTTCTATATTCTTGTGTGTTCTAGCACTACTCTGAAAGACTGTACAATACACAACCTGCTTCTAACTATTCCCATGGCTTCTGAGTGCTGATGGATATGAATGCTCAGGGGTTCACATATTGTTGTTGTTTTTAAATGCTCCTGTGGTCACACAGTATCCAAGACTCCAGGTATTATGGTCTGCATTATATGGATGACTTCCAAAAACTTTTGTGACCACAGTTCCTGGAGTTCTAGTTTAGGGATCCAGATGATGTAGAAATTCAGGACCCGTGTCCCTACTGAGTCTCAGTCTGCATGCAAGGCTACTTTGGAACTGAATGCCTGCAAGTAGGGGAAGAATTTCTCTCAGACTGCACTTGGGAATGTCTCTACTATCATTTACCAACAAATTGAGGCCAGGAAGGTCTTTGAAGGGTTGTCATGTAGAGAGTGAGGCAATGGGTGGGAGAAGGGTCCCTCTTCACCGGAAGAAACAACGAAACTGCACGTCTTCTCTTCACACATAGACACAATTTTAAAATGGATCCTCTGAACAATTTCATACTGTATGTAATGTCTTCACTCCCATTCCCTTCTCCTATCCTCTTCACGGTCCTGCTGAACCCTTATTCTTCCCAACAGGGCCTTCCATTTCCATGTGTCTAATTTTTTTCTGTTACTCGGGACCCCACTGAGTTTAATTAGCTTAATGACTGTGACCAGGGGTGGGAGACTGTTTCTTAGAACATGGGCAACTTACTAGTAGACACAGCACTAAGGAAAAGTGACGTTCCCTTCCCTCAGCAACCACAGCTTCTGACAATGTGAGATGGGTGGGGTTTCGTGACCCCTCCTCCAAACATGATGGATTGTGGACAGGGTCCATTTTGTGTAGGTCTTTGATGGGTAACTGTAGCTGATGTGAGTTCATGGGCACCATGGTCATGCCATGTAGAGCAGACAGTGTTTCCCAAGGCTACTCCTCATCTTCTGGCTCATTCTCCCTACTGTCTTTTGGGGTGCAGAAGCTATAATGTGTTGTCTACTTTGGATGGCACAGCATGTGACTACATTTGGCTCCACTTTTGAGAAAAACTCAAATCTACACGGTTATCTTTCTTATTCACATCTTACAGCAACTTTCATAACTAATGAAAAGGAACCTTAGAATTGGAGTTTTGTGATGCTGATACATAGATAGATAAATTGCCTGATGACAGCCTCATTGTTTAGGGTTCCACTATTTAGAAATATTGCAAGTTCCATTCTTAGTCCTCTCAGAGTGGGAGAAGCAACATCCACTCTGCTTTTCCCTTGTCTGTCTATTATTTCTATTCGAACAAAGATGTTATAGTTTGAAGAGGAGGCAAGCAGAGCTGGAAATGGTCATAGAGCTTTTTCAACAAATCCTACTTCTCTTTTTCTTCCATGAATTGTAAGTGACAACAACAGCAACAATAATGATCTCGGTTACCAATGTTGAAGGCTGGCAATATGCCAGGCCCTGTTCTAAGAGGGAGCACTACATATCTCAATTTTACTGAGGAAGAAAGAAAAGGGAAGAATGGATTTGTAAGCCACAGGCACACGTTTGTCTAGCTATTCTTTCAGAATAAGTAATGTTGGCCCTAGTTAAGGATAAAGGAACAGATTCATAAGCACACCCAGCATTAATTGTAGTTATCTCTCAGGGAAAAGTCAGTCACGAAGCTCAAATGCTCCTCTTGGGTGTTCCCAGAAAAAGGGATCACAACCACATTCATAGTCCATTTGTGTGTGTGCGTGCGTGCGTGCGTGCGTGCGTGTGCGTGCGCGCGTGCGTGTGTGTGTGTGTGTGTGTGTGTGTGTGTGTGTGTGTACATGCACCTTTTGGCCAGACTTCCTCTTGGGAATGTATCTTGTGTACCAAGTTTAGAGAAAGACAATGGAAAGTTGATGGCCCAATTACAGGGTGAAGTTTGAATTCAGGGCAGTGAAAAGTTTGCAAGTGGATGTAATCGGATGAGTTGATGGAAAAACATCCTCTTTTCAAACTGTACCAGATATAACCACCTGGAATTGTGGTCAACCATTCTCAGTTGCTTTACTTCTCTTTTTAGAAAACAGAGTTTTACTACTGAGGTTCTTAAACTTAAAACCGAGGCTCCTGGGATACTGGGTGGGACTCATCTATACCAGCAGCAATGGAGAAGCAGCCATAGTGGCAATGAGCTAACTCTAACCACAGCCATACCAAATCGAAGCCATAAGTTTATCACCTGTCCGTCCCAGGGAAAAAGAATAGCCAGTAGCAGAGTGACTGAGCCTCGTGGTATTCTTGGACAGGTACTTGGGAGAATATAACATTTGTGTCAAAGTTTTAAACATGCAAACCCAGGTAATCTTATCCACCCTCCCCCAAATAAAAATGCTTTCAACATGTAAAGACAAGAGAAAGGAGCCAACTGTGAAAACCAGGACTTCTGAGCTTTTAAGAGTCATATTTCAGTTTTACATGATTTTCAAATAGCATTTAGCGACTTTCTGAGCAATGGAGGTGTGACAACGGAAGATCTAAGTTTAAAAGCACAAGCAATCCTTAATTCCCTCGTGACCAATCCCATGCTGGATTTCTTGCACATTGAGGTCATGTATGACAACTTACTAGAATCCATTCTAATCCTAGAGTCCTAACCTTGCTTGTTATGACAAAAAAGTAACTTCTGATCTCCCCAAGCTCCTAAGGTCTGGCATTCAGAGGTGATGGAGAGGGACACAACATAGCCTAGTCTCGTACCTGCTTCTGCCTTATCCAGGTCGAACCCCTTTGGGAACACAAATAGATATCTCAAGAAAAGTTGCAGGAACTAGTTACTGGATTGGAATAATTCTGGGTAGAGCCAGGAATGTGGAAAGAGAGACGAATATTAGCTACCCAGAACAGAGGTCATGCCTGTGGGGTACACATGACACAGGGGAAGAAAGGTGCTACAAAGTGGCAGAATGTTGTATGTGTCCTCCATAGGAGGCTGCCCAGAAATACATTCCTTATTACTGTGTCAACCACTGGTTTCTGAATACTGATACCGCTGTCTGTCTGTGTCTCTCTCTGTCTCTGTCTCTGTCTCTGTCTCTGTCTCTCTCTCTCTCTCTCTCTCTCTGTGTGTGTGTGTGTGTGTGTGTGTGTGTGTGTGTGTGTGTCGCCAAGATCAAGGGCACTGCCCTGTGAATTCTGTTCCCTCACAATGTTAACTTGATTATGGGCTACTCCTATCCTCTGGAACAAGCTGTAATCTCCTTAACTGACCATTCACACTCACAGTTTGGATAAGTGAAAGATACCTACTTCACCATCCCACCATTCCCACCTGCATTCTTCTGAGAAGTCACCTTCTATGGTTGATTTGAACCACAAGCCTGACTCTGCCTCTTCTGTCTTTTTTCACACCCTGACTGTGGTATTCTGTGGATCTGGACATAAAACGTATCGTTCTCTAGAAGGAGCTACTTAATTTTTACGGTTATGAGTGTTTTGACTGCATGCATGCGTACACAGATACGTACATGCATATACCTGGTACCTGCAAAGGTGAGAAGAGGGTGCTTGATCCCTCAGGCTACAGTTGCAGATAGTTGCTAGCCACCACGTGAGTGCTGAGAACGGTCATTGTCTCCTCTGCAAGATCAACTGGTGCTCTTAACCATGCCAGCCCCAAAGTCATTACTTTCTGTAAGAGACTCAATCTCTCTCTAGCCACATGACTCAGGTATCTGCAGTGTGAACTGGTGGGAAGTGGAACTGAATAGGGTTCTCGAACAGTGCTTAAGGGAGCACTCATCCTAAAGACCACATGGGGGCCTCTTGTAGGGGCATGTTTAAACTGACGTCCTTCTCGACAAAGTATTCAAGATCTTCTAATAGCCCACTGAAGCTAGAAGGAGGATATCATGGCTTCCCAAATATGTTTGCACACAGACCTATTTGAAGTACTATAGTACAAGGAATATCTGAATAGTGTCTACATCTGAAAGTTTATAGACGGTCATTCAGGTAATAGGAAGGACTTCTTAAATATGCAGAGCCGATATGCATTTTGAAGGCAAGGACAAGGACACACTCAACCATATGATATGGGGAGATTATTGTACAATCTAAAACAGCAAAGTGAAATTCAAGGGGCGGATTTAGAGACTCCCCATGTCAAACAGCCACTGAAGAAGTTACTACTTCAACTTCAAAAATGGCGTCACACACACCTTTTAAAGGATGTAGTATACAAAAAAATGTCCTAAAAAGTAAGATCAAGTTGTTATGAAACGATTGTTCGTTATCTTTACTATCCAAGGATTGTACATTGAAAACACTTGAGATACTACTTGAAACCTATGGCATCAGGAAAGCTTAGAAATCCTACTCTCCATATACACACGCAGAAGTTGGATGTCAGGGTGCCACGGACACACAGACAATGTATTTGCTGGTATTCTGTGGAGATGATGAACTGTTCTGATGATCTAACTTTTCCTCTATTCAACTCTCTGTATTAAACAGAAACATACGTGCACTTTGCTTATCATTTCTATCCCTGAAAATCTGGTTTAATATTAATACAAAAAAATACATGAGTGTGACTTTTAACATTATTGAGTCAAAAAGTATACCGCAAGTACAGCGCCATTGGATCCCGTGTCAAGGTACACTAAGCATTCTAATTTATTGTTAAAAAGTATCTTCATGTCTACACACAGCATGAAGACAGAACTGGAGATAAACTGCAAATGAGGGTGGGAAGAGATCTATGGGAGGCATCTGGTACTGGGGTGTCAATTATCATTCTTTGGTGATCACTGTCACAAAAGCTTCTGTCACTGAGATCTAGGAGGCACATTACTCATTTCGTGACTTACCTTAAAATTGAGCTTCCTGAGCCATGTTTCCCCCATGATGGGCTCTTTTGGGGACCCAGTTCTGGTGTTCCAGCCAGGTCCTGGTCACTGCAGTCCTCCTGGTCTGTGGACCATTTATCCTTAGATCTCATGCTATCTTGTTGTGAGTCCAGGGAGATGACATCTGAGGGAGAGCTCATGACCCCTGAGTCTTCGGTTGTGTCCTCCGATGCAAAACAGCTGCCCACAGATGCCGTCTCCTCAGCCTCCGCGGGCACCTGTGAGACTCCACCCATGCTGCAGTGGCTGCCAGGCCCCAGAGGCAGACTCACTGGAGAGGACATAGAAAGACAGGTCAACAGAAGCCACTCGGAGTGTCATGCTGCCTAACATGGGCCACATCCTTTCCACCCTGAAATGTGTGACTCAGGGATATCCAAATAAGGAAAGCCCTTTGCCAAACCTCTGTATTCTCTAGAACATTTTAACTCTGAAGGAGCCTTATGAAACTATCCCATAAAAACCTGGGCACTTGATTGGTTGCTCTTTTTTCTATTGATCTTTGTAGTGCTGAGGATTTAACTAGATTACTGCACATGCTAAGGAAGTGTTCTGCCAAGGAGCTACATCTTCAAACCCTTAATTAGCCCTTTAAACATGCACCCTCTAGGCAATTGTGGGGAGTAAATATTCAAACTAGTGATGATGAAGGCAATTTTTTTGTAGTCTGACTTCTGACTTAAAATGACTTCATACCTATTAACATACACACACACATTATGTATATAACACGTAATGAAAAATGGGTCCGTAAAGCTTTAAAAAGAGCAAGGAAGGGTATATAAAAGGGCTTGGAGGGAGGGAAGGGAGAAATGAATTATGATTTCAAACACAGGAATAATAAGGATGACTCTCTTAAACAAACAGGCAAACAAAAACATGAGGAATGGACAGAAACAGACCATTCTGGTATAGGACCTGCTGACCAGCAACCTTACAGAATAATGTTGTAAATGTGGTCTGTGTGTTAACGACATTCCTCCTCAACATTCCGACCTGTCTTATGTTGATACTTGAGACAGCATGAGTTTTTGTGTGAGTAAGAGATGGGCCTGGAAGGGAAGGTAAAATGAGAAAGTCTCAGAACCCAAGAATCAGCGTTGAGGTCTTTGAGCGTTAAACAGAGGCACACAAGGAGTTGGTGAGCTGAGCTGTATATGTGACTTCCTGCTGAATTTAGAGTTCCTCTCTATTGAGACCTGACAGGGAACCCTACAGCCATCTTGCTAACTGGAGACATGTTAAGTATCGATCGGGAGAGGTCACTCTCTTCTCTTCCAGAGTGTCAGAAAGGTGTGTGCGTAGAGCTCTAACTCCCGGGATATCTGCCCACCACTTTAGGCTACTGGAACTCAGGAGCTGCAGTTGAGTCCGTAGACATGGAGTTTTCTCACCCTAAGATCTGAGACTAGAACCATGTACTGTGTTCCAAACTTGCTCTCCTTCCTGTAAACCAGCCCCTAGGTTTGCTATGTGATCACACATATGTGAGAGTGTACACGCCAATGATATTACTGTGCATTCCTGTGGACCATACCCCAGATCTCTAAACATTATATCCTAACAGCAACTGATGGCATAGAATTAACATACCAAAGGGAAATCCCTCCATGTGCTGCTTTATGTGAGGTCTTGAACAAAAGACAACCATTAAAAGTGAACAGTTTATAAGAATACAAATTTCACACAAAAAAAGAGCTCAAAGCAAATGTAGAAATACAGGGGGGTGGGGGTTGGGAAAGGCACAAATGCAGAAGGCAATGCATTACATTTCATAACAAGAATGGTTTTTCTGGATTCTTTCTTTAGGCTGTCCTGGGGGCTCAGCATCCTCCTGCCTCAGCTCCTTCATTGCTTGGAATCACAGGTTTGCATCATCATGCCCAGCTGCAAAACTGGACAGAAGGACTGTAGAAGAGGCACTGCCTGTGTGTGGTGATAGCTAATGTCAACCTGACAGGATCTATGAGGGATCGGGATCAGGGCAAGTCTATGAAGGGATTTCTAATTCCGGTTAACTGAAGTAACTGAGGCCGGGAGACCCCCCCCCCAACCCCGCTTATGTGTGGGTTGACATCACTGGGTGAGCCACAGTGATGGATTAGATGATAAGATAGCAAGCTGAACAGCAACACTCCCTTCTGTTTTCTGAGTTCTGATGCTAGGCAACCGGATACCTCATGTCCCTGCTGCCATGCCTTCCCTACCACAATGGCTACACCCTAGAACTGTGAGCCAAAATAAATCCGTCCTCCTTTATGTTCCCCCCTCTCGGGAATTTTACCACAGGCATGAGAAAAAAAATCAATGCACATGAACTTACACAACCTACATAACATTCTTGTCTGCTGTTTGGTGAAAAGCTTTGAAACTGTTCTCTCCGCACAGCCTTTGAACCAGTTCCTAGGCCACCCACTCCAGCTATCAATCCCCGCTCAGGATTCTGATCCCTTGAAGCCACATAACCAGACTCCACGGGCAGGGTCTCCTAGCTGCCGTCCACTTCTCCCTTCCTTTGGCCTTCTTGTTGCCCTTTTTGGCTCTATGAATCATACTTAAGTCCTTAGACTTGTGCGGGAAACATTTTACTATTAACTGAACTATTTCCCCAGTCCCCACCCATACTGTGATTTGAAAACTGCTTTTGCTATGGAGCAGTTTCAGACATGAGTTTTGACCGTTTGTACTGAGCATTACCCTCTTTGGGGCCCTTCCCACTGCTGGTGGCGAACCTCTTCCTCTCAGCCTTCATATTTTTCCTCTTTGCTTGTGGCCCACTGTGTGGAATTGGGATTATTTTTATGGGTGTGGAAGGGCTAGTTTTCGGAGCAGCTCTTGCCTTGACTTTGGCCACCATCACTAAATAAACAGGTTGTTATGGTTTGAGTGTGAGTGGCCCCCATAGGCTCATTTATTTGAATGTTTCAGTCCCAGTTGGTAGGCTGCAAGACAGGCTCAAGTGGTGTGGTATGGCCTTGTTGGAGGAGATGTGTCACTGGGGGTGAGCTTTGAGGTTTCAAGAGCCTACATTAGGCTCACTGTCCTTTTACCTACAACCTATGGGTCAGATACAAGTTCTCAACCCATTGCTCTAGTTCCATATCTGCCTCAGTGCTGCTATGCTCCCTGCCAAGACGCAAATGGACTAATCCTCTGAAACTGTGAGCCACCCTGGAATTAAATGCTTTCTTTTCATAAGCTGCCTCGGTCATAGTGTCTCTTCACAGCCATACAACAGTAGCTAGATCACAGTCCAAATAAACTTGATAATTAGTTGTCTATGCTGAATAAAAACATCTGGAAACAGTGAAGAATAAAGGATAAAAGTTTGGGATTCAAATTCTAACTAACTTGTTTATTGGCTCCCCACAGTGCTGTACTGTCACTACAGGATCTCTATTTCCAGGCGGCCGCTAGGATGGTGCAGAGTTCATGACTGGGACCCGGGAACATAGTTTTCAAGCCCAACTCAGTTTATGTAGGGACAGGCACACAATGAGTGACAACTGTCATGAACTTTCTACAGGCCAAGTGAGGGAGACTGGAGTGAGAAGGGCTTTGCAGATGGGAGGTGACACATAAATATCCAGTGCTGTGCATAGTCTCGCTCATCTCTGCATTAGTTACTGCTGCTCTGAAGTCATCTCTCAGCTGGCCCTACAGGAAGTGTGACTGTTCAGGACACAGAGGTTGCCCTGGCTCTAGGATCCTTTGGACTCAGAGGTATCACTTATGGAAGGGGGAGTCCATCTTACCTCCACCATTTTTCTCGCCAGCTAGGGAAATGTCAAATGTATCTCTATTCAGGACCTGCACGTTAAGCCCTTTAAGAAGACGTCATGTTGAGTGCTAAGGCCAAAGTTCCTCTCTCGCCTAGACAGACCTTCCATTTCCCGTGGGTGATGTTCTTACAGGCAGAAGCTAGGATATAGTTGTGTCACACCATCTATGCCTGGGGGTGGACAGACAGAGCCAACCAGATGCATGTGAGAAGAACCTTTTGAGGCTTTATCTGAGTCTCCCAGGAGAAGTCACATGGTAATTAAAATGGCAACTGTACAGATGGATATGGGTGCCAGGCCTGGGTAGGTCAGTGGTACCTTGCTCACACTACAGGGCAGGCAGAGCTATGGTGAAGGAAGGGCCACATCTGCAGAGGCTTTGTAGAGGGCTCTTAGGGCTACATGAACATTTTCCTGGACCCCATCTTGGGAAGCAAAGCAGTGCATAGTTTCAGAGAGGTACAAATGCCTCTCTAAGGCCAATCTCAATTGGCATCATTTGTAGGTAATTTCTGATCATTTGAGCCAATTTTGTTTGACTCCTATGCTATGAGCCTTTTCTTCTGGCTAGCTTCAAAGAGTAACCGCCTGAACCTTAACATTTTCTTTTACAATTTCTTAAGGAGATAATGATTAAAGGTGCCTCTTCCCTGCCAGTTCTAAGAAGAAACGAAGAAGCTGGAGTTGTGCTGACTGTGTGGTCATCTGTGTTCTACCCTTTCTATATGTAGCTTCCAGCCTTCACACCTGAATTCCAAGAGCACTGAATTCAGAGTCTGAAGCACACACTCCAGACCAAGTTCTACTCTGAATTCTGGACACTCCTCTTGCCATTCTGTAAGATAAGTACAAGATGGTCCTTATAATCTCTAGAATCTGGTAGACTCAGAATGCTCTTTGAAATCTCAAACTAAAACATGGCAAAGGCTCGTTTATTGTTTTCCAATAATTAGTACTGTACCTTAAGAGTGGATAGCATCATTCTACCTTTGTGTGTGTGTGTGTGTGTGTGTGTGTGTGTGTGTGTGTGTGTGAGTGAGAGAGAGAGAGAGAGAGAGAGAGAGAGGAGAGAGAGAGAGAGAGAGAGGAGTCTTTTCTATGAAGATGTGAAGAACCTTTTTTGAACTCAAATGCAAAGTATTTGGAAATGAGAAAACACATTTTGTATTTAGTGGGAGTCGCTAATATAAATTCGTAATTAAGTTCTCTTCCAGATGAGCAACCATTGAACCTAATCCTTCCTCTATTTGCTTAAAGACAGAATTCACACAGGGACTTTGGTAATATTTATAGTTCAAGTATAAGGATTTAATGCTAAGGGTTACTAACTGGCAGATCAAAACTAGACAATTACTGTCAGCGTTGTTGTTCATTTATACACATCTCTCATGACATCAACAGGGGAAAAATATCAAGCCCTAAACATCAACCTCTTCAAGTAGACAATCCCTGATCTATGATGATTCCACTTAAAAAATTCAAATCTTGTACAGTGTAAAGCATGCATTTAAGATGACATTTTGAATACAGATCACTGTTGGGGGTCCCTGTTGGGGTCCAAGGCTCTCTTATGATGTTGCACAGTACATGAACTGTAGGCTAAGGAAGAAAATCACTGATACTCAACAGCATGTGGCGTTGACAAGCTAGAATGCTTGTAGGTCACATGTAGTAAACCCATTTCCACTTCTGAACTTCAAATGTCCTTATGTTCCTCAAAGACGAAATCCTATTAGCCATGGAGAAGCTATACTTACAATGGATTCATTTTCCCATTGTTATTTTGATCAACTAATATAAGTTAAAATTCTTATATATTTTTTTGGCTAGTCATTAAGAAAGAAGAGTCCTCAAGAGTTGATTTTATTAAATTTATAGGATCTAAATGAAAAAGATGAAATATTTCTGTGTCCCACACTGAGCCTTGGGGGTTCCATGCACTATCCAGGGCCCACAGTTGTAATTCATCCTTCATCTCCGCTGTCTTAGTTCCCTATGTTATATGTACTAGGAACAAGGGGAAAATAAGGAAAAGACTTCTAATCTAGTGGTGCGAAGTCACATGATGCATTTTCCCATGTTTTTCTGTATTTTCTAAGTAACTCTAAACCACCACGCTCTTCTTTCCTTTTTAAAGCAACTCCCAAAAATCACCATCATGAATTCAAGTGATTACAACAGGTTGTAACAGTTTTACTGTATTACAAACATTAACGCTTTCATATTAGTTCATATAAATGCTTCATTAATTAAAAGATTACAATCTGAAAGCTCAAAATGCCATTCACTGCATTTCCATGATCAGCACCCTCCATAGAAAAATGAATAAAAATTCCTCCTCTAACAGGCAGGGTTTTAGACCATGTCTCTTCATCCTTGAATTAATTTTCATTCCATAGTCTAATAAAGTCTGATCTTAATTGAATATACTTTTTGTTTGAGATATATTTTAAACACTTTTGTGTGAAGTATGTTCATAAGTGAAAGATAAATTTTCTACTTCTTTTCACTGTACGGTAATCCTATTAAAATCTTTTGTGTGCTGAGTCATTGCCATGATGATTAGTAGTCAAGGAAAAAAGCCTAAATATTTCCTTTTCCCCTGTGATGTTAGGCATCAACTTCAGGATTTTGTGTATTTTAGACAAGCATTCTACCACTGGGCTACACGCTCTGCTACACAAACACACTAAAAATGTTGACATTTACTAAACAAAATGGTAAAATACTGCTAATGAGTCTTATAATGAATCAAATGAGGCTTTTCTCCCCCACTGGTTGCCTGGAAAGGTCTGGAACCCTTCTTGCTAAAACGAGGCAGAGTTCAGCATGAATTGAATTCATAACTTTCATTTTCATCAGACACAAGCACCAAACGAACCTTGTTCGCACAGGCAGAGGTGAGATAAAGGAGTTTTCTTACGGCTACATTATTCCATTCAATTTTTCAAGAGCTCTTCTTCTGTTATATGCCAAAAATAATTGACCTGTCACAAAAATTATGTTTAATGATCTATAATTGGGCAGCATAGTCAGGTCCTTTATCAATTTGGTTGGAGAGAAAAACCGGAAAGTACCTGATATTCGGAAGCCTTCATTGTCGTTAGTATTATACATCTGCTTAACCACG
Organism: Rattus norvegicus; assembly: GCF_021556685.1. Classification (NCBI taxonomy): domain Eukaryota; kingdom Metazoa; phylum Chordata; class Mammalia; order Rodentia; family Muridae; genus Rattus; species Rattus norvegicus. Next base: position 91,294,558 of record NC_141547.1, read on the forward strand.
TCAGTTTCTCCACTGGTTTAGTTAGGTCCTGACAGAGAGGCTTGTCTACTGCAGCCTAGTGAGGTTCCCAGGGCTAAAGGAGAGTGTCTGTATTTATACAGGAGAAGAGGAGTCTTTGCAAAGCCTGGACTTGTGAAGGAGACACGGAATGGTGCTGCTGTTCACATAAGTTGTAGAAAAGGTACAGGAAACCAAGAAGGGGCTCCCTTGAAAGAGCTGGAGATCTCCCAGGGAAACACATAATTGGTTAAAGACACACACAGTGTGGCACAGTGTGGCAGTTGAAGCTCTGCAGGGGATGAAGTGTGTAGGGAATGTTCAGGGATGGTAGTAAAGTGAACATTCGTTCTCAATAGGGGTGTCAGGAAGCTGACTTCTGAACCAGGTTTGGAGAAAACTTTTTGGAAGGTAGAGATGAACAGTCTAATGACAGGTGGGCTAATTTCCCACATGCAGCTTGGGAAATGTTCAGTCCTAGGGTTTTAGTATCTCATGTTACATACATGACTGAGTATGCACATATATGCAAATTCTCAGTGGTCTGTACAGGGGGCTGAGTTTAGGACTGATCTTTGAGAGAGCCTCTGTCATCAGTGTTTCATAGAAACTGCTCTCACTAGTTTCTGCCAACGCTGTGTTCTCTCACCAATCCTCACACGCTCATGAAGTGAAGTTCACTTGCTGCTCTTCAGAATTATTATTATCCTGTTTAGCCTGAGAGGAACTGTTTAGTGTCTCATCTGAAAGCCATTGTCAATTCATCCAGGCACCCAGGCCTCTGAAGACCATCCCATCCATGGTCTATATCAGGAAACTCAACATAGACCATGGCCATGTTTAAAATGAAAAGATGATGGAGACTTGGGAAGCACCGATGGACCCCAAAATACAGCTGTTTATCTTAAGAGTCAAATATTTTATTCTTTGTATTGACCTATCCTTAGCCCTTCGGCACATGAACTATGTCTAGTCCTAGAACCTCTAATGTATTATGAGAGTCTCAGCTTGAGGAAATGCAAACTTACTTCAGTGTAAGACAGAATTACATTCTCACTGCTATTACCCTTTCATTAGAAATATACATAAAGAACAGCTTCTGCTTCTGTCTGTCCAGTCTTCCTGACTTTCCTCCCTTCCTCCCTCCCTCCCTTCTTCCCTCCTTCTCTACCTCTCCATCATCCCACTATCTCATGGGCAGCCTATTCTTTATTTTCTGGGTGAGTCCATTATGCCTAACCAATCATAGCAACAAAAGGTAGAAGATAGGACAAAATGTGGCTAATGTGAAAAACTTGAGCATAACGACACGTCTGATTATGGATATGTGTTTGGAACTGGTTGTAGCAAAATCTTCTCATGACCTCTCTGTCAGAGCTATTCAAGAATCTAGTCTCATTCATCTTTGACAAATGGATTGGAAAAGTGAGTTTTAGATTAGTGCTAGCCATGTTAACTGGCATACGGCTTTTCCACTGGTTGGAATGAAGCATAATCCCCAGAAAGTTTCAGTTCATGGAGCCAGCATGCACACAGTAAAGACTTAACTCTTAGAATTTCAAGTTATATCAGCTAAACACACACACACACACACACACACACACACACACACACACTTTGATTACATCATTCAAGATATATAACTATCTAATAAATGTTTACATTTTCCTAAAGATACCCGTTTCAATTGTAGAAACCTTTATTTTCAAACCATAGTTATTTGATGGTTACACTACTCATGCCTTACCTTTTCTAAGGGCATTTGTTTGTATCACACATGAGTATAATCTAATTTAGGACAAGCTCAAGGAAACCCGAAGAATATGTTGGAAGGGTTCTTTTGTCAGACAGTAGGTCCATTGCCTCCTTACTCTGACCTTGAATACGGAGCAATCACAGTTGTGATTTAGAGACAAATCTTCCTTCCTGGAAGTCACACTCAGGCTCCTCTCTTTTTGGAAATCTGTATGCTAACATGGCATACAGATTATATAATCTCCCTGGAGAAAATTGTAGGATTTTTCTTTCTACATGTGGATATCAAAACCCTGACCAAAAGCTTCTAAATGTATGTGTTTTGAAACATGGACACTTAATTTCTATGAATGCTCTCAAAATTTATTTTAAACTATACTATAAAAAATTTGCAAAAAATATTCATACACCAAAAATAATAAGACCAAATCCAAATAAATACTATTCAACTAAACAAAGTTCTGTGCAGTTAGAGTAACTGCAAAATGGAAGGCACGAGCTTCTCTTGGGATTTTTACTGTTACTATCAAATATATTTTCATGGATTTATCTACCACCAAGAAGAAAAAAAATCTACATGTTTATATCTAGAAAAAAATAGCTTTATATCTTCTTTCACAATTTCCTCATACTTTTTGCCTGTACTCGGTTCTTCCCCATCCTCTAATGTTTAGTCTTTCTTGTTCTCTCTTTTGCCTCTAATACAGTACCCAGATATACATTTGATTACACACATACATATATTATGGGGTAGATTCTGCACGTGTGGAGAGTATATGCCCTCACTTAATAGTATCCATTCTAAGCCCATACATTTTCCTTAAATTTTGGTGATTCCATTTTTCTTCAGAGCTAAATTTTTATTATCAGTCCACCCAGTTGGTGGGTAGTTAGATTGATTTCAATTATTCGCCACAGTAAATAAAGCATCAATAAGCACAAAACACCTGGACCCCAATGTCTCCCTTGTAGGGCATGGAGTTCTCAGGGTGCAGGTCCAGGAGTGAAACAGCAGGGCCGCATGGGTAGACCTAATTTTAAGTTTTAGAGAAATTGCCAAACTTATTTACACAATGGCTGTGTTCATTTGCAACCCCTCCCTGCAAAACAGTGAATAAGGGTCTCCCCACTTCACATCCCCTCCAAACATTTGCTGTCAGACTTGATGATAGTCACTCTGACTGGAATGACGTAGTATTTCAGAGGAGTTTTTAATTTGTATTTTCCTGATCACTTTTATAAATAGTCACTGGTCATTTGATTCACCGTCCTCTCTCTTTCAGAGCTGTCTATTCCATTCATTTTCCCATTCATTGTCAGTTCTCATAGTAGTTCATTTCTGAAATTCTTTATGAATTCTGGATATTATCCCTCGGTTTGCAGTATAGCTGGTAAAGACTTTGTTCCCTGTTGGCCTGCTCTGCTGCTTTCTTTTTCCATTTGAGTAATAAAACTTTTATCTTTCTTACAGTCTCATCTGTTGATACTTGTGGTTAGTTTCTGTAGTACTGGTGTTCTATTAAAAAAGTTCACGCCTACCCCTGAATGTGTATATTTTGAAGGACGAATATGTAATTTTTATGAATGTTTTGATATGCATTTGTCTGTTCTAACAATGGTTTAATTATGTTTATTCATAGGATAATATATTGAAATTTTCTAAAGTAATAGTCTTTTAAAATTTTGTTCCATTTCTTAAGTTTTAAGTATACACACACACACACACACACACACACACACACACATTTTACAGTAAATTCCTTTAATCGATCTTTCTTTTATGCATTTAAAAAGTGGTCTGGCTGGGCATGGGTCTGGTACTTGTGAGGCAGGGAAATCTTTATGAGTACACTAGTCTTATCTACATAGTGAGTTTTAAGTGACTTGGAGCTACCCAGTAGGAGAGAGACAGAGGGGGGGGGAGGGAGAGAGAGAGAGAGAGAGAGAGAGAGAGAGAGAGAGAGAGAGAGAGAGAGAGAGGAGAGGGAAAGAGAGGGAGAGAGGAGAGAGAGGAGAGGGAGAGGGAAAGAGAGGGAGAGAGGAGAGAGAGGAGAGGGAGAGGGAGGAGAGGGAAAGAGAGGGGGAGAGAGAGAGGGAGAGAGGGAGAGGGAGGGAGAGAGAGAGGGAGAGAGGGAGAGGGAGGAGAGGGAAAGAGAGAGGGAGAGAGAGAGGGAGGAGAGGGAAAGAGAGAGGGAGGGAGGGAGAGAGGGAGAGGGAGAGAAAGAGAGGAAGGAAAAAGGAACACAGACAAAATAAAAGTGGTCTGATGATTCTTGGCTGCCTTTTATATTTGCTATGAGGAGGGCAGTAATGGCAGGAAGTTGGTTTCCTTGGCATTTGTGAATCTCAGTATATCCTTACTTTGGTACAAAAGCCTTAAGGACCACAGTCCTAGATGCTGCACATGGAACAGAGTTGGACTAATTAGAATTTCACTGCGCTGAAAGACAGCTTGACTTCTTGAGTAAACATTGACAAAGGTAACTGAGCTTCTAAATACGGTAGTCACAATATTGGTGTCGTTCACCAGTGCTTACACCCAATACCCTTCAAAGTAAGTTTCCATTTTATTTCTACACACTGTCCTTGTTGGATTGTTGTTGTTGTTGTTGTTAACTGGCCTAGACACAAGCTAAGTTTCCTGTAAAGAGGAACCTCAGCTGGGAAAATGGCTCCTTCAGATCGCCTACATGCAAGTGAGTCTTGCATTTTCTTGATTAATGGGTGATGTGGAAGGACTCTGCTCACTGCGGGTTGTGCCATCCAACAAGGCAGGCTGGGCAAGTCATGAGGGTCTAGTAGCAAGCAGTATTCTTCTACAGTTCCTGCTTTAGTTCCTGTCTCCACATTCCTGCCTTGACAGATTTCAGCGCTGAGCTGTGAGATGAAATAAATGCTTCCCTCCTCGAGTTGCTTTTGATTGAGATAGTTTATCACGGCAAGAGAAACTCCAACAAGACTCATGCCTTCTTTAGCATACAGTCAAATGGGATTCCTTGTTTTAAAAACCATGGTAATATTACAGCTTGAAAAGTAATCTACAGTATTTGCGCCTTGACTAATTACCATGAGATAGAGGTCAGGTCCACAAGGATACATTTGAGAGCCTCACCATAGACCTGGGTCTTTACAGTCTGTGTTATTCAAGTGGCTGGCATGTATCTCTCTTCTGTTTAATTCACATGACACCCCCAGCAGAGATACCATGATTCTTATTTTTCAAATTGTAAAAAAAAGTTGAACTAGGGAGATAGGTCAGCAGGCAAAGACATATGCTGTGAAGCCCTGCAACCTTAGTTTGATTGCCTAGACCTACAGAATAAAAGAGAACTGACTCTCAGATTTGTCCTCTGACCTTTACATATGCTGTATAACAACCATCCCTGCCACCCCCATACATACAGAGAAAAAACTAAATAGGTAAAAACATTTTAAAGTCCAACTAACAAATTATTTTTCCTACCCTTGAGGGTATGTGTGATAGAAACAGTCTGGCAGGCTCAGAAAAGTGGCAAGCATATTAAAAAGAATCACAAAAGCTCACTTAGGCAAGGATTAAATCAAGCAAGGCTCTTTCACCGAGAAAATGTAATCAGAACCTCTCCAGAATATTTGCAATTAAAATTTTCTAAGCTGAATGATCCTTTACATTCAGTTGAACAAGTTTTAGTCACATATATTCAAGGTTTTCAGAGTAGTTGAAAGTAATTTTTTTAAGAAAAACACTTCAAGTCTTTCCTAAGTACTTCTGCGGCCTCACCTCTGAATGGAACAGGAAGACTGGGAGTGGAGGACAGTAGCTGCTGCCAAGAACAAAAGGAAGCCTTCGTTTCCACTGTCAAAATAGAAACGGCCGTCTCCAAGTCGGCTAGTGTATAAAAACACGTGACTTTTATTTAATCAACACCTCAGAAAATTACCTTTGGCATTTGCCAAGTTGCTAAGGGGCTCGATTTGGAAGCGACTGTGACTCGGGTCTGTCAGAGAGGAGGCGAGTCATCGGTCACGTGGACAAGGCAAGCCATGAAAACTATCACCCCTGCACTTTCATAGTCACCATTAGGGCTTGAGGTTAGCGTTTGGGCCTACGTCTGCATGGCTGCCCATAAGGCACTGCAAGGGCTACCACTAATGATTTCAGTTCAATATAAAACTGGCCAAACAGAGAATATTTTTGTATGTTATACTGAACTGTCGTTAGAGGCTTTTCCTAGTAGAGACTTAATAGGTTTTTACAAAAGAAGTGTCTTCTTTAATTTGTTCTTAAATTTAGAACTCCCTTGCCCCTGAACACTTTCCATTTTTTATTGAGGAAATGAGTACTCTTTGATCCAGAGTCCACCATGCCTTGCACCTTAGGCTTTTAGGAAGATGAGAAACAGCAAATAATTTTTTTAGCATCTGTCTGTCTGTCCATCCATCCATCCATCCATCCATCCATCCATCATCTACTATCTTTCCAATCTAATCTATCACCTATCTATGCATCTATGTATCTATATATCTATCATCTATCTATGCATCTATTATCTGTCTACCATCTATTACCTATTTTCTACGTATCTATCATCTATATTACCTATGTAAATATGTATCTTGTATTTCTATAAATCTATCATCTATGTATCTATCTTCATCATCTATCTACTATCTATGCATGTATCATCTATCTATCTATCGTGTGTATGTGTGTATGGTGTATGTGTGTATGTGTGTATGTGTGTGTGTGTGTGTGTGTGTGTGTGTGTGTGTGTGCCCTGTGCAGGTCAGAGGATAGTTTGTGGGAGTGTTTGTTTCCATCCATCATATGGGTTCTAGCGATCGAACTTGGGTTGTCATACATAGGGGCATGTTTATTTGTTGAGCCATCTCACCAGGCCTACCAATCTACCAATTGAATTTTTATCGCTATTTTTTCTTGAGTCCCTTTCCCCTCTGTTTTCTGTCACACACACACACAAACACACACACACACACACACACACACACACACACACACACACGCTTTGAGGTCTCCTGGTTTATTGGGGAAAGATAGATTTTATTCTCACTTTTATTTCAAAAATAAAATCCCTATTCTAGAGTCTTCTAGGTTTGAACAATGCTCATGGTCCCTTTTGACATTTACTGCCATTTATAAAACATTTATATCTTTCTAATAGAAAAAGAGTCGCACTACTCTCTTACAAACACTATGAACCTTTGAGTACCCCCTTAAACAGCCCTGTCTGCCCTCTAAGACCACAAGTCTAGCAACTGTAAAACCAAGGTGTGTCTGGGGTTCGAGTATCTAACCTAGTGAGGAAGGCCTCCTACTGCTACACTATTAAATTCATGATGAAAATTTGAGACTTTTGACATCAAAACCTAACCTTCTGCTTGGCACACAGCAAATGACACAGAGGACCATGAGTCATCTTCCAGATCTCAGGGAAGATGACAAGTGACCTCAATGCCACTGCAATGTTGAGCATCTCAGAGGCCCTGATCCCTGGACCTGCATGGCCTTCCATGATTCCCGAGCCCGGTCTAGCATCGGACCAGTCACCTGTCCTCCTCATGCCTCCACCCCCTTTCAGCTGTACTGAAAGTGAAGGTCAAAGATTACAGATGAAACTGTCACCGTATGTCTAACAAAACCTTCCATTTGGTGTTTCTAAAACGTTTAAAATGTAAGGTGGTCGCTGTTTTTCTTTTACCATAGATCACGTTTCTTCAACTGTTCTGTCTTCTTATTTTCATACTGGAGACTCTTTAAGTTTATTCTCTCTAAAATTATCAAATGCATGGAGCCTTCAAGACGCTCAGTGCAATACAAGGTGCCCAATCTCCTGAACTGGGTTCAAGTCACATTATATGCCTTACACTGAACAGAGCCTTACAGTGGACTTTTGTGACCTGAGTGAAAGGTGTACAGGGGCTGAGAAGTTCTAGTTCAATCAAGATTATTATATCCTCCCTCACCCCTTTGCCTGATTGGCCTTGATGTAGGTAAGTGACTTCCTGAATTTTGTTTTCCATGGTGTTCCCATAAACAAGTGGCTAATTCTTCTTGCTGTAGCTCAAGAATCTCTTGACGTCCCTTCACCTGTGCTGCCTCAGTAGCTTCAGGTCTGCATCCCATCACACACCCCGGGATAAGGGAGCCTGGCTCTTCCTCTAGTAGCACAGAGAGCATCACCACCCTACATCCTTTCTCATGGTTTCCTGTCCTTTTTATCTACCACAATGTAGGTGAATGGAACTTTTACTTACGATTTTCCCTTTTCAGCCATCAGACCACTAGAGGTTTCTGTTATGGACATCTGACCTCTTGGTCTCAGAGATGATACATGTTTACCATTTTACCCGTCCCCTCAAAATATGTTGCCATAATGTGATAAAGCGGCGTATAAATGCGGCCAGGCAGCAAGAGGAGGAATTAAAGGATCCTTGAGGCTGTTAAAGCACAGGTCTCTGAGGACCACCCTCACATGCCCGCCTGCCCCTGCAGCCTCGGCAGTGTAACTGCCTGTTATTTTTCCCTTCTTATTTCCGGACACTGCCTAAACTTAGGGACACACAGACTAGCACAAACTGTGAAGATGGTTTATTCAAACTGCTTCCTGGGTCTGTACTAATGAATAAAAGCATATGTGTTTAATATTGAAAAAACACCCTGACAGGTGTTCTTTCAAGTTTCAATGCATTGTACAAGTTACCATAAAATAATATCAGAAACCCCCAAATGCAAATATACCATAAAATATGTGGAGAAAGGTATGCGACTAATATTTACATGCATAGAATGTGTTCTTGTATAACACATAGATACCCTGCAAAATTACCATCTAAGGTCCTCTCAGTCCCAGTGAGTGGTTAGCCTACAGACCATTGAAAGTCACACCATGATTTTTCCACGAAGCCCTCTTGCCACTCCAGCCGGTTTGGTGATGTGTATCTGCTTGTAACGGTGACAAGATCAGCATCTGAGCCCATCATTTGGGGAAACTTGTATAGAATTGTTTCTAGCCCTATCCAAAATCAACAGACTACACAGCCAGTAAATTAAACGTTTCATACACAAACCACCTGTCTAACGCACAATTATGGCGGCCCAAAATAACTTGGCTTTATTGGTCAGAAAACACTCACCTCAGCAAAACTACCAATCCCCAAAATAACCTGTGTGGATGCTGAGGTCCAGCCCTAAGTTTTCAAGGTCAGTCCTCAGGACTTGAGGCATTCCTCACTTTCCTTTGCTAAAAGGAAAGGTTGGTGCACTGTCACCCAGTTTTACCTGGTATGCTTTCATTAGGATTCTTTTCGGTTTAAAAAATAACCTTTTCTTTTTCCCTCTAGATTAGCAACTGAGGAAAATACTAACCATTGGAATGAGATCACTCATCCTCAGGACAATCACAGATTATATTTGGTTGTTTTTACTCCTGGTTTGTATTTATTTTTTAAGGAAACACATAGAAGAACATTTTATAATGTATGAAGAAAATTAGATACATTACTCCACCATTGTGCTCATTCACTCACTTCATCTTCAACGGATTCAAGATGGTATTTCTTTCCCTTTATATTGTGTCAGTGATGGGCTCAGGCAAACAGAATTCACTCATTTCTCACGTGTCTTGATATGCTGGTAGAACCATGGTCTTTTGGAGACTCAGGGAACACTGACTAAAAGCTGGTACCATATGTTACGAGCACAATACTTCAGGCATGTAGGGAGTCAGTGTCCAACAAATGGTGCTCTTCTTACAATAGCTTGGACTCAAAGGGTAGAACTGAAGTGTCGTTACCTCTGGTTACCCCCGAGTTACCCACTAACAAAATTTCTGCTTCTGTACTCTCGTCTTTATGTTTTCCAGACTCTCACAGTTCCTCATCCCAGAGTTCTCTGAGTAGACACAACAATGATTTCATTGAACTGAAAGGTAAGACTCTCCCATCACTTTGGGCTCTTCGTGTCCTTGTAGGTCAGAAAAGGGTTACAGTGACGGTGAGGATGACTAACCCAGACTACCAAAGGAAAACTGGGCGACATCTCATAACAGAAGTAGGGAAGAATATCTACACAGTAAAGACTGCCCCTTGGGGCAATTCTCAGAATTATAATGTTCTATGATTAAGGTCAATGGAAAACTACCCTGACCCATTCCAGGCAGACTACTAAACCTTCAAGAATGAAGGTTTGGGTTATTGCACTAAGAAATGAACCATGACCAGTCTAGGCTCTTAATAAAGGCCAAAAAGAAGTTAGATGATAGAAATACCAGTTTGTGCCATGAACCTTGTTACAGAAATGATGAAAACAGCCATCTTCTTGTTTTCGTATGAATATGTTTCTAGGTATATACAAACTATACAAAAAGATACATCATTTTCTTCTGGTCTTCTTTTCCACTGCATGATGTTTTATGTCAGTACTTAATTATATAACTTTCTACCGGGAAATGACTGAGACGTGTCTCAAGGGTGTTGCCCCTGGAGGAAGGGAATCCCAAGCTCTTGATAGTGTGCAGCAGGGCTGCATTGTGTCGCTTGATATTAAGACCTTGTCATTATCTATATTTGGAGATTAAGTGTGGTTTAAAGCCATCCATGTGGTCAGGGGTGAACTCTTGACAGTTGTTTATATGTCATCTGATGAGTCTAAGGGAGCAAAATATTTCTAGAGCGTCTGAGGCTGCCGGGGAGAGAGTAGCGCTTTAATTATTACAGATTACAAGAAAAAGACATACATGCCTTCTGGAGGTCAGGATTTAAGGAATGCAGCATTCAATCTGCCCAGGGTCAAAATACAACAAAGTTCTTTGTTTGCTTGGGGGACACCCACTCTCACTCACCTTTGGACAGCAGAACCCCTGGCTTGAGGGCCCTTAAGACTAAAACTGACTCCCCTCTCTGGTGTTCTGAGGCTGTTGCCTACAGCTGGCAGATGGCAGGGCTTTCTGTTCTCCGGTCACATGAACCAGTCTCTATTTTAATTCAGTTTCTCTTGAAATACATGACTGTAAAATACATGCAGGTATCTGTACGTATCTACAAGTCCCATAAGTAAAGCATTATGTCTCTAATAAACATGTATGGACTGTTCTCTTGTCATTTCCTTGAAACAATACAACCATTTATATTATATTAAGTGTAAATAATCTAGAGATTATTTAAATTACATATGTAGGTTACATGTAAATACTACACCATTTCACATAGGCAGAATATCCAGAGTTTCTTGTGACTACTGGGGGGTAACTGCATCAGACATTAGTCCCACACAGTGAGCAGGATTAGCATATCCACATTTCATAAAAAAAAAAAAAACCCAAAACTATTATTCTCCTCATGCTTTGAAGTTGTTCAGAAAAATGAATTATACAGTTAGCAATGGTGTGTAACTTCTCCCAAATCAGCTTTCCCAGGATGTAACCCCAACTGCTTGTCCAGACTGGATGTTTGGAAGGGCCTCCCTCTTTTCCTCCTTCCACAGCTCTTTTATCTGTCCCATAAGAGGGACAGGAGACACAGTCACGGAAATATGCTCGAGGGCTCAGCTGACTCTCTGTAGCTTGAGGATCCTGTGCTCTCAGCAGACACTGAGAGTCAGTGTAGTTGTAGGGCTCAGGCCTAAGTTTCGGACTTTTTGACCAGCACCAAGCCTGCCTGTAGAGAGTGGATGAGAAGCTTCCAATTAGTGCCGGTCGTGGCTTTGAAGTGGCAAGAAGTGGCCACGGCAGGCATCTCCTCAACGCTGCGCAGCGCTCCCAAAGGAGGCCAGGGCTAATTTATTCCCGTGTTTTGTTGCCACACAGAAGGACTGGTGCTTGTTCACCAGCACTGACACAGCTGGGGATGCTCTGAAGGACGAAGAAAAGCAGGTCCAACTCTTCAGTCCCATCGGACAAGGACGTGCAATGCAGAATTCGCTGTCACACTTTGGGGCTAGGAGTGGGGCACCAGAGTTTCCCTGGGGAGTGGTGGAAGTTCGACATGGGCAGGACATTCACTTTCAAGAGCAGTTAAAGACACATTCAGGAGCTCTCTCAGAGGAGACATGGCAAGGACAACATCCTAAGGAAAAAGATGCTAGGTAGCAATTTAGCCTTGCGTTTCTCAGGAATGGGCCTAAGGTAGAGAAGGGGGTTTCATTTGGGCTTATCTCATAGCATGGTCAGGACTTTTCTTCTGACTTTGTTAATTAGGATGAGGACTTGGATTACTTTAATCTTTCTAGTTGTTGAAAATCTGAGACTAGAATCGAAAGAGATCTTGGAACATCAATGAGAGAGAGACAGACCGAGTGACAAGAGTTGTCTGATTGGCTATAGAGGATATCCGGAGTGTCACCAGACATGACATACAGGTACTACTGTACCCCATAACACTTTGACTGGGACAAACTGGTGTTGCCTCGTCTCCTTTTCTTATAACACACACACACACACACACACACACACACACACACACACACACACACACACACACACAGACACACAGACACACACACACCCCTAGGTGTTAATGTATACTTTCTTGCCTTTTGAATTTGTAGCCCTTTCCATATTAACTTGTTCTGTGTTGATTACTACTCTAAATGTTTATGCATTTATTTGATTGTGTTATTCTCAAAGGCAGTTTTGCTTTTCGTAGAAATTCTGAAAGAGAGCAATTAAATTGCCTGAGATTGTTTAATAACAGAGTTAAGAGCTGGGCCCAAGCAGTTTGAGCCTAGCCTTCTTGGCGATCTTGGAGGGACTTCAGTAGACAAGGATGGGGTTGCTCAGAACTGTTTCTACCCCTCCTATAGGGAGAATGGCCTAGTTTTCTAGCACAAGGATCGCAGTGACCCAAGCAACTCTCACGCCCCTAGCTGTTACTTGGTCATTGCATTCTGGCCTAAAACAATAGATGCATGACTTAGTCACGTGAGCGAATCTAGGGCTCACGTGAGAGTAACTTCAGGTTAAGTGAGCTAGTTCTACCTCGAGAGTCACAGCTCTTAGAAAAGACAAAAGGCATACTAGGTAACATTTCAGAGCCCGTTTCCGGATCTGTAGTGACAAGCAATAGAAAGCATGGCTCTGAAGATATATGTACATCTATGTTTCCTCTGGCATTATCGCCAATGAGAGGTATAAACAAATATCTGTATATGGACGAACAGATAGTACACAAACAATGGAAGTTATTGAGTATAAGCAAGGTAATTGTGCTATACGCTACCACTGAAGGATTCTTCAGACCATTACGCTAAGGGCAACGAGTCAGTCACAGGAAGACAAATGTGGTATGATTCCATTTATATGGAGGTACCCAGAGCATCACATTCTTAGAAAGAGAAGGTGGGACTGTGATTGGCAGGTTGAGGAAAAGGGCAAAACTGGAGTTAATGGATACAGAGTGAGACTTGGAAGATGGCAAATCCCTGGAAATCTGCTGCACAGCCGTGTAAACACCCCAACAACGACAGAATCGGGTACTCGAAAATATCTAATGTAGCACATTTTACGTTATTTTTTTTAAAGTTATAATTAAGAGCTACTAACTGATCCAGCAGTTTATGCAAACAATTTAAGATGCCTTGCATAGGTCAAGCAAAAACAAGTCTAAGCAAAACACAGAGGCCGCCAGGCCCCGGAGCAGAGTCTCGAGGGCCCTTTTGCCTGGGAAGTCTGCAACACAATCTGTAGCTAATGGTTAATATCTTAGGTTGGTTTCCTCAGAAGTCCTGTTAGCTGGGAGAAACTGGGGACAATATGACAACCTCGAAGATGGATAGAATTCATTACGTGAGAGGGGCATGAGTAACTGATTTCAGAAAGCATTTGGAGGTCCATAAATATGAAGCATCTTTATGACGCTCTGCAAACACACACAATAAACAGGGGGAAAAGGTTGAGCTTACTATGATCTGTAAATCCCAAAGTTCAAAAGCAACTAAGATACAAGGTAGGTTTGAAGTGTGTGTGTGTGTATGTGTGTGTGTGTGTGTGTGTGTGTGTCTGTGTGAGCAGCAACACACAGGTGCACATGTATTCACAAATGCTTGAAAGATCCAAGTGGAGGCTGAGAAAAGGACAGGTTGGAAAAGGGACATCATGAGCAAAAGGAGCCGCTGATTTCAGAATGGTGCAGGATATCACAGTTACTGATCACCCCTGGGAGCATCTGTTGGGATTGACAGATTTTTCCCTGCTAGTCAGTGGAGAAGGCAGTGCCATCAGAACGGCAGCTACTCTATAAACTGTGAGCAGGATGAAATTCAGTCAGGGTGAGGACAGGAATGCCCACAGGAAACAAGGCACCGTGGGCCATGGCAAATGTGGGAAAAATCAGCACAGTTAGGAGCTGGAAAGTGGCATGGAAAAGGGCCAAGTCCCTAGAGTCAGGTTCTAGACTGTGCCGTGATTATGCATGGACGCCTCACACTCTGCAGTTCCTATTATCTCCTTAGCAACCACAGGATGATGACAGCAGTTGTTATGGTCCAAAATGTGTTCTCAAAAACAGGCAGCCACAGCCGATTCAGAATGAAACATTTTGTGTAAAGGGACTTTACAGTAGTGAGTGGGTCAGGCCACAGGTGGGCTTCTTTGGGTGAGACAATATGGCTGGCCTTCTAGAAAGATGAAGAGGTCAGAACCCAAAACAGAAGGAAGAGCTATGTGGGCAATGGGAGAAAAGTGAGCCAATCAATGAGAAAGCATTCGAAAGAACCAACCTATTGACATCATGATCAGAGACTTTTAACTTTCAGGGCTGGGGGGCTGGGGGGAGCATGGCTTGTTTGAGTTGCCGATATGTAATAACGGCTGCAGTCAGGCAGGAGACTCTTGTAATAACGGCCGCAGTCAGGCAGGAGACTCTTGTACAGTGCGGCTGGGGAGAAGAGTCTAACTCAGTCTCGTTTTGAGAGGTATCCACATACAGGAACTGTGTAAGTGCTGGGTTTTGGTTAAATCTCTGCACTTGCTGTTGGATAGAGTTTTAACACACAGGTCAACTGGCGGCTGTGGATGCAGTCCAAGAGCGTCAAACATGACCAAACACCACCGCCTGTATACCTCAAATGCCAAGGGCTGCCATCCTCTGCATTCTCCTTCTGCTGGTCTACGGACTGTTTTCAGAGATGAGAAGGGGAAGTCAGAGACAGTGCACAACACCTGCCCATACACTGGCGAGCATGATGAAGGCAGGGAATAGAACATAAGCTAAGCGTGTGGGACACGACTGGCAAGGAACAAGTCTGGGCATAGGGATTAACTTGTATTTGGCCTCAGACAAGTTACTCTGTGCCAAAGTTTTCTTATTTGTAAACTGAGGATGTTAACAACAGCGCTGACTTGTTAGGGCTCTGATAAAGATAAAAGGATTAACCTACAAAAAATGGGGGCCCCAGGTAGCTATTTTTGCCTCATGTTTTTACCCTATGAGTAGCGAATCCATGGAGTACAAAACCCTGTCCAGCTGAGTCCTTCTCGCAAACTCACTATGTACCACACTCTCATTGACGGGTGCTCCACAGGCTTCAAACATCTAATGGATGCAGAAATAAGTATAATGTTAATGCTGAAGGATGCAGCTAGAACATATTAATATGGTAGCACGAGATTCTGGCCCCATCCACTTTTTTTTTCTTTTTTCTTTTTTTTCGGAGCTGGGGACCGAACCCAGGGCCTTGCGCTTGCTAGGCAAGCACTCTACCACGGAGCTAAATCCCCAACCCCGGCCCCATCCACTTTAATAACTGACCATGTTCTCAATTTTCAAATCTCCTTCTGATGGCAAATGAGGAATCATGGTGGCCTGATATAAAGTGAAACCCATAGGTTCATGCATTTCAATACATTTTCCCCATTGTTCCCCTTTA
The DNA here is from genome assembly GCF_021556685.1 of Rattus norvegicus. Lineage (NCBI taxonomy): Eukaryota > Metazoa > Chordata > Mammalia > Rodentia > Muridae > Rattus > Rattus norvegicus. The sequence goes on from NC_141547.1 coordinate 91,310,171, forward strand.
GAAGGTTATGGAACTTTAGGAGGTAAAGCCCCGCTGGAGGACGTTGGTCATTGGGGGGGGGGGACCTTCATGTTTTATAGCCGGCTTGACTTCCTGTTCACTCTTCGCTTCCCAACTACAGATGCAATGTGACCAGTACCTCACGATCCTGCTAACATGCCTGCCCTGACACCTCAAAATGTGCTCCAAAACAAACTCTTCCTCCATTAAGTGGCTTTTTGTTGGGTATCTCGTCACAGCTACCTAAGGCAGACAATAAAGGAGGCCAACAACTATTTCTGGGAAAACTAAATGGACAGATTCATAGTTCTTCTTACAAAGCCAGATATGGGTTCACAAATATCCTGTGTGAGGCAAACTGGCAGGCACAAGCCAATGTTATCATATACTGTGCTAGCTTATACATGGACATGTGCACACATGGTGCACTTATGTCTGTATGCATGAACGTCTACGTGTTATGAATGCACATATGAACATAGAGTGTCCACAACAATGATGTACGCACATAAATGCATATAGTATGGATACACATGTATAGTATGGATACACATGTGTGCTGTGTATGCATCCACATGCGTTTACAGTGTGTATCGGTGTGTTTCTACATTATGCATGTGTATGTGTATAAGTTATACAGGTATGGTAAATAAACATGCATCCCATCCACAAAGCACACACATGTGTGTATAGGCTCACAGTCATAATGGGCCCACACACTAGTCACCCCAGCAGCAGCAGATGGAAAATCTGCCAATCTGAGTATAGGCCATCCTGTAACTGTGTGATTTTAGGCAAGTCAGTCGATTCGTTTGGCTTCAGTTTATTCTTTGTGTGACTAGAGAGGGATCAGCTTTAAGACTGTAGTCACCCAGCCTGCTTGTTCGGTGTGACTGGCTGCAACATAAAGGCAAAGCCCTGGTGTTTATTTTTTTGTATCTTTGTTTCCATTCTGCAGAGCAGTCCATCAGCAGGATAACCAGAGCTCCCCCTGGTGGTAGTATTTATGCAGCCAAAACCACTTGCTTTCCAGGACGCCTTAAATAAACCAGCCCCATAGGGACCTTCCAAGCTAGCAAGGGATGTGGGTTGGTGGGCATTACATCACTCTGGAGCCTGGAAAGATTCTGCCCTGGCACCCACCCTGCCAGCTCCCCAGAGGAGACTGGTTGAAGCTGGCCCTATCGGTTGGCTGTCAGGTGGGGTTAGGATAGCAAAAAGGTTTAACATGGTTAACAAATGTATGAGCAACACATTTACAGCTCCCTGAAAGGAGAAAAAAAAAACAACAACACTAAGAATAGTCTCACATTTCCTCTGGAAACGGATAGGGAGACAGAGGTCACCATCTTGTGTGCATGTTTACACATCTGCATTTTCATTTAAAAAAATATATATATCCAGATGACTACATGGACTACATCCCCTATTCAGTTTCCCTTCTCCCCTGATCAAGGCAACTTCATTGTCAGAGACATTAATTTTAACAACTACAATTTAATAATCTCCGAGTTAGATAGAATGGAGCTTTACTTCTCAATTAACTTACAGTGTCACTAGCAAGTATGTTAACACTGCTAGATTTCCAACTGGATTTATAACACTGACATACATATATATATATATATATATATATATATATATATATGTGTGTGTGTGTGTGTGTGTGTGTGTGTGTGTGCGTGTGCGTGTGAATAATGTTTTATTTGTCCATAAAATATGCATATTTGCGGGGTAAAAATGGCTATGAACCATAGAAAGAAACATCTGAGACACCATGGCATAGATTAAGTTTGCCTATTTAAAAAAAAAGACTGAGCAGAAGAAATAAAGGTTGGAGGACGAGGCCGTCAATGAGGTGCCTCAGAGTTCAGACAGCACACAGTAAAGAGAGAAACTGGTTATGAAAACAAAGGTTCTTTATTGCTACTCAGAACCACCCATTCCCCTGTGCAAACAGAAGCTCTATTAATAGCATATACTTAATTTTACACCTCTGTCCACCTATGGTCAGACAGCGAGGAGCCTGACTGTGAGACACAATTACTCTCCCTCTAATTCTCTAAGTGGAAAGGCAGCACCTCCAAGAATCCTAGGTGCCAATATGAATGTTGGGGCCAAGGGGACCAGAAGGCTTCCAGTCTGTGCACAGGGGCACCTGCTGCCCAGGTTTGCCTAGAGAACAAAAGTCTGTGTAGAAGGCTTCTCACATGCTCCAGCAGGGACTAGCATTCTGAGTTAAACTGAACGTTTACACAGGAAACATTACTGAGCGGCAAGGCCATGTAATCATACCGAAGAGGAGGCCAGAAGCAACTACGCTATAACAGTTGAATTCCAGGGCCTCAACAGTTTATAATTGATTGTGATGCTTATGCAAGCCTTGCGTTCTTGTGTGGAAGGCCTTTACCTCCATGGTATAATCCTACCCGGATTGCAAGAAGTCTGTTTGGTTATGGTAAATGTTAGCTGGCACGCAGAAATATTTTGAATCTGATTATACGAACTATAAAAGTTGTGAACGAACTGAATCATATTATGGATCCAAATTAACACGAAAACTGTGAAAATTAGCAGCTGATAAGCATCACAAACACAGATGCAATGTGTGATTGATTATAATGGGTGCGAAAATGAAATTCCAGTGAGTAAACAGTTGGGAAAGATCTCCAAATTATTTCAGCCGCAAAGTTAGCAGCTTTTAACTTAAAATGAGAGGATTTCAGAGTCTTCACATTGAGAGTAAGAACTCACGCAATTTACAGACTCAGTGTGTTTCCATGTCCACTGCGCAGACCCCTATGGTAAAAACACAAGTGCTTAAGCCAATTAAAATGGACAAATAAATATAGCTAATTTTTCTTTGACCCTGGCATTTACTATGGAGCACATATTCTCCACGGTGCTTTCTGTTCCATGACTGTGCAAGGGGACATATCAGTGACTAGTCTCCTTGATTTGTGAGTCCCCAGTCAGAACATGGGAACTATCATCCTTTACTGATAGCACGCACAGCATTATGGAGAAAAGACATTCCATGTTTTTCCTCCAGCAGGCTTATCCAGAGAAGGCACAACCACAAAATCACAGACAGATTCTGGAGTAAGTCAGAGGGGAGACGCCTTTCTGAAAGGCAGACGCTCTGGGTGGAATTAATGTTTCTACTTTCTATACAATGTATAACGCACGGCGGACACTAATCTGCCTGACGTTTTGACTGAATTGTTCTGAACAATGTTGTATCAGACTTTCAGGGGCTCTGCCATAGAGGTAAGCCAGGGAGTGTCTGTCAGAGACCAGTCATCCGTGTCTTAGGTGACCTTTATGATCCTGTAAGTGGGGCTTTCGCAGTCAAGCTGTCTCTGTCGTGTACTTAACTGTTTTCCCTTCATGTGTGCTGTGTGTGGTATGTACGTGTGTCTCTGGAAACTCTATTTTCACTCATCTTCAGTATACTTTTACTTTTACCATATCACCTACACTTTAATCAATGGTTTCGTAGGCAGCATCACTCTCCCCTTTGTGCTCAAGTTTTATCTTGAGGAGTTTGGCCACCACCTTTCTTCTGCATAACAGATACTCCTCCTCCAATAAATGCTTATTGCTGTAATTACATACAATCATCTACAAGCTTTAATGTCTGCCTCATAAATCCTGATGCCTTCCCGACATTTTATAAATATTACCTTTTCTTGTTTAGACTTTCCCACTTAATGATCTGAGGTCAAATGACTGCTACCGACCAGACAAAAGTCCTTTATTTCAGTGCAAAAAACAAAAAAAAAAAAGGAAAGGAAAAGAAAGACACAAAAGAAAAGTATAAAGGTGAAAGAGAGAGAAGAGAGAGAATATTCATTTTTTCTTTTTCTTTTTCTTTTTTTTTTTTTTTTTGATTTTATGTTACTGTCTTCAGACACACCAGAAGAGGGCATCAGATCTCATTACAGATGGTTGTGAGCCACCATGTGGTTGCTGGGATTTGAACTCAGGACCTCTGGAAGAGCAGCCAGTGCTCTTAACCGCTGAGCCATCTCTCCAGCTTGAGAATATTCTTATAAACTGTTGGTTTTCCCCCACTCTATAGGTTGTCTGTAGCTCCAGCCTGCACTTGTCCCATCACACATCCCAGCATCAGCTAAGATCATTCCTTTTTTTTTTTTTCAGCTAAGGTTTTCATTGTGATCAATAAGACAACCATCTTGCAGGTATCCAAGAAAAAAAATAAAAAATAAAAATAAAACAAATTACTCTAAGCACAAACTTTAGAAAGATTCCGGAGAGAAACATGAAAAACCTCTCCAGATCAGTGCATCTTTGTACATTAACAAAATCAAAGCAATGGAGAAACATTTGCCGCTTCTGCTTAACCTTGAATCTTCAGAACGATCCTTCTTACCTATCCTGTCTGATGATAGGAGTGACAGCCAATAGGTCAGTTTCCCCACGGTTGCAAAGGGATCTTGGAAGACTCAAGGCATGCCCTGTAGACATAGCTGTTATATTCTTTGGCACCTCTGTCATCTGTGTAAATCTTAGAACCAGTGTTTGTCAGAAAAAGACACTGTTGCTTCCTCACACAGCTAAGTAAAACCATGTGTTTGTTTTCTACTTTTAATTTTGGGCGAACGGGACAATGCCGAGAGAGCACCAGGTAAGTTCTTGATGCGTCTTTAGTGGAAAAAAAAAAGCATGAATAATGCAGATGAAGGGAAACTGTCTCCCCTTTCTTTTGTTTTGTAAACAAGCCAAGTGTCAGAAGACAGAGTAATGGGAAAACTGGAGATACCCCGAGGAGTGAGGTGATGATGAATTCCCAAGTGGGGAATCCTAGGTCCTGGGTTCCAGAAGGTCAGAGGGCATGTGTTCAACACGTTGATTTACAGGGTAGGTGGAATATTCCTATTCTGCTCAAATTGACACTACCAGACAAATCATGTATGTGATCTATTTTTGAGGAAAATGGAGACTAAATTCTGGAGGACAACATTGAGTACAAAAAGAATATGTTCAAATAAAGCAGCATACTTCACAGTAAGAGATGCGAGAATCTGGGAATTTCAGATTAGGTCAATAGTATCAATTTAAAATTCATACGCCAACGTTTTTTATACCCCCTTCAAAGAAAAATGAACCTCAAACAAGTCTTTGGCATTTTGCATTTATATGTAAATTCTGAAGAAAGTAAAGAGAGGTACAAAGGAGCGATTTTTTTTTTTTGTCCTGAAAAGAGGGAGGAGGACGTAGAACGACAGCAACATCAGAGCCAGGACAGCAGAGACACCAGGAAAAGCCTGAGGCAGGAAGAGGCCTGTCCATCAGGAGCGCTTGGCATGAGTAGGGAACGACGCACAGCAATAAACTGTAGAGGAAATAGACGGCAAACATGAACGTAAAGTCTTGGTGGAACAACTGCCTGCTGGTACCATGCACCTCAGCCCCTGCAGATTTAACACCGCACATGGAGTGGTGTTGGCCAATTGACGTCAGCATTGTGTGACAGCACTGCTTTTTTTAGTCTGTTTCCAGGCCTGTCGTTAAGCAGCTCTATTGATCCAACAGTAGAACTCTGTCTCCGGTGAAAAAACGTGTTATAACTGTCATTGCACTCACTGTAGGTCTTCCAGGGACTAAATGAAATACGCGGTAACACCTATTAGTCGGAAGGAAAAAGTCATTTCCTACCTCACTTAATTTTAGCTTTTAATCGTTTGAGAATTTCATACAGGTATATGATGAGTTCTGGCCAAATATACCCTCCCCAGTTCATCCTTTTCAACTCCTTCCTATTACCCTGCCACTTCTTGTTCTCAGCTTCACGTGTCCTCTTAAAATACCCACTGGGTTCACTTAGTGCTCCCATTATGAACATGGGGATACGGCCATCTGTTGGGGGCATGGGCAACCTCTCCAGGGTGGAAGAAACTCATTTCCCAACTCCCAGCAGCTCTCTGTGAACTGCTAATAGCTCTTCAGTTAGAAGCAGGACCCCTTGTTGGAAAAATGCCCAAACTATTGTAGAACTAGTGAAAAATAGATGATCTTGCTTTATAATGTTCTCATGTTTAGATAGCCCTTCTTGAAGCTGGTAATACTGGGCAGAGCCCATGCAGAAATTCAGAAGTGAGAGTCCATGGAGCTGGAGATAGACATGAGGTATTAGTGTATGTTGGGGTTCAATGTTTGAATCTTAAGCTACTAGGCTTGCTCTTTCCTCTAGGGCAAGGCTGACCTGTGATGGAAAGGACTACTACAGGGAAGTAGTCTGTAGTTTTAAGTTCTTTTGGTTTGGGACTGAAATCAAGGAATTAGAACTTACACCCTCGCACATGGCTCCCTAAACATGCTAGAAGCATAGACCATATGTACTTTTAACTGATAAAGGGAAGCAATGGTACTTAATGTTTTCTTCAGCATCCCTGAAAAACTAATATGTCCATTCCTTATTTCTTAGAAGGGCTTAAATTTATACAGTCTAGAAAGAAGTTCTCAGAACACTTCATGTTTAAAAAGTTTTATTCCTAGCTAGATGCAATGCTATGAGGTAAAGATTTAAGACACTAAGGGTGAATTACTTGAGTCGACACATTGCTTTACTTATTTGTGTAAAATTAAAAATAAATTTGTCTCTAGGCTTCCTAAAAATTTTACTTCTTTTTTCTATTTTATTTACATTTGGCCTTTCTTTATTGTCAGTAAATAGTAACCAGCTGTACAGAAAGGAAAGTATAAATAATTATGAGTATTGCTGAGCTAAGGGTAGGAAGCACAATATTTATAAGAAGCAAAACTATGTAGTACTGCTTCTTGTAAGTTTTATATAATCGATTGATTCTGACAGAATGCTTTCATTAATTTTTGCTAAATTCCTTAATTTATAGCAGCCAGCTTATATAATTTCATTTTTTTTATTCTTTGCTCCTTCACAAATGTGCATCTCTGTCTTATTCACCATTTATAGCCGAAAGGAGTCTTCCCTCATTGGAGCTGAGTGACATACTAACCTATGGTTTAACAATTAGTCATGATGCGTTGGTTTAACGCTGCACTGATTCCTCACTAGGCTCTTCCCTAGGACCTAGGAGATGCCTAGCCATAGGTACTCAATAATGGTGTCAGGTATGAATATCATCTTGTGAAGCAGGCCTTAAATCCAATCAGAAAATGGTTGGTTACTCCCATAACATTTGTGCCACCGCTGCACATATTGTGAGGACAGTTATTATCGTGGCTTGCAACAGCCACAGCTGGATAAGTCTGATAATTACTTTTCTGCTCTGGTAATGTGCCTAGTGCATTTCTCAGAACTATCAAAGCTAGCTGGAAGGGATGAGGCTTCAAGGTGAGTACCAGTTTGATTATCCCATGTTCTATAACTCCTGTTTGTGATGTCTGCAGGAAAAGGTTCTTGCCATCAGGTTCTGGAGTATACACAAGAGCACTGATAATATTATTATTATCTGAGGGCCTTTGGGACCTCATTGGCCAACAACTCCAAGAGTAGTAGTAATCCATACATGGCACTAGGCTTTTTATCTGTAAGCATATGATATATAATGATTGCGTTACTGCTCTGTTATGGAGTAATTCCACTTAGAGTCATTATATTTGTGTACGTGTATATTTTAAGAAGCAGTAGGTTTCACATGACTTTACTAAAATATCTTTAGTATTGTTCTCCATCCCTATATCCCCTCCTCTACCCTGCCCTTCCCGTTCCTCACCCTATTTATTCCTTCCTGTCCATTATTTCCCTCTAGCTTCTTACGATCCCTTTTGAAAAATCCTCTTAGCCCCCCGTGGAACGTCTGCGCACTGTTTCCTCTGAAAGCTCAAGGATCACAGTAGAAAAAGGAATAAAAGACTTTAAGAGGCAGAGGTATATACAGCTAAAAGAAAACTTTCCCAGACACAGTAGGACAGTTGCACATATGAACTCATAGTTGTTGTGACTGCATGCACAAAACCTGTGCAAGATCAACCCAGACATCAACCCAGACCACATCCCAGCACGGGGAGGATGGACGTGGCATGAAGTCCCACTCCTAGCTAAGGAGTTATGGGCAACTGCTGGGAGAGGGAGAATCAGTATTAAAGGCATAACCTCTGGTAGGGCAACTATACCCCAACAGAATGCCACAAATCTAAGACTGTACAGCCAATAGAAACTGTACTTGATGGGTTTAAAAATGACAAAAAGAAGACACAAATTGTGGTGGGTAAGGAAAGGGGAAGATTTGAGAGGTGTTAGGGGATGAGATGAATATGATCAAACAGCGTTGTATGAAATCCTCAAAGAATTAATAAAAAATGAAAAATTTCACTCCTCCCATTTTTTATTAATAATTCTATCTAGCAATTTGCTTATACATTTCTTGAAACTTGAACAGTCTGATTTCATGAGCTGGCACAGGCCGGTTTCACTGCATTGCCACCCAACCCTTTAAATCTCTTTCAAGTCAGGGACATGAAGGGCTAAAAATAATTAGCAAGGAGAATTAAGTTTCTAAATTTCCTTTTTCTTCGGGGGCTCTGCACAGACTGTGGCTTTCCTTACTTCTATTTTAAAGAGCATCCGATATTAGTTCTAGGTGGGGATAATAACGTCCAGGGTACAAAAATAACAAGCTGAAGATGTAGTCAGGGACAGACTCTCCCACAGTCAATAATTTCCTGCTGTTTTATGGAAAAGGCTATTCGCTCAGGATCCATTTCCTGTTTGCCTGGATGCTCTGCCTTTTCCCATGGCAGCAGGAGCAGCTGTGTAGCCAGCTCCCTTCCATGATCGGGAAAGAAACAAATCAATAGGAGAAAAGGGCGAGGGGCGTCTCTGTGCTTGCTCCTATCTCTACCCGGTGGCAGACTTTAAGGAGCTTGGCAATTAATAGGTTTGTTTTAAAAAGCAGACATATTTAATTGGGGGTGGGGTGGGGGACTGAATTTTAGAACAAGAGATTAGGTGACTTAGGAGCACTGACCCAAATTTAAGGGTGTCTGCCAAAAAAAAAAAAAAAACGCTGCCCCATCTCACAGGCTTCAGGCTCTCTGCTCAGGCTGTAGCTGTCACCCGCCAGCAGCCCTTTGTGAGCATTGGCTCCTAAAGTGCACTTAGATTGCACGCAGGCATCTGCAAACTGCCAGGGTGTGCTCCGAATCTCTCTGCTCTCAGCCTCTGTGCTGAGTCACTCGCCTGAAGTGTGAATTATTATTCTTAATTTTGCATCCGATCAAACTCAAATTACCAACTTTCAATTAAAAAATGCTAATCGTTTTCTCTGATCTTTCCGCCCCCACCCTCCCACCCCCCCAACCCCGGTTTATAATTTCCCTTAGCATGTTTTAGAATAGGGCTTCTATTCAAATTTAAAAGAGAATTCTACAAATGACCTTATCCAGAAGACCCAGAAGTGAATGCTAGAAATAACGCTACGGTGGTTGCCAAGGCTAAGAGAAAATGGCCTCATTTTTTTTTTCCAATGCTGTTATAATTCTTTGCCAGAACCCCTATAAACATATATCCTGAGAAAGACTTATTTCCCCAAATTATGTACAGAAAATGTGTTCAAACATGATAGTCAATGAATGATTTTTTTAAAAAACCGTAAAGCAATGCTTTAGCATGAGCTCCATGTGCTCTATCTGCAAATCCCCAGGGTCTTCTGAAATAAGTAACGGATGAGCCATTAATAGCCCAATTATGACTGTACTGTAAATCCTGAAAACAAACAGTTCAGTGCAACTCATGGGATGGTTCCACGAAAGTGATTCGTGAGAGCAGATTCTCGAATGCTGGCAGAATGGGAGCTGGTTAGAAAGCTATGAAGCAGAATCCAAATGCACACAGTGTTATTGGCTTAGGCATGCCCATGAAGCGCTTGCATGTGTAAGTAGATATCTAATGGGAAATAAGAAAGCTTAATTAATACGAATCAGATTAAAGAATGCAGAGCAGAGAGCTATTAGTCTCCTGCTCTTAAAAATCACGTTAAGAACCATTCACACGTAGTCATGTTGAGGACAAACTTGGTAACAGGAGGTTTGGGGGGGTGGGCTACGGAGCTCACTCATCATCTGTGGCATTCATTTTCTTCATCATCTATGGCATTCATCTGTGCAGAATCTGCAAGATTTTTGACCGCAAAGGAGCTGACTTCATGGCTCACAGAAACGAACCTTAACTCTAGGTAGGTATGCCAATGGCTGGCAAAGGGAAGAGCTTATTCTTCGGCCTAGGAAACTTCACATCTGCCTTCTGTTGGCTTTTTCAAAAGGCTGTGCTTTGATGCTAGTTAACTTACTTAGGAATATGAAAAAAAATGTTTCCTAAAGCGGGAAGTATTTTAAGTGACACCTAACGTTCTCAGGATTTGTGAGTTGGACACACTGTTCTAGAGTTATTCACCACATTTCAAGGACTCCATCCAACAAAAGAATAAAGAAGCAAGCAGAAAAGGGTATACTGAACTCCACTGGGATTTTCAATCTTTCTTAAGTAAAATGGCCACAGGTCTTTGTCAAAATGTTGGCTCAGTGAGGATATCCTGACTTTCGGTTAGGATGGGGTTGCTGACTTCTCTCTGGTTTCAAGCAGATCTCAGTGTAACGAAGCTGAATGCAAGAGTGGATTTTTTTTTTTCTATAGCAAGCACAAGTTTAAAGATGAACAAAAACATAAGTAGGACGACAGCCTTAAACTACCTTAGGCATATACCAACTAGCTGCAATTCAGGTCAAGCAAAAGGTGTATAACTACTTTCTCTCTTCTGAGCCCTTAACCCCAAATATGTTCAAGAATCTGTGCAAGCATGTACACATAGATCCGTCTTTCTCTTATCCCCCATCACAGGTAAGTGTGGTTTCATAATCATGGATCAAGTATTTATAAAACCTAGGAAAGGAATGGTTGAAACAGAAAGGTAGAATGGGAGCTATGAAAACAGCTTCTAAGAACAGGTTCTAAGAACCTGCCTTCCCACATCTGTGTACAGATCTATCACTTCTCAAATGTAGGAAAGTTAGTTGAGGTCCCTGCTTCCGAGAAAGACTAAGAACTGTGTGGTAAATACATCTGTTGTACAAATCACAATGGGTATGGAAAAGTCCAAGTGTCCCATGGACGATTTCAGCTCAGTGGGAGAAAAGAGTGTGTGGTGGACAAAGCAAGACAGAGGGCTGAGGTCCTCTAGTAAGACATGTCACTACCTTACTTAAGGCGTTCAGGCTTAACTCCCTCTGATGGCAGAGCTGATGTGGAGTCATAAGAGATCTCATGTGTAAGATTCCCGTTGGACCTTCACCTGGCCCTTGAGATACCCAAGATCCCACTGAGGGCATAAAAATTCCTTTATAAGGAATGAAGTTTTAAAAATGAAAGCTGGAGGAAATACATAAGAGCTTGGAGCTAGCATGGAAACATCTCTACTGAGAATTCATGTCGCCTCAAGCAGCCAGAAGTCTGATTAGGAGAGTAGGCGAGAAGCATATGATATTTTATATGCCCACCACTTTTGCCTTTCCTGAGACAAGGTTAGAGGAGTAACCTAGATTTCTGCTTTATGGAAAGAAATGTAAGAACATAAATGTTTCACTTTTTCCTAACTGTTTTCTAAATCCTTAATTTAAAAAGGCAAGTAAGTCGTAGTCTGCTTGATTGGGCAGGTGATCCGTTTTCAATGTTGTAAGCAACTGACAGGCTAGTTCTGCTAATTAGGCAACATAACACTGTTATGTTATTATGTTATGCTGTGCACTGAATACCTAAGATTTCTGGTGCACACACAGGAGAGAAGATTTGGACTCAGGTGTGCCCAAGGGACTGGACTGGATTGCAGGGGCCAAGGAAGACCAAATGAAATGGCATTTGTTGACTCATCTAATGGGTTTTGGGGCATCTGTCTAGACCTACTGGATTTCATGTGCCCCTGTGGGTAGGGGAGGATAGAAGAAAGGTGATTGATGATGTGGAGGGCTACGAAATGCCATATCCAGAGAAGTAAACTCAAAGACAGACGGCAATTACCATAGAATGAGAAACTGAGCCACAAAGCAAAAGGAAATCGAGTCTTAGAACAGTCTGCTGCTATACTCCATACCCTTCAAACCTCTTAGGAATTCTCAGAGCAGGCTAGGATCTGCCTACAGCCCCAGCCTGCCTGCTGGGTGTCAAACATATGGAGGTCTGAGAAAGGCAAGTTGGGGAGATGGTTCAAGCCTTTACCAGGCTCGTCCACCCTTGGTAGAGTAGTGACTGCATATTTTGTAGGTGTCTTCTCTTCATAATGTGACCTTTACTGTGCTCACTTAGTTAATCCTGTCCACTTGTCTCCATAGGGAGGCTACACAGCAAGTGGGGGTAACAGTCATAGAATTAGCCTCTGAAATCACCGCTTGCCTTGGTGTGAGGAGGTTGAAATTCCCCTCTCTTCAGAGATGCCACAATGGTTTGAGACGACAAGGCTAACATTTTATTGACAGGTATCTAATTGGTTCTTCTTTAAAAATGTATTTATTTTCATTTCCGTGTCTATTTGTAGTCTCCTACATGTATGTATATGTACCATGTACATGCCTGGTGCCCACAGAGGTCAGAAGAAAGGACCAGATGGTTGTGAGCCATGATATAGGTGCTAAAAACTAAAACTAGGTTCTCTGTAAGTACAACACAATTGTTTTAACCACTGCCATCCCTCTGGCATTTTTAGTTGATTCTTAAATATAAAAAAAAAACCTTATAGTAATTCATTTGCATGGAGAAACATGCTCACTATAAAGACGATAAAAATAATTGAAAGGAGTAAGAACTATTTGTAGAAAACTATACATTGAATCACCATTAGTTTGCCCAAAGAAAGGAGATGTTAGAGGGCAGGTAATTATCATTTTCAGTACAGTAAAAGGTAAATGTAATGGTGGAAAAGCACAAACTTCCAGTGCACAATTATACAGATGTTCATAACTGGGCTACATCAGACTGGCACTGCACCGTTAGAACCCATGGTCTATGAAGAAGCCTGCTTTATAAAAAGCACTGTCACAGGCCTGACTTGAAGGCGATGCCTTCCAAACATGTAAGGCTTGTGAAGCTCTTACCTATCTCAAAGTAGAAATGCCATACATATTTATTAACATCCAAAAAGAATCCCAAGAGACTTTGAGGGAAGACAGGGCACGGTGAGAAACAAATGCAAAACAGAACACTAGTTCTCGCTCTGGCTAGACTTAAGCCGTTTCTTCTTTGGCTTGCCCGGTTTCTTTGACTACAGAGAAGTATTCCAATACCTAGCCACTGACCATGAGGTTCAAGGCTGTCTTATAAATGATGCCCTCCCTGTTCCTGTATACCAACTGCCCTGATATACATCCATATCCACCCTGAGGGAGCCATCAGCAGACTGGCAAAGTTGGTCCCGCTAAGAACAGGAGCTGACTATACCCAGGAGCACAGCTTCAGCTAAAGTCTAATGGCAGTAGGAGCCGCTACTGACGACATCATTCTTACTTCACAGTGCATTCTCTGTGAAGCTAGCTGCATTGCATTGAGCATTTGGAAAGGAGAGAAGGTACAGATGTCCAGAAGCAAGAAGGGGATGTCTGAACACAGATTTACACCAGTAGAGACCAGAAAGACAGATGGTCAACAAATAGCTGGAATGGAAACAAGAGGCACCTACGTTTAGGTCTCAGCTCTGAGGTCTCGGAACCAGCGCCTTCCCCAGGAAAGGTGACAGGCTCTGTTACATCTGTGTCAGGAGGAGGATAGGGTGGGGGCGGGGGGAGCACTAACTGGGGTGGGCCCCGAGCTGTGCCTCTGGGAGGCTTTTGTGGCACCTGACGTCCAACACCTACATGGGAAGGATTCAAAGGTTAAGCCAGAGGATGTCCTATCCTTTAACCAAGATGTTACTGCTATTGCTCATCAGACAGGCACGAAACCAGTCACTCTCCACACCATTCCTCACGCCACTCTGTTCCAAACCAGCCGTCTCCAATACTAACCCAACGACAAAGCATATGTACACAACATCAAATTTTATACCAAAGAGCGGTCACGCCCAATACCAAACGCTAATGCTAAACAAATCACACTCAATTCCAGATCAAACGCCAAAGCAGCCATGTTCAATTTCAAACCCAACCTCAGTCTATACCAAGCCAGCCATACCCAATGTCAAAATCCCCTATGCATTAGATCAGTCACACCCAACATCAAAGCCATTCACCCAGCAGTAACCATAAGACCTTGTCTACCAGCCCCTGCCCTCAAAGGGCAACACTATTCTTAGAAAGAAAGGGATTCTGGACTTTCTTGTCCCCACAAACAAGTTTTAGACCAGGTAGGAGGAAGCATGGCAAACTGCCACTATCCACATCTTTTCTTTGCAACATCTCTCAATGAAGGGATATTAGTACGATTTTCAGTTTTAGACATATGTCTCCCATCTCTGTTAGCATCTATGGGCACCAGCTGATTTCATGTTCAACATGGCCCCAGGCTCAGGGAATATGAGGCTTTGGTCCTTCTGGGACTGGAAATGGGATGTTGGGTTTGGAAACTGACTTAACAAATGCATATGATACTTAAAGTAGGTACTTCCAAAATCATGCCCACAATTTCTCCCTTAAAATTGAGGTGTTTATTATTCAAAGAAAGGAGGAGGGGATCTTGGAGGGAGGAAAGAGCTCTCATCATGAAATAAAAATAGAGCAGCTCAAATGAACTGGTAATCGTTTATTGTAGTTTCCATTCTTTTGAAGAATGCTTCTTTAAAGGAACCTTTTTATTCTATTTATTTGTTATTTATTTAATGTATGTGTGTTTACAACATTTGTTTATTTGTCTGTTTATTGAGTGTACGTGTATTTACACACATGGGTATGGGTCAGGGCATGACTTGCGTGTGGATATCAGAGGATAACCTGTGGAAATTCTCTCCAGAGGTTCCCAGGATCAAACTCAAGTAAGAGGCTTGGTGGCAGGAGCCTTTATCTACGAGCCATCTCTCCATGCTTTGTTTTTTATTCTGACATTATGTTCCTCTGGGAAATGGGAGGAGCTGATTTAAAGCACAGGTTGGTACTCCTTAGGATAATTGATTCTCAGGGTATGAAATGCCAGGCATTACAAGTAAAGTGCCCACTACATCAAAGAATGCTGACCAACAGCCGGCTCTCCCTTATTAACATTTCAGAACTTGGCAATGCCTGGGAGTATTGTCCCTGTGGGGCCAAAGAATCTTTGTCAATGGAGAAACAACAGGCTGCCTGAACCCGTGAATGGCCGTGGATACTTCATGGCTTCAGCCAGAACTCTGATGGAACTTTTAGCCAGAGAATCCAATGCTGCAAAGTTCTAATCCCTTCTCTGCAAGGGCTTGTTGTGGTCTTACGACAGTGAAATGGGGGATACCAGAAGATTTGAAAATAAACAAGCTTCCTGAGGCTCATGGATCTTGGAAGTCCAGCCCTCAGTGTTGTCCGCTGCCATGATCACAAGAGTGGGGTATAATGATCTCACAGGTTACTCATTGGTTACAGGCGCTAAGACTCCATCCTGGTTCTTTTGTGTTCTCTTACCCTCAACATTGGGGCTTTGCTAGCTGTATCAGAGGTGTGTAAGCGGGGACTATTTTCAAATAGGAACTCACTCACAGGCTGGCATCCAAATGCTCAGAACCAGAGGTGTTTTGGATTTCAGATTTTTCTAATTGTAGCACATTTACATATACATGATGAGGTGTCTTGGTGATGGAACTCGAGTCTAAATATAAAATTCATTTATAATTCATATATACCTTATATACAGAATCTGAAGGTAATTTTATGTAATTTTAAAATAGTTTTGTTCATGAAACCAAGCTCCACACTACAGGTTTGTGGTATCATGTTGGTGTTCAAACGGTTTCAGATTCTGAAGAATTTCAGACTTCGGGCATTCAGGTTAGGAAGGCACAAACTCTACATACCATGAAAGGTCTAAGATGTCTTTCATATGACAAACACCTTTTCAAACAGCCTCTCTATACATCCTCCAGTCAGCAACACATGCCACAGCCACTCACATGAGCCCCATTTGTCACTGTCTTCTGGGGTTCGGTTATTTAACCACAATCCGGCCTCCATCTTTCCATCCTCTACTCCTTTCTCAGTGTCAGTAAGATATTAAGGAAATTCAGAGCGAGTCATTTGCACACTTTCTTTTGCATACTTGTTTTCCAGTTAATGTAATTAGCAAAGACTCCACTGCCAGGGTTAACAAAAATGTGCTCAAGCAGGCATCCCAGACATGCACAGAGCAGGCCACGTTCACTCACCCACTGTGCTCTTCCTGTTCTCTTCCTTATCTTCCTTGCGGTTGGGAACCACAGGACTTGGTGGTGGCGGCTGTGGTGGAGGAGGAGCTGGCGCCCGCCTCTTCTTCTTCTGAAGATCGGCCTGCGAGCTGAGGGAGGCCTAGGAAGCACAAGAAAGGACAGCAAGGATTAGCTGGTCTGTAAAAGGATTAGTTGGTCCCTAAGAGGCAAAACACACATGGAATGCATGCCTCTGCAGAAGCAGATTCTGGGTGGCATGGCCATGAAAGGAGAGCTGTCACACTGCCTGTCCAATTACACTCCTCTCAAGCAGCCGTGGCCTTTCCTGCCTTGGCGTAGACCTGAAATGGCAGAGTGATGCTTCCAAATTCCCTACCTCCCTGTTTTGTGCAAGAAGTTCCTATTTTCTAGGCATTTTTGGAGATTCTCGGACTTCCCGAGCATATGAATGAGAAAATGAAGCTTGTCCTTACTGAAGGACAAAGAGTTAATTTATTCATTCTGAAATAGGAGAGGTTGTGTAGGTGGAAGCTCAGGTCCCACTCTGCCTCTTCCTGTAGACATCCCAGGACCAACACAAGCCACATTATGCCCACTCTGCATCTAGGCCCACAGTGAAGCATCTCTATATGGGCCCTTTAGGCCAAGATTTGGGATATCAGTTTCCCATCCAGAACAGATATCCAGCGGTACCTCAGAGACAATGACAACGGAATTCTAACTTGACCAGCAGCGTGGGCAGGAATCCCTGTCAAAAGTGAAATCCGTCTTCGTCTGTGACCCACTGATCGCAGGTCTTCTTTTCCTCCTAGCAGTCTAAGTTAAAACTCACTCATGTCACTCGATTGGGCTTCACTGAAAGGGAAAGGCATTGGTGCAGAGGACGACTCCATTCTTCCCTGTCTCCAGCTCCTCAGAGTCAAGTCCTGTCCAGCCATTACTAGACCTTTCCAGGGCTGGAGCCTGTGCACACTGCCACCTGTCAGTACCGCGGGTCTGATCTGGGTGCTCTCTGGTTCAGTAATTTAAGCATGCTTCATTGAGTACTAGAACACAGAATTGATACAGCACTAGGCTACCACAATCCCCTTCTCATCAAGAGAAGTGTGTGCGTATATCTATAAAACACTTATAAATTTTAACAGTAATACACACTTATTGCAAAATATTCAATCCTCTGTGGTGAAACTGTGAATGTATATGCCAATGAAAGGAAGAAAAAAATCATTTTGTTTAGGTCAAGTACTAACTGTAAGCATATCTCTTTTTTTTTCTAATATTTAATTTTTACTCTTTTAAAAGCGATTTTATTTCCTGGTATTGTAATATACCACAACAATCTCTTTAGGTTTTCAAAGTTCTTTGCTGTACTTTGCATAAGAAGATGGCCAAAAACATAAACTCAAACAACCCTTCAAAGCTTAGTTGTCAACGAGTCTTAGTTACCACTCTCACCCCAGCAGCACCCACAGAAAACATCTTCCTTTGCCATTCACTACTTCACCAAAGAGGTCAGTTCCTATGCTGTCTTGATCTGCGTGTGCTGGAGTTCTGATTTTCTCCCCCGAAAGATAGGGACTTAATTCTTTTGTACACAGGGAGAGGGTTGATTTTTCTTCTCCATTCTGTCCCCAAAACTGCAACCTGAGAGAAACGTCAACCGCCATCCACTCTCTGGTCCCTCAGTAATCCTTCCTCAACAACAGGCTCAGTGTCTGTTGGCTCAAGGCAATTGTGGTCCAAAATTCTTAAACAGAAAACAAGAAGTCCTTGTGTTTTGTCCCGAGTCTGGCCCTGATGAAAGAGCTCACATCGTCCTCCTGTGTCCTGCCTGGGGTACTGACTCGGTACCTAACTCACTCTTCCTAGCTGAACTTCCCGGAAATTCCCTTTTCCGGCTCCATAGATTTCCTGTTTATGGAACAAGCTGTACATGAAGAATTTTGAGGCTTTGAACCTAAAAACACTTGGATCTTAAAACGTTTGTTATCCTATTATACTGTACATGGGTACGGAGGAAAAATAAACCATTATGAAACACTGGAAACACACTCAGGTCTGCCTGCTCCCAGTCTGCCCCTCTGCCCATGGGCTACGAACCCCACTGTGGCACAGTCTTCGGCACCCAGATGCTCTCCTCCGAGGCACTTATATTCCTGCAGCCTCTGGATTGTTCTAGCTCCACTTTTCGGCTTTGTCTTACTTTTATTCTGTTTTTCCTCTCTGAACATGGAGGAACTCAGTCGAACATGAAGGATCGTGAACCAATTATCCATTGTTTTTCCTCTAGTGTTCTTGCCTCTTTCTTGGAAATTTCCATTATCTGACTGCCCAACCAGCTTGAGTGCTAAAGTATGCTGCCGCATATTTAGTTTCCAAGATTTCTACTTATTGTAAAATTGGCAACATGGACTTCTTTATTGGGTATATTTTCTCTCATTTTCTTCTTGATAGCATTACAATATTTTTGTCTTCACCATTTTTTAACTTGATCTGTTGTACTTTCCTATAAGCCTCTCTCCCTCTCCCTCTACTCCCCCATTTATCTCTGATAATCTCGTTTTAACCTGGCTTCAAACATTTGTGCCTTTTGGATGACCACTTATGTTGCTTGGAAGCAGAGAGTCTATTCGCACAAGATTCCCTGGAGCATCTGGGCAGAAATGTGGTTAGCTGACAGGAAAGAGCTCCACATAGCCACCTCTTCAGATTTCTCTCCAACGTCTGCCCTCCCTGTACAGAGGGTTCTCAGTTGATGACCTAAGGGTGAGCAGGGTGCAGAGTGGAACAGGAGGAAGAGGTCCCAAGCCCGCCTTGGAGTACATAGATCGAACTCTCTGGTGTTGATTTATCATGTCTGATGTCTGGAGCGACCTGATTGCAGTTGGGCGCATGGCTGCCTGGGAAAAAGAGCCACATGGTTTTCCTGCTCACACACGCAACAATAAGTCATCAGCTCATTCTGTACTCTGGGGTGGAGTGGAGTCTGCCTCAGATTCAGTAGCCTAGTGGGGTTCTGGGCCTGTCTGATGCGTGTCCTATCCTTAGGAGTCAATATTTAACTGCCCCCACCTGCTGGGGGATTTTTCATGGCACCTCCTGAAAACGGTCATCATTTTACTCATTATTTACAATTATTTAAAAATAGCACTAAGGGTTTATTGACTTTAATGGGGATTCAAAAGGAGAGACCTTAATTTGCTCTATGAACCATATTTTCCACTTTACTGAAGTATAGTTGATTAGCCCAAAATTATGTATCCCAATTTAAAACATCCTTTTGCAACACCAAGATGTAGGAATATGAGTCCCCGGTCGTTGTCCTGTAGAAGCAGTGACTTAACATCCACCTGCAGCCTGCAAAGCTTTAATGAGGACGCTTGTGATCAGCTAGGAAGTCGCAGCACCCAGACCACTCACGCAAGAGCAGCCGCATGAACATGAGGAAGAAAGCCAATTCATTTCAAGTACCACATCCCTTCCTCCAAGGTCAGCACAGCTCAGATCTCCCTTGGGAGGAAGGAGAAGGAATCATAAGGGCACTTTTCCAGATTCTAAGAAGGGTTGCCTAGGCAGGGACTGGATCAGTCTGGAGTGACAGGAGAGCTCCTCTCTTAGGGAGCTGATGTCATTTGATGTGGGTAGATGGCAGGAACTGAAAAAAGAAGAGTTTAGACGCTGGTGGACCCAGAGCTCAGAGACCTGGCATTGTCACTCACTGTCATTGTCACTTCCACAGCATGGCACCATCAGAAGTAAGCACCAGCCTATGGATTATTTAGGGGCCATTACAAGAGTGGGAAGGGAATGGGATGATTTGGCTTTCTGTGTAGGCTTGCATGGTTGAATGGTTTTAGTCACAGTTGACTGCAAGTGCCACCGTTCCATTCCAATCCTTGGGGAGTTACCCAGACCAAGGGAGCCTAGAGACTGGGTATAAGGTCAGAGACCTGCAGTACCACAGACAAACAGCAGAGGGAGGAAGACATTATACACTATTGAAAAAAAGAAAATTAGAAATATGTTTTTGGTTGGTTGGTTTGCTTTTCTCTTTTTCAAATGTACAGTTTCCAATAAGGAATAAAAACTAAAAAGTACATCAAAAGGCCAGAAAACTGTGTTCTGAGAAGAGCGGCAAGTTAAATGTCTAGACGATAGTCGTAAAGAAACGGAGACTGATAAAACTGATAAAACTATAAGCGATTGAGTATCTTGGCAGAATTGGATGAATTATAAGAGGACAGACAGACAGATGAGCAGGCAACATGAGGAAAACTATGTGAGCACATTAAAGATCAACACAAAGTAAAAAGCCAGGAGAGAGAGAGAGAGAGAGAGAGAGAGAGAGAGAGAGAGAGAGAGAGAGAGAGAGAGAATGAGAATGAGAATGCTGGGTCAGTCACTTAAGGGTTTGCTCGGCAAAACCTAATCAAAGAGAATAAAGATTCTGCAAATGTAAAGACATGTCGCTAGGAATTACTGAGTCAGGGGACTTCCTAGGAAAGAAGTAAGTTGAGTACTCTATGAGACAACATGGCAGGGAGTAACGAGTTAGAGAACTCCCAGAAAAGGGAAGACAGAGGAGGGGTAGACAGCGGATTATCTGGAGGAATAACAATCAAAATCGTAGTACAAGAAACTTCAGGTAGATCAAAGGATCCAAAGCAGATGAAAGGCACCCTGTAAGGTAACCATCCTAAGGCAATGCCAGAGGGAATCGGCTTAGAGGATCAAGAAGGGACTGCTAAATGCTGAGCATGAACGGACCGTGTGATGAGAGCTTGCTTCTCAGAAGAACCTTTGCAGACCAGAAGTGATGGGATGGTTATGTTTGAAGCTGTGCATACACACACACACACACACACACACACACACACACACACAATGAAGAATCCTCCTGACCAAACCGTCTGCCAAAACTAGAGATCTAAAACAATCACTGCCCAGACGCAGGTCACAGAACGAGCTCTCTGCATACTCTGTTCAAATTTCAGGTATTACTTCGAGGCCTTTAAATCCATCTTGAGTTGATTTTGTTCATGGGCTGAGATAAAGGTCAAATTTCATTCTCCTACACATGAAAGTCCAGTTTCCTGAGCCCAATTTATTGAAGAAACTCTTACTCACTGGGCTCGCTTGGTGGCTTTACTGAAAGTCAGGTGACTGAACTGGTGAGTGTATTTCTGACCTTTCTGTCCCGTCTCATTCATCACTCCATTTCGATATTATCTGTCTGTTGCTGCTTTGGTTATGATAGTTTTATAACATACTATGCTGTACTTTGAAATCCCTGAGTGTGCTGTCTTCAGCCGTTTGTTTCTTTTCTTCCTCTCTCCCCACTCTGGGGGGCTTGGTTTATTTGGGATCTTTTGGTGGTTCTTTGTGAATCATGGGATTACTTCTTCTGTCTCTGTGAAAAACAACTTTGGAATTTTGACTGTATTGAGTCCGCAGATTTCTCTGGGTGTTATACACATTAGTAACATTAATATTTTTAATATCGAAACAATGGATACATTTTTGTTTACATGAGTCTTATTCAGTTTTTATTGCCAATGTTTTGAGTTTTGCTCTCCTTTGTTAAGGACATCTATATAGATGAGAGAGAGAGAGAGAGAGAGAGAGAGAGAGAGAGAGAGAGAGAGAGAGAGCTCTATCAACGATACATTAATCTCATTTAACAAGGGCCAAAGGGTCTGAACGCAGTCAAAAGAAACCCGGCATAGTGAGTCATATCTGTAATCTGAGTGTTCAGTAGGCTAAAGCAGGACTGTAACAAGTCTGATACCAAATAGGTTGCAGTGTGAACCCCTACCCTAAAGAAACAAAACCAGTTCTTGTTTTATATATCAACAGATACATTAAAACTGGCCAACAAAAGTCAAATTGTCAAGGAAATAACAATGAAAACCACAATACCACACCATACCTATTACAATGGTGATTATTTTGAAAGATGATGCAAGAACTTGGGGGAGGATATGAAAAAAAAAAGAAATATTGCTACTGCTGGGAGGAAGCTGAATTAGTGATCGTTCCCAAGAAAGACCATGAAGGCTCATCAAATAGGAACACGTGATCCAACCCCTCCCCTTTAGGTTACATATGCAGAGGATAGAGGACATGTGAGCTGGAGGGATATTTGCTCTCTCCTGTTACAAGAGCCAACATACAGTCTACATGTCTGTCAGTAGACGAACACAGAAAGAAATCGTACACTATACATACTATGGGAGAGAGAAAGGGGAGATTTTGAGCAAAAGATGCCATGTTTCAGCTAAGCTGAAAGAACAAATTTTCATGCTGCCTGACGGTAACCATGGTTTCCAACACTATAATGCGTGGACATTCTCAAATTACTTAAGAGAATAGATGACTAATACTTTCCACCCACACACACACACAAAAAAAAGACAAAGGGCTGAAGTAGAAGACATGATTAGCTTAACTTTTTCTACAATATAGCAAGAATCACACTGCACCCATAAAGACACACAATTTTTCCTTATTTAGAAATAAATAAATATTTAAACCAGTAGTTCTCAACCTGAGGTTCCTGACCCCTTTGAGGGTCGCACATCAAATATTTACACTACGATCCATAAGAGGATCAACATTACAGTTAGGAAGTAACAATGAAAATAATTTTATGTTGGGGGGAGTCATTACACTATGTGGAATCATACTAAAGGGTCACAGCATTAGAAAGGTTGAGAAACACTGCTTTAAATGGAGGAGGAAGAAAAAACTTTACCAGATGAAAATAAACCGAGGGTACCAATCATCATACCTCCACAAGTAGACTGGGAAAAGTGGTTTCTTACTTTAAATGAAAGAATACTAGTAGTAAGTATTGAGAGTGTACTAAAAACTTATTTGGGCCATTTGTGTGATTTTTTTTTCTTGTAGTTGGTTATCTGGAGCTAAAGAATCAGCTGTAATTAACAAAAGATTGATTAACACCAAGGTAGTGAAAACCTAGTTTTACTGGGACAATTAATTCTCATCAGCCAAGGCTGAGAAATCAGCTCCCACTAAGAGGTCAGCACCAGTGAGATCAAATCTTCCGGGAGTGTTTTCTCATTGGTCTAGAGAGGGCCAAGGTATCTCCTGCAACCAGCTGAACCTGGTATTAGAAATGACCAATTAGGTGGTCCTGGTTTTGAAGGCATGAAGGGTCAAGAGAACAGCTGAGGCTTAACATGGTGGGAGGCCAGGAGAGGCTGTGGGTAAAAGTGCAGCCTCTGTTTCAGTAGGTGCTCTAAGGGTCATAAGGAGAGGTTGAGGCTTAACATGGTGGGAGGCCAGGAGAGGCTGTGGGTAAAAGTGCAGCCTCTGTTTCAGTAGGTGCTCTAAGGGTCATAAGGAGAGGTTGAGGCTTGACGTCATGTAGCGGAGTCGAATCCTTGAAGAGAGCCCAGGACGGGCTATCCGTGAAGGTACAAGCAAGTTGCAGAGACTCCAGAATTTTGCACGTGACAGAGAATGGCAGCAGCAATGGCAGGGAGACAGCCTGTGCCATGTTCCTGCCTTGAGTCCCAGCCCTGATATACTACAATGTGGAAGTGAAAACGAAATAAACCCTTTCCTTCCAAGTGTTATTTGGTCATGGTTGTATCCCGACAATAGAAAACCTTACTGTAAGGCACTAGGCAACTAGAAAGGGGTCTTTTGTGGGGAGAGGCACATGTGAAGGGGAGGAGAGAAGGACCTTGTAATGGCGTTGGAAGGCTGAAGAAGGATTGGATGAGGGACTGTAGAAGAAGTGGGACGTGGGGAGGTTTACACAAAGGGAAGGGTATATGGAAAAAAACCCACAAAAGCATACAATCTTACAACCCAATTCAAATGGGTAATCGGAAGGATAGTGAAACACATGTAATCAAAAAGAAAGTGCAAAATTGGCAATAAAATAATCAAGTGGGGAGGGGGAGGGACAGGGTTTGGGGAAGAGAATAGTGGATAGGTTAACCAAAACAACAGATACATGAAAATTCTTTATGTAAAATCCCTAGTAAGCTTATTTCAAAATGTAACTTAAAAGGGGTGGGGGGGCACCAATGGAATTACCATGCTCTGGTGGATAATATAACTCCCCACAGACTTAGATTAGGTACTGAAAATCACAGTGCAAGGCATGGAGTGCTCCCAGAGGTCTCCAACACTACAAAGGCTATATAGTAAGATTTTATTGTTGAAGATGCCACACACTGTGGCTAAAGAAAGTGAAGAAACCAATCTCAAACGGATCTCAAAATATACATGCTGCCTAGCTTTCATAGTACTGGGAGGTACCGTGCAGATTACGGGAGGAATGGAGATATCAATGGTCTTAGCCAATACTGACCTACTAGGCAAGATGTGGCCACTGATGCACATCGTGCTGTGCCTGTCATTGGCTAATGAACCATTTTCTGATTGGATTTGAGGGCTGTCCCAGAAAAATGCCTGGGTCTGTACTTCTAGTAAGAAAAAGCCTGGAGTAGTCACAGGCTGTAGTGTTATTTTGCTAAATGGCCATGCTGTTAAATTGTCAGGGAAATATTTATGTTTATACTCACAGACCTGGGCTGCGCTGAACCTCAACCTTGGTTAGAGAAGCTTTTTATGCAATGGTCAAAGGACTGAGAAGAGGTGACAGAGTGCTCAGCTCTGTAGCGTATTTCTCAGCCTACCTCTTCTCTGAATCACCAAGGAGTGATACAGGGAGTAGCCAGGAAGAAGGGGCAGAAAGAATATAAGAACAGTGTGAAGAAAACGCCAACTTCTGACTCAACAAGTCTATCAGACCCATGAGCTCACATCAGCCATGGTCTGGTCCACAAGTCCTGCCCATGATAACATGATCAGCCGACTAACACTTGGTAACTGATAGGGGAGTACTCCTTTCTGAGATGCAGTTGGCAGTTGACAGCTGTAGGAGGAGGGAGAATTTTTGTTCTCATTTTTTTTTTTAATGTATGGCCACTGGTAGGTTTCCCATGCTCCAGCGGATGGCCCCATGCCCATGAACATATGGTCAGCACTAATGGGACTTAGCAGGTTATCAGCAAAACAAAACATGAGGCTGGGAGCAGTCCATGTAGGGGAGAATTTATGGGGAGTTGGAGGACGACGGAAATAAGAAAATAAACGACAGTGCTTCGTTGTATATATGAATAAAGTTCTCAAGGACAGGAATACTGATTTTAAACAATGCAGTGATTATGAAAACTGTATGGGAGCTCCTCAAGTAATTAAGATAGAATTGCCATATAATTCATGCTTTTAATTTTAATAAATGAACAAATAAGATTGAAGTAAGATTTCAAACAAGTATGTGTATAGCCATTATTGAATTGCTACTCCAAACATCCAAGACTCATGGGCAACCTAAATTTCTGATTGTATGTATTATGAAAAGCACATTCAGCCTTAAGAAACCAAGAAACTGTATAGCACATTACACTGTAGATAGACCTTTGGAAAGTTCTGTTAAGTGGAATATGCCAGTCATAAAAACATAATGCATGAGTCCGTTTACATGAGACATCTAACAGCCAAAACTCAGAGAGTGGAGTAGTGGTTGCTGGGGGTCGAGGGGATATGGAAGGAAGAAGAGCCGATGTGGTTATGAAGTAGAGCTATCCAGGATAGAAAAGTTTGAGGGATCTGTATAGGGTGTGTATGCCTCCATTTTGTACCGTGTTACAAAGATTTATTTATAGTTTGCATCTACTCGTCTGTGTGTGCGCCATGTTCCTCAAGGTGACTGGGGAAGTTGGAAGTGTGAATCCACTGTTGTTAACCTCCTGCATCAACTTCCAGAGGACTTGGAGGCTACAGATGAGCAACCACGTCCGGCTTCTCAACCACTTTGTCCAACACTGTGAGACTCTGCTCACTTTACTCAGGTCTTCAGCTAACCAGGGAGACGCTGCTGAGTCTTTGCTCTGTGACTGAATCTACAACAGATCCAATGATGTGCAGGCTCTCCAACCTCAACATGTTTAAGGAGAGTGGAGGAAAGGTAATTAATTCCATAATGTGTATACAGTCTCCTAGGCTGGATGGAAATGCTGCCCTGAAATGTGATTTGGGGGCCCTATTTGAGGCATAGATGTTTTTTTCCCTGTAATTCATTCTGGTAAACAGAAGGTCTCTATGGTCCCAGTGATGTCTGCATAGTGACATGTTCTAGAATTCTGCTGCACATCCACAACAAGTTAGAATTAATTAGGAGAGGGGAGCAAGAAAACAACTCAGGCGTACCTAATTTGGAAAAGCAATTTCACCTGCTGAAAGATAGTTCCTGCTCCCTCCTAATTTCAGATTCGGAGAAGCATTAAAGTCTGGAGCCTCTGCCAAAGCTGCCTCACGCCACCGCTGAAATGCTTCTGCAGAGCCCATCATACCCACTTGTGGAACAGCAGGTGCCTTCCAGTCCCAGGCCACTTGTACCAAGCTAATTAAGGCACTGTATTTGAAAAGGATTTGGCAAGGTCTGAGGCCCTCCAATAATAAAGATACGTCCTAATGGGCGAAATAATTTTCCTGAAGCTTTTAGAGGTTTAACATGCTCAAGGACTTTCAGTAGAAAGGTTTATAGATTTCAAGAAAACATGAACAATGGCAAACATTTATTAGACATTTATTGAAGTTGTCAAGTGTATCTCATAGGACCACCTCGAGACACTCTCTGAAAAGGTTGTTATTCTAACTTAAAAATATTTAACACTGTTGTGTGTGTAACGGGTATAAGACATGTAGAGAGGCATGTGTGCGCGCCGTGGAACACACCTGTAAAGAGTAAAGGGCACGTATAGTAGAGTTGTTTTTCTCTCTACCTTTTAAATAAGTTCTGGGGCACAAATTCAGGTCATCAGGCTTGGGTCACAGTATTTTACCTGCTGAGCCATCTCCCCAGCCTGACATTTTAATTTCCAGAAAGGGAAGGTGAAGCTTATGGACGATAACTTGGCTTTTCTACAGCTAAGTAGTGGTTCTTCAGTCTCTAAAGGGCACAAAACAGGGTGTCTTACACTGTGTCTTTATCTTGGCCTCCCGGGGGTGAATGGTTCAGAGCAAGCAGCTGCATCGTGAATGGAAATCTGTCATCCCATGATGTGGCAAGAGACCATGAGACACCAGAGTTCTTAATGTTCCACGTGGCTGGATATTATATAAACCACTTTGTGTTTGAATTTTTTGGTTTAGAGACACTTAAAAATCTAATCATCTCACTAGGGCACTCTTTGAGGAATGCACAACCCAAACCCCAGCTCTAATTGTTCTGTGGAGCATGCTCCTGGCCTCTCTGGAACCAGGAACTGCACCTTTTCATACGTCGAATGCTTTGCATCTTCCCCACCAGTTCATTATGTTGAAAACCTCAGCTCCATCCAATGTGATGGTATGAGGCTGGCATGAGATGGGGACTTTAGAGGTCACAGTGCCTGCATCAGTGCCCTTTATAAAGCTTCCAGTCCCAGAATGCTCTCTAGATAATGTACCGGGTAAGGACACAGCAAGAAGACAGATGTCCACAAAACCAGAAGGTCCCTCATCAGATTCTAAGTCTGCAGCCCCTCAGACGTCGTAGCCTTCAGAATCATGAGAAAACAATGTCTGTGGTCTAAGTGCATTTGATCTCAAAGTCTTGGCTGAGCCTTGGGCTTCTCAGTCTTAGAAAGCTCCTGCTCCCGTGGGCCTCTTTAGTTACTTAGCTTCTTCATCTCATTGTGTCAATTATATGTGGTACCGGACTCAAGGTCAGAAAGCATTTCAGGAGCATAGATGTTAATTAAAAGATGATAAATATGGGTTCTCACTATGAGACATGTAGCTTCAGACTTCTCACCTTGACCCCCACTCTGACCCCCACACACACTTGGCTAGGGTATGGCATGCTATAGAAACTTTATGCAAAGTAATTAAAGGCACATGTGTTGTCTTCTGTGGCTTTCATCCCTAAATAGGTGGTTTGAATGAGAATGGCATTTAAATATATATGTGGGGTTGGGGATTTAGCTCAGTGGTAGAGTGCTTGCCTAGGAAGCACAAGGCCCTGGGTTCGGTCCCCAGCTCCGAAAAAAAGAACCAAAAAAAAAATATATATATATATGTGTATATATACATATACATTTACATATATATATATATATAATACAATATGAATGATTACCATTAGTGTGTGTAGAAGAGCGCTGTGTTCACACACTTACAAGATGACTATTATATATGATTTCCTTTAAATATTCTTCTATCCCTAAGATTATGTCCACAAATATCACAAGCCAGAAGAGCCAAGGAAAGCCTGAGAGGAGGCGGGTGCTTGGCATCAAGGTAACCCAGACTGACCAGAGATGAGAGGTCTGTATCTACTGGCCAAACAACATTGAATAAGCCACACACAAGAAACCTCTTTTAAAATTAGGACAGAAACAATACCTGCCTCCCCTGGTCCCTGTGAGGACCAGATAGGAGTACAGGAAACACAGAGCCCAGAGCCCTCTTGGGACAGTTGATACTGACTGCTTAATCTCAATCCTGGCTCTTTAGTAACCAAGCGCAGCCAGCCTGGTTGGGACCTGGACCTCCAGAGGCCCCAAAGCATCAGATCTGCACTGCCTTAATTATGTCGGGATTCCTCAGGGAACACAGGGTTCTCAGAGGCCAGCATTCGTCTCTATTTCGGTTACCTGTGCTTAAACATACTGAAAATGCTATTCTATAGGAAAACAAGGTGTAACCCATTGCTTTCTATACTGGACTCCATTTGCTGTACAGAAAGGCTTCTTTGATGAGGGGGTGATAGCTATACCTATCAGTAGGTATAAGAATAAAAGTTAGAATCTAGATGAGGAATTATACTGCTCTAGTAAAATGCCAACAATGGATGGTCTTCTAACATCCACAGCCTCACTAGCTCTTGAGAGTTGGCTAGGTGTCTGGTCCCAGACGTAATTCCTTTCCCACTGAGTGGGCTGTAAGTCCAACTAGATAGCTGTTGGTTACCATCGATATGTGACAGCCATTTGTTGCCGTTTATGGCTGTCCTGACATTTCAGGCATTTTGTAATTCACAGGTACCACAATAGGAGAGGGTTATTGGTTACTTCCTTCCCTTAGCGGGCTGCAGAACATTTTCTGATACCACGGAAGCAAGACCACAGGAAAGAGGTGAGCAGGTTAAACTGAGCTCAAATCATCCAAGTCCTGGGTCCTAAGTATGTGGTGTCTTCACCAGTCGATGTTTTGTTTTGTTTTAATTGTCTTTTGCTTGTATGTTACAGTTTCTGGTTTTGTATTTCTAGGTTTTGGTTTTGTGTGTGTGTGTCTGTGTGTGTGTATGTGTGTGTGTGTGTGTGTGTTGCTATTTATTTAAATTCTGTTTTTATTTGTTGTTTTCTAAAGAGAGAGATGAGAAGATGTGGAGTTGAACAAGTCAGGAGTTATAGACGATCTGGTAGGAATTGAGGGAAGGGAAATTATGATAAGAATATAATGAGGGGTTGGGGATTTAGCTCAGTGGTAGAGCACTTGCCTAGCAAGCACAAGGTCCTGGGTTCAGTCCCCAGCTCCGAAAAAAAGAAAAGAAAAAAAAAAAGAATATAATGTATGGAAGTGTTGTGGTTTGCCCTGGAGTTATCTGTATTTTGATGCTAATTCCACTGCCCCAAGGACAGCTGCCTAGTCAGGTACTCAGGACTCAGGTGACTTCACCAGAACCTTCTCCCCATTGAATTTGTAAAGTACAGGTGAGGGGCAGGTACAGGATAGAAGGAGGCCTGTCATTGGAGGAGAAGGAAGGATGGGCAGGAGAGAAGTTTGAAGGAAGAGGAGGAGATAAGAACAGAGAGGAGGAAGAGACAGGAGGGAGAGAGAGAGAGAGAAGCCATGGCAGGTGACGTTAAGATTCCGCTCTGTGTATTTACAGGTTGTTATTAATGTTCTTGAGGGATGCATGGTACTGGGCTTTGTATGTTTAGGTGGGCAATTATATCTTACCAATTGGACCAAAGGTTATTGTGTGGTGTGGCCTTTCCTGTGTAGATTTAAGTGTAATGGAGTGTGGGGAGGCAGGTCTGGGCCGACATGGAATTGGAATGTGTGCTCCTGGCAAGAAATCCAGCAGACATCTTGGGGCACTGGGGTGCCGGACCTAGTGGGATAAAAGACAACCTTACTTTTTATTATTTTTTATATTTTTACTACAACATGAAAGAAAATAGTTTCAACTTAAAAAGAGGATTTTTTTGTAAACGGCCCTAAGGGTGTTGGTAATCTATGGTTCTTGTGGGGAGCACTGCCAGCCCAGGGGGCATAACTCCTTCCTTTCTCTAAGATCTGCAACCCCAGAATCTGTCTCCATCTCCATCTCTCTCATACACACACACACACACACACACACACACACACACACACACACACACACACACACACAGCATCTAGAAGCCTTTTGTCCCTCCTCCACTTTTACTATCCCCTACCCCGAAAGTCAGGGTCTTGCTCTCCCTCCCCTCTTTTCTATCTCCAGTCCATGAGAGCCCCAATGGGTGTATCTATACTACAGCTGCTGCATCCACACTTCAGGGAACGGAACATCACAGAAGAGGGACAGAGTCGGCTGCAAAACAGTCTCCTAGCAACGGCTGTGCAAAGAAGAACAGAACAAGTGCAGCATCAATAGATATGCTTACGTGGAACTGAAGAGATCTCTCTGGTTCCCTACACAAGGACTACAAGCAACTAATGATGGCTCAGGGAGGAGAGTTAATCTTTCCTGGGGACAAGTATCTAGCTTGTTATGAAATACAAAGTCGTCACACACACACACACACACACACACACACACACAGAGTCACAGACACACACAATACAGACACAGAGAGACACACACACATGGACACACATACAGACACACACACACAGACACACACACAATACAGACACAGAGAGACACACACACATGGACACACACAGACACACACACAGAGACACACACACACAGTACAGACACAGAGAGACACACACACACGGACACACACAGACACACACACACACACAGACACACACACACACAGACACACACACAGAGACACACACACAGTACAGACACAGAGAGACACACACACACGGACACACACAGACACACAGACACACACACACACAGACACACACACACACAGACACACACAGACACATACAGACACACACACACAGACACACACACAATACAGACACAGAGAGACACACACACATGGACACACACAGACACACACACAGAGACACACACACACACAGTACAGACACAGAGAGACACACACACACGGACACACACAGACACACACGCACAGACACACACACACACACAGACACACACACACACACAGACACACACACACAGACACACACACACACAGTACAGACACAGAGAGACACACACACACGGACACACACAGACACACACACACACAGACACACACACACACACAGACACACACACAGAGACACACACACAGTACAGACACAGAGAGACACACACACACGGACACACACAGACACACAGACACACACACACACAGACACACACACACAGACACACACAGACACATACAGACACACACACACACAGACACACACACAATACAGACACAGAGAGACACACACACATGGACACACACAGACACACACACAGAGACACACACACACACAGTACAGACACAGAGAGACACACACACACACACACACAGACACACACACACAGACACACACACACAGACACAGACACACACACACACACACACACACCAGTCTCAAAAGGTTGTATTTATACAGTGCATATTCATACATAATTACATTTAATACTAATTTTGAAAAGAGCCTATCGATTTGAGGGTGAGAATGGGAAGACATGGAAAGAGTTTGGAGGAAAGGGACTCTGAAGAGACTAGAAGGGAGCTGTAAGGAAAAAGTGGTATCATTATAAAGTGCATTTAGAAAGAGAAAATTGCTCTAAAAGACAAACAAGGTTGGAAGCGGTCTGCCTGGGCTGTGACCTATTTCTATGTGTCTTCGTTTCCTCATTTTAAGTGGGATCATGACAGCACTCACCCCACAGAGAATTAATGAGTACTCAGAAAGGTCTCTGGCTGCAAAGGCTGTTAGAAAAATGCTATCTATGTGCATGTTAAATAAGTGGGGAGCCAGCTAAATGTCACGAAAGAAGCCAGCCTAAGTGTCTGAACCAGACATGTAGACGTATTTTATAGGTAAGAAAAGAGGGGCTGGAAGACAGAGCAAGGCCACATTATCCATCTTGACTGAGAAAGAATCATAGACCCAAGTGCTCCTTACCGAACTCCTGCCATGTACCAAGTCTGTGCTCAAGACTTCCCTGTTAGTCACTGTTGTGTTTAATCATCACACAGACCCCAAGAAGTGTGGCTGCAATGTCCACTGTGTCAAAAAGCTGGGGGATCTCAGAAAGCTGTTGGAGGATTTGAGCAAGGGTGTAGCCCGACAGCCTGCTCTCCTCCACGCAGGGCGGTGCCTTAGTTTGACCAAGTGAGAAAGTGGCAGCGTAGCATGCATTCAGCCAATCTACAGGTCTCCCATTCTGTGTCAGAAGGGAGGCGTCTGTGGCCAACCCACTGCCCTGGAACACGTCCCACCCTGTGCAGGATGCTCACAAAGTACTGGCTGAATGAGTGTTCTTACTAAAGCAATGCTACTTTTCGGATGGATACATTTAATCCATGACTTTGTGCTTACTATATGTGAAAGTTCAAACAGACACTGAGAATGGGACAAGATCAAGTAGGGCAGGACTCAAGGTCCTGGGAATTGTGGTCCTGACCAGTCAGGGTGATGAGCAAAAACCTCAAAGGACATAGGATATCTTCAGTTACCTGTGTTTCCTCCATACACAATATGGGACTTGCTAGCACAACATTAGGGAATACTGACTGAGTGAACTGATACGCATGGTTCTATGCTGCTGGGAGGGACCAAGAGGTTTGGAGGAAGACAATGAAGAATTGGCCCAGGGAAGTAGCAGTCTCCTAGGAGACGGGACGGCTCAGCAAACAAGGATCCAGATGAGGGAGGTGGGACACCTGCTTCTGTCATGGCAGCACGAGGTGGGTATGCGAGTGAGTGGCCTACAACATGGCAGGAACCCGAGGTGTCGTCCTCACTTTCACACTGAAGTAGCATACAAAAAGCCACACAAAGTGTTGAGAGAACGCTCCCAGGAGACCTCAGAGGTAAAATGCTGTGCATCAGGACTGGGGTCAGCTAGAACAGGGGCTTGACTTGGGGACACCCTAAGCTGTTGGGCTGGGCTGCTGTGTCCCTAGAAAGCTGTTCAAAGACTGTGAGCAAAGACGGCACGTCTGGGTGTTGTGAGCATAGGCAGAGGTTATGCAAGAACCGAGACAGGTAATTACTCCAGGGAAGGAAGGGAAGACAGAAGTGGGAAAAATAAAGCGAACTTCAAAGTCTTAATATGTTGAGTCAAAGGACACAATAAGGAAAGAAGAATTCTTTGAAGATTGTTGTTCGTGGTTATTTATAATACTTATGGAGGCTGTAGTTTTCTGGAGTGGACTTTTCCTCAGAACTTGCTGGTTCTGCTGAGCCATCAAGGTGAGGACAAGGGGGCTGTGCTTTCCAGAACACCTCTATCAGTGATAATTGGTGGGTAGGAGCCAAACTGAAAAACTATTGTGTTTTGGTTTTTGTCCCTGCTCCACTCCCCCGGGGGTGGTGAGGCAGGATGAAGAATGGGCAAAAACATATCATCTTGATTTTTAATGTGGGAGCCTCTCGCCTGGCAGGGTGAGTCACAGCAAAAACATGGCATTCGCCCTAGTTGTCAGTGATGCATAGCAGAGGATTCTGCAATGTAGTCATCCTTGTGGCGTCGGAAAGAGAGTTCATTCTTCCTCTCAGAGAATAAGCCTACATTTTATTTTTTGTGCTGTCGCTACATATCGCAATTTCCTTCAAATTAAAATAGTCCCTCTAGGAAAGAAGGGGAGGCTTATGAAACTCAGCAGGTATATAAAGGTCTGTGTCTGAAACACGAGACATTTGAAGGATTGGAGAGGGTCCATTACGGCAGAATATAAAAGATTAAACAACTACCCGGGAGGAGACTCACCAGGGGAACTGCAGAGGAAGAGATTCTCAGGCTGCAGTTGCCTGCAAGCAGTCCTGAGAGCTGGTTCTAGGATTGTAACTTTCATAAGCTATCACATGTGCTTCGATGGACACTATAATGATAGCCCTGCTTTTGAGTCATTCCTATCCCTTGTAATAACCCTTTACCCCTACTCCTGTTAGTAACACAAAGAAAAATCCATTGATCTACCATGTTGGATACCAGTAAAAATCAGTTTGGTATGCACTGGCTTCCTTTTTTGAGGTGCCTAGGTAGGTGTGTGCGTGTGTGTGCATGTTTTGTGTGTGTGTGGGGTTTATATGTGCATATGTGTATATGCATGCATGTTGCATCTCCTAAGGACAGTATGTCATTAAAGTAACTACAAACATCTGTGTGCACAAGCATGCCAGATGGAAATAAAATTCCAAAAGTTCCCATCTAGGAAACGGATTAAGGATGATTTCTAATTTAACTGATAAATCTGTACCTAAACTAAGAAGTCCTGAACAAAGCACACATTATCTGCCTATCCCCAAAGTGTGTAGAAACTAAAAGTTATATGATACGTTACTATTAAATGGAGGTAAACTGACTGCGCTCTCTTCACGCAAACTCTAGGCTCTGTAAAGGGTTTGGGAACTGTGCTTTATTTGTGGGTTCCTCCGAAAGACTGGAAAGAATCTCAAGGAACACTTGTGCAATCGGTCAATACAGGGCTCCCTTGGCTGTCTGTATCATACTTCCTTTTTGCACCATTAAACAATTTATTTATTTACTTTAAATCCTTATGATTGTGATTCCCCCTCCCCATCCCAATCTCCCTCACACAACCTATCCCCCAGTCTCCCTCTCCCGTCCACCTGAGACAGGGGAGAGATCCTCTCTGGGTGCCAACCCACCCTGGTACGTCAAGGCACTATAGTACTAGGTACCTCCTCTCCCACTGAGGCTAGACAAGGCAGACTGGTTAGGGAAACAAGACCCACAGGGAGGCCACAGACTCAGGGACTACTACCTATCTGCTACATATGTGCTAAGAGCAATCTATAGGTTCAATGCAATTCCCATCAAAATTCCAACACCATCCCTTAAGGACCTTAAAAGAACAATATTCAACTTCACATGGAAAAGAAAAAAAGAAAAACAAGATTGTTACAAATAATCCTGTCCAATAAGAGAACTTCTGGAAGCATCACCATCTCCGACTTCAAAGCTGCACTACAGAGCAACAGTGATAAAAACTGTAGGGTACTGGTATAGAGACAGACAGGTTGGTCAGTGGAATCTAATCAAAAGACCCTGAAATAAACCCACACACCTAAGGACACTTTATTTTTGACAAAGAAGCCAAAACCATACAATAGAAGAAAAGAAAGCATCTTCAACAACTGGGGCTGGTCTAACTGGATGTCAGCATGTAGAAGAATGCAAATAGATCCACATCTATCACCCTGCACAAAACTCAAGTCCAAGTAAATTGAAGACCTCGATGTAAAACCAGATACACTAAATCTAATAAAACCGAAAGCGGGGAATACACTGGAGCCCATTGGTACAGGAGACAACTTCCTGAACAGAACGCCAATGGCTTAGGCTCTAATATCAACAACTGTCAAATGGGACCTCATGAAACTGAAAAAACTTCTGAAAGGGAGGACAAAACGGCAGCCTAGAGATTGGGAAAAGATCTTCGCTAATCCTACATCTGACAGAAGGCTAATATCCAAACTACATAAAGAACTCAACAAGTCAGACCTCAACAAACCAAATAACCAAATTTAAAAAAAAAATGGGGTACAGAACTAAACAGAATTCTCGGCAGGGGAATCTAAAACGGGTGAGAAGCACTTAAAGGAATGTTCAATGTCCTTAGTCACAGGGAAATGCATCAAAACAACCCAGATTCTGCTACCTTACACCCATCACAATAGTTAAGATAAAACCTCAAGCAACAACACACGCTGGTAAGGATGTGGAGCAAGGAGACCACTCCTAAAGTGCTGGTGGAAGGGCAAACCGGTACAACCATGCTGGGAATAGTTATTTTTTAACCATCTTCATAGGTGGGTGTAGGCATGCTGACAGGGAAAACCCGATCTATTATCACAGTCCTTGGTAATTCAGGAAAGAAAAACATGAGGCACACTTTATAGACTGTTATGATAATAGACCAAGTGTTAGATGATAGACCCAGACCTTGTAGGCACCTGGCCCATGAAAAGGGAGACAAGCAAGGCTGATGTCAGAGACAACATGAATACCGTCACGTACTATGGGTAAACATTCACCATGCTTCATTCCCCTACCTATGAAAAGAGTGAAGCCCATCAAGTCGTACATGTTCTATGTCCTTTGTTCATAACATAGGTTACACACTTACACTTACATTTCCCAGAAATGTAAGATCTCTTCATCCTACAAAAACCTTAGAAGACACTTTGCTTTGTCTAAAAGTTATAGAGGTGAAACTCTGCATCAAACCCTACCTATAGCATTAATAACTTTCTTGTCTAAAGGATTTGCCTCAGTCCCCCAGTCTAAGTCTTCCTTTATTGCCCTCTCTCTGCTCCCTAAAACCTAACACTAAGATTATCCACTAAGAATTTTCTTACATGACATGGAAAAAAATGCTCAAACATATTCTCATATTCATTCTCTCTCTCTCTCTCTCTCTCTCTCTCTCTCTCTCTCTCTCTCTCCCTTCCTACCTCCCTCCCTCCTCTTCATTACTCCCTTCTTTTCTCCCTTCCTACCTTTCTTCCTCCCACCCTCCCTCCTTCCTCTTCTCCCTTCCTCCTCCCTCCCTCCCTCCCTCCCTTCCTTTCCCTCCCTCCCTTCCTTCCTTCCTTCCTTCCTACCTTCTTTTCTTCCTCTCCATAGCTCCCCTAAGATTTACACAGGCAAATAATAAGTGCATTATGTCTAAGGTTACAACGATCAAAAATCACTATGACCCAAAAGACATTAAGACAGATGATGAGGAAAACAATGATTCTAACTAATTTCCTCAGTTTCCAGTTGCTATGATAATTATTCTGGCAAAAGCAACTGAAGGGAAGCCAGGATTCAATTCTCTCAGGGTACAGCCCATCACGACAGGAAAGCCACAGCAGCAGGGCTCTGAAGGAACAACCCATGTCCCTCTAGTCAGGAGCAGAATGGGTAGAGACATTGAGAGAGCTGGATGTTAGGAAGGACTCCTGGGAACAGTGTCTTCCGGACATGAAAAAGTACACGTCCTCATGATTTCATGGCAGCCATGGCTAATTACCAAGACCCAGTGCGGGGCTTTGGAGGAAAATGTCCTCCTTAGGCTCATATATGTGAACGCTCGTCCCAGTCTGGCAGACCCGCTTGGGACTGATTAGGAAGAGTAATCTTGCTGGAGTGAAGTGTGTCAGCAGGGATGGTGACAGAAGTTTCAAAGGATGGCTCATTCCCAGGCTAGGCTTGCTCTTCCTCCACTTCTTACTTGTAGATCCATGGATCTCAGCTGTTCCTGCCCCGTGCCTTTGCTTCTCCCTCATAGGGTCTAACGCCTGAAATCACATGACCCAAATTCAATGCCTTCCTTTATGGGTCATCTTGGATATGGTGATTTATCACCGTAATAGAGAACCATTTTCCTCTCTGATTGTACAACATAGAATGAGATCACCTTATGCCCATAAAATATGTGGAATCCTGATTCTCCCAAGTCCTGACCTCTGATCTCTACTTTGTTTCTAATGATATCTGGAACATGGGAAAGAGATAATTTTAAGATTCTCTGGAAAAGCTTCCCTATCTTAATGTCAACATATTTCTAGGGACAGTTCTCCGTTTTCTGGGGTCTGCTTAAGAAAGCATGCATAATCCAGGAATGAATACAGAATCCTTTCAGCCACCAGACGTTCACTAAAGCTGGCAAAGAACAGCTCATGTGACTGTCCCTGGCCCACATCCAACTTCATAAACATAAGCATTTGGCGGGCTGCCAGCTTTCTTTACAATTTTATCTGTCAGCCTTAAACCCGGGAGAAACTTCTGGAAGAGCTGTTTTCCTGCTGGCATTCTGACCAAACAGTGAGTGCTTGAGCTGTGAAGTGTGGAATTTCCAGAGGCAGCCCTGTCCACCCTCACCCTTGACCGTTCTCTCTTAAAGCTTATTTCTCTGCTAGCCACAAACTTTGTTAGTCGTCTTTCACTCCGTGTCTGTGACTTCTCTGTTTTACTTCTAATTGCATCTTCTTACTTAAAACATGTTCCCCATGCTGCATTCTAAACTGATCTGACAATCACTTCCTTTTAATGACAGCTTTAATCGGCTAACAGTGTCATTTTGAGTGTGTGTGGAATCAAGCGTCAAATTATCATTTCTCCTCCTTCACTCACTCCTCCCTTCGTTGCACTGATGTGGCTTTCGTGCTTAACATTTTTGTTCCCTTTTGCTAGTCTGGTTTAGCAGCTGTACTAAGGATGCTACCACACATCCTAGTTTCTACGTTCTATTCAGATCAAACAAGCTGGGGGAGGTCTGTAGTGGGTCCACAAGTCTAGAATTGTTTAGAAGGTCTCCAAATGATTTCCAGGGTAAGATGTTGGCATAAAGTATTTATCTACGTGAGACTTACATATGCGAGAATGCTTTCTAATATTTAAACACTCTTACATGTCTTATTAATAAACACATTAGCTCTACAAAAGCTCTTCTCCATGTGCACAGGCTATTTTACTTCATGGAAACGGAAGTGAGAAGTGTTGATTATTAAGTCCTTTTGAATGACCTGCCCAAAGCTGTAAAATACATGGATGAGAAAAGTACTTCCAAACTATTAGACTTGACTTCAACATGTCACTTTGTGTGTGTGTGTAAGTACATGCACATATGTATGTGTATATGATATGTATATCTATGATGTTGTGTGAATTTATATATATGTATATATATAAATATAAATATATATAAATATACATATATATGTATGTATATATATAAATTCACACAACACACACACATATATATGAATATGGATTTGCAAATATCACAGTGCATGTGTAGATGCTAGAAAATAACCTTACATGTTAATCCTAGCCTTCTGCCTTGTTTAAGACAAGGTCTCTTTGTGGCTTTTCTATCATACACTCCAGGATAGATTGTCCTCTAGCTTCTGGAAATTCTCCTGTCTCCACTTCCCATAACCCCACAGGAGTGCTGCGGTTACATGCCATGTGACCAGCTTTTATGTGGGTACCAGAAATTTAACTCAAATCCTGACATTTACGGAGCATAGACTTTAATGTACCAGGACATCCTCCCAGTCTATGCTGTCACCGCTAATTCACTGTAGCCATCTACATGCTTTCATGTTTCCTGTTGTACTAGCTTTTTGACAACACACACACACACACACACACACACACACACACACACACACACACACACGCACACACACACGCACACACGTGCAGGTGCATGTGCACACAGAGAAAATGAATGTGCTAAATCTGGAAGCACAAAAATCCAGAAAGAAAATAACAGCCTTTACAAGCTCACATCTCTCAAAGGAGGGATGGAAGGGCCGCTGACACACGGAACTATGTACAGAGAGAAAGAGAAAGGTGGACAAAAACGATTGCAAGTTCATTCACTGGAATGTGAATTTCCTAGGCTTAAGTAAAATCATTTTACTTTAGGTTATATCTTTTCCAGAAAGTGCCGAAATCATTGTTTTAAACTGAAATAAAACTCACATAGGGTTCACCATCCTAATGGTTCTATGTGAACAGCAGAGCAGTTACTACTCAGAACTCTTTGTACTTTGCCAGACCCACCCACCCTTCTCTCTCCCTATGTGTGACAGTCCCCACTTACTTTCTGCCTCTGTCCAAGGGGCATCTTCTGTAAATGGTGTTACACAGTACCTGTCTTTTAGTGGCTAGCTTACTTAAATGAGCACAGTGCCCTCAATGCTCATCTATGTTGAGCCAGGTATCAGAATCCTTCCCGTTTTTTAAACTTAAAAATCCACAACACAGGTATATTTACTCCATCATCTACCAGTGGGTCATCGGGTGACTCCCACTGATGGGCTACAGTGAGTAGATTGAGTGTGGAAACATTTCCTTGGTTCCTTGCTTTTTACTTCTCTTAAATACTAAAATGAGGATTTCAAGATTCCATTTTTGACGTTTTGAGTAACTGACTCACTCACCCTTCACCATAGAATAATGGTTCTCACCCATCCTTATGCTGACTGCCTTGAATGCAGTTATGTGACTCCAGCTGTAAAATCAGGGTTTTTGCTACTGCGAAGCTGTCGTTTTGCTACTGTGATGAACTGTAAATATCTGATATGTGACCCCTGCGAAAAGGTTGTTTGGTGCCCAAAAGGGGTCACTTCCTACAGGTTGAGAAGCATTGCCATAAACACTAGGCCGTTTCGCATTTTCACTACATGCACGAGAGAGTTCCAATTTATCTACATTTTCGGCATTTGCTCTTTCTTTCCTGTTTGTTTTCTTTTTTTTAATCGCAGTCCTCCCAGTAAGTGTTGAGTTCATACTGAGGCTTTACTGATTTGCATGGTTAATGAGTGATACAGAACATCTCTTCCTGTGCTTGCTTCTCGTCCCTTTGTATGTTTTCTTTGAAACGCTCCTATTCAATTCTATTGCAAAAAAAAAAAATTATTGTTACTCTATTGTTGCTGAATTGTAAATTACCTAAATGTTCTAAATGCTAACCTCTTCTCAGATAAGTCCTTCTCGAATATCTCCTTGAGTTTCCTAGGCTGCCTCTTCAGTTTGTTGGGTGTGAAAAGGAAGCATGTCACGGTCATTAAAATTTCATGAGCTTGGTTGATGCATAAATCAAAAGTCTGAAAACGTGAAGTTCCTACCACATTTAACCACTCCAAACCAAGAGCAGAGACAACTGAGTCCAAAACAGTAGTTTAAGATTGAAAAGTAAGAACCCAGTAACCTAGCATCTAGGTTCAGCTTCCAAACAGACCAGGCCTCCAAGAAAGGAAGCAGGGTGTTTCACACTGCAAGCTTTAAATCCAGATTTGTGTTCTCACACTCACTTTTCCTAATATTGATTATCAAGGTAGCTAAAATATAATAATAATAATAATAATAATAATAATAATAATAATAATAATAATATAGATATAAAGAAGCGAGGGGACCGGAGATGCTCAGTGGTTACAAACAAGTCCAATTCTTGCAGAGGACCTGAATTCAGTTTCCAACACCCATGTAGCAAATGCCTATACCTCCAGCTCCAGGGGACCTGATGACATCTTTTGGACTCTATAGGAATCTGTACTCATATACAGATATATACACATAATTAAAAAAATTTAAAAAGCACTTAAGAGGCAAGATGTGTAGCTGAGAGAAATAACAAAACCCCAGTTTCCCATATTTTTTGTTGAGGTGCTGGACGGGCAAACCCACCGAGAAAGTGAGAAAACATGCGGCGAACAGCCACACTGGAACCGTGCCAGAACACGAAGCTCGGCTTCCCTTTTCTGCTGACCAGGAAGCTGTTTTCCACTGGGAAACGGACATTGCGCGACTCGCTTTGATTTTCGCTGAGAGCCTCGCTAAAACGCCACGCTTTAGGGATGGCCAAAAATAGGTAAGAATCTAATCTCTTTCAAAGCCACATTTGTTTCTTTAACAGCAAGTGTCAGAGAGGAAAGGATCCACAAACAAAAGGTAGATGTCCAGTAGCTAAAATAAGCTGCCGTTTCCTTCCACCGTGCACCCTCAGTATGGCCGCTCCACTGTCTCCACCAAGGAGCTTCCTCTGTGGCCTGTTTTCCCAGGCTCTGCAGTGGAAGGGAGCCGCCCAGGTTCTTAGGGATGTTTATGTTGGAAAAGATCCCGTCTTCCGCCATGTCGCTGAACACAATGCTGTCTGCCCTCACTTTCTCCATCGCTAGAGAAGATGGGAGCCTCCCAAACACTAGAGACATCTGTGCACTTCCACTGACCCAACGCTTTTAAAAAAGCCGTTCCAGGTTGCCGTACATGCTGGGCTGTAAAATGTCCACCTTTTAGCTGTGAATGGAGCCATCACAAGGCTGTCCGCACAAAAAGCTGCCACAAATCTGAATAATTACTTTTGTCCTAGTTTGGCTCATTAACCAAAAAAGTCAGGCAGGCTCAATACCTGGAACATTCACAGTTTAATGGCACTTCTATGTAGAATATGGACTCAAAGACAGTATGGCTAGGCCCAAAGGATTACTTATTTTATTCTCCATTCCTGTCAAAGCTTGTG
This sequence comes from Rattus norvegicus, assembly GCF_021556685.1. Taxonomy (NCBI): domain Eukaryota; kingdom Metazoa; phylum Chordata; class Mammalia; order Rodentia; family Muridae; genus Rattus; species Rattus norvegicus. The sequence continues at coordinate 91,352,904 of NC_141547.1, forward strand.
AAGTTTCAGATGATACTGTATGAGTACATAGACTTAGAAATTGTGTGGAGTCAATAAGTAAACAAAACCAGCAGCTCAGAAGCACAGATAACCACCTTTAAGCTACATTGTTACATGTGTTTCTAACGCTTTTGGTTATACTTACAGAATTAGGTTTACAATGTTATGCTTTTAAACAGGAGCTGTTTTTGTACACATCCACACATTTAATTAGTTCCGCCGAGTTTCGTTTCTTTAGCATCTTTGATCTTTCGTTAGTTCTCATTATATATATATATTTAAATATTTTAATAAAAATAGCTTTAAAAATAATGAGTTTAATATGGGCCCCAGAATTCTTAAGTTTATATATCTTCGGAACCATCAAGCCAAAGATACTTACACTCATTTATTTAACACAGTTCACCCAAAAGTCAGCCATTTCCTGTCCGTATCATTCTCATTCTAGTTAGGTTTTTGACAAAGGATGCATGTGGAGGTAAAATGATTTTTATCCTATTTCTGCCAGGTGTTGGGGCAGTAATTGTATCTCTCAGACACACGGAGTGAGCTGCTGAGAGAGCTGATTGCACTGACAGCAGGAAGAAGCTGCTTCTCAAAGGCTCGTGAGTGATGTGCAATGTGGAGAGCCATCTCCCTGCAGCATTTATGAACGTCCTCAGCTCTTGAGTTTGACCCTCACACAGCAAACAGACCTTCCTTGTCAGTGGTGAGTAAGCTCACTCTTCATTTCAGACCTCCCTGGACCTCTGCGTCTCCTGTCAGCCAAGGTCATGTGAAATCTATTTATCTCAGCGGTACAATGCACACTGTTCTCCTGCCTCTCGAATGAAGAGCCGGCAGAGGGTGCAGACAGATCAGACCCAGACCGGCATGTTTTCTGCTCAGTCAAGTGACAGTTACACATCTCCGTGACACAACGAGCCTCACCTCCAGTGACTATATATAAGAAAGACATCAGGTAGTCTATGATGTGTCACTGACTGGCATGGCAGCTACTCTATGACCTCATTTCTTCTTTCTGAGCTTATTGTCCTCATTGGTAAAATGGAGACAGTAACCATACGCTGCTTAAAGATAGAACAACCATTAGGCTACATGGAATGGTGGTCATAAAGGGCTTTTGAACAATACAAAAGCTTGTTATTAAATTACTGTTACTATGTTTTTGAGACCTGGGGCTAGTCGGATGAAGGGGACTTTACTACGCCACAGGCAGGAGAAGGTACTGCCATTGAACATTCCTCTATCTGTAATTTGTCTAGTACAAACAGCAACTTAAGATTTTTTCAGGTTTCCGTTTCTTCATACTTCTTAGGTGATATGTTAAAAGCTAAATACTGGAGATATTACTAAAGAACTATCTAAACGTCTTTGTCTCCTAAGACTACATGTTAAGGGCTAAAGGAAAAGGAAATCAAGGAAGGGAACCAAGAATGGCAAGAGAAGGTGGTTGCCTTGATTTCTTTTCCTGTTGCTGTGATAGAGACTATACCCGAGAGCAGCGGCAGAGGAGAAAGGGTTTATTCCAGCTGAAGGGGATAATGCATGGCAGAAGTGCCAAGGGGAGCTTCAGACAGCTGTGCACATCGTGTCCACAATCAGGAGCAGAGAGGGATGAACGCCATGTCTGTTCTCCTCACCTACGTTTATATAGTCAGGATTTCAGCTAGGAAATGGTATCAAGGGAAGTGGGAGGGTCTTCACACTTCAATTAATTCAATTTAGATATTCCTCCACAGGTGAGACCGAAGTTCGCCTCTCTGGTTATTCTAGATTCTATGAAGTAGACAGCAGTAGCCATCTCACAGTTGCCCAGTGAGTCTTGCCCTCTGTTGGCCAAGCCTACAGGGACTCCACAATACCATGACTTGCAAAGTCCGTCTCAGCCCCAGTAACCTTTTTGTAAGGCAATGTCAGTGACATGAGAAACACTGTATGCCATGCTATCAGAGGCAGCTGTGGTGGTGGTGGTGGTGGTGGTGGTGGTGGTGGTGGTGGTGGTGGTGGTGGTGGTGAACTTCTCTGCTAACTCTGCCAGCTTTTCTGAGTTCTAACTTACAAAGTCTAATGTCTCCTCCTTTTTATTCCTTGTTTGAATATTAGACAAAAAAATGTATTATTATAGTACAACTCTCCCTTAAACAACCATCTACCTATACTGAAATTCTGCTTCATTAAAAACAAGAAAAAGCAGTGGCCTTTAGGGCTAAGTATATAGAATTCTTGCTTAGTATGCATAAATCCCCAGAGCTGAGTGTGGTGGGAGCCATACCAGCGATCAAAACTCAAGAGGTAGAAATGAGAGGGTCAAGAATTCAAGGCTACCCTTGACTGCGCCAACGTATTAAGTGAGCTGGAGGTCAGCCTAGGCTGTGAGACCCTGTCTCAAACAAGCAAACGAACAGAGAAAAGGATCGCCCTTGAAGTCTAATGGTAAACTAGGCATCTCAATTCTCAATAAAGTATTGCTTTGGGAGTGCCCTCAGTAGTTTTAGGATTTTCGTAAATATTCTATCCTCTAAATCAAAGAAGCGGTGATTTTTTTTTTAGTTAAGTTTCTAACATCTACCATCATTCTGTCTGTTCATGTGCTGTGAGACATTATGTGTCCATGTGCAGGCTTAACCAAAGCCTGGGAATGAATGGCATTTCTGGTGTCGGACCAGAGCTATTCACCAGTATTTTTGACCAAATAAGGAACACATTAACAGAAAACCCTACTTTGGGTGATGCTAATACCCAATCATAAAACAAGCTTTTACCAAATTGTTTTTTATAGTTAACACTGCTAATTATTTTGGAACTCAAGGTAAAAAGCCCAAGCTAATATCAAAAATCCCTGTCGTGTTGTTGAGTTTGTGGTGCCAAGCATGGGAATGCAACATTTCAAATAACAAGGCATACAGGAAAGTCTAGATACCTTTAAAACGTTTTCTTTTTATCATGAATAAAGAGATAAATAGTTTGGTGGGCATAAAAGTTGGAGCATAATAACTGTGTACTTAGAAAAGGAAGCAACAGTTGTTCATTATGTATCTGTGTGCATAATGATAAATTAAATTAGACAATTAGCATTATCTGGTAAACATCTAAAAATGCTCCTGATCAGCTGACAGAGATGAAAGAACAGAGTGGATTGCTCTGTGATACACACAGCTTTGGGCAATTGTAGGTGTCAGCAGAATATGGGGTACTGTTGCAGTCTTTACTGGGGAAGGAAGCTACCTGAAGAAGATTGTCTTGTTAATAGTTTTCTACACGGCTTGCTAGACAGGACTTGGGAAGAAGGGCAACCCTATTCTTTATGACTCTCTGAAGGTATGTGATAGTAGTGTTTCAGTCCTTTGTGGTTACCAACCAAAGATAAAAATAATAATGAAAGCAACCCTATGGTGAAGACTCACAAGACTGACTGGCTGGTGAGACTTTCTAGACTGTGGAGAACTGGATTCTGCAGAGGCAGAATGGAAATCATCTCGGGCTCTGTCAGTGCCTCCCACAGTCACCTATCACCCACCTCTGTATGGGACCTAACAGTCTTTGGTAATCAGATGAAACATTTGGAATATATTCATGTTGTTCCTCATCGACACCTTGAAGGTGTAGCAGACATTTTCTATTCTGCTGTAATGTGCTTACCTGACATCACCCCTACCCGTGGATTGGCAGAATGCTTTATGACTTTTTTTTTTGTTTGTTTGTTTTGACTAAAGTTGGTGTAGCCAATCTTACCACGAGATATATCATTTGGGACAACTAGAAAACAGGCCGCAGTCACTTATATTTGGCTGAGAACCAACTGATTTGTTTTCCTTCCTTTTCAAAAAAGGCTGTGTTTCTCATCAACATAGCTGAGAGAGGAAAATATCACTAAGAAGGGGAGAAGATGCCAATATTGTTTAACACGCGAGTCTGTTTCAGGGTGACATTTTATCATATACCTGATATTTTGTAGCCAAAAAAAAATTGATTTTTAAGTATACTTGATTTAACTCTGGCTAGATTGTAGAACCCTACCATGACACCCTTTCATCCTCTGCCCACCTCTACCTGAAAGTTCACCCTAATAGCTTAGGGTCAAGATGTCATGACCAGAGCAATGGACTCTGAAGAAAGGCACTCTCCACCCCCTAAAGAGGTCGTGCCCTCTGACAACTCGTTTTCCAAAATGCTCTGCATTAAGATTTTTATGAAGGTGACATTGCTTATTTTGCAGCTCCAACATTTTTGGGAAACTTTCTTAAAAATTACTACCTTCGAACATAAATAGTGATGGTCAAATCATTGAGTATTTAATTAGGTAAAAGACTTAATATACATTTTTACAATTCAGGTAAAATGGAACATGAGGAAGTTAATCTATCTTTAAGGCACTGACAGTTAAATTTTGAATTTTGCCACCTGGTCGATAAGACAAACAGTCGTGTAAACACGAAAACTTAAGTACTGTCTGTCATAAGCTGCCCACATCCTGAAACTGAACATTTTCCTCTGATTCAGGATTAGTAGCAGCTACATATAAATTAGGTTTTCAAAGAAACAACTTACCTTTAGATGGAAGGAAACTCATAAAAAGGAACTGATGTCCTTCCCAACAACTGATTAAAGAGACGGACAACATATTTCGGTGGTTCCTTTCCCAGAAATTGGTAAATAACAAAATATATTTCATTTCACAAAGAAGCATGTTCGTAGGAAAGGCTTAAATGCAGGCTGTGCTTCACTCACATACTTTGAAAGGGAAACAGTTTCCAGCAACCAATCTCTCAACTCATTCTGTGCCAAATAAAACAGATTTCAGTGGAAGCTTTTACTGATGCAGAGGGGCTCCGCTCACTCTGCAGGGGAGAATGTACTGTTCATTTTCCATTTAGGGTTCCCGATTCTCCAGTTACTATATGTTTTTCTGCTCTAACAGACGATCCGGTACGAGTAACTAAATTAAATTCAGAAAAACAAAGCATAACATCTTTGTATAGAAGACAATTTTGAAACGCTGGTGTACCGTCTATGCCCTACCCCATTAAGGTTCCTTATTGAAGGAAAGCTTTTTACATAACCCTGGTTTCATCTTCTCATCACTAAAGAAATATGTATCCCAACCAAAAGGAAAGAGGTGACTCGGGAGTACCTGGAAATGGCTAATGCTATCAATACATCTGGGCGTTAGGAAAAAGTACACAATGTAAACTGATTAAAAAGATGGACCATGGTCCCAGGAAACAGCTTCACATAGCTGCTCCATTGTTCCATAGAGTGTGGGACAAACTGATGTGCCTCTGACTAAATTTCTTTTTTGTCAGAACATAGCTGTAGTATCAGAGAAATCTTAAAAGAAATGACTGAGACAAAAAAAAATCAGAACATCTTCTAAAATGTGTTGTAATTATAGGATTTTGAAATAAATTTCTTGTGGCCTGAATGGAATAAAGGGCCTATGGGGGGGGGGGTCAGATATAGTTTCTGATATACAAGGTTAAGAAGGCCTCTGGAAAAATACAGATCTCTACAGGACAGGAAGACGGACAGACAGATAGACAAGGAAAGATACCGTGATGGTTGATCTGCACGGTCAATTTGACCTGATTTAGAAAGATCCTAATAATGCACTTCTGCTTGTGTTTATGATGTTGTCTCCAGGAAGGTGTCACTGAGAGAAGATGTGCACTAAGTGTGGATGGTACCATCCATGACATGAGGAAAGGAGAGCTGTGCACCGGCTTACCACTCGCTGCTCTCTGGAAGCAATGGGACAGATGTTCAAGTTCCTGCTGCTATGGCTTCCCTGCCACGGCGGACTGCATCCTCAGTGTGCAAACCGAAACAAACCTTTGCAAATAGCTTGTCATTTACAGGTGTTGTTACAGCCGTGAGAAAAAAAATGACTAAATCAGTTGTCATTAAGACATTAGGGCCCACTCAGAGTAATCTGCAGCTGTATCAAAGACCCGAGGCAAAGCCTCAAATGTTGGTGGAATGGACATAGTTTCTAGTATATTTAACTATGTTGTCAGGAAAAGCCATCTTATGACTAACGTAAAAATGATTCAAACCCAAAGAGCGTCAATGTTCTGATGTTCTTAAGAGGAGTTATGACACAGAGACAAGAACAAAGGATGCCAAGGCACCAGGCAAGAAAAAGAACGGGAAACCCATCGGAGAATAAGTGTTCAAGGGTGTGCTTTCTGCCCTGGAATCTGGGGTGCAGGGTCAGATCAAGCAATGCAGTCAAGGAAGAGAAAGGCATCCATCATTCTCAAGTTGCACCTTAGCACTGGATGATGATGATACAGAGCTTGAAAGAGTCAAAAGCATGAGCCCCGCTGAGATTCCCCAGAGAGAGGTACTGTCCACACTTCATCCAGTTGAGGATGGGTTTAGACAGATAAAACTTTATGGATTTTTTTTCAGCACTTTGTTCAGACCTTGGAAAAGAGAAGTGATACATGGCTACCACCTCCCCAAACACACTTTCAGGTGCTTAAATCCTACCTTTCTGTCTGTCTGTCTATCTGTCTCTGTCTCTGTCTCTCTGTTTCTGTCTCTGTCTCTGTCTCTCTGTTTCTGTCTCTGTCTCTGTCTCTCTCTGTCTCTCTCTGTCTCTCTCTCTCTCTCTCTCTCTCACTGTTTCCATAGACATCTGTACGTTTCACTAACATTTCACCTTTCCCCTTAATGAAAGGTTCTCTTTGGCAAATACCATCTCCTTCCATCACTACCTCTAGCTTTTGGGCCACAATTAGGACAAATGATGATTAATTATGTGGCTATAGTACCACAATATCCTGAGAATCGGTCATAACCAACTGAGCCTCTTAGCAGCCAATGAACAGGTATACTCAATAAAGGGATGGCTCACGTCCTAGCAGGACAGAGTATGACTGTGAGATTTCATCATGCCACTTAGAGGAGTGTGGAAATTAAATGTATGGGTTTTTTTTCTGGGACTTTCTGTTTAATAAATTGGGAGTGCAGTTACCTGAGACGTAGAATATGAAGTTAAGAGTTTATAGTGTTATGTGGTTCCCTATTCCTGGTAAGAGAGGACCAGACATATCAAGGAATGCTTCTAGGTGTCAGCATTAGGTGTCTAGGAGTAGAAACCAGAGCTTACGTGGCTCACTACTCAGGATGTGATCTATGGGCCCATGTCTAATGACAGAATGCCTTAGAAGGCTTTGTGCTGTTCTGAAGACAAACTCAAAGAAGGCTTCTTAAATACAGGTCCTATGAAATAAACTGTGTATCGTTATTTAAAGCAATTTAATATGCTCGAATCTCCACTGTCTGTGAATCTGAATGATGTGGAACAGTCAGCCTCCATACTTTGCCTGCTTCACAGGTTTAAGCATTCTCTGAGTACCTTTATTTATGTAATTACTCATAAATGATCTCTGTGACACCACCAAAATTTCAGTGCTAAAATAAAACACATGTTCATCTCCAAGCACTGGGTCCTTAAGAACCAAAGACCCCAAAATAGCTTCCTAGCTTAGTAACTGGAGCAGAGTGGTGTCTCGCTTTTACTTCTAAATAAAGCTCAGATGTTCACACCGCGCGAAAACCTCAAGAGTAAAGAACTCAGCATTTCCAAGGATCTGCAGGGGAGTTAACTGGGTCAGTGAAAAGATGTTAGTGTGAGAGGGGCCATCGTCCTACCTTTTCTGATACCTTGTCTTGACCCAGCAGCCCGGGACTTGGAGGAGGAGGGGCTCTGCGCTTCTTCATGTCTGACTTCATAGACATTCCAGAGATGTTGCCCAGTGAGAGGGAGGGACCCAGTGTCAGGGACCGAGAATGCAAGGATGGTGAGTTGGGTGTTGTTACACAGCCCTGTAGGGGAAGAGACAGACAAGCCCTCATCAGTCAGATCCTTCTTCTTGAAACCACCCACTCGATCTTCTAGTGCTGTCTGTTCCTACTAGTGAATAGGAAGTGCTAGGGCAAAATTCTCATTACTATTCTCCTGGGAAGCCTGTACACTTTTTTGCTTGTTTGTTCGTTTTGTTTTGTTTTGTTTTTTGAGAATTTTGAGTGTGAGTACTGTATTTACATTGTTTGTACCTTCTCTTTCCTCCCTGTAATTCCTTCTGTGTTTCTCCCGACACTTCTCAAATTCCTGACCTCTTTTTCTTTAATTATTGTTGCACACATGCACACATGCATGCGCGCGCGCACGCGCGCGCACACACACACACACACACACGCGCACATATAAATACAACCTGTTGAGTTCATTCATTTTCTTTTCTTTTTTCTTTGCAAAACGAACCAAGTTTATTTCCTGCAATAATTTCTGTAAATTATTACAAAGACAAAAATGCTAAACTACAGCATATAACTTTTCAATATTTAACCAGAATATTTGTAATAAATATGCATCCTGATGCAAGAAAAACTCTACTTTTTTTTTTGTTTTGATTTTGAGTTGGGTTTTTTGTTGTTGTTGTTTTTGGGCTTTTTTTGGTCTTTTTTGTTTTTTTGTTTTTTGTTTTAGTTCATTTTCTGTCACTCAGATGTATGTGTTTAGAGCTGCTTGGGCCTGGACCACCTATCACAGCTCATCTCAGGAACAGATGGATTCTCCTTCTGTCTATTCACTTCCCAGTCCTTCCTTACTGACCCTGAACCTGTAATCTCCCTCCGCAAAAGAAAATAATAAATAAAAACAAAACATCTTGCTGTAGAAGTTGTGATGTGCCATGGTGGGATGTTACATAGAACACCCTTTTGCCCAAACAGTTCTTCTAACCTCCGGAAGCTATATGAAAATATAATGGTATATCGGAAGTGCTATGTGTTGAAGGCTCTCAGACCAACAGTGTAGGGCTTGGTAGCACTAGCTAGTGAACAAATATATACCTGCCACCAAACACACAAAAGAGTTGGTTTCTAGAAACAATTTCCATCCTTAAGAAATGACCTTAATAGTTTCTTTCCATTGTCTGCTGCTCAAGCCTTTCTTAAGAGAAAAAGAAGAAATCTCTATGCAGAAAAGGCACTTAGAGAACTCTAATTTTGGATTAGAAACAAAAAGGCAGCCATGCCCCAAGCTGTACTGTCACTCACACTGATCTTTATCTATAGCTCGAGTCATCCTGGATGTGTTTCACATAAAGTCAATACAGAGAAAGACAAAGCCACAAACTAGGGAGATATTGTCTGAGTTTTGATTTCTGGCTTTGCCACCACCAGCCACATAACCGTGGGCAAGTTTTAATTTGTCTCTGTAACAGTTTCTCCCTTTCAAAACTGAAGTGAATAGCTCTGACATAACAGAACTATCATTGTGAACTACATGAGTTACTACATGTAATCAAGTGGGAAAGAGTTCTTGGCACATAGGGAGCATTCAAAATGCTTAAACGCTTATGATTATGTAATGCCTTGTCTATCTTTCCCATTTTATATATGTGGGCTCTGGGAAGACAGTGACTGTCTCTTGATTTAATCACTGCCTTGTCCTCCGCACTCATAGTTCCTACAGCCTGTAAGGCTCATGAGCTTACATCTCTTGAAATGAATGGATGGTGCTTGAACCTCTGGGAAACTCTGCTTTCACATTTAAATTGATGGATAAGGTTCCCAGTGACCAACTCATCCCCCATGTGTAAAATAAATCTACAGCTGAACATGGTGGCACAAGCCTAGAATTCCAGACTCTGAGAAGGGTGAAGCAGATGAATTGTGAGCTTGAAACTAGCCTGAGATACACAGCAAGACCTTATCACATAACTGTTTTAATTAAAGAAAAGAAATATGTAAAAGACACTTAAAGGAGAAAGCAACCACCTAGTTACTTTGGTCAATCATAAATTTTATTATTCAATTTCCTGAGAAAGAAATTTAGCCTTAGGTTTCTTTGACCTTAATTACAAAAGCTTTGGTGGTTTGAAAAGGCTCCCATATGCTCAAACATTTGAATGCTTGGTTCCTGGTTAGTGGAACTGTTTGGGAAGGATTAGGGGGCTTGGACCAGGCTTAGCCTTGGAGGAAGTTGTATCATTAGGTAGGCTTTGAGGTTTCAAAAGCCTGCACCATTCCAGTTAGCTGTTTCTCTCTGTTGGTTGTTGTCCTAACATGTAAGATCTCAGGTACTCATCACCACCATGTGTGCCTTCCTGCTGCCATACTCCCTGCTCTGATGGTCATAAAGTAACCATCTGAAACTATAGGCAATCCCCCCAACAACTCTTTCCTCTCTAAGTTGCCTCCGACTTGTCCTTCGAAAACCGCAAGAACACAGAACCTAAGGGTTCTGGTAAATGAAATATAAGAAGCAAAGCAGAGAAGGAACTCAGTGACTAGAGCTGTGAAGATGTTTTACTAGTATCAAGTTCACTCAACTATCTCTAAACGTAAGAGGAGCACCAACTTCAATTTTGCTTGCCAGTAGCATGTAGCCAGAAACATAGACACCAGGATCATACAAGCTGCTTAACTGACTTATATATAAAGTCAGCTGATCACACACACACACACACACACACACACACACACACCCCTACATTTGAACATATTTAACACACAGTATGGGCACAAGCTCACACGCTGTCATTAGGGAGGTTGGTTTCACTCAATGGGAAGAACACTACACGCCTGTACTCCTTGGCACCCCAGCATCACTCATGCCATTCTAGGGATGATGCATTTCACAATTCTGTATCTTTTCAGTCTACCCTACCTAATCATGTGCAATGCTTTCCTTCCTCTGTCCTTGGTGTTCACCTCTAACGATGCTTACCTGACTAACCACTAAACGCGCCTGTGAGATTACCTCGTTCCTCTAAATGTCCTGCACCTTGTATGAAGGTCTATGAAGCCTTTTTCCCTTAAAACATTTTATAGGAATCATACCGATTGCCAATAGCCTGTTGGTTAGGGGTGGGGTTTTGTATCCATTACCTCTTGTCAGTTCTGGCATTCTGTCTGGTTTGATCATGTATAAACGTGTACCGTGTGTGTGTGTGATGGCCAAGGAAGTCGGAAGAGGACACCAGATCCTCTGAAACTAACTTACAGAGAGTTATGAGCTGCCTGTCATATAAGATCTGGGAAGCAATCCCAGGCCCTCTGTGAGAGCAGCAAGTGCTCTTAACCCTGAGCCATCTCGCTAGGCCTAAAGCTTTGAGTACTCCATTTGGATTTTAATTTTAATTTGCTCTGTTATTATATGATCGTTAGACACCCGTTTTTACAGTTTTCAACAAAATGTGCATTTTATATCTTTTAAAGCCTTCCTTTTATGTTATTTTCCTCATGTAGGAATTTTCTGGAGGGTCTTTTTAAAGATGTTCTGTGTAGTTAATTTTTTTTTCTATTTTGGTTTCTTTTATTACATGAATCTCATTTATTTTGCTGAATAAAAGTTCTGAATTAATTTTAGAATAACACTCTGAAGATTCTATAAATGTATTTTTAAAAGTTGAATTGTGTTAACATGGCAGGTAGGTTTAGCATGTCTGCTGGAACGGATCCTACCCGGATCTGACACAATTCCGGGTATCAGGTAGACACTAGGATTTGCTCATATTCTCATCCCAGTGTGGGACACCCAGCATTCAGTATTCTCCTAAGGTGTTCTGACACACAGCATTGCCTGAGGTTATCACAATCACTTTAAAATGGTCACATCCCCCTGAGGTACCTTGACCGTCCTCAGCATGTTAACAACTCCCTGCTGGAGTGTGTAAAGAGAAGCAATTCTCCAGGAGAAAGCAGGATTGCTCCATTGCCTTTTAGTCTGGAGGTGGGACAAAGGTGGGACAAAGGGAACAAACCCCAAGTGCCATTTCACAAAGAGTCAAGCTAATTCTTTGTAAAGATTAAGACCAACAATGGCTACTCAAAGTCAAGGAGCCACACTGAGCTCCACAACTCACAGGGTAACTGGTCTACTTCTGGCCAAAGTCTACTGGCTTTGGGGAAGTATGCTCTATTTCTTCCCACACTAAATAATGGGGCTTAGAGCCGGGATATCACCCATGACATGAACTTAGGTGGACACTCTTTTAGGTGCCGAGTCTTGAAACGATAACGAGCCCTTGATTAGAAATGAGAATCACCAGTCGCCCACCCTCAAATAGCACTAGCTATTCTCCCCTTACTGCTATTCTCCCCTTACTGCTATGACCAATGCATACCCTCAGAGCGCAGTAGAATGAGACTGGTAAGAACCCCTGAGCTAATTCTCAGGTCATTTAGCATAAACTACCACGAGACCTGGACTCCCTCATTTTCTGAACTCACACGAAACTTTCCAAATTTAATTCACTTATTTATACTGATTTCACATGAAATCATGGAAACTCGGGATCTATACAAATTTTGTCTCTCAGCTCCAGTGTGTGACCCACTGGTACACTAAATGCTTGAGCTGGAATGAGATACATGTGGACATCTCTTTCCAGATACTACAGAAAGATGACACAAGTTTCACCTACCACACCTAGTCTGCTCTTTTAAGAGTTTTCACAGAACACTGGCTGGGGTAGGAAAGCAGAGAAACTGGCAAACGTGTTCTGAGGTTTAGGAAAGAGATTTAATGTCCTGATCCTCTGCCTCTTAAGTCTTCTGCCCCTTCTTTCACAATGTTCTGTGAGTCTTAGGTGTAGGACCTGTTTTGTAGATTGTTTTCCATTGGGGCTGGGCTCTCCAGCTCTGCACTTTGATTCCTTGTGACTTTCTGTAATGGTCTCTGTCTGTTGCAAAGATAAGCTTCTTGGATGAGAGGTGAGGAATTCACTTCTCTGTGGGTCCAGGAACAAGTATTTAGAATGCAGTGAGAGCCTATTCAGGCTTAATAAAGTGATAGTTGTAGGTTCCTCTCCAAGATTCCTGACCTCATTACCCTATGTAGTTGGCCAAGTTTCTAATACCATATAGATTTCCCTCTTGCAGATCTGAAATCTAATTAGAGAAGCCACCAAGGTATGTGCGACAGGAACGTGCCCATGTAAGCATCCTGAGAAAATCAGGAGCTATAACCATAAAGTCTCACTAACATGATCTAAAACTGAGGTGAGCAAGGACAACAGAAACATTCACATGGACGAGTGACAGCCAGACAGAAAGGCCTCAACCCTACACAAAGAACTATAGGAACTAAGGAATACTGGGAGTGGGGAAAACAGTCTTCTTCAGGGAAGAGCACACCAAATGGTCAGCCCTGAAAATACATATAAAAGCAGCATTATGCACACTAAGTAGGCAAAGCTTATGCATTTACAAATGAATTACATATGCACGCCTTGTATACACAAGAATTAATGAATTAATGCAGAAAGAACCACCAATGTGAGAGGCAGTAAGGAAGAGTACGTTGGAGATTTTGGAGGGAAGAAAGGAAAGGGGGAAATAAAGTGATCATATTACTATCTCGAAAAACTAAAAAAAGAAAATTTTTTAAAAGATAGTTTAAGACTCTGTAGTAAAACCGTATGTAGTCTTCACGATACAGGACTATTTCACAAAGCAACCAAGAAGATACTAAGATATTCAAGGTCAATTTTAGCATACCTACAATAATGTCCACCAAGTTCTATTGTTTTTTCAAGAATATGTTACCAGGCTTTAGTATAAAATGAAAAAAAAAATTCATGCTAGAAAAAAATTAAAGGGGCAAAGTCTAAGCTTCCTTGATGAAGACATGAGCAAAGCCGATATGTGCTAATCAGCCTCACTGCAGCCAAGATCAAGAAGTCACAGCAAGGGTTGGGGATTTAGCTCAGTGGTAGAGCGCTTGCCTAGGAAGCGCAAGGCCCTGGGTTCGGTCCCCAGCTCCGAAAAAAAGAAAAAAAAATCAAGAAGAAGTCACAGCAAGACACGCTGGGGACATAGCATGGCCATCCTCCCACACGCACACCAACACCAGCACCTGCAGGGACCTGAGTACACTCTTCAACTCAGGGACATCAGCAGACATTTCTTCAATGGCTTTACAGCCATGCCTAGCTCACATAACGTAAGACCTTTGGGAAAATATACTCTGACTCAAGAAAAAAAAATAATGTTTAATTTACACACTCTACAACTTTGCCATGAAGGTTTAGACAGTGTTTGAGGAAACTGCTAAACTCTGAAATGGTAAGGCTGCCCTTACAATAAAATGTTCCAGGATTGGCTGCTAGGCACGTGCAAAAAAGTAAGCATGGCGACTGCTCTAAGGTAGCAGTTAACTTCTGGTTTGGGAAAGAACTTCAGAAGGGCCATTTCAGCTGTAAGTCAAAAAAAATCTAGTCTCTGCCACAGTGGAGGAGTGTTAATATCCATGGCTGTGTAACAGCTGCTCAGACACCCACTTCTCAGATGACCCGGGATTTAGTATGAATCCAATGTAGTCAGTGGCAAGGTTCACCTTCCACCCCCTTGTCTGGCCTCATGAGAAGTTCCTGACAGCTGCTCCCGCATTTATCCCTGCAGAATTCACTGATTCTCTATAGAAACCATCTTTCTCCAACACCTTAGCACATTTGCCAAACCAAAGGCAAGAGAGAAAGGAATAAATTATTAATTCCTTTGTTCAAGGCTCCCAGATTTTTTTTTCTTTTAAAGTGCTGTCAAATCACAGCTTTAAGCTTTTTGCTAGCCTCTCCATTCCTGAAGTACTTTCTTCTGTTGTTAAAGTGAAGCTGGCAAAGGCCAAAAATACTCTGAAATTGAAAGGAGCTTTATATGCAGGCTAATGGAAGCACAAATCAGCTTGGAGGCAGTATCTTCTCCTCTCCTTGGACTATGGATGCCGTGCAGAACTGGTAGCCTTGGAGGGAAACAGGATGGAGATGGGCTGAGGGGCATTTCTGTTTCTTTGGCCAGACAGGGAAATAATTTCACTTACCCACCAGACCTACAGCTCAGGCCTACAGCTGCAGCTGGATGGCAAGATTCCTCAGAATAGACAAGCAGGAACAAACTGAACGTGGGTCAGAGGCCTCGTTAGGAAGGCTCATTTTTATATGTGTTAATATGTTACATATGTGCTATAGTTTTGCACTCATAATATCAATTTTACACACCCATAGAGTTGGCTCTGGATTCTGATTGATCCTTTTCTGTGTGTCTTGGAATGTAGAGGATTTACCAGACAGAGACCATTTTTAGACAGACGCCCAAGGGATAAATAGTTGTGTGAAAATCGCTCTTTCCTTTGAGGTTATATGGCTGTGCTTTCTAATATATTACTGTTGAGTTTATTTCCTTGCTATCAATTGATTATTGTTGCTAGCAGGATTACCAGCGTATAATTTTTGCCTAAGCTGGAAAAGCACAGAAATCAGAAGGAATCATCTCTACTCTGAGACTAAAACATGTGTAAACATTATCTCGTCCTACCTTTCCTGGATGATGATAACTCATGGCTGAGGTACTGCCTGGAACGATGTGGTGCTTTGAAAATTGCTGCTGAATACATCTTGGTTGATGCCGTTTTTAACAACACGCTCAATTACTTAAAGCAACATAGGCAAGTTTTTAATCTTCCTACGGAGTAGATTAGCCAGGTAGCCGCTAAACTCAGAATATTTCTTCTGATCTTCCAGTTTGTTGTCACCAAGAAAGGGAAGTGAGGGACAGCAGAGGCAGACATAGAAAGGGGATTTGGACAACTTCAATTCACAAAAAGGGGGTGGTTCTGCCAGCTGAACACCCAATGCCTCTCCCTCTATTTTGTCCTAATATCTGTGCTAAGACAAATGCTATTATCTCCCAGGCCCTTTGGTAGCTATACAAAAGGTGTTCCTAAACCGTCCAATCAAATGGACATGTATTTCTGTGCCTGTTTTCTCTAGAGAGACACCCAAACCAGAGTCACCCCAGACAGGGTGTCTGCTAAGAGGCTGCTGCCTCCATGTCTAACGACTGCAGCATCTCAGGCACTATGAGAGTCTGATCTCAGCCTCTGGATTTTGGAAACATACTTGTTACAGCAGCCTCTCTTTCTCTATTATGGCGGCCACTGTGAGAGGTTGCTCCTGAAGGAGACTATGGCATAGTTTTATGATACTTCCCTAAGTAGAAGTTTATTGAGGTTGCTCACTGGCTCTAAGAAGATAAGAACAGACGAATAACTGTGAACCACAATGGAAGAGGCTTCACGGTAGCTAGCAAGTGAGGCCACGAAGCAGAGAGGCTCAAAAGCTCCAGAAAGAAAGCAACACAGTTGCCATTACAGTGTTCAGTGAAAGAGGTGAGAGTTTAAAGGAAACACTAGACCTGAAGGAATAGTACTCAAACAAACAAAAAACAAAACAGTGTCCTGGTGATTCTCGAAAAGCATTAATTACTATGTAACTTCCCCCTCCTCTGCTTCTGCCATATACATTCTCTGCAGGCCACCGGACAGCCTCTTTCTCCCGAGAATCAGCATTCTCACTGCAGTGAAGCAGGGGTCACCAGCAGCATCTGGGTCTGGCTCACTGGTACGTGTGCCTGGTTATCCAGACATCGCTCCCCGTGGGTAGAGATGGTAGTTCTGGAGAGGAATGGGTACTCGCAGTTTTCCCTGAACACAACGTAATAATTGAGTACATTGCTCTACCCTTTTAAGGAGGAAGTCTCATTCCAGATCTCTGCATTGAAACCTGCTATCCAATTATGACAGGAGTTTCAGAATTAATAAATCCTTTCTGTGTGTATCACAGCTTTGCTGAAGCACTGTGATCTGCTTTAGGATACAAACACTAACAAATTGGACCCCAAATCAGTTCTTATTGTCTATACTTTGAATATATTGTTACATGTAATTAATGGCTCTATTCTAGTTTCCAGCTACTGCGCTGTTTAATGCAACTGGGATTAGTAACTGCAATATTAGTAAGAGAAATAATAGTAAATGGAGCTTGCCCGTTAGCATTAAAATCATTTATTTATGTACTACCAAATGGCTCCAATGCTTGAAAGAAAAAGTAGGCTGCAATTGGTTGTTGAAGTTGGAAGATGACCCAAACAACCAAAAGCAGAGGTAGACTTCATGTAGACGGCTGGAAAGAGGAACTCAGTATCACTGTTTGCCAGTGTCATTAGATATACAGTATACAGAAGATAACGTTTTCATAGATGGTGACAAACGGTTGTATACATAGTTCATGGAAGTCTATGGCTTTTTTCTGCAAGTTAATAGATAAATACTCAGAGGAAGATACCTATGGAGTATTACATACTAAGTAGAGTCAGCACTTGATTTAATGGAACATAAGCAGACCACCACCTTCTTACTATTATGTAAGTCATCTATTTGGCTTGTTTGATTTTACTCAAGGCATTGATTCTGGGTCCATTTACAAAGATTTCTACACAGGAAAACCTATTGCCAGCATTCAATACCTTTCCACCTGTACATGAGAAAGAAGATTCACATCACTTTAAATAGAGAGAATGGAGGAAGCCTCACAACTCTTGTGTGTGTATGTGTGTGTATGTGTGTGTGTGAAAAACACAGCCATACACAAACATACATACATAGAAACATACAAAACACATACAAATACATGCATGTACACAGATACACAAACACACACATATAAACATACACAGAGACACACAAACACACATATACACACAAAACACACAAATACACACACACAGACACATATAAATACATACATTAACACAAATATAGACACACAGAAAACACACATTGACATAGACACACATATAAACACACACAGGCACACATATACACACATATAGAAAACATACACAGATACACACACAGATACGCACCTATAATTACACACATACACACAAACACACATATGCACACATACAAAACACACACACAGATATCACACAGACACACACATATAAATACACACAAACACCCATATATACACACATATAAAACACACACATAAATACACATACTAAACAAACACACAGCTACACACATAAATATGCACATGCACACACACACAAACATATACAAACATACACACATTCAAGCACAAAGAAAAACGACATACAAAATGTTTCTAGTCCATCTAAGACAAATTCATTATGCTAAAAGAAAACAAATATTAAAGACAGTGCAGTAACTTAGGGATTATGATTAAATGCATAGTTTTACTTAAAATCCTGAGACAAAAAAGTTGGAATACATAGATAACAATAAGTAAGAATGGTTTCAAGTGAGGCAGCTGAACAATTTCTTTCTTACCCTTTTACGTTTCGTGATCTTCTTTCCTTTCAAAGAGAGAATCTCCCCAGAGTATCCATGAAGTAGTTATTGCCCAAACTTACCAAATTATCACAGCACAAATGTCAATGTCATTCCTGGTGAAATATCCTTTCTGAAAGCTCAACCCAGTTATCTCTCCAAAAGGAGACACCTAGCCCCACGGGGAGCATGGCAGGAACTATCGCACAGCCTTATGGGAGGCCGCCCTTCAAAGGAGTTTTGCTCTCTAATTACAGGCTTCACTCAGCTGAGGGCACTCTTAGTGAGCCAAGCTACAGGCGAGTCATTCTGACTGTGACATAAAAACAACTCTTTGATCTGCCTCACCACACAGTAGAGGTCAAGTATGGAGCGGTGATAGGTCACACATTCAGCCTAGCTCTGGATGTGTCTTTCCAATAGTAGCCATTAATACCACCCTTCCCACACATGTATACATCCCAGGTGCATGCTCACATGTGTGCACACACATGTACATCGTGGCCAATGTTAAACACATAAGGGCAGGCTTCCAAATCACAAAGGAGTATGGCCGAAGAACTGGAAATTTTACTCCTTAGCCCTTTGTCTCCATTTCTTTTCAACTTTTCTACACTTGAACTAGAAGTCGTGATGTCCCCTTAAGTTGAAGCTCCCCTCAGATAAGACTCAGAGTGGGAATTCAAGAGAAGACTGGAGCTTACATGTTCAGACCTCCCTCTTCTCCCACTTGGAGTAACCCACTCCCTATGAAGGAGTGGACTCCTAGCACGTAGAACGGACTTCCATCTCAGTACCAGGGCCTCAGGCCCACAGCGTCAGCACAGGTTCAGTCAGTATGCCAGTGAGTGAGACTGGATCAGAGGCCACAGGGAGGAAGGTGCCGGGAGGCCCGCCTGTGTGAATGCTTATTGTAGGTGGCTGGCTGCCTTTCCTCTTGTTTACACTGTTTCTTTATTATTTCCTTCAGGTGTTATTCTTTTCCACCATCAATATTGATTGTTCTTATAGCATGAATCAAGACCAGACATTACAAAGGAAATCATCGCTTCAGAAAAGCCGACATACACCGTGGCGATTATACTAGACTTAGGACATTTAACAATGTTCCATATGCTTGCAAAGTGCTGATGAAGTATTTACAAGTTTTAACCATAGAAAATATATGTAATATTAAGAGAGATATTACCTTGATTCAGCTTATATCTCAAAGTCTATTTGTAGAAGAACATTCTATTGTACAGATGAGTTACGTAATTTCCATTTGTCAGTTAAATACAGGAGCTCTCACTTGTTAAACTATATAAAAATACTGTGCACTGTTTATGGACACTGGTTAAAGAATAAGTGTTTGAAAAATCTCCTCACTTTGGTGGGGGAATGAAGCTTCAGAGGATTAATGAGCTCAGGGAGGGGGAGGATGAGGTGTGCTGGGCTTAGGAAGGCAACGGCATTCATATTTCCTGTGATTCTCAGAGATTAACAAGAGATGATACAACATAAATGTGGTTAAATACTAAGTCTGTGAACTGTGGGAGATGGGTGGGTGGCTGTGTTCATCCTCAGCAGTATGGATTGAAGCTAGGGCCATTTCTAAGGTGCAGAAGGACCCTCTGGAGCCTGCGCACAGGGATAGGACGCTGAGGACCTCTGCGTCTCCTCAGCCATGAATCCACCGCGTGGTCACAATAGGAGTTAAGGTGGACATGCGACTCACTTAAGATGGAAACATAAATCAATAGAACATGATTTAACCTGGAAGTCACAACAAAAGCTGGCCAAGAGGGAAGAGAATGGCAGCAGGGGATTCTGGGAGCTTCGAAAGATGCTGTAGGAGTGGACATCCATGTCACCGGATACCGGAAGGTCCCAAACACTAGAGATGAACTCACTCCAAAACTGCAAAAAAGCTGGGGCTAGATACTGCCAGCGAACGCACAACTGTCCTACTTGATCTGCCTTGGCTGCTAAGCCTAGGGAGAAAGTAGACAAGAGAGCTGGCAGGCATACAACCAAACATCAGACATCTTCAGGAAGAAATAACTCATTGTATAAAAAAAAAAGTCTGTGCACGGCACAGCTGGCCCAGCGCCTACTATTCTCAGGGTGCAAAATGAAAATAAATCCAGACGGTTAGAACAAGATAGCAAGTGGTCTAAGGATAGGATAGGTGCTGGGCAATGAGCAGAACAAAGACTCTACCATTACTTGAGACGAGATATTCAGGGGGAAGCCACGGTGTAGGTAGCCTGGCTCCCCACAGATCTAGATCGAGGCACAAGCAAATGTGCACTGGAAGTTTGTGGGAACACTGTAAGAAGAGGTGGGGTTAGCAAAGTGGGGAGGCCCAGGGAAGAAGTACCCTGCCGAGGTAGCCAGACCTGCCAGGCCCTGAGTCAAGGGAGCTGCAGAGAGCACCTCTCTAGCTGTAGAGAAGCTGCACGAGGACCACAAACCCAAGGTTAGGAGGTGACTGACTGACTGACTGACTGACTGACTGGGCAGTAGGAGGATCAGCCTTGGCAAGAGGATGACAACAGAGCTGTGCCCCAATGTGAGGTCCCATGTGCTCCCTGCAGGAAGCGGATGTCCTGATGATGGTTGGGGGTGGAAGAGTAGCTAAGGGAGGCAAAGGGCAGTCTAGGTTTCTGTTTAGGCATGGGTATTATAGAACTGCCATTTCCTGGATGGAAGTGACCATGGGTCCAATGATCTGCAAGTCACCCCTCCCTGGTATTCTGAAGCCACTTAAACTGATGCATGTGCAGCCAAGAGACAGCCAAGCTCTAAACTCCTCTGTTAAAGAATAGGGAGAAAGACAAGAGATCAGATCATTCTTTAAAAGAACAGAGAGGAAGTTAGTGTTTAAAAGGGGCATTTTCTACCCTCAACATCCCTCTAAACATGGTTTTTAGTAGAAGCTAAAACTCTGTGCTTTCTGTTTCCACTCAGCGCTAACTATGGTGAGTCACTTTTTCAGGCCCTGTTACGCATCACAAGCCCAGCATTTGTCACTGTTTGGTGTAGAGCAGCACCTGAAAGCCTGTGGCTTACTTCTTAGTAGGAGGTGGTGGCATCAAGTGGGGCTTAGTGAAGACAATTTAGATAAATAGGGGAATAGCCTTGATGGGAGTACTTGAATCTCATCCTCTCTCTTCTTTCTTCCTGGCCACCAAGTCTGACACATTTTCCCTATGAGCAGCTACCATGCATAAGCCCCAAGGCAGCAGGCTAATGAATTATGAATTGAAACCTTCAAAATGTGACCTGAGATATACCTTTTCACTTTTTAAATGGGAGGGAAGGAGGGAAGGAGAAAGGGAGAGAGAGGGAGGGAAGAAAAGGGGGGAGAGACAGAGACAGAGATGGAACCCAGGATCACGTACACAATAGGACAGGCCGACACTCTATCATTAAGCTACATCCCAGACTGTCTTACTTTTCTTTCTAACTTTGACATACATGTGCACATGTGTGGGTGTGCATGCAGAGACCACCCATGAACAGTAGAGCTCCATTGCTTTCCACCTTATTTTGTTCTCTTACTCTCGTGAACCTGGCTATCACTGAGTCCCTGGGATCCTCCTGTTTCCACCTCCCAATGTTGGAATTATAAGCACACATTGCCACGTTTTTTTAAAACATGGGTGCTGGCAAGTCTGACCTCAGCTTTTCATGCTTGTGTGGCAAATACTTTGCCCTCCCCCCAAACCCCGCCCAAGCCATCTTTCTAGCCTCCTTGTCTTAAGAGATGTTGTTTCAGTAACACATGCTGATAAACACATCTCTAATTGGACAATTAGGAATCTAACGACTCTGATCCAGACGGTTTGGGCGCTGACACGATGATGCTTATACCTCCCACAGTGAAGCCTTTCAGATTTTGAACTTTTGAATCAAGACCTATCAGCTAGAAAACCAAACACAAATACTACAGATATTTCTTGTGCCAAGTATTTTAGATAAGGGGCACTGATTTGAGCTCTCAGTGCAAATACTTTGGGAGGAGAAGTCACTGAAGCTTTAACATAAATGTCTCTGTGGTAGCTTCCACAGGTTGCTCTCGGAGGGACATAATATGACTATTCTATTTCTAATATAATTTTCCCATTTGTTTATTTCATGGGGGGGACATATGGAGGTCAGAGGACAACTTGTACAGTCGTTTCTCTTCTGCCATGTGGGCCACAGGAACGGAACCTGGGTCCTCGTGCAAAATGTGTTTTTACATGCCAAGTCACCTCATGAGTCTAATGAGAACATTTTGATTATTACTTTTCACAAGTACACAGAGAAAAGAAAAAAAACTATTTGATAATTCGTCCCCACTGTGGATTGAGGTGCACAGAGCTCTACTGGGTAAGTGCTACACAACTGAGCCATGGGAAAGGAATGCAAAGCTAGGCAGCTTCACCAGGAACTGGTATTTGTTTCTGGCAGGGTCATGCCCTTCTGGGAATCAATGTAGTAACATAGTCTTCTGAAAGCCATAAAATTCCCAGATGCATTGATTCACTATTTCTTCTGCTAGTTCCATTAAAAAAAACAAATCAAAACAAACAAACAAACAAAAAAACTTCCAAAGGAAATCAGTTCCTGAGACAATGGTGTCCTGTATGAGTAGAAGGGAGTGAAGTGACAGACTCAGAGCTTCATCAGGAAATGGCTGAGAGCCTGCACCGTGCTCCCTCTCCTCTCCTCGGCTTCTCTTACTTCTCCTAAAGACTTTGGGTGGTGGTGATTTTGAATCCACCCAGCACAGGGAAAGAAGACTCTCTGAGGCCGGAGAACTGTGTCAGAATCCAACGTCCAACGGACACAACCTAGAGTGACTCCCTGCCTGCACGGCAGATAGAACCCAGGGTCTGGCATGCCAGGCAAGGGCTTTCCACCGAGCTGGATGCCCTGTTTCCATAAGAGGAAGCACATCCAGCCTCATCACGGCTTTATGGAAACACAGCAAAATTTTAAGCATGCGATGCTAAATAGAGAGGGAAGAAATCAAATCTCTCTCTCTCTCTCTCTCTCTCTCTCTCTCTCTCTCTCTCTCTCTCTCTCTCTGTCTCTCTCTGTCTCTCTCTGTGTGTGTGTGTGTGTGTGTCAAAGTGACTCTACCTCTAAGAAAGGCTCAAAGTGACAAGAAACATTGGAGCCTAGAAGCATTTGATGGGATTCCCAGTCTGTTCATCCACACCCTAGAGGCACAAATTGGACTCAGTGGGTAAAAATACTAAGGTGGGGATTAAGTTCAGAGCAATTGATGGCCCTGTGGTCTTTGGAGGAGTTAGAGTAGGGGAGTGAGGTGGATATGATAAAATTTACTGTATGCTGCATGAGATTTCTCAAAGAATGAATAAAAATATTATTTTTAAATTCCCATCTGCTATTCATTTTATAATTTTGGATAAATAACGTAAAGATACAGTTTATACAAAATCGATTTCTAACAAAAGCGAGTTCTACCCTACAAGCACAGCCCTCGGGGTATATTTTCTTATGAGAGATTTGCGAATGTTCCAGAAACAGCCTTCTTGAGCTTTTCCAGGCTAGGACACGCCTGGTTCCTCGTACTTGTGGGAACACTGACACCATGTGGTGGAGTCAGCTTCATACACAGGCTTCTGGCAACCTCTGGGAGTTCATTGTCTTGCCCAGAGACCAGTGGCAGCTGGGAAGGAAGGCAGGCTGGAAGGCATGGGAAGTAAGACAGAATTTCTTTAAGATGGTATTTCTAATAACGGTTCCTAAGTTGTCCTGCGTTCATGGAAGCAAACGTTTCTCAGTTGTCCTGTGTTCACGGGCTTCCTTGATATTTTCTGGAGTCATAAATGTTTGGCATTAACCAGAGCCTGAGGGTGGAGACTTCAGCAAGATATGGAACCCACCACAAACACAGGAGGCTCTGCCCACACAGGGGAGACAATGCCATGCTATCACAGCTTTTCCTGTGAACCGAACAAAGCAAGTGAATAAACTGTAATTTTAATTTTATTTATGTTTTGATCATTGATTCTTTAACACTTCATCAAAAAGCCTTTGGCTTCATGGTAGCAAGCAAGACTACACTATCAGCAAGGCTCTTGTTAATAAATTTTAGAGATTGGTGCATTTATAGAAACTGTTTCTAACCAGATGATGGGGATTATTATTACAGGTAGATTATCTCTCATTGCTGACTCTAAACGAGGTCTGGGCCTTGCGCGGGGTCCCTTCACTAATGACAAGTTCTCTGACATTCCCCTCCGTGGGCATAGAAAGAGGAGCTTCCCGGAAAGTGTGGGATTTCAAGAGAAGCATTTGGAGGGATTAGCAAGGTGCTAAGTGTATTTTAGGAGATACAAATGACAAAGGAAGCTAAATCTTGGAAGAAGGTAAACTTCGATTTACAGAAGCTGAATTTGCCTGAGAAGTGGGTTACACAGACCACCATCTGTCTACACTGATACTGTTGTTTGTTTGTTTGTGTCATAGGCATAATGTACTACTTAAAGCTTCTCAAAAAAAAAAAGCAATCAACAATCTTTGCAATCTCCCTGATAAGGTTCTACTGGACTGTGCTCAGAAGGCTTCCCGTGGGTGGTGCTGAGCACCACATAGGTTGTAAAGCAATAAACAGTCATCCACAGGGCCTGGAAACACTTGAAATCAAGGGATGGATCACTTGTAGCTTATCACTGGATCTATATATTTGGTAGTCTCTCAGTCTATGTAGTACTACTTGGAGGAGGACTAGTTGCCTTCAACTGTTCAAAACAGAAAATGTACAACACTGTGAGGACTCCTGGGACCCCAACTGCTGATGCAATTGGATCCTGCCTGCCGGTCAGATAAGGGTGTACTTGCAGGCTAGCGGGCAACAGCAAAGTGACAAGAGATAGTAGCACGGTGTTCTAAGGAATGCTCTGTCACCTTTGGAAAGGGTACCAAATACACAAAGGCACTCAACACGTTTGACAGATTTGATCAATAATCCACCTCTGAAAGTAGGGTCTTTCTCTGTCTGTGAATGGAAGATTTAACAGAGATCATACAACTAGGCTAACCATGGAGGTCAGGAAGGGCTTGGGTAGCAGACATTTCATTAGATGCTATTCAGTCCTAGGGCTTCCACTGTTTTCACAATCTATGGCTAACCATATCAAAGGTTCAGTTATAGACTTCGTTTTACATTATCCCTTTTTAACAGTATATTATTTCACGTGGATTTTTCTAATAGAAATCACATATCCCAGAGAATACTCCACATCCGTGGGTAATCATCTTTTCCTTCCCTCACAATTCTGTAGTCCTCGGTCATACTGAATCATGGTTGGTTAACCTCTCAGTCTCCCACTGAAGGGCCCCTGGGTGTTGTTTAGCTCCTGCTATTACAAATAATACCACAAAAATGGCCTCCTGCATCACCACAAACTCTGGCAAAGGAGCTTTTGTGACCAATAGATTTCTATTTGCCGGATTTCTGATGTAAAACAATAAATCTACTTATAGTTTGGCTAGATAACACTATTCTCCGCTTTAAATGCGATAGCATTTTACATTCTGCTCAGTAACGCATTTGTAAGTCCCTACAGATTAGCCAGCAGAGGTGATGGGCAAACCTCCGAAGTTTTGTTATCTAGTAGGTAATAAAAGAGTTTTGCTCTAAGGGTAAACGGTATTTCTCATGACTAAGCTTCAACTATTTTCAAATAATTTATATGCCAGGTACATCAGTTTTCTCTCTGCCCTGTCTATGCACTCCGATCAACGTAGCACCTTAAAGATGCCTTCTCCACAGGATATTCAGAGTTTGTCAGTTTTTATACAACTCTCACACTGGTGTTTACTTTCGCCGCCCCTCCCTTTCCCTGGATCGCTTTCTTATGCCTTTATTCTTCGTGCTGCTATGCAAGATTTGCCCCCAACAGTCAAATTAAAACTTGAGGTGGGAGACACAGTTAGAAAAGTATTCACGTGTGTGTGTGTGTGTGTGTGTGTGTGTGTGTGTGTGTGTGTGTGTGTGTGTGTGTTTTGCTGGTCACATGCCAGGTTTCAGTATGAACATGTAGATTTCTGATCTTTGAATTTGTTCTGGCGGTTGCTCTGAGATGTGCACACGTTTTATTTGTCTTCGGGGTCATTCCCAGCCCCACTTACTGATGCCCACTGCCCTTGCTGTTGAGCTGACCGTACTGTATTTTCCTTGCAATTGACTCCACGTTTTCCCGCTGCACCACTGCTCACGCTTAGAATTCTCCTCAAAGCTGCAAAGCCTACTTGGAAAGATCGGCGAGGCTTTCCATTTCGCAGGCTTTTCAGGTTTTCTTGGATCTTCTTGTGTGTTAACTTTTTCCAACTAAATTTTTATTTATAATTAACTTTATAATTAATTTAACTGGTGCTAAAACAAAACCTAACTGGAACAAGGGCACTGAACAACCTGTCCAAGAGTATGGCCTCTGCTCTCATAAGCAGTTCTACAGTTACATGTATTTTCGAGGATCTTTCATTATTTTCAAAAATGCTTTGGACATTTTCTATGAAGTTTTTGCCTAGGTTCTCTCATCTGTGACTCACCCATCCATCTCTCAATCCATCCATCCATCCATCCATCCATATTCTCACTTAGCCAGCCAGCCATGCACATCATGACTATATTCCTATGTTTCTACGTACGTCAAAAGAGCTCACACAGTGTTGCAATGCTCACTACAAAATTAAGCTAACCACTCATTAACGTAGGAAGAGTTACTACCTGGTTATAGAATAGCTCGAATATGTGTGAGGTGCCAAGACCTTGGATATAATAATAGCTTCCCTGTTCAAACATAAGAAGTTTGTTTATTGAGTGTGCGAAATATTAGAAGATATTTTTCAACATTTCCCTGATAAAACAGGTTGATGAAAGACAAGCCTTAAAGAGTAATGCATTTATGGCCATCAAAAAAACATCTTCTGTTGACCTAAGTCTGTTTAATAGCAGAGCAAACACAATGCCTGGCTGATGCAATTAGTTCACGTAGGAACATACTTAAGACTACAGCAGAAGAGGTCTCCTTAAAATCATTAGCTGACTCTATTCAGTCTGATGCGATTTGTGTGGGAAAAGACATAAGCAAGTGTGTGTCCCCTGGGCTCAGGGGAGCTTCTGGAATTGCATTAAATCCTCCAAATTGCAAACATTCTTACTTGACAGAAAGAGGTGGCGATAATGAAGGTGGAAGTCTGGTTTCCACAGTGCATTAAAATAAGGACATCAAGAGGAGGAAGCTCGTGAGGTCTGAGCAGTAACTTGTGTTTTCAAGTGCACACAGAAGACCGGTACGTCTCAGCGGACAGACGTGCGCAATTACCAGGGGCACATATTCATTTATTTCCTTGAACTTTAAGATGTAATTGGACTTTTGTAACTGAGGTAGATTTGACGTTTTCTTAGGCCGACAATAAGGGCTCGCTGTACCAATTAACTTAGACGGCAGGCATTTTCCTCAATCTGAATGAGCTGACTTTCACTAACCCAGACCGTGACCAAAAACAAGTCTAAGATTGTTCTCAAATAAAATTCCATATTCTTGACTGAAAAAAAAATAGACTTTACACTCTATGAAAATACAAATCATTAAGAGTTTGTTTGCCAAACCTAGTAGAACGTACGAAGACCTCAAGTCTCTCAAACATATAGTTTAGAAATTACCCATTGGCAAAAGAAGAGTAAGTATGATGAGCATTTGACAAATGCTAACAGAGCTTTTTCTTCCTTTATACCTCCCAGAAGTCACTGTTCCAGTGTGACTACAAATCTAATAGCTCTCAACTTTTGGCCATGAACAAATTTGGAAGATAATTTTTGATTATAGATCACTGCTTGGCAGGGTGTTGTGTGGAAAGACATCAAAGAAGTGAACAGTGGTGATGTGGTAAAATTGCTCCACCCTTATAGACAATTCATACATAATGTTCTCAGTTTACATCAGCACATGTGGAAAGATATACTGAACTAATACTGAGTCTCTTCAGGATCTGTGAAATGGGCAAAAGACAACTCATCTTTCATTTTATTAAGAAACGTCTGCAAGAAAAATTTACACCTCTGGTTTAATGATTCTATAGCCATAACTTCTGTATTTTTAAATTATCTTGAAATTGTCATAGAAACTTAACCTAGCCAGGGGATGGTGGTGCACGTCCACAATCCCAGCACGTGGGAGGCAGAAGCAGGCAGATCTCTGAGTTCAAGGCCAGCCTGGTCTACAGAGTGGGTTCCAGGACAGCCAGGGCTACATAAAGAAATCCTGTCTGAGGAAAACAGAACAATCTATGAAAATGTTTTCTCATTTAAAGCCGTATAATCATAGAAATGAAAAAAATGTAGATGGGTATTTCTCTATCAGACTTTATTTCAAGTTGTTAAAAGATATTTTCAAGTATCAAAACCACACTGGATAGAACGAGATGGGATGTGCAACTAAGAGTGTCAGCTCGGCATTGTTAATGCCATGGAGAGTTGGCCCAAGTAATCTGTGTGTGCAAGCATGCACGTGTACACATGTGCATGTGTGTAGAGGATAGTGAAATGGTGAACAGAAGCCAGAGGAGTGCTGTCTGTCCTGCTCTGTTATTCCCACCTTTCTCCTTTGAGATAGCTTCTCTCACCTAGACTGGTTGGCCTCCGAGCTTCTAGGATCTCCTTATCTCTACCCTCCAACGCTGGGGTTATAGGCACACAAAGTGGCCATTCCTATTTCTGTGTGTGGATGCCAGGCACTGAGCCATCTCCTTACAGCTGTCTAGATAAATTTTAGAGGTAAATGTCAGGCTTTTACTAAAAGTATTCAAAATATAAGTACTTATATGATGCAATGATTTATGCTGTTTTGGGTGTTTAACATTATAAGGAAACTTATAATGTTAGATGCCAATTTTGAAATGTTAAAATAAAACAGTCATTTAAGAGATTTCTTTCTGGGTTCTGTTGACAATGTATAGTTACAGAGCTTAATAAATCCCAGTGGCCACTATCGGCCTACGTCTGGTAGTGTGTGGGGAAAGTTTCAGAAAGTGTAAATCTACGGAGTCCGTTGCAGGGTTCTCCTGCGCACTCTCAGTGGACTAGAGACGAGTAGAGGCTGAAATCCCCAACACTGGCCAAACAAGCATGTGCAAACACATGCAGCACACAGAAACGAAGCAATGGCGTGGACTGGAGCTAATTTTCACTCTTGTTACCTGCGATGCTGCCTGGCTAGCAGAAGCACCCGCTGGATTAAGTACTTACGTTCAAGTCCCCTCCAGACGCTGACTTCGAGGGATCCTCGTCGCTATCTGCGCCCGACAGCCCAAGATGCTCAGCCTAGAACACAGACATGCACTCCACCATCAACTCAGACAAGAAAATAAAGCCCAACAAGAGCAGCCATCCTTAGCAGCTACAATGGCAGACATCAAAAAAAATAAATAAATAAATAAAAATGAAAGCAAACAAAACAAGCAAACAGAAAACCAGCACAGGCAAGCTTGAAGCAAGGCAGAGGGAAGAATCTATGCGCACTCCTCCATTTTAGGAACTGGAGTGGTATTTCGAAACAGCTCCTACCCAAAGCACCCCCTCATGCCAAAATCAACTACTGAATCCAGAACTCATGAGAAGAAACTTGTCTTCTCCTCTTTTATTTTTTTGTTCTTTGCCCCAAATCATTTCTTTATTTAAAAAAATATTCAGTTTAGAAATAATAGTGACTATAATCTGGCAAAGTTAGAATAGCAAATCAACTGGTGAACTAGGTTTTAAAGATAGCGAAGTTTTAATTGCTCCATAGTTAACGGATTGAAGATACACAGAACCCATTTACCGAACAAACAGCTGATTCCTTCTCTATCCACAAAGGGCAAACAATACTATTCCATCAGCTGCCCAATCAGGTAGGGAGAGCCAATTAGAAAATTCAATTCCCTAGCCTCCTAATGAGAACCTAGGGACTTAACCCAAGAATTCATGCTTTCAATTAGACCTGAGGTTGAAATTTAGGTATGTTCTTAAAACAACTAGTTTGAGAGAATGAGTAATGTCAAAAGTGATACAAAATTGGCATGCATTAAAAAATTAAAATATTAAACATTTGTCCTTACTTGCCCCAACCAAAATTAAAGTATATAGATTATTAACATACACATTCACTCACCTAGACACCTATGCATATTCTTCCTTAAAGGCAGCATACTAGAACGCAACTTCAGTTTGAATGCTTTCCTAAGTCCCCATTCTCTGATTTTATGCTGTACTGAGGCATGAGCTTGTCTGTCTGTCACCGTGTCACGGGATTATAAGAACCGTTATAAAGTTACTTACTCAAAGTGCTTTTGATGGATAAAGAAATTGAAAGTCACACTTTGCTAAGCACTGTGCGATGTGCATGGAGGACTGACATCAAGGACTTAGGGATTCATTCTAGAATTTACTAGTACTAGAACGGACTAAACTATCAAGATGTGAGCTGTTTGGCCATACTGATGGACCATGATGACCTTCTCTCTCACCAGGTAAGGATGCATTCAGCATGCCAAAATCTCTAATTATAGCAAGGATAGAGGCAAAGAGCTAGGAAGCATCTCTCTCTCTCTCTCTCTCTCTCTCTCTCTCTCTCTCTCTCACACACACACACACACACACACACACACACACACACACACACACACACTGAGCAACCCAATAGCAACAAGGCTAAGTAAGTGGATAATGTGTAGAGCAGGAATATATTTAAATAAAGCAGAAATAAATGAAAGATGAGGTACATAGAAAGTGATAAATGACCCTAAAAGTCCAAGGCAGAAAAGACAAGCTATTGCATAATGAGATATTCTTTTAATGAACAGGGCAGACTGTGCATCAACAGTGACTCTTTCCCTGATGGAACCTGGGTTCCTGGTGCTAGTCCTTCCCATTGTCAAAAGGTAGAGGGTCTCCACACTTCCAGTAGATAGTGGAGGGATGGGGACACCAACCC
The DNA here is from genome assembly GCF_021556685.1 of Rattus norvegicus. NCBI lineage: Eukaryota > Metazoa > Chordata > Mammalia > Rodentia > Muridae > Rattus > Rattus norvegicus. The sequence continues at coordinate 91,384,038 of NC_141547.1, forward strand.
AGCTTCAAAATTTTTGACCCATAATTGCTCCTATCTAAAGAAATGCAGGGACAAAAATACAGCAGAGATTAAAGGAAAGACCGGTCAACCAGTGACTGGCCCAACTTGGGACCCATCCCATGGATGGCCACCAAATGCTTATACTATTACTAATGCTGTGTTAGGCTTGCAGACAGGATCCTAGCATGGCTGTGCTCTGAGAGGCTCTACCAGTAGCTGACTGAGACAGATGCAGATACTTATAGCCAACTATTGAACTGAGGTCAGGAACCCTGGTGGAAGAGTTAGGGGAAGGATTGAAGGAGTTGATGGGAATGGCAACCCTATAGGAAAACCAACAGCATCAATAAACGTGGACCCCTAGGAGCTGTCAGGGACTAAGCCACCAACCGAAGAACATACATGGGCTGATCCATGGCCTGTAGCTCATGTGTAGCAGAGGGCTGCCTTGTCTGGCCTCAGTGGGAAAGGATGTGCCTATATCTGTAGAGACTTGATGACCCAGGGGAAGGGGATGTGAGAGGGCTGAGGGGGATGGATGGAGTTGGTGGGGAGCACCCTCTCAGAGTCAAAGGAGATGGGGAACAGAGTGAAGAACTCTCGGAGGAAGGACCAGGAAGGGAGTCAACATTTGGAATATAAATAAATAAAACAATTAAAATTAAAGAAGTTAGAGGGTCTCTAAACCCCAAGCTTCTTTCGGTTACCTTACGAGCTAAACCAAATGTTTCCCTACCCTTATATTTTGCTTTATCTGCTGGGGATTGCCTCTCAGTGAGGGAGCTGCAGAATCAGCTAGATCTAAGGTGAGGGATGGGGAATTAAGAGTTTTATTATGAACTGGTAACCAAGGGGACGGGAGAAAACACAGTCCCAGCAAGTTCATCTAAACAATACCAGGAACAAAAACACAATTAAGAGCCCTGAAGAATTCTGATTCTTTAATTTCATTTATACTTGACATGAAAGGAAGAGGCCAAGGAAAGGAAGGGGAAGAACAGGAGGAGGGGGTGGTGAGCTACTTAAGAATAAAAAGATCTCACTAATGAGACATACTCTGAGCACAGATTTTCAAAGGACACAGAAAAACAGGATAAAGAGCACAGAATATATAATTATATACCTCATCCTTCACAAAGCGGAATGAGAAAACCATTACAAGGTTTCAGGAAGGAGGAAGAACAGGCCGTGCTAGCCCCACAGATAAAAAGAGTTTTGCTCTTCGGTGTCTAGAAGTTCATGCTGCAGCCTAGTAGAAGGTGCCCGTTGCCACCACAGCTGGGGGTAGCCTGGGACACCAGGCAAAGCACCTTAGGTTTTAGCACCACCACCAGCAAGCATAGAGTAAGTCGTAATACTAAGAGTGCAGGTTCTGAAGGAAAGAGCTGGCTGATGTGTATGCAGCACAGAGGTGCAAGTCTACGAGGCTGGGCTGACAGACTTCCTCGCCTCACAGGTGGAGGGCCTGTCCCACTTCAGAGAGTGACATGGATATCAATTACTTACCTTATTCTTTCCTTCGTAAAATCGGTGTATGTGTGTTATATGTGTGTCTCACATACATGTGTCTGAATTTGTGTGAGGAGCTGGGGATACAAACTCATTTTCGTGCTTGCAAAGCAAACAAACACTCCTCTTACTCAGTGGGCTATTGCTTTAGCCTCAACTTTGTATTTTTGAGCCATAGTTATTAGCAAGGAACGGATGCTCCACTTATTAAAAGAATACAATGGTGTTATTGTGCTCTTTGCCAGGTAACCGGAAGGTGTTTATGATTTTTGAGGCTCTTTAAACTGAATAGATAAATAAAGCTCTTCATTTTAACTCTTCGCAGTATGATTTTAAATCACTACAAAATATTGCGTTATTATGAATACTTATTGAGCAAAGAACAGCAAGATAAAAAACCAATTATAATGTTCTGTGATTTCAGTCATGTTAAAAAGGTAAAAAAATGGGGTTGGGGATTTAGCTCAGTGGTAGAGCGCTTGCCTAGGAAGCGCAAGGCCCTGGGTTTGGTCCCCAGCTCCGGAAAAAAAAGAACCAAAAAAAAAAAAAAGGTAAAAAAATAAAAACAAAAACAAACAAGCAAAACCAAAAGAAAAAATTTACTACAGAAAATGGGGCAGTTCCAGAACAAATATAAGTGATCCTGACTGCAACCCCTTCAGACTTCCTACTTTAAGCTGGAAAGCTGGAATCATCTGCATGGACACTGACCATGATGTTTAAACTTAATAATGCAAGACTCACTCATTCCCATCCCCAGAGGCTGCGCACTGAGTCTCACTGTACTAATGAGAGCACCCGGCAGGATGTGGCTGAGGAGTCCAGAGGCTTTCAGCTCTACCAGTGAGTGAAACGTAAAACACTTTTCCCTTACATAACTGCCTGAAGCCTCTAGTGAAGATTCAGTATCACTAAACAGTTACTTTTTAAAATCCCAAGGCAGGTGCAGTAGAAACACTGTGAGAAACTCCTTCAGATCCCAGAGTCCCTCGCATGTGACCTACCTTACTGTTGCTCCTCTTATTAACTTTGAAAAACCCAAGAAATTTTTTCTTCTCCTTATCTGTCTCATCATTGCCAAGGGATGATTTCCTGAGCATTTCTGGAGGAGGGGAGGAAAAAAAAAGAAGGAGTACTATTATTTTTCAGCATTTGAAACATGAGATTAAGTACTTCACTTGTTAAAACCTTAACTGAATCCTTTAATCTGTTAGTTCTAAGAAGAAAATCATCAAGACTTCCATCAAAGCCTTCCGCGCTACCTCAAAGCCCTCCAGTCCAGAGGAAATCACGTGACGTTCTTATACAGGTTTTTAGCGACTAAAGCAGCGTTTTTCTCTCTGAGAGTGGCTTTGTCCTCCTTGTGGGAGATGAAAAGAACCGGATCAATGGACGGTCAATAGCGATGCCGTTTAACAGAGGCCTAGTGCAAACTCTGCTGCTTTGTGTTTGCCAACAGCAGCATTAAGGATAGGAGAGGTTACCTTCAACTGCAATTTTATCCAATCCAAAATAATTAAAATACTGTCATTTACGACAGTCAGTATGAAAGCGACTGATGCTTTGCACTTGCTTCGGTACGGAGTCTGCAAAGGCAGAGTTGACCTGAGGTTGGCAATGCTTCTCCTTTTGGACTCCCCGAACATGTGTACTACTTCAAGTTGTAAATACAGCAGGTGCAACCAGAAACCATTGCTCTAAGAGCTGTGACATCTTTGCAAAACCAGTCTGCCGTAGGAGGTCTGAGTAAGGTAAAAATGCTAATTAAATCATGAAACCCCTGTTCTTTCCTCGACCATGAAGCAACGGTGAAAGAGACTTGGTTACTGTTTGAACCTGATCTTCAGGGAGTCTGGTCATCGCTTTTTTCTTTCTTTTGTATTTGATTTAAAACGACTTATCTTGTTTCGCGTGTGTGAGTGTGTCCCTGTAATACATGCCTGTGTACCATGTGCATGCCTGCTGTCCACAGAGGCCCAAGGAGAACATCAGATCACCTACAACTAGGGTTACAGATGTGTGGGAGTAGCTTCCATGTTCTGGGAACCAAACTCGGGTCCTCTGAAAGAGCAGTAAGTGCCCTTAGCCACTCAGTTGTCTTCATTGCGGTCCCAGAACATTTCCTCTTTAAGATTATATTCTCCTATTTGCCTATTCTAGGCTTTCACTTACCCTGCCCTTCTCTCCCAACACAGGAAGATATGACAGAGTGGAGAAAAACTAAACAAAAACAAGAGGTCTTTTTGTAAAGGGTAGAAACATCAATTTTCCCAGATCAAACTGCAGGACAGCCAGACCTCTAGACCACTGGTGGAAATATTCCCTTGTGGAATCTGACAAAGTGCCGTGAGTATATTAACCCAGATCCAGCAAACATCCATTCATGTTTTGGTGTAATGATGTGTGGCTTCATATCTAAGTTAAAGAAGCACATAAAAGTCAATGCATTTAAAAATATGTATGAAACGCACTCTCCACTCAACAAAGCCACAGCTGAGCCCAGTGATGCTTAAACCGTCCTGCAGGAAGCAAAGCTTTTGTCCTGTTTGGGCAGGCCTGGGCACTTAATGACATGCAAGAGAGGCTTAGCCTAGGAGATTAGTGGGCTCTGATTCACACAGCAACCAAGCCGAAGGACTTACATGATGCAGCTGTGCAGATACACATGCACGCACATAATTATAAGTCACATCAAACCCCTTACTCGGTGTAGAACTAGGAAGGAAGAAAAATCTTACACCACAAACTAATACCATATCCAAACTATGGCATGCGATAACATGTCTGGTTCTAGTGTACATTAGTTTCGCAGTTGAATGGTATATGACAAGGATATATTAAAACTGACAACACTGTAGAAACCCATAGATAAACAAAGAAAATATGTTTCTATCACACAAGAGACACTACACTGGCCATGAAAATGACCGATTGAAAGCAAGCTGAATCTTTCGTTTCTCTCCCTGGATAGAAAGTGACTGGTCACAGGACCGAGGCCACCTCATAAAGAAGAGTTATGATGACCCGGCCTCCAGAACCATATTGTTTGGAAAGGCAGCTTCTCCTGCTACTGTCTAACAGCTGTGCGGTGTAGTAGGGCCTCAGATTTCACAGCCCCAACCTAGGCCTCAAGCTGGTAATATATTTTTAAAGGCGTTGCCTATGGATTGATCAGAGATATATAAGAGGTTCCTGACACTAGATAAACACCGTAGAAAGGTGAGAACAAAGCAAGAGAGATCTCTCACTGGCATCAGGCTAAGTCTCCATAGACAGCTGGTTAGGCTGTCCGACCAGGGCCGTAAGCTGTGGATGCACAGATTTCCCTGGAGAGCATGTGCTTTAAGACGAACAATCATGCCCGTGAGCATGACACCAATGTTCAAGGCTCCCATTTACTCTTCAAGAAAGCACTTCCTATTGGATGCATTAAAGTGACGGAGATGAAGGTTAAGTTGGGTGGCACCAGAGACGGGGAAGGTGGAAGCCCGAAGCAGCTGTTGTTCTAGATGGGAAACAGGGCAGCTCGATAGCCAGAAACAGGTCACAGCCAGAACAAGTCCCTGAAAGATAACAGGTGGAACTTCCCACGTGGTCCAAGTGGGCATTCTCATCACAGCTTATCTCTAAGGTGCAGTCACCATCGCAAGACCGTACTGAGTGATGATGTGTAATAGAAACTGTAGTAAAGTGTGCTTCTCCCCAGCCCCGGTCTGTCCAAATCCCCAACCAGAATCTCCCAGGATGGCTACAGTGGCCATATATGTGCATGTCCTGTTCAGGACAATGGTGTTCCTTAAGGGATAGTACTTGTGTGAGAAATTCTATTGTGGCAGGTTGGCGATGAGTTAGTGAATGGGGCCAATAGGCCTCAGCACTCTGGCAATGCCTAGCAGATTGGGAGGCATGAAAATGCTGTGTTTTCTTTCATTAATTTAAAAAACAAGACAAATCTGCTATCACATACTTTAGCCAACCAAAATGACACTTTCTGTCAAATATCAAAACTCATAGGAATATTAGCATATTTATATATATATACATACATATATAGTCTAAAAGACTCATAAAGATCAAAATTCACATGTGTATATGTTTATATGTATATGCTTATCCAGTTTGTAAAACTGCATGCAGATAAATATATGCATCTGCCTCTTCATAAGTATGTGTATGCACATGTATATAACAGAGACTTTCTAAATAACGGTGCCAAGTTAGAGCTAACCCTTTGCCTACCTATATTTCTATGATACAGTTTCAGTCCCAAACTGGTGGATACTCTATAATACCTAGGATGGTTCTAGGCAGAGAGCACAAAAGTAAGAATAAAAATCAAGTCAAGGCAATAGGAACTGATGTTATTTCTGTACACATCACTTTCACCTGAAACTCTGAGCTATACGATTTCTGTCTTTAACAGTCTCAGTGAGTTCTATGGATTAAAGGCACACAGCAAATTCTCACACAAGGTAGTTCTTGTCTAAAAACAAAAACAGAAACTAAAACAGGGAACTAAAACTTAAATCATAGCCTCAAATCAACCCGGCAAGCCCCCTCCCTTCTCCAAAGTGCCTGGAGCCAAACTCAGTTCCTTTGAGGTCTGACAGATACACCTCCATGCACCCTCCCATCTGGAGCCATGCAGAGTGCAGCCTGTCAGCTCACTGTACCTTGACAGCTCAGGGAAGGCTCAGACTGTGTTTTGGTCAGAAGAACTGGAAAAGTCAGGCAATGAGAAAATGAGAACATCTCGAAGGTCTGCAGCAGCCCAAACCAAAGATCCAACTACTCCCTCAGCCTCAAGTGTGGCTTTACACCACCCACAAAAGAGACAAGGCCATCTGCAGAGCTGGCCTACTGTACCTCCAGGCCCAGCCTCCTAGTCCCAGCAACAGGCTGCTATGCCTGCTGTGAGCACAGGGGGCAGCAGAGCCTTGGAATTCAAGCTGGGCTTTCAGTGTCCAGACAGCGGAGGCATTTTGCCAGCAGCATAGTAACCTCTAGCTGCTATCTCCCCTTTCTCCATCAGTTGCTGAGATGAGGAAAAGGCGGCTACCTCCCACGCCCTAGCCTCTTGCAAAGGCACCCCCCACACACCCTAGCATGTTCTGCTGGTCAGCCTTAGAAGAGAGAAGGCTTCTCAGTGACACCCCCTGAGAAATTCTCCTTTCTTCTCAGATGTTTGGCAGTCAGCAGGGTGAGGTACAGACATGTGGCAGGATGGTTGGTAACCAAGGACACCAAAAGAGGCATGTTACAGGTAAAAGGCATATAGCTGGCCTTGGGCTTGGAGGCCTGCCCGCCACGGGGCACGAGAATAGAGCAGTGAGTAGTGTACTGGGGTCATTGGGGGAGCTAGTTCCAGTGAAGAGCAGAAAAGCTCATTGGCGGCGTCATTTCGTGTTCAGATGTTCTCCATGGCATCTAAGAGTTGGGCTTAGTGGCCTAGCCCTGCTGAAGGCTTCAGCTTCCATGTCTGATAACTGGGAACAGTGGGGCTTCTCCTTAACAGCAGGCAGGCTTGCATGGCTTCTCTAGGAAATAGTTCGACTTCGTTCTTCAAGCTATGTTCAAGCGTGGTGTCTAACAGAGGCCTCGGGGTGCAAGCCTTTCACTCCCATTCCTAAACATAGGAGAGTCTTTTTTTCCTTTTTCCTTCCCTCTCCTTTTTTTGTAGAAGAGACTTTCTTTCCCTTCTGTATTCTTTTTTCCTCCAAAATATCCCATTAACCAAATTTAAACTTAACCAGACAGACATTGTAACTGGATCTGTGCCCACGATGCTGGGAGTACGGTCTGTGCTTGTAAGAGGTACAGGTTGGGAGAGCATGTATAAGGCAATCTCAAGGACCACAGCATCAGCAGCCGTAAGCGTGACTAAATGTAACATTCTGTCAGAGCACTCTCTTCAGGAGGGTAGCCCGTCTACCTTACACTACCTTTCTTCCATGTCAGCTGAGAGGATGATACGGAATCCCCAGGGAAGGTGTGGGCTGAGACAAAGTATGGACTGGACCATAGGAGACACCATGGCCACTGTTCTCACAATTTATTTGTTAACAAGGAAAAACACATTTTTAGAAGAAATTATCTAGAAGTCTATAACTTAAAGGCTGTAGAAGAACAAATAAAAGACCAACTGCATATCTTTAAAAGTCCAATTGATCTGGAGAATAAATAGCAGATGACATAGAGAGCCATCATGTGACTCTGCCTGGTTTTGTAAGGGCCCCCGAGGTAATCATAGCTGCTCTTGAGTTCATAATGGCAATAGCTATGCCCCAAGGACAGAGTTCCACAGCACACCGGAAAGCCCATTTTAAAACTATAAAGTCAAGGATTAGGAATCATGTTTTTGTCTGACAGTTAACTAAAAATCGAAACTGTTAGGTCAATTGGAAAAGTCTAATTACGTAATAGACTGCCCGGTAGCAACATTACACGGGCGCCGCCACTCATTGATGCTGCTAATGACTGTGCTGCAAAGCACCCCAGGCACACCACAGGTACAGTGTTAGCAATAAACCAGTGTGGAACTTGTCTGCACGACTGATCGCGGCAACCAGAATTGGTTGCTTTCAGAGGATGGTCAACGTGCTTCTGGCAAGTGATCCGAGATTCGAGCAGTGACTAAATCCCGGGAGCATGAATAAATGAAGTAAAACTCACACAACGTTTTAAATAGTCTCTGAGTAGGGACAGCAAAAGGCGTACGTACTCTCTCCTCACTGTTTCTTTTTATGTGCTATTACTTCCTAGAGCTCAGAGGAAGACAGAAGGCCAAAGGCATTTGCAGGTGTGGGAGTAAAGAGACATCGCAGGATAGAACAACAACCTCCATTCCTCTTTTGCCCATTTCACCACAGGAGAAAGCCCCAGCTGCCTGACTCTTCCCACACCTATCTGTAGACAGGGTTCCTGGCAGCTGCAGGGGGAGAATACAGGTTTGTGTGCATACCTTATGTCCCAGTCACTATGTACCAGGGCATGTACAATGTCAGCCACATCAGGTATGTACGATGTGACAAGTCTCACCTCTTCTGTTGTCCCACGCATATAGCTCCTTGATCCCTAGTTCATTCAGGGACTTGGACAGCTCCAGCTCTTCCCCAGCAATATTGTCCCTGAGCAGCACCACGTGATCTGGGCTGACCTCACACTTCGCACAGATGACAGGCAGAATGTTCTGCAGAGGCACCTCAGGGCTCACCCGCATGACAGCCTTCTGAGTTCTCAGGTAGTTCACTACCAGGCGTACGGATTTCTGCAAGAACACACCAGACATCCGAATTCTATATGTACACCTTCCTGAAACGGCTTTAATTTCTGTTTTAATCCAAGGGTTGAGGATAGCAGGGTTTTCCCAGCCCCTTATCTTTCTTCCCCAAAGTTGGTAGGTGGTGGAAAAATAGCTTAATGAATGCTGGGAAGTGAGTATACGCAATATTAGACGTTTGCTAGACCCTCTCGTGTTAACTGGCAACTGCTAAACAACAGGGAGAAACTGACATGAGCGAGACCTCTAAATTTAAATTCTGTAAGTGTACAACCTTTCACAGATTCTGGCTGGATGTGGGTACAAATCATTTATATGGTTTTTTTTTTCTAAAAGAAAGGTGTTTATAAATGATAGGCATAGTTTTAAGAATAAGTCTTGAAACACAAAAATGTTTGCTTAAGAAGTCAAAATATCAAATAAATAGGTGGATATATGTATATGCTTATAAAAACAAGATATGTATTATAAGTACATATAAAGTATATACAGACATGTATGAATACAGATATATGCATATATATATACACATGCACTATATTTTTTACATTAAGCCAGAAACATATTTAATTTTTCTTAAATACCAGACATAATAATCAGAAAGAAAAACCATCTCTCTAAATTTGCTGATTATTAAGTACCTATAGCGATTCTAGGTGGCCCATGAAAACCTTGTAGGAGTGAAAGCTTCATGCAAACCACTCCAATTCACCGTCACTGTTCTCCACGGGGTACAAAGACCTTGCGAAGGTCAAGGTAGCGTGTGTGTAGAGTGACAGATGAATGCCATGGTCCCCTTAGACTCTGAGTAGCAGGCTTAGTGGACTGAATGAACTGGACTTTGGGAGGACTATGGGGCGCTGCCCCAGCCTTGGTTTCTGCAAGAGGAACCACGCGTATAACTTGACTTAATTCTCCCTGGAGTCCAGGCCATGAAGAAGTGCCACAGGATGTGAAGAGGTCCCTTCTCCGTGAAGCACTGCTCATGTCTGAAGTGCAACTGAGATTCTCCTACAGATTTAGGATGGGAAGGGAGCAAGTACATGCTGCTAATCACTGAAAACTACAAGTTCACGGGAATAACTGCCAGGCCTGAAAGCATGTTTTGAGCATATCTTTCAAGCATCTGATGCGGACAGTACTTAACCAGCCTTAACCAGAGCCTTAAGGCCATGCTCAAAAACATTACAAAGCCATGTAAGAACCTGGAATTATTTTCGCTTGATAATTTATGGCTGTAATAAAATGACAACTAAGACATTCCCTAGATGTAACAATATAAATTTTCCTGGAAGTATTTTTTTTTAATTTCAAATATTATATTTTGATCGTATTCTTTCCTCTCCCCCAACTCCTCACAAGTTCTTCCCACTTCTTGTCCCTTACTCAACTTTCTAGTCCCTCTCTCTAAAATGGTAAACGCTTTTATGGAACTACGCCTCCTGGAGCCAAACCCAGAAACACGTGTGTCAAGAAAGCAGTCACTGGTTAATAAGCAGACCACAGTGAATCTGAGAAATCTACTTCTTGATTATATTAGCTGGATGAGTGTTTGGGTGCTGCACAGAACCTGTGACTGCCATACTGAAACACTTCCATCTCCAAGCAGGTCCTGATGGACACGTTGTCCTGCAGCGGTCCTATTTGTATGATACAGAAAGGATCAGTATGGCAACAATAAACATTAGTAAATTTGTAAAGTCCTGCCTCCTGTGAGCAAACCCTGTAAGTTAGTACCAGGTATAAACGAGGAAACCGTGACACAGAGCTGTGTGTTTGGTACCCCAACCGAGGCCACCACCCATGCATACGGATGCACAAGTCTGTATATCTGTAAGTCTGTATGTCTGTATGTTCTCAGACAATGCACAGGGCCACTGACCTCAGGGGCCTTGGTTAGGCCAGGCTTCCCTTTCTCTTCAGGGACTTTTTCTTTCAGAAATACCGTATGTGCATTCAAGGAGCCAATCAACGTATTTGGCTTAAAACTCAAAGGCTGTTGGGTCTCCGAAGACCAGATCTCTAAGACGTGGTGAGAAGGATTCAGGTGGTTCTGAAGGCAGAGTTCAACCAGGAGGTCCATCACCGCACGGCTGAAAGGGAGAGAACAAAACAGGGTTATCGAGGCTGCCTGCAGGTTCCCTTCTGTCTGGCTGAGAAAGGCCATGTGGCTAGATGGAAAAGATGAGACTTGTGTATAAAAAAAGGCGGAGGAGGAGGAGGGGGAGGAGGGGGAGGAGGGAGAGGAGGAGGACAGTGGTAGCGATTTTAAGACTTTTAAGCTCTTATGCATAATTCTATGATGGCATGTTAACAGTTTCAATGCTAACCACTTTAATAGCCCATCAAAATCATAATAAATAAACAACAACAGTTCCATTTCTAGATAAATGCATGGATCTGTGAGGTTAGCTAAATCCTATAAGCAAAAGCTACACAACCTATGGTTCTGTGGCATGAATTATCCCATCATTTGGAAGTGTAAAGTATCGAAAAATCCTCTAAATTTTAAATTGAATAAATTGATAGACACTCTGATGAATAACAAGCCAATACGTTAAGGTATTACCCAGCAGAAACTAACAGACTCTGCCAAGACCAAATCAAAGAGAAAGGGGGGTCTTGAACCAATAACATAAAGAGACTGAATCAGTAATTAAACCTCACCTAAAATGAAAACCTCAAAACAAAGGCTGCAAGCGAAAATTACACTGAATACCCAAAGAATAACACAGCAATGCGCCTTAAACTCAACAACAACAGTCATAAACGACTGAGCATCTCCAAACTGTAACATCAGCAAGGAGGAGGTTGCCATCCAAAACAAACAGAAATGAAAACAAAAATCCTCAATAAAATACTATTACTGCAATTCAACAGCACAGCAAAAAGATTGTACCCATGAACAAGTAGGATCTCTTCCTGGAATTCAAGCCTGGTTCAATATATACATGGAAATCAATAAATAATGATATAGCATACTGCCAAAATGAACCATAAAAACACATATATGTCTCAAGTAGTACTAAAAACATCTTATAAAATTGAGTATCTATTCATGATTTTAAAATATCTTTGCCACAATGAATATATAACTGACTGCAATACGATAAAAGTCACTCTCTCTCTGTCTCTCACAGAAAGATAGTGTGTGTTAAGAAAATAAAGAAGAATGCATAAAAGTTTAATTTAGAAAATATAACAGATCTCTTATTGGGTATCGTGTTATTAGGTCACTTATTTGACAAGCTATAAAACAAATAAAGCTTAGTCTCATCTTAGAAGAAAAATCACAGCAGTGAGTGGTTAGTTTTGTCCCTCCGTCCTTCCCTCTGAGCAAACCTAGTGCCAAAAAAAAAAAAAAAAAAAATCCACCAAATACCCTATTTCTCACTCATTGTAACTAAACAATATTCAGACCATCGAAATACTCACTACTATCTCCAGGGCAGTGCTTACTTATCCCATGTTCCATCTAAGAGGATATTAACAGCATGCGTCAAACATTACAACAATAATTCCACGGTACTGGTACCCCCGTGTCCCTAGGACATTCGGTGGGAGGGACCAGGACACATTCAACATTCACTTAGAGACTAAGGTGTGAGCAGGAGAAACCCTGCAGTGAATTCTGATCCGTCCAGCTTGAATACATACTCACCTCTCTCTCAACAGGGAACTTAGAAGTTAGAGCGAGCACACAGTAACATGCACCATGCACCCCAACAAAGCCTTCAGAACAAAGAAATGTCTTGGAACAGGGCCAAAATAATACTGAATTGTATGTGCTAGTATTGTATTGAAGATTTGTCTTTCATTCTTGTTCGTTTTGGATGACAGCCTGTGGTTTACTGACGTTGTAGTTTGAGATGTTCATTCTTTTGTTGCTATCGTTGAAGAGTTTAAGAAGCATTCTTTTAATATGTGGTATAATTTTCTATTGCAAAATGAATGCACTTACTTTGTGTATGCATTTAGTTTACGCATATATAAAATAAATATGATGCATTTGGTTCAAGGTTTTCCTTCCTGATGATGCTTCATTGTCTCTCTGGTGGCCTAGAGCTACTGTGTATCACACTTTGTTCCACCATGTCAAGGAGAACCCTAATTTTGGGGTTTCTCCAAGCTGATGGTTTTGGACTCACAGTACACCCAGGTCTATAGATACTGATTATAACTTGTTTAACTAACCCCTCTGGGGGATCCATTTCCACCACATAAATGTATGAATACAAACTATAAAAAAAGCACGTAGCTCCTGACTGCTATCATCCAAATATTAAGGTCCGAAACACACTGCTATGAAAGGGATCATGAATAGTTTGGGGCTTTCTCCACTGCAGAGAACATACCCTCTTGCCTTAGCAGAAGCCAGCACGTACAACTCTATGTATTGACAGCATTCATCGATTAGGTCAACGGATATAGGTGTCTGAATCTCAACCTTATGTATCAAATGTTATTTCAAAATCAGCTGACCTAAGCCCTATGTAATATGCCCTCTCTCCTCCCAAGTCATCAAGGAGAAGACGTACTTTTCCTAGAGAATAATGTTTCATCCTGAGGAAATCATAGTTACATTTTCGAATTTGAGGGTGGGAACAGCTATCAACAACCAATATCCTACCTACCCCAACTTCTTATTACACGGAGGGAGAGAAGAGAGGCCCAGAAACAAACAGAGCGAACCCCAAAACTCCAAAGACTATAGAACACAACAAACTACCCGTGACTCAACATGTATGTGCACAGTCATGAATTCAGTGTTGAGAGACAAACACATCCACACACTTCCTGGTGTCTAGCACCTACACTCAGCTCAGCTCCTGCCATTACGGAAAGGTCAGGAGGGTGGGGAACATAGGACTGAACCCTTCCTAGCGACTCTACGTTGCTCTCACCGTCCTTCACTGTGAGAGCCCTGGTGGAGCTGTCTCCTGAAGACTGAATAGGGATCTCTAATGGGAACCTAGGACCATAAAAGAAAACACAGGACACTGGGACAATTTATTTCATGTCATGAGGGGGTTGACACTTCGTTTAGAAGAAGATGCTCACTGATATGACTAGTCATAACCTTGCCACATGAGCTCGTGTGAAACAAAGGGTGAGGGGACCAGGCCTTTTCCAGTCTGGAACACACCTGTTAAAATGCTAGATGGCACTTGAAAGAAACTCTAAGAAGCTCCTCAGGTCTCTACAAGCTCCTATGGCATTCCTGGAGAAACCTATCCAGAAATGGAAAGACAGTCGTCTGCAAACTGACATTGACTAAGAAGGAACAAAAACACTAGCTGTCTACAGTCCCTGTGGGGTTTTATTACAAATCTCTCAGATCCCAACTTGCCTTTTGTTGCCTATGAACAAAGAGATGATGACTTTATTAATTGGGTGTTATGTATATGCCTCCACATGGTCTTAGTAGGTTACTGTGTCACAGGGCCACAGAGAATTTTCCAAAGACTGGCAAGGCTGCTTGGCCACTCCCACGGTTCTCACCACCTGCCGAGTCTGGCCTCTCCTCCCTTCGATCTCCTAAAGAAGTCCTGGCCCCTGGTCCACAGCTTTCCTGACATCATCCTCCAACCAAGGACTAGTGTCATTCCTCTCTGGCCATGTTCTATTAGAGGAACTCACGTAGCCTGTGTGGGATCCTAGGATCCTTATGCATGGCCTCTGAGCCAGGAAAACTGGCTGGCTGCATTGCTCTGTGCCTCAGTTTCCTCACTGTGGGGGGCATTAGGCTAGAGCCCAGCTTAAAGGGTTGCTGGAGGCTTCTATGAATTAATAGCTTCAAGACACTAAACAGTGTCAGCCCAGTAGCAGGCACCGTGTCAATGCTTGCTAAGTATGTGACATTTCCCCGCTCTTTTCTATGGGAATTTCATACAGCTTTGGCAGAGGATAACAGTGTGTATGTGACTGGATGCCACCCTGCTCTCAGCAAGTGACATCAGACCCTTGAATTGCAAAATATTTTCCCCCACCTCCTAAGGAATGAGAGAAACTCGGCAGTCAGACATGCTCAGAATGTCAAAGGCAAAGTCAGGCATGACAGCAAATTACAAAGGGCTGGAGGTAGTCCCAGTGATGGCGCCCTAAGAAGACCCAGGAGTCTGGATAAAATACACAAATATCCCTCTGCAGCCCTTTTCTAACTAATCACCACTAAGGTGAAATCACAAGCTTAACAGAAGAAAAGAGTTAGAGTAAAAAAAAAAGAGGAGTGACCTCTCCCAAAGTAAGCAAGCTGAGTCGGCGGGCTCACTTAAAACGCCCAGTTTCTGTTCATTTTCTTCTCTGATTTATCATACATGGATTTTTCCCCCTAGCTGCTTTGCCCTCCGCCTTTTAACCTTTATAACACAGAGATGAAACTGTTTCTTTCGGGGTACTTGCTACAAACTCTAATCTTCAGTTTGTAACACGGATAGAATTTTTTTTATAAACTTTCTCTTTAAAATGTTGCTTTCTAAATATATACAAAGTTAAAAAAAATGGCCCTGCCTGAGCCAGTGACTTCGGTAAGAAAGTGGTCTTCTGCCTTATATGGCTGTTTTCATAGTCCTACTGCGGGACAGGAAGTGAAGGGTACTGTACGCATACTGGAGTCAGAGAGGCCACCAATGAACAAACGGCCCTCCTGGAATAGAGGGAATCTCTCTCTAGATCAAAGCTTGCTCGCCCCAGCCTCACCCTTGCTCTCCACACCCTCAGATGCACAGGATAGAGAGAAAGGTACTGAAGGCACTGGATCTGGTGTGGTAAGGATGAGGAGACCTCTTTT
Organism: Rattus norvegicus; assembly: GCF_021556685.1. Lineage (NCBI taxonomy): Eukaryota > Metazoa > Chordata > Mammalia > Rodentia > Muridae > Rattus > Rattus norvegicus. Next base: position 91,399,616 of record NC_141547.1, read on the forward strand.
TCGACTATGTATGGAACAGTCTCCTTCCTCATGCCATAGGACTAGTAAGAGCCTAGACTCACTCTGGGGACAGAGTGCCTGGCTCAGAGCAGAGCCACAAGCATGCTGTGACCAGAGGATCTCTGCATGAGCATGCTATCTGAAACTTTAGAGCTTGTGGAAGCCTAGTTTAATGGACCTCACCCATAGTATTCTAATTCAGCCAGGCTTGAGTAGACCTGCAAAACCTATACTTCCTATAAGTTCTCCAGTGTTGTCAATGCTACCCGTGTTGGGGCTCATCTTTAGAATGTCTTGCTACTAAATATCAAAATAAGCACACTTGGAACGTCTGTTGACTGCATGGTTCACTGGGTGCTAGGTATGCACACTGCCTTCACAGGTATACCCTGATGGTCTTAAAACAAACGATTTGTATGCATGGTCACATCATAAGTGTTCCAGTGTGTCCTAGTTTCTTGTATGGACCAAGGCCAGCATGTAGCCCTAAGCACTGGGTGAGGCATACAAAGAGGTCAACGCAGATCCTGAGAGAAGGTCCGGTCTGACCGGTTCATGTGGCATCTGAGAGGCAATGCAACACGTAATCAAGATCCTTAGCAGACAGTCTGTACTGAGGATTTTCAACAGAGAACATGTGCAAAACACCAACATGGTCAAGAACAAGAAGGCAGACCAGAAATAGATCCATAGACAGGGAAGACTGGTGGCCAGATGCAAGACTTCAGATTTGAGGTGAAATCTCGAGCAAGAATCCAGTTTCAAGAAAGCCTGGGTCCTGATTAACAAATGCTAGAACAATGGAGTAAAATGCCACAGACATGGTCTGTCAAGGATATACATCTGTTACTTGTCTATAAATGCTCTAACAATTGGGTTTAGAGAGAGGTGCAGGCTTCTAACTAAAGAAACCTGCCATCTTAAGGCAACTGAACATTAAAACTAGCTAAAGGAATATTGGCTGAAATTCTTGATCTGAAGAGAGTTGATAAGATAAACCTGGGAATCCAGGAAAGTGTGGTGTTTGTCCTATCTAGTAATGATGTCATATGATGCAGGTTACCTGAGCAGGTGTGGACATGTTCTGCACTGAAGGTATCCCTTTTCTGACCACAGTAACTCTTTCCCCTTTTTAAAACTCTGTCCTCATTGTCTTTCACCTGTGTCTTAGAGGTTACCCTTCCTCAGAGTATACAGAGGTGGTTCTCAATCTTCTTAATGCTTTGACCCTTTATTACAGTTCCTTGTGTGGTGACCCCAACCAAAAAAATATTTTGTCACTTCTTCCTAATTTTATTTTGCTACCATTAGAAATATCTGGTAGTCAGGATATCTGACACGCAAGCCCTGTGAAAGGTCCATTCTGCCCCTAAAAGGAGTTGCAACCTATACTTTGAGAAGTACTGGTCTACAGTATTCTGTATCCGACTTGTAGGAGAGATGGGTGTCTTCTATATGATCCTCATTTAGTGGATGATTGTGGCAGACTTGGACCCAACCTAATTAGCCTTGAGGAACTGATTAGGGAGGTCTTAAAAGTCATGTAAATTTTACATGCCACTTTTAATATGTTTGTTTTTCCTTGTGTTTGAAGAAAATTAGTACTCTGAAGCCAGATTTCTTATAGCTCATGTAGGCACCACTGCATGTGTGGGCTCCTCTCTCTGTCTCTCTCCTGAATCTAAATTCTATCTCATGGACCTACATGCTTCCCATGAGGGGCTGCTTGGTAAATGTTCTGTTTTCCCAGGTAGGCTTAGATCCCCTCCTCCCAGCGCAACTTATTATTTAGTTTGTAATTGATTATTTAGTTTGCTCAATGGATAAGTAAACGCTTGCATATTTAGTGATCCATCGGGAGCCCACAAAAAAATGAGACTTCTGCTTAGTGGGACTAGATTTCAACCATCATTTGAGCAAGCACTGTGCCTTCTACCAAGCTTTGCAACACTGAAAACACTCCTTCCCTCTGCTACAATAGCAAGGCTTGGTAATTTAACTGCTAGAACTTTAATCCTGTTAGTTCTTTGCAGAAAAAAATAGTCTCCTTTATTAGCAGGGAGAGAGGGAGGGAAGAAGGGAGGGAGAAGGAAAATTGGGGATAGTAACTCCTTCTTTTAAATAATGAGTTTTTTTTTTAATAGCTCCTCTTATAGGCTTAATAACTAGGAAGTGGAAGTCTTTACACTGCTTTGCAAGGCTCACGACCTGGAATTCTCTACACAGGTATGAACTTGTCTATTCTGTGGTGTTCAGGTTCCTAGGGGCAGAATTATAGGACTGAACACTCGGGGAGTTTCCTTCTATTCTGGAAGAAAGAACATTGGCCTTTCTCAGCCAGATGTCCCTTAGCCGTGTGAACCAATGTGGATGTGACTAATTTTCGCCATAAGATGACACAGCCCAACACTGTCAACACTTACGAGCCTTTTATGAAGCTCCCCCGGGGCTGAGGGTACTGTGTCTTCAAAGATACTCTCTTTGCTGGTGCTCCCAATTAAAGCAATGGGGATGCTGGCTTCCTTCCCGCCCACCATGCAGAGAGCTGGCAAGCCCATTCCTAAAGGCTTGCCAGCCTTCTTCCTTAGTCAGGAACACTTCCAAGCCCAATCCTTATGTCTTAATATTTAAACCAGATAGGGTCTTTTGTTTGTGTTTCTAAATTCAAACCAAGCATGATTTGCAGAATGGGGTCATAAGCACTCAGCGACTAGCGTGTTTTCTCTATCAGGAAATAAATGGCTCGGGACTGGCTATATCTTGTAAACAGTTATTTAGGGCAAGATGAGCATGCTCTTACCTAAAGCTACTGCTTAAGCAGAAGTGGAGAAAAAAAAAACAAATAAAAGTCAGGAACCTGATATCAGCCCACTTCTTATTATTAAAGGGTGAAACATGCCCTCGCCTGCAGCAGAGAAAAACCCCGGGATGGGCTTCTGGGTTGATGCTGGCTCTGCCTGACTCTAGGTGTCCCTGCTTAGAGAGAGAATGTTATCTGAATAATTGATAAGGCTCTCAGTAGTCTCGGTAGCAATCTTTCAGAACTGGGCGCTGATAACTTCTGCTCCTTTAGGGGAAAGGAGCTGAAGGCAGAGAGAACATGATGCAGTCACTTGAAAGCATTTTCCAGAAACATTCCCACTTCCTAGGAGGAACTCCACCTTTCCTTATGCCTATCAAGATTTGTGAATTATTATGCAGAGGCCACAATCTAAGAGAAGAGAAAGCAGTAGCTATGAACTGGAACGATATATAAAATCCTAACTATATATTTACTGATAGAATAGCATGCACTCTCAAATTGTTTTTAAACTTTGATAGCATAACATATGTCTTATGTTATAAGGCTTTGTGGGAAGTGTGTAGAGAATATAATCACTGTTCTATAAAATAAACAAGCAAACACACATACAGAGAGAGAGAGAGAGAGAGAGAGAGAGAGAGAGAGAGAGAGAGAGAGGGAGGGAGAGGGAGGGAGAGAGAGAGAGAGAGAGAGAGAGAGAGAGAGAGAGAGAGAGAGAGAGAGAAACTCTAACAGTTCAGAGTCTCTGAGCTGGGTGGGCCTGGGCAAATGCCACAAGGGATCCGTCTCAAGTCCAAACACCTCCTTTGATGCTAATGTGAAGATCTTCCTATATCTGGGAAGATGGCTACAAGGAGGAACCCTGCTGAAAAATAACTTCTTACACCGTGTTGGCGGCAAGACTTTCAAAGACAATATGATATGACCTACTACATGGTGTCTTGGAACACAAGAATTCCAGTCATGGGTGTACATCAAGGCTGGAGGCAATACTCATAAGCATCATGTTTAATGTTCACCTGAAATAATTTTGAAAACATATGTATCCTTACAACCTCAAACTCTACCAGGATAGGCTTGAAGTCCTGGCTCCCTTAAAGACTACAGAGAGGCTTTCTGGGCCATTCAGCCCACACTACTCCCAGTGGGATTGTTTTGAATCGCCCACCTGTCACCTTGTACCAATCTATAGTATGTATTCTAACCTGGGTCAGGTTCAATATGGAAATAACATGCTCACACCCATCCTTCCTTCTCTTCCCACACACAGGAGAAGGAACACAGGAAAGCTCCACCCAGACACCAGGATCTCACCTCCCACTAACCACGCTCTGCTTCTCCAGTCCACTGGGCAGAACCACAGTGATGTCCAAGGTACTGTTGTGAAGTGCCTCCTTCAAGTGGACCAGGCTTTGCTGTGAACCCAGTGTGGCGTCATGAGGCAGTTTCTGTTCGCTGTGGACATTCTGGGCAGCAGGCTTTCCAGGAGGTGGTGGAGCTCGGGCCTTCATCTTCCTTCTTGAAAACGATAACACAGAAACACTGAGGTGAGTGTTTTATGTTTGCCGCCAAATGGTTCGTCCTCAAAAGCATTTATGGTTTGCTTCAGAAATACCTGGAGAGCTGTGGGGTCCTTCTAAACTTGTATGTCAGCACTCTCCAGTACTAACAGACAATATCTTGTACAAACAAGTAAAAAAACGAGACCAGTTCAAAGAAATGCCATGGGAAGCATTTTTTTTTAAAGTGTTTTGAAAAAGAAAATCCTAAAAACGTGGTCCCCATCTGAAAGCACCATGTCCTACTTTCTAGCCACTCTGGTTAAGGTGTTAGGTGTGTGCATCTGAGTTTGTTGGCCTGGCCCTTTGGGGATTATACACGCTGGCTCACCACTAGTAATTGGGCATCATTCGAGCGGTAGTACCCTAACACACAACCCCTCACCCTCGTTTTCACCTTATTTCAAACTGTGGCTTGAATGCTCACTTAACCTTGGAGGCAGCATCCCAGCCCCTGTCAACAAGACACACTTACCAGATGAACATTACAGATAGGGAGGGAAGCAACTAACATAGGCACCGCATTTTACATATTAAATGCATGCATGTGTGCATAGACACGTGCCTATACGTTCATACAGAAGTATGTATATGTTTACATAATGTTCATATAGAAGCATATATAAAACTAGGTGCATGTGTAAGTTTATACACATTAATTTATATACTAAGGCCTTAGTTTATAAAGACCATGTGTATTTTATGATGACAGCAGCCATGATTTTCTCAGGAGCACTTTGCATTCACTGGGATTTGTTCTAACATAGACAATTTACCTAATAACCACCTACCCAGTCATTCAGTAGTTACTTTCCAGATCTCAAAATATCTTGCAGCCCAGATTGATTTGGAGCTCACTTGAAGACCCACACTCACTCAGTGTCAGGCGGAGGCAGGAACCTTGCCCAGCTGACACCCCAGTGCCCTTCCTACCTGCTTCCTACCCACTCTGCAGTACCACAGCCAGATCCACACAGAGGCAGTGAGAGCCCACCTCACACCCTGAACTCTTGCCCCACTGACTTTTGTGAGTACATTGGCATGAAGGTTCAAAGATATCACAACAGACTTCTAGAAATTTATTCTCAAGAAGCTTGTGACAGGATGGCATGATTCCTAAAGGCAGACAAATTACCCGCAGATTACCAACAATGGCAGACACATAGCAATAATAGGACAATAAAATTAACAAATCGTTTAAAACAATATATTGGTGCCAACAGTTAAAAATATAAAACTCAATGAGCAAAAACAGGTTTTTTTTTAAATAGGCTTAAAAAATACTTGTTTAGGAAAATATTTTTAAAGAGGAATACATTATGGCAAAAGACTTCCTAACAATGGCCAGTGACGGCGTCTGTGTGATGCCAGATAGGACATGTGCTTTGCTACTGTAATATGTGTTACTTGTAAAACACAAGACATCATTTAGAATTGTGAACAAGCAGGAAATGGGATCCAGAAGGGGCTGTAAACTTCCAGATGTCCCCACCATAGCTAACACAGACTGAGGAATGGCACTCACTTCTTATTCTCTGCTACAGTGAGTAGTTATAAATCGACTTAAAAAAAACGAAACCGTAAGATTGGAGTTACAGTGTTTCCATGTTATGCTATATTTATTTCTCATTTCCCCCCTCAATTCATAGACACAAAAACCAAACAGATTCTGTTTTTTCTTGTAACCGCAACACTCAGGAGGCCAACGTAGAGAACGAGTTCCAGGCCAGCTTGGGCTACATAGGTTTCATGACTAACCTGGGCCATATGAGATAAAACAATTTAAAAAAGTGAAATAAAAAAATAAAGTAAAAGAGAATTGTTAATATTATCTCATATTTCCATCTGTGCCAATCTTAAGATGGCAAATGTTATCTATAAAATACAATAGAAAATGTTGTCCCAGTGTTACCAGAAAGCAGAGCTACGCTCAAACTCAATTTACACAGTGTCTGAAATTTAACCGTTATATAATTCAGTCTCCTAGAAAAACGGCTGTTCATCCCATTTTAGAGACTGAAAAGGTGATGACCAAAAGCCACGGTCATCAATTAGCCTTGACTCCAAGTCGCCAGCCAGCCTCTCATTACCTCCCATCGGTCCTTACCAGAGAAAAGCTTTGTTTACTCTCTAATTTTCAGTAAAGAGATACATTTCCCACTTTAGCGGAGGAGAGTCAAGCAGGAAGCATCTCAGTGCTACTACAGGAGCATAGTGCTACGTAGAGCGGCACTCGGTGTAAAGCGGCCTGTCCCCACCACCTGTCTTAGCATTTTACTTCACGAGCTCAGTGGTCCAAAACCTCACAACTGCACAGCCACAATAATGAGACGCTTTGCCAGTCAGTTCCGCTGCCTGTAGGCTCCTTCCACAGTGTTTAAGGAACATTATATGAGGTTAGTGTCTCATAGCACACCCCACAAACTACCTGGTATAGACAACTGACCATGGCCGCCTGATACAACCAGGAAGGCAATAGTAGTAGCATTTCTTGAGTACAGCTGTTTGCTCTGGACACACGTGTGTGTGTGTGTGTGTGTGTGTGTGTGTGTGTGTGTGTGTGTGTGTGCATGCCCGCAAGCGCTTGCATGTGCAAAAATGTCTGTAATAAGATATGAAATTCTTCACACAGGTGCCCACGGGGCATAGCTGGGTCATACAAAGATTTATTTTTAGCATATCGAAAAAGCTCCATGCTGATTTCCATAATAGCTGAACTATTTTACAATGCCACCAAGCAGTGAGTTAAGTACCCTCTCCTCAAACTGTCTCTGGCATTTCCTTCCCAAGCCATTTCAACAGGGCCCAGATAGAATCTGGATACATTCGATTTGCATTTCCCTGATGGCTAAGGGTTTTGCACATTTTAAAAACTACTTATGAGGTGTTTTAGTTTCTCTTCTGAGAATGCTCTTCACTTCCTCACCAAGTTTTAGATTGGGCTGTTTCCTTTCTTATATAGTTTTATGAGTTCTTTGTAATCGTAAGTGCTAATCCTTTGTCAGATATGTAGCAGGCAAATGTTTTCTCTGATTTTGTAGAATGCTACTGTTCCATCCAAATAACAACTTCCTAAAATCCTCTTTTCTTTTTAAAACTCATGAGGTAGGTAGGGGCTGGAGAGATGACTCAGCAGTTAAAAGTACTGGCTGCTCTCTTCCAAAGGTCTTGAGTTCGACTCCCATCAGCCACACGGTAGCTCACAACCATATGTAACGGGATCTGATGCCCTCTTCTGGCATGCAGATATACATGCTGATGTTCAAATAAATAAATCTTTAAAAAGAAATTATGAGTCACATATGTAGACAATTGGGTTTATTTTCTGAGATTCAGGAAAGCCCTTACTCATCTCTACATCATGAAGTCTTCTCTACTTTTTGCTTCAGCATTTTCAGAATTTTAGGATTAAAGTAATTACATTTGCGGTTACTTTTTAAGCAAGGTGAAAGATCAGGATATGGGGTTTTTTAGTTTTTAATTCTACTATGTGTACATAACCTTTTATTCCCCAAAACAACTGATTCTGAGAAGGCTAGGCTGCCATGACAGACTTCAAATGGCAGTTCAGAAGACTAGGCCTAAGACCTGATCAAGTTCAGACAAGTGAATAAGAGAAAGAAAACACCCCAGGCTCTAGCCTTCACACCCCATAATGGCTCCAGAATGCCTAGAGATGGAGCAAGATAAAGCTCATCTACACCAGAAATCCAACGTGCTTTAAGATGAGCTTGTAAGCTCCCTTGGTTGTCTCTCTATCTTGTAAACGGGAGACCTCAGGAAGCTGAACGTCTGCAGAATAAAATAAAATAGCATGTAAATAGAATTTAGACACTATTGGAGTCTGGAGTGTATTCTTTGGCGATTCATGGGCCCTTACAAATTGTTTCTCTCCAATGAGTATTTTAGGTATCTTTGTAAAGAAACTAACGTAGCTGTAGCTATAGCTGTGGGTGACTATGGCCTTCTGTTACATGGACCAAAATGTGCCTCTTTACACCGATGCCATGCTGTTTTTATTATGACGACTCTGGAGTAGAACTTAAAATCAGGTATGGTAACCTCTCTAGCATTCCTCTTTCCACTCAGGGTCGCCTTGGCTATGTGTGGTCTTGTATGTTTCCAAATGAACTTTAGGACTGTTTTCCTCTGTGAAGATGATGTTGGTGTTTTAATTGGGATCGTGCTGAATATGTGGGGAACTACTGATAAAATGCTCATCTTTAGAAAATTGGTTTTTCTAGTCCAAGAGAATAGGGTGTCTTTCTATCTTCTGGTGACTTGTTCATTCTTCTAGTGACTTTTTCATTATCTTTCTTAAGTATTTTAATGTTTGCACTTTAGGCATCTTTTGCATACTTGGTTAAATTTACTCCCAGATATTTTGCTTTCTGTTTTTTTTTTTTGAGCATCTCATGAGTGGAATCATTTCATTGACTTCTTTCTCAGCATGTTTGTTATTGGTAAGTACGAAGGCCACTCGCTTTCACATGCTAGGCTGATCTCCTGTCCTGTTACCGAGAGTGTTCATGTGCTGTAAGGGTGTTATGGCGGCCTTGAACCATCTCATGCATAGAATTATGTCGTCTAGATAATGGTACTTCACCTTTCTTCCCATTTGTATCCCTCTTGCTTTCTTCTCCTGTTTTACTGGCTGTCTACATTGATAGAAGCACTGTACTAAATAAGAGTTAAGAAAATGGTCATTTTTGTCTTGTTGCTCATTTCGGCGGACATGCTTAGCCTTTTCCCCCACCTAATACAATATCGGGTGCAGGTTGCTCAAATACGGCGCGTACTATGCTGCGGACGTTCCTTCTACTGTGAGCTTCTTTAGGATCGTCATTAGAAAAGAATGTTGACTCTCGTTGAAAGCTTTCACTGTATGTATGAAAAGGTCTGCCTTTTCTGTCCCTAAGTCTATTTATGTTATGTGCTGCATTGTAGTTATTGATTCGTGGGCTGGAAAGGTTTCTCAGGGGCTAAAAGTGCCTGCTGCCAAGCTTGGTGACGAGTTCAATCTCCAGATTCCACATGGGGGAAGGAGGGGGTCAGCTCATGAGGTGTTCTCTAATATTCTCCCTCCCCCTCCTCCCTCCTCACTCCACACACACACACACACACACACACACAGAGAGAGAGAGAGAGAGAGAGAGAGAGAGAGAGAGAGAGAGAGAGAGAGAAGCGTGTATATACCCCCCCACATAAATGCATAAAGTAAATACAGGTACATTTTTAAAAACTCTTTAAGAACCTCTTTTGATTTGCATGTTAAACCAGTAATTCTCAACTTTCCTAATGCTGCAATCTTTTAACTCAGCTCCTTAATTTTGTTGCTACTTTGCAACTATAATTCTGCTGCTGTCGTGAATTATATTCTAAGAATCTGTATTTTCTGACTCAACAGGCTGAGAGCCACTGCGTTCAACTGTCCCCGCGTTCCTGAACAAAGCTGACTTGATGACAAACATTCATTTTGATGTTTCCTTGAATTTTATTTGTCATCATTTTTGTTGAGAATTCATTTTGTTTAGAGAAAAATCTGGGAAGTTTTTACATATTTTACAACACATTATGTGTTCATGGTACCCTTTTTTTTTTTTGATTTAAAAAAAAAAATCTTTGTGGTGGTTGCCAGAGGCAGGGGAAGGGGGAATATACAGTTGATGTTTTATGGATGCTGGTTCTGAAAGACAATCAGGTGTAGAGATGGAGGGTGGTGAGAGCTGAACGTGACACAAGTGAACCACACACTTGAAAATGGTTGGAGAGGTCTATTTTATGCTCTGGGTTTCTTAGCACAGTCTGAAAGTTGTCCCTTTCCAGCTAACAACGACCTCAGTTCACAGATTTACTAAGTGCATCTTATTTCCATGGAACACCTCTGCCGCTGTCCGTGTGGTGGTGGTGGGGAGGGTGCTCTGGCTTCCACCACCTCTGATGCCTTAAATGCTATAGGTGGCTGGTTTCGATGAGCCGGCTGCAGGAAACAGCAGGGTACTGATCGTGAAGAGGGAGCAGAGATTTTAGGCCATCTCCTGTGAGGTCAGGAGTAGCACGAGTGGGACAGGCAGGGATCCTGATTCGGGAAACAGGCTGTGGTGGAATTTGTCGATGCCTCAAGCTTGGCTCCCTCCCACTCATCATCTTCCAAGGGATAATCTATCAGTGCTGATACCTTATAGTCAGGTTTGTCAAGGATGCGTGCATTAGGATCAGAAGCTTCTAGTGTAAATACGCAGCATTAGAACAAGGGAATCCTGTTTTGCCTGCTCCGTGTGGAGGCATGGCTATACTGAATGCCCTCCAAAGAACATAGTCATAGTGAGAAACAGAAAACGCCAGCTTCCTGCGCTTTTGAAAGGCAGAGAGAACAGACGCTGTTCCAACAGATGCCCCGAGTCACCTCCGTTCAATTGTGAAAGCCCATGAGTACTACCATGAAGATGCTTCTCAAAGGTCGATACTGTCAATCTGCAGAAGGTAAGATTCGGGGATATAGGAGCTTGATCGAGAGGGTGGAGCTTCTGCCCAAGTGTTAAGAAGTACGAAGGGTGAGGACCTTGCCTGCTCCTCTTGGGGACACCCACGGCAGGTGCTGGCTCACCTGCCACCAGGTAGGTCCAGCCAGGGTTCTTGAGAGGATAAGTCACCTGCACACAACCCAAACTCCTTTCCAGCTCTCTGAGTTAAAACACTGGGTGTGTCCCAGGAGGAGCTGTTTAGAAAGCGTAAAGCGTATTATATAAGAAAATGTTTCTGGCGTTTCCAAGTCATTAGCTGTGGACTCAGATGATGTGGGGCCACGATCCATCCGAGCTCCTGAGTACTTACTGTTTTCCCACCAGGTCAGGGCCCCCAGCTGGATTTTATTTCTGATAGCTTTTCACTGAAGAGAAGAATGCTTGAAATGTGTTCCCTGAAAGCGAGATGACTTATGACGCCATGGGTTAAATGGTTCAGGGAATGAAAATCTCAAGTCTCTGTGCAGACAGATAAATCAAACTCAAATTCCACAGGAAATTCATGACCTTCACCCAGACTAGAGAGGCCAGGATGAGGGAGTCCAAGGCCTGTATACTGACTGAACAGGGAAAAAATCATACCTCTCCCACCTTGCTGTATCCCCCAGGCCAACATCTTAAAGGGGATCTTCTTTCTTTATGTTTCACAGATTGTGTTTGTTTGTTTTGTATTTTTAGCCATCCAAGAACAGCAGACACAGAAAGCACAGGCTTGCTTACACTAATTCCCCTGATAAAACCAAGTATGTAATTCCTGCACTTTCCCATGCTGGCTGATGCTAAAGACATTCTAGTGGAATCAGGTGGAGCTGGCACATGCACCCTGGCTGCCAATCAGACCATGAAGCAAATCGGCATCTGCTTATGCTGTAGCACCTGGGTGTTTCCTTTCTCTCCCGGAGGTCTCTGGATTCCCATGTTAGCTCCCTCCTGGAAGGGAGCCTTTGCGTGCAAAATGAGCTGCCTCTGTTCTGTTTGGGTGTCAATTACCAGCCACAACTCTGGATAGCAGTTCCAAGAAAACAAGGGCCTCCACATTCTGGTTTATCACTGACAAGCCCACGGACATCAGCTCAGAAACTACTGAACCATAGTGTTTATCTGTGACTGTCTTGTGTCCGACTTTGTACACAAAGGACTTCAGGAACCCCACTCTCACCCAGACCAAGTCAGGTGCCAAGAAGGGGAATCCTCATGTCCAGCATCAACCCCTGCATTTATAATCCACAACGGTCTGTTTGTCAACTGTCATTTCCCTGAATAATTATGAACCAGTCATCAAGCAAACAATGTATCCAATCCTCACAGGAACTTATTATGATGTCTCCCCTCTAATTCTGATGAGGCCGTTGGGGATCCATTAGCCCTAGCAATGTATCATTTAAGCAAACAGCTAAAATGACAGAATGACAGATGTGGCATTTCCGAACCTCAGGCACTCCCCTAGGTGCTGTGTACTCTATGTTGCCTTAAATATTTTCCAAAAGTCAAACAAAATATAGATATAGAAATGTAGTCCCTATGCCCTATCTTAGCACAATGGAACTCAGCAATCCTAACATTCAGGGCTCCCTCTCTAGCAAGATTGTCTTTTGTCTTCTGATTAGGGGGAAATAAAAGACAAGTCGGGAAACTTCTGCCAAAGTTCTCACGACTGGCCTTGCCTTTTAAAACAAAACCTAACTCTAAGCAGGTATCCAAGAGCCAGATAAGCAAGGCGTAGAGTATGCATGTATGAAACAGATAAGAGACCGCATCCAAACTATGGTGTGCAAGAGGGCCATTTAGAGGTGCCGTCTATCACATCGCTCGTTGAATGTGGGGAAGTAAGTTTACCCAAAAAACACCTCATTTCAGGGCAAGAGTCAGCCCCAGGACACCCTCTTATGAGTGCAAAGTAAGTAATGGGTGCTGTTCCCAAGTCACTAAAATGTCAGATGCCACCTAGCAAATTCTCTCTGGTGCACTATATCCTCTAGCAGGTGCCTCTACCTGGACAAACCATTGTAATTTATAGGCCTTGGTTTCCCTAAGAGCTCAACAAAAAAATGTGGAAGTTTATCAAGCGGTGTTTGCAGGAGGACTGTATGAGATGACTCCTCTTGGGACCAGGCAATGCTCAGTAACCATTACTGAACCACAAGTAGTTTTACTCTCTGGGATTAAAAAAAGCCCTTTTATCTGTGTAAGGGTAGAACACTGGCCTACTCTCCCAGATGCACAATGAAAGCTCACTTACACAGCCAACACACTGGGAACTAAGAAATGCTATTCACAATAAAATTTTAGTTTTGACCTGGGTTGGAGGAAGCTTTCAGGAACTGGCCACAAAAAGATTCACTCTCCTGATAGGATTCTCTACGACAGAGTAACAAAAGCTATTAGTCCTTACCAGCCTCTAAATTCAGGGGCCAGTATATATGGGAATGTTGCTATCTTACCAGACATCAGGTACATATTCAAAGAGAAACATTTGAGAGCTATTTCCCAACCCCTAGTGAGAAAGAGCCCGTAGTGTGCATGGCTTATTATCAGCAAATACTCTACCCTGGGGCTGAGCCCGCAGCTCAGGCTCCGAGAATCAGATAAAAACTAGAGTTCCTGTATTGTTGAATATTCCAGAAAAGGAGTATCTCCTTTCAAAAACAAGCCAATACTAGTTTACTGAGGTTTTAACATTCTCAACAAACAAAACAAGCAGAAAAGGCCAACATATGGGTCCGTCTCAGGCTGCCCCCTGCCCAGGCCAGGGGACTTCTCACTCTACTTAGAAGAGTGGGCTTTCTATGGAGGTCAGTGCAGTCCCAGCAGCTACAGGACAGATTCCACTGGGGTCAGCTAGGCCTTGTAAAGAAGCACAGTGACATTTATTGTCCAGCAGACACAGTGCTTCACAGGTGGGGAGGCTGCCTCTGCCTGTGCTCCCAGCAAAAAGCCCACAAGGCCTTCTGCAGAATGACAGACAGCAAGGGAACTGTCTCCCCCATCCAATTTAAACCCTTTAAAAAACACAGAGGAGAACACGGGAATTAGGCAGAAGGCAGAGTGGAGTCCTAAGGAATGAGGATGCCTGGTAGCACCTGTTTCTTCCTCCCAGAGAGCGTGCAAACCTCTGGGAGTTGGCAGTGTGGACACACAGGCGTCCCCGTGGGGAGGATGCCTGCATATTTTTGGAGAGATGAGTCAGCCCTCCTAGCTGCCAGCCAACCTTACATGCTTAAGCTTTGTTGAATTTGCATATTGCACTGTTTCCTATCACCTCTCAGCTATGATGCAGAACCTTCTTCTTCTGAAGGAGTCTGGGGTTTCTCCTTTCCCAACCTGTACAACCAGAAGCTCCTTATTTCTTTATAGCCTGTCTTTAAGGGGCGGTGTGTTGTTTATTATTTTTTTTCCCAAGCCTGAAAGATACGTTCTGTTCTACCAACAGCCCTGTCCCAGAATCACAAGGGCTGCTGCTGATCCAACAGGCGCAGGAAAGCAGATAGACCTCTGAGTCTCTTGGGTCTCAGCTCTCCTGCAGCCAAGGCTTGAGGACCCTAAAGAAGGCACAGCAGGCCTCAGGATCTGGGAATCTGGCCATTCTCCCCAGCTCTCCTGCCACTGGCTGCTGCCTGCATTGCTATACAGACTGCTGTGTCGCCAACATCAATGACACACCTGGCTGACAAGCTTCCACAGTTGTGATCATCCTCTGACCCCAAGGACCAAGGTAGTCACTTCCAGAGTAGACCTAGGAAAGTACAGAGTAGGCCCCTAGCATCCCCTGGGAGAGGCCATCATCTCCTCTAATCTTCCCCATGACACACACCCAACACACTGAGACAACCCCTGCCCCCATACACGCACACCCTGAGTATCTAAGTCTATAGTGCCCTAGCCTCTAACAGTACCCAGACAAGAGCTTTCTTAGCAGTATTGCAGCCCTAGCCTCTGCCTCTTGTACCTGCCACCTGCCTCACCAACTCCTGAGTCCCATTTCAAGACAAAGATGGATCTTCTCTAGACAATTTCCATCTAGCCATCCTCCATGAAACAAATGTCTCCACTCCTTGCTGGTCCAAATCCAGATTGTTCTGCCTCTTATACCTAAGACTCCAGCGTTAACAGCATTCATCATTCCCTGCACAATCCATGACAAGAACCTTGGTGGTTCTACACATGGCTGGGGAGGGGGGGTGAGCCCCTTCATGGTCTTTCAGTCTCTGCCGATCCTCTTTCAGCTTCCACCGAATGGGTAAGCATAGGGGTGAATCTAAAGAAGAGTCACGGTGTGGCCTGTAAAAAGTGTCCACAGAGGGAGAGGACGGGGAAATAAGACCCCAAGGAAGTGACTAGGGGAAAAGTTAACACCCTGGGCTCAAATCTCAGCACCATCATGAACAGGAATGCCCTAGCAATATACCCTGCTCCTGCCTCTCTTTGCCTCTGAATGATGGAGATCAAGTAAAGACTACAGGTATCTAATCTTCAAAGTACACAGCCAATATATTCAGTTCCTGGTGCCTAAGCCTTCAGAAATGACCCAGCAACACAGTGCAAGCCATGGAGCAGTCTGTGTTACATGCTTGCTGAAACCTAAGAGCTGACTCAGAATCCCATATTCAGACACTAGGAATGGGCTTGCACTGGGGAGCCCTGGGACACAGTAATAAGTGTCCTGGCCCCTGCTAGCACACTACAAAAAAAAAAAAAAAAAAAAAAAAGAGAGAAGACATCAGATTGCCCTCTTCACCTGGTGCTTCTGCAGGCACCCCACAAACTGGTGAGATCCCTGGTGACCTGTGGAGGGCTGGGCATAGGGCAGTCAGCAGATGGGACACACCATCGGGCTTGGAGCTCATAAGAGCTCAGAAACAACGGCCCCTGGGATGCAGGACTGCAGACCATCGTACACATGAACACATACCACAAAGTAGTTTTAAAAACCATTATACAATATCTGCCCCTTTTTCTTCCTTCCCCACCGTAACAGGCCCGAGAAGCTAAATGTTCTCACAGGACCATGCCCAACTCCTAGTCAATCGATCAGTCAAACTAAATGATGCCAGCCTGTTACTAGGCAACCAAGTTCAATGAGGCAGGGCCTGCATCATTGAGGTCAAGGGTGGTGGTGGTGGTGGTGGTGGTGGTGGTGGTGGTGGTGGTGGTGGTGGTGGTGGAGGTCTTGGCTAAGACTTCCTGCTGCAGGTGTTGTCTGGGAAGTGGGTGCGTAGAGCTGGAGTCCAAGGTATCTCTGGGCAGTAGTTCTGAATCTTAGGGATGGGTTGCAGGGATTCTGAGAGGGTAGACAAAGAGCCAGAGAGGCTGTGTTTCCTGTTCCCACAGAGCCTGTTGGGCCACTCAGCTCAGGTTTCACCAGCCCAGACATCTGCTGTGAGGCCCAGTCCCTATTTTGAGACACAGTCACAGTGAGGTTATCAAGTGTCATATTTTCAACAGAGAATTTTAAAGGGCACCCAGCCCTTGGGCCTTGGTTCAGAAAATGTCCATATGGAATCAGAGTGACTGTGGGGTTGCTATGTTTTCACGTTGTCTGTCCCTCCTCTTCTCTAATTTTTTTTTTTTAACCAGAGGTATCTTGGATGATAGCATGTGCCTCCCTCAGCAAACAAACAACAAACAAAGCCTGTTGTGCTTATTTTAGGCAGTGGGAACTGTTTAAAACAGCAGAAATGAGAGTATAAGACGATTTGATTACATTATAGGTACCTTTACACAGAGGTCTACCTACTTTGGGAACAAATACACAAAAGTTTGTTAGCAACAAGAAACAAGGCAGTCTCTGTCGGGAATGGTTGTGAGGGCACCTTTATTTCTTGGAACCGCTGTGCTGTATGAGGCCCTAGCCCCAGGTGCTGGGAGCTGGCTTCATTTTCCTGTGAACTTCTCTGAGTTCTGTTCAGTTTCCATCAGTTATTACTTGTGTGGAAAGCTGTGTAGTCAGATTTCCCCTTCTTTTCAGTTATTTACAAAAAGTAAAATAGAAATAGAGCTGGCTTATCAGGGAGCTACAATGTTTCGGGGTATAAGGCTTCCTATTTAACTCCTGGCTCTCAGGTCTTTAAGATTCCCACTCCACTCGTTCTTTTCTTCACACTTTGCTAGAAGGAATTTAATACAGCTCCGTTCTCTTTTTTTTTTTTTTCCCACTGATGGGGGAGGGGTGGATCTACCCTGTGTGGTTTATTGAAAGCAAATGATCATCTTCAATATTTTCCTGACTTCTGGGGGTAGCATTCTTTTCTGCCTGAGGCAGCAGACGCACTGGCTTCTCCCGCCCTGCCCTTGTCAGCTCTGGTGGTAAATCCAAGTGAGAACTGTTGATGTTATTGTAGTTTAGATCTAAATCAAGCGCCCATTCATTAACCCAGCACATCTCGTCTGGGGCTAATACGATAACCAAGAGTAATTGGAAATTGGTTATGCCTCCCAAATTTGATGAATTTCGTTTCAGTTGGATTCGTAAAAGTTCATTCTGGTGCATTCGATAGCTCAGTTGCTGTTTGTATTTGTTTTCTGTCACTCCCTCTTGTGGTGTATTTTCCACTTTTATAGTGATATGTTGTATGGTTTGTTTCTGTATTTAACACTACGCTGCCTTGGTAGTGTCAGAGGATGTGGCTGACGGTGGCCCAAGCAGCCTGGGAAGAAGTTAAGTAAAGATTCAGGAGGACATCCTTTCAAATTGGCTTGTTATTCCATTATACCTCGTTACCCAGATTGCAGCTCTGGGACAGGAGGTTCGCTCTTTGGAAGCTGGCAGTGAAGGAGACACTGTTGCGCTGTGCAAAGTTGGACTGCACGACTAACAATTATGACTCTGTCACTCTTCGATCCTGGAAGAGGTCTGGGCAGGTTCTGTGCACTACTTGAATGGCCCCACATCTCAGAAGGTGAACCCTGAGCTACCCCCTGCTCCCACCGTAAGCTCCCACAGACTCCAGTTGTGGAGATTCGCTAACAGCCCTGCTCCTGTAGCTCCATGGCCCAGGCTGGGACATGGGACAGGGGCGTCCGTGGCTAATGGTCTCTGTAATTCCCTTGCCAGTAGTCTTGCCGGTGCTCCGCCGTGGGGAACTCCAGTTAGCGGCTTCAATGGGGTTTCCCCAGGCAGACTCCACAGACGTGTGTGTAACCTGTGGTTTGACAGGGTGACCTTTCAGCTACTATTTGTCACTTTACTTGGAAGTTCTATCCAAGGAGACTTTTCTGCTTCCTCCGGGACGCTGCCAGTAACTATCAATGACTGCCTCAAGGAGCTGTCCCCAGTTGATTTTTGCTAGATGTTTTGAACACTTGATCGGACCACTGCTTGTGATCTCTCACTATTTATTCTGCGACTCTGATTTATTTATTTACTTAACAAATTCATTCATTTAAAGCCCAAACTATGGCTATCATAGATCATTTTTTAGACCGTTAAACAAAACACTCATGTCTCCATCACCACTCCCTGTGCATGCTTCCCAGAGCTGTGTGTTCAATTCAAAAGGACAAACCTCTCTGATGCAGCAGAACTACTTACTATCAGGTTAGGCCTACAGAAAGAGCTGCGCTCTGCAGCTAGAACCTCCAAACCAGCTACCAAGTAGGTAAACCACAGACCCGGTAATCCAGGGGGCTGGGCAGGGCTGGCTTTTAGCTTCAGCAGATGTGCCCAGCACCCATCTTTCCCCAACACAATTCCAGGAAAGATCCCACCCAGGCCTTATCTAGTCTTATCTTCTACTGCCTTATCTCTTCTGATATAGCTCTTTGGTGTGCTGTGCCAAAATTCCACCTCGTACCTTCCTTATACAGGAAAACTAAAACCTGTTCCTTTCAAGGGTGTTCCCTTCCTCATGAAAGCAGGGGCTCAGTCTCTTCGTTTGGTCCTCCAAGAAAGCTACCATGTTAGTGACACTCGCAGGTCGCTTATGACAACTGACGCAGGAGCTCTGAGGTTTGCTGTTTTCACCGTTAACGATGGGACATTCTAAAAATTGGGAAACCCACTTCCTATCCACAATTGACTTGAAATAGAATGGGGATTCAGACCTGGAGGCTATTTTGGTGGAGAAGGGTAGCTATCAGACAGGGATATATGAGATCTCCCAAGAATCAGAAAGTAGAGAGATTCACTTCTACTGGAGACAGAAAAGCTGAGCAGAGAAGAGAAGCTAGAGGAGTGACCAGAGCAACAGACTCAAGACTGAGAAGAGGAGCTGCCTCTGGGGAGGGCAAGTCTTAAACAATAGAGAAAGGGACATAGTAGGCTCAGCTACAAGATTCATTCTCTCCTGGTCAACAAAGCCATGAAGAACTCAGGGAAAGAGTTCCTGAACAAAGCCACTTGTGACTGACAGCCTAGACCAGTGGTTCTCAACCCCTTGAGGGGGGTGGGGTGTCGCCATAACATGAGGAGCTGTATAAAGGGGTCTCAGCATTAAGAACGTAGAGAACACACTGGCCTAGACCCTCTCCTACTTGGTGCCAACACAGCTGAGATCCATACTCACATTCTGGGCAGTACTATGGGAAAGACTTGCAGGGGGTTGGGAGGAGATTGAACAAGAGCTATTTGTATGGAAATTTTACATCTGCTACCTGCCAGCTGGCCTCCTGCAACTCAAGAGTTCTTACCTGAAAATAGGAACCAAAACTCACTCTGTCCGGGTAAAGGGTGAGACATATAGAGTAACAGATCCTGACATCTGGTACATGGATGCTCTTGGCAAACTGTGTGCAAAGCTCAGTCTCACGTAGCGATGGATCAGAGCCATACTGGAAACTGACATATTTCTGTCCCACAGGCCGCTCCATCCAGACTCATATCCTCATTTTAGTAAGCCTAGGGTGTGTGTTCCTGTCTTTAAAGTTTCCTTCCAACAACTCCTTCTCTTGGCTGTTCATTTCTTTCAAATCATTCCAGACCCTGCAGCTTGTGAACCCTCTCTGGGTGCCATCCACCTTTCCTGGGTAAGTAATTTCTTTCTCTCCCTGTCCTTACCGCAACCCTCTACCATTTGTAAACCCATTGCAAGCCTAGGCCATGAACCCTCTTCATTTGTGAACTCCCTTTGCCTGGGCCAGCTCTAGATGCATGGTTTGGGAGCCATCTATCTGGGTCCAATTAAACATCTATCCACCAGCTTACCTGGCATAGCTCAGGTCATGCATCTCCTGCTGAATCAATTTAAAGAATATCACAACCAAAAAAGAAAAAAAAAGTCATCATACTCAGGTCAAACTGTGCAGGGAAAAGCAACAGGGTTGGCCATAACAGCAGATCTCCCACCAAAACCACTAGTTCTTTTAGAAATGTTCTCTAATGGAAACTGCCTGGATAAAACCCAGGACACAGAATTTAAAAAAAATAATTAAATTTATCAGAGAATTCAAGGAGTTTGAAGAAAATAGGAAAAAAAAAAACACCCACTGAACAAGAAGATAATAATAAATGCTTGAGTGATGTCCAAAGAAAATACCCATACACAGCTGAATGGAAAGGAGAAGGTAATTCCAGATTTGAAAACGGAATTCAATAAAGACATAGAAACACTGAACAGAACACAAGCTAAAATAAAAGTGGAATTGAAAAGATCAATATCCCATTAGAAAACTCAGAGGAAAGCCTTGCAAGTAAAATGAATCAAGAAGAAGACAGAATATTAGGACTAAGCAATAGAGAAGAGGACATATACAGGAAGTGTGGGATCCTATCAAAAGACCAAATCTTAGACACAGAAGAAGTAGAAGAATCCCAGGTCAAAGGCACAGAGCAGATCTTTAACAAGATCATAGAAGCAAACTTCCCCAAAGACATGTCCATAGAGATACAAGAAAGCATATAAAACCCAAACTAGAGATCAAAAACAAACAACTACAGAATATCATTATCAAAACAACGCTTAAATATCCTTAAACAAGAAAAAGTATTGACTACTGCAGGAGAAAAAGCACATGTTACATATAAGGAAAATCCATCAGAAGAACAGTTGATTTCCCAGTGGAAGTTCTGAAAGCCAGAAGAGCCTGGAACAAGGCACTCCAAGTCCTAAATGATCGTGACTGCAAACCTAGACTATTATACCCAACAAAACTATCTGTCATGGTTGACCAAAAAGAAGTTTCCATAATCTGAACAGACTTAAAAATTTCATATCCACCAATAACAACAGTTAAATGCGATACCAGAAGTAATATTTCCAACTAAAGAGAGGGATATGAGGAGAGTCCAGAAAGAAAAAATGGTGACATAATTTAATATCACAATACAACTATGAACATAAACCATAAATACCCTTGCTTGCACACACCACAAACACACACACATACACACACACACCTAAATTATTGTAGTCCATACAAACCTTCCAAACCAAAATAGAAATAAAGCAATGTGTTCATTTCAGTGTCTGGCTATAACATGCTAGTCTCCAGCAACCAAATTCCTTTGACTCAGCACTCAACAGGATATTCTGTAATTCTTTACTAGTTCCTGAAAGTTAAAACAATTCTATTTTTTAAAAAAGCAAAGACCTTAAGTTAATAAAATACACTTTCCTTTTCTTGGTAGCAATTTGGCTACAGATGACATTCTTCCTATACTCAGCGGGACATTATACTAGATCTTTATTTGAAATGTAAATGGTAATAACGTTGAAAAGAAAGTTCAGTTCTTATGTAACAGCAGAATTTACTACATGACTTGCTAATCTCAATACATTTAAACAGTGTGGACACCAAATCTCTTTCCTAATTTAATAAAATAGAAACTCCACAGGATCTAAAAAAATTATGCCTCAAGTCCACACAGTTTTGTCATTACATTTTTTTTCTTTTTCTTTCTTCTTTTTTTTTTTTTCAGGAGCTGGGGACCGAACCCAGGGCCTTGTGCTTGCTAGGCAAGCACTCTACCACTGAGCTAAATCCCCAACTTGTCATCACTTTTGAACTCAATATAATATTAATAAAAATTAAAAAGCTATTGCCACATATTCTTCTTTCTTGTATGCCTTAGGCATTTATGCTCATTAAAAATTTTAAAAGGATAAAACAGGCATGTGAGATAAAGGACCATGACACCAAGTCTGATGACCTGAGACCCACATGGTAGAAGGAAAGAACCAATTGTAGTCATCTGACCTCTAAGTGTGCACCATGGCACATATAACAGTATGGGCATGAATGTATGCACACACACACACACACACACTCATACTCACACTATTTTTAAGGAAAATATCTTCTGTAAGAAGTTTCTCTTAACCCAAAACTAGTTGACACTTAGATTACAAGAGATGTTGTTATGCTCAGTCCTAAATGAGATATCTGTAGCAGACTTTTCCCTGTTCAGGGCTCAGGGATCTATGTAAAAGAGGAATAAAAACATTGCAAGGCTCAGAAGTAGTTGGTGACATCAAGAAAGCACTGTTTCCATATACAGCAGTGCTGATTCACAAATGAGCTCACAAAGACTGTAACAGTAACACTAGATAACATCCCAGCATAGAGGAGGGGAGGTAGGCACTAAGTTCTACTCATGATTAAGGAGCTATTGCCACTGAGAGAGAGAGAGAGAGAGAGAGAGAGAGAGAGAGAGAGAGAGAGAGAGAATCAGTTTTCTACAACAAAGTGACACTTAATATATGAACACTGGGCTGGAGAGATGGCTCAGTGGTTAAGAGCACTGACTGCTCTTCCAGAGGTCCTGATTTCAATTCCCAGCAACCACATGGTGGCTCACAACCATCTGTAATGAGATCTGATGCCCTCTTCTGGTGTGTCTGAAGACAGCTGCAGTGTAGTTATATATAATAAATAAATCTTTTAAAAAAAAACAAAATATATGAACACTATACTAGGATAGGGCAGGAACAGGAGTAGTCAACTAATACGAAGTACACTACCATTGTTTGGAGAGAAAAGAAAGGAGGGGAGAAAGAAGGGCAGAAAGAGAAGAATACATTTAGTTGGATGAGTAGGTATAGGGAGATGGGGAGGATATGGGAAGAGTTGGAGAGGGTAGATATGATTAAAATACACTCTATGAAATTCTTAAGGAATAAAACAATTTGTTTTGTTTCTAAGGGAAAAAGGAGGGCATTTTTGGTGCAGCTATTTCCCCCATATTGAAGCATTTCCATGGAGGGACCTCATAAAGTGCAGAAAGTCAGGGGAGTCCCAACGCCCCTCATCCAAATTATAAAAGCAAGAAAAGTTGCTGTGGAGAGGAGGGACAGGGAACATACCACCAAGGTTTTTCCAGGCATGCTCTCACCTGAGTGGTCTAGACAGGCTTGGACAGAATTTCCTTGTGATGTCCACCAAGCTAATCTGAGTGCTCAGACATTGCTTATCTATCAAAGACGTCTTTCCTTCTCCAATAGCAGATAGGGATTCAAGAAGTTAGAGTTAAAAATGACTCTTGAACTTCCACAAAGTTACTGTCCCTGATGTCCCAAGCACAAAGGTATCTTAACAGAATTGGAAAAATTTGAGCATAAGCCCCAAGAGTTCTCTGTCCTACAGGAGCTCTCCATTAACAAAGAATGACTTTGCCAAAGACCTAAGGCCTAGGCCGCTGCTCCTTGTAGCTCCATCATGGACCAAAAGGGAGCCCCCTCATGATTCGCACAAAGGAACAGTTAAGAGACACTCTAACCTTAACAGAAAGGGAATCATGGACTTTTTTTTTCCCTTTACTATTTCATAAATGGGCAACTTAAGAGTCAAAGATGAGTTTTTTTTTTCCTCTTTGGGGTAGTTCTTTAAGAAGCTGGACCAGTTTGACCCACCACCAGACCCTGAAGAGAAAAAGCAGATACTGTTTTTCTGCCATCAGGATTGGCTAGAAATACCAACTATGATGGGGGAAAGATGGCTCCTGTGGAGGGATTATTGATATATGACAATTAGACTTATTTTGCTTAAAAGGTAGAAAATGATCAAAAGACATGCTTTCTTTGTTTTGAAAGATAAACCTGATTTATATTAAAAAAAGACCACATGGGTACATGAATCCTAGCCATGACTGTTTAACCCCTAAAAATTTTAAATATACCTTCCAGAGAATGAACTTGTGTACAGAAGAGAAAAGGCCTCCATCTGGTGAGATTACCTACAATGTCTCCTTTGTGTATACCCTATTATAAGGGAACTAAAATGCCAGACTTTTATCCCTGTCCCTTTTGCCCTGAAGGGAGGCGTGCCTAACTAAGGCTTGAGGGAAGACCCAAATTGTCTATGTTCTCCTTTCCCTCTAATACTTAAGACAAAATAAAAGTATCCCTAGTAAATTCTCAGAGCAGGAGTGTGTGTGTGTGTGTGTGTGTGTGTGTGTGTGTGTGTGTGTGTGTGTGTGTGTGTACGTGTGTGCCTGCATGTGTGTGTGTTTCTATGTCCAAGGGTTAATCCAATTTTATGGTTTCATACGGAACATTGTAATGCTAATTCTTAACCAAACCTTAACACCCACAGAATAGACTGTAGTTTCACAGGCTCTAGAATTGAATGGGGTCAAAATGTGTAAGACAATTCAGAAGGAAGATTTACTGACACAGAGAGGACAAGGAGATTATCACCACATTGCTGAATAGGGATTCTCCAAGAGTGACACTGGGTGACAATATACCTGCCATTTGGGAGTTGGACACAAAAGCATTTCTTACTGTGTATTTTACAAATCTTAGAAAGGATCTTCTCTAATACCCTACACTACTCCAAAACTCAAGTAATTGAGAGAGCAGAAGAGAGCCCAACCACCTTCCAAGAGGACTGGAGGAGGCCCTGACCAAACATACCAACATAGATGCTACTCTTCAAGACAGGAACGGAGTCTTGAAAGACCATGTCATAACTCAGTGTGAGATTCTTCTGGAGTCTGACAATACACTAGACAATTTATTAGAGAAAGCCACAGTTGAGATCAATGAGGGGAAACTAAGGAAAGAAAAAGATGAGACAGAAGAAAGGTCACCTTGTCAGTGGTCACTTGTAATCCTGAAAGGCTTTATGACTTGAAGTGTCACCCACTGGATGATATTGCGAGTATGAAGAGGCAAAGCATTTCAAAAGGAGTGCCCAACTAAAACCAGGACCACCATCAACAAAACCATCCGAGAAGACTGTCCACAGGCAAAGGCTCAGGGAACGACCTTGAGCCTATGTTGGTTCAACATGAAGACTGCGGGAGCCTGGAGTGTTCATGCAACATCCCCACCCAACATCAAATATCTCTTTGTGTACTACCTAGGGTAACCCTGATGGCAAAAGGATAAAATAGAGACTTCTTACTAGACAGAGTTACTTCTTTCAGTCATTCTTTCTAATGCTGGTGTTCATCCTGATTATGCCCATGACGGAAATCCCAGAAAACCCAACAACCTGATATTTTACCCATTTTCTCAGTTGCAACTGAGATGGTCTTATTTTTACACATGACTTCCTAATAATGCCACAAAGCCCTGTTTTCCTTCTGGGAGATCTTTTGCTCTACCTGAAAACCACTGACCTTATGGTCCCAGCATGGGACTTAATTCTCCCTTTAATAGAGCCAGAAATCCATCCAGTGTATGGGCTGCCCAGGATAGATTAGTAAGGCAGTTACAACTTTCCCTTCTGAAATTCTAAAATAGTCTTCTTTATTTCTGACCACTACAGCATTCTTTCACACCTGAGGCATGATGGGACTTCTTACCAAGTGCCATAGATCATCTAAAATAATATGGGTTAGTGATTCCCTATAACAGCCCTATGTAATACTTGAACCCTACTATTGTCCAATTGGTGAATTACCTCCTCTTTTAAACCTCTACAGAAAAAGATTTCTAAGAAGCAAATAAGACATTCTGTAATTTTTTAACTCATAGAGACTATGAGAAATCCAATAATAAAGCTCAATTGTGTCAACAGACAGTTGTTGTCATTCATATATTTATTAAATTTATATATATATATATATATATGTATATAAATTTAATGAGGACCAGATGTAACCTATCTCTTCCTTCTTTCTACCAAAAAAATGTTAAACAAGTTATAGTGTTCTGTAAACTCTGGATTCCTGGGTATAGAGAAATGGGTAGACCCTTATTATCAGTTACTAAAAAAATACACAGACAGATAAGAAAAGCCTAAACCCTAATCTGGGGACCTGAAGGACATAAAGCCTTCCTGGACCTTAAGCAGGCACTCCTTAAATTCTCAGCTTTGAGTCTCCCATCAAGTAAAGGCTTCAGTCTCTATTATGAGTGACGGAAAGGGAATAGCTTTCTGAGACCTTACTTAGCCTGGGGGAGGAGGGGTTACTCAAATTATAGGCTGCCTTAGTTGATAACTAGACCTTAGTTGAAAGGCTGGCCAGCCAGTATGTCACAGAACACAGTTGTAGTTGCAATGCTGGTCTCAGAGGCAACTAACTTAATGTACGAACTAATCAATGTATTAATTAACTATTGATGTCATAAAACACCATGGACAAAAACAACTTATGGAGAAAGGGCTAATTTAAGAATGCAGTTTATAGAGCTCTCTGCTCCCAGACCCAGTGAGAGAGAGACCCAACCGCCTGGTCAGGTGGGCACTCCTGAGGCTGCAGAGCAGAAGAGACCACCAACACTGCTCACCCCTGCCCACATCCCTGGCCCAAGAGGAAACTGTATAAGGCCTCTGGGCTCCCGTGGGGGAGGGCCCAGGAGCGGCAGGACCCCTGCCAGAGACACCGCCGGACCCTGAAGGAAACAGACCAGATAAACAGTTCTCTGCACCCAAATCCCGTGGGAGGGAGAGCTAAACCTTCAGAGAGGCAGACAGGCCTGGGAAACCAGAAGAGACTGCTCCCTGCACACACATCTCGGACGCCAGAGGAAAAAGCCAAAGACCATCTGGAACCCTGGTGCACTGAAGCTCCCGGAAGGTGCGGCACAGGTCTTCCTGGTTGCTGCCGCTGCAGCGAGCCCCTGGACAGCACCCCACGAGCAAACCTGAGCCTCGGGACCACAGGTAAGACCAAATTTTCTGCTGCAAGAAAGCTGCCTGGTGAACTCAAGACACAGGCCCACAGGAACAGCTGAAGACCTGTAGAGAGGAAAAACTACACGCCCGAAAGCAGAACACTCTGTCCCCATAACTGACTGAAAGAGAGGAAAACAGGTCTACAGCACTCCTGACACACAGGCTTATAGGACAGTCTAGCCACTGTCAGAAATAGCAGAACAAAGTAACACTAGAGATAATCTGATGGCGAGAGGCAAGCGCAGGAACCCAAGCAACAGAAACCAAGACTACATGCCATCATCGGAGCCCAATTCTCCCACCAAAACAAACATGGAATATCCAAACACACCAGAAAAGCAAGATCTAGTTTCAAAATCATATTTGATCATGATGCTGGAGGACTTCAAGAAAGACCTGAACACACTTAGGGAAGCACAGGAAAACATTAATAAACAAGTAAAAGCCTACAGAGAGGAATCGCAAAAATCCCTGAAAGAATTCCAGGAAAACACAATCAAACAGTTGAAGGAATTAAAAATGGAAATAGAAGCAATCAAGAAAGAACACATGGAAACAACCCTGGATATAGAAAACCAAAAGAAGAGACAAGGAGCTGTAGATACAAGCTTCACCAACAGAATACAAGAGATGGAAGAGAGAATCTCAGGAGCAGAAGATTCCATAGAAATCATTGACTCAACTGTCAAAGATAATGTAAAGCGGAAAAAGCTACTGGTCCAAAACATACAGGAAATCCAGGACTCAATGAGAAGATCAAACCTAAGGATAATAGGTATAGAAGAGAGTGAAGACTCCCAGCTCAAAGGACCAGTAAATATCTTCAACAAAATCATAGAAGAAAACTTCCCTAACCTAAAAAAAGAGATACCCATAGACATACAAGAAGCCTACAGAACTCCAAATAGATTGGACCAGAAAAGAAACACCTCCAGTCACATAATTGTCAAAACACCAAACGCACAAAATAAAGAAAGAATATTAAAAGCAGTAAGGGAAAAAGGTCAAGTAACATATAAAGGGAGACCTATCAGAATCACACCAGACTTCTCGCCAGAAACTATGAAGGCCAGAAGATCCTGGACTGATGTTATACAGACCCTAAGAGAACACAAATGCCAGCCCAGATTACTGTATCCAGCAAAACTCTCAATTAACATTGATGGAGAAACCAAGATATTCCATGACAAAACCAAATTTACACAATATCTTTCTACAAATCCAGCACTACAAAGGATAATAAATGGTAAAGCCCAACATAAGGAGGCAAGCTATACCCTAGAAGAAGCAAGAAACTAATCGTCTTGGCAACAAAACAAAGAGAATGAAAGCACACAAACATAACCTCACATCCAAATATGAATATAACGGGAAGCAATAATCACTATTCCTTAATATCTCTCAATATCAATGGCCTCAACTCCCCAATAAAAAGACATAGATTAACAAACTGGATACGCAACGAGGACCCTGCATTCTGCTGCCTACAGGAAACACACCTCAGAGACAAAGACAGACACTACCTCAGAGTGAAAGGCTGGAAAACAACTTTCCAAGCAAATGGTCAGAAGAAGCAAGCTGGAGTAGCCATTCTAATATCAAATAAAATCAATTTCCAACTAAAAGTCATCAAAAAAGATAAGGAAGGACACTTCATATTCATCAAAGGAAAAATCAACCAAGATGAACTCTCAATCCTAAATATCTATGCCCCAAATACAAGGGCACCTACATATGTAAAAGAAACCTTACTAAAGCTCAAAACACACATTGCACCTCACACAATAATAGTGGGAGATTTCAACACCCCACTCTCATCAATGGACAGATCATGGAAACAGAAATTAAACAGTGATGTAGACAGACTAAGAGAAGTCATGAGCCAAATGGACTTAACGGATATTTATAGAACATTCTATCCTAAAGCAAAAGGATATACCTTCTTCTCAGCTCCTCATGGTACTTTCTCCAAAATTGACCATATAATTGGTCAAAAAACGGGCCTCAACAGGTACAGAAAGATAGAAATAATCCCATGCGTGCTATCGGACCACCACGGCCTAAAACTGGTCTTCAATAACAATAAGGGAAGAATGCCCACATATACGTGGAAATTGAACAATGCTCTACTCAATGATAACCTGGTCAAGGAAGAAATAAAGAAAGAAATTAAAAACTTTTTAGAATTTAATGAAAATGAAGATACAACATACTCAAACTTATGGGACACAATGAAAGCTGTGCTAAGAGGAAAACTCATAGCGCTGAGTGCCTGCAGAAAGAAACAGGAAAGAGCATATGTCAGCAGCTTGACAGCACACCTAAAAGCTCTAGAACAAAAAGAAGCAAATACACCCAGGAGGAGTAGAAGGCAGGAAATAATCAAACTCAGAGCTGAAATCAACCAAGTAGAAACAAAAAGGACCATAGAAAGAATCAACAGAACCAAAAGTTGGTTCTTTGAGAAAATCAACAAGATAGATAAACCCTTAGCCAGACTAACGAGAGGACACAGAGAGTGTGTCCAAATTAACAAAATCAGAAATGAAAAGGGAGACATAACTACAGATTCGGATGAAATTCAAAAAATCATCAGATCTTACTATAAAAACCTATATTCAACAAAATTTGAAAATCTTCAGGAAATGGACAATTTCCTAGACAGATACCAGGTATCGAAGTTAAATCAGGAACAGATAAACCAGTTAAACAACCCCATAACTCCTAAGGAAATAGAAGCAGTCATTAAAGGTCTCCCAACCAAAAAGAGCCCAGGTCCAGACGGGTTTAGTGCAGAATTCTATCAAACCTTCATAGAAGACCTCATACCAATATTATCCAAACTATTCCACAAAATTGAAACAGATGGAGCCCTACCGAATTCCTTCTACGAAGCCACAATTACTCTTATACCTAAACCACACAAAGACACAACAAAGAAAGAGAACTTCAGACCAATTTCCCTTATGAATATCGACGCAAAAATACTCAATAAAATTCTGGCAAACCGAATTCAAGAGCACATCAAAACAATCATCCACCATGATCAAGTAGGCTTCATCCCAGGCATGCAGGGATGGTTTAATATACGGAAAACCATCAACGTGATCCATTATATAAACAAACTGAAAGAACAGAACCACATGATCATTTCATTAGATGCTGAGAAAGCATTTGACAAAATTCAACACCCCTTCATGATAAAAGTCCTGGAAAGAATAGGAATTCAAGGCCCATACCTAAACATAGTAAAAGCCATATACAGCAAACCAGTTGCTAACATTAAACTAAATGGAGAGAAACTTGAAGCAATCCCACTAAAATCAGGGACTAGACAAGGCTGCCCACTCTCTCCCTACTTATTCAATATAGTTCTTGAAGTTCTAGCCAGAGCAATCAGACAACAAAAGGAGATCAAAGGGATACAGATCGGAAAAGAAGAGGTCAAAATATCACTATTTGCAGATGACATGATAGTATATTTAAGTGATCCCAAAAGTTCCACCGGAGAACTACTAAAGCTGATAAACAACTTCAGCAAAGTGGCTGGGTATAAAATTAACTCAAATAAATCAGTTGCCTTCCTCTATACAAAAGAGAAACAAGCCGAGAAAGAAATTAGGGAAACAACACCCTTCATAATAGACCCAAATAATATAAAGTACCTCGGTGTGACTTTAACCAAGCAAGTAAAAGATCTGTACAATAAGAACTTCAAGACACTGAGGAAAGAAATTGAAGAAGACCTCAGAAGATGGAAAGATCTCCCATGCTCATGGATTGGCAGGATTAATATGGTAAAAATGGCCATTTTACCAAAAGCAATCTACAGATTCAATGCAATCCCCATCAAAATACCAATCCAATTCTTCAAAGAGTTAGACAGAACAATTTGCAAATTCATCTGGAATAACAAAAAACCCAGGATAGCTAAAGCTATCCTCAACAATAAAAGGACTTCAGGGGGAATCACTATCCCTGAACTCAAGCAGTATTACAGAGCAATAGTGATAAAAACTGCATGGTATTGGTACAGAGACAGACAGATAGACCAATGGAATAGAATTGAAGACCCAGAAATGAACCCACACACCTATGGTCACTTGATTTTTGACAAAGGAGCCAAAACCATCCAATGGAAAAAAGATAGCATTTTCAGCAAATGGTGCTGGTTCAACTGGAGGGCAACATGTAGAAGAATGCAGATCGATCCATCCTTATCACCCTGTACAAAGCTTAAGTCCAAGTGGATCAAGGACCTCCACATCAAACCAGACACACTCAAACTAATAGAAGAAAAACTAGGGAAGCATCTGGAACACATGGGCACTGGAAAAAATTTCCTGAACAAAACACCAATGGCTTATGCTCTAAGATCAAGAATCGACAAATGGGATCTCATAAAACTGCAAAGCTTCTGTAAGGCAAAGGACACTGTGGTTAGGACAAAACGGCAACCAACAGATTGGGAAAAGATCTTTACCAATCCTACAACAGATAGAGGCCTTATTTCCAAAATATACAAAGAACTCAAGAAGTTAGACCGCAGGGAAACAAATAACCCTATTAAAAAATGGGGTTCAGAGCTAAACAAAGAATTCACAGTTGAGGAATGCCGAATGGCGGAGAAACACCTAAAGAAATGTTCAACATCTTTAGTCATAAGGGAAATGCAAATCAAAACAACCCTGAGATTTCACCTCACACCAGTGCGATTGGCTAAGATCAAAAACTCAGGTGACAGCAGATGCTGGCGAGGATGTGGAGAAAGAGGAACACTCCTCCATTGTTGGTGGGATTGCAGACTGGTAAAACCATTCTGGAAATCAGTCTGGAGGTTCCTCAGAAAATTGGACATTGAACTGCCTGAGGATCCAGCTATACCTCTCTTGGGCATATACCCAAAAGATGCCTCAACATATAAAAGAGACACGTGCTCCACTATGTTCATCGCAGCCTTATTTATAATAGCCAGAAAATGGAAAGAACCCAGATGCCCTTCAACAGAGGAATGGATACAGAAAATGTGGTACATCTACACAATGGAATATTACTCAGCTATCAAAAACAACGAGTTTATGAAATTCGTAGGCAAATGGTTGGAACTGGAAAATATCATCCTGAGTGAGCTAACCCAATCACAGAAAGACATACATGGTATGCACTCATTGATAAGTGGCTATTAGCCCAAATGCTTGAATTACCCTAGATCCCTAGAACAAACGAAACTCAAGACGGATGATCAAAATGTGAATGCTTCACTCCTTCTTTAAATGAGGAAAAAGAATACTCTTGGCAGGGAAGGGAGAGGCAAAGATTAAAACAGAGACTGAAGGAACACCCATTCAGAGCCTGCCCCACATGTGGCCCATACATATACAGCCACCCAATTAGACAAGATGGATGAAGCAAAGAAGTGCAGACCGACAGGAGCCGGATGTAGATCGCTCCTGAGAGACACAGCCAGAATACAGCAAATATAGAGGCGAATGCCAGCAGCAAACCACTGAACTGAGAATAGGTCCCCTATTGAAGGAATCAGAGAAAGAACTGGAAGAGCTTGAAGGGGCTCGAGACCCCAAAAGTACAACAATGCCAAGCAACCAGAGCTTCCAGGGACTAAGCCACTACCTAAAGACTATACATGGACTGACCCTGGACTCTGACCCCATAGGTAGCAATGAATATCCTAGTAAGAGCACCAGTGGAAGGGGAAGCCCTGGGTCCTGCTAAGACTGAACCCCCAGTGAACTAGTCTATGGGGGGAGGGCGGCAATGGGGGGAGGGTTGGGAGGGGAACACCCATAAGGAAGGGGAGGGGGGAGGGGGATGTTTGCCCGGAAACCGGGAAAGGGAATAACACTCGAAATGTATATAAGAAATACTCAAGTTAATAAAAAAAAATAATTAAAAAAAAAAAAAAAAAGAATGCAGTTTATAGCCCATCACACAGGGAAGTCAGGACAGGAACCTGGAAACAGAAAGTGAAGCAAAGACCATGGAGGAATGCCACGTATTGGCTTGCTAACCAATACTTCTTTATATAACCCAGGACTATATACTAAGGGGTGACACCGCCCACAATGGGCTGGGTCCTCCCACGTCAATCATTAATCAAGAATATATTCCACATGCTTGCCTACAGACCAATGTGATGGAGAGAGTCAGTCTTGGTTGAGATTCTCCCTCTCCAAAAGACTCTTGCTTGTATCAAGTTGATCAACGCTAACTGGCACAATTGGGAAAAGATGTAACTGGACTGTTATCATAAAATGTGCGGGACTATTCAAATCAAAAGGGAGTCTTTGGTTAACCTATCACATGCTTCTAAAATAGCGAGTTTTACCCTTGGAAGGTCTAGCTGTTCAAGTAAACATGAGCCTTTTTCTTGCTTTCTTCAACTTTGTTACCATCTTTCTAGAAGGAAACAAAGATGGCAAAAGTCTCAAACAGAGTCATTAACATTCTGTTAACTTTCACTTCAGGGAAGGACTTAAAAGATACTCACCTTAAGAATCCCCATTGAGTCCTATTTACAGATAGTTCTTTAATTAAACATGGCATCTGCTGAACCAAATATGCTATATTAACCTTCGCTGACACCCCTGAAATCAAAGGTCTTCCAAGGACCAGCACTCAATCAGCTAACTGGATCTTTCTACACAGAGCACTAGAATTAAGTAAAAGCAAAAGGGTAACCATCTACACTGATTCTTTCTATGTCTTTTTAATCTGCTGTGTCCACACACACCAAATACAGAGGAGAAAAAGTTCCTCACGACCGAAGTTTCTCTATAAAATACCAACAGGAAAGAGAGAATCTGCTTTCTGCCATAGTTGAACACGATGAGGTGGCAGTTGTCCACTGTAGAGGACATCCAAAGGGAAACCATGGTGCTGGAGAGATGGTTCAGTTGCTAAGAGCTCCTACTTCTGTTGCAAAGGATCTGAGTTACGTTCCCAGTGGCTCACAACTATCCTTAACTCCAGTTCCAAGTGACCCACAGACCTCTACAGGCAGTGGGCACGCACATGGTGTATATCCATGCAAACAAAACACTCATATACTTGTGTGTGTGTGTGTGTGTGTGTGTGTGTGTGTGTGTGTGTGAGAGAGAGAGAGAGAGAGAGAGAGAGAGAGAGAGAGAGAGAACGGGTAGACTAGCAATGCTACCACAGATAGTCAAGTTATGAACCCTGTACTGTGAGAGTCTCTCCCTCGGGTAAGATTCTAATGCTCTCCCAGGGAATTAATAGAAGCACACATGGAAGGATTTATCATACAGCAGTCAGGGTGGCTTAGGATGATTCTGGGTGATCGCTCCTATATGTTAATGATAAATGAGTAAAAACAAAAGTCTCCATACATACATCTGGTCAGGGATGGAACCCTACAGGTGACAAAAAGACTATCTGTCAGGGTGAGAAACCCGCAAAAGCCACCTACCAGAGACTGAGGGCTTATGAGGAAGAATGACCTGGAAGAATGACCCTTAGATCTATCGACTTGTTCCCTAGAAAGAAAAAAAGATGGAATCCTATCCTGGGGAAGACTAGCAGATAGATTTTGCCAGCATGTCCAAGAGTTGGGGGATCAATTGGGTGGGGGCCCTCCCCTCAGAACTGTGAGGTTATCCAAATCTTAATTCATGAAATTTCTCAAGTAATGAACAGACCAACCATCAACGCTGGCCACAGTGGCAGTGAAGTGTAATTATGGTCTATGTTCTATGGATGATGAGGAATGAAGTTTACAGACTCAAGAGATGGAGCTCTCAACTAGCATGCTTACTAGAGGGGGGTGGGGAATGAAACTACTTAAGCAAAAGAGGTTCCAAGAGAGGACAGCATCCAAGTGGCAAGGGCTATGTACCTTGAAATGATTACAGAACAGAGCCCATACTGGGATAGTGGGCAAAACTGTGACTTGTCGTCTGATAAACAAGATGTCTGATTTCTTCCTAGCAAACTCTCTCACATGCAATAGGGGTGTCATGGGGCCTAGCCACTGTGTCTGTTTTCCCTTTGCTTTTTCCCTGGCTTGCTTCAAGGCACTGTTGGAAGAAATGGGAACTCCTCCTAAATACATGTTTAATGTCTTCCAAAGACATGCAAGGTTCCACAGCTGCTGCTTCTCATTGCTGCCAAACCTCCTACTGACCACTACAGTTCTGCCAAGATCCTTTCCTAAGCTCTAACCCCACGTCCTCATCAAAAGAGCTTAGCAATTCTGTGTAGGGAGTGCAGAGCCTTAAAAAGGGGAGGGGAAAAGCCCCCTACTTGTTCAGCATCTCTCAAAATCAAACTTTCACCTCTACACTCATCTGGTCAGGTAAGTGACTATGACCAGACTGTAGAAGTTCTCATGGTTACATATGGTGTCCCCTCCTAAGCTGGCCCCTCTTCCTGTTCCTCCTGGGAATTCAGGAGCTGACTACCACCCTCCCCTCATACCTCTTACAGAGCTCAACAAACACCAGCTAGTCCTAAAAAAACACCTCATAGATTTTAGCCCTCACCTCCTCTTCACTTCCACCCACAGCTGTGAGAGTGAGAAGCCATTTCTGCAACCCCTCAATTAGAATGCCAGTTTTGTGTTTCACTGCTCTGCAACATGTGCTCTGACCTCCTTGGTCCCAAGTGGCATAAGCTTCGGCCTTCTCACCAAACTCTGCACCAATCAGAGGAACCAAGAGCAGCTAGCTAAAAATATAAGCTCAAGGCGTAACTGTCAAGTGAATTAATCACACCAGAAGAAAGGGCACGGAACGAACATGAAATTTACAGCATGGAAAATCAACTTTCTGAATATGGGTGTTCTATATCCAGGAGTTTAATCAAACACAGAGTGGAGATTTTTTGGGTTTTTTGTTTTGTTTTGTTTTGTTTTGTTTTGTTTTTTAATTAGACTGAAACTGGGCATGGTGGTGCCTGACTGGAACAAATCCCATCACTCATTAGGTAGAGTCAGGGGGACTCAAATTCAAGTCTGCTACATAACCAGACCCTTTCTCAAAATAATAGCAGTGTTGTACTGAGCAATAGAAATTTCCAGATCGCAATTATCTAAACAATGAAACAATCACATACATAGCACTTACACTGTAGTAGGCATTACAAGTCAGGCAGAGGTTATTTAAGATTTAAGAGGACTACATAGGTTCTACATAAAAATTATATCATTGTACACAGAGACCTGGACATCTGTAGACTTGGATATTTGGAGGAGGAGCTACTGGAACCAATCCCTATGCATATGAGGGGCTTAGGACTTTGCTATTTATGGTAGATTGACTGGGCAGTCTGTGACATGCATGTTATATAGTCTCAGCCAACAGTCTATTAGAGGTAAGAAACTCACTTACATTTTAAACTGAAAAAAAAAAGCATGTGATCAAGTGATGGAAAATAAGGAAGGCAGCTCATAAGCTACATGGCAGCATTCAAATGCGGGCATTTAAAAGCAATTATTATTAGTAATAATCAATGCAAAAGAAATTTCAGCTTTCATGCAGAGGAACTTAGAATTTTGTAAGATAACTATTTTGGCACAGACGATATGCTATCTAGAATGTTATTTAACAAAGATCACCACATATACAAATTAAGGTATCTATCAGTTAAATCACATAGTAGCATGTGCTATTTAATTTTAGGCCAAAAAATCAGTGAAAATAGTTAACACTTAAAGAAAGAAAAATCTACCACCCTATAAATTTAAAACAAAGAAAACTCAAATGCCCTAACCTTCGCAAAGAACAAGCTAAATATCTTAACTCGCTACTGGAAACAAAGGAACTAAATTCAGAGAGAAGCATTTCATTGTATAGTCTGGATAAAGGTGGCCACATAACAGCTTGGATCTCCTAGTAAGTGTGGCTACAGGGCACCAAATGATTCCCCTCCTCCCAGCTTCCTGATGGCCCTCCCTATTCATCCTCACTCACTCCCCAAAGTTACACGAATAAACAGAATGCCTGGCACACCCATCACACACTATATCAGCCCCACCCTCACATACTTTGGCACAGCTCTTAGTTCCAGCAATGACAGGGACAGACTGATATCTGTACACAACACAGTCTGGTACAAGGTGTGGCACTGGACCCAGTAAAAGGCATTGAACGCTGATTAATACAGCACTAAAATGTTCCTGAAATAAAAGTTATGGTGGTTGTTATTCTAGATTGCCCTTGATCAGTCATGAACTCTGTGCCACACCTGCTGACTTCTTCCAAAATAGGACGTGAACAAGCAGATATTTTGTGCAGACAACTTGAGTGCATTTTACTTATTCTTTTTAAGCTATATGGTAAATATTGGAGAGGATCAAAGAAAAAATTCTAGGGTGTCCACAAAATGATCTGGATGGGATCCCGTGCCTACTTTACATCTACACCATTAGGAGCTAGCGCATCACAAAAGCTCATCACGATCGGCTCAAACCAGCCCCTGTACAAACCAGAAGCAATGAGTTCTTTGGGTTGACTTATAACACCTGTGATCACCTTAATTATCATCTGATCTTGCACAATCCACCTTCTTCATTACTAAACTAGGAATGCCTCATTCCTTCTTGTCTGTCTAGCAAAACCATAGGATTTGAAACTTGAACACCAGTAGCCAACAAGTCCTTCAAATTATTCCCAACTGGAACTGACCCTAGAAATATAGTAAGGTTGGGTTCTAGTTCTTTCAGAGACATTTGCCTTCGCGATACCATTGACTTGTCCTGATACCCAAACGGGGTCACATTTTCTAATCCCTCTCAAAAATCCTCATTGGCCATTGGTACAAGAACTCTTGAAACTCTTGATCTCTTGCTGTAATGGGTAGGTAAAGCTATTTCTCCTTTGGGGAGCTGTAAAATGTAAAGGAAATGAAGGTTCATTTTGCTCACTTCTGGATAGCTAGATGGATGAGATGGTGGAGTGTGTGTGTGTGTGTGTGTGTGTGTGTGTATGTGTATGTGTGTCTGTGTGTGTGTGTCTATGTATCTTAAAACAAAAGTAAATACATATATGTATGTGTATGCATGTTGTCTTGAGAGAAAGATATACACATATATGTATGTGTGCTGAAAAAAAATGTATTTGTACATGTGTGTTGAAAGAAATGTACTTTTTTGCCAAACTATAGGGAACTTACAAATGAAAGCTCAATTTAAAAAATAATTTACTTCTTCTAAGTTAACTAAGTAGAAGCTTAATGGTCTGATATTTCTAATATACACTAGAATAAAGTGGGTTGATCATGATCTCTAAACATGCCCTTTGCTAAAGTCGGCTGCCTGTTTATCTAAGCATGCATTTCTACATATCCAGTAAGTTTAAATAAGGTATCTTCTGAACCAATGTGTATTCTTGTCATCTCTCTTAGGTTACTTGGGGTCAGACCCGGCCAATTGTTAGGCTCTTTGTGACCCACAGGATTAAAAATATAGTGAGAAGAAGGTTCTATTTCTAGGAGCCAACCAAAGGAAAACATGGGCCCTGTGACCTGAAATGAAATCTTTGATAGAGAAAAGAGTATGTGAAAACCATAAACAAGATAGAAAAAAAATCTGCTAAACCTGTATAGGACATTCCCAAGAGTACATTCTCATTATGTGATCCACAGAACAAAACCCCAAAAGAAAGCATAGTATGAGCCCATTTTTACATAATGAATCACATTTTTCAATGAGGCAGAACAAGAAATCCGGAAATGACTTTCTTAAATTCTTCAAGAGTAGATCAACTGACTTATACAAAGATAACAATGTTACTCCCCTTTTAACTACATTTTCTCAATGAAATACATTTTGCAATGTCACGTCTCCCCATAGGACACACCCACATTTGTCTCACTGCCTTTGTTCTTATTTGATGTTTTCCTTTCTTAGACTGATTTGTTTTTGCACTTTGACCATCCTGCAGTTTGCATTCACGAGAGTCACAGGAGCCATCAAACCTAGCCCCGAGAGGAGGCTCGTGCTCTCCGCATAGGGGTGGATCTGACTATAATCTCTAACTCTATCAAATCAGTGCATAATGAGCATTCTCTGGACCAAAGTCCACACATGGCCAGTCCACAAACACAGCTTCCACTGTCTTCAGTAAGCAAAATCAAAGTCCTCTAAAGCTATCACCAAACTGTCATTCCTCCTACTAGCTGGCTATGACAAAACACAGCAGGTTGTATGCACAAGTTTATCACTACCTGATGTCCATGTGACTATAAAGATATAATTACATGTCAGGTAAAGTAATGAGATTTAAGTTTAACAGCAGTTAATTGCCTTTTCCACCACACAGGCACAATAACTGAGATATGCTATTGTCCTAGCTGGCCTTCCATTGCTGTGCTAAACCTGACCAAAGAAACTTGGGAAAAGAATCTGTTTAGCTTACTCTTTGTCGTCACTGTCCATCACTAAGGGAAGTCAGGATAGGAAGTCAAGCAGGAACCTGGATGCAGGATCTTGAAGCACAGTCCACGGAGGAATGATCCTTACTAGTTTGCTCCCTCTGGCTTACTCAGCTTCCTTTCTTATATAGCCCAGGCCCCACCTGCCTAGGGAATGGCACCACCCACAGTGGGCAGGACCTTACTACATTAATTATCAACTAAATAGAGGTCTCCATAGATCTATCCACCTCCACTGATGCTCCCTCCCTCTTCCCACCTTTGTCAAATTGCCAACTGCTGCTGTGACAGCAAGGTAAAGAATGATAGGTGTTCTTGGTTTACAGTTTCAGAATTCTTACCCTGTGGCTTCAGGGTTCTGTGGCCTTGTGCCTGTGGTGGCATGGTTCTTAGTGGTGGAGGCCAGTAATTATGGAGGTTTGTTCTGTTTACCTCATGATAGTCAGGAAGAAAAGAGAGAACCAGAGGGTGGGGAATCTTCATATCTCCTTGGAAGGCACACTTGAACAACAGAACTTCCTTCCACTGGATTCTACCACCGGAAAGCCCACATGAGGAAGAAATCTTAAACTCATGGTTCTGGGGAACATTCCAGACCCAAACTGAAGTAACACCAAAACAACTGGTGGCTGTACGTAAAATACTGTAGCCAGATCTGACAATGATTACTATCTTTATTTTTAAACTATGCTTCCTAGAAATTACCAAGCCAACTGCAAAAGAGTGAGAATCACTGAAATGGAGATACGCTCACTACTGATTCTGTATAACTATCTTTTATTGTCCTTGTCCCTTATAAAAAGGAAAATCTCAAGTTCCTACATTAATGAAATGGCTTAAAAGATGCTCTTGAACCTTGACTATTAAACCCCATGACATTAGGTGGCTCGATGCGATATAGAAATGGCAGTCGTCCTTCATGCATATGCAACAGCAAGCAGAGATGAGGTGGAAAACCTACAGGAAGTGAATGGGTCATTGGGATTACTGTAGGTTGGAATTAGTCACCACAAGGACTTATAGCATACACTGGTATGAGTGAGGTCACCTAGCATTTTGTCTCATTCCACACACATGCTCACATGTCCTTGTAGTTTTCTTCCATGATATGATGCTTTATGAGGCCACCATCAGGTACAGATGCTGATTCCAGACTCCAGAGCCGTGAGCCAAAGTAAACCTCTATTCTTTATAAGTCAGCAATAATCAGGAATTCTGTTACAATAACTGAAACACTAAAATAGTCCTATATTGAAGAACTTGCCGACAAATGTACTCTACATATTTTGCTAAAATAAAGGTGTATATGTGATTATCTCCCTCTTTTTTTAAAATAGCTGACCAATTTTGGCATTGCTTAAGCTATTTCGAGCACGGTTAATGACAGTCATAGCAAAACAACAGATTACAGTATATATTCTGAATTTTAAATGACTGATAATATCTTGAGTAGTAATCACCCTACAAATGTGTCCAATGACTGGTAAACGACCAGAAATAAACCTGAACAAATGCCATCAAATAAAGACTTGGTAGCCTTCCCCCAAAATTGCAATAGACACAGATAGATTCAGATATCTGAATTTCCTGTACACTTCATAGCTCTTTTCTCTAGGAATCCCAAGCTCAAAATACACTCGATCTTTCCGTATGTCCTGCCATTTCAGAGGTGAGAGGTGAATGTTAACACAGGAAGCTTGGGAATAAGGCTTCTGCATCCTCATTTCAGGATGCTACCCACTACATAAAGGCACGCTAACTTAAATCAGTGATATGCAGTCTTTCTTGAAGCATGTTATCTCTTGGGCATAGAAGAACCCTATTCAATTCCAGGACCCCTTCATCAGACCTAAGCAAACGGCACTCCATGCTCAATGTAAGCTCAGTTGTGTTCAAGTCATCCTGTGGAGATATTTTTCAGTCAAAAGCACAGTCAATTATCAGGCACTGCACTTCATTGCTAGACATCTTTAAATTAGAACATTCTCTCTTGTGTCTTTGTTTCGTAGTGTAGTTCTATCACTGGATTTTTAAAAGCAGATTTATTGATATATACACAGCATATGATTTCCCCACTGACAATGTACCAACTTAATGTTTCCAAAATCCACAGCAAAAATTTTTATGAAACCCAAAGAAACCTATAAATTTAAGTAAACCAATTCAGATATCTGAATTTCCTGTACACTTCATAGCTCTTTTCTCTAGGAATTCCAAGCTCAAAATACACTCGATCTTTCCATATGTCATGCTTCTAATTCCTTAGATCCAAGCAATTATTGATCTTTTTTTCTGTATTTGTCTATTATAGACATTTCATATAGATGGAACCATATAATTTGTGGCCTTTGTAGCTAGCTTCTTTTACATAGCATGGGATATTTTCAAAGTTTATGCTCATAACTACACCATGAATTAGCACTTGGTTATCTTGAGTGCTACAGAATATCCCACTGTACGAACATCCACACTGTGACTATGAATTCAGTAGTTGGTGGACATTTTGATTGCTTATGCTGCTTCCTTTTGGTAAATGATACTGCCATTAACATATGGGAGCACAAATTTTTTTGCACCAGACATATGTTTGTATATAAAATTGCTGTCATATGGCCAACCTGTGTTGAATAATTTGAAGGCTTACAAACCACTTTTTCAAAGTAACTACGTGTCCCCACAAGAGAAGCATGAGGGTTCTGGTTGTTTCACCTTCCTGGTGGCAACTGTTGCTGTCTCCTCTATGGCAGCCACTCTAACGGGTTTTCAGACACCTTTCACATGGTTTTCCTTCGCATGGCCTCGATCATTAATAGAATCAGGCGCAACCCTTGTGCTTATCAACAATTTGGATATCTCCTTTGGAGAAATATCTGCAGAAAACCTTTGGCAATTTTCCAACCAGGCTGACATTTTACAAGAGAGATGGAAGAGATCTGATGGAAGGTTCCAGAATGAAGTCCCTGCATCATATAAAAACAGGCAAGCATTTGAAAACAGTCCACGGATGACATTTTCGCCTTCTTCATAGTGATCTACGAAGCACATGTTTGCATATCTAATTTGTCCATGTTTTTGTTGGTCGTCTGTGTACCTGCTATTAATGTTTTAAGGTAATTTTCCTAATTCAAGATCCCAAAATTTTATTCTTGTTTTCTTCTAAAAATTTTCTCAGTTTTAGCTTTTTTACATTATGGTCCATGATCTGGGCCCACGGATAAAGGTACTTAGTGCAAAAACCTGACAGCATGAGTTCAGTTCCCGGATCCCATTTAAAAGTGCAAGGAGAGAACTGACTCCACAAAATACTATTCTATGCAGTGCATCACACGCATCCACACTCAATTCCTGGTGTATGTGTACACACACATGCATGATAATAATACTACACTTAATAAGTTTAAATTTCAGTGTGTGACCCACTGCATGTCTGTATAGTATAAATATTGAATCCAGCTTCATTCTTTTGCATGTGGGTACACAGGTGTCCTGGCAGAACTGGTTGCCTAGCAACACTGGTTGCCTGGCAGCACTGGTTGCCTGGCAACACTGGTTGCCTGGCAATGCTGGTTGCCTGGCAATGCTGGTTGCCTGACAATGCTGGTTGAAAGGTTTTACTTACTCCCACTGAAATCAGGTAGAACAAAGTCCTAGGATGCTGTTTACTGTTCTTCCAAGATTACTTTGGCCTTCCTGAGTTGGCTGTATTTTCTCAGGACATTTAGGTTCATGATACTAAGTTTTATGCAAGTTTTCACTGCAGCTATGTAGAACAGTCTCAATTGTATTATCAGTTTTATATGCTCAGACTGTGCTCTTGTTTTTGTTTTTCGGCTTCTTCATAATTCACTTTAACTTTGACACTATCTTGTTTTCTGACTATGTAAAACACCACAGCTCAGAATTAAAGTCATATAAAGAGGTATATTTGGGAAGGTCCCATTTCTATTCTCATCCAACAGATACCTACTATTTCTCTTCATATGTTTTCCCCTAAAAGAAAATAAAGATGTTTTTATTCCTATGTTTTTAATTATTCCTCCAAGGCATCATACCTGGAACAGCTTCTGACTGCTCTGTTCTCTAACAGTGACTATTAGAAGTCACTCTATGTTGGTCAGCAGTGAGTTTCCTCTTTATTTTTATGACTGCTACAAAGTATTTTTAGAAGGTAAGCTAAGGCTATGAATATAGTTATGGTATAAATGAACAGAATATAGGGAATTTGCCCTTTAACTAAATGTGACGCTGTCATTGCGGAAAGAGGTGATTTGTATTTAATCAGGTCCTAAATTCAAAGAACCTCGGAGAACGTGTTTCTTATTTATAACCAACAGACAAAATCTTATCTTCAACATTCAACTGTGTGTTTGAACTAAATCAAATAAAAACGATACAAACTAAATTGACCAGACTTCAAACAAAACCCACCCACAGATAAATCTATATGCATCTTCTGGCACTCTCTTTGAATTCATCTTTCATTTATCTCCACTAGGGTAGGCAAGTGATCTACTAAACTCTCTCCAAGGATCCTCAAGACCAAATATCAGAGCTGTGGGTAACTAGAATTCTCTCGAAAGGAACCTGCTAGTTCTTGGCCATTGTAAAGGCATAGTCCTATGTCTCACGGCCCATTCATTAGCATCCCGGCTTCCTTCTGACCTCCAGAAGGGACTTTGTAGGCAAACACTTGGAAGTCTCGTTCAGACTCAACAGAGTGCTAGATGGGTGCTTGGTTCAGTGGTATTTTACTCCTTGGGTGATATTTAGAGGCCCTACCCACATTTTACAAGCATTAACATTCCCTCATATCTATGTATTCTCCCTCGCTTGGTTAAAAGGACTCTGCCAAGCTGTTAGTCAAACATATAGTTCCCAAAATTACTAATAAGAACCTGAACCATGGGATTTTTGCTAAGCCTGAAATAATCTGAACATCTTATGCTATTTCTGAGCCTGCTGTTTAGAACATGCCAGATTCCTTTGACTAAAAATAATCATTTTGAATGCACATTGTGACTGAAAGAGGCATCATCCCAGCTACCTCACGCTGCTGTTGCTGTGAGAATAAAGTGAGGAAATGTCTGTAAGTGTATCTGGGGTACTGCTGGATGCACAGTGATATTCAGCCAGTCTGAGAGCTTTTCTTCATCTTTCTCTGGGCAAACGGCCAAGCAGTCACACTGCAGTCTTTGCCATGTCTCCTCTGAACAAGTGCCCTCAGACACTATAGGAAATGGCACCATCCAGGCCTTAATTATTTGCTGGTAGACCAGTTGCCTTGACCTCATGGCATGTACATTCATTCATGAGGTTCCCAATGAATTACGACCAGAGCTCTGTGTATCATATCCTAAAAGATTACAGTTAAAGGAAAACCATCCTGCTATCCATACAAGGGCAATTCAGGCTCTAGAGGTGGTCTCACCCTTCACAGTCCCTCAGCTGACCAGCAGGAATCCCAGCCCTACTCATCCTGTAGAGTGGGATGTTCACCTCCTATCAGCAGGG
The DNA here is from genome assembly GCF_021556685.1 of Rattus norvegicus. Classification (NCBI taxonomy): domain Eukaryota; kingdom Metazoa; phylum Chordata; class Mammalia; order Rodentia; family Muridae; genus Rattus; species Rattus norvegicus. The sequence goes on from NC_141547.1 coordinate 91,444,420, forward strand.
CTACAATACCGTGACACTGGCCTCAACCCCTGGACCAGCAGGTAGTTATGTGCCCTGTGACAGGGCTCGAATCTATTTTCACCCACTCTAATAACGTTACTTTTGGTTAGGATTTCTGAGATGCACTCTGGAAAGCCATTAGCAGGATTTTGAAGTCCTGTCAGTTCCCAGCACAAAGGCACTGTTCCCAGAATGCAACAAAGCTACCCATTCTTTAAGCTGGCCCTGTGTCATCCTGCCTTGGGTACTTCATCTGACAAGAAAAAAATATTAGCATCCTCAACTCTATGTGAAGTGAGCTAAATAACAGGCTGAAGCCAAAGGCACAAAGATCCATCCAGTCATGCCACTTCAATAGGAGCTGCTCCAACTGCTCTTCACCGGGATCCTTTGAAATCAGGCTTGCAGTGTCACGAGCGAGCCTTTGTGCATCAGAGAAGTCCCCTGTTGGTACACATAGTCCCCGGGAGGCAGAACCCAATCTTACAACTTGATGGAGAGGCAACAACTGCACCAACACTGTTTTGAGTTAGGATTTAGAAGCCAAAATCGCGAAGAAGAACTAACATGGGAGAGCTGTGTGCTTGTGGTGCTATTACTGGAGACCATAGCTCCCTTCTGGCTACCATGCGTTACTTATCCTGTCTCGTACAAAAGCAGATCTAGATGTAGTCTTTGCTCAGAAGGAGTCCACCAGGAGGCAGAGCTAGTTTTGACACCACCACTAACAGGAACCATAAGCCTAGATGAAGAATCTTTGCGGCTTAATGAAGGTGACAGACTGGTTCACTGACGGCAGGTACTCTAGGGAGAAGTTCAGTTACCTTGTAATTGTTCAGCTTAAAACCCCTTCCCATCTGACAGTTCCTGCTGCAGGTAAGGAATCCCTGTGTTTCTTGGATTGGGACCTTACCAATACATTACAACAAAGGCAGCGGGTCAGTCACGAGTTTCCTGTATCCTTTTAGTTGCATCTGAAACAGATGAGGGGTTAAAAGGCCCCACAACTGCTCACAAGAGCAGAAACCAAAGTGCACAATGCCAGTCCCTACAGTAGCAGATGGGATACTGAGATTCCTAAGCAGTCACAATAAAGATGAATATCATAGAGTCAAAGAAGGAAAAGCAAGCGCCCTGAGGAAGCACACAGTCAAAGGCCCTTGTAGAGGTACAGTGAGACAGAGTGAGTTCCAACCCCAACAGCGTGCTAAACACAGAAAATACCTAAGTAGACTCCAGGAGCTCAAGTTAAGAGTAGGAACACTGTCTGCCTAAGGAAGAGAATGGTGGCTCCTGGCTAAGATCTGAAGGTGCTCGTTGAGCTGTGTTTTAAAGAACAGCATGGGATGAAGGGTATGAACCAAGAGGAAACATCTCTGGCCATTTCAACAACTGAGCTTGCAGGCGTGGCTTCACCTTAGTGAGCATCCTGGTCACTACGGACGGGAAACTAGAAACAGAGGGGTGGCTAGGAGCTTAACCAAGCGGTTGTAGAAAACACTCAGAAGACAACAGACAGGCCAGTAAAGAGACAGCAAACACCTTTGGCTGTGACCTCCCTGGAATGCTTCTCTGGTGGGATCAGATCACACCCTATGCTTCTCCTCAGACTCTCCCAGAGATATCTTCTGAGCTTTAGAATCTATCCACACCTACTTCTCCACCATTGCCCAGATTTCCTACCTCAACTGGTATTTCTCCTAAGGCCCAATCACTGCAGTGATGCTGCTGGCCTTCCTAGTCTTAGTTAGACCTGCCAAACTAAACTAAATCCCAGGTCACTAGACATGCTCCACCCCCAGATGGTTCACTGCTATCTCCACTGAGTTCTGTACATAGCAATGCCTCTCAGAAAAGCTCTGCAGACCATCTACCCAAACAGCCGTGTTACATTCTTTTCCATCTGCTTTCATATTTTACATCAGTATATTTAACATCTGTTTCCCCGACTAGAATATATGGAGAACATATAGGGTTTGATGAGACTTTGATGTACTATCTATGGCTGTATTTCCACGTGTTATGTATTAGTGGGTAGTGGGTCTACAGTCACTATCTATTAGATGATTGAACAATAGTGAAAGCATAGTGACACACAAGTCGAAGAGGCCAAGGCAGAAAGGGTGACTTTGAGCATACGGAAGTGTGCTGGCTGAATGTTCAGTGAGAGAGTGAAGCCCAAGTCAATGAGTAAACGCAAGATGACTCTAACAGCTCTCTTTGCCTGGCAGAGAAAAGGCAGGGCCCCTCATCATGCCAGGGATAGAGATGGAATAAATAAGAAGTCCAGATTCCATTTAGCAGTTTTGGCTCCTGTGTGGCCCCATCTGGGGATGTGTAGACAGCAAGTTTGTTTAGAGAACATGTGAAAATAGGAACCAGAGATGAGAGGGAGGAGCTGGGGAAACCAAGTGGCATGCTTATAGACCAGAGTGTACTGCTGTGTTTTATCTCGAGGTGTCTTATGATCAAGGTGTCTTATGATCCCCATGCTGTCTGGTTCATGATAACCATGCACAACTGATACAGCTATGCTAAATTCACTACGTCACTTCACTACCTGGACAAGTAGATTTCCAAGGTCCCTCCAAATCCAGGCTTGGATCCTCACGTGCTGCAGATACAGCATGGGCCTTAGGATCCATACCCTGTGGAGAGCCAGGGCTTTCCAGGAGACAGACCAAGGTCAGCTACCTCAACTACGGTCTCAAATTAGTGACGACTTTAGAGACTACTCAGAGACAAATTCTGTCAAAGGGAACTATTCATAACTTCTTCCTAGACGAAAGGGGGAGGGGGTAGCAAGTCACCTGCTCATGGAGCAGGTAGAGGGCTCTGCTTCAGGGTAAATTGCAAAAAAGACTTTTAGACGAATCTCAACTGTTTTTACTGGGGATTTCAAAAGCTATGAGAATATGAACTCCAGCTGTGCTGTGAGGTTCTGAGTTTCAGCCCTGTCAGCCTTGCTCACGTTCAAGGACTTAAAGGCTGGTAGAAAGAACCGGCCAGACTAGTCTTGTTAGATTGTCCCACTTATGGTCCCACAAGTCTAGTGTCACCAAACACCATTTTGGCAACTTTCAAACATTTCATAATCATATCCATGCAAAAGTAGCTGGCATTAGTTATCCCCCATTTCAAAGGAGGGAGAGGAGATAACTAATACGAATGGAATTCGTACTCTAAGCTCGGGGAAGAGATAGGCAGGCACCCAGACACACAGTCTCCTTGGCTTTTTCAGGGCAACCCATAAGGGAGGGGTTCTTTTTCATTTTTTACAGATGAAACTGAGACGAGTTAAGCAACTGTCAAAACACAAGATAGCTAGCAAGGGATGGAGCCATCACTCCAACTCAGGTCTGTCCCGGCCCCGTCACCAGCAGATGCTCACTGCCAAATAAAATGCTAACTATAAAGATAGTCCCTAACACCTGAAGCTAAGTGAAAGTGATGCCTTCACTCTCTTTAAAGCTGATGGCATCCAGACACTAGCTGGGCTGCAATCAATGTGGATGAAACAAACACACTGTGTTGAAAGATGCACAGCAGGCTCATCACTCGCAGACAGACAGACAGACAGACAGACAGACACACACACACACACACACACACACACACACACTCCTAAATCACATAGCAAACATGTCATAAATTATTTGTAGAAATCAAAGTGCCTTAGAGGCCTTCTCTTAAACCCAGAGACTCCAGGTACCCTCCTTGCATAGATCAGTCACATGTGGCCCTCCTCAAGGCCACTTCTGACAATTTACTCAAGAAAATCCACAAGGCAGAACCTCAGGGACAGGGCCATATTACCCTTGGTCATGTTCTCACCTGGTTCATCCCTTGGTGCTCAAGGCTGGTGGCACCTGTGTCCCTGCCCCCACCCCCACCCCCACCCCCAAGGACTTCAGAGTACAGAGTTGGTACAAAACTCGAGGAGATGGTCCCCAACCACTGGCTCCTACCCCTGTTTCTGCTCAGCAGAGAGACCACCACCAGGATTAGAACAGAATGCTCATCAGCTAGTGGCTGGAGAACACAAATGTTGCTCTAGATGAGACAGTGTCCCCAGTCCTGGGAACAGAGCTCATCTCAGTCTGAGGAGGAGAGCAAGGGGAAACTGTGTGAAATTCTGTTCTTTTAGAAATCTAGGCTCTTGCTGCTCAGTGCAAAAGGATGGGGAGTGAAGGCAGGTACTCCCAGTTGAAGTTGTATGGGCAATATTTTTTTCCTGTAATTTCCCTCCCTACTATGGCTCTCAAGCTTCAACAAGGAGCTCAAAATTTCCACAGATTGATATAGTCTATGTGGATACATTGTAACTTTATGATAAAATGTACATCCACTAATGCAACCTAAGGAAACAGTATCTCTACACCTATAATAAACCAGGTACCCCATGATTTCTTCTATATTTTGACTTACAATGTCTTTCACAGTAATTTACAACCCTGCAACCCTTCTTGAGCTAATACAGTATTTAGTATTCACTAGAACACCAGGACAAACTGTAGCATTTCAATTACCTAATGACACTTGTGGAAATATTTCAATTTGGTAATTAACAACCTGTATAGGAGCAAATTAATCACAAAACATCATTATTTTCTGTAACAGAAACAGATTGAAATTTAATTCTTTTATAGGCAAAAGACTTATTCAGAACATGTATTATTATTGTTATTGTTATTATTGGGTTTTGTTTGGTGACTTGCTTGCTTTAAAGGTCAACCAGCAGTTACTTTAAAGAACAAGGTGAGAAGAGAGCTTTCTGCTGGCTGCTGTGTGCCCTTTTGCACACAGGGATCTAGTGCAAAGACACCTATCCTCCCAAGCGCAAATGGAGAGAGAGCTGGCCAAAGCACCAACTTGTACCCATTCTCTAACTTGCCTCTGAGTGCTGTGGAGTATAGACTGTGGAGAATTACGTTTTTATTGAGATAACGAAACTTAGTTGCCTTAGGAGGAATATGGGAAAGCAAATTTGTAAAATTGACAGAAACGAGGGACAAAAAGTGAGTCCCACTTTTATATACCCTATTAATACTATAGCGGCCTAATTTCATGTCTCTTAGTTTCAACCAGTGATTTATTACACGGCTAAGTTACATAATTACAAAAGCAGAGCCATTTCATCTTGTGTCTTGGTCAAATTTCCAAATGGGTTTGGGTTAACCCTCAAAGGAGTCAAAGGTCATCTCAATTGGTCAATCTACCTTCCGCCACTCTAATGCTTCACATAAGCAAGAGTGTGTCAGTAGATAATCCCATAAGTAACAGGAAAGGGCACACCTTTGATGCCAGGATTAAGAAGCAGAAGCAGGAGGATCTCCATGAATTCAAGGCCAAACTAATCTATATAATGAGTTCCAAGCCAGCTGGGACTATGGAGTGAGATTCTGCCACAAAACAATCATCATTAAAACAATCTCCATCACTGTCTTTCATTTCCTTAGATTTGACTTTCCAGGACAAGACTGGAAAGTCAGAAAACTCTGTCTACTTAGGTAAGCCTTTCAAACTGAAGGGCTGTTTCCATAACAACCCCAGGGGTCCAATCCAAGGACAGAAGCCAGTCTCTATCTGGTCCAGCAAGCAAGGTCCACATCACAATTGCGTTTCTGTATACTTAATTATGTATAAATCATGGGCACATTATTAGTATACTGTGAGCATTACAGGATGCATACAGAATAGACCCCTGGAAAGAATAAAATCACAGTAAACATTCTCTTGCCAAAACCCAGTTGGATCACAAGGCACTGGCAAGTTTGCCACTCAACCACCTGGGATAACATAGCTCAAACAAAGGAACGAGTAAGGAATCCGTGCCTGGGTCTTGTGATGAGGTGATAAGGAACCTATAGCCTTCTTCCCCTCCTTGCCAAGGACACCTTGCCAATGACAGGAAACCAGTGTCCCATCCCTTCTAGCATGGTTCAGAAAGCTGCCAGGCCTTGAGGCAACCCACAGCTGGAGGTCTCTGCTCTTGGGTCACATACAGCAGTGGCTGCCAGAAAGGCGGGGGGAGTGTGGTACTGCAAGGAACTGCTTATCGTGGTTCTGTAAGTAACAGAAGGAATGAGACTCGAGCCACCACCCAGTGCCACTCACTGGCCCCGCTGACAGGAATGTGAGGCATGTATTCAAGTCTGGGTGTTGCCTTCCCAGACAGGGGTGGGGACACACTGAAGAAGCAATGCCACGTTAGCCTCACTCCCACTCTTGTGGCTTACCTCTTCCAGGCTGGTTCCCAGTAAAGAGACAAGAGCTGCTTAGTTTAAGGCAAGAAACAATAAATGAAGACTTCTTGGTCTTATCATCATAGCTCTTTAGAGACAATCAGAGTCACGAAAGGGAAACAGTTTTCTGTGGGTCCTTTATCAACTCCTTCTATGTCTGGTTATGCTTTTCAATTAGAAAACCAGTGTTGTGTTTTACCAACTCTCCCCATGTGTGTGATCAACAAAGTGTCTGTCCTGTCTCTGAGGCTGAAGAACTCAGGAAGAAACACACACACACACACACACGCACGCACACACGCACGCACACACACACACACACACACACACACACACACACACACACACACACACACGAGAAAATCCTAAGATAGTTGAAGGCTGTCCGTGTAAAGGTAGAAAAACACCCAGGGCAGCTTCTCCCTTCTTCAAGTCAGCAGAATGAGAATAAGCTGCCTAAGCCTTTCCAAAACACAGGTTTCTGTCTGGAATCCACGTACACAGCTCGCTTCCGACATGGACTTGTATTAACGTGGCTGCGCTGTTACTAACACACTTCCCCCAAGCAAAGCCTCCTGGAATGGGAGAGAGGTTGGAGTCCCCAACAAAATACACAGGGGATTGGTTGAAACAAAATAAAATATATCCTTTTCAGAAGGGAAGAGAAGGCTGAAAAGTTTCTTTATTCAGCTTAAAGATTCCAAAGCTCTGTGCCAGGACCAGTTCTGAGGTGGTGAGGAGCAGCCGTCCATTCAGAAGAACTTTCAAAATGAGGTTCTTTCCAAACTCGCGGATTCCTGGACTCGGTTCCAAGTCTCCTCAATATGCTCATTCACTGCCATATTTAATATGTGCTTACCGTGTGTCAAGCACTGCTTTCAGGAGTCCTGTGGGGAAGTGACAGTGAGAGAGCATAGCCCGGATTCTGGCAGAGGACATACACCTCTGGCGCGCTCACACCTCAGACAGTATTAAGGGAGCAAACGCAAATGCCCCTTGGAGAGATGGCATGCAAACATGAATTTAATAACCTGCTGTCAGATTTCAATCTTCAAAAGTGGAGTTTAATAGACAATTTCTACAGAAAACCGGGATGCTGACAGGACAGAGGCTGAACGTGGAAACTGAAGCTTTGAAAGGGGCAATCTGAAAGGTTCAAAACTCCATTTTCCTCGGTGCTCATTTGATAACAAATTCACTAGGAAAATTACTCAGCACGCAAAACACATTTTATTATCTAACTTTTAAAAAGGTAAGATTATAAGATTTTAAAAATGTTAAGCAGGTGGGAAATACAGCTCAGTCAGTTAAAGTGCCTTTTTGCATGAATATGAGGACTGAATTTTAACCTCTACAACATGTGAAGAAAGTCAGGCATGGTGGTAATTTTATAATCCCAGAATTGGGGAACTGAGACAGGTAGATGTCTGGGGTTGGCCTAGCCTACGGCAGTTGATGAGGTCCCATCTGATGAAAAACTGTTTAAAAAATATGTAAAGTGCACCTCTTCTACACACATATATGCAAAGACTCACATACACCCACATGGATATGCACATATACACAGAGAGAAATATGTCTGCTCCCAACACACAGTGCCGAAATATTAAGAAGTTGCTTTTCTTAAGTTTATCTGTGTAGACAAAACATGGAGGTGACTAGCTAGGGAATGTGGACAGGCCAGTCTTTCTTGGCAGGGAGAAGTGAGCTGCTGCACATCCTCCTTTCCAGTCCTGTTAACTGACAGGTCTCACAGCACAGAAGCTTCCCCGCTGACGCCCTGCACGGGCAGGGTTGGCACACTGGTTCACAAGCTTTGGTTCCCTCTGCTCTGTGGCTGCAGACCGTCTTACAAATGCAGGCTCTCCAGCAGACTGGTGTCTGAATATCTGAAAAGCATCGTTAGTGCAGGGCCTGCTTGAGAACCACTAGGAATCAGGTTCTGAGGAAATGACAGACTGTCTCTGCAACATGGGTCTAACCTCAACCTGCTTTCTCTGAAACATAAATCTTGGTGTTTACTACTCTGAAATAGACGTCTCCTAAAAGGAGACATGGATGGGGGAGCAAGTAAAGGTACTTACTACCTGAGTTCCATCCATGGGACCTATGCAAAAGTAGAAGAGAAACAACTGCTCAACTTGCCCTCTTCTCTTCCTTCATGGTACTACCCCGCCCCACCCCACACACATACGCACATGCATGCAAGAATAAATAAAATTTTAAAGGAAGAAGACGAACGGCAGTAGGTGTATACAAGATATTCCAAATTTTCCCAATTTCCCAGCATAGAAGCACCCTAAAAATGCTTTTAAGTTTTTAAAACCCATTGGGGAGAAAACAAGAGAACAAATAATATTTCCTAGTCCACATTTCAAAACATTCAAGTTCTTCCACCCATAGACAAAAGAGCGCTGGAACCCAGCCACAACTCATTTACGAATTGCTCAGTGGCCATGGATGTCACGGGAGAGCCAAGGAGTCCCTGGGAGACAGATGGCCCACGGAGCTGGAAACATTTACTACCTGACCCTCTGCCAAAGTGCTTGCTGACTGCTGTCCTACAGGGGAAATCCAAACACTGGGTAGGGCACTCCAGCTTGCAAGTTGCGGGCTGCACATCTTCTTGTGAACCACTTCCTCAGCTCTTGCTTTGGAACTTCTGCCAGGCTCCTTTAGAGGCCTGACTGTGAGGCAAGGACATCATCACTAAAAGCCACCTCCGTCATTCCCAAACGGCTTAGGCCAGGCAGGTAATGGCTACAGCACTTAAACAGTGTGACAGAAGATAATAGCTGAAGAGAGGGACTAGAAGTGGCTCGTTTTTTTAAAAAAATTATTTTGAAAGTTCTTTTTATTAAAAGAATTTATAATGGCATTGCTTGACAAACATTGATAATAACCTGGATTTTCATTTTTTTTACCTAGTTTCCATTACATTTAAAAAATCGTGTGTGCATGTGTGTCCGCACATGTTCCTGAGGGTGTATACATACATATATGCAAGTACTGGAGGCCAGAGATCAATGTTAGGAGCTTTTCTCAATTGATCACCACTTTGTGTTTTGAGACACAGTTTCTTATTGAACATGGGATTTTTTGATTAAATTTAGCAATACTCAAGTTTCCCGCCTATGCCTCTTGTATACTAAGATTACGGCTGCACACTACCAATAGAAGTATTCTTACAACAAATCAAAGTTTTTACGGAAAACCTTGGAGAGCTGCTAAAAATTATAAACCAAAGTAAGCAGATGTTGGATGGTAACCGGAAAAGCCATCTCAAAATACAATGCTATCTACTGTCATGTCTGAGGTAAGAAATGACACTATCTAAAATTCTCAGGTCACCGAGAGGGAACTGGAAGAGATTATTAATGGCATAAAGGCCAAATATCGGGTTTTACCACATTGGATTATATATAGTTCTTAGGCTGTTAGAAGCCCACAGATATGAATTCTGGCCATGGGCCTCTATCAAAAGGCTGACCCGTCCTTGTAAATGCACTGCAAACTGACATTGAAGAGAGCTCCGGTTAACACAGAGAGGGCCTAAGGGGCCCTACGCTCACGGCTACTTCAGGTGTGCATGGCCCACTCAAGCTGAGACTTTTACACATTGAGTGTGGGCTTAGCCAGGCAAGGGCTCTCACAGCTCAGAGGTAGGCTATTTAGTCACAGGCAATCAGATCCTTGGCTCCCTATTACTTTCACTCTGAAGAGACCAAAATCAGATTTTTATGGAGTTCAGAACTAACTAGAAGGAGTTAGCCCTTTGAACCCTCCACCACAGGTAAGATAAAACTATTTTAATTTGAAGTTTCAAGGAGAAAATTCAGATTACCCAGAGCAAACTAATTCAGGAAAGGGACTGATTCAGAGATCGCTTAATCCAAAGATCACCTGGTTCTAGCCTAAATCCTAAAATATCAGGGAATATTCCCTCCCTTGACATCTAAAATATCTAATAGGCACGAGCTGAGCAAGCCAGATCAGAGGAGCCCAGGTATCCCTGTATATGCTGTCTTCAGGTCCTTCTCTGCATACTGGCACCTGTCCCCAGAGTCCTGGCAAGGCCATTCACAATCCACCGCCTAAAGGGAACAGGAGGAGACGCCACGGGACCCCTTTTCCTCGACGTGTGCTTCCGTGATGGAATGCCACCGGAGCAGCAGCAGAAACAATAACCAAAACATGTGCCTGTTCTGATATGTTAGATGGTAACCGGAAAAGCCATCTCAAAATGCAATGCTATCTACTGTCAAGGTGTCCGAGGTAAGAAATGCCACTATCTAAGATTCTCCATTTATCATAAAAGAAACTGGTACCTACAGCGACATCCTGAGGAGAAAACTCTTGCAGATGTCCGGTCATGGAAAAACTGGTCAGACTCACTCCCTTCTACCGGCCTCCACTTTCAGACAGAAAACGGTTCCTCTAGGCTCAGCTCATCCTACCAGGGGGACTGGGCAGCTCATCTGCTGCTTATTTATAGAGGCTGGGTCTAGCGGGCATTTAAGAATCGAGATTCTAAACGAGAGTGGCAAGCTTTGCCAGAGACAAACTAATTTTACCCCCTTGGAAACAGTTAACGTGCCTAAATTGTCTGATAATCAAAAACAATTCCTAAAATACCCAATCACTTCAGTGGTCTTGGAATTCCAACATCTCATAAAAGCTATTTTAGAGATTTATTTTTAAGTGTCACTGAACCATCCCAACTCCTGCATCTAGCAGTCCTTTTTCTGGTGACACCAACCCCCAATCCCAACCCCAGTTTACGGTTGGGCTTTGGGCTTGTCCGTTGTTTTGTTTCGTTTTATTTTTATTTTCGCTTTGCTTTTTGGAGACACAAGCTACCATCATCAGGCAAGGAGGGAAAAAAAATCAATCAGGGAGTGGCCTACATCAGATTGACCTGTAGGCAAGTTTATGGAGCACCTTTTTGACGAATGATTGATATGGGAGGGTCTAGCCGACTGTGGATGGTGACATCCCTAGGCATGCGGTCCTGGAGTGTACAAGAAAGCACGCAGAGCAAGCCAAGGGGACCCAGTCAGTAAGCAGCGCTCCTCCATGGCCTCTCTTTCAGTTCCTGCCTCCACATTCATGCTTTGGTTTCCTTCAATGATGGACTATAATCTGTAAGCTAAAATAAACTACTCTCTGAAGTTGCTCCTGGCCGTGGTGGCTATCAAAACAACAGAAAAGCAAGCCAGGACAGGCCTGTATTCCTTGTGAAAATACAGTCTTCCTTGGCCACTTGTTCATGGGTTTCTTCCTTTCCCTTGTATCATAAGACAATAGTGGGCTCCTTCACAGCCGCGCTTTTTCTATTCCTTGAGCTGGGCATTCCTCTCCTCTCCTTGAAGAACTCCACTTTGCCTGAAATTCACTGTCATGTCGTATCTTGCCCCCTTCGATACAAGAGGACTTCCAACTAACAATCAACCTTCTTATCTTCCTACCTTCCCCACAAAATAAATACACTCCTCAACTCCTTTCCTGTGCCTCAGACAAAGATCGCCACTCGGTCACTAGACTTTCTCAGCCCAATATCTAAGTCACCCCAGGCCTGAGGATGGCATCGCTTCTGCCCACGGTTATTGTTTCCACACACTCAAATTCCTTTCTATCGGTTCTCTTTAGTGTCACAATGGGCTCCAAACTGTTTTCTACTTCTTAGTCCCTTGCTTTCAAACAAAGGCACCAAGTTGAAACCATTAATTATCTGTGAAAGAAAGGCAGAAAGAAGCCACCTCGAGGGGGTGCCTGCTGCCAAGCACAGGCGACAACTCTGACATCTGTGCGGAGACTTACCCTTGGGAACGCTCAACCAACAAAGCCTCACTAAAGTCTGCCACTCAGCACGCTTCCTGCAAAGGCTCAACACGATCTTTGTCTTACACAGTGGAGGACTCTTAAAAGTAAAACCACTTCCACATAGGAATTCCAAGTTCAGGGACTCCCAGCCTCCAACAACGGTTTCATTCTAGAAAACACTAGTTTAAATCTCTGTTACTCTGCCATGTTTTGAAATGCAAGGCAGTATTTTGACACGTTGTTAATAAAAAGAATTCTTCTCTTGACACCAATAATTTGATTTAATTCGAAGGTCCGCATGTTAATTACGTGGCTTTGTCTGAAAGGAGAAACACCCACGGCGATAACAACTTAAAATATAAACAATCTGGGGTTGAACTCTTGGCTGCCTAAGAGCCCACTTCATCAGGGGCTGAACCATCAGAAGAGAAGCAGACAAAGCTGAAGAGGATGGGGGAGAAGCGGGTGACAGGGTTCATAAACAGCTAGATTGCTACTCCATGCCAGACACTTGAGAGCAACACCAGAAGCCCGCTCACAAAGACAGGAGCACAAGGGCAGCTCCAATGAGAACCAGGCAGTTCCAGTGCGGAGTTCCTTCCCTGACTGGAATCAACTCCTTGAGACACCATGCATATGCAAAACTGAGACATCGAACACCTCACCCTTCAGTGTCTTTCTTTCTCTCTTACTTTCTCTCTCTCTATTTCTTCTTTCTTTGACAATTAGGATATCTTGGAGCTGTCTTTTTGGATCCACTGCTTTCAGATCTGCCAGGGCAGGGTGACATGCTATGCACAGTTATGGCCCTGCTTTCCAACTGGGTCATATACTATTCCAGGCTTCTGGCCTCCACAGTCCAAGTGGCCACATGCCTTTGTAGAGCCAGGAGAGACAGGATGAGGATTAAGACCCCCATCAGAGCAAGAGGTGCCCTTCAAGGATGGAGAGAAGACTTCAGGAAACACACAGAGAAAAAGACACCCCCAAGTGTGTCTGCCATACAATGCAAACTGGCCCAAGAGCCACTATGAGATGGACATAAGCATTCTCTGCTCTCGGCATCTATTAGAGTTACCAGGAAACTTAATTCCAGATGCCCAGGGCACCAGGCAGCCCTCAGACGCAGATTGCCTGGTCAGCGACAAGTGCTCAGGAAAAAACCTCAGCATCTCATCTGGCTGACCTCTCCTCCAGCAAGAGAGGGAAAAAAACCCAATTACAGATAGCGCCCCACCCCACAAGACGGCAACCGTAGTTTCTGCCTTGTAGTAGAAACCCCAAAACCTCTTCCCAAACCCTGACATCCTTCCTGTTTCCTTCTTCCTCTAACCTTTCAGGTGGGAACTGAAGTGTCCTTTTTACTATGGAGGAATTTATCTTTTTACTCATTCACTGATAACAATCAGCCCCCGCTCCTCTCTCTACAAATTTATCTTTAGTTTCTCCCCAACAAAGGGTATACTTGGAGAATCTACTAAGAAGATCCCGGAGCTCATAACGAAGAGAGGCTTTTGTAAAAGGCCACACTATGCATTTTTGTTAGAGTAAGAGAGGGGCTGTAAGGACTCTCTTTCCGTTGGGTACTTACAAACTGGATGGCTGGATGATCCACACTCTCACAGGACCTTCTGAGCCTGTTTATGAGGTACCTGACCCCGTCAAGTTATTGTTTTGGAGAACATGAAGAAAAGGACTCCTTGGCCCATTATAACTTCTGATAACTCTGGGCCCTAAAGCTATGAGGAAAGGGTAGGATGGCTCAAACATCTGGGAAAGGAAGTGTTGCTAACCATGGTAGCTGCTGGGTCAAGGAGACCCCTGCCTAGTAATGTCATGCACTCAGTCACAGATGGACAGTCGCCTTGCCCTCAGGGCTTGCTGGTGCTAGACTTTCTCACCAAATCTTACAGCAGTGTCTCTTACTTTGTCATTCAAGCCTTCAGAAAATGTCAAAGACCACCAGAAAGCCAGAGACCACCCAGGTCGAGGATGCCCCTACACTGAACCCTGGCTGAGGGTGAGAGGGCTGCAGTGGAACTGGAGAGTGGCTATAAGACAGGGCAGGGTGTTAAGTTGGAAAGGTCAAGGGAATATTAAAGCAGGGAGGAAGATGCCTCCAGAGGAGAGAGGGACAGTTTCAGGTCACTATTAGCAAGGAGAAGACTGGACGCAGTGTCAACCAAGCATTAAGGGCACTTAGGCCCAATGCCAGAGGAAGAATTTGGCCTGCACCACGGAGTGGGAAGAGACATCTGAGGCTTACACATAAGCCAGTAGGATTTGGTTCGTACGAGCTATGAGCAAAAGGAAGGAAGGCCTCCATTGTCCAACAGCACACATGGAGGGAAGCTAAGTCGGATATTGTGCATGCCCTCCTTGTCCTTGCTGTTAACCAGATTCTACTGTAGGATGATGTCACAGGTGAGGAAGGTACAGGATAGAAGGAGGCCTGTCACTGGAGGAGAAGGAAGGATGGGTGGGAGAGAAGTTTGAAGGAAGAGGAGGAGACTAGGAGAGAGAGACAGGAGACAGGGCGGAGGAGAGGCAGAGAAGCCGTGGCAGGACAAGATGGCAGGTGATGTTAAGTTTCTGCTCTGTGTATTTACAGGTTTTATTAATGTTCTCAAGGGATGGATAGTACTGAGCTTTGTATGTTTAAGTGGGCAATTATATCTTACCAATTGGGTCAAAGATTATTGTGTTGTGTGTTCTTTTATGTGAGGGTTTGAGTGTAAGAAAGTGCGGCTGGGATGTGTTTCCGCCAAGATATCTAGCAGATATCTTGGGGCACCGCTGTGCGGACCAAGCGGGGTAAAAGACCAACAATACTCTTTATTATTTTTATATTTTACAACAACACTCTACGAAGGCACCATCCAGAGATCAGGGCCCCAGGACCAGCATCTGTCTCAGTGCAGGATGAGATGCTCTTGCCAAGGCTCAGGAATAGAGCCATGCCTCTTCTATGATGGCCACAGGTGCTCTGGAGTCCAAGTCAGTCAGTGCCATGTTGAGTGCAAAAATGCTAGGTAGGCTCTTACAAAGCTGGGGGGGGGGGCATCAATCAGCCAAGGACAGACCCTATCCCGGCACTTCCCCATAGTTTGAAATGATGCAATGATATTTAACTTGGCAGTACTGGGACTTAATTGGGAGCCCAGGTTCGTCTGATGTCTGTGAAGAGGCCAACAGAAGCCTATGCACAGCCACTCCCCATCCAGCCACCCCATGGGGGACAAGGCCCTGCCATCTGTACATTTTCTAAGGAGAACACAAAGAGGACGAGCTTGTGAGAGGCTTTACTAAACTTTCGGCCCTAGGGATGCTGGCAAAAGTAACTGATAAGGACACGTCTCCAAGCCTCTAATTATCTGGATGTTTTTATATCTAAAAGATTCATGGGAATGCATGTATGAGTTGCATGGTAATGTAAGGTACTGAGATCAGCACAACTGTCAGTCTTTTTAATTATGAATATTTATATTGACATGCGATTTTTACCTATCAAAAGTCCAATGGCCCAAAGCACATTTCCAGAACTCGGTGTAACTTTGATGTATCAGTACAATCAGTACTGTTTGGGCGAAGCACTCACTCAGCCTCTCCTTAGAGGCCTTTCCTTCCTTCCCAGCTCTGTTCTTTCTTTGAGGAACACTGGTTTGGGAGGGTAAGGAGAAGGGTGGCCTAGCTGAGGGGCTAGATACACACAGGAAACCAAGAAATCCATGGAAAGGAGTAGGGACCCAGTGCCAGAGAATGAGTTATAAACATGGAGTGTAGGAGGGCTGGGAGGGGCACTGTTGGGCGGAGTAACCTAGGGATGAGCTCTTAAGTATGTCTTGCTCCTAGATAAAAGGGAGCATGTATGCTTGTCATACACATGTGAACAGACACATGGGACGATGAGTGGGGGATGTCAGAAAATTACAAACATGTTTACAGCTGGGCTATATGTAGGGGGAGTGCAATCACGACTCTACATCTGTCTTAATTGTGTCCTATTTAGTTATTTCTGATGTATGAGCCCAAGCACTTAAGAGGAACTCAGGAAGCTTTGTTAAGCAATTTAATTATTTTCCAAAGAAGTTTTGGTCACTTTTGAAAATTTCAAGTGTATGACGAGTATACATGTTGTTTTTGCTCATTTTTCTCTAGATAAAATAATAATTATTATCATTATTATATCTGAATATGCTTTTTACTCCCATGAGTTGGTCTCCCTTAATTTAATGAGATTCTGTAGCCATGGCTAATTTCCCATAGTGGCCTACCATATCGAAGCGCTGATAATCAACACAGAGGACAGCAAGCTCAGCTGACAGGACAGAAGGGCATTTCTTCTCTGCATTTCTGAAGGCCCAAGACAGGAGGGTAGAGCATAACCTAAGAGGGCACAGGCTCACACCGCTAACCAAGAAGCTCTCTACAACTGTTACCCAATGCAACGAGAAATCAGTCCTAGAGTTTCACTGAGTATTTTAACTACACTTCAGAGCAGGCCCCATGCACAGAAGTACATGGTCAACACTAAGCAAACTCAATGGTATTCTTGTAGACCTTTTGTCTCTGTCTCATATGGCTTCATTAGGGCATTTTTTTTGCCTTTGGTTCTATTGGTCTATTGCTTGTATATTTTGGTTACTGATTTGCTTTTTTTATTTCATTTATTTACTTATTTGTGACTGTGTATCTATAAATGTTTGTTTGATTGATTTTTAAAGAGAAAGCAACTGAGTAGAGTTAGATGGGTAGAGAGGTTGAAATAGTTCTGGAAGAAGTTGGGAGAGGAGAAAAACTGTTTTTCAGTAACAATGTAGAGGCTGCTGGATACAGGAAATGACACTGTAGCCACCAAGGAGGCAGTTCACAGAGCCTGTCCAATGAGAGTGATCAATATTGGGTTCAGACAGGGAGCCCAGCCGAGCATGGGCGCTCAAAATGCTTCCTGGAGTCTCAGCACTGCAATAGGAGCTGTGTCTGTGATGTAAGAAGTAGGCAGTTCAGTTTGACATGTAGCTCTGTGCTGTATGAGACTAAGGGCCATGTCTAACAATCCGAACCATACTAAAACCAGCAGCAACCCGGAGTGCCCAAACGCAAGAACACAAAATCCTTATCAAGTTATAAATAAACTTAGAAGTTCCACATTCACAGCCTTATAAAAGGGCCATATCCGATGAGATGGGTTGAACTGAGAAACAAGCCAGGGGAGGGAGGATGGGTGGGCATCCTCCAGAGCCAGGGGACAGAGCAGCCTTTGTAAGTCCCTCCCATTGCCCCTTCCACCAGCACTAGAGACAGCAGTGCTAAATTTAGACAAGTCCCTCACCCTCATCAGCCAAGCCAGTGGATTACAGACCAGCCTCTTGCTGCTTCACTTTTTCCAAACGCACGATAAAAACAAAAGAAAACATCCCCCCAAACAACAACAGCAAACCAAACAGACAAGACGACCACAGAAACCCCACAAACAAACTACAAAAACTATAGAAAAGGGGGGAACAGAGGGCAGGGAACCTGTCTCTTAACATGCACCGTCTTTTGTTTTTGTTTTGAGATAAATACAATTATAGGTTCTACGCAGCTACTGCACGCCTTTCCCGTGACTGTTTCAGGGCTGTGTTCTGAGTAACCGAAGCGCCCATGCAGTCTCAAGGAGGCAACAGGGAACCGACTCTCCTCAGAGACACTTGTGTCCTATATGGAATGGTACAGCTGTTATCATTCTCAAATTACTCCCAAGCCCCACCCTGTGTGCCAGCCCAGCACTGAGAGATGAATAAACCGTCTTAGCTCTTGAGATCCAGTGAATCACCAGGGAAGCACATGGCAAATTTCTGAGAAAAGCATTGCACACATTTTAAACTTATCCCACAGTTCTAGCATGTTCAAAATTATCTATTGGAGCCCGATAATCCCAACAAAGCATGCAGAAGCAGCCAGCACTCATATCCTGACAACTGAAGAGGAAATTGGGGTTGGAGGGTTGACATTATACTTTCAAAATGCACACTTTTTTTTTTTAGAAATTCATTTCCCGGTGCTTTAAAACAAACAAATAGAAAATTTCAACTACGTTCCAAGTGTTTTATTACATCATCTTTGACATATGTACTCATTTTAAAATTGACTTAACTGTTTTAGTAGTTTTAGGCTTGCAAAGAATTTGAAAGGGAGGCACAGAGTTCCCAAATGCTCCCTTCCCCTACATAGCCATTCCCACTACCAACACAGCCCGTCACAGTGACACATTGTTAAAGCCGGAGTGCTCCATTGTTACCAACAACTGTGGTTGACATTACCTTTCCTCTCAGTGCTGCACATCCTGTAGTCTAGCACAAAAGAGCAACGACATAAATCACCATTAGTGTCCTACAAGCCCTTTGCTGTCCTACAGATCCTTTGTAAGGTACAAGTCTGTCCTCTTTTCCCTCCTCTAATTCCTGGCCCCCCATGGATCTTTTTTTTTATTTTTTCCATTGTCTTCTCTTTTCCAGAAGTCAGTGGGAAGGGTACAGCGCGTCGCTTTTAAGAGACTGATGTCTGTAGCTTAGTAATACACACAGTTCACAGCCCGTTGTGTCCTGTCCTCGCTTGATTCACTATTTCTTTTTAGTGCTGAATAAAGTTCCATTGTCTGGATGTGAACGACACATGAATTTTCAAAGCAGCAGCAGAAGAGTGGGTCAGACACAGGAATGTACTATGGGCTCAGTGCGGAAATGGAGGTGGGGAAAGTGAACAACGGTAATGAATTCAAAGCACCCCTGGCTTAGTGTGCTCTTCTTTTCCTAGTCGTGAACCCAGGCACAGCCTGAAACCTGCTGGCAGACAAAGGCAGGCACAGGGAAATATGGAGAAGTACCATGCACCCACTACCTGCCCTCTACCAACCTGGCCTGAAGAGGGGGCGGGAGGGAGGAAGTGAAAATCCAATTAGTAAAATAAACTCATGGAATGGATCACCAAGTCTAAGTAAATACCGGTCCTCAGGATTATCCTGTCTGAGTGTCAGAGAGAAATGCCTGTCAAAAACGAAGACTTGGGAACTTACTGAATGATACCAAGAGGTCCAAATTTTATGTCAATGGGATTCTATAAAAAAAAAATCAAGAGTGTGCCAACTTCCCAAAGCTGGCAAAAGACATGATGTACACATTCACAAAGTTCAGCAAACACCAGCAGACTGAAGATACAACACACTCTTGGACATCC
Source organism: Rattus norvegicus (assembly GCF_021556685.1). NCBI lineage: Eukaryota > Metazoa > Chordata > Mammalia > Rodentia > Muridae > Rattus > Rattus norvegicus. Next base: position 91,463,706 of record NC_141547.1, read on the forward strand.
CGATCTAAGCGGTTTAAACCTGAAGACAATATCAACATCTGGAGGGCAACCAGAGCAAACCACATGTCTCGTGACACCAATGCTCAGGAAGTGACGAAGCTATGCAAAATACTGTGGAGAATTTGTACATGCAATGGACACAGCCTGGCTGTGGTTTCAAATGAATATGAGAGACATCCTATAGGCTTCATGGTAAGTATTGCAGCTCACTGCAGGATTTTGGAAGGCCACCTGGTGAAAGCAGGTCACTAGGGCGCATGTCTTTATGTGTCTGCAGCTTCCTGTCCACAGCCAGGTGAAGAAGTGCTTGCTGACCCCATATTCTACCAAAGCACACAAAGGCCAACCGTGGACTGAATCATTACAGACAGCAACTAAAGTAAAACCTTTTTTCCTCAAGCTGCTTATAGTGGAGCACACTCTTCACAGGTAAGTTGAAAAAGGAAAGGCCTTCTGGAATGAAGGCAGATGAAAATAATATATAGGCAAGAAATCCGTTTTAGAATTGCTAAATTAAGCTCTTCAGATGTGAAAGAATCATGGCAAGGAATGTGGCACAAGGAGAGGGAAAGAAAGCTGGTAACACATCCAGCCCCATAGACTGCCTGTTCTCCACCACTCCCTGACAATCTGCCTAGAGAACAAGGCACAGAGGACAGCACGTGCGAAGACAGGCTGAGTGTTCCTTACAGGAACTGACTGGCACCAGTGATGCTTCGGATCTCTCAGGTTTGGGGGATTCTGAAATATCTGGACAGTTTTGAAACGGTTTAGCTCAGGGTGTTTTATATCTTCCAGTGTTTCAGATTTCAGGGTTTGCGCAGAGAAATGCTTGACCTGTATGTAATAATTCCACAAATTTACTGATTTTAAGTAAAGCATTAGAAGATTCACAGAATTTAAAAGGTTTCCTGAAAGAAATTAAAAACCAGCAGAAAAACAAAATTAGAGATAGACGACCTAAAGATATCCATCTAAAACTTTGGCTTTGCTGGGGCTAACACTGTGTTGAGTCACAGGCATAGCATACATGAGGCCGTGAGTTCAATCCCCACCAACATGAGCAGTAACAAATAGCTTTGATTTGAAGCTAAGAACACCGTGGAAAAGGAGTTTTCACTGGCATAAAAAAAAATCAAATTTTCTTTTAAGTTCAATTCTAAACAATCATTTCTAGGAAACAGAAGGAAAGAGAACATATTCCAAGTTATTACATAAGGTGAGTATTAAAATAAAAAACTGAAAAAAAACAATAAACAGCATAAGAACAGAAACCAATATTCCAATAGCTCCCAGGAATATATATTTAAAAAACTTAAGGGGAAAAAAAGCGAATAAAAGCCAAGAATATGTAAAAAGTAAAATAAGAATAATACGTCACGCAAAATGGCTTGGTCGCAGGTGTACAAAGCTGGTTCAATATCTGAAACCTGATTAATAGAATTAATTATACCAAGAGTTGAAGGAAAAGCAAACTCAAACAAAACAATGCGATGTTTACAAATTCAAAATAATTCAATGTTAGCAGAGAATAAAAGCGTGCTCCTTAGCCTCAACAAAGGCATCCGTAAAGCGTCTACACCTGATAAATTTTTTTGGTATACAAGATCAAAAGTTGTCCCACTGAGATTAGGAACAAGGAAAGGATGATACTGTCAGTACTCCTTACTTCACGTAAAGACTGGGCCATAGAAAGACAGACGTATACATTCACGCCCCAAAAAAATCTTAAAACAGAAAACGAAAACCCAAGGAATGAATATACTCAGCAAAGGATCAGGGTGCAAGGTCCACACGTAAAATCAATGAACGCTCTATACTATTCATCACCGACCTCAAACTGAAACTGTAAAATGTCACTTACACTTTCCGTTCCTACAGACAAACGCTGAGGCGAAACCTCCTGAACACTGATAGAATTTATAGACAATGCTGGTGGGAGAAATGGAGGTGGACTTAGAATTAAACACTGGCAGATAGTCACGCACCGAGAGACTGAAATCAATTTCCAGACTTCACAACATTCCAAACACTGCCAGTGTGGCTAGTTTGTAGCTGTGGATAAGCTGATTTAAAAAAACGTATGAGGGAAAGCAAAAGAAAATCCAGACAAGGCAGTTTTGAGAAACCAAGAATGTTCAGGGTCTCAGACACCATCATTTTAGATATTACTGTGGAATTTGTGAGGAACGGCTACAAATCATTAGAGAAATTAATCAAAAAAATAGATCCACACAGATATGGCCAGGTGACTTTTTTTTTGGTCAAAAGTATGAAGGAACTAAAAAAGCAAGCACACAAAACAAAACAAACAAAACAAAAAAGAAACCAAGAGCAACAACAACAGAGTCTTTTCAATCAGCGGCAGTAGAAGGACTGGACCCTACCCCACGCCAAAAGGGAAAAACAGGAAAAGGTAGAGAAGAAAGAGAACTTTGATGCAAATCCCACTTCGTATACAGACATCCAGAAACTGAGATGTATATAAGGAAACAAAGAACAGAATCTGTTTAGGATTAGGAAAGAGTTCTTAGGCATGGAACCTTGGACATACCTAAGACATCAAGTTCCGAGAGAACAGACATCCTCAGTTAAAACTTCTACCCTTCTGAAGACAATGCTTTTCTAAAAATGAAAATTACAAGTTATAGACTGGGGAAATCACCTACAGGACCTAGGAACTCATGCTACATGAAGAAACTTCAAAAACAATATTCTTAAAAAGGCAAAAAGGCTTAGACACATTATTTTACTAAACCGATGCACTGGAGGCAAAGGAATGAAACTATTAGTCATTAGGTGAACGCAAGAGTAAACACATTCATCCTAGCAACAAACACAGAGTGAGAGAGTGCACACAAACACATACTGCAGGAGCTCCAACAGCAGCTCTTCAGCACTGACACAACACTGGAAACTACCCAGAGGTCCTTCAGTAGATGGTGGGTCAAGAGCTCGGTGGACACACAGATAGACTATTGCTGAGCAACCAAGAAAAATAAGCTGACACACACAGAATTACAAATGTAATGCCAAATGAAGGCGGTTAGTTTTTTTATCAACTAGACACAAGCTAGTGACATCACAAAGGAGGGAGCCTCGATTGAGAAAATGTCTGCACAGGCTGTAGGCAAGCATGTAGAATTTTCTTCATTCACAGTGATTGATAAGGGAGGGCCCGGCCCACTGTGGGTGGCACATCCCCTAGGCTGGTGGTCCTGAGTTCTGTAAGAATACTGACCAAGCTATAAAGAGCAAGCAAGTAAGCAGCACTCATCTATGGTTTCTGCATCAGTTCCTGCTTTCAGGTTCCTTCCCTGTTTGAGTTCCTGTCCTGACACCCCTCAATCATAAACAATAATGTAGACATAGAAGTCAAATAAACCCCAAGTTGCTTTGGTCATAGTGTTTCATCACAACAAAGATAACCCAACTAAGGCAAACATGCTACAAGGTTGGTGTGCTATTCTCTGAGTTACAGCGAGGGAGAGCAAACCAAGTAGGGAGACTGAAATGGGAACATGAGGGATCGTGGGCATGTTCTTCACTCTTGACTGTGAAGAACACAGTGTATCATAGCTTAATACACAGACAGTAAACTATACAGAAGCTTATAAAATGTAAATCGACTTGATACAGGATATTGGATAAATGTTAACTTTAAAAAAATAAATTTTTTAAGACGAGAACTCGATTCACATATTTGTCTTTACAATTAATGTCCATGGAAAACAACCTTCCCCTTAATGTCACTGGATATAATAAGTCATCTTTCATAATGAAGTCCACCTTTGGTGGACTAGGACCCCTTAAATATCAAACTTTTGCACCTGCTAATGTGCCTACTATAAAATAGCTAGAGTGAATTGTATATATATTCTTATATATTATCATATACACTTTAACTTCTCCCTAGCTCACTTATAGTACCTAATACAATAAATAATATGAAAGTAACTACTTTCCTCCGTTGTTTAAAATGCAAGAAAAAGTCTATATATGTTTATTACAGATGCAGTTTTTAAATTGTTTCCAACCCATGCATGGTTGAACTGAAAATGTAGAACTTGCAAGATAGAGTGGACGCCCAGAAATCAGTTCATATCTCAGACCCCCGATTAGAAAAGTTTCTTTGTGCAAATGGACTAGGCTGCTAATGTAGAAACCCCTAACTAGTTCAAGAGAACAAAATCTGGGGAATGCTCAACCATAACTGAGCTCAGTAGAGGAGAGCCACAGCTTGGGAAGCGCTGGGGCAAAACGGTGACTTCTGGACACGACGACACCACCGTCCTCATCAACTTGGCAGCTGTGGTTGCCTGCACAAAACATGCCCAAGATCAGGCCAGGCAACGTTCCAGCCTGGACGGGGAGGACACAGGAATTCTCACCCCCAGTTGAGGAGCTATTAACTGTTAAGGTCTTCTCAGGAGAGACAGGGAGTTTTCTTTAAGAATGTGGGTCCCTTGTAAGTGAACCGTACTCCAATGCATAGCCTGTTGAGTATCCTGGCAGCAAACCTTAGACGTACGGAATTTTTAAAATGGAAGCACATGAAATTGCAAGAGGATTTCTAGGGCAAAGGTAAATCTAGGAGGAGATGGGGGAACTGAGGATAGGTATGGTCAAAACACGTCATAAGCATGTTTGACCGAAAAGGACACACAACTGTCATGGCATCTCTTCCAAGTATGCCCACTGCGTCTGGGGTCCAGAATTTGATGAAATTCTGGTTTCATCAAACCATCATGGTTTATGACCATGCTTTTTCTTTTAGCTGTCTAGAGGTTGGGACCATCCCTCTTCACACAGTACTTCCAAGACTATATTATTCCTCCTTGGTCTTCACCTCACTTCACACGTTTTGCCCCAGGGACTTACAGCCATGCTTGTTGAAGAACACCATGCTCATCTCAGAAGGATAGGAAGAGTTCACAGACTGTGGTTTCAGCTCTGGGACCTCAACTGAGAATCTTTATGCCTCTCTCCCAGTCCTCTGTTGAAACTTACTGTCCAAGATGCTTCTTGGAGATGGAGCCTAAAGGAGGTGCACAGAGCGTGGGACAAGAGCCTAAAGAACGTGTTCCATACCCTGTAAGAACACACGCGAGAGGGGTGGTGTTTCTCTGTCTCTTTCTGTCTCTCTGTCTATATCTCTCCTGTGCTCCATCTCTCCCACTTCAGAACACGAAGAAGGATGTCACCTGTAAGCTACAAAGAAGGTTCTCACCTGGAATCAGAACCAGCCATGCTCGCACTGATCTGGGGCTTCGTGGCTTTATGAGAATAGGTATTTGCTGTTTAGGTAGTTTAGTTGTATTCTTAGTTTGAACTGTCAGAAAACTGAGTCAAATACACTGGAGGGCAGTAAGCAGAGGTACAAGATGGCTAATTCAAAGTGAACTTCAGATAAACAATGAATAGATGGGATATGCATTTAATTTCAAGTTTTGCTTTTCATCTGAAATTCTTACTAAACTGGGTTTCCTGTATGTTGACAACCCTAACCATGGTGTGTGTGTGTGTGTGTGTGTGTGTGTGTGTGTGTGTGTGTGTGTGTGTGTGTGTGTGTGATGCATGTGTGTTTGTTACATATGTATGTACAAGGATATCATTTGCATGATGGTGCAAACCTGGCTGTTCATGCATGCGTGGAGGTTAGAACTTCCTATAGTATCTTCCTCTATCACTTTCCACTTTCTTTTTTTCAGACAGGATCTCTCTCTCTGAACTTGAGGTTCACCAATTGTGCTGGACTTGCAAAGGAACTAGCTCCTGGAGTTATCCTGTTCATTTTCTGCTCTCCCCAGCAACCTGGGGGTCACAGAAGCATACCAATATGTCCAGCTTTCTCCATGACTACCCGACCTCGCACTTGTGCGACAAGCCTATGACCACCTGAGCCATCTCCTTAGCCTCCAGGCCCTGGGAAAACTCTTAATCCTTCATGTCACAATATCCTCAGGGAAGAGGGAAGGTGAGACCTACCAGGTGATAAAACCGAGACAGGCAGTGTCAGTTTCTGCTGTGGCTTAAGCAACCTTTAGTCAGAGTTAGTCTCTGGCCCACTTGGGGATCTCTAAGTTCCATTCAGGAGCATGGACTCTTACAGGCACTCAGTCCTGCTGAGCGCTCCAGACAGGCTCTGCTCACCAACCCTCCATTACACTCTCAATCCGTATGAAAGCAGCCACTTTGATCCTTACCCCAGACAGATGGCTGAAATTACAGACCTGATTCAACAACCACCATGGCCCAGGGAGCTGGCAGCTCTGGCTGTAGGCCAGCCTCCACCCCCCCTGGCCTTCACCCCTCAATGAGTCTTCACGAAGTAAGGGTGAACTGGACCTATCCTGTCCCCTGAAGAATACCTATTGGATGACAGGATTATTTTGCTTGCAAAGGCATTTGCAAGCTCATGACCAGCAAAGTCATAACATACAGAACCCTAAAGTCCCTTTCCTTCCTCAATTCGCACATGCAGTAGCTCTCTGTTCCATCAGTGATGGGTATCTTAAATCCCCTCCCAACCCACAATCTTCTTCCTGCCTGAGGCAGCTCAGAACCTGCGCATAAGCAACTACCACAGTCCAAGCCTTCGCCTCTTAGCACCTCTCCGCTGCTGCCTTTTCTAAGTTAGGATCCATTGCGCCCTTGTGTTCTTCCAATGTCTCCTCTAGCCAGGGCTTCTGGTGGGCTATGCAGCTGTGACCTCTAGGAGAGATCCCAGCCAGATATGCTCTCTGCTGGCCTCCCTTTATGCAACGCTGACTTTCTTGTTATCCGTAAATAAGCAAATCTCACCAGATGCCTGCTTCTTGCTCCTCTTATGCTCCTGTGTCTTTTCTACCAGAACTTTCAGCACCTCAGCCACTGAGCCCAGTATAGGCAAAGCTGTGTTCTTGGCTCTGTGATGCTCAGTGGAGCCCTGTGCCCACAGCCGTCTGCTTCTGCAAACCCTTAAACTACCCCATCAACCACTTCTCACACCCCATACAGTAGGTGCACACACAGGGTCTGGAAATCCTGAGTAAACATTTTCAGCAGGCCACAGAATAGATGGGAGTGTAGTGCCCCATAGTTCAAGTAATTACCTTTCAGTGCCAAGGAAGTGACGCGCCCTCTGAGACTCGGAATATGTCCCACTTTCAACAGTGGGAATAATGGAAATTATTGTTTTCCTTATGTGCCCCTTGTTAGAAATATTAAGACAAAACTGATTCTCACAACACACTGCTTTGTGCTCATAGTTAAAGGCCCTCTTCATTCTATTTGCTTGTTTGTTTGGCTTGCCTTACTGCTTCTGTTCATATTACCATCCTTGTATACTGGCCCTATTAAGCCCCTGGGAAAACAGATGGGGTGTCGAAAAAAACGGCAGAAGAGGAGTGAGAAGACTGTGCTGGAAGACACCCCTCCAGAAGACGCTGGGAGGCAGGATGTTAAGTTTCACAACCTCACCTCAGGGTGGAAAGACTTCTACCTTAAGTGGAGAAGCAATGATTGTTCAGGGTTCACACTTACACTGAGCAAACACAAAACAAAACAGGCACACACCAATCCCCAATAGAATGCTAAATCACAGTGACGTCATGTGTGTCACATGCTGTTGGCTCCCAGGAGACAAAGCACCATTTCTTTTGCTTGGATATCTCTGGCTGTTGATCTCTGGAATCCAAGGCAGACTGGATTACCCCCCACCCTGGACCTCATCATTGGGATCTCCCCGGCAGAAATCATGTGAGACATAAAATGTCAGTGCAAAGAGCCTACCCCAGAAAAAACAAAAACTGTCAGCATCCCTGAAAGATTTCTGCTCACTCTTCCTTTAAATGTTGCGTTAAGCAAGAAGTTTAATCGAGCCCCCTCAGCTACAAAGATAAGCATAAATGCAAAGAGAAAGGGCCCTTAAGGGTGCCCTGGGCTGCCTTTCTGAAATTAAACGGATGGATGCCTGTCCTCAGAATGCTCGAACCCTCTGGGGCTCCCCTATCAACCCAGACTCCTCCCAGCAACACTCCCCACAAGAGCAGTCTTTTCCTCTCTTTCTAGCCATTAGTATGGGAATAGCACTTTATTACAGATATACTGTCTGGCTTTATGCTGTCAGGTACATATGCCCTTCCCCATGTGTGCACATCAACCTTCTGAGGAAGGCCCTGGCACTTCCTTAGTAGAGGCCTCCCCTGAAGTTTGAGTGCCTGTTCCTCTCGAGACATCTCAACCATAGCAACAACATACAACCTACATGACAACAACCAACTATGTCTTCTCCTTCTAAAGAGCCAGGTCACCAACACCTAAGACCAAAGCCAGCCTTAGCAGAGGCTAGGTTGATTTTAAGGTGTCCACGAATCATCAGCTTGATAGCCAGGACAGGGAATACTAGAAACTAGACCGAAGAAACCTAGGCTCAAGGACTTGAGCCACTCGAGAATTAGCACCACACAGTAAGACTGACATTTTACTCTGCAAACCTGGGAAGAGACGGCTAAGCCTCACACACTTTCCACACAGTGCATGCTTTCGAACAAGCCATCCTTATAAGGAAGGTTTTGCTTGTCTGAAGAAAGCTACTAAACTCACATCACACCCCAAACCAAAACACTTACATATAAAATTCCATAAATTTCATACACTTAAAATGGTTTAAAAAAACAACAATAACGACAAAACAAACCTGTCTAACAACAATAGTTCTGTCCATAGCTGGTGGAATGTACAGCGGCCTAGCAGTCTCTTAAACATTAAAAGCACAGCAAGGGGGTTGGGGATTTAGCTCAGTGGTAGAGCGCTTGCCTAGGAAGCGCAAGGCCCTGGGTTCGATCCCCAGCTCCGAAAAAAAGAACCAAAAAAAAAAAAAAAAAAAAAAAGCACAGCAAGCCACGTGACCCAGCCCTTCCTCTCCTGAGTATTCGCCAAAAGGAGGTGGGTGTGGGGATATGTGTCACACAAGGCTTTCATGTGAATGGTCACAGGAGCTTTACCTATTGTAGGAAAGCCAGAAATCACCCAACTATCTATCAATTGGAGAAGGGTTAGACGCACTGTCACAAGTCTGTGTTCATGGATCAGTGCCTGTCAGTAAAGAGTGGGAACCCCAGCAATACTACATGAAGTTAAATATGATTATATTTAAGTGAAAGAGCGTAACAAAACAGAGCACTGTTACATGCAATGCCACACACACACACACACACACACACACACACACACACACACACACACACACAGATTGACAGCAGCAGCAGGCAGAGAGACAACAGAGGCGCAGACCAGAATTTCGGGCTGCAAGAGAAACACTTGACATGGTGACTGTAGTTATGAAGCACACATCACATTTTATGAGGGTGGCCTTTCATAAAAGTAAACTGCATGTATCAGGGCCCTACCCTTTAAGCAGAACTAATTGGTTCTTTAACCGTGAATGTTCCTGAACCTTTTGTACTCACCCAGCACAGTTCCGGTCATAGTTAGTTGTGTAAAGACTTGTTCTCACTTCTATTTTATGGGCTTAGTCAGAGCAGGAACACCGAACATGCAACACACAGATAAATTACTTCAAAAGCAATCATGATCCAATTGCTAAGTAACTGTTAAATAGTAGGATGTCAGGCAAAACACATCATTTCTCTGTTAAGCCCTCACGATATACAAAGAAACATGGCAAAGAACTAAAACAGAAACAATCAGACACGGTCAAAGTGTAGAATTTACCTTAAGATGTAAATGACTGATTAAATAATGACAATCCAAACAAATTTAGGCTTTTGGGATTGGCTTAGGGTTTCTATTGCTGTGATAAATCACCGTGACCCAAACAAACTTGAGTAAAGGGGTTTAATTTCATCTTATGGCTTGTAGTTCGTCATCATTCAGGGAAGGACTGGGTAGGAACATGAGGCAGGAACCTGGAGGCAAGAACTGTCACAGAGGCCATGGAGGCCTGCTGCTTATTGGTTGGTTCTTCATGGTTTGTTCATTCTGATTTTCTATACATCCAGGGCCACCTGCCCAGGGATGATGGCACCATTCACAGTAGTCTGGGTCCTCCCACATCAATGTTCAGTCAAGAAAATGTTCTCTATCTTGCCTATAAGCAATCTGATAAAAAACATTTTCTCATTTGAGGTTCTTCTTCAAAAATATTTCCAGCTAGTGTAAAGTTGACCAAAAACCAGCCAGTGCAGGAATGGACGTAACTTCCGTGATAAGGGCATCACCTTGACGTTAACCCCTAATGCTGCTGTCCAAATGTTCTGAAAGGTTGTTTCCATTTCCTTTGTCTGTCTTGTTATTTGTGAGTATTTTCGTGAATCTTATTTTGTTTTGTTTTGCTTTTGAAAAATAATTTTCACACCAATTACTTATGACTTTTTATTTTACTTTATTTACAGAAAAACAATTCTACGGGAAAACAACTTAACTGAGTTGCCCTGGAAGTATTTTTACACAATAGCTTTTGTTTCACGCTGGCCATACAAAACAGAGCTACAAAGACTTTGTACCCACTTCGATGTTGCTGACTACTTGCGGGGAGCACTGAGCCCCTCAAGAAAGCTTACCTGCAATTTGGGCTCAACTGCCTTTTCTCTAAGCAACATGGAGGAACCACACACTAAAAATTACATTTCTTGCAAAGGATATAAATTATGCTCCACATATACAGTTGCTTTAGACTAAACAGAACTCTGCATCTGGTCTCCTTGAGAGCAGGCACATACAGTGTCATGTTCATATACACAGTGAGGGATTGGATGAACGGATGAACCTCTGAGCGAATGGATGAGTGAGCCTTAGCCAACTGAATCATTTAGGGGTGCCCATGCTGCCTCTACACAACCTCCTAGGGAGGAGGTGAGGTCTGTATATTCCAAAACTACTCAGTCATCTGAAGCATCATCCTGCCTATCATCAAAACTGAATGGAACCCTCATATCTACCTAGGCAAACCCAACATCCAGGGTGAGTGTCTGTAATATCTGTATCTAGTCAGGGTAACCGGAGAGCAAAATGGACATTATTAGGAATTAGGGATAACAAACATAAACACTGTCTTAAACTGAGACCCTTGGTCATTTTTCAACATGAGGGTTTTGCTGTCCTTTGTTATTAATAATAAGCAAGTTTTCACCTCAAACGTTCATTTTGAGAACATTTATATAAACAGTACATACTCATGTAAAGAACTTCTCTGCACATAGAAAAGCCTATATGTGCCAGTTCCACCTCAACTGGGATTTGGTTATAAAAGTCTCCTTTTTGTGGACCCTTGATGTGTGTTATTAGTGGATCCTCAATAAGACCTTGACAAGGTTGCTTTGGAAAAGGACAAGTCAGCTGATTGTTCCACAGAAATTCCAAAAGAGACTCACAGGTATTTTAGAATAATCAATCCAACCACTATCCTGAGCAAGGTTTGTACTTAGTGATCTGTCACGTGTGACTTCAGAGGTTAGGTCACAAAAGGCCTTAAAGGCTTTCTCCTTCATTCCTCCAAGTCACTTCTTTATCTGCAGGTGTAGGATACCAGGCTGTGAGGACAGCCAAATACACAGAGAAAGATGACAACAGTGCAAAGAACGGATGTAGCCCACTAAAGATTAGTACAGCTGGGTCTACCTACCTACTTTATATGAATGACACATACAGCTACAATAAGGGAGCTCATATCACGCGTGGAAAGACTGTCCCTGAGACTAGCTGCACAGTTCTGGGACATTGATATGCAGTAATAGATCACTACTATCTGTAGTCTTCGATTCAGTCGCTTTCTTTTGTGATCAGATATGCTTTCAACACAGTAAACAACAAATGTCTACAAATGCAGATTACCTACATAGAGCCAGCCGGAAGGCGGATAACGGAGCAGGGTGGGCTGCTTAATCACACTTGATTTGTTTGGTGTCTGTTTATTTAGAGATAGGGTACCCCTCTGTAGCCCAGACTACCCCAGAACCTCTCTCTGTAAAGCAGCCTGGCCTTGAACTTAGTTGTTCTTCCTCGGCCTACTGCTAAAACCACAGATGTGAATCGCCATGCCTGCCTCTTTTCACTGTCTTTAATCAGTACATTAGCCCTTCTCGATTTGGAAAGTAGAGAGTGAGATGCCTTCCTGAAGACTTACGAGCCTCATGAAGTACAAGTGAAATTTATCAAGTATCATCAAACAGACCCCAGTAGTAACAAGGACGGCCTTCCTAAGGAGAGCATTCTGTATGACAGCCAACATCTCAGACAACCCACATCTGTAAGCAGGCCTCGAGGGGACTTGTGCAGGCTACAGTAGACTCCACAGCTCCAGTCCAATCAGTTTCCTAATATTTCTGTCATTTCAGATCTCTTACAATTGCCCCGAAGACTCCCCTCCAAGACACTCCTCACCACAGTCATAGGTCGTGTTGTCAGAAAGAATCACTGGAATAGAATCCTGCATGCCATACATTGCGTGGGCAGCGAGAAGTGGGCACTGCTAGAGAGCCTGTAATTCTTTTCCTGTGCCGTGAGCTTACATAACACTCCCTCTCAAAGACCAGACAACATAACCACCATTGGTTCCTGTGGCATGTAGCTGTGGCTTCTCCAGGCATTGCAAATAAGGACTGGCCCTGTGGGCCGGGAACCTGTGGGGCGGCTGGTGATCCTCTCAGAGGGCAGGTGTAAATTGACAATAGAAATGCTACCCAGGGAAAGAACACATAGCATCATTCTCTGGTTAGCCTAAAGTAGCTTTTTAATCTCTCTAGATTCAGTCTGTTCGGCTCCAAAATGGGAAGTGGGATAGTCCTGCGTACAGATCTACTGAGTTGGATGGATGACAAAATCCAAGAAGAACACTCACCTGTTCTAGGTCTAGAAGACCAAAGATACTTATGGAAGCATCTTCCCCAGTGGTGTGCCTGGGTGTCTCCCAAAGGTCCTGAACTTCTTGGAGGGCAAGGGCGGGGGGGATTCAGTGTCAAAGCCAAGCTTATCTAACTGTGGAGGGATGAGCCCGCGAGCCCACTGATCAAATCTGAGTAGCTCTGTACATCTGACTGGAAAGTCACTGGCTTCCATTCTTCCTTGCTTCATTCACACTTGGGGTCCTGTTCACTTTAAGTTTCAGACGCTCCCACTGGTCAAAGAGCAGGCCTCACGGTGTGCTAGGATACACAGTTCACACCCACAGGCCTCAGTCTATGCCCCCTACCCTGTCACTGCCACTTGTGTGCTGCAGCTAGTCATGTCAGATGAATCTTTTATCTTGTAGTAGATTACAACACAACTCATAACATCCCGGCAGATAAGGAAATGAGTGTAGCTTGTCAGACCCTGCCCTTCTGCGGAGTTCCCATCTGGGTGATCTGCCCAAGAACTCAGTTAAGTCACTCGAGTGAAGGAAAACACCACACAAACTTAGTTTAGAATCAACAGGTAACACAGCGGCTGGGCTCAGTAAATCGCATCCTACTTTGTAAGCTCTTCTAAGTTATAAATCCTCGGATCCCAGCGCATCTGCCACCTGAACCCGCTACCTACATTTTGGCTGCCAGGCTCTCTCACACCACCAAAAGTCCTATATATTTTCTGCTTCCCCTCTTCCTCTCTCCAACCTGGAAGTCCCGCCTACTCACCCAGTGACTGACTCCTCGAAATCTTTATTCATTAGGGGAACGTTCTGCCATACCCCGTTCTCAAGGTTTTAACACTTCCAACCATTCTCCTTCAACTATGACTGTGCAACAGCTGCAAACACCCTACTACCCACGATTTACTAAAGTAGGGGAGCCCCAGGATGCCAACCCCTTTCTTGATGAGAGAACAAGACTAAGCCATTGTCACCACAACTGACCCAGCCAATCTCTGTCCTTCCTTCTCTGCTCTCTGAAATCATGAAATACTCTGAGAACAACCTTTGTCACGTTGGACTCAAAAATTCTGGCCTGATTCCCAGTTCATCAAGACCAAGGCATGCTCTGCCAGACCCACCTGCTGGCCCTCCATCTAAGTCACCTGTTACCTCATGTCCTCCGCAGCATCCTACTGATTTAGACACTCGAGGCGGTGGTGACTATAGTCTGTCCTCTGGCTTCTAGTCATCCCAGTTGGTGCCCTTCTACAATCTACCTTGGTAGACTTTATCCAGTTTTCAACCTACAGCTCTAACTCTCAGCAACGATAGCCAGCAATAGCCAGACCTCGGTTGGTTCTGCCTGATCTTAAGTATCTCAGCCTCCCCTCTCCTACATGCCACTCCATTCCTATGTCCTCTCAGAGGGCAGGTGCTGGGCCTTGTGCTCAACCGTCTACCTAGCTAACAAGGGTAAAGACGTGACCTCACTCGAAGCATGATAAGTTTGGAAGGGCACAAATAAAGCTAAAGCACCTTTCCTAGTGCTTGAACCTGATAAGAAGTTCCACTCTGAGACATTTGTCTTAGACCGCTTTCTATCGTTGGAACCAAATGCCACAGATTAGGAAACCTACGAAGGTTTTCTTAGTCCATGGTTCTGGAGTCAGGGAAACCAAGAGCATGGCACCCACACTTGCTCAGTATTAGACACAGTTGTGCCCTGCGTTTCTGTGTAATAAAGTGGAGCTTTGGGCTAACTGGACTTTTGATACCTTTTCTGAGAAGCCACCAATGCCAGCATGGGGCACCATTATGGTCTGAAATTCGAGTTACCTCCCAAACACCTCTCCACTAAGAAATCAATTTGGGGAATAAATTTCTAACATATGAAGATTTGGGGGGAAGGCACTTAACAAGCTATAGTCACATTCTACTGCTACATAAACTGATAAGGCCATTTTTCCAATACTATATTATGAATATGTTGATATGCTTTCAAATTAGATACAGGACCCTAATGCGGGCTCACACCTCGAGACTAACTTCTACTGCCAGTCAGCATCTATTTTTTTAAAGGGCATCACACACAGCACCAAGCACAACTATTAAAGCTTGACACCGACCCCTGCCAGACAGCAGGGGAGCCATGCTTCGGCATGTATGAAATCACTAGTTCCAGTGTAGTGAAAACTATGATAATGTACAGCACTCACAGGCCTTCATTTTCAAAATAAGCTATTGCTTCTATCACTGCCATATAACCTATACTTTATAAAATAGGATGGTTAAACGACAATAAAGACTAATGTTTTTTCCTAAAGCCTCCTTAGAGAGTTAACGCAAAGCACTATAATTTCAGATTAACACTCTTATATTCACTCCCAGGGGGCAGAGCTATGGATGAATGGCTTTTTACCCCTTATAAAGTCTAAGGACATAAAACCTATTGGAATGAGAAAGGAGAAGTTCCCTATCTAGAACCATGTGTCACTGTGTCATATCAAGGTGGCACTGACACTGGTGGTGGGGCATCCTGCCCCATCTGGACAGAGGACCTTCAGAGAAAAAAAAAAGCAGGGCAACCTCTTAATGACTCTTAGATGTTACATGTGATGAGAACAGATATACCGTTCATAGTTTAGCTCAACTCCTGATCCAGCTCCTAACAAGACCTGTGCAAATATCCTCTGGAGTGACCTAAACAAACGTGCAGCATTTGACCCACTATTCAGCTCTAGTCTTAAGGAAACCATCCTAATATTCCCGTTACTTCCTCTCTGAACACTACTGCTGACTGAGTGACACAAACACTACGCTCAGAGATAAACTTTAACTGAATTTACAATGGCATACGATTGTTAAGAACCTCATCTTCAGGGAACTGGCCAATTGCTAGAACAGAAATAAAAGAAACATGGGACAGACACTTCTGTTAGAAGAAGAACACTAAGCTCCCAGCCACGGTGACTTGACTAGCCTGATATCTCAAAAGTGATAGCGAAACTCAAGGGGGACAGCAAGGTCTAGAGCTTCTCTGTCTGTCCCAAGTCTCTCCTGTCCTACACTCTAGTACTACCTCCGTAGTTCAACTCTCCTGACCCACATTCAAAGCTGTGTTCATCACATCTGCTCAAGAGCAATGTATGAATACAAGATACGACCTGTATCATATTCCTAATGCTGCTTTCCTGTGTGAAAGCAGCAAATGGTTCTGAACACTATGTGAAGTTCTCAGTTTCCTTTGACAGCAGCACTTGCTATGTCTCTACTGTGTGAAAACAATGGGAAACAGTGCATATCTCCTTACAGACATGCATCGTAAGGACCATCTACCCTACCAGTAGCCTAGTGTCTCTGTTCCTTCCTGTCGTCTGATAGTTTGCTGGTAGAAAACAGTAATGGGGGAAAAGGGAAGCACCATATGGCAGGCAGTCCACAGGATCCTCTTACTCCTTGTTAAATTATCTCCTGAATTCTACAACCCAGGGACAGTGAGACGGCTCAGGGAGAAAGCACTTACTGCATAAACCCGATGGCCTAAGTTTGATTCCTCAGATTTACAGTAGAAAGAAAAAGCCAATTCCTGAAAGTTCTCTTATTTCCACATGCACTCTGGAGCTGACACAAATGGATACATATACACAATAATAATAATAATAATAATAATAATAATAATAATAATAATAAAAAAAAAAACAAAATTTAAAAACATTTTTTTAATTCTATAATCCAGGTAATTCCAGAATATCAAGAGGGGATAAGGGGACAAGGACACTGGCCAAGCGGTTTGAGTTACACATGTCTCTCTGACACAGACTGATTTGGAAAGTCTTACTTTTCCACCCCACAAGATCTGTAGCTTGGCATGCTTACTATGAAGAGAGAGAAGAAATGCAAACCACAGTCATGATTCTGCAGCAAAAATTCCCCACCACCGCCAAAGCCAGAAAGCACCCCCAGAGCACGTCTTTATTCCTTGTATCACTAACAAAGGAAATAAGGACTAGTGAAGAAAAAAAAATCCCTCAAAAATTTATCTAACATGTTGATATATTTAAAATAAACAACGTGTTCAAGCCACGGAATATTTTTCATTACAAAAGCACTTGCATTTTCTAAATAAGAATATTGTGTGAATGAATGTGAAGGCTTCTCCTCAGGGGGCAGGAGTAATGATGGCTAACTCGGTTTAAAAGCAAACCATCTATCACTTCCCATTAAACTCTCAGACATTCATCACCGATACAAGAAACCTGCAGTGTCAAATTCAGAAATGAGAAGTCAGCACCAGTGGAACATCCCAAGCATACAATTTCCCTCTAAGGCTGCTACCCGGATGCCTTGTCGAAGGACAAACGCTTCCCACAGACCAATGGTTAAAATAGGGTCGGTGTTATATGCTTCTTCCTTCCCTTGACTGACCCACTACAATAATCTAAACCAGAAACAAGGATGCTGTTCAGGTCCTCCACCCCACACTGTCACAACAAACGAACTTGAAAAAGGTAAGGTGGGGGACATTTCACTTGCACGGATCCCCAGAGAGCTAAGAATGTAATATGCAGAGGACATTCAACACGAAAGCAAGTGCACAGTGGTTGCTAAATACATTAGCCGTGAAGAAGGCATGGTTTTCCACTTTTCCGACTCTTAGTGTGCAATGTAACGTCGGAGAACCCCAGCCCCCCAACCTGGTATTTTAATGGTTTGGCCTTCAACTTGGGCTACTGAAGTGTGGCATAACCTCACAGAGAGGTGTCCAGATGGACAAAGTTACATCATTGAGGACCATGCCCTTCCTGTCTCTGCTTCTCAGCCAACATGATCTGAGTAGCTTCTTCTGCACTGCATTACCTACCGTAATATACCACGCCACTGGTCCAAAGGCATCAGAACAAGAGACCAAGGCCTGAAGCCCGTGAAACCATAACCAAAACAAACCTTTCTTTCTGATAAGTTGACCTGGGTATTTTGTCACAGTAATAAACTGACTATACAGGACGAGAGAGATGACTCAGTGGTTAAGAACACTGGCTGCTCTTTCAGAGGAACTGGGTTCAATTCCCAGCACCCACAGAGCAGCTCACAACGATCTGTAACTCCCGTTCCAGGGGATCTGATACAATCACATAGACATGCATGAAGGCAAAACACACACACACACACATTAAACAAATGAATGAATTACTTTAAACCAAAAAGAAACTGACTAATATAAATAAGAACCAGTGAACTGTAAGAATGCATGCAATGCCAGACAGAACAACCCAGTAAGAGCCACACCAAAATGTCACAAATGTCACACACTGTCCTTCCCTGATCTAACATTTCCCTGAACAAGGACACCAGCCCTTAGAAGCCCTACAAGTGCCAAGTGCACTCTTTCTCAATGAAATCCGCTTACCAACAACAAAAAAACGTTAAAGAATCATCCAGCTCTCATTGAAGGTTGCCTAAAGTCATACACAAGAAAACACAACTAACAGATCCACGCACAGAAGGAGGCGCATCGTTGGGCAAAGGTGACTTTGCCCACTATCACCTGTACCATTATCAAAGTTATCAGCACAGACACAGAGAGCCGAGTCAGATCGGTACAGAGGGAAGGCTTTTCGTGTTTATTAATTCATTAGCCAGGATCAAGGCAGAAGCACTTGCTAGACAGGAGGCAGAGTCTGGGTCCAACTCCTACTAATTCAGCCCTGCTGTCAATGTGGCCACTGACTTCTGAATGTAGTCCTCGCCCACCACTTCCAGCACACCTCTTTGAAAAGTTAAGTTCCACCTAAGAGTCTCAGGAGGTGAGCTTCCTGAAAATGCAACAGGAGTGTTACGTCCACCTGACAGATATCAGGAAGAGGCTATCGTCCAGATGCTTGTGGTGGATTTGTTTCTTTAGCAAAAGGATGGCGAGAAACTATAGCTACAGCAGAGACATCACTCTAGCCTACAGGAAGCTGGAGAGGCCCCAGCAGGGGGAATGTCACAGCCCCAGTTCTGTGTTGTAGGTTGGTGTAGCAGTGCCAAGGGATGAGGAGTTGGGGGGCTACAGGCCAGGCTAGAGAGTCACAGGATAATCTACACTCCAAACAGGAGAAAGCCACTGTTTTCTTCCTGATCATGGGGATATCCTAGAAGAGTCGGGCCTCATGGAGCATCTGAAGATCCAAGAGGAGCGAGAGCCTACCACAGTGCAGTGGTGTATGAGCAGGGTACCTACCTGAGCGCCTATGGATGCCTATTCCTCCCGTAAGAAAACTATCACCCTCAACTGAAAAATAACGAGGGAATTTCTCAATGTAAAGTGCTGTTTTAACTGGAATTCATTTATTTTTTACAAACTGAATTTCATCCTTTCTATCCCCCTCCTCCCCCCTCCCCCACCGTGTGCTTATGTGTGTACATGCGTGTGGGAGTATTCATCCATGAGTGCCTGTGTGTTTCTTTGTGTGCGTATGTGTGTGTGTGTGTACATCTGTGTGTGCATGTGTGTGCCTGTGTGTGTGTGCCTGTGTGTGTGTACATCTGTGTGTGTGTGTGTGTGTGTATGTGCGTGCGTGCCTGTGTATGTGCCTGTGTGTGTGTGTCTGTGTTTGGTGTGTGTTTGTGTGTGTGCCTGTGTGTTTGCCTGTGTGTGTGTGTACCTGTGAGTGTGTGTGCATCTGTGTGTGTGTATGTGCGTGCATGCCTGTGTATGTGCCTCTGTGTGTGTGTTTGGTGTGTGTGTGTGTGTGTGTGTGTTTGTGTGTGTGTGTGTGTGCATGTGTGTGCCTTTGTATGTGCCTGTGTGTGTGTATGTGTGTGTGCCTGTGCGTGTGACACACACACAAGCACACACACACGCCTGTATAAGCTAGAGATCCATGTGAGGGCTCTTCCTCTATCACTGTCCACCTTATTACATGGTTCAGGGTGTCTCCCTGAACCTGGAGCTCACTGTTTCTGCTGGACAGACAGGCCATTCAGGCCCCAGAGATCAGCCTCTCTGTCCCTGATGCTATAGTTTACAGATGCATGCCAGCATATCCAGCCTTTACATGGGCATGGATGTACGTACTCATGGGCAGGTTCTTAGGTCTGCACTTTATGTACCCAGTGAGCCATCCTCCAGCCTCTCATTATAGTCCTGAATGCTGTAAAATTTGCACATGCACTTCATTTGGAACTCTTTCTTTGAAAATGACTCACCACATGAACACCAAGCAAATCTGAGAAGTAGCTAAGGAAAGGAATCCACAGGGCTGATGCAGCATGGGAAAGATGGCCATTCCAGCATCCCGATTAACACTTTGAAAACAAATCAATTGATTTGGAAAGAAATCTCTAATTCAAAAGCAAACAATGCTGTTAGAACATCATTGGAACCTTATAAGTAGTTTAGGTCCTGAGTGGGATGCATAGTTTTACTTCTAATATTTTTAATACTGAGTCAACATAAAATTATAGGAAGCAAAATGGATGAGCAGAGAGATGGGGCCCTCAGCAAGGGCCAAATGTCTGAATTCTACCTATGAGCCAGCAGTCTCTTTCAAGGCAATCATTTGTTTAATGAACATGAATGAATTTTAATTATCAAGGTTCTCACCACCTGAGCAGAAGTGTTCAGGTCTCTGAATTATTACTCCCACCCAAGCCTATTTTTAAACAACTCCCAAACCGTTAAGTTTGGGGAAACACTGCCAGGGTTGATTGGGGAAGCTCTTTAAGTATTTAATTGCTCAGATTAATGTACTTAAAGCTGCAGAATTCACGCCTTGCATATGGCTCAGTTTCAGTTCTCACTCTTCCAGCCACACCCAGATTTTAAGAGGACGAACTTTGTAGACAACCCTCATCAGGTGAGAGCACACATTCTTTGCTCATCCCACCTTCTCTAAGCCAGCAAAAAATCAAGAGGATCTGTGACTTTCCCAGACACGGCTAGCCTATGGCTGTGGCTTGGGGATTCTCTTCCTAAGCTGTCTAATCTTACACTGCTGCATGCCATGAACAAAAAGACACTGGTATGACATGAAAAAAGGTGACACTCACAGATGTCAAAACATGCCAGTCCCTGACATCTGACAGATAGAAAGGTCTGGCTACTTCCACACTTTGGGGTGACTAAATGACACTTCCTCATGGGGATGGACAGGGTTCTAAGCTCTGGGTCTGCAAGGTTCTGGAAGGAAAGGAGTGTAGAGGGTCTGCACACTTGGGACTGATGTGGAGACTAGAATCAGAAACACTGGCTGCAAGAGGCCTGAATTGGGCCAATGCATAACCATTCTGTGCAGCTCAGAGCCATTTCCTGTCAATTATAACCTGAGCAAAACAAGGATTCATTTCTTAGCACGAGTCAGAAACTGTCCGGATGTACCTCCTGACAGCTGACTTCTGAGGACCCTGGGAGGAGGGAGAGGAGTCCCATACTCACTGAGATCACCTGCCCCCTGTCATTCCACCGTGGCAAGTCCTCCTAGTCCTCCCCAGACCATCGTGTCAGGAACCGTGCCCCACTATGCCAAGTCTCCCCTAAATGGCTGT
The DNA here is from genome assembly GCF_021556685.1 of Rattus norvegicus. Classification (NCBI taxonomy): domain Eukaryota; kingdom Metazoa; phylum Chordata; class Mammalia; order Rodentia; family Muridae; genus Rattus; species Rattus norvegicus. The sequence goes on from NC_141547.1 coordinate 91,485,067, forward strand.
AGGTTGGGAGCTGTGCCAAGGCCACATGTACTGAGATCTGCACAACTTGAGTCACGAAGGGCAGGTGCCTGTCCTGTGTCCTGCTCCTCTGTGGGGCTACAGCAGGGGAAGGCCTCATGCTGGACATGACAGATCGGCAAGGCAAAAAAGAAGCTTTGTGATAAACTGGAACAGCAACCTCAAGCCCACCCATGGGACAATCAGCTAATTGAGGACACGTCCTCCCAAGGCCACCATTGCTCTATGTTCCTCAATAAGGCATCTGACACCTCTCAAATCGGTGAGGAACATGGCCACGCTGCTGGCAAGCTTCATCAGAGTCTTCAGCGCCAGTTGGTCTGTCTGTACACACAGTGTCTGACAGAAACAAAGGTATGTGAAAATTGAAGTAAATGTCAGGATTTTTTTTTTCTAAAGAGGTATCTAGCACATTCTGGGAACATACTGCATCATATGACACAGGGGCCCCCGTGAGTTCTAAGACCATCTTATCCAACCACAAATGGGATATGGGGCTGGTATACTAGGTGACAGCCGCCTCCTGTGCCACAGGCAGACAACAGTAACACAAAGAGCAGGACGCCTCGCCTGTCTCTGAGGAGCTCTCAAGTCAGGCAGAATAAGACTTGCAAACGAAACTCCCGGTTCCTACAAGGGTTCTGACAGGTCAGAGGTTGGAAATGCAAGAGAGATTGCCAGTTCCTGGAGACCTTGGATGGAAAGCTCACATCCATGGCCTGAAGGCTGCCAATAACCATCCTGGGATAGAAGAAAAGGCTCCCACAGTACGGTGAGGGCAGAAAGTGTGCAACAATGGCAGGATTACAGAAACGATGCTACACTGGCTCCCAGAGACTGAGAATCCACAGGCAGATCCTGACCAGTTACCTCAGACCTACAACTACACGGAGTACTTACATTTAAAATTAACCAAACATAGGGCAGGTGAAGAACTCAGGTGCACTGGCTACTCACACAGGGCAGCATTGCTTCACCCTCCCAAAATGTGAGGTCAGACAGCTTAGCTGACTGACATCCAGGAGCCCTGCTGCAGGCTATGCTACCAAAGGTGCCCACTACCACCAGCACCCAAATCTCATCCTGGTGTTTTCTCTTTTCCACAGGAGAATTGGAGTAACAAGCAAAAATCCACTAACCCCAGCTTCTGGTGCTGTAGAAAAGAGAATGGGTACCCTTAGGGCCTCATGTCTAGAGCAACATGTGGCCTCCCCTAGAACAAGGGCTCTCCAACTGGGTTTTACAGCAGCAAAGACTAGACAGAGCTATGGTGAGAAGGAAGGGAGGAAAGATTGGACAAAAGCTATGGTGAGCAGGAAGAGAAGTGGAGGAGAAGGACTCCTGAGTTCATGTGGCTTAGAGTTGGAAAATTTTAAGGGCCAAAGGCATAATGGATTCTCTCAATCAATTGGAGGTCGGTAGTGTTGTTGTGTGCAGTGTGTTTTGGTTTGGTTTGCTTCTGGAGGGTGGGAGCATAGAGCTATACCACTGAGAGTCCTAAGAGATCACCGCAGGCCACATTTCTACCTTTCTTTTTGTTCTCACTTTGATAAAGATTCGCAGTTACCCAGGCTGGCCTTGAACTCACTCTGGAGCCCAAGAAGACATTAAACTTGTTCTCTAGCTTAGACTGGCCTTGAACTTGTGATCCTCCCACCTCAGTCTCCCACGAAGTTGAGACTACAGGCCTGCGTCACTCCCAGTGTCAGCTGGAACCTTTTAGTCTTTTAACAGGCATCACTTGGCTCCGTGTAGGTGGGGATTGGACTTACAAAGGCATTGCTGTGAAAGCTTCTGCAATCTGGGAATGTGTCTAATCAAATAGGCCTAATTAAAATATATTTTGACAGTTGATTTTAAAGCTTTTTTTTTGTTGTTGTTGTTAAAATAGAAACACTGTTGGCTAGGGAACTTATTTTAATTGGACTTGGCATTGGAGGACATGGTCTTAGCCTCGAGCAGTTTACCTCCTGATGAGGGAGACCAGACAGATGATTTTAAATCCTAAATTACCACAGGGTGTTGCTGGCTAGGGGGACTTGCTCAGAAACACGGGACAGGGCCTGGCTGGGATGGACAATGGGCAACTCGTACTGTTGGAAAACTGCCATTTGTCTCCATAAAGTGCATATCACCGTGGGTCTAGACTGATGAGTGTAAGTCTTGAAAGCTACCACCATTCTTAGCCTTGTACAACAAAAACCCTTGACAAGCACACAGAATGTCCCCTTAGCAAGAGAAAAGTTGAAAACATAGAGCAGCAGGATCCGGGTAGGGAAATGGAAACCTGTATGAGGTCCTTTCGCAAGGTAGGAAACCTCAAGTGGTGAGAGAGAGGGAAGAGAGCAGAGGGGCACGGATCACAGGAAGGGGAAAAGCCTGCAGTTTACACGTCACTTATGTGAATGAAACCATTTCAGAAGACACATTATCTATACCAGCAATATAAATCCTTATTAAATAATTTAAGTAAAGAGCTGTGCTGTGTTAAAGCACGGACTCAAATATGTTACTAAGCTTACATGATATATAAAATCCACAGACCCCATTGTTGTCCAGGGCCAAAAGGCCATATAACAAATACATGTCTGGTAAATGAATAAAACCCTGTTTGTGAATTGTAAATCTGACTTGATATCAAATAGTTCTGATCAGTTTTTAAAACTGTCAATCGGTTGCAAAAGCAGGTATAATTGCAAATTTAATTGCAAAGTTCAAAAGACCTAGTATCTTAAGCCAGTTATTATGGGATGCAGACACATCCTATAATCACTGTTTTCTTAATAATTATAAACATATATGTTTGGTGCACGCACGTTACGACCTCATTTTGCAAGTCCCAAATTAAAGAGGCTATAGAATTCAAGCCTGTATAAATATGGGGATTATTACCTTTCCAGGTTACAGTCCTGACACCCAATAATAATCAGATAGTCCCTTGCATGGGAGATCACAAGAAAGAAAAACCAAAGGATGGCCTGTATTCCAGAATCCCAAAGACAGGAGTGACTCACCTGTTTACAGATATCTTTGAAGCAATTTCCGTGGCCCTTCAGGTCTATCATCAGACTACGTGATATGACATATGACATGATATGAGATGAGATGATAGAAGTTATCTGATTACTTGACACTATAAATGTCTAATCCCTTATGGATAAAGATTATAACTACCAAAAGTAAAATCCCTAGGTGGATTCTCCACACCCAGAGACTTAACATTACTTAAGTGGATTGATGGAATAAGGAATAGTTCAGAAGTAACATCTTTAAAAATGTAGCGCAAATTTAGTATTGAAGTTTTGTGACAGATAATCCTTATTTCCTCATTCTTAAGGATCTAGACACTCTCAAATACTTTAGCCAAAAGCAAATCTAAATGCCTTATGATATGTAGTTCCTGTTTCTTTAATATCAATCACATGGTTTGATACAAAACAGGAGTGTATGGCTGGTCATATTAACATCAAAAGAGATAGGCCCTCTACCCTGAACTTGTGTTCTGAAATATTTCTCTAGCTACCACTTCTGACTTGGTGAAACTGACTAGTGACAGATAAGACTAGTGAACAGGTAAAATCACTTCCTACATTAGCCTGCCAACCTGTGGGAGGAGAGAACTGACTCCTAGGCTCCCCCTAATCTCCACTAATGGATCACACCATGTGTACAGCTTCATTCACACACACACACACACACACACACACACACACACACACACACACACGCACACACACACACTTACTTTAAAAATGAGCTCTACAATTCCCTAAGCCACACATCACGTCTTCATACAACCTCCTTCCCCAGGCATATGCTCGCCACAGTTGCTGCTTTAATGGAATTACAAGAAAGATATAATTTCAATCCAAGTAAAATTTGCATTTGTGTTCTTAACAAAGATGATACTCAAAGGAGATGAATTTACATCCACCAGCCCATCTGTCCCTTCCCCAATCTATCTCTTTTGGATTCCAACAGTCTACACAGCACGAGGATGGCTGAGGCGTTCTCCTCAGTAACCACAAATTCAACCCATCAGTTGTCAGCTGTCACATGGGGAAAAACGAGAGTTTGCACAAAGTAATTGTATAACTAACCTCTTTAGTATCAGATTAAAAAACAAACTTCCCTCAAGCACAAGGCAAACATTGCCTAGTCTCAAGAGATAAAGAAAATAGTAATTTCAGATACAAGCCAACAAATTCTAATTGCCTCTCGATAACATTCTGAAGCCCCAAATGTCACAATCCTTTATGATAGGCAAGCAATTCAACCAAACAATAAAAAAATCCAATAAGATATAGTGCCATTTCTTTCTTCTCATTCAAACACAAAAATACTCCATACTGAACTGGTACTCTTTGTTAAAATATTATACACACAGACACACACACATTATATTTATATTTGGGGAGTGTTTCTTTATTCAAGGTATAAACAAATGAGAAACGGCAATAACAGAAGTTACAAAAATAGATCTACATTTCTTGGGCAACGAGTTCGAAGCAAGCAAATTATTCACTGGAGGTGCAGGGACATTTGGCCTTGTAAGCTCCACCATCATCCATAGCACAGGGCCTTTGTGACACCCAGTGAGGAAGACAGACCTGGGTTGCCCTCTTGGCTGCCTAGGGAGCATGGCTGCCTAGGGAGCAGGCTGGAGGAGAGAGGGTAGCTTCACTATTACCAGACACCGTCATTGATTTCTGCAGATACTCTATGGAAATTTGCACGTCCCCTAAATATTCTCTTTCTATTTATTTATAAGAAACTTGTGGTGAAATAATTTAGTTCCCTTAAATGGAGTTATGCAACAATCTCGAAAAGCCACAATTTTAAAAGCAATTCTGCTCACATCTCCCGATGTCATTTTGGGGGTTCCCCGTTACCATGAAAAAGTATTCCCATATTTGTTTTCTTTAAGGGGAATTTGTTTATTCAAAGAAAATATAAAACCACACCTTAGCGAAGTAACGTCTTTTTTTTTTTTTTTAAACATTCCTTAGCTTCGAGGTTAGGAGTTACTTTTTTGGAAGCCTCCAGGGAAGGTTTTAAGAAATAATACAGAGCTGGTTTAGACGGCTTTTATAAACACTCGGGCAACAAAGTCAGTGGGCAGGAGACCGGGTGAGTCAGTGGGACATAGCTGCTGAAGAAAAGAGATTTGTTGTCCCCAATGCTGCCTTAGAAAATCCAGTTGCTCAAGTGGAAAGTGGGCCATTCCCGGAGCAGGTGCAGGCCCACCCCAACTCATTCCATTCGCAACACTCACAACACATTTGCTCCAGAGAGAAGAGGTCAAAGGCCAGCCCCACTCTGAAATCTACCTAGTCTGCAAGGGTTGCCAACCGTCCTGACAGGGATGGGCACAGAAGGGCACACAATTCGGAGAGTAGGGGTTAAAGGGCAAGACCGTTTGACCCGTGTTAGGCAAGTTTCTCTTGGGCAAGTAAAATCCTCAGTGAGACAGGGAATCTCTGTCTACAAGCTGTGGAGACAGCAAAAAGAAACTAAAAGGGTTGAGGCATTAGAGGATCCTGAAGACAGGAATGACAGCTCTTGCTTTCCAGGTCTGATGAGGGGTGTCTTCACCTCTTCAGACACAAGCGAGGCCCCAGCAAGAAAGCTAGGCAGGAGAAGAGTGTTCATGGAGTCCCTTCCCCACACACCTCCCAAGATCGCCTGGCTACATGGATCCCAACAGATCAAGTACCCTCTTGTCATTGAGGCAGAAAGCAGCGGGCCACAGGGCCTGCGACGAGTGGCTGGAGGAACCTGTGCATGGGACCAGAAGGACTCCGCTGGAGTTTCAGGCCCGGAGTTTTCTTTCTCCGCCCTCGGCCCGTGATCGCCACTATTAAGAGGGGAGGAGGCAGCTCCGAGCTGGTGCTCTGCACGGAGGGATAGCACCCACCCCCCCGAACACACACACACACACACACACACAAACACACACAAGGGCTTTCACAGCAGGACCTCTCGCGGAAAGTGTTCCCTAGCAAGGCCTGCCACGGTTACCGGAGCAACGACCCAGGCACCCCAAGTCCTCGACACCTCGGGAAGAACCATGCCCGCCCTCCTGGGCCCACTTACCCTGTGGGGGGCTTGGCCGCCAGTGCGCGCGGTGCGTCCATGGAGCCGGCGGGCTGCGCACCAGGCTCTGCCGGCCGACTGGGGCGCTGGCTGCGGCGCCGCCGTCCTCATTCACTTTTTCCGCGCTGACCCATCCTCCTCCCACGCGGGGCTAGCGAGGACAGCAGCCGTGCCGAAAAGGACAGAAGCGACCGGAGGCGTCCGGGCGGGCGGGGGCGCGCGGGGAGGGACCGACGCGGCTAGCCCGGGCGCGGGAGCAAGGTGCGCCGCGCCCCCGCCAAGCTGGTTCAGCCGCGCCCACCGCGGCGCCGCCCCGCGCCCGCGCGCCGCTCCCCCAGCGCCCGCCTTCCCGCGCGCCCCCGCCGCCCGCCGGAGCGCACCTGGGCGGGGCGCGCGCCCCGGGGTGGGCACCGCGTCGCCTTCCCTGCGGGCTGGAGGAACTAGGCAGGCAAATACCTGGCCACCTGTGACTGTGCTGGGCGAGGCGGGCGGACTAGCCGGCGAGAACCGAGTTGAAGGAAGAGAGAAAAATAGGTCTGGCGCCTCAGTTTCTGCCCCAGAACCTCAAAGAATCTTTGTCAGTACCAGAGATCTACTGTAAGGAGAGGGGAGAGTGGTCCAAAATGAGGTTCTTGATGTCCAGCATGGGGAACTAGAAGGGGATGCTGCTTGGGGTAAGGGGCACACCTTTCTGAGCAATCAGAAAGCAGTGAGTCTGGGGTGTGGACCTGGACTTGGAGTGTGGAACTGCACCTGTTCGGATGCATGCTTCTGTTTGCCAGCCTAGTCGGCTGGATAGTAATGAACAGTACTGTGGCCCCAGTCCTGTGATTCCTAGTTGACTGGTGGGCAAAAATACCAGTAGGGGCAGCGGGTGCTGAGGCCTCAGAGCAAGTCAACCTGAGGACCCAGAACCACCATGCTTCCCTTCTCCAGTCTGCTACTTGACCACCACGGGGGAACAGGAAAAGAACTCGATTGCTATGAAGTTCTGCTATAAATACAGCAATTGTACTAGGTTCTTAGTATTGAAATAAAACGCCGGTAAGATGCAAGATTCTGTGATTGAAGTCGGGACCCAGAAGTTTGCCTAAGTTTTTCTTCCCCTGAACCCCAACTTTCTGTTTAAGGAGAGGGGAGACCAGACTGTACAAAATATAAGTCCTGTGGTGGCTGCAAGGCCTTCTTTGCTCCAGTGCCCACTCAGAACAGTGAACCACTTCATACCCGCAGCAGAGCCTGGCTTCCTTTTGAACACAGAGGCATTTTTGGGCCTCTGGCATCTATACTATGTGTCCTGCAGGCTCTGCTCGGATATCTGCTCCTCAAGGAGCTATTTTTTGACCTCTTTGTAGCAAACGACACCAGGCTCTCAACTCCCATCTGCTTCTTGTGCAATGTCTTGAGTTTGGTTTGAAATTCTTGCCAAACGTCTTAATGTTCTCGTGGGTGCTTAGCACATTATCTTCTGTGTGTGTGTTTGTGTGTGTGTGTGTGTGTGTGTGTGTGTGTGTGCGCGCGCGCGTGCGCGCGCTTTATATGCTGTTTATGATCAAAATGCTTACATGTATTTACATTTTATATTTATATAAACTTGAGTGTATGAATTACATATCCATGTGATATAGATGTATACACACATATCACACTGAATGTGTTTATCTATACGTGTTTGGCATGGCTTTCTTCCCTGAGAAGGTGACTCAGTGTAGAGTGAGCCTTGTCTGATGTTTTTCATTATTCTTAGCATTTAGGACAGTGCATGAGAGTGGATTAGGATTCACTGCATAAAAAGAACATCAAGTGACGTGAGTTTCTAGGCCCTTCTCCAGCTCTGGGTGCGGCTATCAGAAGATCTTTCCTGGAATCTCTAAAGTCTCTCCGTGCTTTGGACACCACTGTCAGAAAGGGTAACTAACCTGGGAGAGAACAGTCGGCCAGGAACTAGGGACTGGACCCCAAGGGATATCCCAAGAAGTCACAGTAGTTCAGAGAGAAGCTAGAAGTCATGGACATGGCAGATAGTCGGTTGTCAGAGAGAGAATACCACAGAAAAATCATGAGAGGAAGTCACTGTCCGCCTCCAGGCTGAGCTTCTGATTTCTGTCCCAGGAAAAAGACCCTGGCAGTGCTGGGCCTGGACAGCCTCCAAGTCTACAGAAGCCACTAAACACCACAGTCTGAGAAACCCAAAAGGGAAATGGAGTGGGTGGCACAAACTGGGAAGAGTTATCACAGTGAAACCGAAGGCAAGATCAGGCTTCATACCAGCAGGAGGGTCTAAGCTCCTAAGGCTTCTGCTTGCTGTGTAAATGGGCCAGCCCTGGCAATACCAACCCAGCTATCCTAGTAGAAAGGGTGCCAACAGATCCATCTATGCACAGTTGTTTCCAAAAGCATGTATTCCTCAGATATATGTGAGGCTAATAATGGTTAGAACTAGACCCATTACTAAATATTAAAATATTTTTAAGTGCAGAGGGAGTGAGGGTAACATATTTGTCCATTTGCATGATTTGACTAGTCCTCGAAGACTGATGTTCGTCAAGCCGCTTCTACCCATCACTATGTGCCCTTGATATGCCCCTGGACCTTCCAGGGCACCCTGTATCTGGTCTAGGTATATACTAGTCGAGTCTCTGAGAGAGCTTAATGACAAGCTATAACTGGATGAAGAGAGAGGTAACCTGGTTGTACCGCTCCAGATCTCAACTTCCTATAGGCTACAGGAAGGCTATAGCACAGCTAAGCCCGGGCTGTGCATGTAAGGGCTGTAAGGATGACCCAGGCTACATCACTGAGCTCTTGACTCAGAGGAAAGAGTTAGTACCAGAGTGCCAGTCACTTGAGAAACTTTCTTGTCTTATTCTGTCCCAATCCTTCTCTTTCCCTTTTACCTCTCCTATTCTCTGATAGGAACATATGGGACTTCAGAGAGTCCACTAGTATATACCTAGACCAGATACAGGGTGCCCAGGAAAGCCCAGGGTCACATCAAGGACACATAGTGATGTGTAGAGGTGTCTGGCTAAGTCAGTGCTTCCTGAATTTGAATGTTTAAAGGATGCAGACTCTGACCCAGTCAGTGGTGCAGTGGAGAACTTTTTCCTTATGGGCTCTCAGGGATGCAAAATTTGCTGGCCCAAATACTGAAGGTCACCCACAGTGGCTTCCGGACTGATCTTGTACTGACTGGTAAATGTTGGTCGCAGCAAATTCCTTTTCTCTAAACATTCATTTCCTTCTGTGAAATGTGAGAGCCTTATGAACAGATTCAGGTTTTGTAGGGTCTTAACCCTCACGTGACTTTAGAAATCCTTTAAAAATAAAAACACTATTGATGTAAATTGTGATTCCGAATTGGTTGTTTATTGTACAGACTGAATTTGTGGCCCTTTAAAGAATAATAAGTTAAAGTCCAAGTCTGTAATCTACAATGTTTGGAGAAAGGTTTCAGGGAGGTAAGATGAAGTAAGGACATATTGTTGAATCCCTTATCTCTCATGGTAGATGTCCTGTAGGAAGAGGAGAAAAGTCAGCACACTCTGAGTATGCATAAGAAAGGCCATGTGAGGACTCAGTGAGAGAGTGGCTGTGTGCAACCGAGGGAGCAGCCTCTCACCATAACCCAAGCCCAGCGGCCAATCAATCATGTCTTCTTTGTCCTCAAGAGCTGTAAGAAAACGAATTTCCATTTTTCAAGCTACCCATTCCAAGGTATTTTTTGTTATGGCAGTCTAAAGAGACTAGCATAGATAGAGAAAACAAACCATTAAAAAGTATAAGCGTTAAGAGTTGTCCCACCACTACAGAGAAGCAGGTTGTTAATAACAGTAAGTCAGCTCCCAGGAGAAAGAATGAAGAGTAACATCTACCTTACCCGTCTAGGTAAAGATTAAATAAGATATCACATATCCAGTGCCTAAGGTGATGCCTGACACTCATTAAGTAATCAATCCATTTTAACTCTAATTGCACACATTAGATAGTCACTTTCTTTAGGTACACAGTTCCCTTCAAAAATGCTTTGGCTCCTTGAACCATTGCTAGAACATAGACAAAAGCCACCCCTGGGCTTTTACTCTGGCATTCGGGCAGAGTTAGACAGAAGCCAGAAGGTTATTGGCAGGAAACAGTGCTCCAGAGCAGGGATGCTGTCCTCCTTATATGGACGAAGATAAAGAAGTAACTTCAGGCCCAAAATCTTTTCTCCAGCCATCTTGCTTGGGTACTTGAAGCAAAGTGTGAGTCTTAGACCTGAAACTGCTTGGCATCTCAGTGCAGTTTGTGGAATCCAGCTGGAGGCTACAACAAGAAGACATAACAGGCCCAGTGTCTTCTGAAGAAAGCTCAGATGACCCCATTTCTTGCCATCCACTTTGCTGTTACCTTCTCCACTTTGCTTCACGGCATGGGTTGAATTACTTTCTCTTTAATGGTTTCATTTTCAAAGGTTAATTTTGATTATCAACTTGATTGGATTAAAAAGTGCCTAGGAGATTATTAAAACACTGCCAAGTCTGGCGTGACCCCGGTGGGGACAGATTGACATAGTCCCTGCCCTAAGGACAGGGCTTCAGAGTGAGCCTCCAGGAGATGCTGAGTGCTGAGCCCAGCATGGCCCTGGTGGGGACAGAACAATGTGGTTCCAGCCCCTGGGACAGGGCCCCAGGATGAGTCTCCATGAGTGTCACTGGCTGCTGTAGGAGTAAGGTTTGTTTGCATAATAATGTACATATTTTCACTTTTCTCCAAAGAATGTTCTCCCCATTAGTGTTAATGACCCCATGAGTATTAGAAACAGCTCCTAGTCCAGGAGTTGAGGGTGGTGCTAGGTTTCTTTAAGATGGTAACTGCTGGGACCTTTAGGACAGTCCTTAGGGCTATAGGAAAGAGCTCTAGATGCATGAGTTCAAAAGTATATAATTCCTCAACTATGCAAAATATAAGGATGCAATATGAATTATGAGGGTCTTCATAAATCTAAAGGAACAAAGGCAACTACACTATGAGCCAGCTTGTCAGAAAGATTCAAAGGCAGGCAGATTTCTGAGTTCAAGGTCAGCCTGGGACAGAACTAGGTTAGGCCCAGGTATAGAAGAAATGGTAATTTCAGGGCAGGGTCCCACCCAGCTACCGGAACATTTATGTTTAACAAAAGCAGACCGATCTCTGAATTCTTTTGTAATGTTAAAAAATGTATGCTTCTATCCCTTAAGAATCAAAGGCCTGGGGTCACGAGATGCTGATTCATAAGATAAGGTTTCTAAAGGAAACCTGGAGTAAAGGACTGGATTGATATGGAAAAATAACAGACTGGACCTGAGTTCTGCAGGAGATGAGCTATGCAGAGAATTTTTTAGGATAAAAAGAGAAATGCTTGGAGAACAGACAGACAGATCAGAGACAGATACAGACAGACAGACAGACAGACAGACAGACAGACCGAGACAGACAGACAGACAGACAGACAGACAGACACACACACACACACACACACACACACACACACACGAAGCAGAACACAGGAGACAGAGACATATCTTAGAATAATAAGCAAGCAGGACATCAACAGAGAGAGCTCTTAGAATAATAACAAGCAGGATTCAGAGAAATCTCCAGAGAGAAAGCAGAGAACAGAGAGAAGCAGACTGGAAAAGCTGTATCAAGCAGAACACCGTCTTCAGCTTGGACCCACAACTTGACTCCGAGTCGTTTCTTTGTACGGCTCTCAGAGCCCTCTCCATGCTGAGGCTGGGTCATGGCATCTCTGGCTGTGTCTGTGTGGACATTTTCAGGGAAGGGTAGTTTGCTAAGAGGGGAGGACCTACCTTGAGTTCACTGTCACTCTAGATGAAATAAATTTTGAGAAAGGAGAAACCAGCCAAGAGCAAGCACTCTCTGTCTCTCATTTTATAGTTGCCACGGTGTTCTGTCCCACCACGGCCTCTCCACCAAAAAGAACTGATATCTGAAACATGAGTGAAAGAAATCCTACTTCTCTGACATGCATTCTGTTACAGTAACTCATGGGTCAACTAGCTCAGCCGGTCTTAACCTATTTTGTTTGTTCTTTAATAATAATTGATACTGGGAAATGTATTTAAAAAAAAACCCAGAGGTTTGTTTATCTCATAGCTTTGGAGGCTAAAATTTCAGCATTGTGTTGCTTAACACGAAGAGGATCTCCTGGCTATGTCACAGCATGACGGATGCACGGAGGAGCAGAGAGAGGGAGGGGAGGATGAAGGGAAGGAGGGACCAGACTTACTCTTTTATAATAATGTGGTCTAACTAGGATAAACCTGGTTCTAAAAGAACTACATGAATCCCTTCTAAGGGCAGCATTCCATTGGGCTAATCAACTCTTAAAAGATCCCAGTATGCTAACACCATTATATTAGGGACCAGGCTCTAACCACATGAACCCGTGGGAGTGAGTCATATCTAAAACAAGCAGAGTCAAGTTATTGGAAAAGAAATATTTTACATGATATCACGATTTAATAATGATGGGTTAAATAAATGTCTATGTAGATCGCTCTTTCATTGAAAATACAGTTCCTTGTCAATGAAAAGCAAACCTTTTTAATGGATTTGGCTTGGGACTGGTGAGGCAGATCAGTCGGCAATTTGTTTACCAGACTAACATATGAAAACCTGGGCTTGATCTTCAGGATGTAGCCAGAAGAGGATAAGAAGGAAGGTGGAGGGAGAAGAGGAAGAACAGAAGGAGGAGAGGGAGGAGGGGGAGGAGGAAGAGTGGGAGGGGGAGGAGGAGGAGGGGGAGGAGGAAGAAGAAGAGGAGGAGAAGGGGGGAGGGGAGGAGGAGGAGGGGGGTAGGAGGAAGAAGAAAAAGAAAAAACAAGTAAATCTCTGAAGCTTCCCAGCCAAGCAGTTCCAAGCCAAGTTGACCTCAGCCCTCCAGTTGCACCCATACACATGCATATACACACATAAGCGCACATGCACATATGCAAGTACGCATGCTCATATGTGTACAAAGCAAAAAGAAACAAAGAGTTCAGTTTAGGGGTTTGAAAGTACATTGCACAACAACCATCACCATTTAATCTCATTACATTATAGCCACCCCTAAAGCCCTGTATCTGTTGACATTACTTTCTGGGGCCATTAATCTACCTTATGAATTCACCTATTCTGGGGGCTGGAGAGATGGCTCAGAGGTTAAGAGCACTGGCTGCTCTTCCAGAGGTCCTGAGTTCAATTCCCAGCAACCACATGGTAGCTCACAACCATCTGTAATGGGATCTGATGCCCTCTTCTGGTGTGTCTGAAGATGGATATAGTGTACTCATATACATAAAACAAGTAAGTAAACCTTTAAAAAAATTCACCTATTCTGGACATATAATTCATATAAATAGAGCTATACAACACATAGTCTTTCATGCCTGGATTCTTTCTCTTGGGGTAATATCATCAAGGTTTATCTACACTGTAGCATGTGTGTTGTCACTTGATCTTTAAATACTCAGACGATACTCCATCACATGGACAAACCACACTGAGTTTAACTGTGGATAAACATTGAGGGGATTTCTGCCTTTTGACATTATGAATGCCCCTGCCATGGCTACATATTCCAGAAAATTCTGTGTGGATGTATATTTTGGAGTCTCTTTGGCTATGTCCCTAAGAGGCATCGTCAGACAATTCCATGCTTGTTCCTTCCAGGGTTCCAATGAGGAAATGCAAAGCTGGTTTCTAAAGTGACTGCACTGGTTTACAAACCTCCCACCAATGGAGGAGGATTCTAGTTCTTCATACCCCGGACATTGCTTGCTGGTAGTTGTTGATCAGAGACATCTTACCCTGTACGAGGTGGTATCTTTGGGCATTTTTTTATTTTAACTTTACCTCGTAGTGAATAATGCTGAGCCTCGCCATGTGCGTATGGCCTGTTTATATATTTCCTTTGAGACGTCTTATTCGAATCTTCTTATTCATTTCTAAATTAGGTCATGCATATAAGAGTTCATTACACATTCTTCATATAAGCCCCTAATGATCCACATGTACCTTGGATTATTTTTTTTCCATCCACGGCCTTTTCACTTCACATCCTTCTTGTCCTTGGAAGCATATTTTTGATGAGGTGTAATTAATATATGTTTCTTTGGTCCCTTTTAATTTGGGGACTGTATCTCAGAAACCATTGTCCACATGAAGTTGATCATATACAGTAGTACTTTTTTTTTCAAAGCTGTAACTTGACATCAGAATTCTGCACAGAGAAATTGGAAAAGTCAGGGTATCTAACTTTAGGGATTCTGGCCTCTTGTTCTTCATCCCGCTTTTGCTTCAGAACGCTTAAGATAATTGGCTGCAGCTTTGTCTATTGCCCTCTGACTGCATTTGAATAGTCCTCATATGCTAATCCAAGACATGAAATCTATAAAATAGCATATTAGCAATTGAGGAAGACACATTGGGAAATGTTCTGATTTATAGGAATCTTGCAATCAGGGTTACAGATGGGGGATTGGGTCAATGTATTCCCAACTTCCAAAGCTGAGCAGAATAGGAACCGAGAGAGATCTAATTGGACCATAACGGAGTTAGGTAAGGCATGATTACTTCTGCGTATGCTGACTGAGGAGGCTTTTGAGAAGCGTTCCTATCTTTCTCTAGTTCAAAATCACACACCCCGAGCTGAATCCATCTCTGTTTTGCCTTCTTTTCTTTGAAACACCCCCAGCAATCAAACAGTATGTGCACTTTCCCCCTCTTTAAGTAATATTTATAATAACTTAATGTCCCCAGTGGACAACACACCTGCATGTGTTGAATCATACATAGCCAAAGTTAACACTTAAAAGCAGTGGCTATAGGGACTGGCAGTGGACAGTTGTGGGGCCCAGCATGTGGATGAGACTCAGCCTCTAACACTCCAAAAGCAAAATAAAATCAAAATACAAGGATTACATGCCACGCACTGTGATAAACCTCTTAACAAATCGTAGTGACCTACTTTTTAAAGCAACCGAACGGGCTTGAATGATAGTTCAGTGATAGGATGCTCATCTGGGGTCTATTCTCAGCATTGCCCTCTGAACATCATCAGTACGAAACACCGGTACCATTGTTGTCAACATTTTGCAGGTGAGAAAAATCAAGAGTTTGGGAGCCTCACAAAATGACTCGTGTACCAAGCAAGGGCTTGTTCCCTGGCATCTTCCCCTGCACACTAGGCTCTTCACCTTTCTGGAAGCACAATTGCTCTCATGCACCCCTGCTGCCCAGCTCTTCAGAGGATGATTCAACACAGAAGTCGCACTGACGCTTAGGATTTGTCGGAAAGTGTGCGCTGTGCTCACTGCCAAACAGCAAATGGAGAGAATGTGTAGGTTGGCTCTCCTGCCACGTTGTCATGAAGCTTTATTTAAGCCGCCAGCTGTCACCATTTTTCTACCGATGAGATCATTCCGGGAGCTCTGCTTCTTGTGGAGGGAAGCATCTCCTGGCCGCTCTGCCTTGATGTGCAGTCAGGGTGAACTTATATAATATCGTACCTCCACCCTCAGCCCACACGAGTATTATGCAACTGCGTGTAGGATTCCTTGCAGGGTTTTCCGGAAATATGAGCCTGCACAGAAAAGGCGTCAGAGCAGCTCTGAGTAAAGAGGACTTTCTGACCTGGGCCTGTGTGTTATCTGTCTCTGTAAAGTATTTTGCCTCAGAGAAACTCTCTGGTTAAAAGTCAGTGGAAAGAAAATCTCAGCACTCAACATACGAAAGTGAGTCTTCCATGATGACTTCGTTTTTCACTTTAATGTTATCCTGAAAACCAAAACTGGACTTACCAGCGTTCCCTCTTGTACACTTGCTTCACTGCCACCAACCATTTCCTAACTTGATCAAGAATGAAGGGATTGGAGAATGGAACTCCATTTCTGAATTTTATTTATTGTTTTGAATATTTGCAGTGTTTTGTACTAAACCATGAGATCCTAACCTGAATGAAAACTTTTGTCTTTCCAGCTAGCCCAAAACTCTACATTTTCATGAAGAAGAAAGAAAAGAGAAACATTTCTGAATTCCTGCATTCCCAAGTATTTAATATTTAACAGGGTCCACAGATAGCATGTATACTTTGGCCTCAGGCCACACCAAGTGTGCCAGACAAAACGAGGAGTTGAGTTGTCAAGACATACACGTCAGGAGAAGCTGCAGAACCTACTATAGGAAGTGTATCCTCAGGGTTGGTTGAGGGTGGAAAAGAGCAAGGAGGGTCAAGGAGAGAATTGGTGCTCTTAGTTTCAAGGTGGGGAAGGGGGTTGGAGGATTGGAAGGAATGTGAAACTTCACACTCAGTCACCTACATCGAGATTTGCTCCAGTTCCAACAGGAGTGGGGCAGGAAGATCAGCATATGAGCTACATTGTTGTAGGGTGCAGTCTTGGAAGGAACCCCCAGCAGAGGGTTTCATCCGAGGCAGCAGCAGCAAGTATCGATAGACTGAAAGGAGAGGATCCTGGGAAGCCGCCACTTGTGGCAGGAACACTGGTCTGAGAAGTATGGAAAGAACATCATGGGGGAAGTTTCAGAGTTATGTATGGGTGCTTTGGAGTTCCTTAAAAATAGTAGAATCTAGACAAGGGCACGCTCTTTGTTATGCTACTCGGGTGTTATCTGCACTCATTGGCTAAGGCAATCAAGAGAACCTTCATTGTGTAACATTTTCTCCAGGGATATTTTCACAGACCTTCAAGAATCTCAGATTCCTAAGGACAGAGACATGGTGATGAAGGATCCAGTCTCCCTCAAAAAAAAAAAAATTCACGGAAAGATGCCCCTACCATGTCTGCATGCCCTCACTCAAAAAGTTCACTGTGTAATTGGCAAACATTCTCACACAAACAACAAACAGAACTGAAACTGGAATGGGTTTTTTTGTTTTGATTTGTACTTTTTGTTTTTTGGTTTTTTTTGTTGTTTTTTTTTTTCCTTTTATTTGTTTGTTTGCTTGTTTTTGCTTTCAACTGTAAAAGCCGCTTGTGCTGGCTAAGTCAGAAATGCCACGTCTGAAATATCTGGAGGGGATGGTAATGTCTCAACAGCTGAGGGCTGTCCTGGTGGTGCGCATCTCATCCCTGCCCGGTGAAATCACCCTTTCCATGCTAACTAGATCCTCTGGGATTTTTTAAAAAATGAAAAAGCAGTTTGAGGTCTCAGTTCCAGAAATGTCACAGCCTATTATACTCAATTTCTAATCCAATGTGTTTTGTCTTTTCTTTTCTTTTCTTTTCTTTTCTTTTCTTTCCTTTCCTTTCCTTTTCTTTCCTTTTCTTTTCTTTTCTTTTCTTTTCTTTTCTCTCTCTCTTTCTCTCTCTCTCTCTCTCTCTCTCTCTCTCTCTCTCTCTCTCTCTCTCTCTCTCTCTGCTTTACTCATTAAAAGAGAGTACTCATGGAGGGCATGCCAATATCAGCGTGCTAAACTTCAGAACTAGTTGCTTCCCACACTTCCAGATTTAAAAAGTAACCCAAAAGAACACATCTCAAATACAGGCAGCTCTGTGGTATTTACTCCTCTGGAGGTATTACCTTTATTTTTTCAACAAATCACTTAAGCCCCAAAGGCCTCATTTGCAAAAGTCTGGTCTCATCCTGTGAGGGTCAAACCCCTGTAGAATGTTCTAAGTACCCTGTGGGAAAGCTAAAGGGTCGATAAGGCCTTGCTTATCAACATTCTCAATTCTTCACAGAGTTAGAAAGAGCAATTTGTAAATTCATTTGTAATAACAAAAAACCCAGGTTACTGAAAACTATTCTCAACAATAAAGGAACTTCTGGGGGAATCACCATCCCTGACCTACAACTGTATTACAGAGCAATAGTCATAAAAAACTGTATGGTATTGGTACAGAGACAGGCAGGTGGAATAGAAATGAAGACCCAGAAATGGACCCACACCTCTTTGGTCACTTGATCTTTAACAAAGGAGCTCAAACCATCCAGTAGAAAAAAGGTCAGTATTTTTTTTTCTTTTCATTTTTCCAGAGCTGGGGACCAAACCCAGGGCCTTGCCCTTGCTAGGCAAGCACTCTACCACTGAGCTAAATCTCCAGTCCAAAAAGGTCATTATTTTTAACAAATGGTGCTGGTTCAATTGGCGGTCAGCATGTAGAAGAATGCAAATTGAACCAGTCTCCTTGTACAAAGCTCAAATCCAAGTAAATCAAAAAACCTTCAGATAAAACCAGAAACACTCAAATTAATAGAAAAGAAAGTGAGAATGAGCCTCGAACACGTGGATACATGGAAAAATCTCCTGAATAGAACATCAAAGGCTTATGCTCTAAGATCAAGAATCGACAAATGCAACCTCGTAAAATTGCAAAGTCTGTAAGGCAAAGGACACTGTCATTAGGACAAAATGACAACCTACAGATTGGGAAAAGACCTTTACCAATCTAATGGAGAAAAGACTGAGGTAGATGTGGGGGTTTGAAACCCTATAGGAAGAACAACAATACCAACTAAACAGACGCCCCAGAGCTCCCAGGGACTAAACCACCAACCAAAGATTACACATGGAATGACCCATGGCTCCAGCTGCATATGTAGCAGAGGATGGTCTTGTCAGACATCAATTGGAGGAGAAGCCCTTGGTCTTGTAAAGGCCTGATGCCCCAGTATAAGGGAATGCCAGGGTGGGGAGGTGGGAGGGAATGGGTGGGTAGGTGGGAGAGCACCCTCACTGAGGCAGGGGGTGGGAGGATGGGATAGGGGGTATTCCAGCAGGGGAAACCTGGAGGGGAGATAATATTTGAAATGTAGATAAATAAAATATCCAGTAAAAATGAATAAAAGGATTTGGATATAATAAGAGGGAGGGAAGGGAGGAAGGGAGGGAGGGAGGGAGGGAGGGAGAGAGAGAGAGAGAGAGAGAGAGAGAGAGAGAGAGAGAGAGAGAGAGAGAGAGAGAGAAGCTACAGGCCATGGATGCGGTAATGTATCACTGTCAACCTATGCAGAAACAGGCACTACAGATCATATGAATCTGGGTCTTCAAAAGTGAGCTAATGCCAGTTGGTCAAAGTACTTTTCTCACAGACATGTGGTAAAGGTGCCTGTGTTTATACTTCTCAGGTTATGATTAATGTTCAAGGTAAGTTTCCAGGACACATATTAGCCTCCCCGAATCAGAAAACAAAATGAAGGGATACGATTGATTCATGAATTCTGGAATGGAGAGACCCAGGGTTACTTCCCTTCCCATTCTTATCTCGCCTCCAACCAGGGTGTCATGAGCATTCTAGCGTCACAAAACACAATAGTTCTTACTGTGCTCTTGCTCTAAGGTCAAAGGTACCTGATGTCCTACAGGTACCTTTAAAATCACTGAAATCAGTGTGAGACCGATGATTCTTGGTGGCTTTATGCCTCCTCCTTGTGGAAGTTGCCCCTCTTTAAAGAACAGAAGGTAATAAAAATGATCTGGTCACCTGAGGGATTATGTCTCCACTCTTAGCATTAGTATAAAAGTGGGATCATGACTCTATCATTTACATGACCAATGTCTTTATTTATTTATCTCATTTTCCTGCATGTGTATGGATGTTTTGCCTACATGTATGTCTGGGCACCATGTGCCTGAAGAGCCCACAGAGGCCAGAGAAGGCATAGAAACCCCTGGAGCTGAAGTTACAACCTGTTGTAAACAGCCATGTGATTTTTGAGACTTGAACCTGGGTCCTCTAGAAGGGCAGCCAGTGCTCTTAAGCACTGAGCCATCTCCAGCCTCTGGGGAGCATATTGGATTCAAACAGTCACAGGTTGTTTGTTCTTCTGTTTTGCATTAGTGATTCCCAGTAACTCACATTTGTAGGAACCTTATGTATTCCTTAAGTGTTACCAGTCATCATTGTGCAACTTCTAGGGGTCCAGAGTGTGACTCCCCCAAAGCTTATTGCGAAATGAAACAGAGGGCCAATTCTTAGTATTCCACCTGGGGCCTTTCAGGTACTGAATTTAAAGCTTTTTCTTTTCTTCTTTTCTGTAATATTTCATTCAACCTGCCACGATGCTTTCCATTCATTCATTGTCATTCGCTGTAAAGAACATTCTGAAACTTTAAAGCCTGAACACAAATTTTCTTTTAATCTTTCTATTGTGTAGTGCTAGTTTTAAATGAAAAGAAAGACAGGGTCTGGAGAGATAGTTCAGCAGTTAAGAGCCCCAGCTGCTCTTGTGCAGGACTTGGGTTCAGTTCCTAGACTGCACCTGGTGGCTTACAATCATCTGGAATTCCAGTTCTAGGGAGTCTTACGTTTCCTCTGTACTCCACAGACTTCTGGATGCACTTGGTACACATAGACCCATGCAGGCATATGCACACAAAAATATATAACACAAATTAAAAACTCCAAGAGACAATTTAATTTATATGTAGATAATAAAAAACTGACAGCATATATTTCATAGCTCCCATGTGCTATGTATTTTTTTTCACACCAGAACTTGCTAAAACTTCAGAAAGTGAACTGAACTGCTTTCATTTAATATCTTCCAGTGACTGAGTAAGAGGAAGCTAAATGGAAAGGGAGCTGTGGGCTGCATTCATTTCCCCATTTCCTCCTTTGTCAACATCTTTAGTTTTGAGTGGCATATATACTTCAACAAATGTAATGAGCGGAATTTCCAGAAAAGGGAAAAGTTCATGCCTTCCTATGAGTCACAAATCAACATGGATTGGATATTGCTAATCCAGTTACTGTGCTTGGCAAAGGCGTGTATGCTTGTGTGTGCAAATATGTGTATATGAATATGTATGTATATACATATGTGTATCTGCACATGTGTATGTATGCATGTGTGCATGTGTGTAAACGTGTCTATGAATATGTTTTTGCGTGTGATTGTACTTCCCAACAAACTCCCAAGAATTAGAAAAAAGAAACAATAGTTCCTAATTTGTTCGGGGGCATCAGAATTATCTTGATACTAAAACCAGAGAAAGATGTAACTCAGAAAGAGACACTCATGAATATAGACCTATGCAATGATAGATGTGAAAAGCAATAATTGAAGATGCTTTTGAGAAGACAGATTGTGTGTGTGTGTTTGTGTGTGTGTGTGTGTGTGTGTGTGTGTGAGAGAGAGAGAGAGAGAGAGAGAGAGAGAGAGAGAGAGAGAGAAAGAGACAGAGAGATGAAGATTTAAAATCGTCAGTTGGCTAACACATTTATGGAGACCAGGAAATGACCATCTACTATTTGCATGCTGAAAGCCTAGAAATTCCAGTATAAGCCCCAATATGTGAAAATCATGGAATCAATAGTACATGTCCTTGTTTGGCCTACAGTCTCCCCACAAACAGAGGTAGAGGAAGATGGATTCTCCAGCATAAGAGAAGAGATTCATTCTTTCTCCTCCTGCTTTAACCCAAGTCCTCGGTGGACTGAATGATGCCCATATGCATTACAAAGAGCAATCTTCTTCACACCATCACCTTATTTGAAAGTTAACCTCTTCCCCAAACTCTCTCACAGACTCTCCAAGAACACATAATTGCTCAAAGGGATGGCTCAGCCATTAAGAGGGCATACTGTACCCATTAAACCACATAAGTTCCCTCTTTCCCTCCCTCCATTATAATTGGCATGAGTTGACGGCTAAGTGAAAGTGAAATCATATAGTACTGGTCTTTTTGTGACTGGGTCATTTCACATAGCCCAGTGTCCTCTGTCCATGTGTGTTGTGCCCTATTTTAAGCTGGACAGTGTACCATCATGTATATCTGCTACCGGGATTACTGACATCACATTGCTATTGTACTTAATATTGTCAACATGGTATAGTTCTCCCTTTAAGATCTTACTTTTAGGGACCCACAAGATGCTTCAATAAGTAAAGGAACCAAACCGGTGACCTTGAATTTAATCCCAGGGTGGCATATGGTCCAAGGTGAGAACTTCTGCAAATTATGGTCTGACTTCCATGTAGACGCTATGGTGCATGAAATCAACAAAATAAATGATTTTTTTCAAAGGACCACCTCAACTACTGTTAACAATATGGAGGTAGGGAGAAGGAGGAACGCTTGCTGCTGGTTCATGAAACCACAGTTCAGATCCCTGCCTGCCCAGTGTCCAACATATAGTCATCCGTTACTCCAGCTCTAGGGAGTCTGATGGTCTCTTCTGGTCTCTATGGACACTAGCACACATGTGTGCATGCATATGAGTGCACGCACACACACACACACACATACACACACACACACACACACACACACACACACACACTAAAACAACAAAAATATATCATCATTTGCCAGATATCAAGACAAACTTAACTTAGTGAAATGGTCACAGTGCCCACCTCTTATCAACCTGACGGTCATTCACATCACGGTTAAGACAAACTAAACCCCCAATAGAGACAATTTTTTCCTTCATGTCATTGGAATAAGACAGGAACAAGGACAAAGATCCTTGCTAACCCATACTTATGACAGACACATGTAAAAATCTGCTTAATTTAAAAAGGCTACTAGAAATCTCGCATCTGAGGTTAGTAACACCAGCAGAGCTGCCATTTATACTCTTCTACTATTAATTTGTGTTCATTCCATCAAGGCCCTTGTTTCTTTACTTGGTGCAGTAGCTCAGAGTTGCATTCCTGGAGGATGTCAGAGGTTTGCCTGAATTGCTCTAGTTTTCCATTGACCTTAATCACGGGGCATAGTAATTCTGGGAAATGCCCTCCGAAATGTCCCGTGCGTCAGGAACACTTCTTCCCCACCCACACTGTGAAATAAAAGAACAATTTCCCCTTTGGTAGTCTAGATCAATCATCCTAGCCAACATTATAACTCCCTTCTCAGTCTATTGACTCAAAGGAGCCCAAAGTGGCCAGGTGGCAGCATAAACATCTAGTTCAATGGAATCATTGTTTTGCTACCTGGAGGAACAATTCTTTGATCTGGAGCTAAGCCCCTTGGATCAACAGAGCATAAGGCTGTGGAAACAGGAAGCAAACTTTTTCTAGTAGGTTACTAGGGGTGATGGTATGTGGTGCCACTCCCAACTCCAGCCCTTCATTTCTAGATCCATGTGTTTCAGCTGTGAGTAAAACAACACTATCTAATAAAACCTGATCCAGAGCACAGACAGCCTCCTAAAAACTTGCCTGGCTTGTAAGGTATGCCACCAAGCAGGTACTGTGGCATATTCAATAGCTATCCACTATTCTGCTTTGTAGCATATTAAGTTCTATGAGCATGATTCTAATGCTATACGTCTTTGGCTGTGAAATGGAATTTTTGATCAGAGCCAATCCTAACTCTGAGATTGGTAGATTTGGAAAAGGTAATGTAGGGAGAAAAGTCAAATCCAGTTTTTTAGTTAAGCATCTAGTAAGAATGAAATGAAATAGCTCCCACTAAGGAAGTGATACAATATATTTAAATACCGTCATAAAACTGTCTGATCATTACAGGGGATAACACCACACCAGGAAATCAGTGTTGATCTTGGCTGCTCAGATGTGGCTGAAGCCAGACCAGCCTTGATCAGAAGCCCATATTACTAAAGATATGATTAACTTTCATCCCTGCCACCAAAGTCACCTTGGTCATTGCATACCACATAATGTTGGAGGTTGCTGGGGGAAGAGGTTGTCTGGTATTCACAGAATAGGTCACCTTATATGCCTGATTACTAAAATCTTCCTTTGATGAACAAGAAGTATAGCCACAAATCTTAATCACGGGGCATAGTAATTCTGGGAAATGCCCTCAGAAATGTCTCCAAATTTCTTTGCCACCATTTTTTCCAGTCACTTTCCTGTTAATTCTATAACTATTCAGCCACTATATTGAATTGGATATAAGTCCATGAGCATATTCAAATGTTTTATGAATTTTACTCTCAGTCAATATGCTGCTCAAAGTTCTTCATATATACAGAGGGTTTCCCCTCCATCGCTGTGCCTTAGAGAGGTACCAGGGAGGAGCTGTATTCCTGCAGGAATCTGTTTTAGGTGGGGATTGCATATCATGGGGAATCATTTATAAACAGGCTTTACTTTTTTCTTTCTCTTCAAAGTCAGTTCTATGTGACTGCTTAGGGAATCCCCAATAGTGTGTAGAGTGAAAGACAAAAGCAGTATATCAAAGAAGGAGTGTGGGTTTTGTTTCACTTCTCTATACCTTAATTATACCTCCAGAGCCTCATTATTTACATAGTACTCAAGTCGGTGATGGAATATTAGTATGTTTGCAAAATTCATAGCTTGATAATTCAGATAACACCCAGTTTACCAAGGACAGTTAATAGTACTTAGGAACTTAATGGGCCATCATCACCTATTCCGTTTCTATTAAGGCACCATAGCAGGCCAAAATATTCTGTATAAAAAGAATTAGGTATCTACAAAAGTTGGCAGGATACTGTTCCAAAACCACAAGGCTCTGTGTTAGAGTTCAACTCTAAAGGACTGCCAAATATTCCAAATCCCTTCTGTTTCTCCAGTGATAGTTCAAGGCCATTGGATCTGTCATATCACATGACCCAAACAGCTGATCAACTCCTGGAAGCAAGAACTTACTGCAATATCTCTGTGTGTTATGGAACCCTTTCATACGAGCAGCCTTTGGGTTTATCTCGTATGTGGACTAGAGTAACACAGCCATATGTAAGCAATATTCCTTTTTTTTCAGGTGTAAGAAAGGCTAGATACAAAGAGGTATCATTCACGTTAGAATGGATATCTAACACTGCCACAGGAGCCCTGAATATTGCACTGAAATGGAAGGCTCCCGAACTTTAATAAAATGCATTCAAAAGTGGGACACACACACACACACACACACACACACACACACACCACATCACATCACATCTAGAGTAGCTCTTTTTAATGGTTCTTAGATTTAAACAACATGGTATCATAAAGTGGTGTATGTACCGTGACACATCTCGTAAAGGAGAAATGGGATAAAATTCCCTCATAACTCGATGCCATAGAGTTGAAGAGTAAAGACAGAGAAAGAATACTACCAGTCTTAGCTCAAAGGAAACTTCTTCCGGAAGTCTTTAATAATGTATGTAGGGAGAGCACTTACCAGATCAGTAAATGCGTAACAGGTATGAGCTAATTTGTTCAAGTAATGGAAACCACACCTTGTACAGCAGGTACAATTTTACAAAATAAAAATCCAGAAGTAACCCTACAAGCACCTGGGCAACTGGTTCTCACTAAAGAGTCAATTTAATATAGAGAGAACACAACTTTCAAAAAAATAACACTATAATAAGAAAATACATTTTAAAAGATGGATGTGGATTCTGATTCTTGAAATATATTAAATTTAACTCAAAAAAGCATACAAACTTTGAGGAAAAAAATCATATGAGAAGAGTTTGTACTCTTGGAAGTAAGATAATATTTAGTAGCCGTGACAATAAAAATATCCATTAAAAAATAAACTGGACTCTACCAAAACTTGAAATTTTGCTCTTGGAAGATAGAAAAAAGCTCTAGAGTATCAGAAAACATTGGAAATGCACATCTCTCTCTCTCTCTCTCTCTCTCTCTCTCTCTCTCTCTCTCTCTCTCTCTGTGTGTGTGTGTGTGTGTGTGTGTGTGTGTGTGTCTTTCATTTGGGAACCCAGAACATTGGGGTGGGTAGCAAGGGACTCAAGCCACTGCTGCAGGGTTGATGTGAGTGGCATTAATTGTCTACTGCTACAGAGTTGTCTCCATCAATCAGGCTATGGACAATTTACTAGCTGTTCATTGATGTTGCAAGGCCCAGACCGCTGTGTGCAGTGCCATTCCTGGGCTATTGGGCTTGAGCTGTATAAGAAAGGTATCTGAAATCGAGCCTAGGAGCAAACCAGTAAGTAGCATTTCTCTGTGGTCTCTGCTTCTGTTCCTTCCTCCAGATTCCCACCTTAGGTTCCTGCCCTGGCCACTCTGCATGAGGGAATGTGACTTTAAGCCACATAAACCATTTCCTCCCCTGGGTTGATTTTTCTCTGTGATTTATCATAATAACAGAGAGCAGACTAGAGTAGATTCTTCCTAGAAGACAGTTGAGAAGTGACATACACCTACCATGTAATCCAGCCATTCTGCTTCTAGGTATTTGTACAACATAGATGAACACATGTCTATATTATAAATAGCCAAGGGTTCTAAGGAGTTTTATTCGTCTTATGCCAAAGCTGGAAATAACCCAATATGTAAATGGAAAAACTCATAATAGTTAATGTTACTTGTCAATTTAACCTGAATAATCTATGGACTAAACTGTAAATTGAATTCAATAGTTATTTAATAACTCTATTAGTTATTATTATGGCCCTTCCAGCACCCCAGTACTCGAGGCAGAGTCCTGTGGGTTTATTTTTAATCAGAGTAGCACACGTACTGGGGGATTGCCTCTAGTCCATTTTTCTATTCACTAGAGTGTCCACTTCCCGGCTCTGCTTCCCAGGTACTTGCTGTTTGAGTCTCGCCCAGGTTATTTCTGCTCCATGAGTCTGTCCTCAGGGATCATTTCACTCTGCCATTGCTCCTGGTCCATCATGTCTAATGGAGACCTCCTGTTCTCTCTGTCTCCTACCCCCTTCCTTCTTTTCTCTTCCATTATCCCTACCTTTGTCTGAAATCCCTCCTCTACTCTCCCCAGTAACTGCTACTTTTACTTAGCCAATAGCTTTAAATAGGAGAGTACAGTTTACACTGCATCACTGGGTATAGGTGAGGATCTGTTCATGGGGAAACCACATCTTGGGGGCCAGGATTCAGCATTTGAATATGACAGCACCAGACTAGCTCCCAGTGCTAAACATAACATACTTTCTAGCCAAATTTATAAAAAGCTGCTAACTTCAGTCTCTGAGAAAACAGAGTGGCAGTCTTCTGGGACAGAGGTTGTTGATCGTCTCACTTTTAGTCCGACCATCTCACCATCTCACCCTCGGATGTAAGACCTTACTAAGTCTTAACCTAACCAAAGTGTGTGGAGTGGTGTAGTGTAGTATGGCAGTGATCCCCTCCCCACTCTCGTGTGTGTGTGTGTGTGTGTGTGTGTGTGTGTATAAAATTTCCTTCTAACTCTCTGCCATGTTTCTTGGACTTGCACCAAAAATGATCTCTGAAAAAGGAAGAACCAATAACTTTGATACATATACATGATAAATCTACTTCTAAGCAAAAGTCTTCTTTTTATTGAAGAAGGTAGCAGGAGATTCTTAACCAAACCCAGACATGCCTCCTCCATAGTCCTGCATGAGCTCAGACTTTCCACTCCTTATCTCAGTTGGCACCAAGATCATGCATTCTTTGATTTTTCAGGTATACTTTGCTCAGTATTTATCATGATATTCATTGCATGTTGTATTCTAAGGACAGATTTACTTGGGATCAGATCCAAGTAAGCTTCTTAGTGGTCCTGGCCATAGCATCCTCAGGCACAAAGTGAACAATACCATTGAGTCACATATGAAAAGTAATACTATGCACGAATTAATACTCTTTAGCAATTCATTGAGTGAAATGGGATGTCTACATGTTGTCAAGATATGCTTAGAATTTTATATGAATTTAAGGGAGAAATGAAGACCAACTCCATGTGAAATGAGTGGGGAGGTCTGGTTGGGTGGGGGCTGTGGAGTGGAAACAGCCTTGTGGAGACAGGGTGGGGGAGGGGAGAGTGGGATGTGTAACAGTCAGAGGGTGGACTGGGAGGGGAATAAAATCTGGACTGTAAAAAAAGGTTAAATAAATTTTTTTTAAATTTCAAATTACAAAAGGCAATATGATAAAATGTTCAAAAAATGAATATTAAAACAAATTAAAAATAAAAAAATCCATGCCCCCATCGCTCCCTTCCCTTTCTCTTCAGAGAAGGTGAGCTCCTCTTGGATACTACATCTAGTCCCAGTAGGACTAGGCACATCTTCTTGCACTGAGGTCCAATCAGGCAGTCCAGGTAGGGGGAAAGGAGATCTAATGGCAGGGAGCAGAGACAGAGACTTGTAAGGGGACCCACATGGAGACCAAGCAGTACATTTGCTACAAATATGTAAATGGCCTAGGTCCAGCTCTAGCGTGCTTGGTGGTTGATGACCCAGTCTCTGTGAGCCCCCACGGTCCTAGATTAGTTGACTCTGTATGTCTTCTTGTGGTGTCCTTGATACCTCTGGCTTGCCCACTTCTGTCCCCAAGTCTTCTACTAGACTTCCTGAGCTCTGCCTGATGTTTGCCTGTGGGTCTCTGTGTCTGTTACCCCGCAGGACTTCTAGAGAGGGGAGGGGACATCAGTCCACTCACAAGACCTTCAATCTCAAATTTGTCTTGCCTACAATATATGCAGGGATAAAAATGGAACAGAGACTGAGGGAGCAGCCAATCAATGACTGTCTCAACTTGAGACCCAGACATGAACCTAGCATAACTCTCTCCTTAGAGGCTTCGTGTAGCAGCAGAACACAACAATTTTTGAAAAATAGAAGAATTTATAATTTCATAAATTCTTGTTAGAGATGCAGAAATTTAATTGTGTCTGCCTTAAATGGAATCTGGAAGAAAACAGTTTTACCTACTAAAACTGATATTATTGAGAAAGCAAACACAGTGACCAGAGACTGGGTGATGGGGTATGTAGGTCCAGTCTTTCCTATCCTCACCTACGGTGAATGTATGGAAATTTAACTGATTATAGGTTATGCCATCCAATTTACATGGCCATTAAGACATGGGCGGGAGTAGTATTTTAAGTGTTTTTACTAAACAAACAAACAGTAAGTAATAAACCTCTTCCTCTTGAGACCCACCAATTATATTAAATTATGTTACATTAAACTCTCAGCTGACTTCATAGTGAACTGTGGGAGCCATTCCTCTGCACACCCATCTTTCTCATTCTTCTCACCTGCCTCTCGCTGTTGCAAAAGCATGGTTCTATGCTTTGTTCAAGAGATTGAATGTGTTTGGGGAAAAGCACACTGTAGGGGAAGAGTGAATTCATCTAAACTCGTGATCTCTCACCTTGAGGGAGCCCAAGAACTGCTCTGTGATTCCATTTTCCCTTGTGCAGTCACTGGCCTGCCTTGCACAACACCATTTGACATTCTTCAGAATTTCCTCAGACCTTTTAGCCTCTGCTCTGTTCCTTATTCTTCAATGCTCTGATTGTGAAATATATGCATTGATATAACTAAGGAATGTCTAGATATTGTAAATATATACATGGTCAGTGCAGACAAAATGGTTTTTCTCATACTTCTTAAAAAATATTTATTTTCATTGTATGTATATGGGAGTTTTGTCTGACTGTATGTCTAGGAACCATGTGCATAGCTGGTGGCCTTGGAGACCAGAAGTTGACTTTGATCCTTTGGAACTAGAGTTACAGACCATTGTGATTTGCCTTGTAGGTGCTAAGAGCTAAATTCAGTTCTCTCTGTAAGAGCAATAAATGATCTTAACCACAGAAGCATCTCTCAAACCGCCGCCCCTCTCCGTACACTTTTGACCCGGTGTGTTGAGTCCACAGATGTAGAATGTGAGGATTCAGAAATATAAGCAGACTAAATGGATATGTGTATCTGCTTCTTTCTGTTCTAGTTCTGTGAAGATTCTAATAGAGCTAGCAACCTTGGTAATGTCCTGAGGAAACATAAGTGCAGACACTCCTAGCTTAGGATGGTGCTATGTACATCTATCGTTGACTACAAGATACCACAATCAGAAATCGTGTTTATTATATCTGATACCTCACATACTTGATCAACAGCATTACATAAAAGAGTTTTAGTTAGTGATCCACATGCTAGAGAAGTGGACCACAGCCTTACTCTGTACCCAGAGGTAGCGTCAATCAAACATCACTGGACTGAAAAGGTCAACATCCAATCCTGAAGGAACAAGCTTTGTTGAATGCATGCTGCCTTCGTGTCATCATGGAGTCAAACCATCATTAGGCAGTGACTGTCTGTAATCATAATCGCCACGAGTTCTCTTCCTAACCTCTCAGGAACTTGCTCATGTGCCTACAAGTCTGTCTCTCACCTTACTAATGGGCTCTCAAGGTCCTAGCTCTTAAGGCTCACCTCTATCCAACCTAGGGCTTTGCTCCCCAAGCTTCACAAACCCCGTAGCCACTCTTTCCCTGATCACTCCTGCTATCAAGCTCACATTCTAGCACAGTCTATTTTATTTATTTTTACTATTTTTTAATTAATTCATTCTCTCATTTACTACATCCCAACAGCAGTTTCTCCTCCCTCCTAACCCCCTCAGCCATACCCCACATTCACTCCTCCTTTGTTTCCCTTCAGAAAAGGGCAGGCCTCCCAAAGCTATTGACCAAACCTGGCATATCAGATTGCAATAAGACTAGGCACTTCCCCACATATTATGGCTGGATAAGGGAGCCCAGAAGGAGGGCAAGGATCCCCAAAGCAGGCGAAATGTCAGAGACAGCCCCTGGTCCCTCTGATAGGAGATCCACAAATACACCAAGCTGTACAATTGTGACATATATGCATAGGGGCTCCTGGCTTGTTAATTCAGTCTTCAGTGAGACCCTATGCGACTAGGTTTGTTGGTTCTGTTTTGGCTGTTGTTGTTATCATCCTCGTGGTTTCGTGGTGACCCTTCTGGGTCCTACAATCTTTCTTCCTGCTCTTTGGCAGGATTCTCTGAGCTCCACTTAATGTGTGACTGCAGGTCTCTGCATCTGTTTCCATCAGTTACTGGAAGACGCCTCTCTGACAACAGTTGGGTTAGGCACCAATCTATGAGTATAGCAAAATATCATTAGAAATCATTTCATTGACTGTTTTCTGCCAGGAGCCAAGCCCACTTATACACCCTCTGTTTCAGGAATGTTATCAGGAATGTTTCAGGCCTACCTATACAGCCTCTGTGGGGAACCCAGCCAGTTATCTGTTCTTATCAGTACACCTGCAATTTACTGTTTAGGGTTGCAGGAACCAAAAGAACAATGGAAGGGTGGTGGTAGTGATGAATTGGTCTTGGTCCCTGTGTGACCTTCCCGCGTGCTTGTCTTTATAAGACACTACCCTGAAATAAAGTTTGAGGGCTTGATCAGACTATGACTTGCTCTCCTTCTTCGTGTCTCCTGACCCCATTCTTTTGCCCCCTCTTCAGGTCTCCGTTGAACCCCGTTGTTTGCTTCTATTCTAGGTCTCTGGGCCATTCTTCCTATGCTTCTTGGCCTTCCCTGCAGTGTCAGGGGTGGGCTCCCTCTTGTGGCGTGGGTCTCAAGCTGGACCAGTAATTGGTTAACCATTCCTATAATTTCTATGCTGTCTTTATCATCGCACATTGTGATGGCAGGACAAATAGTAGGTCAAAGGTTCTGTGACCGAGTTGATGTCCAATCCCTCCACATGATAAATATGCACTTCTAAGTGGAGATTAACCATAAAATGAAGGATAATCATGCTGTAATCCACAGACCCCAGGAAGCTAACTAACAAGGAAGGCTCAAAGGGGTGGAGAATTCATGGATCTCCCTGGGAAGGGGAAGTAGAATGGATATTTCGGGTGGAACGAGATCAGGTGGGGAGAGGATGAAGGGAGAGTCCTGGGAGAGCCAACTGGAATTTGGAGGGCAATTCAGGGGAAGGTACAAGCCTAGGGCAATGGAAACTCCTAGGAATATATTAGGGTGACCCTAGCTAAGACTCCTAGTCATGGGGGATATAGAGCCTGAACTGGCCATCTCATATAACCGGGTAAAGTCCATTTTAAATACCCACGGCTGTTGGTATTTTTGCCTGCCTTTACATCGCTGTCTTTTGAATCAATCCCTCTGAGAGCTCTTTCTATGCTTCCTGCTGCCAGGTCCCACACATCTCCTCTTTAGGCCCCGTTCTAACTGTTTCCCTGCTACGATCACCAGGCCTGCACGTGGGCAAAGCTAATGGCCAGTGCTTTGTCTTTTCCTTTCATGCTACCTTCTTTAAACTGTAACCGTTTACATCATAAAAATACAAAAGCAGGCTGCAGGAACAACAGGAAACATCGCTTTAAAAAACGGGCAGAATTTTAAAAGCACTGAATTAAAATGTATGAATTTCTTTAATGTTAAAAACATCTCAAAGTATTTCTAAACAATTGTAGACTTACTAACAAGTCTCAGGAAAGTACAGAAAGTTCATGGGTGCCCTCCATTGATGTCCTCAGATAATGCTTTTTTTCTTTTTTTCGGAGCTGGGGACCGAACCCAGGGCCTTGCGCTTGCTACGCAAGCATTCTACCACTGAGCTAAATCCCCAACCCCTCAGATAATGTTTTTATATAACAATTTCATCATTATCCCAGTCATAAAATTGACGTCGGTGTGGGGCTTGTTAAACCACATCATTTATTTAAATGGGCCAGTGGCTGGGAATCCAAGGATTCAACTTTGAATGAGAGAAGGAAAAACTCCTTTACAATTTTTTCTTTCCATTTGTGTGTGTGGTGGTAGTCATAGATATGCTTTTTCAGCACAGAGTTTCACTGTGCAGCCCTGGCAGATGGAACAGGCTGTGTAAATTTGCTAGCCTGGACCTCCAGCCTGCACCTCCTGAATGTTGGGACTACAGTTGTGCATCAATGCAACCGGTCTACAAGGAGACTTCTAACAATACCATGGAAAGAGGGGCCAAGACATCTCTACAGTCTCTAAAAGCCCTAGAAGTGAAGGCCTTCGAAATATCAGTTGACAAATCTTATTCATCCATGTGAGTTGATGAGAAAGCAAACTTAAATGACATGCTTTCTTTGTCTCCCCCCTTTTTTTTTTTCTTTCAAGATTGCAGGCTACACTCAGACACATCTTACTCTCCAGGGAATAATCAGGTGAAGGCTGAAAACCAGCTATCATAAAAGCAACAAACACTTTAGTCAGATGGGAAAAAAAAGAGGTCGTATCCAGGGCAGTGGCATTAACAGACAAGATACTGGGAAATACCTTCCCTCTGTACTGTGGGCTCAGCATGAGACACCCACAGAGCACAGGCAGGACACCGTTTCAAAAACACTTTTACAGCTCTGGTCCTTGACAGCCCAAGAGTCTCTGTGAACCACACTCCCAGATAAACTCAGATAAAATGCCTTAGGACTATGACTGAGATCTGAGTGAGAAAATACTAAGCGGCTGCGGGGTGAAAGAACAGGTCTGCGTGGCTTTCAGTGAAGTGAAAATGTGCTGGGAGCCAAACTTTACAGGAAACCTCACACAGAAGACAAGCAGTGCATGAGACGCTGGTTAGAGCTGCTCAGGAGCAGGGAGTGTGGTCCCTGGAGAAATTCACAGAGGTGCAGCACTACCTGAGACTCCAAATGTGAAGCACTGCCCATGGACGGCAACAGCATGAATAATCCCATAGTCCAAAGGAAGATGCAAAGGGCCAAGGGATTTCAGAGGGATTCCCGGAAGTGGGATAGGCTTCTAGGAGTCAGGGAGAGAACTTGAGAGACTCCAGAAGTAATTCAGCCATCATGACAATTAGCTTCATTTCCTATACCCTTCTCTCTCTCTCTCTCTCTCTCTCTCTCTCTCTCTCTCTCTCTCTCTCTCACACACACACACACACACACACACACACACACACACACACCCTTTCTCTTTCTTTACTCTTTAATACCCAAAGTCTATTTAGCAGGCTAGCACAGTCACACACTGTTCTTGCTCATTTGGCATTTTTGTCTACTCATATTTTCTCTTTTCTTTTTCCTGACTTGGTTTTTCAGAGTCTCTGTGGCTCAGCTCCTAAGAGAGAAGATTACTGTAGGCCATATGATAACAGATCTTTACATCTCCTTTTCAGTCTTTCCTGTAGTCAGACTTCACATCCTTCAGCTGTGTGTGTGTGTGTGTGTGTGTGTGTGTGTGTGTGTGTGTGTGTGTGTGTCTGGGGTTGAGGGTGTCCTTTGTTCACTCTGTCTATCTGTTTCCTTTTCTACTTTCTATTATCTCAATACTAAACTCTAGTTTTACTGTACTTTGCTTTCTCTTTTCTCCCCCTTCCCTCCTCCCCCTTCCCATCTATAATAAGTAATACATTGGCACACACAGTGCAAGCAGTGTCCCTTTATTCAATAAAATTGTTGATGCTTTAGTAGAAATTGCTTTTGCAGTTGATTATTTTCATAGTGGATCTACGCCCCGCAGAGTGGAGCACATTTTAAGCTCAGTGAAGGATGGGGAATAGAGCCTGGTGCCTTAAACAACAGCTTAATAGATAAAATGACACGTCAACCCTACTACAAATTAATCCCTCTTGAACATTACAAATACTTTCACCAAAGAAAAATTACTTAAATAAAAGAATTGAACCAACACTCTCACTCCTGATGTGCAAATCCTAAAGTAAAAACACAAGTAATATGGAAAAAAAGCAAGACTACAGGACTCAACAAAATATCACGAATCGAAGCAGAAAAGCTGTCAATGCAAATGACTTGGATGAAATTATGGGCAAGTGATTCAAAAGAATGATTATAGCATTTTCATGGAAATCAAAGAGGATATGAATGAACTCAGGGATAAATTTTAAGAAAATGCACGTAGCGAAATGAGATAGAAAGTCAACACAGGGTGTGTAAAAAGTATTCGGTACAGAGATAGAAGTACTGAAGAAAAGACAAACAGAAGTGACAGGGTTGAGAATTTCAATTCCATTCCATTGTATGGATTTAAATTCAATTCAAACGTAAAATATAAAATGGATCGAAAACCCTCAACAGTAGAATGGATCGTGGGAGGGTAAGATGAAGCAAACTATTTGAAAGATTCAGTCAAGGATAATGGAATGTAAAGGGTATTGGAATAGAAAGAAAATTCATATCAAAGGCATATACAACATTGTTCACAAAAATTACATTAATTTTATAAAGTCCAAGAATAGGCCCATACAGGTACAAGAAACACAGAGAAAAACAAATAGACAGAATGAAAGAAATTCCCATGTGTATGCTATAGTTGAAATAAAACACACAGAGCAAAGAAAACACATTGAAAATGGCAAAAGAGAAACAAAAAGTTATAGATAAAGGCAAACCAAAGAGAACAATAGTTGATTTCTATTTTGGAAATTTTTTATTAGATATATTTCTTTACTTACATTTCAAATGTTATCCCCTCTCCCAGTTTCCTGTCCATAAACCCCCATCCCCTCCCCTCCCCCATACAGGTATTCTCCTTATCATCCCCCTTACTGCCCACCCCTTATTTATTCCTCTGCACTGGGGGTCCAACCTTGGCAGGACCAAGGACTTCCCCTTCCACTGGTGCCCCAGTAAGGCTATTCTCTGCTACATAGGCAGTTGGAGTCCTGGGTCAGTCCATGTGTAGTCTTTGGGTAGTGGATTAGTCCCTGGAAGAGCTGGTTGGTTGACATTGTTGTTTTTATGGGGTTGCAAGCTCCTTCAACTCTTTCAATCCTTCCTCTAATTCCCCCCAAGGGGGTCCTGGTCTCAATCCAGGGTTTGCTCCTTGCATTGACCTCTGTATTGGAAATGCTACACAACCTTTAAAAGATAAAAGACCGGAGACGCAACCGCTTGGTCAGGTGGGCACTCCTGAGGCTGCAGAGCAGAAGAGACCACCAACACTGCCCACCACTGCCCACATCCCTGGCCCAAGAGGAATCTGTATAAGGCCTCTGGGCTCCCGTGGGGGAGGGCCCAGGAGCGGCAGGACCCCTGCCTGAGACACCGGCGGAACCTGAAGGAAACAGACCGGATAAACAGTTCTCTGCACCCAAATCCCGTGGGAGGGAGAGCTAAACCTTCAGAGAGGCAGACAAGCCTGGGAAACCAGAAGAGACTGCTCTCTGCACACACATCTCGGATGCCAGAGGAAAACACCAAAGGCCATCTGGAACCCTGGTGCACTGAAGCTCCAGGAAGGGGCACCGCATATCTTCCTGGTTGCTGCCGCTGCAGAGAGCCCGTGGGCAGCACGCCACGAGCGAACTTGAGCCTCGGGAGCACAGGTAAGACCAACTTTTCTGCTGCAAGAAAGCTGCCTGGTGAACTCAAGACACAGGCCCACAGGAACAGCTGAAGACCTGTAGAGAGGAAAAACTACACGCCCGAAAGCAGAACACTCTGTCCCCATAACTGACTGAAAGAGAGGAAAACAGGTCTACAGCACTCCTGACACACAGGCTTATAGGACAGTCTAGCCACTGTCAGAAATAGCAGAAGAAAGTAACACTAGAGATAATCTGATGGCGAGAGGCAAGCACAGGAACCCAAGCAGCAGAAACCAAGACTACATGCCATCATCGGAGCCCAATTCTCCCACCAAAACAAACATGGAATATCCAAACACACCAGAAAAGCAAGATCTAGTTTCAAAATCATATTTGATCATGATGCTGGAGGACTTCAAGAAAGACGTGAAGAACTCCCTTAGGGAAACACAGGAAAACATTAATAAACAAGTAGAAGCCTACAGAGAGGAATCGCAAAAATCCCTGAAAGAATTCCAGGAAAACACAATCAAACAGTTGAAGGAATTAAAAATGGAAATAAAAGCAATCAAGAAAGAACACATGGAAACAACCCTGGATATAGAAAACCAAAAGAAGAGACAAGGAGCTGTAGATACAAGCTTCACCAACAGAATACAAGAGATGGAAGAGAGAATCTCAGGAGCAGAAGATTCCATAGAAATCATTGACTCAACTGTCAAAGATAATGTAAAGCGGAAAAAGCTACTGGTCCAAAACATACAGGAAATCCAGGACTCAATGAGAAAATCAAACCTAAGGATAATAGGTATAGAAGAGAGTGAAGACTCCCAGCTCAAAGGACCAGTAAATATCTTCAACAAAATCATAGAAGAAAACTTACCTAATCTAAAAAAAGAGATACCCATAGGCATACAAGAAGCCTACAGAACTCCAAATAGATTGGACCAGAAAAGAAACACCTCCCGTCACATAATAGTCAAAACACCAAACGCACAAAATAAAGAAAGAATATTAAAAGCAGTAAGGAAAAAGGTCAAGTAACATATAAAGGCAGACCTATCAGAATCACACCAGACTTCTCGCCAGAAACTATGAAGGCCAGAAGATCCTGGACTGATGTCATACAGACCCTAAGAGAACACAAATGCCAGCCCAGGTTACTGTATCCAATTAACATTGATGGAGAAACCAAGATATTCCATGACAAAACCAAATTTACACAATATCTTTCTACAAATCCAGCACTACAAAGGATAATAAATGGTAAAGCCCAACATAAGGAGGCAAGCTATACCCTAGAAGAAGCAAGAAACTAATCGTCTTGGCAACAAAACAAAGAGAATGAAAGCACACAAACATAACCTCACATCCAAATATGAATATAACGGGAAGCAATAATCACTATTCCTTAATATCTCTCAATATCAATGGCCTCAACTCCCCACTAAAAAGACATAGATTAACAAACTGGATACGCAACGAGGACCCTGCATTCTGCTGCCTACAGGAAACACACCTCAGACACAAAGACAGACACTACCTCAGAGTGAAAGGCTGGAAAACAACTTTCCAAGCAAATGGTCAGAAGAAGCAAGCTGGAGTAGCCATTCTAATATCAAATAAAATCAATTTCCAACTAAAAGTCATCAAAAAAGATAAGGAAGGACACTTCATATTCATCAAAGGAAAAATCCACCAAGATGAACTCTCAATCCTAAATATCTATGCCCCAAATACAAGGGCACCTACATACGTAAAAGAAACCTTACTAAAGCTCAAAACACACATTGCACCTCACACAATAATAGTGGGAGATTTCAACACCCCACTCTCATCAATGGACAGATCATGGAAACAGAAATTAAACAATGATGTCGACAGACTAAGAGAAGTCATGAGCCAAATGGACTTAACGGATATTTATAGAACATTCTATCCTAAAGCAAAAGGATATACCTTCTTCTCAGCTCCTCATGGTACTTTCTCCAAAATTGACCATATAATTGGTCAAAAAACGGGCCTCAACAGGTACAGAAAGATAGAAATAATCCCATGCGTGCTATCGGACCACCACGGCCTAAAACTGGTCTTCAATAACAATAAGGGAAGAATGCCCACATATACGTGGAAATTGAACAATGCTCTACTCAATGATAACCTGGTCAAGGAAGAAATAAAGAAAGAAATTAAAAACTTTTTAGAATTTAATGAAAATGAAGGTACAACATACCAAAATTATGGGACACAATGAAAGCTGTGCTAAGAGGAAAACTCATAGCGCTGAGTGCCTGCAGAAAGAAACAGGAAAGAGCATATTTCAGCAGCTTGACAGCACATCTAAAAGCTCTAGAACAAAAAGAAGCAAATACACCCAGGAGGAGTAGAAGGCAGGAAATAATCAAACTCAGAGCTGAAATCAACCAAGTAGAAACAAAAAGGACCATAGAAAGAATCAACAGAACCAAAAGTTGGTTCTTTGAGAAAATCAACAAGATAGATAAACCCTTAGCCAGACTAACGAGAGGACACAGAGAGTGCGTCCAAATTAACAAAATCAGAAATGAAAAGGGAGACATAACTACAGATTCAGAAGCAATTCAAAAAATCATCAGATCTTACTATAAAAACCTATATTCAACAAAACTTGAAAATCTTCAGGAAATGGACAATTTCCTAGACAGATACCAGGTATCGAAGTTAAATCAGGAACAGATAAACCAGTTAAACAACCCCATAACTCCTAAGGAAATAGAAGCAGTCATTAAAGTTCTCCCAACCAAAAAGAGCCCAGGTCCAGACGGGTTTAGTGCAGAATTCTATCAAACCTTCATAGAAGACCTCATACCAATATTATCCAAACTATTCCACAAAATTGAAACAGATGGATCACTACCATATACCTTCTATGATGCCACAATTACTCTTACACCTAAACCACACAAAGACACAACAAAGAAAGAGAACTTCAGAGCAATTTCCCTTATGAATATCGATGCAAAAATACACAATAAAATTCTGGCAAACCGAATTCAAGAGCACATCAAAACAATCTTCCACCATGATCAAGTAGGCTTCATCCCAGGCATGCAGGGATGGTTTAATATACGGAAAACCATCAACGTGATCCATTATATAAACAAACTGAAAGAACAGAACCACATGATCATTTCATTAGATGCTGAGAAAGCATTTGACAAAATTCAACACCCCTTCATGATAAAAGTCCTGGAAAGAATAGGAATTCAAGGCCCATACCTAAACATAGTAAAAGCCATATACAGCAAACCAGTTGTTAACATTAAACTAAATGGAGAGAAACTTGAAGCAATCCCACTAAAATCAGGGACTAGACAAGGCTGCCCACTCTCTCCCTACTTATTCAATATAGTTCTTGAAGTTCTAGCCAGAGCAATCAGACAACAAAAGGAGATCAAGGGGATACAGATCGGAAAAGAAGAGGTCAACATATCACTATTTGCAGATGGTATGATGGTATATTTAAGTGATCCCAAAAGTTCCACCAGAGAACTACTAAAGCTGATAAACAACTTCAGCAAAGTGGCTGGGTATAAAATTAACTCAAATAAATCAGTTGCCTTCCTCTATACAAAAGAGAATCAAGCCAAGAAAGAATTTAGGGAAACGACACCCTTCATAATAGACCCAAATAATATAAAGTACCTCGGTGTGACTTTAACCAAGCAAGTAAAAGATCTGTACAATAAGAACTTCAAGACACTGAGGAAAGAAATTGAAGAAGACCTCAGAAGATGGAAAGATCTCCCATGCTCATGGATTGGCAGGATTAATATAGTAAAAATGGCCATTTTACCAAAAGCAATCTACAGATTCAATGCAATCCCCATCAAAATACCAATCCAATTCTTCAAAGAGTTAGACAGAACAATTTGCAAATTCATCTGGAATAACAAAAAACCCAGGATAGCTAAAGCTATCCTCAACAATAAAAGGACTTCAGGGGGAATCACTATCCCTGAACTCAAGCAGTATTACAGAGCAATAGTGATAAAAACTGCATGGTATTGGTACAGAGACAGACAGATAGACCAATGGAATAGAATTGAAGACCCAGAAATGAACCCACACACCTATGGTCACTTGATTTTTGACAAAGGAGCCAAAACCATCCAATGGAAAAAAGATAACATTTTCAGCAAATGGTGCTGGTTCAACTGGAGGGCAACATGTAGAAGAATGCAGATCGATCCATGCTTATCACCCTGTACAAAGCTTAAGTCCAAGTGGATCAAGGACCTCCACATCAAACCAGACACACTCAAACTAATAGAAGAAAAACTAGGGAAGCATCTGGAACACATGGGCACTGGAAAAAATTTCCTGAAAAAATACCAATGGCTTACGCTCTAAGATCAAGAATCGACAAATGGGATCTCATAAAACTGCAAAGCTTCTGTAAGGCAAAGGACACTGTGGTTAGGACAAAACGGCAACCAACAGATTGGGAAAAGATCTTTACCAATCCTACAACATATAGAGGCCTTATATCCAAAATATACAAAGAACTCAAGAAGTTAGACCGCAGGGAGACAAATAACCCTATGAAAAAATGGGGTTCAGAGCTAAACAAACAGTTCACAGCTGAGGAATGCCGAATGGCTGAGAAACACCTAAAGAAATGTTCAACATCTTTAGTCATAAGGGAAATGCAAATCAAAACAACCCTGAGATTTCACCTCACACCAGTGAGAATGGCTAAGATCAAAAACTCAGGTGACAGCAAATGCTGGCGAGGATGTGGAGAAAGAGGAACACTCCTCCATTGTTGGTGGGATTGCAAACTGGTACAACCATTCTGG
The DNA here is from genome assembly GCF_021556685.1 of Rattus norvegicus. NCBI lineage: Eukaryota > Metazoa > Chordata > Mammalia > Rodentia > Muridae > Rattus > Rattus norvegicus. Next base: position 91,526,003 of record NC_141547.1, read on the forward strand.
AAATCAGTCTGGAGGATCCTCAGAAAATTGGACATTGAACTGCCTGAGGATCCAGCTATACCTCTCTTGGGCATATACCCAAAAGATGCCTCAACATATAAAAGAGACACGTGCTCCACTATGTTCATAGCAGCCTTATTTATAATAGCCAGAAACTGGAAAGAACCCAGATGCCCTTCAACAGAGGAATGGATACAGAAAATGTGGTACATCTACACAATGGAATATTACTCAGCTATCAAAAACAATGAGTTTATGAAATTCGTAGGCAAATGGTTGGAACTGGAAAATATCATCCTGAGTGAGCTAACCCAATCACAGAAAGACATACATGGTATGCACTCATTGATAAGTGGCTATTAGCCCAAATGCTTGAATTACCCTAGATCCCTAGAACAAAGGAAACTCAAGACGGATGATCAAAATGTGAATGCTTCACTCCTTCTTTAAATGAGGAAAAAGAATATTCTTGGCAGGGAAGGGAGAGGCAAAGATTAAAACAGAGACTGAACGAACACCCATTCAGAGCCTGCCCCACAGGTGGCCCATACATATACAGCCACCCAATTAGACAAGATGGATGAAGCAAAGAAGTTCAGACCGACAGGAGCCGGATGTAGATCGCTCCTGAGAGACACAGCCAGAATACAGCAAATACAGAGGCGAATGCCAGCAGCAAACCACTGAACTGAGAATAGGTCCCCCGTTGAAGGAATCAGAGAAAGAACTAGAAGAGCTTGAAGGGGCTCGAGACCCCATATGTACAACAATGTCAAGCAACCAGAGCTTCCAGGGACTAAGCCACTACCTAAAGACTATACATGGACTGACCCTGGACTCTGACCCCATAGATAGCAATGAATATCCTAGTAAGAGCACCAGTGGAAGGAGAAGCCCTGGGTCCTGCTAAGACTGAACCCCCAGTGAACTAGACTATGGGGGGGAGGGCGACAATGGGGGGAGGGTTGGGAGGGGAACACCCATAAGGAAGGGGAGGGGGGAGGGGGATGTTTGCCCAGAAACCGGGAAAGGGAATAACACTCGAAATGTATATAAGAAATACTCAAGTTAATTAAAAAAAAAAGATAAAATGCCTTTGTGTGGTGGGTGTATTTCAGTTCTGAAAGATCACAATTTCTGTGATGGTTTGAATGAGAATGGCCCCCATAGGCTTGTATGTTTAAAAATGTAGCCCCAAGTTGGTGGAACTATTTGGGAAAGATTAAATGTGACTGTGTTGAGGTAAGTAGGTCACTAGGGATGGGCTCTGGGGTTTAAAAAGACTCTCAGTGTGCCCTGTCTCCTTCCTATTTGTGTTGAAGATGTGGGTTCTCAACTGTTCCTACCACCAGGCCTTTGTTCTTCCAGTGTGGAATCATCCTCTGAGGTCCAACTGAAAACTATCTTTCATAGGTTGCACTGTCATGGTGCTTGATAACAGCAATGGAAACTATAACAAAGGCAGAAGTTCCCAGAGTACCAGAAAGTTATCTAGTATTGCAACAGACTTGATAATGTAGGTGTTGTTGTTTTGGAAGAAAGTAGAAAACTTTGGGATTTTTGGTTAGAGAGACAATTGAATTTTGTTAGTAAATCTTAATGAATCATCTTGGTAGGCACCTGGAAAACATTTCATAAGCCATGCAAACTGTAGGTGCCAAACTCAAGAGGTTTTAGAGGCAAACAGTATTAGCAAGCAAGCTAAAGACTGCTCTTTTGAAATGTTGCTAAACAGTGCTGCTGCCTCCGGCCCTTGTCCTAATAAGTTTCTTGCAGCTAATTTGAAAAGCACTGGGCTAATTTCTTTGGCAGAGGAGACTTCAAGACAGCCTAGTATTGATTTGTTTTGCATTTTTATTAGTAATAAGGTTCATGGAGGTGTAGAGTGAGAAAGTACAAGTGGGTGGAAAAGAAATGCAAAATGCATAGTTTGAAGAGAAACAGCGTAGTGGGGAATTTCACATTGGAGCCAAAGCTTGTTCTAAAAATTATAGAGATTAAAGAGAGGCCTGATCCACAATGGAACAAAAAGAAAGATGCTCTTGGAGAAGGCCCCACCAGAAATTTCTCCAAGATGAAAAGGAAAAAGTTGAAGGAATTTTCTACTCTTAAAAACACCATAAGAAATGAAAGTTGCTATACATGTGACTTGAGGAGAGGGGGCAGGCTCTATCTCAAACAGCTAGCTGAACTTGCAGTCTTGTCCATGTGGTTCTGGCTTTATTGTCATAGGAGATACAGGATTAAAGGGGTTGGGGAATCTTTCTTCATAGTTAAGGAGAAATGCTGAAGCCAAGCAATATGTGACAAGGCAGTCCCTATACCCAGGCACTAAAAGGCCAATGCATGAGGCTGTGAAATTGTCGCGAGGATTGCACTAGAAACCCTAAGATGTTCAAGGTGGCTGTGCCATGGGATATCTGCCACAGAGAGCTTCATGTAGAAAGTAAGTAGCCCAAGAAAAATATGTTCATCGAAGCTGGAAGAACAGAACCATCTAATTCCTTTGACATCAACATGGAGCTACATAATGTTCATCTGCTAGATTTTAGTCTTGCTTTTGTTTATATATTTTTTCCATGCTCTAATTCATCCCTTTCAGAATGCTAATTTCTATTCTGTGCCATTGTATTCTGTAAGTATATAATGATTTGCTGTTGCTTGGTTTTTTGTTGTTTTTGGTATGCGGGTTATCATTAAGAGATTGCTTTGAGTCTCAAAACAAATTTTGACCTTTGGACTTTTAAACAGTGTTGGTATTGAAATACTATGGTGACTTTTGAATTTGGACTAAATGCACTTTGCATTTTGATATAGCCATGAGCCTGTAGGAGCCAGGTAGTAGAATGTTGTGGTTTAAATGAGAATGGCAAGATACTCACTGAGTTACGTTCTAATACTAGAGCGACAGCTGGTTGAATTATTTAGGAAGGATTAGGAGATGTGGTCTTGTTAAAGGAGGTCACTGTGGTGAGTTTTGAGATTTTAAAAGTCTCATGCCATTCCCAGTATGCTCTGTCTTCCTCCTACTGGTGGTTCAATACTCTACTGTTCCTACTGCCATGCCTTCACTCTGTCATCTGGACTCCAACTCTCTGAAACCATGAGCCCAATTTAATGCTTTCTTTTATAATTTGCCTTGGTTATAATGTTTATTCCAGCAATAAAAATTCCAACTAAGACAGATAACAACAGATTGTTATATTCAATAAAATAGCATTGATGGGAAAAGACATTCAAGAGAAAAGCAGGCTAAGGGAACATGAGACGACTAGCTTATTTCTATAGAGTATATATAGAGAGAGATCAATTTTTCAGACTGAAAAGAAAGATAAGCATATCTAAAGGACTACAGGATAAAAAATACACTGTCAAAATAATAGCTAAGCAATGGAGGAAAAATGGCAAACATTGCAGAATCAACAAAATGACAAAAATTAACATCACCTTTTCAAAAATAACTTTACATATTGGTTATCTCAGACTCTCCAATCAAAAGGCAGAAACTATGGTTGGAAAGGTAAGGACACCTGCCCCCAATCTGATAAGCTAAGTTTGATCCCTGGGACCTACATAATCAAAGGAAAAAACCAACTACAAAAAATTGTCCTCTTGTCTCCACACAAAAAGGTAGCAATAGCATTCCTTCTTTCCTGGCCCCCACCACATAAATATATGTAATAATTTTTAAAGGCACGGACTGGAGTTGCATTTTAAAGCTGAATCTATGTTATTTTCTGTCTCTTAGAAACACACTTTGCCATCAAAGACAGACACTATTTGTGATAGTTAATCTTGTCATCTTGACAGGAAAGAGAATCACCATGGAAATGAACCATTGGCCGTATCTGTGGTTGATTATCTAGATTAAGTTAACGGATGTGGAAAGACATGTTAAATGTGTGCAGCAATAGAGTTCCAGATGAAATAAAAAGGAGAAAGTGAGCCAAACGCAAGCGTTCATCACTCTCTATTTCCTGACTGTGGATGAAATGTGACCAGGAACCTACTGTTCCTGCCACCATCCTTTCCTTGTCTGTAATAAACTATATTTTCTAGAGCTATAAGCAAAACAAACCCTTTCTTGTCAAAACAGCAACCAATCAATGAGTGCATTGCCCTATGGTGGAAGGATGAAAAAATATTCTGGCCAAATGGAACCAGGAAACAAACAGGAATAAGTGTTCTAATATTGCACAAAATAGGTTTCAAAACTACCAGGAGAGAGAAAGAATAGATACTTCAGAGGGAGTAAAGGAAAAACCTAAAATACTTATCTTTTAATAAATTGGAAGGCTTTAGGTCAACACCAAATGACATAAGTAAGTTAACAGGCTTAGAACTAACAGTGAGATTGATACAGTAATAAAAACAAACAAACAAACAAAACAATAACAAAAACCCTCTTCTAACCAAATAAAGTTCATATCTACCACAGATTCACTGCAGACTCCTTCCAGATCATTTAAAAAGAGTGAATACCAATACTTCTCAAGTTATTCAAATAGGAAATGAATGCTTACACTTTTTTTTTAAACTTTTTTTTTTTTTTTGAGCTGAGGACCGAACCCAGGGCCTTGCACTTGCTAGGCAAGAGCTCTACCACTGAGCTAAATCCCCAACCCCCACACTTTTTTTATGAAGCCAATATTACTGTGGTATCAAGTCAGGTCAAAACACCACCACAACAAAATTAAAGATCAATGTCTCTGATGTAACACTTCTCAAAAAATACTCAAAAACTGTATTCAAGAGGAAATCTAAAATATAAATTTGCCATTATCAAGTTGACTTCATAGAAATGATTCAGGGTTGGTTCAACATATAAAAATCAATAAATGGAATATGTCACATAAATGGACTGGTGGGCAGAAATCATATGATTATCTTTATGGGCAAAAGGCCACTGACTGAGGTAGAAAATATTTAATCCTGAGACAGGGTTTCTACCCTACCTCAGACCATTTAAGTTCCCCGATGAAAGATGCATTCACAGTCTTTACATTTACAATAAGCCTTAATTAGCACAGAGGCTGGACAAATGCCTACCCTCCATACTATTAGAATCTACTTTTCTATAGATAACCGGGAGTTATTACTTACTAGTTACTTTGTTTCATCTGGGCTGCTCTTAACTCCAACCAGTCAGCCCTCAGGGCCATGTTCTTGTTCTTGTGGCTCGCCTAACCCGTGGCGGCTTCTCCTTCCTCCTCCAGGACACCCTCCCTCCTCATTCTCCTCTGACTCCAACATCAGGAAACCTAAACCCCACCTTTGTCTCTTCTTCACAGCTGTTGGCTGTTGGCATCTTTATTAACCAATCAGAAATAACTTAGGGCAGGATCACAGGTGCTGCATGCAGGTCTTGGGAGCCCACACTTAGCAATAGATGGTGAAAGACAAAAAACACAACATCTTACAAAATTTAGCAAGAAATCTTCAAGGAGACAAGGAATGAAGGGATATATCTTAATATAATAATGGTGTGTATGACAAATGCCTAGCCAATATCATTCTAAGTTGAGGAGGAAAATAAAATGTTTGAATTAAAATCAGGAACAAGACAAGAGTGGCTTTTCTCTCTATTCTCTTACCCATGGTAGTGCTTACAGTCTTAGCTAGATCAATAATGGCCTTAGAACAAGAGAATGAAATTAAAAGGCTATAAACAAGAAAAGAAGAAGTTGGTTTCTTTATTATAGGTGATGCTATTCGATACATAGGAAATCCTAAAGAGTCCACCAGAAACCCCGTGTCTAACATCCCTCTGACTGTTGGGTCAATCCTTTCGAATGTAGAAACAAAACATGAGCTTTCACCAGCAAACAGACGAAATGGCTTCAGTTACTACCTGCCAAATGTCCGAGTTTCCCTCATTTTTCTATAACCTGCTGATCTGATTTTTCTACCAAAGTATATGAAAGCCATTATGATTTATCATTTTCTTTATTTTGTTGCTATAGAGTCTCCATGAAACTGTTTCCACAAAGGAGCACAGAATTTGCAGTAAGCTGACTCTCTGTTCCCAAGACATAGTTATTTATATATGACTCTAGAATAAACTTTCTCTTATCCACTATGAGGTAAGAGGGGTCTTGCTGTTTTGTTTTGTTTGTGCATGTGTGTGTGTATGTATGTATCTTTATGATATGTGAGTTTGTATATGCATGTGTGTACATGTGTTTATATATGTGTGTGCATGTGTGTGTTCATGTGTGTGTGTGTGTGTGTGTGTGTGTGTGTGTGTCTGTGTGTGTGTGTGTGCTGTCAAGAGTCTTGCTCAGTTGTGGACCCTTCCTGCAACAGTATTTACTGGCCAAGAAGATTTATCCACTGACTCAATAATGGCAAGTCTGCTGTGGGGGAAACCAGCCACTTTCTGATTGGATTTGAGTTCTGCTCCATGGAAGGGACCTTGCATTTGGTATGGTAAACTCAATCAGAATCCTGTGGTTCCAGAAGTCATAGACCCTAGTGGGGAACACAATAGCCTAGATTTCTACATGTGATCTTACTGTCAAATTGTTTTTTTAATAATTTTATTTCCACAGATTAGTGTTGACGTCAGAGAAGCTTCCCTTTTCAGGGCACAGCAGATATGGTCCTACATGATAATAACATGTGACTGTTGAATTCTCAGCCATAAATGGGGCATCTATGTCCAGTGTGAGGCTCGGGGAACACTGCAGAAAAGAGAACAGAATGACTGTCAGAGTTTGGGAAAGTGCTGGAGTGTCGTGAACGTTGTCCTCCACGTACATAAGTCATTGAACTTATGAATTCATGGCAACTGTGATTACCTGCATAAGACCTCCATGAGATTGGGGCTGTCATGGACACAGAGTGTATGAGGCACCACTGTCATATTTACAGACTGGTTGACTGGAGTCAGAGAGACTTCTTTAGTAGAACAGCCACTGTTAAAGTATATCATTGTATGTACTTAATGTGTGCCGAGAACTATCATTTAAACGCAAATAATTCATTTCAATACATTGTTTTAATTTTCTCTTTATTTTCATTACTCATCGCTACTTATGCATACGTATTAAACAATCATGGATAAATAAAATAACTTGTTTTAAAGAAATTCCAGGTGAAAATATCTAGAGTTTCCTCATTCTTGAGCTGTCACCCTTGTGGCTCTGCTCATTTACACCCTACTTTTTTTTTTTTTTGGTTCTTTTTTTCGGAGCTGGGGACCGAACCCAGGGCCTTGCGCTTCCTAGGCAAGCGCTCTACCACTGAGCTAAATCCCCAACCCCTACACCCTACTTTTATCTTAAGACACATGTTATGACCTAGAGTGATTCCACTGAATCATGAGCTGCTAGATAGGAAAGTAAGGATTAGAGATATAGTTCAGGTGTTAAGAGCATTTGCTTTTCTTTCAGAAGACCTGACTTTAGATCCCAGTACCTATGTTGAGCAGCTCACAGGTACTTGACTCTACAGCCCTAGGAATATTTAATGTCTCTGAATACCACAGATACCTGCATTCATGTGTACACATCCAAACACAGACACACAAATGCAAATAATTAAAAGTTATACAGATAAATCCTAATAGACTGAATAATGTTCTTTCTCAAAAAGGAAAAATAAAACATTAATGTGAGACTGTTGTAAACCATCGATTCTTTACCATTCTTGACGGTTAATCATAATGTGCTTGCTAGAGAGATTCCATTCTGCCAACAGTCCCCAGAACTTGTTCCTAAGTACAGAGCAAAGGCTGCCATTCTCAGCAGCGACCTTTACACAAGAGATAATTGCTTTATTTTCTCTTACATACAAGACATATTAGGGACATTCTTTTGCACAGCAGATGATTAATTATCATATTAAATACCAATCTACAATTATAACTGTGCATATATATGTATGTGTGTGTATGTATGTATATATGTATGTATGTATGTGTATGTATCTTATTTATTGAGCACCCTGGAGAAGACTACTGTTACTGATCACTAGAGTCACCAGGAGGAAAATGTACCTCAGGGATGACAGGCTGACTGGCCAGAGGTAGTGAGAGTGGCTATCAGCTTTCAATGATACCTGGAACAAGAGAGTAGGAGTTTCCCCAGCCTGGGCCTAGCATTGCTTAGCAGCTTATCAGTGATGGTGAGATGTCACAGGAAACACGATTTCCTATATTTGCCGTTGATGCAGAACCACATGGGGACAAATAAGAAGGACTTTGGAAGGGGTGCTTGTAATTCATTTTGTCTTTAACAGAAATGGCTCCCACTATTCAGTGCAGCATCGAGTGTGGTGTAACTGCTAGGAAATAAAGACAAGGATGCAGACAGGCAACATGCCCCAAAGCAAGGGACACCCATGAGTGCACAGTGAACAAAACCCTTCATAGGTCCTGGTAGTTAGGGATTTATGAAGTTACTGAGTTGGGTAGGGGAGACAGGCCACGTGTGAGGACTTGAGAGTGGAAAGGGGAAGCCAAGGAGATGTGTGAGCGATGTGTCCACTGCAGAAGGCCATGGCTTGATGAATGCCATGGGAAATAAGCAATAAAACAAGAACAGTGAAATAGTGGATTTTTAAAGGCCGTCCAAAGTGTACGTCAGTATGGCTTAAAAATACATCAGGGGGGTTGGGGATTTGGCTCAGTGGTAGAGCGCTTGCCTAGCAAGCGCAAGGCCCTGGGTTCGGTCCCCAGCTCCGGAAAAAAAAAAAACATCAGGAAGAAGAAGAAAATGGCAAGGGTGTGCAAATAATGTGCTGAAGGTTAGTAATAGGAATTGTGACTTGTGGGAGCACTGACAAGTCTTGCAGTTGGGGATGGAGGAGCCACAGGTGTCCCGCTTTGCTGTGAATGGGTCTTTATGGTATAGGCATTGTGCTTCCTGTGGAAGTTTAGCAAGCAAGAAAACACACAAAACATACACACAGCTTTCATAGGTAAGGTTACATAGAGTGGGATTCCCTTTGGTACTTGTCCATTGAAATATAATTTGGACATCTTAAAATTCAACCCTCTAATCTCTCTCTCTCTCTCTCTCTCTCTCTCTCTCTCTCTCTCTCTCTGTGTGTGTGTGTGTGTGTGTGTCTTCCCTCCCCTCCCCTCTCCTCTCCTCCCCTCCCCTCCCTTCCCTTCCCTTCCCCTCCCCTCCCCTCCCCTCCCCTCCCCTCCCCTCCCCTCCCCTCCCCTCCCCTCTCCTCTCCTCTCTCTCCTCTTTCTTTCTCTTTTCGGTGTCGTTTGGTTCCGTTAAGTCAGCTCTCTATGTTGTGTCGAGATGTGCAACTTAGAGACAGTCCTTAATAGGAAAACAAGCGGTCATTAGTCATTTGGGCTAGTGTACACTTAAATGTTTCTTCAGATTTTGCAAAACAACCAAATAAGCAGCTGCGGCCTCTGCTGTTCATCACTGAGCAGCCGTGCTCATGCTGGAGTTTTTCCCCAGCTGTCACAATGAAACCGTATGGTATAAACTAGTGTAACGCAAAATACCAGCTCTATTACCAGTAGAGTGAGAAGTGAGCTGCTATCAATCTCTAAAAGCCAGAGCGATGACTGATCTCTTCTGATGAACCTTCCTTCAGACACAGCAACGGGTGACATGTCCCGCCCTCTGATTACACAGAGGCTACCCTTCCACCTGGAAAAGAAGCCCATTTAAGAACAGTTTGTTTTTTTCTCTCCTATGTCCTATAGAAGAAAGCAAATAAAATGTGGAGAGCAACTCTGGGAAGTATGTCTTAGGTCGTGCCAACCACTTCAAGAAGTCTCTTGTTTCCAGGCAGCTGCCCCTGGCATCTGACCAGCATGATCATCTGTGGGCCTCAGTGATCCATGTGTTGATTTCCATCCTCTTTGAAGTGACAGGGGAACTGGGGTGTTTCTCAGAAGGACTGTGCTTATTTGAAGGGAGCTTGGTTCCAAGCAGGGAAATCATGTGCCTGCTCTCAATGTGAAATCACCTAATATAACCAGAGGATGTGGTTCTCTTTCATCTACCTTAGGTGTGCAGGCTGTTCCTAAACTCTGTCTATAGCCATTGGTCCTACAAAAGGGTATCAATGCACATGAGGCTAATAATATGTGCAACTTCCAGGATTTGTGTTTCTCCATTACTTTTCCAAACACCTTAAACTCCCCTCCTCTTTATTGTTTTGTGCACCTAGTGACTTGGAAGGATTCTGATTGTCTCTAATGAAAGGATGACAAATTCCCTGTTCAGCAGGAATGACACAGAAACCATGAAAGATGAATGTAAGGACTCACTTCTTCCCTTATCTGAAGTAAAGGAGATAACTATTGACAGGAGATCAGAAGGCATTGCTGTAGGATTTAAGCTGCTTCTGAAAGCAGGCTGTCTGAAAAATACGTTAGTTCTGAGTTTTGGAGCCTAGTAGGCCTTTTAGTGACAGTTAGTGATGGTATTTTGAAGTCAGGACTGCCAGTCAATCGTGCTTATTTGGACATTTCTAAATATTGTTCTACTTCTTTCCAACTTAACAATTCCTCTCGGATGTGCCTTTAATATCTAATATGTCTAACCAAATTCTAACAAACAACTGCAGATTGGAAGTGATTGTGATACGTCATCAAGACTCCAGTGCTATATTTCTGTTAGGGACCTTGCATATGCCACTAGATAAAATGTGATGTTGGTACTGAATTATGATTTCTTCCCAGGCATCTTAGCAATTTAACTGGCTTTTTTTTTTCCACATAAAGGTTCCTCACAGATTTGCTTTAATGGAATAATATTCATGATCTCTTCTTATAGCTCAGACACTACCAAACTTGTGCATCCACAAATACTCAGAGAGACGTAAGTATTAAGAATGCCTATTTCTACTGGGATTTGTTGTAATTTAAAGCCTATACAAACCTGTGTAATTCCATAGCTACCACATGTGTGAATTTTCATAAAAGTAACATAATAAAGTACTTGAAAATACAGCCTATTTCAAATGTAGAATGGTAAAGAAGTCTCTTAGTAGTCCCATCCCTAGTAATCATGTCACCCTAAAGGAACACTTCATTATAAATGTTCAAATTCCTTACCTCTTTTTAGGGCTGGGAATTGAACTCAGGGCTCTTTACATGCTAGGTCCAGTGTTCTACAACTTTTGCTACATCTTCATGCTCTAAATTTGCCTTTTATTTGTCATCTGCATTTGTGAATGGGCGCATTACCAATGCTCTTCCCTTGGATTGAAGGAAACTGGAGCAGATAACAGGACATGAGATCTCTGGCTTCTCTGGTCCAAGATATAGTAATTAAACTCCATTTCACTCTGTCATGTGCACCCAGGAACATCTCCAAAGACAAGAGAAATTGATTTGATAGGATAGAAGTGGTCCTTGGTCGATTCAAATGTAAAAAGAGAAAACTTTTCACAGCTACCTGCTCGCTTTAGCTGTGACCGCTGGGCTGCAATTGCAGGTTGCTGGTATCAAAGGATCAGCCTGTACATTGAAACAGTCAGTCCACTGCTCCCTAAGCCAGAGATTCCTGGGTGGCGCCTCCCAGAACAAGGATCACAGGAGCACCTAGCATGCTTGGATCTGACATTCCCAGGACATACAATACAACATGTCCAGCAGCCTGCCTGCTTGGGTTTCAAGTTGGTGTGGTGATAGCCCCTTCCAAATAGGGAAGAGGATAGTCTGGCCGTGTGCCGTGAAGGCAAGCATTAGGTTTCAGTCCAGGAGGAAGAGCGTATGGGATCCCTGGTGTCAGGTTTGGCCCTGGCAATGTTCCCTCCGGAAACTTCAGATACTCAGGTTGGTGCTGAAACACCCTGTTTCATTAGCCAGTGTTTCTCTACTGTGGTGCATGCTCGTGTCTGAGATACAAGGGTGGAACGTATACAAAGCTGTGCTTTAGGTCTTTTTGTGCTTGTCTCTCTATTGCTGTTTTTCCTGACTGTATTGACCAAAGCAGAGTATCACAGGAACTACTGGTCTTAGAGTGCCTGCACTTGTGAAGAGACTGATATAACAGATTGGAAATAAGAATCTCTATAGCTTGATACACAGCTTGCAATTATCAGGGCCGGGAAGCTAGGGCATACTACTTAAAACTTCTGAACTGATTTTTAATCTATAAAATAAGGATACTACTATTAGTAATAATTAAAGGCTTATGTAATTGTGATGAATTGGCAAAATCCATGCTCTTACTTCAGCCACAATTGCTGGGCCATGTGTGAGGTTTAATGGTCTCTGACCATCGATCACCGAGTGAAGCACACTTAGGCCACTGGTCTTCAGGCAAAATTGATCTAAGGAACCACTGTATGAGAAGTGAATTATGCTACATGCAATTTAGCTGATGGCTAAGCAAGTCTCAACTGAAGACCCTCAGGAATTATTCAAGAGGAGATGGGCCACATCTTCAAAGGTGTCTGTACACACACTAGCTTCACGTTGTGGGAATATGTAAATCTTAGGCTCTTTCTCCTTGAAATTGTAAAATTCATATCGAAAGAACTCTGAAGAAACCATCTTCTCTTTATGCTTAAAATACTTCTCTAAATGCTCATTCCAAAAGGGTGAATTGCTTTGCTCAAGACTCAAGGCTCTTTTGTGTCAGATAAAAAAGAACATTTTGGGCAGTATTCCTGTATGAGGCACTCCTAAGAACTTGGGTATCACACCCTGAGAGTCCAGCAGGTAATATCAGGGCACAATTGACAGGCTTCAGAGCTTAGAGAAGCCGCCACAAAGGATTGCAGATCCGAAGGTGTAAAACTCTCGGTCTTGTATAATTGTTTTCCCACAGAAGCATGAGGCCCACAGAATGTAATTGCTATTACTTTTGAAGATTGCTATGACTCATCACATATTACCAAGTGGGTATCCCATTCCTAGGTTGCCCTCTTGTGTATTTGGTCAGCAGGGATCTTTTTTCTTTGAACCAATTGATATCAAGCTCCTACATTTCCCCCTGGAAGGCCAGGGACTATTGAGATCCTAAACGCCAATGATTTGTCAAAGCTGAAGAACCATAAGATGCCAGCCTCCTTCATAGGCACCATCCTGTAACTTTCTCTGAACCACACCACTGAACCGTAACAAGGCCTTCTTTGCCTTCCAAGGGAGAGCCATGGGTAGCACTGAAATCTCACTTTTCTCCCATTACTCTTGCAGGCAGGCCACACTAATTCATTCTTCTGTGTTCCCCCAAACCTAGAGAAGACCCACTCAGGCGATGCTTCCAGGCTGTGAAGTCTGCATGAAAAATTAATCACAACCACAAAAAACTTATTCAGAGATGGCTAGTCAGTCTGAAGGCACACGTTTTGGAGCTTACATAACTTGGGACTGAGTGAGAGTTTTGAGAACCAGCCCCACTCATGACAGTCACCCCGACATTCTTCAAATGATGGTCTGGGTGTGACTGCTGGTGGTTTACAATCTGACTGTTGCAGTCTGAGAAAACAGACCCGTGGTGTTTACCGGAAGTCCCACACCGGCGGATCCCGGACCGCAGCAGCTCCCTGCTCCCAAACCCCGTGGGAGAGAGACCTCACCGCCTGATCAGGTGGGCACTCCTGAGGCTGCAGAGCGGAGGAGACCACCAACACTGCCCACCCCTGCCCACATCCCTGGCCCAAGAGGCAACTGTATAAGGCCTCTGGGTTCCCATAGGGGAGGGCCCGGGAGCGGCAGGACCCCTGCGCCTGAGACACTGCCGGAACCTGAAGGAAACAGACCAGATAAACAGTTCTCTGCACCCAAATCCCGTGGGAGGGAGAGCTGAACCTTCAGAGAGGCGGACACGCCTGGGAAACCAGAAGAGACTGCACTCTGTGCACATCCAGGCGCCAGAGGAAAACACCAAACGTCATCTGAAACCCTGGTGCACGGAGGCTCCCGGAAGGAGCGGCGCAGATTTTCCCGGTTGCTGCCACAGCGGAGAGGACTTGGGCAGTACCCCACGAGCAAACTTGAGCCTTGGAACCACAGGTAGGACCAACTTTTCCCCTGCAAGAAACCTGCCTGGTGAACTCAAGACACAGGCCCACAGGAACAGCTGAAGACCTGTAGAGAGGAAAAACTACACGCCCGAAAGCAGAACACTCTGTCCACATAACTGGCTGAAAGAAAACAGGAAAACAGGTCTACAGCACTCCTGACACACAGGTTATAGGACAGTCTAGCCACTGTCAGAAATAGCAGAACAAAGTAACACTAGAGATAATATGATGGCGAGAGGCAAGCGCAGGAACCCAAGCAACAGAAACCAAGACTACATGGCATCATCGGAGCCCAATTCTCCCACCAAAGCAAACACGGAATATCCAAACACACCAGAAAAGCAAGACCTAGTTTCAAAATCATATTTGATCATGATGCTGGAGGACTTCAAGAAAGACATAAAGAACTTCCTTAGAGAACAAGTAGAAGCCTACAGAGAGGAATCGCAAAAATCCCTGAAAGAATTCCAGGAAAACACAATCAAACAGTTGAAGGAATTAAAAATGGAAATAGAAGCAATCAAGAAAGAACACATGGAAACAACCCTGGACATAGAAAATCAAAAGAAAAGACAAGGAGCTGTAGATACAAGCTTCACCAACAGAATTCAAGAGATGGAAGAGAGAATCTCGGGAGCAGAAGATTCCATAGAAATCATTGACTCAACTGTCAAAGATAATGTAAAGCGGAAAAAGCTACTGGTCCAAAACATACAGGAAATCCAGGACTCAATGAGAAGATCAAACCTAAGGATAATAGGTATAGAAGAGAGTGAAGACTCCCAGCTCAAAGGACCAGTAAATATCTTCAACAAAATCATAGAAGAAAACTTCCCTAACCTAAAAAAAGAGATACCCATAGGCATACAAGAAGCCTACAGAACTCCAAATAGATTGGACCAAAAAGAAACACCTCCCGTCACATAATTGTCAAAACACCAAACGCACAAAATAAAGAAAGAATATTAAAAGCAGTAAGGGAAAAAGGTCAAGTAACATATAAAGGCAGACTTATCAGAATCACACCAGACTTTTCGCCAGAAATTATGAAGGCCAGAAGATCCTGGACCGATGTCATACAGACCCTAAGAGAACACAAATGCCAGCCCAGGTTACTGTATCCTGCAAAACTCTCAATTAACATTGATGGAGAAACCAAGATATTCCATGGCAAAACCAAATTTACACAATATCTTTCTACAAGTCCAGCACTACAAAGGATAATAAAGGGTAAAGCCCAACATAAGGAGGCAAGCTATACCCTAGAAGCAAGAAACTAATCATCTTGGCAACAAAACAAAGAGAATGAAAGCACACAAACATAACCTCACTTCCAAATATGAATATAACGGGAAGCAATAATCACTATTCCTTAATATCTCTCAATATCAATGGCCTCAACTCCCCAATAAAAAGACATAGATTAACAAACTGGATACGCAACGAGGACCCTGCATTCTGCTGCCTACAGGAAACACACCTCAGACACAAAGACAGACATTACCTCAGAGTGAAAGGCTGGAAAACAACTTTCCAAGCAAATGGTCAGAAGAAGCAAGCTGGAGTAGCCATTCTAATATCAAATAAAATCAATTTTCAACTAAAAGTCATCAAAAAAGATAAGGAAGGACACTTCATATTCATCAAAGGAAAAATCCACCAAGATGAACTCTCAATCCTAAATATCTATGCCCCAAATACAAGGGCACCTACATATGTAAAAGAAACCTTACTAAAGCTCAAAACACACATTGCACCTCACACAATAATAGTGGGAGATTTCAACACCCCACTCTCATCAATGGACAGATCATGGAAACAGAAATTAAACAGAGATGTAGACAGACTAAGAGAAGTCATGAGCCAAATGGACTTAACGGATATTTATAGAACATTCTATCCTAAAGCAAAAGGATATACCTTCTTCTCAGCTCCTCATGGTACTTTCTCCAAAATTGACCATATAATTGGTCAAAAAACGGGCCTCAACAGGTACAGAAAGATAGAAATAATCCCATGCGTGCTATCGGACCACCACGGCCTAAAACTGGTCTTCAATAACAATAAGGGAAGAATGCCCACATATACGTGGAAATTGAACAATGCTCTACTCAATGATAACCTGGTCAAGGAAGAAATAAAGAAAGAAATTAAAAACTTTTTAGAATTTAATGAAAATGAAGGTACAACATACCCAAACTTATGGGACACAATGAAAGCTGTGCTAAGAGGAAAACTCATAGCGCTGAGTGCCTGCAGAAAGAAACAGGAAAGAGCATATGTCAGCAGCTTGACAGCACACCTAAAAGCTCTAGAACAAAAAGAAGCAAATACACCCAGGAGGAGTAGAAGGCAGGAAATAATCAAACTCAGAGCTGAAATCAACCAAGTAGAAACAAAAAGGACCATAGAAAGAATCAACAGAACCAAAAGTTGGTTTTTTGAGAAAATCAACAAGATAGATAAACCCTTAGCCAGACTAACGAGAGGACACAGAGAGTGTGTCCAAATTAACAAAATCAGAAATGAAAAGGGAGACATAACTACAGATTCAGAGGAAATTCAAAAAATCATCAGATCTTACTATAAAAACCTATATTCAACAAAACTTGAAAATCTTCAGGAAATGGACAATTTCCTAGACAGATACCAGGTATGGAAGTTAAATCAGGAACAGATAAACCAGTTAAACAACCCCATAACTCCTAAGGAAATAGAAGCAGTCATTAAAGGTCTCCCAACCAAAAAGAGCCCAGGTCCAGACGGGTTTAGTGCAGAATTCTATCAAACCTTCATAGAAGACCTTATACCAATATTATCCAAACTATTCCACAAAATTGAAACAGATGGAGCCCTACCGAATTCCTTCTATGAAGCCACAATTACTCTTATACCTAAACCACACAAAGACCCAATAAAGAAAGAGAACTTCAGACCAATTTCCCTTATGAATATCGACGCAAAAATACTCAATAAAATTCTGGCAAACCGAATTCAAGAGCACATCAAAACAATCATCCACCATGATCAAGTAGGCTTCATCCCAGGCATGCAGGGATGGTTTAATATAAGGAAAACCATCAACGTGATCCATCATATAAACAAACTGAAAGAACAGAACCACATGATCATTTCATTAGATGCTGAGAAAGCATTTGACAAAATTCAACACCCCTTCATGATAAAAGTCCTGGAAAGAATAGGTATTCAAGGCCCATACCTAAACATAGTAAAAGCCATATACAGCAAACCAGTTGCTAACATTAAACTAAATGGAGAGAAACTTGAAGCAATCCCACTAAAATCAGGGACTAGACAAGGCTGCCCACTCTCTCCTTACTTATTCAATATAGTTCTTGAAGTTCTAGCCAGAGCAATCAGACAACAAAAGGAGATCAAGGGGATACAGATCGGAAAAGAAGAGGTCAAAATATCACTATTTGCAGACGACATGATAGTATATTTAAGTGATCCCAAACGTTCCACCAGAGAACTACTAAAGCTGATAAACAACTTCAGCAAAGTGGCTGGGTATAAAATTAACTCAAATAAATCAGTTGCCTTCCTCTATACAAAAGAGAAACAAGCCGAGAAAGAAATTAGGGAAACGACACCCTTCATAATAGACCCAAATAATATAAAGTACCTCGGTGTGACTTTAACCAAGCAAGTAAAAGATCTGTACAATAAGAACTTCAAGACACTGAGGAAAGAAATTGAAGAAGACCTCAGAAGATGGAAAGATCTCCCATGCTCATGGATTGGCAGGATTAATATAGTAAAAATGGCCATTTTACCAAAAGCAATCTACAGATTCAATGCAATCCCCATCAAAATACCAATCCAATTCTTCAAAGAGTTAGACAGAACAATTTGCAAATTCATCTGGAACAACAAAAAACCCAGGATAGCTAAAGCTATCCTCAACAATAAGAGGACTTCAGGGGGAATCACTATCCCTGAACTCAAGCAGTATTACAGAGCAATAGTGATAAAAACTGCATGGTATTGGTACAGCGACAGACAGATAGACCAATGGAATAGAATTGAAGACCCAGAAATGAACCCACACACCTATGGTCACTTGATTTTTGACAAAGGAGCCAAAACCATCCAATGGAAAAAAGATAGCATTTTCAGCAAATGGTGCTGGTTCAACTGGAGGGCAACATGTAGAAGAATGCAGATCGATCCATGCTTATCACCCTGTACAAAGCTTAAGTCCAAGTGGATCAAGGACCTCCACATCAAAGCAGACACACTCAAACTAATAGAAGAAAAACTAGGGAAGCATCTGGAACACATGGGCACTGGAAAAAATTTCCTGAACAAAACACCAATGGCTTATGCTCTAAGATCAAGAATCGACAAATGGGATCTCATAAAACTGCAAAGCTTCTGTAAGGCAAAGGACACTGTGGTTAGGACAAAACGACAACCAACAGATTGGGAAAAGATCTTTACCAATCCTATAACAGATAGAGGCCTTATATCCAAAATATACAAAGAACTCAAGAAGTTAGACCGCAGGGAAACAAATAACCCTATTAAAAAATGGGGTTCAGAGCTGAACAAAGAATTCACAGCTGAGGAATGCCGAATGGCTGAGAAACACCTAAAGAAATGTTCAACATCTTTAGTCATAAGGGAAATGCAAATCAAAACAACCCTGAGATTTCACCTCACACCAGTGAGAATGGCTAAGATCAAAAACTCAGGTGACAGCAGATGCTGGCGAGGATGTGGAGAAAGAGGAACACTCCTCCATTGTTGGTGGGATTGCAGACTGGTAAAACCATTCTGGAAATCAGTCTGGAGGTTCCTCAGAAAATTGGACATTGAACTGCCTGAGGATCCAGCCATACCTCTCTTGGGCATATACCCAAAAGATGCCTCAACATATAAAAGAGACACGTGCTCCACTATGTTCATCGCAGCCTTATTTATAATAGCCAGAAAATGGAAAGAACCCAGATGCCCTTCAACAGAGGAATGGATACAGAAAATGTGGTACATCTACACAATGGAATATTACTCAGCTATCAAAAACAACGAGTTTATGAAATTCGTAGGCAAATGGTTGGAACTGGAAAATATCATCCTGAGTGAGCTAACCCACTCACAGAAAGACATACATGGTATGCACTCATTGATAAGTGGCTATTAGCCCAAATGCTTGAATTACCCTAGATCCCTAGAACAAAGGAAACTCAAGACGGATGATCAAAATGTGAATGCTTCACTCCTTCTTTAAATGAGGAAAAAGAATACCCTTGGCAGGGAAGGGAGAGGCAAAGATTAAAACAGAGACTGAACGAACACCCATTCAGAGCCTGCCCCACAGGTGGCCCATACATATACAGCCACCCAATTAGACAAGATGGATGAAGCAAAGAAGTGCAGACCGACAGGAGCCGGATGTAGATCGCTCCTGAGAGACACAGCCAGAATACAGCAAATACAGAGGCGAATGCCAGCAGCAAACCACTGAACTGAGAATAGGTCCCCCGTTGAAGGAATCAGAGAAAGAACTGGAAGAGCTTGAAGGTGCTCGAGACCCCAAAAGTACAACAATGTCAAGCAACCAGAGCTTCCAGGGACTAAGCCACTACCTAAAGACTATACATGGACTGACCCTGGACTCTGT
This sequence comes from Rattus norvegicus, assembly GCF_021556685.1. NCBI lineage: Eukaryota > Metazoa > Chordata > Mammalia > Rodentia > Muridae > Rattus > Rattus norvegicus. Next base: position 91,545,606 of record NC_141547.1, read on the forward strand.
CCCCATAGGTAGCAATGAATATCCTAGTAAGAGCACCAGTGGAAGGGGAAGCCCTGGTTCCTGCTAAGACTGAACCCCCAGTGAACTAGACTATGCGGGGAGGGTGGCAATGGGGGGAGGTTTGGGAGGGGAACACCCACAAGGAAGGGGAGGGGGGAGGGTGATGTCTGTCCGGAAACCGGGAAAGGGAATAACACTTGAAATGTATATAAGAAATACTCAAGATAATAAAAAAAAAAAAAACAGACCCGTGTTTGTTTGTTTAGTTAGTTAGTTTAGTTAGCTATGGCTTGCAATAGTCTGTTTCTCAGTCTATTAAATAACAGTGTTTCAGGACGAAATGCCATTTCTCTAAGTAGTAGCGTATGGGAAAACTTAGTTGGGATTCATTCTATCTGTGCGGTTAAGTGGCTCTTTTCTGCAACAGATTGAAACTGGCAGATCCTCAGGTCACTCTCCAGTTTCTGCACTTGCCCTGCAAGGCAGGTTTCACTGGGCTGGAGAAGTTTGACAAAGGGAGCTTTTTATTATCTTCTATGGGAGTTTCAGGTTACTGTTGTTTCTTTGGGGACTCCTGAAACTTTGGCCCCAATCCAGAGTTTCCTAATTGAATTCATACCAAGTTTAGACAGCTTCCCAAATGTATCAGATTTATACAAATTGAAACAAGTTGCAGTGGAGCCACAAATTGGAGCCTCAACTCTGCCTCAAATACAAACTCATTAAAAATTAAAGAAATATAAATGTAATGAAACAGAGAGCAAGCAGATAAAATATGATTTCTGCTTATTTGTCTACTGGTTTAAACTGTTTTAATCTCCAAGAATTTATTCTCCCTGTTATTTAATTAGATCAATGCTGGTTTATTAATTCTATTTATTAATTACCAATGTATTTATTGAGTGCCCACTATTCTAGAAAATGCGTCTGAACCCAGGGTATGTGACAAAAGGTTTTAAACAGTTTCTTTGAGGGAAGAGTCTTCTAGTATTTATGAAACTTATATGAGTCATCTCTTTGGGATCCGATATTCCATTTTCTAAAGAATTGGTCTTATTTGTGTAATAAAACTTTAATTTTCCCTAGAAACTCCATTTAACATCCAATTAAATTCTTTCACTTCAGATGTTTGTTATATGCTATGCTTACTATCAAGGCTGTCATCGAGATGCACAGTTTCCTAATCTTCCAAAGTCTGTATTTCTATGCTCTTAAACTGAAAGGCAAGATACAGAACAGAGGGCATTTTTAGGAGTCTAATGTCCCTTCCCTGTATTTGCTGTCAAAGGAAATATCCTTATGTGACTTTTTGTGACTATGAACTTTGACTATGGGTATGAACTTGCATGGGTAGCTGTTGGCTCTGCATATTCCATTGCATGAAAACGTTCTATCTTATTTGTCAAGCAAAGCTGCAACTCACATATGATTTGCCTCGAGTTTTGCTAGTATAAAGACCCTACGTCCATTCTAGTGTGTGTAGAATTGGATAACTGCTCCCCTTAGTGTTCTATCCAGGAAATGGATCGCAGAGTCCTAGGGAAGGCAACTGCTCAGCTTTGGATACTTCTGATAGGGTCCCGAGGTGGACATGTCAACTTAAAGTCCCACCAGTGGGTTGTGAACTGTTACTTATTTCTGGTGAAACAGAGCAGAAACACAGGAAAATGTAAGAGGATATAGTAAGGGAAGTGAGCCATTATCTTGGGATCTTGTTTAAGTCTCCTGCTGGCTAATATTCAAGGATTTCAAATACAACTGAACAACCAATATAACAACAGCTAAATACCCTGTGCCTGCGCAGACACCAGCTTCCTTTCCTTTTAAGACATATTTTATGAGCTGGAGAGATGGCTCAGTGGTTAAGAGCACTGACTGCTCTTCCAGAAGTCCTGAGTTCAAACCCCAGCAACCACATGGTGGCTCACAACCATCTGTAATGAGGTCTGATGCCCTCTTCTGGTGTGTCAGAAGATAGCTAATAAATAAATCTTTTTTTTTGAAAAAAGACATATTTTACATAAAAATATTCAAATAGCAATGAACCATGCTTATAGTCAAGGCATATGATCTGACTTCTCTGTTGAGTAAAAATACCTTTTAACTGTTTTGATCTGTCTCCATTTTATCAGACTGTAAACTTGTGCAATGTACTTCCACATTCTAAGCTCGTTTGTTGTATTTTATTAAGCATCTTTCTCAACACTCATTGGAACTGTTTTCTTACTATACTTCAGTTTTGCTTTAAACTGAAGTCCTTCTTTTCTGTGGCGAAAGCTAAGAATCCCAGCTTTACTGGACCCAGTCTTTGAAGAAAATTTCACAGATTGTGGCGACGCCGAGTGGAGTTTCCTGTAGTACAAATAGCAACAGTTGGTATTGTCGGTCTATTCTAATGCAACTGTGATGACATGTGCCAACAGAGATCTCACTATAAACTCCATTCCATTTCTCTGATGATGCCTGCTCATCACAACGAACACACAGCACAGTCTAATTTCTACATGCCGCACTTCTGAGTTCATTTAATGCAAATCATTCTCCTTGATCAAATCTGGAGTAGGCTGTACTTGATATGCTGATAATAAGAACTTAACTGAGATAATAGTAAGGCAATTGAGAGAGGGCATATGCAAATTGCTATGAACTCTACCACAGGCAAAGGTTATACTCACTAGAACTATGTCCTTGGCCAACTTCTTCAGCAGGCAATGTCTAGATGCCAGTGGGTTTTGCTATGTCTATCTTTGTCTACTTAAAGCCCTACCATATAGGTCATTCTTTTCTTTCTTCATTTTCTCTCTCCTCCTCTCCCTTTCCCTCTCCCTCTCCCCCTCCCCCCCAACCCTGTGTGTGTGTGTGTGTGTGTGTGTGTGTGTGTGTGTGTAACTAAGAAAAGGCAGTTTCCGCTCATGGTGTTTATTATAATGAGTCATTTTACACATGTCTCTTCTTTGGTAATGGGTTTGGATCAGCCTTTCCATTTCTATTGGGGTGAGTTCAAACTAAAAATAAAATATTTTTCTTAAAAAGTTCAAGCTTTATCTTTATGTAAAAAGTATCTGTAGAACATCTGCTGAATGCATGGCTTTTACCTTTTCTCTTTTATTATTTTATCTAAACATGTCTGTGTATGTGTAGTGTGTACTTACAGGGGCTCACATATGGAGGCAAGAGGCCAATCTCAGATACTGTTCCTTTGGAGACATCTACATTGCTTTTGAGCTATGGTCACTTCTTGACCTGGAGCTCACTCTAGGTGAGGTAGCTGGTGATTCCTGGGGACCACTTGTTTTGTCAGCAATTGCTAGGAATATAAATGAGTGCCCTGAGACCAGCTTTTTATTTTTAATTCATGGCTTGTGATCAAATCCGGGTCTTCAACTTGTGTGGCAAGTACTTGACTGAGTTATCTCTTCAACCCTCCTCTGTTTGAACACTGAACAAACAAATGTCATGGGGCCAAGTGACCTTGGCTTCAATTCTCAATACCATTCATCTTTGACATTGAGTACTTCATGCTTTGCTCACAGAGGTATGCTGGTGCAGGAAGCATGCTTTTCTACGTTCCCACACTAATTCTGCACTTAGCCTTTGTAGGCATTTGAGTCACTACAGGATCTGGAAACAGGGAGCTCCTAGGCCTCAGCCTTCCCGCTGGCCCCCAGCCCCTGTGTTTCCCTCATATATACAAACTATAAAAGAATGCGAGTTTTGATTTCTACCTTATATGTTTAGAATGATAGCTACTAAAACTGAGCTGAAGTAAATCCTGAAATGGATCGGATACATTTATCTAATTCTGCAAGATTCCATGTTTCAACGGCAGAAATAACCAGCACTAGAAATGTAGCTCAGGGGCAGAGTATGTCCTAATCTCACATGGCATCTTTTAAAATATTTTTTAATTTATGTTATGTATATGAGTACACTGTCGCTGTCTTCAGACGCACCAGAAGAGGGCATTGGATCCCTTTACAGATGGCTGTGAGCCACCATGTGGTTGCTGGAGATAGAACTCAAGACCTCTGGAAGAGCAGTCAGTGCTTTTAACTGTTGAGCCGTCTCTCCAGCGCCCACACCCAGATTTTGAGGGGTGTATAATGTAATGTAAGTACAGTGGTGTTTCCTCACCTCTGGTTTTGCTTTCTGTAGTTTCTATAGGCTACAGTCCCCTATAGTCAGAAAATATTATTTGGACCATTATAGAAATAATTCATGGGTTTAAATTACTTTCTTCTGGCATATCATTATACTATTTAATTACTGTTGTCATAAATCTCTTACGGTGCAAATTTATAAATTAAACCTTTTAACATATGCATATTTCTATTTCTATCTATCTATCTATCTATCTATCTATCTATCTATCTATCTATCTATCTATAATCAGGGCTTACTCTTGCAAGTTCTGCATCCATAGATTCAGCCAATCATAGTTAGAAAATATTTGGAAAAATCTCATCCATACTAAGCATGTACAGGCTGTTCTTGCCATGCCAGTATTCTCTAAGAATAAGCTTAACAGCCACTTATACATTGTCTTCAGTATTGTAAGTAAACTACAGATGATTTAGAGTATCAAGCAGGATATGGGTGGCTTATATGCAAATGTTATGCAGTTTTATGGAAGGGACCTAAACATCTTCCTGCAGGGTAACTACAGGGCACCCTGGCTAATGGAGGTAGTGGCCCTCAGAAACCAAGGGACAACTATACAGGGAAATAACAGATTCAGACATTCACTGAAGGTTGAACACATCCTCTGCAAACGAAAAGGGACTACTAAACTCCACGTGTAAAGTATCTCTGCCTTGTAGAATGCTAGAAGTTTTCTCCGGACAAGAGGGCATCTTGGGAAAGGCTACACCAAGTTATAGGATTTGATCTGGGTATGGACAAAGAGGGATTTGTGGGGAGCAAAGCTAAAGTTGAGGACCAGATCAAGGTCAACTGTCCAGAGGACAAGGAAAATGTCTGTTTCTGAGTCCCCAGGGAGAAGCAAACAAACATAAATGATTTGTTTTCATGCTTTCACTGGGACCTTTGAAGTGTCTGAGAACATGAGGTTTAATTTGCCAGTTAGGGAGTCTTTGATTTCTGTGTATTTTATTCCTCTCTGGGCTCAGGTCTTGTGTGCTGATGGAATGCACAGCACTCCCCTGCTCATCTTCTTCATGTAGATGACATCTCCCCCAGGTCACTAAAACATGGATGGAGTTGTCTATGTGAGTGAAGGACCACCTGGCCCTTTCCATCTACTGCAAAAATAAACACAGGTGCTGGTGTCTGGAGGTCTCTGCTGCACAATGATTAGAGACACACGAGCAGGGCCCAGCCTGTAGCATCCTGAGGCTGCAGGATTACATCTTAGGAGCACAGGGGCCTGGCTGCCTGCCATCCTTATCTCAGAAAACCGTGCATAGCCCAGGGTGTTGCATATTCAGTTTCCTCTCTTTATTCATGAAGAGTCAATCATACTGTAGTTGTGGGATTTCCATATTTATTTGTTCCTTTTCTCCGTTATATTCAACTTGCAATTTCATATATTGTATGTGCTTGTTTGTTCCCTCCATGTGGCTAGCCTCTGAGAGGATGAGTCTGTGGAAATCTAGTTCCTCTTATCTCCTCTACATGTCCTTTGTGACACATTAAAGCATGGTGCTGAGAGCCCCAAAATGTATTGGGAACCTTCACCATACTTACTCTGTGTGGTAGTTTGAATATGCTTGGCCCAGGGAGTGGCACTATTAGGAGGTGTGACCTTGTTGGAGGAAGTGTGTCACTGTGGGCCTGGTCTTTAGGACCCTCTTCCTAGCTGCCTGGAAGCCAGTCTTCTAGATGGAGATGAAGAACCTTTAGGTGAAGATGTAGAACTCTCAGCTCCTCCTGAACCATGCCTGCCCTGGATGCTGCCATGGTCCTGCATTGAGATAATGGACTGAACCTCTGAACCTGTAAGCCGGCCCCAATTAAATGTTGCCTTGGTCATAATGTCTGTTCACAGCAGCAAAACCCTAGCTAAGACACTCAGTTTCAGTTTCTTTGTTTGATTTCTCAAAGATAGAAGGAACATGCTTGACCATGCCCTCATAGAATTTACAGACAGGCACTTAACTCTTGTAGAAATAGTAGGACATACTTTGCCTATCATTTGAGCAAATGGTAAGTAAACAGTGGCTCAAATTCAAGTAAAGAACAACCGTTTCCACTTATTCTGAACACATCAGATTTCTAATCTTCCTGTTCACTTTCCTTGTGTGAATTTGCCTTCCTAATTCTGATGCCCTCAGATTCAGCCTCTCACATACACCTTTCTTAGTAGACCCCTGTCTTTATTAGAAGAGCTCCAATGGTCTTCATTATTCTATTGGATGTCTTATTTGACTGGTAAGTAGGAGTAAATTAATTTATTTTTTTCAGTAACTAACAATGGCAAATACTTCATCACTCAAGTGTTTGTCAAAATCAAGCTGCACTTAAAATCCAATTATTTTATCCTATGTACAAGTGATGCCTACTTTGTGTTAGGCACAGAAAGCTTGCTGGGACCTCTTTTCTAAAATTGAGGTGTGATTTTATACAAATACCTACTCTTAAAGTCTATCCAAAGGTCCCTGGGACATGTTTCAAGATTGGATTCTCTACTGGGAGCTTGTAGGCCGTGCCAATCTAATCCTCTTGTAAGTGGCTCAAGGCAAGTCCTTGATATCACCTTTGACTTATCTATGTCTGTATTCTTGTTCCCACTTCATGCTCTCACCTTCCCTTTGAGATATGCAATCTCAAGTAGCCCCAGCACTAGGGAAGTTAGGGCAGTAATTTGAGAATCTGAGACCAGTCTCCCTACCTATGGGACACAGTGGAGACACTCTGCTCCACAGAGTTTATTTCTCTATCTCACTCTGAATGTTCTTCTCAGACAACTTATTTCCTCTAGTCACCTTATTAAAGAGATATCTGTTACTACTAATTTTTTTTAAAATTACATTTTCTAATTCTTTGTCCTTACTTTATTTTCTCTTGTATTCATCAGTGCTTGATGTATCATTTATGCTTTATTCTTAATGTTATTGTGCTGTTCGTGCTCCTTGTAATCAATGTACTAAAATCCTCATCCTTGGTGTCTCAGTATATTATACATGACTAGGTGTGTGTAAATCTAAACTAAATTTGTTGTAATGGTTTTGCTATGGTCTGAAGGTCAACGTCCCTCTAAAATTCATGTGTTGGAACTACTGCCCAGTGGGACAGATTTTGGATTTAAGCTCTCATGAATGCAACTGCTGTTTCAACAAAGGTACCCTATCATGTGAGGACACAGGTGGGACACACAATCTATAAACAAGAAAATAGGTCCTTATCTAGTACTGGTTTTAGCAATGCCTTGATCCCCAACTCCCTAGAGTTGTAACAAATGCCTGTTGTTCATAAGCTATCTAATCTACACTATGTTTTTAATAGCAGACCAACTATTCCAAGAAAGGCATGTTAGTGGACAGGCACTGAGGATCAACTCTCCATATCTATTGTATCCCTGGGATTAAAGACAAGGTATGATGCAAAGTCATCAACTACCACATAGCTGGACATTCTCTTTATCCAGCACAGTGATGGCCTTCTGATGAAGACTGTCTACCAGATGATTACAACCTCCAGTGTGTATTTACCTTCCGAGACAGGCCTCGTCTGGTCTCTAACAATTGTTCTACCTCCTTAACGTGAAGGCATTTACAAAGTTAAACATTCCTGCAAAGCAATTATGTTAGCAAAAGTGGAATATACAGGAGATGTCTTTCAGGCATGCCTGTTCTATGTCTGCCTGCCTTGGTATTTTGAAAAACAACTCTACAATCTCCTTAGGCAAGTACACAGCACGCACTTGGACATTCTCTTCCAGACATGTATGTGTCATTGTCTCATGAGACTCCCGAACATTCTGAAATTGTCTGCATGTAGTTTTCTACTTTCCATGAGTGTCTTGGAATCAAGTCTCCTTAAAGAGGAAAGAATACTTGTTTGTTCCTAGAGAAAGTCCTAAAGATTTTAGCAGCTAGTCAGTAAACTCATACTGTTTTACAGTTTGATTTGAAGCGTTCTTCCAAAGACTCCTTATGTTTTAAAGGTCTGGTTCCTGGTATAAACAGTATTCAGGGTGACTTTGGGGAAACAATGGGTTCATGAGGACTCTGATTAATCCCTTGATGGTTTCCTAACATTTTACTATGAAAGAGTTCCCTGGAAAAACCTACCTTATCCAATCCCTTCCCCTTTTTTGTCTGACTTGTCCTCTTGCTATGATTGTCTCATTGTGGACCCATAAACATGGACCCATACTTCTGAAACTGAGTGTAGTGGTTTGAATAGGTATAGTTCCCATAGACTAGATGTATTTGAATATAGGCCCAAAGGGAGTGGCACTATTAGGCAATGTGGCCTTGTTAGAGTAGATGTGACCATGTTGGAAGAAATGTGTTACTGTTGAGGTGGGCTTTCAGGTCCCCCATGCTCATGCTATGCCCAGTGTGGCATATAGTCTATTTTTACTGCCTGTGGATCAAGATGTAGAACTCTCACACTCCTCTGGTACTATATCTGCCCACACACTGCCATGATTCCTGCCATGATGATAACAGACTAAACATCTGAAACTGTAAGCCAGTCTCAAATTAAATGCATTCCTTTAGAGTTTGACCTGCTTATGATATCCCTTCACAGCAATAAAACCCTAATTAAGAAACTGAGCCATGGGGTTGGAAAAATGGCTCAGTGGTAAGAGCACTGACTGCTCTTCCAGAGGTCCTGAGTTCAAATCCCAGAAACCACATGGTGGCTCACAACCATCTGTAATGAGATCTGATGCCCTCTTCTGGTGTGTCTGAAGATAGCTACAGTGTACTTATATATGATAAATAAATAAGTCTTTAAGAAACTGAGCCATGGTGAATCCTTCAAGTATTAAATTAAACTAAATAAATCCCTCTTCTCTTTTTTTCTTTTTCTTTTTTTTTCTTTTTTCTTTTTTTTCGGAGCTGGGGACCGAACCCAGGGCCTTGTGCTTGCTAGGCAAGCACTCTACCACTGAGCTAAATCCCCAACCCCCCTTTTTTTCTTTTTTTCTTTTTCCCTCTTCTCTTAAGTAGTTCTACATTGGCGTTTATTATAGTGATAAAAGTCTAACTAACAACACAATTAACTAAAAAACCTTTTTGGGAATCATAATTCCCAAGCCCTTCCCCCTTTTCATTGACAGACTGGTTGGACCTTAGCTCATAGCCACTGTGACAAACCCTGAATTTCTGTTCCCATCAGGCCAGGGCAAGTAGGCGGGCATTTTAAATCTTGTCCTTGTAGGGGAAGTCATAGAAACTGTTGAAGTCCTGCTCTAGATGTCCTTCCACCCAGTGTAACATACTCTGTTAGAGCAGTGGCGCTGTATGCAGGGGCTCTGGAACAAGTGATACTGGAGGAGACATGTTACAGGAAGGTTGCAGCTGTGAGTCTGGCTGGAGGTTCATACTCAAAAACTGAACCTTGCTCATTTTATTGTATGACCCTGTGTCACATCACTTTGTGGTATTGTGTTTTTGATAAACAGTAGGGTGGGAGGCCATAAATATTACACCTGCTTCATCATTCTGACTGCTTCCTGCCTCTAACCCTGTTGCTCCCCTCTCCGTGTCGACCATAGACAATCATAAGATGGTACTCTTCTGCATCTGACATACTGTCTCCCTAGAATGTCATGAGTATTCCATTCTTGAACAATGTTGCATATGTGTGTGTGGAGGGGTCAGACACATAGCCTTTAGGTAGTGCTCACTTCCCTACAGTATTTTAGCATTAGATTTCGTTATCTACTTGAGAATTGGCTGGGCTTTTTCCTCTAGACTCAGTAGTTGAGTTGTGGATCTTTAGCTGTGTACTGTGTTCTTTTAACCTCACTGGAACTTCTCCCCCGACCCATTTCAGTCTGGTTTCAGATGGAGAGGCCTTTTTTTAAAATCAAATGACAGAGTGCAGTGTGAGAGTGTTGTTGAATGTGCCTGTGTTTTACTCAGGTTGTCCTTCCCACCAGAAACTATAGTAGAGATTGGGAAAACATGTTTGCCCTGATGCAAATGCTCACAGAAAGTCATTCTGCCCTGAGGAAGTGATGCAGGCTTTGGTTGACACAATTCCCAACTTATAATACTTTTAAAATTCATGTATATATTATTAGTTGGTGATGGAGGGTTCAGAATATGTTTGTCTACCCATTAGACACCAAGTCTACTCAAAATCTTAAAAGAAACATGTCTGTTGGGCACTTTCAAAGTCTCTAACTTCTTTTTTCATTGTACTTATTATAAGATGAGAATAACCCGACTGAACACCACCACACAGTTTTCTAACTAGTTATAACAATTTATTCATAGAGCTGGTAGTTTTGATAGTTTCATTGCCCTCTTGATATTGCTGTGATTCTGTTCTGATGAATGAGCCATGGGTGCTTCCCCTCTAAGACACTCATTATGGGGACAGGCTACTGCTTAGAGATGAGTTATGGTGATTAAGTGGAATTAACCATATGGTGCTTTATGGTAACTGCTCAGTGATCATGACTTCCCTTCTGTCATTGTCAGCAGGTCATCTCTAGACCACCAGCACTATAGTATCATCCAGATTACTAGGTTGACTAGCATTATTATGGCTAAAATTACCATGACCACCAGCCACTCTGCCACCATCACCACCACCACCACCACCACCACCACATCATTTTCCCCAATGCCATCTCTGTTGTGGTTTGCCATCTAAGAATTATGTCTTGGAGGCTTGGTTCATAGGTGTTTTGGTGACTAAAAGGGACTAAGGGAGGTAGGTCCTAGTGAAAGATCCTTAGGTTGGTTGGGGGATATACTGTCAGAAGGGATCCTGTGACCCCAGACTTTCTCTTGTTTCTTGTTTTGCATCTCTTCCTTACATACACTGTGTCATTACAATGTGACACAGCCATGAAGGCCCTTATCAGAGCTGTGGAGGTACCAGTTGCATGCTTGTGATCATTCAAAGCTATCAGCTACACTTTATAAGGTTAGCCGGACTGAGGTACAGTGTATACTACTATAGTCCCCGTAACTATTTCCACTGCTAACACAACCACTGCTTCACCACTATCTCTACTGACCATCACCACATCACTGCCACTGCTGGCTGTGTCCTTTATAAACATATGCATGTATTTTTTACTTTCTTGTACCTCACCCGACCCTACTGGGACCTTGCAATCTAGCTGGGCCTCAGTGGCTGGTGGGGGCTGGAGGTTGGAGACTGGAACAAGGAGGTCCTCTCTGAAGCTCCAGGGTGGTCCCTGGGAAAGCAGCACCTGCAGAGGTTGGGGTGAAAAAAACTAGAGATGGAGGAAACCCACACCCCTCTGTGAACTCCTGCTAAGAGAGCAGAGTCTCTTGTGTATGTCCTGGGAGGGACAGGGGGATGGGGACTGTACAAACAACAGTGCAGCCCAGCAGACCCACCACAGTACCTCTGTTTAAGGCCCTCCAAGAAGAATTGCTTTTATTCATCACCACGGACTCTGCCCTTCCCTGTGCTCATCTCAGTGGTTGACCCAGTGTGAAAATTCGATCCTTCTTAAGTCAGCTTTTGTCCTCACCGATTCTGACCCCTCATCCCCTTTCCAGGTTTCTTTCTGCCTCATTCTGCTTCTTCCCCTTTGACCCTTCTTCACAGATGTACCCAGCTGTGTTTACCACCACCCAGCTGTGTTTACCTCCACTCTGTTGCCTGATCCGGAGACCCTAGAGTTTCAGGTCAATTGAGAATAAATGTAAAAGACCAACAGCAATTAAGGCCCAAACAGAGCATTCTGGATTGACATTTCTTTCTGCTAACAATGGTGAAATAGAAACCCCATGGAATTCCCAGGAGTCATGTAGTGCCATATTGGCCTCAAATACTTTTTAACTCAGATATTTATGTGAAAAACCCAAAATATAATTATTTTCCTAATCTTTATATTGAAGCATCAAGAAAGTTGTCCTGCATCTAATAGTAATCTGATTCCTACTGATGTCACAGGATACAATTAGTCATGTAAGACTAGAAATATGCAATACCATTCTGTATCTAATTGTTCTGCATCTAATGGTAATCTCTGATTCCCATCGATGTCAGAGGATACAGTTATGTAAGAATAGAAGTATGTAATACCATTCATGTCTGTTGGGATGTGTTTACTTTTTGTTTTTGGAGATCAGTTCTAGTTTGTTTTCTGTTGCTGTGATAAATATCATAACTTAAACCGACTTGAGAATGTTTTTATTTCAGCTGACCAGTTAGAGTTACTCACTGAGGGAAGGCAGAGTATGAGCTCAAAACTGGAACCTGCGGCAGGAACTGAAGCAGAGATCGCAGAGGAACTCTGCTTACTGTCTGGCTTTCTGTGGTTTGCTCAGCAACCCTTCTTATACAGCCCAGCTCCACCTGCCCAGAGGTGATACTGCCCACACTGGGGTGGGTTCTTCTATAGCAACCAGAAATTAAGAGAATGCCCCACAGACTATCCACAAGCATGGCTACTCCTTTACTGAAGTCCCTTCTTCTCGGTATGTAAGGCTTGTATCAAGTTGATAAAACCTATGGCAGAAATTGGCTGCGGGGGGGCTCCAGATGTGCTCTTTACTTGCTAAGCCGAGCTAAATGCATGCTAACATAGAGCCTAGTTCCTATTCAGATAATCCTGAATCACACAAAGCCTGGGTTCAATGACTGAGTCCCAGAAACCATAATGTTGGAGTGTTCTACTCGATACTACTGCAGATGTATGTCTTCAGCAATGTGTAGGGGCTCAGGAAGTGGGAGAAAGGACTCTGTTCCTTCAATATATTTATCTATGGGAAAGAGAGATGGAGAGAGAGAGAAAGAGAGAGCAACTTTCATACCAAAAGAGACCACTGGAAACCATTGTCAGCTAGCTCTAACATGGGACTTATTCGCAAAATAAATACAAAAGGAAAGGACATTCAGAGATACCAAGCATCCTCGAGATATTGGATAGTATTAGGAATAGTCGATAATTTTGGAATGACTATGTGCTTTTTAAAAAGAATACTTATGCTCTTGCTCTTGCCCTCTTGCTTCCACTCTCCCTATTCCCTTCCCCCCTCTCTCTCCATGTGTCATGGGTGGCCTCTAATTCTTTCCTCCTCCTCCTCTTCCTCCTCCTCTTCCTCCTCCTCCTTCTTCTTCTTTCTTCTCTCTCTCTCTCTCTCTCTCTCTCTCTCTCTCTCTCTCTCTGCCTTTCTCTGCCTCTATTACCCTCTCAACTCCCCTCCTCATGCCCTGAATAAACTCTATTCTATACTAAAAAAAAACAAAACAAAAACAAAAACAAAAAAACCCCAAAAAACAAAAAACAAAAAACAAAAACAAAACAAAAAAAAAAACTTGTCCATCAGAATATGGTAAGGTGTTTTTGAGCTCAGTAACCTGATGCTGGGGAATTGCTTATTATAATATGAAAAGATTTAAGGGCAGATGGAGGGTTTGAGACTGCTAAGATGGGTGACTGCTGTACAGAAACCAGTATCCTTTTTGTTAGTTTCTCTGTTCTAGAATGTGCATATTAAATGTAAAACGATCATGTCTACCTGGTAAGAGAGATACCATGATCGAGGCGTTAGTTTTTAAGGGCCACGCTACTGCACTTTTGCTGTGCCTGTCCCTGTGGCTTCTCCAAATGTGGAAGATACAACTGCACAATTTATAACAATGGAGGATATTATCTGTACAGAAAATAAAATAATAACAATCAAATAACAAGCTGCAAAGAACAAAAGGGTGACTGGGGATAACCCCAACAGCCTAACAGAATGGAGAGAGCCTGAAATTCAAAACTGAAGACAAGCAATAAGTGGGATGTTTTTGTTCTCACTACTCAATGATGAGTTATTGGACACTGATGACTGATATTCAGAGGATTTACATTCACTGAAAATCAGTGATTGCTGGGCTTAGGGTGCCAGGCATCCAGTGAGACAGAGTGTTTGCCTTGCTCAATCTCCATCCTCTCCAAAGTCACCCAGAAGCTCTCCTGCTCTCCTGGTGTTTCTTGCAGAAGCTTACTTCTCCGCTACTTAGTAATATACTTCCTACCCTGGCTGATGTCACTTCCTGGAACCTCATACCTTCATTTTCCTGGCTCACTTCTCTCTGTTTCTAAGCTTAGTCTGTGTGCCTACTAAATCGACCAATTGAAATAGACTACTGTCTGAATGGGATGCATTCAAAATGTGCCTAAACTGTGCTGGTAGAGAAATGCTTACCTGTGTTTTATGATGAGGCCATCCATCACCAGAAACACATTTATCAAAGCAAGGGTGTTAAACCACTTTTGGGTCACAGAAATGGGACTATTCTTTAGCTAAGAAGTGCTCTTAGGTTGCAGTAGCCAGTCTCCGTGGTATCAAGTCTGATGTATTAATGAGGGCACTTAGACCGGGTGAAGCCTACCTTGGGCTGAGTGAAGAGCAACTACTAATGTCTGCTGTGGGCACAGAACATATAGCCCCTGTTTTCATCTTCCCTTCAAATAAGTCTACAGATGCCTAGAACAGCATTTTCAAGTGTGGACTCAATAGGAGAGGCATAGTTGGTCTATGACAATACCAAAACTGAAGAAGATCTGTCTATATAACTGAGTGGTAAAGCATTTGTCCAGTATGTACAAGGCCCTGGCGCAATACCTAGCAATATGCACTCATGCACGCTCGCACTCGTGCATACACACACACACACACACACACACACACACACACACACACACACACACACCAGAGAGAGGGGTAGGTCAGAATGGGGGACGATAAGCCCTTTATCAAACGTGAACCCTAGCCAAGGTCAGAGAAATGAAGATGATGGGCAGTCAGAGAGACAATGAACAGGGAAAGAAAGTCAAAAGGGATGCTGGGAATTGACAGCCTGAGGGACAGACACAGGACTATATGGTTTGCAAAGCGTCTGAAGCTGGAGCAGAGACTGCTGAGGTTATGTGGGAGGCCGTCTTTGAGGACACATTTTGGCTACATTAGCTCAGGTAGGCCTTGTGTACAGTCATGCCCAAGCCTCAAGGCCATCAAAATTTGCACCAACTTCTGAGGGTTTCTGAAGGGCAGCATGCTATCCATGTTATCCTGTGTGAGCGGCACCATGGAAACAGCATGGCTCGGGCGGGGGGGGGGTGGGGCGTGGACAGCTGCACAGTTTGCTCCCCTGTGGTCCCCCCACCCCCTTTCGCAGCTTGGTTTCCAGGGCAGCTCTCTCCGGTGGGGTCGAGGTAGAGAAGGAAGGTGAGCCACGGAATGGCTGTTCTGCTTGGCTCTATCCCATCCTCTGAGAAAAGCTAGCAGGGTTCCCTACGCAGCTCCCTAGACTGCCTGAGCTTGAGTCAGTAAAAAGGCTTGCTGCAGAACCCTTTAGAAACAAATCTGTGGAAACCACTTCCATCTAGTGGTGACTGAGATAAAATACAGCAGACCGAGGGCAATGATTGCCTAAGAAAACCACAGACTGTAGTGTAGCAAGCAAGCCTTATTGCTTTCCCCCAAGCCCAAGGGTAAATCACCTTCTAGATCAGCAATTTGGCCCTGTAAGGAAAGCCATGTGCCTTTTTCGCCTGAAACGCAAAAACCTTGAGGGCTCTACAGCTTCTGGGACTCACTGGGTGGTCGAAATAGACACTTGCTGGACCTAAAGAGTAGCGACGTGTCTACTCTAATGTTTCCCTGAGAAGTTGAAGCTGTGCAAAGAGCGTCTAAATGGGTAGGGAAGAAAACGACACACGACTGAACAAATAGGTCACGGACAAGTAACTGTGTAGGACTCGGCAGTAAGTGGGGCCTAAATAATTTACTGAAATCTGTTCAGTACTCAATGATATGTTTCCATTTCTCAGTTTTTTCATTGCTTTGGGAAAGCCAGTATCTCATGCCTGTTTGGCAAAAGGACACAGGAATAATGTTTTGTGTTAATTTACTTACTTTGATTTCCCTAAAGGCAGCCAGGGGGAACTTCCCGGGCTTCTCATTCTAGTGCCAGGCAACAGTGTTTCCAACCAAGACTAGGACACAGAGGCAAAGGTCCAGCCTCACTGAGCAAGCATTCTTCAGGTTCTCTGCCGAGCATGCCTGTTGCTTCAGGCTTCATCTTTCTTCTTTCTCTATTTCTTTTTCTTTTCTTTCTTTCTTTTTTTGTTTGTTTGTTTGTTTGTTTGAGCTGGGGACCGAACCCAGGGCCTTGCAGTTGCTAGTTCTTCTTTCTCTAAAGGGAGACATTCTGTGCTCCTTGTTTTCCCCTATTTGTCTCTTAGATTACTTGCCAACATTTATTCATCCGTCTCCTGAACTCCCAACAGCCATTTGGGAGTCACTGAATGTTGGAGCCCAAAGGACATCTATTTAAATCCCTATCACAACACAACAATCAATCAATCAATCAATCATCTTTGGGACTTTTGGACAAGAGGCACCCCAACTGGTTAATTGCTTTTGAGTATTATTTTGCATTGTCACAAGTGTCTTAGACTATTCATTTGTTGGCTTGCTCATACGCCTGTTTCTCCTTGTGATTATCCACTACTGTTCAATTTCGGCGTGGTGCAGCCTTCTTTGCCTAATCTGAATGGAAGGAATGCCTCTGTTCACTCCGTCTCACAATTCTTTGTTTCTATTTTAGTATATTTAGCATTTACTCATATCCAGTTACTTAATTTAGCTTTGAAGACCCATTTTGTTCATTCTTTAAACCAAATTCTATTAAGCGAAAAGCACCCTACACCTCTCTACTTCTATTGCCATAGCAAAATGCCCAAGACTAGATAATTGACAGGAAATAAAACTTTACTTCAAATCCAAGTTTTGACTCCAATATCAAGTTACCAACAGATTTGGAGTCTTGACAGTATATAATCTTTCTTCTTTCAAGATGGCACCATTATGCTGCATTCTTTGGAGATCAATGGTGTGTACTCATGTGACAGAAAGGATGGATGAATGTGATAGCTGCCTGAAGTTTCTTCATAAGAGCAGGGATCCAGATCATGAAAGAAGAGCCCTCAGTCTCATTCATCTCTTTCCTAAAGTTCTCTCATCTTCTAATACCATTGTCCCCATGATTAGATTTAAGCATAGTGTTTTGGAGAGATATGTTTCAAACCATTAGCATCTTCACACGGACAGAATTTCTTTTAAAATATAAAACATTTGTTGCAAGAAACTTCTACACACTTTATTCTGTATTTAAGAAAAGCTAGTTTCCTCTGCGGTTTCAATGTAAGACATATCTTGTTCAATGTTTCCAAGCAAGCCCATCCAGACATCTTGTGTAGGGAGGTAACAGGGAATTTGATATTAGTCGTCCATAGTGCCTTCTGTGTAGTGTCATACTGGGCTTTACTTCTTACACAGTGCTCATGTGCTGTACCACATTTGTTGGCTTCTCTGGTCAGAGGTTGTGGAGATGTTCTAGTCAATGGATTGATTAAGTTGTGTAACACCTAACACTGTATTCTCAACATCTGCATTCCTTTGTGCTGGGAACCTTGGTGTCTCTGTGGGAAATAAATAACTGGTGCTGTGCTGATAAATGTGAGTCAGCATAATCTGCGGTATCTTCCCACATTATGTTTGTATGTGTCATCCTCGTGTGTGTGTGTGTGTGTGTGTGTGTGTGTGTGTGTGTGTGTGTGTGTGCGCGTGCGCAGACCCTAAGGCCTGGCTGTGGCAAGCCAGCATGAGCCAACACTGGAGCTAGAGCCAGCAAATCAAAGTTACCTGGATACAGAGTTACAGCATAGAGCAGCCATGAAAGTTTTTTTTTTTTTGCTAAGGACAGATGCTACATGTGTGAAAGCAAATTGTTATGTGCTAAACCTCAGGGATTGTGTTTGTTGCTAAAGATCAAACAGGGCTTATTGGCTATGACCTCAATATTTGGTACAAGATTTGAGATTTCCAGCGTCCTAGATGACTTGAGAAAACATCAGTAATTCCTTCTGCTTCTTGAAGTGTTTTGTTTGGGTATAAAACAAATACCAAATACTAAAAAGAAAGTGTCCTGTAGCTCACAAGTAGAGCGATTCTTACCATGTATACGGTCTTAGGTTTAATTTTCAGAAACACAAAGACATAGTCCTAGAAACAGACAGTAACACGCAGACACACGCCATAAATACACACACGCACACACACACACACACACACACAAAATGACAACAAGAGACACAGATACAGAGAGACATAGATACACACACACAGAGAGAGAAGAGTAAGCGAGAGACAGTGAAAGAGAGACAGAGAAAGACAGAGGGATAGAGAAAGATGGAGAGATAGATAGATGAGAGAGAGAGGGAGAGGGAGAGGGAAAGGGAGAGGGAAAGAGAGAAAGATGGAGAGATAGATGAGAGAGAGGGAGAGGGAAAGGGAGAGGGAGAAAGAGAGATGAGAGGGGGAGAGAGAGATGGAGAGATAGATGAGAGAGAGAAGGAGAGAGAGAAAGATGGAGAGATAGATTTGAGAGAGAGATGGAGAGATAGATGAGAGAGGGAGAGAGAGAGAGAGAGAGAGAGAGAGAGAGAGAGAGAATATCTTAGGTGAGATTTTTCTCTCATCCCTCCATACTTGCAATTGTTCTTTGGACTGACTGAAGGAGGCAGGAGACTCGAGGAAGAAAGAAAGGATTTTGCTGACTACACACATACCATTGGTTCCTTCAGAGACTGAACCCTCAGATGTTATGCTTGGGAGGCACAGGCCAGAAAGAATGCGCTTGACCTCAGACTCGGGAGAGAGCCACATTTTTCACATGTGTCAGCCTGGAGCAGTGATCTGGGAACAATGTAGACGGCATGAGGTATGGCTGGAGGTCTGGTGGAGACAGTGCACCCCCTCTGGCTTTAATTATGAGGGTCAGGCACCTCCAGTACATTCATAATCAGATGTCCAACAGAAGAGAGGACTTTTCTCATGAGCACAGCCCCATTTCCAATGCTACTGATGTTATTGGTCTGGGCTTGTTCAGAGATTCACTAATCTGACAATGAATATGATTTTAATAAGTGGCTTTTTATTTAGATACTGGATTGATTGGCTCCTGGACTGTACCTGAGACGGTGCCCCCGATGCAGCATTTACCCATAACATCGCCGTGGGACTTACAAAGCCCAAACCCATAAGATTACAAGTATTACGCCTACGTGCAGGCAGGGGCTTATTTTAAAAAAATGTCTTGCTCTTGTCCAAGTTATCTTTTTGAGCAGACCAAGCAAGCTTGATTACAAAAGCCGAAATAGCTGTTAACCTTATGACCGAGTATTTTGCAAGAGCAGCAAATTTTACAAGCTCAGTCAATTCAAGAATAATCTTCAACATCTGGTGAGAAGGGGAAGTGGGTTGCTAGGATAGAGCTTGGACTAGCTAGGTAGGGGCTTATATGTTAGAAGCATTTTTGCCTTCTGGTCTTTCAAGCAAAGTCAGTTTTAAACACTAAAGGTAATGTTACTCATCACACTGAAATGCCTAAAAACTAAATGGGTATTTAGGGGGAAACCCATTCAAGTGACTCAGATTTAATTTGAACAATGTATCATCTTGTTTCAGCAAGGGAAATCATACCTGAAATAGAGATGAAGCCATCAGCAAAGATACACTTTTGTACACAGAGTTTCGTGGAAGGAAAACAGCGTCCCCACCATAATGCTACAGTCTTGCTCACTGCTTGCATTTGTTGTCTATTGCTGTGTGACAAATTGCTATAATTTAGCAGCTTAAACACCATACATTTGTTATCTCATATTGTCTGTGGGTCAGGAAAGGGAGACTCGCTTAGCTATTTCCTGAGCGTAGGATGTCAGAAGGCTACAATTAAGTTATTGGCTGAGGCTGGCACCTCCTCTCAGGCAGTCGGTTCTCTTCCATGCTTGCATGGTTATTGGCAGAATTCATTTCTTAACAGCTTAATCAACAAAGAAAAGACATAAGCGACTGCTGCAAAGGTGACTATGTCCCTAGAGACTGAAGGTTGCAACAGGGTAGAGAGCAGATGGCATGCCGACATAATTTATGCTAAAATGTCCTAGAGTGTTTGATTCTGTAATGGAAAGATAAGATGGCAGAAAAGTCTCCTGAAATTCTGCAGATTTATGTCATTCCTCGGGTTAAGAGAGTGAGACCTGAATTCTTATTATTCTTCGTCCCTTTGAAAGCCTCCCCATTCAGTTACCCATAAAGAATTCACTGTATCATTTCTATAAGCAAAGTGACTTTCTAGATGGAGAAGCAAAGAAAGATAGCTGAAATCAGTTATCTCATGGACTCGCTGGGACAAGGGGAGATACTGGAATCAAGTCATTTAACATCAGAGACATCTGCGGAAAACATACAGTTGTGTCCTGTTGCTGGAGGGAGGGGAAGGTTCTGCTTCTGCACTCTGAAGAAAGGTATTAGGTGGAAGATCATAAAGAAATCAGCTAGTGCTGCGAGCCTTGGGCACCACAGTAAACCTGGGGAATGTACTGCACACCTTCCATCATCGTCTATCTCTGGTCTCTGGTGCCTGTTCTCAACCTCAGGAGAATGAAAGGCTTCCAGATCAGGTGTCCTTGCTCCCCATCTGGTGTCTGATTTTGCACACACACTCATTTCCACTTGTGGCAGGATGTTGGCCTGGAAGACAGGCAGGAAAGTGTGCTGGAGAGAATGAGTAGGAGAGGCCAGACCTTATGGGTTAATGGCAGAAATCGTGGGAGGGATTGTCATTAGCAATAGCACAGAACACCATGTGACTGTACGAGTGAGTAGCCACGGTCGGCAGGAGACAAGTACAAGAAGAGCTTAGCAGCTGAGAGATAAGACTACCTAAAGACATGCTGTGATAGAGGGAGATGAGAGAGAATCGTGCTGTGATAGAGGGAGATGAGAGAGCACACTGCTATAGCTAAACTGCCCTTGGAGAACTGTAGTCTAGCAGTTTTCTTCAAATTAAAACACTTCATCCTGCAGGGAAGCTTATTAAAACAATAACCCGCTCAAAGTAACTTCAGGAAATTCCTGAAACTGACCAGATTCACCCCCCCCACACCAAGAATAAACAACAAAGACTGCCGAGATTCATTCTCAGATAAGCCAATCTATAGAGAAGATTCTAAACTCTTAGCTTGCCTGTCAGTTAAAAACCTGGCTTTTATTCCTTGTTCAAATATACCAAGCAACCAAAACATAAATATGTTTTAATGGTTAGCTTTAATTATTAATTGGGCAAAACTTAGAATCACTAAAAGGGAGGTCTTAATGAAGGGTAGTCTACATTAGATCGGCCTACGGGAATGTCTGTGGAGGGCTTTTGTTGTTGTTGTTGTTGTTGTTGTTGTTGTTAATTGATTTAAGAAGACCCAATCTACTGTGGGTGGCATCATTCCTTAGGCAGCAGGTGGAGAAATCAAGATGAGCACAAGTAAACAAGTAAACACACACATACATGCATGCATACATACATGCATGCATACATACGTACATTAGATACATACATATTGTCTTTCTCTGTTCTTGACTGTGCATGTATGTGATGAAACTAGCTAGTTCAGTTTCTTGCTTCGATTGGCTGTCATGGATATTAACCTGATTTGAAGTGAAATAATCCTTTTCTCTCTGAGGTTGCTTTTTGTCAGGGCACTAGTTTGCTATAGCAACAGAAACAAAACTAGAAAATAGGTCATTGAGGAAAATGGAACAAAATTAACTGTTGTATGCTCATTGCATATTTAGTAAACTCTTAACACAAAACCACATTTGTCTCTTATCCTTTCTGTTATGGAATTTTTTTTTTGTCTTGTCTTTTGGTATGTTTCTATTTCTTCTAGAAGCATCACTGATTTTTAAAATAACAATTTTTTAATTGTGTTATAATACATATGACAGAAGTTTTTGTTTGTGACAGTTAACTTTGTGTGCCAACTTGACAGTGTCAGGTAAGGCTCACATATTTGATCTGTTTCTATGATGGTGTTTCTAGATGAGATTGACATTTTAATTAACAATGAGAGAAATTTATGTCCCTTCTTGCTGTGGGCAGGCCTCATTTAATCAGTTGAAGGGCAGAACAGAACACAGGCATCCCCTGCTCTCCAATAATAGAATTCTGCCTGCCTGATGGCCTAGGAATGGAAACTTTGACTTTTCTCTAGTCTGAAGCCTACAGCCTTTGGGTTGAAATTTACGCTATCAGCTTTCCAACTTGCCAACTTCATATCTTAGGGCTTGGCCTCCATGACCTCCCTGTTTACATATACACACAATTGACTCTGTTTCCTCAGAGAACCCCAACTAACAGCATTTTATTCCTTCTGAAACAGACACCCCACCAACATTAATAGCATTTACATATCAGTGTGTGTTACCATCAGCACTATTTGTACACCAAGCATCTTGCCTTGCAAAAAGTGAAATTCTTATCTGTAATATTTTGAATTAAAAATGTTTCCTACAGGCTTGGCCATTGTAGACTTGGTACCCAATTGGTAACCTTATTTGGTGAGGTTTAGGTAGTATAGACTTGGTCCAGGAAGTAGGTCACTATGGAAGGGCTTGGGCTTAAGATATAATCATTTTTTCTGTTTCTGTCGTCATGCTTGCTGGTCATTGCCATGCCTTCCTATCATGATGGATTTTTTTATCCCCCTGAAATCCTAAGTCAAAATATACTCTTTCTCCATAAATTGCCTTTGGTCATGGTATCTTATCACACCACAGAAAAAACAACTAGTACAATACCCTCAAACTTTAATTCTACTCCCTCCCATATCTCAAGTGTTGGTCCTTACCATGTTCTTTCTGTCTCTAGACATTTGACTCATCTACATACTTGTAATAAATGAGATGATATAATTTGTGTTCTGTTATTGGCTTAGTTTAATTAGTCCTCCAGACACCTCATGGTGTAGTATGCTTGGCAGGATGCCAACATTTTTTTTCTTTGTAGGTTAAACAGTATTCAAGACTGTGAACTGTAAAATTTATTTCTCCATTTGTCCTTTAGTAAATACCCGGTGCTTACATCTTTTTGTTATTGTGAATAAAATTTTTGTCTCTGTCGTTAATGTTGGTGGTAGTAGTGGTAGGTGTGTGTATGTGTGTGTGTGTGTGTGTGTGTGTGTGTGTGTGTGTGTGTGTGTGAGTGTGTGTTAAGATCTCTGTTAAGGGGCTGGAGAGATGGCTCAATGGTTAAGAGCACTGACCGCTCTTCCAGAGGTCCTGAGTTCAATTCCCAGCAACCACATGGTGGCTCACAACCATCTGTAATGGGATCTGATGCCCTCTTCTGGTGTGTCTGAAATAAATAAAAAGACCTTTAAAAAAAAGATCTCTGTTAAGTCCCTGCATTTAATTACTTTAGAAGTATAGCCAGAAGTAATGTTATGACATCATATGGTTAAGAAATATATCAATGTTTTTACCTCCAACAGTAAACAAATGTTCTCACTTTTCTATGCTTCTGCCTCTGTGTATTATTTTATTTCATTTTTCTTTAATGGCAGGTGTAATAATGGATGCAAAATGGTAGAATATTTAACCTACATTTTTTTCCCCCACAGGGGCTTTATAACTAACCTTTTCCTTCTACTTAAGCCCGAGATGTTTCATTTATCTCATTAATTTTTCCACAAAATATGTGATAAATTCCTTGGGTTTGGGCTTTAATTCTCCAGGCAAGTGTCCTCTCTTCCCAGTGCAAGTCTGTGGTGAAGCCACGCTGGTCTCTTTCGGGTTCTAAGCCTAAGAAGCTGGCCTCTTGCCACTGCCAAGTGACTACAGAACACGGACCACATGTGCAGTGCCGCAGTCCTGAGGACCCTCCCTGGGGTAGCTTCTCTGTGTTCACACACTGGCAGGGCACAGTCACCATGTGGTTATGAAACCGCAGCCTTGGAAGACGGCCAGCGCCACCTGCCTGTTGCTGTCTTCTCCAGAGGCAAACAGATGTAGGTGCCTTGATTTTCCTTCAACACCAGAACGCTTGAGACATCTTTGGACTTTGTGATGCTAAGATTTAGCAAGAAGTGACAGCCGTAGTTTTCTCTTTCTGCCTACCCTGATGACCGTGTCTGGACCATGGACTTCTCTCTCTTCAGCTTTGTTTCTATTTAAAAAGAAATTCTCAACAGCTTTCCCCTTCTGGTGACAATTTCTGTCTGTCTTGCCGGTCTTTGACATTCATATTTAATTATCACACAGGTACTATTATGCTATTTTTTATTACTTCCGAGACTTTCTTTATACCCCCAAACCTTTTATAAATACATTCTTCTTCTGAAAACAGTGTATTCTTTTCTTCTCCAAGTGATGAAAATAACCCAGCACATCTGTAACCAATTACAGTTGTAAAGATGGACTTCAGTACTGCAAATATTATAAAGGCGTTGGCTATTAGGAAAAAGCTGGGTACCCAAGTAATGTTAGTTAATTCTGGACATTATTCCTTTCTAGGATGATGATGTTAAAGCTAAAATCACAAATCATTGACTGTGAGTCAGTCCAAGAAGGAGGAATAGGAAGTTGACCACTTCGGACTACATAAGGATCCTGAGGCCAGGAGATTTGTGGAGATGGGTAGGAGTGCTGGGGGTGGGGCATGGGTCTAGCAGTGGGTACCGGTGAAAATGGAAGGAACAGGCCATACTGAGATTAAAGACTGCCCTACAGATAGGGGTTCATCTCTATTTTGAAGCTCCCTGAGGGTAAATGACAGCAGCACTATAGAAGAACAGTGGAGTGGCCAGGCAGCAAACTGCTGACATTGACAGGAACTCAAGTCACCTTAAAACATCAGGAGAGCAGTGTGAGCATGGGTGTGTTGTCTTTGGCTGAGAGGCAGAGCAACAGAGTTTTTAGCCTATGAGTGTGAACTTGCTCCAGTCGGTAGCCAAGTTCCCAGCTCTTTACCATAATCTTGTCTTTTGCTCTCAGCTTTTTGAAACCCTGAGACAGAAATAAGTGTGTCTTATTTCCCAACTTGTTCTTTGTTTCATCTATGTGGTATTTTTTGACTTCATATAATGTTACTAGGAGAAGGTGCCACTGTATCAGCCATTCAGGAGGGCTTTCCCTAGCCCTAAGTTCACCAGGCTTGGTTTTGTTTTGTTTTGTTTTGTTTTGTCTTGTCTTGTTTTGTTTTGTTTTGTTTTTTGGATATTCAGGGTTCATCTGACCTTGTGATCCAAGGCAAGAGGTAATCTCATTGTCGCCACATTCACCTGTACTGCCTTGCTACACATTGCACGGTTCCCACACATCCCTGATTGAACTCACATTTCTTTACATGCTGAACTTTAAAGAACACATGTGTTCAATATCACTTACCCATTTCAAAGCGTCTTGATACGTTGATTCCCCATGCATCTTATTTAACGCAATGCCTCAACACTTCAGTTTTGTGGTGATTAAAGATTGATGGTTTCTTGCTGGCGCCACTTTGTGGCAAGAAAAAGAAATCGCTGAGGCGATTTAAGCCAAGGTAAGTGGTATGCATTGCTTTGTCTGCATTGAGGAGAGGAAGGCCTTGAGATTAGGTAGGTGGTGTGAGAGGGCCATCCAGGGACCTGAGGAGGTGGTCCTGGGGTGACACTGAGACTGTCAGAAAGAGACTAAGGAAGTAGCTTCAATATCCTGTCAGATGTCATAATACAAAGGGAAAGAAACGTTGTAACAAAGACACATATCTTGTAAATATGTTTCTTGGGAAGACTTTTAAAATTAATAGAACTGAAATGTAAAGTTTTCATAATTAACGAGAATATTTGTAACACGAAAACAAGCGTCCAATTTGGACTCCCCTTCTTCCTTGACATTTTTAAGGTTTCGGCTATGAAAAGGTCTATGGCTAAACAAGAATAGTTACTTTGCGGTATGACCAGATTACTTTCAGTAAAATTGTTTGAAGTCATGATGTGGTTTCAGTCCCTGCAAGAAGTTAACCCCCATGCTTCCTTAACGACTGGAAGACGGCGCTGCTCCTCATCCTGACGTTAATTATATTCGTAATTAATGTCCTGACATTATTAGTATTCAAGAGGGGATTAAGTTCATTCCACCACACAAAGGCTAATACCTTTTCCAAAAGAATATTGTAGCAACAGGGTTAGTTAAAGAGTGCCAATACCCCTAGTGTTGTGTTTTATAAAAAGAGAAACTAGGATATGTTTGATAGAACATGGTATGGTGAGGTAGGAGGGGTGTCTTGGTGGGACCATTCTGAGGGAGTAGAGGCACAGAAAGACACACACACACACACACACACACACACACACACACACACACACACACAGAGAGAGAGAGAGAGAGAGAGAGAGAGAGAGAGAGAGAGAGAGAGAGAGAGGAGGGAAGTAGGAGGAGGAGGAAGAGGAGGAGTAAGAGGAGGAGCGGGAAAGGCCAGCCAGGAACATGTGGAAAGAGACAGGGAGGGGGAAGGGGAGAGAGGTAGAAAGGGGTCAGGGAGAGAAGAGAAGCAGAGAGAGAAGGGGCAGAGAGAGTAAGAGAGAGAGGAGGGACCAAACAGCCCCTTTTATAGTAAGCCAGGCCTCCTTGGCCATCTCCAAATAACTTGTGTGGCGCTTAGAAGGAATGCCAACATTACTCCATTTTGGTTTAATTTAACCAAAGAAAACCCAGAAAGAGGTGATAGTGAAACAGGAATAGGGTCGTCGTGACCTTTAGCTACTTCCTGCTAACTTTGGGGTGACCTGTCTCTGAGAAACCTGAGGAAATGGCGGTGGAGATCTTGCTTTGCTGGCTGTTTCCTTGCTGTCCAGGATCAGTGGAAACATCTGTGTCTGTGAGAGTAGATTGGAGCATCTGTGGGTTTCTTCTCTGGAGCTGTCCTGCATGTAGATCTTCAGTAAACTCTTGAACTTGACAAGATGCTGAAACACACACACACACTCACACACACACACACACACACACACACATGCATACACACATGCATACACACACATGCATACACACACATGCATACACACACATGCATACACACACATGCATACACACACACACACACACACACACACACACTAGAGGTAGAGAATAAAGTTAAGTATATTTGGGAGAAAAAACTCTTTCTTATGCATACATTTGAAACCCGTTGTGGGTGAAACCTTGTTGCTTGAGGTGAGGGGAGCCCCAATCCCAGGGAACAGTAGAGGAATCCCACCCTCTGGAATAGGTAGCAAGTGGCAGCTTAGGCTATTGATTGGCTGGTGTATTTATCTGGGTGGAGTCTGGTCCATGAGGAGTAGATCTGAGTGTGTTTCCTGGAGCTTGTACATTTACCAAAGAGATAAACTTGTTAACAGCATGAACAGTCTTTAAGATAGACCAGGGAAGACCAAACATTTTCATGGAACAGAAGCAAGAAGGGCTTTTTCTTTCTTCTATCAAGGAGACTGAATATATAATAAAAATTAATATTTAATAAAATATTTAATGAAAATTTAGTAAAATGAGAAACATTTTAAGTTTACATTTAAAAGACAATTAAAGGAAACTTAAGGCTTCGATCTTGTGAATATTATAGTTGATCATATAGATTTATCATGAGAAAAACTTTAAGTCTATAGTTAGAAGATAAAATAACCCTTAATATTTGAATTTGTGATTCTAAAAGTGCATTGTATCGTGGAGTGTTTTATTAGAGCTCGGCTAATTTGTAAGAGTTCTATTGGTTAATGTTAGACAATGGCATAGCAAGGAGAAGAACTATGAAGGGTTTAGTCACTGGAAACAGAGTTTAGATAAGGAAATAGTAGAAGGTCACATCTGTGAAAGATTTCAACTGAACATCTGTATCCTTTATCATGAAGTCTATGTGTTGGGCAAACCTGTGTGTCTTATTAATAAGAGATCTGGTAGTCTTAACTAGTTAACAGATTGACTACTGAGCTAATAAGGTTGTGGATTACCTTGGGGTAAGGAACTAGGTCTGTTTTCTAGCTGTCAAGCTATGGTTAGCTTAGCTGTCAATGTAGTCAGAAATCTGTGAAGAATAAATTTGAATCTAGATGTCACCCAGTAATTGCAATGACAGAGGGTTAATCTGTAGTCTGTTACCCAAACAGTTTTTCCAGGTCCCTGTAGTCTCCACTGCAACTCTGGCAGAGTCGGTCTGGCCATTCAGCCCGGAAGACCAGAAGCCTTTTCCTGTGAAGTAGGAATGTGGGAGAAATGACTTACCTGGCCTTAGGTAATAGGAGACCAGGTGTCCTCTGTCCACAGTTTAGGCTGAGCCCTGGTAGTTGGCCAGGCAATGGAGTGATGTTTCTCAGTGGGTATCATACCATAGTCCAGGCAATCTTGTCACTGCCCATATCTTTTCAGATACCTTGTGGGGAGGTCACTGTTCAGCTTTGGGAGTCTCTGTCATCATCAGCTTAAAGCTTAAATATTTAACATTACATTTAGCAGATTTTTGACACTATTGAGAGCTAGTATCTATTGAGTTAGGTAATCTTATGTTTGTTTAATTACTTGTTCTGGATCTCATCTGGCAAACAAAGGGCGTATTATAACTTAATAACAGTGATATCAGTAACAAAACCAAGACAGATGTATATGTAAGGCAGTGATCTTTAACTTAAGGCAGTGCTCTTTAACCTTTCTTCCCCTTTTTTATTGGATATTTTTTTAAATTTACATTTCAAATGTTATTCCCTTTCCCGGCTTCCGGGAGATAAGCCCCCTATCCCATCCCCCTCTCCTTCTATAAGGGTGTTCCCCTCCCCATCGGTCCCCCTTCTCACTCCCCCGATGTTCCCCTACACTGGGTGGTTCAGGTTTGGCAGGACCAAAGACTTCTTGCATTGGTACCCAACAAGGCCATCCTCTGCTACTTGCTGGAGCCATGGGTCAGTTCGTGTATAGTTTTTGGGTAGTGGTTTAGTCCCCGGCAGCTCTGGTTGGTTGTTATTGTTGTTCTTATGGGGTTGCAAACCCCTTCAGCTCTTTCAATCATGTCTCTAATTCACCCAGCAGGAAGCTGGCTCTGTGGCACAATGGATAGCGCATTGGACTTCTAGATAAATTAAGGTATTCAAAGGTTGTGGGTTCGAGTCCCACCAGAGTCGCTCTTTTTCTTAAAAGTCGCCATTTTATTGTTGTAAATCTTTAACATTAAAATTATTATTTACCAAGGCAGGATAGAAATCATATGACAACTTTGTATTAATTGAAGTGTCTTTGGAGACCTTAAATCATGCTGGTTTACGGTAAGGAGGCAGTGAGGTGAGAACTGCCTATAACAAAGATGGCAGATTGTCTTGAGACTGCCTTAACCAAGATGGCGCTGAAGTTAGCCATCCACGTGACTTCCCTTAGCTAAGCTAGTACTGAAGTGCTAGCTCAACCTGTGGAGGAAAATCATGTGTTACACCTCAAACTGGCGTGGCAGAAGTGTTGTGTATCTTAGAATGGAATGGCAGAAGTATGACAGAGACAAACATAAGACAAATCTAAGCAGAGAGGCACTCAGCGGGGCTTGGAAATGGGTACAGGAGAGCAGACTGGTGACAGGGGCACAAGCAGGAGAGAGCAAGGGAACAGGGCCTTTTCCAGGCTTGTGCCGTGCAGCACTGGGCAGCAGGACTGTGTGCGAGCGTGAGCACGCCAGGGGAGGGTGAGAGGCAGCGGCTGTAGCTGTGCTTTCCTCTGCTTCTCTAGCCACGGTGGCAGCAGAGTGAGTTATGCCCAAAATAAGATCTGGAGAGTACAGCTAAGAGTCAAAGGGGCAGGGAGCCAGGAGAGGAGAGCGAAGAATTAAAGTGGCAAAAGAGAACGAGTGGGAGGGGGGAAAGTATATATAGAAATCATTCCATTTTTTGGATTGCTGGCGAGAATGACCATTTAGAGTTATTGCTTTTTGGATATTGGGGTCAAATTTAGCCTGTGAATTCAGAAGCCTTTAAGAGCGGGAGGCATCCCGGTAAGGACCTTGGTAGTGGTGGCGAAGGCATTCCCATTCAGGGTGAGAGTAGAAGTTATTAATATTATCCCTACTAGCATCCCGAGGATAAATTAATAACTAGAATGAAGGAGTTATTAATCATACCAGGGCGTCCCTAGGGCAAATTAATAACTAGAATGAAACAACCAGCCAGTCTAGATTTACTGGGTCATCATGTAGTAGTCTAGTGGCTGAGCTGTGGGACCAGCTCCCAAGCTGTAGGGTTCAGAGCCTGAGGGAGAACAATTTACCTGGACCATGGCCTAAAATTTTTCAGCAGCACACATGAGAGAAACCAAGTGAGAAAACTATCTTGAGTCTTGAGAAGAGAGAGGGAGGGAGGGAGGGAGGAAGAGAGGGAGAGAGGGAGGGAGGGAGGGAGGGAGGGAGGGAGGAGAGAGAGAGAGAGAGAGAGAGAGAGAGAGAGAGAGAGAGAGAGAGAGAGAGAGAGAGAGAGAATATGAGAAGCTTACCAATTTGGAGTTTTAATTATCCAATGACTGGAAAGTCCATGTGATGGCAGGAAAATATGAGCCCGTGCAACCTGCGAGTTGGTAAATCCAAATCTCACAGCACCAATGTTAATGTTTCATAAAAAGAGAAACCAGGGTATGTTTGATAGAGTGTGGTATGGTGAGGTGGGAGGGGAGCCTCCGTGGGCCCATGCTGAGGCATCCCTTCCTTCTGAGGTACCAGCCATAGGACTGGTATAGTTTAAGACAGAATTTATTTAGGGCATGGGAAGGGAGTAGAGGCAGAGAAAGAGAGGGAGAGAGAAACAGAAAGAGGGAGGAGGAGGAGAAGGATGAAGAGGAGGAGGAGGAGGAGGAGGAGGGGGAGGAGGAAGAGGAGGAGGGTCCAGCCAGGAACACGAGGAGAGATATAGGGAAGGGGGGAAGAGGGAAAGGGGAGAGTGGGAGAAAGGGGGGTCAGGGAGAGAAGATAGTAGGGGAGAGAGAGGAGGAGCCAAACAGCCCCTTTTATAATAAGTCAGGCCTACCTGGCTTAGCCAGGTAACTGTTGGGTGGAGCTTGGAAAAAATGTCAACACCTAGCCAATGCCTGTGGGTGGTTACAGGTGCCTCCTGACTGAGCAGTGAGGCGTCAGCCAGCAACACCAGCACTTGGGACAACTAGGGCACAGGATAACATACTTTATGCCAACCTAGGCTATATGATGAGACCCTGTTTCTAAACAACAGACGAATAAACATAACGATAATTGTCCATTCATGTCTAAAAATCTATGCAACATCCCATTGAGATAAGCAAAATGTTCAGCAGCCAAGAAAAGGGTTTCTTTAATACGAATTTTCAACTTCGGGATCCTTTGAATAACCTCCAAGAATAGTAATGTTAACAAATTTAGCATCTTGCTGAAAGAAAACTACTTTTACGTAATATTCGTAGCTTAATGTAATAAGTTAATACTCTCTGGCTACATCCCGTTAAACTATGAGGCTTTGTAAATTTCCTGGCAAATCCCTTAGAAAACACCAGACAGTCAAAATTTGTGTCTGTGTTTCCTGCAGTCTTATCTGGGCTGTGGTTTTGAATGATCATCAGTGGCAGAGGGAAGGAGCAGGTAGACAATAAAACGTCACAAAAGTCATGATTATAGCCTCTATCGGGAATCAAGCAAGGATGCACCATTAAAACTGTGATGTGTTATCAAACGACCCCAGTGTCATTTGTCCCACCTCCCTCTTCCCAATTAAAGCATCCATCCTAACTTTTCTTTTTCCCCTTTCAAGCTCCCACTCTGTTGTGCTTCCTTTCTACTTTCCTGGTTTCTATGGTTACTCACATACTCACATCTGTAGAGTTGGAGCTGCAGATGAGACAGGCAGGATAATTCCTTATCTAAATTCAAAATCTTATACCCATGGATAAGTATAGCTATTACCCCTCATCAAAGAAGCTTCTCTCTGCAGCAAACTGAGGCATTACAGAAAACCACAAGTGGATACAAGGCAGATACCAGTGGATTGTGGAGAGCACAACCCCAGTGAATACATGTACATCACAACTCCTAAATGTATGGCTCAGGGAGCTTAGAGGAAGGGACAGGAAGTTTTTAAGAGCCTGAAAGGCAAGAAGACATCTGCCTGAAATATTATATCTTAGAAACATAGTCAAAAGAATACTGAATCAGTGGTACTATCCATGGGCAAGTTAAAGTAGAAGGGCTAAAATTTCATGGGGCCCCTTCCTTAGGCAAAGACAGGGGACAACTAATGACTGCTGGGAGGAGAATTAGCTTATCTCAGGGATGTGTCCCATTATTGATTGTCTAATATGGAATAGTCAGTTTTGTAAACATATACAAACAATCAATAAGAAGACTCTACAGGGTATATACTTATATGTGTATTTGTGCGTAAGTATATGTATATGATGTATATATACCTGTGCACGCACATATATAATACGCATATATGTAACAATAATAATCAAAGAAAAGGAGGCCATCGACTTGAGAGTGAAGGCATGAAAGGTGCTGGAGGTAGGAAGAGGGGGGAAGTAAGGTAATTCTATTCAATCAAAATGAATAAAATTATCATTGCATCACTTCCCTCCTTTCTTTCCTTCCTCCAGTCCCTCCAATGTCCCCACCACTCTCAAGTTAATCTCTTTTTCATTTGATTATTTTGCATATATGCAAAAATGTGTAATTGTAACCAGCTGAGTCTATTTTTGTTGTTGTTGTGTACATGGTTTCAGAGCTGATCACTCCTTATGGATAACCAACCAGGGGACTCATCCCTGAGAGAGGCTAATGACCTCTCTCAGCAGTCATTAGTTGCCTATAGTTCTTAGTGTAGTTGTGGGACCTGTGAGAGTTCTCCCCTCCATGCTAGTTTTGGGGTACATCATGTAATGCTGTGTCTCTGCATAACCATTTGTTGATTGCTCATAAGCAGAGAACTAAGCACTAGCTGGATCTTGGCATTCCTTTTTCTATTGCCCAACACCAGCCTCATATTTTGTAAAATTTATCCTTCCTTACTATGTTGATTGGCTTTAATAAACATCTGACGGACAATAGGCAGGCAGGAAGTGGAGGGCAGAACTTCTGGACAGAGGAAGGGTGTCTGGGAGAAAAAAAAGTCAGAAGCAAGAGATTGAGCAGGGACACAAGAAGAGACAGAGGACTGGAACTGAGAGAAAGAATTAGCCACCTGGTGGGTTGTGGGCTAGAATAATAAGATTAAGTTAGATGAGAAGGTGGGAGGCAGCCCAAGCTGAGGTCCTAAGCTTAAATATGTAAGAGTCTCCATATCTATTTATATACCTGGCAGGTCTGTAAAAGTCACTTTATACCTTAGTGCCCATTGATATTTCCATTGCTCAGGTTTTTGTCTATGCAGCCACTTCTAAGAAAGGATGTCCCACAGCTGACTTCCTTCATGCTGGACTCTTTGCTCAAAGACAGTCCCACCAGTCATCCTCCTTGAAGAGTAAGCACCTTATGAGGCACAATCAAAGTTGCACAGAGAGTCACTGCCCTCAATATTTTCCTCCAACTTTCCTGATCTGAATTGGGGGTGCTGGCCTATCTGTACTTGAGTTATTATTTTCACTGCTCCAAGAATAAGCATGATCAAGATGAAGGCATCCTCTGAAGGCTCACTGGTCCTTTGTTTATTGGGAACTGAGATGTCCTTCTGGATTCTGAGTCTCCTTACTAAAAGAATTTAAAAACAGATTCAAAGAAGCCCAAGTATAGCGAATTGTGGGAGGAAAAACAACAGAATTAGCAAGCTGTAAAATCCTGGCAACAGCCTGGAGGAGGAGGAGAGGAGATGAAAACAAACAAGCGAACAAACATCAGGAACTGCAGTTTCACAGTTAGACACAGAGTCAGAAATGCATTGATTATCTCCAGAGTGTCAGAAAAAGCATGCTTAGGTTTTACGCCCATTACCCAAATACAGACGAAGTAAAGGGAAAGGGAAAAAAAAACCCTGTTTAGTGCTGAGCTAGAGATCTAAGTCTAAGGGCAGTGAATTCCAGGTGCCTTTGACCAAGGATGAACAATTGCACTGGTGAGATGTGGTTAGAAATAGAGATGGGGATGGTTTGTTATGAAAGGAAAAGGGGGCTGGAGAGATGGCTCAATGTTTAAGAGCACTGACTGCTCTTTCAGAGGTCCTGAGTTCAATTCCCAGCAGCCACATGGTGGCTCACGACCATCTGTAATGAGATCCGATGCCCTCTTCTGGTGTGTCTGAAGACAGCTATGGTGTACTCACATACATAAAATAAATAAATCTTAAAAAGAAAGAAAGGAAGGAAGGAAGAAGAAAGGAAAAGAACCTGCCCTCAAATGGGAGTGGGCTAGTGAACCAAGGAACAAGCCTGCATTGCCGGGTCAAGAGCCTTTACTGGACATTTATACAACACCTGCCTGTCCTGTTTTTATTTTGCAGGTCTTCTGGAGTTCATTATATAAAGCCCAGGCGAGAAAGGTCTTCCAGTCCTCTGCAACCTGCAAGCCTTTTTTTTATGTGACTCTTAAAATACAAATTAATTGTTTTATTTACCAAAATGTCTGCTGCAAGATTGTGTCTCCTTAAAAGACAAGGAAGTTACACCCATGACAACTCAACACTACGGCTACTCCAAAGATCCAAACCATGAGAACACCATAGATATGATGATATGGAAAGGGAATCTCACCAGTTCCTAGGTCCCCTGCCCTAGACAAAGAGCTTTGGGTAATCGGCCATTTAACAACTGAGAAGTGAAGAACTAGTTCTCCCTAAGCATGAGGCCCCTGATTGGTTATCCTATACCAAATGGTCAGTCCAGGAATTTTATACACTCAAGTAATTCTAAACATACTCAGCAGATTGGATTTATATATGTATGTGTTTATGTATGTAGGGGTAATAATTAGAGGGCAAAAAGCCATGAATTAGAGAGAGATTGGGGTAAGGGGTGTGATGGGAGGAATTGGAGGGAGGAGAGAGAGAGAAAAAAATGATAAAATTATATTTTAATTTTAAAATTCCAAATAAAATATACAAGTTATATGTTAATTTTGGTGTTTCAGCCTTCAGTCTCCTGCCTCACTATGATTTTTCTTAATACATTTAAATTCACATAATACATAATACATAACATTCACTCACTCATAATGGCCCTTTAATATGGGCTTCTCACCCCTCTATGAACTAAAGTCACTGTCATTGCATAGGTATATATAGCTCTGAACTCCCAGTCCTCATGCCTCTACCTCCCAATTGCTGAGCTGACAAACTCGTGCCTCTGGCTCTGGTTTATAAAGTACCAGGGAACAAGCCCCAGACTTCCTGCTTGTTAGGCAAGCACTCCGCTAATCGAGCTCCATCCCTACCCTGGGGTTGGTTTTAACGGACTTAATTTTTAATCAGAGCTTGGAAAAGATGACATCCATGCATCATGCTCCACCATGGGATGGACTTTATGAAACAATCCGTCCGCATTTGTGCTCCTAAAGAAAGCGAGGGAGAAAAGGGAAATGAACGCATCGACTTAAAATGCCACCCCTATCATGTTAGAAAGTGCTTCTTTGGGGGAGGTTATTTTTCCAACTTCCTGCCACGAGTGTACTCCGTGCTTCTGCCGTTTCTATAATCTATGCTAATTTTGTTACTACTTTAAAAAGTTTCCACTTTCTTACCCAAGCGCGTCTATTTGCTGAGAAAAATATGTGTAGATAACAACCTCGGAAGCCAGGAACACCTTAGCGAGGGCCTTAGAGTAGGTAGAGGCTTTGTGTGGACCGTGAGGCGGAGAAGAGCTCAGCAGAGGAGCTCAGTAGAGGAGCCCCGAGAGAGATGCTGGAACTTGAAGAGTTTTCCTTTCTCATGGAAAGCAAGCTCTCCCTTACTGGAGCTGTTGAACGGCTAACTGCAGTGTGTGAATCAAAACCTCACAGAGAGTGGCTGGTGTTTCAGAATACACTTGGCTACCCACCATGAGCTGTTGATATTTAATATTTACCTCAGCACGTCTCCAAATAAACTCTTTCCATATGGGACGCCCGGCACCTGCCATAGATGGTACAAGTTTCAAAGTCCGTCTAAAAGGCACTGACTTGATCTCATCATCCCCTGACCCTTAAAATCGACTGATTCAGGGAGAGGAAATGCAGTGTAGGAAAAGAGGTTTGTCACAGTGTTGCATGGCTAATCTTGGTTGGCAATTTGACACCCTGAGAGGAAAGAACCTCAAGTGGAGAATTGCCTCTACCAGTCTGGGCTTCAGGCACATCTGTGGGAGCATTTTCCTCATTGCTAACTGATGTAGGAGGGCTGCCTACCGTGGGTCGCCCCATTCCTACACAGTTGGGTCTGAGCTGTGTAATAAAAAGTAGCCTGGGAGTCGTCCGACAAGTAGAGGTCCTTTATGGTTTCTGCTCCAAGCTCTTTCCTTTTCCTTCCATTGATAAAATGTCCTGTAGACAAAAGAGAGCCCCTTCTCCCAAGTTGCTGTGGGACACAGTGTTTATCATGACATCAGCAAACAAACTAGGATACATGTTTCTAGTCCTGAAAAGATTCTTTTTTTCACTTCTGCAAACTGTTCTTGCTCTGTGGTCCTCAGTGGCTAATGCTAGTGTAACTTTTCCTATATTGCAAACCTTTTTTTAAAAAATTATTTTATTAGATATATTTCTTTGCTTACATTTAAAACATTATTCCCCTTCCCGGTTTCCTGTCCATAAGCTCCCCATACGGGTATTCCTCCTATACATCCCCCTTATTGCCCCACCCCTATATTCCACTGTACTGGGGTCCAACCTTGGCAGGACCAAGGGCTTCCCTTTCCCCTGGTGCCCCAACAAGGCTATTCTCTGCTACATATGCAGTTGGAGCACTGGGTCAATCCATGTATAGTCTTTCGGTAGTGGTTTAGTCCCTAGAAGCTCTGGTTGGTTGGCATTGTTGTTTTTATGGGTTTGCAAGCTCCTTCAACTCTTTCAATACTTCCTCTAATTCCCCCCAAGGGGGTCCTATTCTCAGTTCTGTGGTTTGCTGCTAGCATTGACCTCTGCATTGGATATGTTCTGGAGAGGAATGGATTCAAAAAATGTGGTACATTTATACAATGGAGTACTACTCAGCTATTAAAAACAATGACCTCATAAAATTCATAGGCAAATGGATATCATCCTGAGTGAGGTTACTCAATCACAGAAAAATATACTTGGTATGCAAGTATAAATGGATATGGTATGGTATAAATGGATATTAGTTAAAAAGCTCGAATTACCCTATATTGCAAACCTTATTAGCAGTGCCACAAGTTGTGTGTTGGCCCCTACCTTCTGAAATCTTCAATAATTTTTGTATTCGGATGATGTTATTTATGATGGTTCAGTCCATATGCAAGCGTTCACTCTTTGTCTACTTCCTTGTGGACTTAAACCGTAATTTTTAGAGAGTGGAGCTGGAGTGAGCAAGCGAGACTTTCCCTGTCAGTTTTGTCATTTTCCGTTAGCAGCTGCGGAAGTCCTTTCTCCGAACAGTTAGCAATCACCATCTGACTCCAGTCAGCGCCCACCATCAGTCCCCACAGGCCACACATTTTACAGCACACTCTGTGACACCACCCAAAGCTGCTCAGAGACCTAGGACAGGCATACAGACAGGGACTCAAGAATCTCTCATCTACTTATGAGCCTCCCTGGAGGATTTGTTCAGCTGCGTATTAGTTTTCCTATGCATGAATCCTAGTCATCAGCATAGCTGCACTTGATTGCTGTTTGCAGCTACGTTTTTAACCGGATGTCAAGATTTGTGAACAAATGCACTGAACGTAGGGTCTGGAGCTGATGTGAAACAATGAGTCCCTCCTGCCATCTAGTGGTCAAACTCTTCATTGCTGAAGAAAAATGGTCCGAAAAGAACACAAAGAAGTCACTGAGCATAGAAGGTAATGGTGGGAGGGTAATGAGAGTGCATAGCATTAAACTACTTTAGATGCATATATGGAAATGCTACAATGAAATTTGTTATTGTATATTGTGATGGTTTGTATATGCTTGGCCCAGGGAGTGGCACTATTAGGAGGTGTGACCTTGTTGGAGTAGGTGTGTCACTTTGGGTGTGGGCTTAAGACCCTCACCCTAGCTGTCTGGAAGTAAGTCTTCCACTAGCAGCCTTCAGATGAAGATGTAGAATTCTCAGGTCTGCCTGCACCATGCCTGCCTGGATGCTGCCATGCTCTTACCTTGATGATAATGGACTAAACCTCTGAACTTGTAAGCCAGCTCCAATAAAATGTTGTTTTTATAATACTTGCATTGGTCATGGTGTCTGTTCAGAGCAGTAAAACCCTAACTAAGACATATATCATAGCATCTATAAGACTTAAGAAAAGAAAAATGAAGAAGACAGATTGTTATACTATCCCACAAGAGTCTTGATTTGTAGGTGGGGTCGCATTCGTCATCTTCTAGGTGTGACATTTGTTAGGAACTCAGAAGCAACTGCTAATGGAAATGGTAGCAGTCTGGGTATAATCTTGTTGGTTAATGAGTGAGAGCCTTCAGTTAATAGAACACAGATTACGAGTCATTTTGAGCCAGCTTTTTTTTTTATACTTATTTTTTAAATTAACTTGAGTATTTCTTATTTATATTTCAATTGTTATTCCCTTTTCCGGTTTCCGGTCCAATATCCCCCTAACCCCTCCCCCTCCCCTTCTAGATGGGTGTTTCCCTCCCCATCCTCCCCCCATTACCACCCTCCCCCCAACAATCACACTCACTGGGGGTTCAGTCTTAGCAGGACCAAGGGCTTCCCCTTCCACTGGTGCCCCTACTAGGCTATTCATTGCTACCTATGAGGACTGACCCTACCAGGGTCGGTCCATGTATAGTCTTTGGGTAGTGGGCTTAGTCCCTGGAAGCTCTGGTTGGTTGGTATTGCTGTTCATATGGGGTTTCGAGTCCCTTCAAGCTCTTCCAGTCCTTTCTTTGATTCTTTCAACGGGGGTCCCGTTCTCAGTTCAGTGGTTTGCTGCTGGCATTCGCCTCTGTATTTGCTGTATTCTGGCTGTGTCTCTCAGGAGAGATCTACATTCGGCTCCTGTCGGCCTGCACTTCTTTGCTTCATCCATCTTGTCTAATTGGGTGGCTGTATATGTATGGGCCACATGTGGGGTAGGCTCTGAATGGGTGTTCCTTCAGCCTCTGTTTTAATCTTTGCCTCCCTATTCCCTGCCAAGGGTGTTCTTGTTCCCCTTTTAAAGAAGGAATAAAGCATTCACCTTTTGATCATCTGTCTTGAGTTTCATGTGTTTTGTGCATCTAGGGCAATTCAAGCATTTGGGCTAATAGCAACTTATCAATGAGTGCATAACATGTGTGTTTTTCTGTGATTGGGTTACCTCACTCAGGATGATATTTTCCAGTTCCATCCATTTGCCTATGAATTTCATAAAGTCATTGTTTTTGATAGCTGAGTAATATTCCATTGTGTAGATGTACCACATTTTCTGTTCCATTCCTCTGTTGAAGGGCATCTGGGTTCTTTCCAGTTTCTGGCTATTATAAATAAGGCTGCTATGAACATAGTGGAGCACGTGTCTTTTTTATATGTTGGGGCATCTTTTGGGTATATGCCCAAGAGAGGTATAACTGTGGAGGAGTGTTCCTCTTTCTCCACATCCTCTCCAGCATTTGCTGTCACCTGAGTTTTTGATCTTAGCCATTCTCACTGGTGTGAGGTGAAATCTCAGGGTTGTTTTGATTTGCATTTCCCTTATGACTAAAGATGTTGAACATTTCTTTAGGTGTTTCTCAGCCATTCAGCATTCCTCAGCTGTGAATTGTTTGTTTAGCTCTGAACCCCATTTTTTAATAGGGTTATTTGTCCCCCTGCGGTCTAACTTCTTGAGTTCTTTGTATATTTTGGATATAAGGCCTCTATCTGTTGTAGGATTGGTAAAGATCTTTTCCCAATCTGTTGGTTGCTGTTTTGTCCTAACCACAGTGTCCTTTGCCTTACAGAAGCTTTGCAGTTTTATGAGATCCCACTTGTCGATTCTTGATCTTACAGCATAAGCCATTGGTGTTTTGTTCAGGAAATTTTCTCCAGTGCCCATGTGTTCGAGATTCTTCCCCACTTTTTCATCTATTAGTTTGAGTGTATCTGGTTTGATGTGGAAGTCCTTGATCCACTTGGACTTAAGCTTTGTACAGGGTGATAAGCATGGATCGATCTGCATTCTTCTACATGTTGACCTCCAGTTGAACCAGCACCATTTGCTGAAAATGCTATCTTTTTTCCATTGGATGGTTTTGTCTCCTTTGTGAAAAATCAAGTGCCCATAGGTGTGTGGGTTCATTTCTGGGTCTTCAATTCTATTCCATTGGTCTATCTGTCTGTCTGTGTACCAATACCATGCAGTTTTTTTTTTTATCACTATTGCTCTGTAATACTGCTTGAGTTCAGGTATAGTGATTCCCCCAGAAGTCCTTTTATTGTTGAGGATAGTTTTAACTATCCTGGGTTTTTTGTTATTCCAGATGAATTTACAAATTGTTCTGTCTAACTCTTTGAAGAATTGGATTGGTAT
Organism: Rattus norvegicus; assembly: GCF_021556685.1. NCBI lineage: Eukaryota > Metazoa > Chordata > Mammalia > Rodentia > Muridae > Rattus > Rattus norvegicus. The sequence continues at coordinate 91,586,222 of NC_141547.1, forward strand.
TTTGATGGGGATTGCATTGAATCTGTAGATCGCTTTTGGTAAAATGGCCATTTTTACTATATTAATCCTGCCAATCCATGAGCATGGGAGATGTTTCCATCTTCTGAGGTCTTCTTCAATTTCTTTCTTCAGAGTCTTGAAGTTCTTATTGTACAGATCTTTTACTTGCTTGGTTAAAGTCACACCGAGGTACTTTATATTGTTTGGATCTATTATGAAGGGTGTCATTTCCCTAATTTCTTTCTCGGCTTGTTTCTCTTTTATGTAGAGGAAGGCTACTGATTTATTTGAGTTAATTTTATACCCAGCCACTTTGCTGAAGGTGTTTATCAGGTTTAGAAGTTCTCTGGTGGAACTTTTGGTATCACTTAAATATGCTATCATGTCATCTGCAAATAGGGATATTTTGACTTCTTCTTTTCCAATCTGTATCCCCTTCATCTCCTTTTGCTGTCGGATTGCTCTGGATAGAACTTCAAGAACTATACTGAATAAGTAGGGAGAGAGTGGGCAGCCTTGTCTTGTCCCTGATTTTAGTGGGATTGCTTCAAGTTTCTCTCCATTTAGTTTAATGTTAGCTACTGGTTTGCTGTATATGGCTTTCACTATGTTTAGGTATGGGGCTTGAATTCTTATTCTTTCCAGGACTTTTATCATGAAGGGGTGTTGAATTTTGTCAGCATCTAATGAAATGATCATGTGGTTTTGTTCTTTCAGTTTGTTTATATAATGGATCACGTTGATGGTTTTCGGTATATTAAACCATCCCTGCATGCCTGGGATGAAGCCTACTTGATCATGGTGGATGATTGTTTTGATGTTCGAGCCAGCTTTTGATGGATGCAAAACTAATGTGTGGTGCGAGGAGTCTGGATGGCAGTAGCACTTTGGTTGTTGGGTCAGTAGCTTGCCAACAGAGGTCATGTGGAAACCTTCCAAGGGGGTGATGTTAACACACCAGTCACCATGGCAGAGACTTGGGCCGTGGAGTGTGAGCATTTGTCAGAATGTTCCAGATGGTTCACTTAGGTTATATGTGTCTGGGGGCAGGGGCGACAGCTCAGCCATAAAATGCTGCAGCACAAACATGAGGCCCTGAATTCTAACCCCAGAAACCACACGAGAAAACAATGGGCACAGTGGTGTGAGCCTACAGTCATATTAGAACTTGCTGGCTAGCCAGGCTAGTGTAATTGGTGAGCCTTAGTAAGAGATCCTGTCTCAAAAACCAAGGTGGATAGCCTTTGAGGAACAACAAGTGCACACACACACACACACACACACACACACACACACACACACACACAGAGCTTTCCAGGACTTGTGAGTTTTATTTCCAAAAGAAAATATCATGTGAGAACAACTCATGTTTGAGCCTGTGAGGTACACTTAAAAATAACAGATTGACCAGTGGGTGAGTACGGTAGATGCATGTGTTTTGTTTCAAACTCAGTACACTGAGAAATAATTGCTAGAGTGACATGGTACAGAGATATAGAAAACGGTTTTCAGATTTTCAACATGTTAGAATCTTTGCTGCATAAGGTCAGGCAAAGGATTCTCGGTTGAATACTGGGCACTTAATTTGTGTATTTATTCACTTTACATCCCAATTGCAGCCCCCCTCCCAGTCCCCAATCCCTAACCACCTCTCCCTTCCCTTCTCCTTTGAGAACCAACTGACATAAAAGTATTGCAGGACTGGCCACATCATTTCCCACTGAGGCCAGACACGTCAGCCCAGTTAGGGGAACAGGATCCATAGACTGGCAACAGAGTAAGGGACAGCTGCTGCATGCTGTCGGGGGACCCGCACCAAGACCAAGCTGCACATCTGCGACATATGTGTGGGGTTTTGGGCTCTTAGTTTATTACTTGCTATGCTTAAAGATGTGTCAGGGGGAGGGCATGTGAGGGAAAGATCTGGTAAAGACATTTACAAGTAAGTTAGGCATCTTGAAGTCTGTAACCAGAACTCACAGGGTGGGAAGAGACTCGAGTCTCATACGTGTAGGCTTATATTTTCAAAAACCTACTTTAATGAATGGTTCTCAAAGGCTTCAACCTCCCTTATAGCACACTGATCAAAGGTAGGGGAAGAAGATGGTTAATAGGACAGGGGGGATGTGCACCTATTTGGAAGTAATTCTTCGGGGAGTGTTTCCAATCCTTGCTGTCTTCAGTCCACTCCACTAGCCAACAGCAAACATGAGTCAGCAGTTTCTCCATACAGAAGAACCTGCATGGCCCTGTCCATCAGAAAGGGTGAAGTCATGGCAAGGGGAAGGTCAGTGAAGAGAGCAAGGTGAACCAATGCCATCGTGTCCTCAGCTAACACCAGCAAGGTGAAGCCCAACGAAGACCAGCCAGGAGAACAAATCCTTTCCAAACGTCACGTGCCCTCTCAAGCATCTGCTCCAGCAAAACATCACCTGCCCTTTCACCAGGCAGCTTCCAGAAAAGCATCATCACGTGACACAACGGGGTATCCACTGAAACCAGAAATTCCCATTTCACTTACCTCTCTCTACACATACTCCCCTGCAATGCATGCATGTATATCATGAAGGAATATATTTATGTAATATGAGCCAGCCATTCCTCAAAATCTTTGGTATCGTGGTCATTTCCTACAGCATATGATGACAGAGAAATGGAGTGTTTCGTATCTTCAGTCCTCAGAAGATCCCCCCACCCCGAATTATGAGAATGTGTCACACTTCATGAAAGGGAATCTTGGGTCTGCAAGAAGCCTCAGTAGATAAAGGCACTTGCTTACAGGTTTGACAACCTGGGTTTGACCCTTGGATTTCACAAGGTGGCATGAGGGAACAGACTCAGATAGGTGCCCCATGCATCTATGCATTATAGTGTGTACATGCTTGAATTCAAATGTGCATGTGCACACTTGGCAGGCACATACACATACACATACACACACAGAGGGGGAGAGAGAGAGAGAGAGAGAGAGAGAGAGAGAGAGAGAGAGAGAGAGAGAGAGAGGGAGGGAGGGAGGGAGAGAGAGAGAGAGAGAGAGAGAGAGAGAGAGAGAGAGAGAGAGAGAGAGAGAGAGAGGTTAAACCCACCAGGGAATACGATGTCTAAGGAAGCTGATTGACACATGAAAATAATAAACAGTAAAACTTCCATTCACATCCATGTTGTCTATGTCCCACTGCAATCCTTGCTTTTCACGCATTAGGAAACCAAACAAATTCTGAGCATTATGGGGAAAAGTGGTGGGGGGGGAAATCTAGCTACTGTTGGGAAAGCAGGTGACTAGGCCCTGGCACTGATCAAGGACTGGCTTTCCTCTACAAAGAACAGATTACCACAGAAGAAGGACCCAGTCTGTATCCCAGGAGCATCCTTCGATTGATTTGCCTCATATCCACAGCCTCTATTCTCATTTTAACATAAGTTGAAGTTATTTCTAGCACTTGATTTTTTTTATCTCCAGTTAATTTTATATATAGAACTCTGCTAATTTCCAACATTAATATTTTAGTTTTAGAGCTTTTAAAATGATGTACAGATAAAATAAACCCTCTTATTACTCTTTTTTCTTTTCTTTTCTTTTCTTTTCTTTTCTTTCTGTGTGTGTGTGTGTGTGTGTGTGTGTGTGTGTGTGTGTGTGTGTGTGACAATATCTAATCATGTAGCCCGGTCTGGCTTTTTGAGATCTTTCTGCCTGTTTTTATTCATACCTTTTCACAGTCTCTATGGACTGTGCAGCTAAGTCATCGTGCTTTGACAGTTTGGAGAATGATGACCCAGGAGGTGAACGGCTCCAATCCGCAAGTCGCTGCTGTGGATCTGTGGGCATTGCAATTTTGCTTAGTCTTGGTTGCATGTGGACAGTGAAGGATGTCATCTCTGCGGTGTGGTGCAGTAATGACCGATTTGTCATCCATGACCCTGACCCTGTGGTTCTCACTGGATGTCACTGAGTACTTGGTATCGAGATAGTCCTAACTAGTGGGATAAGACCAGAAGGTACTTTTGTTTACTGAGTGACTTAAGTGGCATTAGGTCCGAACTTCTCTGAGCCGTCCAGGAGTATGGTCATCCATTCTGCGGACGTCCTTTTCCTTCTCAGTCGGGATCTCCCACCCTTCGATGCTCAGACACTTTTGGTACAATTTTACAAGGCAAGGGAAAGAAGTTCCACGCGGAAACGCTTTAGCCACTGGGTGGCGCTGCTGAATCACAGAAACTGAGCGAGGCAGGCCTAAGATAGAAAACATCACGTTTACATTTTCAAAAATGTTTCACTTGGAAATACTTAATCACTTGTTCAACAGAAATATTCTTTCCTAAACCATCGGATGGGCAGTCCCATCATGAAAAGTAGTTCGAGAGCTGTATGCTTCTGCCTCTTACGTTGGTTCATCTTCACGGGAGGCTGCTAATGAAAACAGGATGTTGGAAAACAGTAGTGTGGTCCTAGAGGTGCTTCGGGCAGGGCAAGCACTGGGAGGACGGGTGATTATTTTGTAGTCATTAGATCAAACTCTACTTTTCCGAGGACTAAAAACCACTAACGGCTCTAAGTGATAGCCTCTATTAATCCTTTAAGAGTGACTCCCTCATAGTCTTCTTTGTTTTTCTATGACTCCGTGAGGCACTCAATTCTACTCTAGACATTGTGTTTGCATACGGGTATGTGTGTGCGCGTGAGTGTGTGTGTGCGCGCGCGCGCGCGCGTGCGTGCATGAGTGCGTGTCTATATCTCACACCTCTGGAGTTGAATTAATCCAAAAGGGGAAAAAATGAGAGAGGAGACTGAAAAGAGGAGGAGACATTGATGTTTTGGAAAACGACTGTTGCCTGAGAGAATCCACTTAAATAAAGATGAACAAGTACACAAACGCGAAATGAATATTCAGATGTCTATGGTTTGCATTTTATTAAAGTAATATATGAGAAAATATCCGCATGCCTTCAAAAGAAAAGACTACTTTATTCAGCCAGCATGAGTCCCTGAAACCTTCTAATCACAAGCCTGCACATTTGCTGTCTGGCCACGGGCGTGGACAATATTAACAGAGGCACAAAAAGAAGTCATGAACTCGTCAAGTTCATTTGAAAAATAAGCTTTCAGGTTAAAACCTTCTGCTGGATAAAGGGAGATGTCGAGGATTATGCAGAAACTAGAGGAAAGAAAATCCCCTCCGTGTTATTATTTTCATTTTAATATTTTCAGATAAGGAATGAAAGACCGTAAATCAATAAATCTGTAGTGAATACGTGAATGTAGGCTAGAGGCATCCATTATTTTGCACAGCATCCATTCACAATGGCCCCAAAGAAGGAATTCTCTCAGGTCTAAATGTCAGCATCAGTTAAGTCTCTTGTATTGCAGACGGAGGAATCTTATAATGGATTGTTTTTATCCTTGTACCAAAAGAAGGTGAGAACCACAGTTCCATGGACTGGCAGAGCGAAATAAGAAGCTCTCTCTCTGTTCCATTGTTTCTCCTTGACTATGCAAAGCTCACCTTTTTGGGTCTGTTTGTCTGTGACAGGGTCTTGCTGTATAGCCTAGGATAGCTTTGAACTCCTGATCATCTGGGATTACGGGTACGTGGTAGCCAGCTTTTATCATATTTATTGAAGGAATTGTTACAAACGGTGTGGTGAATTTCTCTATATGTCTTTCTATTTATGTATCTGGATATACATCTTGGCGAGGCACAGAAATAGAAACAATAAATAATAAATAGAAACAGGGTGCTAAGGTGTCCATGAAGCTTTAAGCTAAGTCGTACTATAGCTTAGCTATGGCCATGCTTAGGTCTTAGGGCATGTAGAATATCAGCTTCTCAGAAGTGGGTATGTGGCCTTTGCACATGACCCTGGTAAGCAAGCATAACATAGCAGCAGGATGCCGTGTTTGTCTGCTGGGAGTCAATGTGCAGGATGTACCAAGGTGGAAATGCAGACAGCACATGACAGGTGACTTCGTTCTCCCTAGTAGCCAGCCAATCAGATGTGTGCTTCTGCAGGACTCAGAGATGTGTGCAGGAAGCCTGTGGCTAGTTACGCTGCTGCTGCTGCTGCTGCTGCTGCTGCTGCTGCTGCTGCTGCTGCTGCTGCTGCGTTATACATCTCAACACATCTCCCCCAGGCTTCGGGGGTTTGTGTAAGCTGACCAGGACCAGCCAGTTCTTCCACAGTGACACAGTACGGCATTAGGATTTTTGCTTCTGAATATGTCAGGTGCTGGTGAGAACACAGGACGAGACAGAAGAGAGATGTAGTAAAGAGGGCAGGGATCCAAAGGAGCCCGGACTGCTAGAACGAGAATAGAACAGAAGATAGAGAACTCAGGCTGCAAAGACTCGAATTGTCTCAAGTGATAATTATGCAATTACAGTGGCAAAACACTTGTTAAATCAGGACTGCACATTAAGGGAATTTAGAAGGGTTTCATAAGCCGATTGCAAAAGACGCTAATCATAAAACAATCTACGGTAAATATGAAGAGTGACATAGTAAGAATCAGTAGACCACACTAAGAATATGAGACAATACTGTGACTCCGTGCCTATATATAGTCATTCTCAGGGCTAGTAACCCTGGTTTGACTGAGCTGAAGATTATATATATTTCATAATGTTAACTCCAGCTTAGCCATGCTTGTATTTCTTTTTTTTAAAATTAATTTGTTTTATGAAGTACACTGTCGCTTAAGACACACCAGAAGAGGGCATCAGATTCCACTATAGATGGTTGTGAGCCACCGTGTGGTTGCTGGGAATTGAACTCAGGACCTCTGGAAGAACAGTCATCTCTCCAGCCCCATGCCTGTATTTCTGGCACTACAGAAGTAGCTTCAGGAGGATCACATGTTCAAAGCCAGTCCAGGCTACGTAGCAAGACCCTGTCAAGAACCAAAACACATTCATGAAAACTCATGTGGGAAGTCTGGTTGGACTGCTGTACTCCTGAGGTGCAGAAAGCACTCAATGGTCAGTGCATGAAACCGGTGGGTGAATAAAGTGGACACTTATGATCAGCAGCACTATGCAGCCCTGGGAAGAGCAATGCATCATCCAGGTGAGCTGTGTGGGCCACTGCCCCTCAGAGTGATTTGAACCATCTTTTCTGGTTCTGAGAGTACCCTGTTAGTTAGAGAAGCTGTCGACTTCGAGCTGTTGTTAGTTGTTGTTTAGCTACAGTTAGAGATACTGTAGATTCCAAAGAGGCACTGTCTGTTGAAAGGAATCATGAGCTCAATCTGGAAGAACAGGAATGAGCAGGGCTTTCAAGATCTTCTGCTTCTGCAGCAATAGACTGAGACCGTGACTGGGAGAGAGAGAGAGAGAGAGAGAGAGAGAGAGAGAGAGAGAGAGAGAGAGAGAGAGAGAGAGAGAGAGAGAGAGAATATGACGGTGGTGGTGGTGGTGGTGGTGGTGGTGGTGGTGGTGGTGGTGGTGGTGGTGGTGGTGTCAAGCAGACCAGGATGTCATGAGACTTGGAGGATGTCCAGTATTTCTGAATCAGAAGGTCTAGGCAGAACGCAGGACTTTGTGTTTTCAGATAATGTGATGTTGATGTTTAAGTTGGGCACCCACAAGTTGAGAGCCAGGGTTCTATAGAGGAAGGGATCTTTACATGGTTCTGTCCAGCAGCAATACTTAAAGGAAACTGAATGTGAGACTCTCTGCTATCAAGAGGCTGGACTTGTATGAGGATTCAGTTCCCCATAGCTTTCCCAAAGCCTCTGCATGGGAGCTAGAAATGTACCTTCCCAGAACAGCTCTAGCCAGGTGTGGCCCATGGAAAGGCACTGGCTCTCACAGGAGCTGAAGGCCTGCCTTCTAGGAAGAAAACATTCTTGTGTGGCTGTAGGTAGGCAGGGGAATGACGAGCGAGGGGCTGGCAAGCTGCAGAGCTAGCTTACTTCAGTGTCCTGCATTGCTTTGTGCTATGGACTCACAGCCAGGCCAAAGAGGACAGCATTCGTAGCTGTGGGGTATAATGGAGACGTGTATAGGATGGAATTACTAACATTGGCAAAGCATCTGACTGCCTTAGTCATATATCAAATTGGGACCGCAGTCGGAGTAACAGAGGCAATTCCATGGCATCTTATCTCTGGACTGGAAGGCCATGCTGCTAAAACTGCTGGAAATTGCAAAGTGCAGCAGTGGGGAGAATATAGGTGGTGAGGATCGGTAATCAGGAAAGCACCTCTCTGGGGCGGGCCAAGGACCTATCATGTATTAAGCCTGTGGTGGCCCTGACCTGGGGATGGGGTGACTCACATACAATGTTATCTCATTACATTTTCACAGCGGTCCCTGCAACGTGTTAATAGCTTCACTTTGCTGATGGGGAAATAGGCTGAGAAAGCTAATCTAACTTTCCCAGTACCACAGGGCAGCTGACGGGAGTCTTCCTAAAAAGTTTTGAGGACTTGAGCATTGAAGAGGACCTCTTAGCATTGAAAGGTGTAACCGCCTCTTGGCTGGCTCCATCTACCTTGTGGCAGAATTGTTTGTAATTGTTTCAGCAATGGAGAATGTACTGGCTATTACCTGGCCAAAAACGTTTTTTTGGTATTGGAGCAATATTTGTTTCTAGACCAACACATGAATGGCCATGCACACATGGGAATTTATATGAACACATTTCCTGTAGGTGTCAAAGTCCCTGAAACTCTTTGGTCTATCAGCCTGTAATTTGGGTGTTGTAGAAAAAACTGCTTATTTTAAAGGCTCTATCTGTAGTGAGGAGGGACTAGGGAGGGGGAAAAGTTAAATCAGGATTAAAAAAAATGGTATGTTCCCATCATGGTTGTTGAAAAGGATGACAACCAGCTGGGTAGATACTGCCTAGGCTGTGGCCCAGGAATGTTGCCTACTTGTGTGTAGATCACAGGCAGACTTTAACTAGAGACAAAAATGTCATCAAGATAAACTAGGTGCTTTTCCACACAGAGAGTGCGGGAGTACGAGAAAAACAAATTCAATCTTCCCTTATGTTCTAAAATACCACCTCACACCCATAGGAAGGTGTTCTCAGCAGGCTGAGGGTTTTGTGTAGAGTAAATGTTTGCCGTAACTTTGGGCAGTAGCCAATGTGAGGAGTCTGGGTCCTGAAGGGCCGAGTCTCTAACTGCACAACCTCTCTCTACATCTGCCACAGATCTCTCCCTTCCTCTGCTCCTCATTCTGTGTGCAATGTAGCTGGTCTGGCAGAGAAAGATCACGAGTGGGAGAGGAGAATGCAAAGATAGAGGCACATTGCCCTCTGTGTTCACTGACACTTGGTAAGAATGTTGTACAGGATCCCAGGTTTCAAATGGCTTTGGAGCAAGCTTACCCATCAAGTTAGAATGGTATAAATCATGGTGCAGTCCAAGGCACTTGGCCTATGTTTAGGGAGGTTGGAAGCTTCCCTTTTGATCCATCAAAGCCACAAGACAATTCCTGCAGGTGACACATGATTCTGATATGTGAAGTTCATTGCAAAATGCAAATGCTGGGCATTCTACTGAACAGTTGGAGCCTCTAACAGCCATTGAAATATATCTTCACTGCTAACCTTGGTTCCTGGTACAGAGCTTTGAAGACCACTCTGATTCCCTGAGTGCGTGGCATTGAGAGGACCATCTTAGGTTATTTGTAATAAATCCGCCTTGACTCAGCCCAAGTTTATGCAAGTGGGAGAATCTTGGGGCCTGGTTAGCAGGCTGCCATGAGCTCTACAGGGATAGCAGGTGTAATTAATCGTAGTCAGCTTTCCACACAGGAATGAGTACTTGAGATAGAAAGAGAGAACAAGTTTAGTTTGCATCATGGATTCAGAGGTTTCTGTTTACGCTTATCTGGGTTCGCTGCTTTTGTAGTGAGACAGCATATCATGATGTTAAGCACATTGTGGAACCAAGATACTTACCTCACAAAAGCCAGAAGCAAGGAGAGAAGAGGCTAGCCTAGGCCACACTTCCTATAGGCGCCATCACCTTCCAGTAGTGCCAGCAGTTAGCGATCAAGATTCAACAGGTGGGCCTTTGGTGAACGCTTTCAAGATATATTGGAAACCTCCAGAAAAGCAAGCTGAGTAGAGGCATACTAGAAATGTCCACGTGCACCTGAAAAACGCCCTCCCCCACTTTGCCCCAATAATCTCCTCCATTTGTTTGCTCTGGAACTGTGCCTGTTATCATAAACCAGTAATAGTAAATGTCATAATTAGCTTCAGCTGTCAGCTTGGCACAAGCCTACAGTCACCTGGGCAGAGGGAACCATAACTGAAAAATTGCCTCAATCGGATTGGCCTGTGGCCATGTCTGTGAGGCCTTTTTTTTTTAAGTTGCTAGGTGATGCAGGAGAGCCCAGCCCATTGTGAGCAGTGCCATCCCTAGGCGTGTGAGCCCAAGCTATATAAGAAAGCACACTGACAAACTAGCAGGAGGAACTTGGTAAGCTCTGTTCTTCCACAGTCTCTGCTTCAAGCTTTTTTCCAGGTTGTTGTCTTGAGCTCATGCCCTGGCTTCCCTCAATTACCTTGTATTGTCCACTTTGCTTTGGGAACTTGAAATGGGGGCCATTCTGGCAAATCTGCCCTTTCCCTGTAGGGTTGATACCAGGTTCCAGCTCTGATGGAGTTTATCTAAATGGTGAGTCACCAAGGTGATGTCTGTAGAAAACCAAAAAATTGCAAGGAACAAAACTAGGTAATGTGACCCGTGCCTATAACCTCACAACTTGGGTGCTAGAGGCCAGAGGTCAGAAGGTCTAGGTAATCCTTTTCAGCCTGATGTGGAAACATCATCTCAAATAGTTTCTTACTGACCTGGTCTCCCTAACCTGTGTATGTAACAGTAAGGGTTTTTCTTTTCCCTTCAAGGTACAAAAATATGAAATTTGTTTTTTTTTTTAACTTTTTCCACATGACTTTTCTGCTCATGTGTATATCCTGATTTCCTGGTAGATTTCAAATAGAGGAAAGATAGGCTCAGAAGAAAATTAAGGAATTAAGAAGAAAGTGTGGGCTTGTGTAAGTGAAGGAGACAGCAGCAGCCCCAGCATGGGTGGAGCCATTTGTGGCTGATCCAGTTCAACATAAGGGGTTTGGTTTGCTTAAGTCTAAATTATGGCACTGCCACTTGCTTGGCAACATGAGCAGAACATTCTCATAGGCTGTCTTGCCACTGCTGGCTCTAGTCACTTGTGTTTCTTTTTTTTTTTCTTTGGTTCTTTTTTTTCGGAGCTGGGGACCGAACCCAGGGCCTTGCGCTTCCTAGGTAAGCGCTCTACCACTGAGCTAAATCCCCAGCCCCGATTCACTTGTGTTTCTTGATTGCATTCTGTGGTGGTTCGAATAGTGTGGCTCTCAGAGATTCATGTGTTTGAATGCTTTACCATAGGGAGTAGCACTATTAGGAGGTGTAGCCTCATTGAAGGAGGTGTGGTTTCGTTGGAGGAAGTGTGTCACTGTGTATGTGGGCTTTGAGGTCTCCTGTGTTCATGTACCGCCCACTTCCAGCAGAAGCCAGTATCCTTCCGGTTGCCTTTGAATCAAGTTGTAGAACTGTTGGCTCCACTAGCACCATGCCTGCCTGGATGCTGCCATGCTTGTCAGCATGATGATAATGACTGAACCTCTGAAACTGTAAGCCAGCCCCAATTAAATGTTTGCCCTTATAAGAGTTGTCTTGGTCACGGTGCCTCTTCACAGCAGTAGAACCCTAGATAAGACACATGCTTATCTTTCACATTCCTGTCACTGAGGTGACGAGGGTGTGATGCAAGCTTATCTGAAGTTTGCCAGTAAGCTGCTGAACAGGAGTCTAACTGCATCATGCTGAAAGTGGCCAAGCTAATACAGGGAAAGAAAGCTCATTGATGAGAATGATAGGGCCTCCTTAGAATGGTTTGTTTATGCCCATGTTAAGGGTTGGAACTCATTTAGGAACAGTGGACTAATGTATTAAGCCCCCATGTGACAAAGCAGCCATCTCTACTGTGGAGCTCTAGCAGGGACTCTCCAGTTCTGTTATGGCTCAAGGGTCATCCTCACAGCAGACGTTCCACAGAGAGGAGCCAATGGTTTGCTTTGTCAGCCTAGAAAGAAAAGCACTGACCTCAGTGGGAATCAGGAAGCTTGAGATGGAGTTTGATCTTATGCAAAGCTTACATATTGAGGGGTTGTAAGATTTGGCCTGTATTTGGGTTTGGTTTAGCCCAATGAAGACCCGATAATTAATTGAAATTAATATTAAAACAAACAAATAACAAACAAACAGAAACTTGGGCATCCCCTGTAGACAATATAGTTTCTTATTTCTCTTAAAAATTCAGCAGAGCTAAGCACTCTGATCCAATGGCTTGGGCATTTGTATAGTGAGGAGCTAGGGACTCAGATAGGAAGCTTACATAAATTCAGGACTCTCCCGCACATGTGGGTCCTGCCTCGGCATTTCAGACAACTCCTGGCTTGAAGCTCTTCCCCTGCCTGTCTTTACTGTGACTGTGTTCCTACAGCCCAGGCCCATCTCCATCTCTCAGCTTCCTGCCAAATAAGATGTCAATGAGAATAATTGCTTTTTAAATTGGGCACCTAATTCTTTCAAACATAACACAATCAATTTTTTCTCTATGGCACCGGAATATCATTTCAAGGAAAAATTTAAATGTGCGTGAACGGTGATGGATAAGAAAATAAAATTACCTTATAAATTTAAATAATTATGCTAGCAGAAAGAAAACAGAAATATATGTTGTGAAGGGCTGGCAAATGATTGGTTCCAGACTAAAGAGCCATTTTATTTTATTGTTTGGATTCCTGCTAGAGCAGGCATTTATGTGCACTAAGAGTGGGAGTGTCTGTGTGACCTTGAACAATACTGACACCCTTCTGCCTTATGTCTTTACCACCTGCAAAGCAGACATTGAAGCGCCCACTCTTTCTTTATTGCATCGGTAAATTAGACCTTGTGTGCAAGCTCTGTGAGTTCTTCTGTAGACACAGGGCACACATTGCTGATCTTGATACTGTGAATTGGAACATAGACTAAAGTGTTATTTATTCTGCAAACCTGAGGTTATTATTTCCTTGGCAGCTGAATGACCCTTTTAAGCAAGTGCATATTTCCTTATGAGCCCAGAAAAGAATAGAATGAACCCTTTTCACTTGGCACAAATGCACAGTTTTAAATGTTTGTAATGCCTGGCAAGCATTCTGCCCTAATCACTTTGAATCGTGCTAGTCACAGTCATAATGTAATAAAGACCTTGTGTTTTTTCTTCTATTGTGTTCTTCTAAAAGAATGCAGAATAGATGGGGGTTATTAAGAAAGGAGGATTAGATTGTCCTTTGTTATATCAAATACATGGTGTTCTTGCTTTGTTTGTTTATTTTGTTTTTCTGTTTATTCTACTCTCACCCATTTGAAATGTATCCATACAGAATATATTTTTAGACCTAGTGTATTTTTTTCTGTTGGCTTTAAAGTAAAATGCTCCCAAATCGTAGAGAGCCACAGCTCACTCTGCCTCTTACAAGTTGGTCAGTGGATCTAAGCCTACACTCAGGAAGACCTCCTCCTGCTCCCCCATTCCCACATTCCATACTGAAGATTGTTTTATGCCTGTGGTAGGGTTTTCCAGAGACATAGAACCAATAGGTTCTATCTGTGAATGCTTAATGGGATTTATTAGGGGAATTATGTGTGTCATCTTGGGGAAGGGAAAGTTCTGCAATGGATTACCAACAGTTGGAGGACCTGGAATCCTGACAGTGTACCCTAGTCCAAGGTAGATGGCCTCTCAACTGAGAGCTCTCATAGTGTAACTCTAAAGTCTAATGGATAAGAATGCAGTGGTTGTGGGGCTGCTGGTGTGGATCCCCAAGTCCCAAAGTCAGGAAGCTTAGAGTTCTCTCACTCAAGAGGGAGGAAAAAGCTTTCTTTAGGCAAAGACTATGGCTGAGCTCATGGACCCTTTGAGGGCATTTAGGATCCAGACAGATTAGTGAGGTGCTGGACAGAAGACCCAGCAGTTACAAGACTGGATTAGTCTTGTAGAGAACCTACACTTCAGTTCCCAGAACCCACACTAAGTGGCTCACAGCTATTGTGTCCCAGCTCCAGAGCACCTAATGCACTCCCTTGCTTTTTTTTTTTTTACCACACACACAAGGTAAACTCAAAACACACAGACACAGACACAGACACAGACACAGACACAGACACAGACACAGACACAGACACAGACACAGACACACACACACACACACACACACACACACACACACACACGAGATAAGTGCAAGAGAATTGGCTTAGAGGTTAAGAGTGCTTGCTCTACTCATATCACGTGACTTATAAACACCCAAACTCCAGTTCTAGAGGAGCCAATGCCCTCTGGCCTCTGTAGGCAACTGCTTGCCTGTGGTTCACATAAATCTACACAGGCATACTCTCTCTCTCTCTCTCTCTCTCTCTCTCTCTCTCTCTCTCTCTCTCTCTAACACACACACATGCTGGTACAGTGAGGAATGATATTCTCTTTTCCATGTAGGTCTTTCCCACTTGGCCTGTTCATGCCTGAGCTCTGCTTTCTTCAACTGTACAGTAGCATGCCAACTAACAGCATGGCAGCCTCAAGGCATCTTCTTGTTCTATTCTTGGTGAATTCTGATGTCAGTACCCCTAAGATTTCCTTCCATCTGACCACTTCTCACCTTCTGTACTGAGACCCATGTCCTATGGAAGTATGGGGCATATGAGACATCTTTGTGTACAAGGCATGTGCACAACATTTCAAAACTATAACAGACTATTTGTTGCAGGGTTCACCCAAGTGATTCTTTTGTAGCTGAGTAAAATTGGGTGATGAGGGTTTAAGCCCTGGGTTTTTCTTCATATTTGTTTATTATTATTGTATTACTATGAATGTTTGTCTGCATGTATGCACATGAACTGTGTGTTTTCCTGGTGCCTGAAGATGTTAGAAGATCTCCAGATCCTATGGAACCGGAGTTACAGATGGTTGTAAACCATCATGTAACTCCTGGGAACTGAATCCGAGTCCTCCACAAATGCACTCTGAACCACTGAGCCATCTCTTTGACCCCTGGATTTTGTTTTTTTAGGAAATGTCAAGGGATAAGGTATAATTCCACAATAAGTGGAAAGAATGTTTAGTTAGAAAAAAAGTTGAAAATTGTAATAAAATGCTTTGGTTGTATCAGGGAAGCTGTTGATCTTTCATGTCCTTGTGTCAATGGTATGTTTAATGGACAAAAGACCACGAACAAGGGCTGAAGAGATAGCTCAGTGGTTAAATACTGTTCTTACAGAGGACCTAAGTTTGAGTCTCAGCCCTTAAACTGGGTTACTCACAGCTGTCTGTTTCTCAAATCTCAGGGAGATCCAGTGCCTCTGGCTTCTGTGTACACTTGCACTCATGTACACACACACACACACACACACACACACACACACACACACAACTTAAAAATAATAAAAATATATCCAAAAGGAGACAATGAATAAAGATAACTCAGAAGAGCAAGAGCTGGCATGTACCTGGCACAGGAAGCCATTGAAGGCATGAATGGTATTTTATTTTTTGGTCTGGGCTTTATAGATTTTTATTTCTGTATCCAAGTCCCCAAGATAATCAAGGATCTAAAGTTTGTTTGGCCTCACAGATTTGGAGATGTCAGTATGTTTTGGAGTTTCTAATGCTTTCAGGACAGTGGTGAACCAAGACATTGTGACATGAATGAGTAGCAGAGGAATTTGCTCATCTCATAGCAGCCACAAACAGAGAGAGGGAGAAGGAGAGGGAGAGGGAGAGGGAGAGGGAGAGGGAGAGGGAGAGGGAGAGGGAGAGGGAGAGGGAGAGAGAGAGAGAGAGAGAGAGAGAGAGAGAGAGAGAGAGAGGATTGGATCCTAATTTGGCCATCGATCTCTTTTAAGGACCTGTATCCAGTGACCTTAATTCCTATCCCAAGATCTCATTTCATTTTTTAGAATAGTTGTATTTATTATTTGGCAATTTCATAATGGATACATGAACACAGTGTATTTTTATCAGATCCATCCACAACTTCCTTCCAACACCTTCATGATTCCTTTTGAGTTAATCCACTTAGTACTGGTTGCATGCATGTGGGTATGGTGCCCTCCACTGGAGCATAGGCAACCTATTAGTAGCCACATGACTGAAGAAAAATTAGTTCTCTTCCTTCTTAGCAGCCATCACTGGCTAATTGCCCCTCAGCTAGGAGGGGGTGTTTTCCTCATCCATATTAGAATGCTGATTGGCTTGCTCTTGTGCAGGCAAGTATAACTCCTATGACATATGAAGACAATGGCCAGGTCATATCCATAGGACTGAATACCATAGTACTTCTCCCTAGTCTCTAGCTCTTTTATTCTTCTCTTTTGTGTTCTGTCTTCTCAAGTCTCCCTGAGCTTTGTTAAAGGTAGCTGGGTTGAACAGATATCCCATTTAGGGATGAGAGTCGAACACTCACTTATTCTCAGCACTTTGACCCTTTCTGAATCTCTGTATTGACCCCTAACCACTTCCAAAAGAAGTTTCTTTGACTAAGGTTGAGAGCAGGGCTCATCTATGGAAATAAGTAGAAATATTCAAAGGATAGTTTGACAATACTTTTATTTAGTGAAACATTTGTAGTAAATTCATGCCTTGGGGGGGGGGGTAAGACATCTCCAGGTATGAGCTTTAGCTAGCTAGCAGGGATGAAGTTTCAAGGCTAGTTCCAACTTGATTTCTCTATGTTCTGAAACCAAAGAATTACATATTTTCAACATCAGCTCTTAACCATCTAGCTGTGGTAGGTAACCAAGATTTACTTCTTAAAATTCTAATCACCCCTCTATAACGTCACAGACTGGAGGACCAAGCCTTTGGTAATCTTTTGGGGACATTCAAGACCTAAATAGTATTATTGGAATTCCTGCCGAACTCCAGAATCACTCAGGGAAAGGGAATTAGGTTGGAGATTTATGGTAGACAACAAAGCAAGGGCCTTCTAATTGGGACCTAAGTGTAACTGTTGTGTAGCAGTTTCATCTGAGATTGAAACATTGCATTACATCCTGTAGCACCTCAAGAAAGAAAATAAACAATGCGAAATAGCTTCAGGAAGTCCCTGAAACTGACCAGTCTCACTAGGTACCACTTTCACAATAGTAAACAATAAAAACTGCTGAGAGTCAACCTTGGACAAGCCAGGCTACAAAGAAGCAGGAAATGATAGAGCAGCGGGAAAGAACCAGGAGGCCAGATGTACAAAGGAGTCACCTGGAAATTTCATTCTCCAGCCTTTGAGCTGCCTGCTAACTGTGAGGTACTTCAAGCTTTTTTCACCTATGTTGGGGTAGTCTTTGATGTCATTGGGTCATTTCTGCTCCTATAAGTAACCCCTCACTTACCCATGTACATAATCCCAATAAAATTCATTGGTTTGACATACTGGACTTGGGTGCTATCTGGGGTTAGAAGGGGTGTGTGTGTGTGTGTGTGTGTGTGTGTGTGTGTGTGTGTGTGTGTTTTGAATCTTCCCAGGAAAAGTCTTATCACTTATTAATGAGAGAGTGACTGACTATAGTTAGGAATACAATAGAAAAACTGATTTCAACCATGAAACAAATATAAGGTATGGCCAACAGCCCTAGTAACTGCTTGAGTCTTAAAATTTCAACAAATAGGGGCTGGAAAGATGACTCAGAGGTTAGTAGCACTGGCTGCTCTTCCAGAAGTCTTGAGTTCAATTCCCAGTAACTGTGTGGTGACAGTGCCCTCTTCTGGCCTGCAGGTATACATGTAGGAAATAATAAATCTTAAGAGATTCTTTAATTATTTTAAAGACATATTTTTAAGTGAGCCCTTAGGAGTAAACCAAGAATTAGCAAGTCTATTTATAGGCTCCAATTTTGCAAATCAAAGGATTCAGAGTTTTGTGAGTAGATATCTTAAGGAAGCAGGGATCAGACTTGGTTTTGTGGGAACAGTATGTGACTTTGTGGAATGTACTTATGTAGGAGAAGCTATGCAAATGTGAGATACAGGAAATAAAAATACTGTGTGTTAGGTGAGAGAATTTTGGATCTAGAAATGTCGAAATGGAAGATTTAGTACTAATCTGCACTTACTAGGTGACAATGAGTTTGGTCATGTGACTTGAATCCAAAAATATTTCATCTGTAGAAGAAGACTGGAATGCCTGCATTTCCTGTGTCTCAGAGTAGCATTTGTGGTGTCCTGTCAGACAATAGTCTGCTGGTTGCTAATTCTTGCAAAAAAAAAATGGGACTGCTGATCCAGGCACCCAGGAAAGTCTGAGCTGGATGAAGAGGCATAATTATCCATCTGCCCATGCTTGGGTTTTTTAGAGACTGTAATCAGCTAGCCTGCTTTCTGGATTTCTCTCAGCAAATTTCATACACGTGTTTGTATAACCTCTTTCCCCCTTCCTGGTTCTTTTTCCTGAAAAGCATTTCATTTAACATAGTTGGGAAATGCAACCATAAAGCAATAAAAGAAGAAACTCGAAAAGCCTGTACCTGCATGCTCTCTTCTATTTCAAACAGTGTCTTGCTTATAATACTGACATTGTACAAAGCAAATGGAGTCTCCTTATTTATCAAGGTATTTTGAAGCAACCTGGTAGGCAGCACTAGATAGGATAAAAAGAAAAGCCCTTAGTAAAAATCATGGGCACAGAGAAGCATTCTTGTGTGGGTCTTGGGACCTTGTGTGCTGACTTCTGGAGCTGAAAAGCCACGTGCACAGGTGGGAAGGAGACAGGAGGAGCCTTGTAGTTATCATTCTGCTGAAGAGGTAGCCCAGACTCCTTCAGACACACAGCAGTGCCTGGATCTGACACAGAAAGCATCTCTTTACTTACATTTCACTGCATACATCAGCTAAGGAAAAGAATCTGAGACCAAAACTGAATTGATGAATTTTTAACAATTATGTAAAGTACTTGGTTGTATTGAATGATTTTTTTTTATTAACTTGAGTATTTCTTATTTACATTTCGAATGTTATTCCCTTTCCCGTTTTCCGGGCAAACATCCCCCTAACCCCTCCCCCTCCCCTTCTTTATGGGTGTTCCCCTCCCCACCCTCCCCCCATTGCCACCCTCCCCCCAATAATCACGTTCACTGGGGGTTCAGTCTTAGTAGGACCAAGGGCTTCCCCTTCCACTGGTGATCTTACTAGGATATTCATTGCTACCTATGCGGTCAGAGTCCAGGGTCAGTCCATGTATAGTCTTTAGGTAGTGGCTCAGTCCCTGGAAGCTCTAGTTGCTTGGCATTGTTGTTGTATTGAATGATTTTTTTGCTGGCTATCAATGACATCCATTTGATGGACATGGGACATTAAGGATGTGGCTGTCAATTACTTCGTGCAGTGGTCTTTGCAAGGCTCATAATGTAAGGGAGGCTGCTACCCCTATACCACATATGAGGGCTATGACTTACTAGCAAAGAAAATGTGATTTAAAAAATTTCCTCTAGTTCTAGTCTCTTTATCTGTGAGTTGAGAAATTATTTCATTAAAGATAAGTATTTCCTTTCTTCCTCTTTTATAACCTAAAGTGGAAAAGAGAGTCCAAGCTTGAAGGCACATTGTTGCCATTACTAACATTTTGGAAACAAACGATTTGATATCGGGAGGAGAGACTGCCATGTGCACTGTTGGACATTTGGCAGTCTCCCTTGTTCCTGCTGCTTCTAGAACCCACTCTTTAGTTTTAACCAGCAAAAAAAAACGACTCCAGATTATAAAATAATCCACGGAGGGGGAAAATAATCCTGGTGTTTGTTAGAACTTGAACTTCAAAAACAATTGGTGCAAGGGTAAAATGTGGTTCAGAACTGGAGTCTTAAGGGGCAAAAGGGTAGATATTTTGACTATGAGGATTTCTTTTTTTAAATTGAATATTTTATGCATTTACATTTCAAATGTTAGTCCCTTCCCCCATCTTCCATCTTTCCTCCCCTTACCCCTCCCCCTATTCTATGAAGATGCTCCCACTCCCACCCTCCCATTCCCACCTCAACGACCTGGCATTCCCCTACACTGCGGAAATGAGCCTTCACAGGACCAAGACCTTCTCCTCCTACTGATGCCAGACAATGCCATCCTCTGCTACATATGTGGCTGGAGCTATGGGTCATTCCATGTATACTGTGGTTGGTGGTTTAGTCCCTGGGAACTCTGGGGTGTCTGGTTGGTTGATATTGTTCTTCTTCTGGGGTTACAAACCCCTTCAGCCCCTTCAGTCCTTTCTCTAACTCCTCCATTGTGGTCCCTGTGCTCAGTCTGATGGTTAGTTGCAAGCCTCCTCATCTGTATAAGTAAGGCTCTGGCAGAGCCTCTCAGGAGACATCCACATCAGGCTCCTGTCAGCAAGCACTTCTTGATATCAGCAATAGTGACTGGGTTTGGTGTCTGCATATGGGATGGATCCCCAGGTGGGGCAGTCTCTGGATGGCCTTTTCTTCAGTCTTTGCTCCACTCTTTGTCCCTCTATTTCCTTTAGACAGGAGCAGTTCTGGGTTTAAATTTTGAAGATGAGTGGGTGGCCCCATCCCTCAATCGGAGTGCCATGACTAACATCTGGATATGGTCTCGACAGGCTCTCCCTTCCCTTTGTGGGGTATTTAGGCTAATGTCATCCCTGAGGGGTCTTGGGAGGCTCTTGCTTCCTAGCATCTGGAAATTTCTGGTTGCTACTCTTAGTTCCCCATCCCCTATTGCTACATACCTCTGTACATGTCCTGACCCTCTGTACATCTCCTCCATATTCTCCCATACCTAATTCTGCCCCTCTTTTCCCCTCCCCCTCCTCTTTTCCTCCTTCTACTTCCCTTGATTATTTTGTTTCCCCCAAGGCAACTCTTATAAAAGAAAGCAAGTAATTGCGGTCTTATTACAATATCAGAGGGTGAGTTCATGAGTATCTTGGTGGAGACCATGGCAGCAGGCCAGCATGGTGCTGGAGAGGTAGGTAAAAACTTCTTTTACCTGCTGATACATAGATATCAGTCAGGAGACAGAGAGAGAGAGAGAGAGAGAGAGAGAGAGAGAGAGAGAGAGAGAGAGAGAGAGAGAGAGAATAAACACCGGGTATGAGCTCTTTGAAACTCAAAGCCTGTCCCAGTGATACACCTACTCCAACAAAGCCACATTTCCTAATCGTTTTCTTATCAGTCCATCAACTAGGGACTAGATATTCAAATATAGGAGCTTATGGGGACTGTTCTCATTTAAGCCATCACATTCCATTTATTGACCTCCATGAAATTATAGTCACACCTTAATGCAAAATATATTCAGTGCAACTTCAAAAGTCTCCATAGATTTTCATATTCTCAACAGTGATTCTCAACAGTGTTTCAAAGTCCAAAGTATGTGTTTTCCAAGACCTAAACTATTCCCATGTAAAAAGAGCAAACCACATACTTCCAACATACAATGGCAAGGAATATACCTTACTATTCCAAAGGGAAGGGAATGGAGCATAGTGAAGAAATACTGGACCAAGGGAAAGCTGAAATCTAGCAGAGAAACTTTCAAATTCTGTATTAGATAGCTCTCCCCTTCCAGCTTTGATGGCTGCAACACTGTCTTGGGCTAGCTTCACATCCTTCCTACTGTCCGTGGCGGATATCCCATAACTCTGGCATCTCCAGTGTCTTGGCTGCTCCAGTGCAATCCAGGCTTTATCTTCACAGTTTCAAGCCATGACTTCTCTGGACCTCCATGCTGAGGCTCCTTTGCTACATGCCTGGTGTTACAGCTTTCTCTAACCTCTCAGGAAGATTCTACAACTCCTTTTCCTTAAAGCCAGGACTTGGCTATAGCCGCCATATTTTTCTGCTTTCTAGAGTTGGAATGTGGCATCCTCCTTGAGGTGTATTTGCATAAAATTTGACTTGTTAATGGTTTGTAGGCTTAGGAAATTCCTCAAGCATATTTCTTTCATACTGGTACACCGTACAAATATATGTTGGCTCCAACATACATTTCCTGGTGCTTCTTTCTTCAGACCGTAGAGTTTGTATTTCTGTTTGTCCCATTTGCTCTTTTTCATACAGATCTGCATAAGAGTGACGTCCAATAACCACTATGACACAGTCAATACTAGACTGTCATGAAATCTCCTTTGTCAAAACCATTACCCCACAACTGTTCTTTTGAACCTCCAGCATATTTTTTGGACAAGGGTAGCAGACTAGCATCGTATTGGGAAAATAGCTAAGAACCTTTAGATCCTGATCTGCAGGTAGCAGGCAGAGAGAGATATATCAACAAATATTTTTAAAAAAATCTCTGGCTACTCTCTGAGACTGGCAGCAGCCACCTTCTCGTAACTTTCTTGCTGTGGACTCTGCTCACATTTCCAGCATCCGCCCACTGTGGTTATGTCACAACTCCCAGTAGACTTTTAAAATCAAAACTCAATAAGCTTGTAATTTAGCAATCAGATTTATATCTTAAATTCTCAATCTACAAAATGTCCACATGATAAACTCACAACCAATTGATAATGATATAAACTGCCCACCTAGATAAGACAAATTGTCCTATAAAAATCCATCCCTTAAGAAATATTCATAACTACTTGTGGCCATTTAAGGACACATGGATGTGGTTCATCCTTCTCTGACTCTATTTTGGTTCCTCTCCTATTTCTTCTCTCTCCCACCTTACTTTTTCACTGCCCAATCACAGGCCTTGCCTTATCTTGTGCCTGTTTTCACATGAATAAAGACAACAATTTATACTTCACCCTTTCTGTCTAATTAATAAAGGAATTTTTCTCTTAATTGAGCACAGCTATTACCATTTGGTGATTTACAAAATATAAAATACACCTAACACCAAGGCCATCATTTTTGCCAACTAAATAGTACATTCTGTTATTTATGTTATCAATTCTGCTTAAGCTTAAGGCTTACAATCTATGTGTTAGGTCTTGGCTAACTTGTATAATATCTGAAAACTATCCAATTAAATATGTATTCTGAAAGCTAAGTAGCCTGTGTGGGATATGAGACTATAACTAGTCTTCAACCCCACTAGAAATCTGTGAAAATATAGGAAGCCTAACACAGCTTTCCAAACTGAGACAAGTTGAAGAGATAACTATCTATTAGTGCAGTCCCCCGTTAGCAACATATACAGGCATCAGTCTTCAGCCTTCTGGCCCAGTATCATCTGACAGACCTTTGTAACACAGAATTTTGAAAGACTGATTATTCCGACTTGGCAGAGATAATCAGTAAAATATTCTGCAAGTGTATCCTTTTCTGGATAGTATTTGTCTGTAGATGAAATAGGCAATTTCTACCCAGTGGCTACTTAGCCACAATGAGACACACAATCTCACCTGGAGGTAGAGATACTCAATTTCTTCTTTGAATCCACAAAAGGGGAGCTGCTAGGAGCAGATATGCCTCAACAACAAAAGAATAAATAACATTAAATGTCACATTTTGTGTATTTCTCACATTTTTGAAAACCATCTAACTATGTAAGGAATCTGGACTGTTGTCTGTTAACTACTCTTAGTTATTTCTAATAAATTATCTTGAAAACACCCTAACAGTAAACTCAGAGCCATGAATTTGCTGTCTGGTCCTTAACTCACATGTTCAATTATCTCAGCTCAGTAATAATAGCAGTTACAGGCCTGGGTCTATGCCTTGTATTCCTTTTCTTAAAACTTCTTATTATATATTTCTTTTCTTACATTTCAAAGGTTATTCCCCTTCCCGGTTTCCTGTCCATAAGCCCCCATTATCTCCCCTCCCCCTCCCCAATAAGGGTATTCCCCCTACACATCCCCGTCATTGCCCTCCCCCATATTACCCTGCATTGGGGGGTCCAACCTTGGCAAGACCAATGTCTTTCCCTTCCCCTGGTGTCCCAACAAGGCTATTCTCTGCTACATATGCAGTTGGAGCCCTGGGTCAGTCCATGTATAGTTTTTTGGTAGTGGTTTAGTCCCTGGTAGCTCTGGTTGGTTGGCATTGTTGTTTTTATGGGGTTGCAAGGTCCTTCAACTCTTTCAATACTTCCTCTAATTCCCCCAAGGGGGTCTTATTTTTAGTTCAGTGGTTTGCTGCTAGCATTGGCCTCTGTATTGGACATGCTCTGGATGGGTATTTCAGGAGAGATCTATATCCAGTCCCTTTCCACATGTATTTTTTAGCTCCATCAATCTTATCTAGCTTTGGTGGCTGTATATATATGGGCTACATTTGTTTCAGGCTCTGAATGGCCATTCTTTGAGTCGCTGCTTTAAACTTTGCTTCCATATCCCCTCCTATGAATATTTTTTCCCCTTTTAAGAAGAAGTGGGAGCATTTGCATTTTGGTCATCCTTCTTCTTGAACTTCCTGTGGTCTGTGGATTGCATCTTGGGTAATTTGAGCTTTTTGGCTAATATCCATTTATCAATGAGTGCATACCAAGTGTGTTTTTCTGTGATTGAGTAACCTCACTCAGGATGATATTTTCTAGTTCATTCCATTTGCCTATGAATTTCATGAAGTCATTGATTTTGATAGCTGAGTATTACTCCATTGTGTAGATGTACCACATTTTCTGAATCCATTCCTCTGCTGAAGGGCATCTGGGTTCTATTCAGCTTCTGGCTATTATAAATAAGGCTGCTATGAATATAGTGGAACATGTATCTTTGTTGTGTGTTGGAGCATCTTTTGGGTATATGCCCAGGAGAGGTATACCTGGGTCTTCAGGTAGTGTAATGTCCAATTTTCTGAGGAACCTCTAGACTGCTTTTCAGACTGGTTGTACCAGTTTGCAATCCCACCAACAATGGAGGAGTATTCCTCTTTTTCCACATCCTCACCAGCATCTGCTGTCACCTGAGTTTTTTATCTTAGACATTCTGACTGGTGTGAGGTGGAATCTCAGTGTTGTTTTGATTTACATTTCCCTGATGACTAAGGATGTTGAACATTTCTTTAGGTGCTTATTGGTCATTCAATAATCCTCAGCTGAGAATGTTTTGTTTAGCTCTGTACCCCATTTTTAATAAGGTGATTTGGTTTTCTGGAGTCTAAATTCTTGAGTTCTTTGTATATTTTGGATATTAGCCCTCTATCAGATGTAGGATTGGTAAAGATCTTTTCCCACCCGTTGGTTGCCATTTTGTCCTAATGACAGTGTCTTTTGCTTTACAAAAGCTTTGCAGTTTTATGAGATCCCATTTGTCAATTCTTGAACTTAGAGCATAAGCCATTGGTGTTTTGTTCAGGAAATGTTCCCCAGGGCCCATGTATTAGAGACTCTTTCCCACTTTTTCTTCTTTTAGTTTCAGTGTATCTGGTTTGATGCGGAGGTCCTTGATCCACTTGGACTTAAGCTTTGTAAATGGTGATAAGAATGGATCAGTATTGTATTCTTCTACATGCTGACCTCCAGTTGAACCATCACCATTTGTTGAAAATGCTATCTTTCTTTCATTGAATGGTTTTTGCTTCTTTGTCAAATATCAAGTGGCTACAGGTGTGTGGGTTCATTTCTGGGTCTTCAATTCTGTTCCACTGATCTACCTGCCTGTCTCTGTATCAATACCATACAGTTTTTAAGACTATTGATCTGTAATACTGCTTGAAGTCAGGGATGGTGATTCCCCCAGAAGTTCTTTTATTGTTGAGTATAGTTTTTGCTATCCTGTTTTTTTGTTATTTCAAATGAATTTGCAAATTGCTCTTTCTATTTCTATAAAGAATTAAGTAGGAATTTTGTTGGGGATTGCATTGAGTCTGTAGATTACTTTTGGCAAAATGGCCATCTTTACTATATTAATCCTGCCAATCCATGAGCATAAAAGATCTTTCCATCTTCTGAGATCTTCCTCAATTTCTTTCTTCAGAGATTTGAAGTTCTTGTCATACAGATCTTTCACTAGCTTGATTAAAGGCACACCAAGATATTTTATGTTATTTGGGACTACTGCGAAGGATATCATTTCCTTAATTTCTTTCTCAGCTCGTTTATCCTTTGAGTAGAGGAAGGCTACAGATTTGTTTGAGTTAATTTTATACCCTGACACTTAGTTGAAGTTGTTTATCAGGTTAAGTAGTTCTCTGGTGGATCTTTTGGGGTCACTTAAGTACACTATCATATCATGTGCAAATAGTAATATTTTAATTTCTTCCTTTCCAATTGTATCCCTTTGACCTCCTTTAAGTGTCTGATTGATCTGACTAGGACTTGGAGAACTATATTGAATAAGTAGGGAGAGAGTGGGCAGCCTTGTCTAGTCCCTGATTTTAGTGGAATTGCACCATTTAGTTTGATGTTTGCTACTTGTTTGCTGTATATTGCTTTTACTATGTTTAGATATGGACCATGAATCCCTGATCTTTCCAGCACTTTTATCATGAAGGGGTGTTGAATTTTGTCAAATGCTTTCTCAGCGTCTAATGAGATGACCATGTGGTTCTTATCTTTGAGTTTTTTTTATATAGTGGATTACATTGATGGATTTTCATATATTAAACCATCCCTGCACCCCTGAATGAAGCCTACTTGATCATGATGGATGATTGTTTTGATGTGCTTTTGGATTCGATTTGCAAGAATTTTATTGAATATTTTTGCGTCAATATTCATGAGGAAAATTGGTCTGAAGTCCTCTTTCTTTGTTGGGTCTTTGCGTTGTTTTGGTATAAGAATAATTGTGACTTCATAGAAGGAATTTGGTAGTGCTCCATCTGTTTCAATTTTGTGGAACAGTTTGGACACTATTGTTATGAGGTCTTCTATGAAGGTCTGATAAAATTATGCACTGAACCCATCTGGACCTGGGTTCTTTTTGGTTGGGAGACTTTTAATAACTGCTTCTATTTCTTTACGAGTTATGGGGCTATTTAAATTATTTATTTGTTCCTGATTTAACTTTGGTACCAGTATCTGTCTAGAAAATTCCCTATTTCTTCCATATTTTCCAGTTTTGTTGAATATAGGATTTGTAGTAGGATCTGATGATTTTTTTAATTTCTTCATATTCTGTTGTTACATCTCCATTTTCATTTCTGATTTTCTTAATTTGGGTACACTCTCTGTGACCTCTGGTTATCTGACTAAGGGTTTATCTATCTTGTTAATTTTCTCAAAGAACCAGCTCATGGTTTTGTTGATGCTTTGTATAGTCCTTTTCGTTTCTACTTGGTTGATTTCAGCTCTGAGTTTGATTATTTCCTGTCTTCTAGTCCTCTTGGGTTTATTTATTTCTTTTTGTTCTAGAGCTTTTAGGTGTGTTGTCAAGGTGCTGACATATGCTCTCTCTTGTTTCTTTTTGTAGGCACTCAGAGCTATGAGTTTTCCTCTTAGCACAGCTTTCAGTGTGTCCCATAAGTTTGGGTATGTTGTACCTTCATTTTCATTAAATTCTAAAAAATCTTTAATTTCTTTCTTTATTTCTTCCTTGATCAGGTTATCATTGAGTAGAGCATTGTTCAATTTCCACGTATATGTGGGCATTCTTCCCTTACGTTATTGAAGACCAGCTTTAGCCTGTGGCGGTCTGATAGGACGCATGGGATTATATCTATTTTTCCGTATCTGTTGAGGCCTGTTTTATGACCAATTATATGGTCAAATTTGGAGAAAGTTCCATGGTGAGAAGAATGTATATCATTTTGCTTTAGGATAGAATTTCTATAAATATCTGTTAAGTCCATTTGGTTCATGACTTCTCTTAGTCTGTCTACATCTCTGTTTAATTTCTGTTTCCATGACCTGTCCATTGATGAGAGTGGGGTGTTTAAATCTCCTACTATTATTGTGTGAGGTGCAATGTGTGCTTTGAGCTTTAGTAAGGTTTCTTTTATGTATGTAGGTGCCCTTGTATTTGGAGCATAGATATTTAGGATTGAGAGTTCATCTTGGTGAATTTTTCCTTTGATGAATATGAAGTGTCCTTCCTTATCTTTTTTGATGACTTTTAGTTGAAAATTGATTTTATTTGATATTAGAATGGCTATTCCAGCTTGCTTCTTCTGACCATTTGCTTGGAAAGTTGTTTTCCAGCCTTTCACTCTGAGGTAGTGTCTGTCTTTGTCTCTGAGGTGTGTTTCCTGTAGGCAGCAGAATGCAGGGTCCTCATTGTGTATCCATTTTGTTAATCTATATCTTTTTATTGGGGAGTTGAGGCCATTGATGTTGAGAGATATTAAGGAATAGTGATTATTGCTTCCTGTTATATTCATATTTGGATGTAAGGTTATGTTTGTGTGCTTTTCTTCTCTTTGTTTTGTTGCCAAGACGATTAGTTTCTTGCTTCTTCTAGGGTATAGCTTGCCTCCTTATGTTGGGCTTTACCATTTTTACCCTTTGTAGTGCTGGATTTGTAGAAAGATATTGTGTAAATTTGGTTTTGTCATGGAATATCTTGGTTTCTCCATCTATGTTAATTGAGAGTTTTGTAGGATACAGTAACCTGGGATGGCAATTTTGTTCTCTTAGGGTCTGTATGACATCTGTCCAGGATATTCTGGCTTTCACAGTCTCTGGCAAGAAGTCTGGTGTGATTCTGATAGGTCTGCCTTTATATGTTACTTGACCTTTTTCCCTTACTGCTTTTAATATTCTTTCTTTATTTTGTGCATTTGGTATTTTAACTATTATGTGACAGGAGGAATTTCTCTCCTGGTCCAATCTATTTGGAGTTCTGTAGACTTCTTGTATGCTTATGAACATCTCTTTTTTTAGGTTAGGGAAGTTTTCTTCTATGATTTTGTTGAAGATATTTACTGGTCCTTTGAGCTGTGAGTCTTCACTCTCTTCTTCTCATTGAGTCCTGCATTTCCTGTATGTTTTTCGGTTTTACATTATCTTTGACAGTTGTGTCAATGATTTCTATGGAATCTTCTACTCCTGAGATTCTCTCTTCTATCTCTTGTATTCTGTTGGTGATGCTTGTATCTATGGCTCCTTGTCTCTTCCTTTGGTTTCCTATGTTCAGTGTTCTTTCCCTGTGTTCTTTTTTCATTGCTTCTATTTCCATTGTTAATTCCTTCAACTGTTTGATTGTGTTTTCCTGGAATTCTTTCAGGGATTTTTGTGATTCCTCTCTATAGGCTTCTACTTGTTTATTTATGTTTTCCTGCCTTTCTCTAAGGGAGTTCTTCATGTCTTTCTTGAAGTCCTCCAACATCATGATCAAATATGATTTTAAATCTAGATCTTGCTTTTCTGGTGTGTTTGGATATTCAGTGTTTGCTTTGGTGGGAGAATTGGGCTCCGATGGTGCCATGTAGTCTTGGTTTCTGTTGCTTGGGTTCCTGTGCTTACCTCTTGCCATCAGATTGTCTCTGGTGTTACTTTGTTCTGCTATTTCTGACAGTGACTAGACCGTCCTATAGGCCTGTGTGTCTGGAGTGCTGTAGACCTGTTTTCCTGTTTTCTTTCAGCCAGTTGTGGGAACAAAGTTTTCTGCTTTCAGGCGTGTAGTGTTTCCTGTCTACTGGTCTTCAGCTGTTCCTGTGGGCCTGTGTCCTGAGTCATCTAGGCAGGTTGCTTGGAGCAGAAAAATTGGTCTTACTTGTGGTCCCGCAACTGAAGTTGCTCCTGGGGGGTTGCTTTTGAGCTCTCCATGAGG
This sequence comes from Rattus norvegicus, assembly GCF_021556685.1. NCBI lineage: Eukaryota > Metazoa > Chordata > Mammalia > Rodentia > Muridae > Rattus > Rattus norvegicus. The sequence goes on from NC_141547.1 coordinate 91,615,874, forward strand.
GAGGCAACCAGCAGGGCCTGCGCTGCCCTTTCCAGAAGCCCCCGTGCACCGGGGTCCCAGATGGTGTTAGGTGTTTTCCTCTGGAGTCAGAAATGTGGGCAGAGTGTTGTCTCTTCTGTCTTCCCAGGTGTGTCTGCCCCTCTGAAGGCTTAGCTCTCCCTTCCATGGGATTTGGGTGCAGAAAACTGTTGATCTGGTCCCTTCAGGTCCCAGAGGTGTCTTTTCTTGTAATTCTTTTGGTGTTTTTTGTGTTTCCTCTCTAAGGGCTTCTACTTGTTTATTTGTTGTTTCCTGCATTTCTCTAAGGGAGTTCTTTATGTCTTCCTTAAAGTCCTCCGTCATTACCAAAAAATGTGATTTCAAATATAAATCTTGCTTTTCTGGTGTGTTTGGATATCCAGTATTTTCTTTGGTGGATGAACTGGGCTCTGCTGATGCCAAGTAGTCTTGGTTTCTGTTGATTAGGTTCCTGCGCTTGCCTCTAGCCATTGGGTTTTCTCTGGTGTTTGCTTGTCTTGCTTTTTCTGGGAGTGACTTGGCCCTGCCATAGGCCTCTGTGTCAGCAGTGCTGTAGAATTGTTTTCCTGTTTTCTTTCAGCCTTTCCTGAGAACAGGTGCTCTGCTCTCAGTTATGGCCGAACTCTTGGAGACTGTCTTTTAGCTCTAGGCATGGGCAGGAATCAAAGGATTATACCCCTGATTGCTCGTGTAGGTCCTTGCACCCAGCAGGCACAGTTGGCACTTTGCAATTCCCTTTTGGGTCTGGACTGTGGGCAGAGGGTTGTCTCCTCTGATTTCTCAGGAGTATCCACACTTCTGAGGTTCCAGCTCTTTCCCTCATGGGATTTGGGTGCAGGGACCTGTTCGATGGGATCACTTTGGTCCTGGGCATAGACCAGAACCACAGGTACTGGTCTCTGTTCCTTTATCCCTCTCTCCAGAGGCACTGAGCAGTTTCTCCTTGGACCAGGGATGTGGGCCAAGGTGTGCAGAGGTGGCAGTCTGTCCTGTGGCCTCGGGATGTCTGCACTCCTGGGTGGTCTGCTCTCTTCCCTATGGGATTTGGGTGCAGGACAAGCCTTGTATTCTTAAACGTGATGTATAGGCACAATGCCTATATGAGAGAAACAATATTAATTTCAATTTTACATCGATAAGAAATTTATACGAATGAAAACTTTAAATTTGTATAAAATAAATTCTGAATCAATTTAAGAGATTATAACTTCAATTTAGTAACAAATATAAAGATTTCCACCAAATGAGACTATAGCTGCACAATTTCTAGCTAATTTCTTGCTGTTAAATTATGACTATTTCTAAATTTCCCAGAAAGACAACCTTAGAATAACCACTTCCAGCCTCCCAAAGTTCAGGGAACTGGGGCGATGACTCTTCAAAACTTCTTCAAACTCTACATGCGTGGTGAGATATCTTTGGGGGAGGAGGGGAAAATTGAGGAGTTGCTCGGTGTCCTGACTGGATCCAGCTGAAAGTCCCTGAGATCAGGAGTTTTAGCAGGTCAGTTCAGCATGTCTGATGGTGAGACTTACCAAAGCTGTAATATATAAATCTCAAAACAAAATTTTAGTATCATCAAGGTATTTGTGTGGATTGTATCAGTCTGTGTAAGGTGTACAGACTGGTTAGGATGAAATTTTGTTCTTTTTGTTTTATTTTTTTGAATCTAGTTCTTCAGGAGGTCTCCCTCTATCAAATTCGATCCATATAGCTCTGGAAGGTATCAGCAGAGACTCATCACCTTTTCTAAAAATGTGAAGACAACACATTTCCCCCAAATCAGCGTGCCCTTTAGTTGGCAACCAGAAAAGCTCGTATCTTGTATTTTCTCCCAAAGAAATAATAGTATGACAAAACTTAAAATCACACCCATTTTGAAAATTAAAACAATTTAAAATAAATGAAATAAACTAAGCAATTCTGTATGATCCTGTTTAGGCTTCTCTAATCTCTCAGGCCAGGATATCAACCCAAAATTCCTGTGGAGCACAGGTAGAGAGAATCTGAGCCTCCTGTAGATGAAAATATACCATCTATCTATTAAGCTCTCTACCTGAGCGTCAGACTTCCATTCACTAACAACTTCTATAATACTCATTAACAACTTGTATAATATATGTCTGTATGCCCTCTGCCTGGTGCTACAGACTTTTATTTTTTTCTACTTTAGTTCCAAATTGTGGGCCAACTTCCCCACATGATTCGGATAAACTCTGTATATAAATCTATTCTAAAAGCAAATAAACCAGTCTTTGAAATAAACCACACCAAATAAACCAGTCTTTGAAATAAGTCACACTCTCAGTTCTGACTCAGAGTAGCCTGTTTGTTTTCACAGCAGGGGTCCTAGAATCTGTGTGCAGACTCCCTCTCTGTTCCTTTGTTTCAAGTTTTCTGGGGCTTGAGTCCTTGTGACTCATCTTGGCTGCATCATCTTTTTGATTTAGAAAATAAAACTCTCTCAGACTGATAATCTTAAATTTTTGGTAGATTCTTGTCTAACACATTGGTTCACCACCTGTAGTGGTAAATATTAAATAAGAGAATTCCTTGCGAGTGCCAGCTCTGTTGTACCACATGGCATCTGCGGGGCATTTTCATCTCAGCCAGCAAAGCATCTCACCTGCTAAGCTCCCAATCCTCATCTCATGTTGCAGCTGGCTCCTATCTGAGCCCAGCAGCATCTTGTAACTCTCTTGCTACAGACTCTGCTCACATTCCCAACGGCACCGCCTGTGGTTATAGTCACAATTCCCAGTAGCCCATTAAAATCAAAACTCAATAAGCTTGTAATTTAGCAATCAGATTTACATCTTAAATTCTCAATCCATAAAACATCCACATAATAAACTCACAACCAATTAATAATGATATAAACTGCCTGCCTAGATAAGACAAATAGTCCTATAAAAATCCATCCCTTAAGAAATGTTCACCTGTGGCCATTTAAGGCCACATGAATCTGACTGAACCCCCAGTGAACGTGATTGTTGGGGGGAGGGTGGCAATGGGGGGAGGATGGGGAGGGGTACACCCATAAAGAAGGGAAGGGGGAGGGGTTAGGGAGATGTTGGCTGGTAAACTGGGAAAGGGAATAACACTCGAAATGTAAATAAGAAATACTCAAGTTAATAAAAAAGAAATGTTCACCTGTGGCCATTTAAGGCCACATGAATCTGGGTCATCCTTCTCTGCCTCCATCTTGGTTCCTCTCCTCTTTCTCCTCACTCCCACCTTATAAAAACTATCCCCACTTTACTTTTTCACTGCCCAATCACAGGCCTTGCCTTATCTTGTGCCTGTTTTCACCTGCATAAAGACAACAATCTACATAGAGAAGAGAAGAGAAGAGAAGAGAGAGAGAGAGAGAGAGAGAGAAACAGACAGACAGAAATATCTTGTGAGAGCTCTTTGAAACCTCAAAACCCATCTCCAGTGACATCTCCAAGTCTTTCCCTAAACAGTCTACTAACTAGGTCTAGACATTAAAATGTAGGAGCTTATGGGACTCATTCTCATTCAAAACACAAGCCCCCAACAAAAATATGCTTTTCTTTTCTTTATTATCAGTTAATTATTTTATTTATTTCCATCCCAAATGTTGCATCTCCTTGCATTCCACCCTCACGGAATTCTTCCCCCTTTCCCTCTCCTTTGTCTCAGAGAAGGTGCCACTCTCAGTCATCCCCCTCCCTGGGGCACCAAGACTCTACAGAATTAGGCACATCCTCTCCTACTGAGGACAAACAAGGCAGCCCTCTGCTACATCTGTGCCTGGGGCCTCAGACCAGCTAGTGTACGTTCTCTGGTTGGTGGCTTAGTCTCTGGGAGCTCCCAGGGGTCCAGGTTAGTTGACACTGTTGCTCTTCCTATTGGGTTGCCATCCCCTTCAGTTCCTTCAATTCTTCCCCTAACTCTTCCATAGGGGTCCCAGATCTCAGTCCAATGTGAGTGTCTGTATCTGTCTTAGTCAGCTGCTGGTAGAGCCTCTCAGAGGACAGCCATGTTAGGCTCTTCCTGTCTGCGACTACAATACAGCATCAGTAACAGTGCCTGCCCATGGGATGATTCCAAGTTGCTCCAGTCACTGGTTGGTCATTCTCTGCTTCCTTTTTTGTCCCTGCATTTCTTTTAGATAGAAACAATTTTGGGTAGAAAAATTTGATGGTGGGTTGGTGTCCCCATCCCTCAATTGGGGGTCTTATCTAATTACTGGAGGTGATCTCTTTAGGTTCCATATCCCCACTGTTGGGCATTTTGGCTAAGGTCATGCATAATGAGCCCCAGGTCTCTGGGACTTTCTAGAGGTTCCACACACACCCCACCCCTGTCAGATGCATATTTCCATTCATTCTCCTGACTCTCTGGGTTTCTCTCCTATCTTTCCCTATACCTGATCCTGTACCCTTTTCCCCCTCCCCTCTCTCCTACCAAGGTCACTCCCTCCCTCTGCCTCCCATGACTGTTTTATTTTCCCTTCTAAGTTGGACTGAAGCATACCTGAAGACCCAACTCCTGGGCATATACTCCCAATATGCTCTACAATATTAAAAGGACATGTGCTCCACTATGTTTATAGCAGCCTCATTTGTAATAGCCAGAAACTGGAAGCAACTCAGATGTCCCTCAACTAAAGAATGGATACAGAAAATGTACTTCATTTACACAATGGCATACTATCCAGCTATTAAAAAACAAGCACATCATGAATTTTGCAGGCAAATTGATGGAACTAGAAAATATCATCCTGAGTGAGGTAAGCCAGACCCAAAAGGACATGCATAGTATGTAGTCACTGGTAAGTGACTAAATAAAGTACAGAATACCCACGGTATAACCCATAGACCCTAAGAAGTTAAACAAGAAGGGAGGCCCAAAAATATGCTTAAAAGAAAAAAATATAAATAGAAGTTGGAAGAAACTAGTCACAGAAATGTGTTTGTGGAAGGGTTGAGAGTTTAATGGGAAGTGAGTAAACCAATGGTCTCAAATATGGCTAACAATGCACTACAGAACAGATGTAAGAATGAGGATACTACACTGTTAACTGGAACCATTTCAGTAGCAAGATCTGTCTAAGGTTTAGAGGGAGCTCATGTGAAAGTAGATTGATATAGGACTGGCAGTGGAGTAATTCCTATCTGTGTGGACTAAGTCTGCTTAAGTTAACACAGCAAATCCTTTGTCTATAAAAATATATAAATAATTGACTTTCCCCTCCAATTGGCTTTAGAGGCTTGGAAGCCCAAGATAAAGTTATTAGCAGATTTGCTATGTAGTGAAAACCTATTTCCAAAATGACACCTGCTCTGTGTTCTTATCTAGTATGAAGAGGGAATCAACTGTCTTCAACCTCTTATGAGGCTACTGGTGCCACATGTAGATACAGTGTTCAGTACTTAGTCACTTTTTAAGATCCACAACTGGTAGTCTTACTACTACATACTTATAGTATTTGCAGTTGTGTGGGGAAAATGCTGATATTCAGATCATGGTATTGATTTTCATTATTTGAAGGTAATGAGATGGAAAGGTGAAATGAAAGAAAATGTGAAGGAGGCAAGGGGGGAGAGTTGACATATGAAATGATGCATGGAGGGAATTGAGCAATGCTGTTGGCTGGGCAATCATTCTCTTAGGAATTTGGCTTGTTATTTCATGACTATAGATAAATATGTAAAGCAAACACTACCAATATAATTTTCATAAAAGATAAATGAGAGGTAGAGTTCTAGATAAGGGCAAGCCCAGCAAGGCAATATGTGGCAGCCATGTTTTCCCTCAGTGTTGTACCAGATATGGGCCTTGGCTTCCTTAAAGACATTTTTATAGCCTAACACATATTTCATTGCTCATAGTAGCATCTTATTGAATTTGTTGGGGTTCTTTATGGTGGGTAAGCAAAACCTTCTTCTGAAAGGCTTGATTGTCTTGGTAATTGTGCTCAAAATGCTATACTTTTCTTTTAATATTACCACTAGATGCCCTTTGTAGTGTTGGGAAATATTATAGATCCTCTTAGATATTATGATGCTTCTCTTTGGTGACCAGATTTACTCATTCCAGGGGCTACTGTAGCTTTTGATAAGGGGCTTGAGACCCCACATGAACAACCATGCCAACCAACCAGAGCTTCCAGGGACTAAGTCACTACCCAAAGACTATACATGGACTGACCCTGGGCTCCAACCTCATAGGTAGCAATTAATAGCCTAGTAAGAGCACCAGTGGAAGGAGAAGCCCTTGGTCCTGCAAGACTGAACCCCCAGTGAACGTGATTGTTTGGGGAGGGCGGTAATGGGGGAGGATGGGGAGGGGAACACTCATAGAGAAGGGGAGGGGGTTGGGTTAGGGGGATGTTGGCCTGGAAACGGGAAGGGGAATAACAATCGAAATGTAAATAAGAAATACTCAAGTTAATAAAGATAAAAAAAGACACCAATTTCCAGTGTCAAAGGTTTTACAGTTTCAGACTCCATTTTGATGGATTCTGTTGGTTGATTGATATAATCTTCCCCTCTAGTTCAAAATGTTCAGATTGTCAGAGGCCAGAATTAAAGCATCAGATGGCATCTTTGGATAAATTCAAAGACTATTTCCATCTGTTCCTCCTGCTGCTAAACATTTATTTCTAGAATTAATGAATTCTAGAAAGGAATTATTCTAGAGAGGAATTATCCCTTTCATGGATTTCTTTTTATGGATAGTAAAAGTCCTAATAGACAGGTCACAGGGATATTCTAGGTTGCCTGTGGTAGCATTAATATGGATCTGGCCTCTAACTATCTCTGAATTGTCTACTTTCCTTGTTATAGTACCTACTTTTGAAGATAAATGATATTCCTTTGGTAAAGGCTAAGAAGATCTATAGTTTGTGATAGTTTGGTGTTTGTAGGAAACTGATTCCAGAACCAAAAGGAGATAATTTTTAGAGCCGTCTGTCATGTTAAATCATCTCTAGTATATTTATTCTACCTGTACTATAGTATACGGTACTGTTCAAGAGGGTAATGACAAGAAAATAGCCTATCCATGTTTAGTAGAGACACAATTTCCTCAGCAAGTATTTTAAATCTTCAGTTGGTTGAATTTGGACATGTAATATCAATATTAATGGCCAACTTTATCTTTCAGTAAAAATTCCACTGGATCTCAATCATACAGGATTTCTTGTAAAGAGTTCTGGATTTGCTTGAAAGAGGTGGTATATTCTCCACTATCTTTTCCTTTTTCCCTGTAGTATTTCAAACTAATCAGAAAACATCTGAACATCTAGGAAATGCTTTCCATTTAGCTAGGTAGGCCAAACAGGCATGGTGCTACTGTATTAATCACTTTCCTGATGCTAAAATACCATGATTAAAACACCTGGTAGACGAGTTAAATTTTCAGTTAGAGTTCTAGAGGATAGTCCACCATGACAGCAGGTGGCAAAAGCAGGAAGCTTGAGAAATCATATCCCAAACACACATAGGAAACAGAAACAGCCATCAAGAAGTGAGACATTGTTTTGCTCCTGGGCCCCAATAGACTCCATAGGAATAACAACAATATCAACTAACCAGACGCCCCAGAGCTCCCAGAGACTAAACCACCAACCAAAGAGAATTCATGGAGGGACCCATGACTCCAGCTGCATATATTGCAGAGGATTGCCTTATCTGGTATCGATGGGAGTTGAGCTCCTTGGTGCTGTGAAGGCTTCATGTCCCAGAGTAGGGGAATGCTAGGGTGCTGAGGCAGGAATGGGTGGGTCGGGGAGCACCATCATAGAAGAAGGGAGGATGAGGGGAGGGGACAGAGATTTGTGGAGGGGAAAATGGGAAGAGGAATAACATTTGAAATGCAAATAAATAAAATAACCAATAAAAATGGATGGAAAAAAAAGAAGTGAGACATAAAAGTATAAATTCTCAAACTCTGTGCCCACGATGTGTTTCCTTTGGTCAGGCTACACTTCATAAAAATACTGTAGCATCACCAAGAAGCACCATAAACTGGAGACAATCAAACACATGATCCCTGGTGACATTTCTTAGAAAAATTGTCACACAGCTAGTGTGGATGAAGGAAAGTGACTTTGTTGGAAGAGATATGCCACTAAGGAATGGGCTTTGAGGTCTCAAAAACTCATTCTATTCCCAAGTTAGGTCTTTCTCTGCCTCCTCCTTGTGCATAAGGCTGTAAAGTCTTAGCTACTACTTAGAGCCTTGCTTCCCTGCCTGCCTGCTGCCACGCTGCCTACCGTGGTCATGGACTCTGTACCTCTGGCACTGTAAGTTCTAATAAAGTCTTTTTTCTTTAAGTTACCTTGGTGGTTATGTATTTTAAGAGCAATTATAGAAAAAGTAACTAAGATATAACCTAACCTGTTAAAAATGATAGAGTAAGTGAACTGACCTAGTGAAAGAACTGGGTGAAAGGCTTATGGGCATACAAATCAAATTTATATATAACATGCTTCTTATTATAGACTATGGACTCCTTCATTTATGGTCTTATGGAGGAATTTTAATCCAGCAACATGGCTGCTTTGGCAAAGGATTACATTCAAACTCCTTCTAGGTTTATATGGTCTGGCTGGAATGTAGATACACTCCAAATTACATTATGTTCTCATTAGAATGCAGTCCTTAGCACATGCCTTCATTACATAATACTGACAGTAAAGTTCGTTTTAAAAGGACAAAGTCATGTTTGAAAGTGATGTCTACTTGAGGAGCAGATATGGTGACAAATCAGAGAAAGATTTAACAAAATGAGTCAGAGATAGGATATGGCCACTCCCATAAGAACAACACAGGAAAAAGGGGTTACCAAAGTAGAGAGAGGTGGTGGTACTGGTGTGTGTGTGTGTGTGTGTGTGTGTGTGTGTGTGTGTGTGTGTGTGTGTGTGTGCAGGCGTATGTGCCTGCCTACGCATGCACACACATGTTGCAGTTTTACTTAACAGTTTTACAGAGATGGGTTGCAGAGAGAGCAAAGTAGAAACCAGTGAAGACAGAGTGGACCAGAGAATGAGAAGGAGCCAGAAAATTAGAATATATTGCCACAGTTAATATGAGGTCAAGAAGAGCAAGTTAGCCAGAAGCTGAGAAAAGCTAGATTTAATCAGTCAGCTTGGAGGAGCAGATTGTATGGAGGCAAGAAGCTTCTAGGCTTAGGCCTAGGAATAGTTAGAACAGAGAAAGACATGTTCTGGACTCATGTATTTGCATAGCTTAGGCATGGCTCTCATTTCATCTCATAATTTGAAGAAATAAAAGTGACATTTGCACAGTCTAAGTGGTTTCAGTTTCCCAGAAAAGTAATATGGAAATATAAATTTGGAAATTGTATAAATAAGTAATAAATTCAAAATTGTGCACTATTGTGAGTAGCATGATGGAAACTTTGTCACACTTTATCTCAGCTGGGATATGAATCACCCCCATCTCCAGGGAAATTGTAGTATTTCCCTGTTTGTTGCTTAACCTTCTTAGTTATCATACTGTCACAGTAATGAAGTGATTGTGCTCTTATTTCACTTAACAATAGTCCCTGTTCCAATTTACTCTCTAGCATGATAAACACCATGACCAAAAGCAACTTGGGAAAAAAGTGTTTATTTCTCAGCTTATAGGTTGTAGTCAGTCACTGAGGACAACCAAGGTAGGCACTAAAGTAGAACTTAAGTAGTGGCACCATGGGACACTGGTTATTGAATTACCATGCATAGTGGGTCGAGTAGAGTCTTTCTGCATCAATTAGCAATGTAGAAAAATCACCCTAAAGTCACACTCACATGCCACTCAGACGGAGATGGGAAAAGTTCCCTTCTTCCCTACATCATGTTGATAACTAAGATTAGCCATTACAGCTCCAAAGCATAAGTGTAGTCTAATAATTCAATTATACAAAAGGGACGTTGTAATGTATTTGTTTTAACTATCCTCTTACAGCATCACAAGAAGAGAAAAGTAAGCACAGCATAAAACTTTTTGGGTGGTGGCAAGCCACAGACACATAGTGTGTATCGTCGCATATTGCTATTCATAGTTCTAGTTTATTATCCATCCCTTTATTATTCTCTGTGGCAAAATTCTTTTTTTTTTTTTTTTTTTGGTTCTTTTTTTCGGAGCTGGGGACCGAACCCAGGGCCTTGCGCTTCCTAGGTAAGCGCTCTACCACTGAGCTAAATCCCCAGCCCCCTTGTGGCAAAATTCTTGAGCAAAACAAATTACAAGAGGAAACATTTATTTTGGTTCCGTTTCATTCTACTCTTATTGATCACATATGGCAGATAATGGTTACTAAAAACGAGGCAGAGAGACTGTCTCCATCAAGTAGCTTTATCCATCTTCCCCTCTACTCTTTCTGACCCTCACCTTTGTGGATGGTACAGACCATTTTCTTCCATATTCAGCAGGTCTCTCCTATTAGTTAAACCTCTGTGGCAATGCCTTTACAAACATATTCAGAAGTGTGTTTTGCAGTTCATCTAGGCATTTATGAATCCAATTAAGTTAATGATCAAGATTAGCTATGACAAGCCCATTTCTTATCAACAAGTTGATATCCAATAATTCTTTACTTACAAAATCATATGGTAAAAGTAGTTTTTATTAGTTGAAGTAATTACTTTCTCAGAGGTTTACTGCCTCCATGGTTGCTGGGAATTGAACTCAGGACCTCTGGAAGAGCAGCTACTGTTCTTAACCCCTGAGCCGTCTCTCCAGCCCTTTATGTCCATCACATAATACCAAACACATGGTGTCCTTCTCTAAGCTGGAAGAATCATAGTTTTATCAATAAGATGATAATGTTTCAAGTATTATCCAAAAACCAAGTTCAAAAGTTTCTTGAGGTTTAAGGCAAAGTTCTGAATTTGTAAGCCTGCACAACAAAACATGTTAAGTGACAAGAAGCGAGCATTTCAATTCCAAAAGAGAGTGATAGGGGTAAAGAAAAGGGGACTGGGACAAAGAGAGATTAATCCTAGCACAATAAGCACTAAATCCTATATCCCCAAGTTTTCATAGCACACAGTGATATGATCGAATTTCCATCAGCTTGGGCAGTCCCATCTCTATGGACTCCCATATCTATGGAAGTGCTGGTTCAGCCCTCATGGCCTCCCTGTTGCATTAGCTCTGTGTTCTAACTGCTGTTTCCCCTGACAAATGTTTTATGTTTCCAGCATGTCCAACTTCCTAGGATGCCTATCCCTACTTTGGCTTCATCTTCACTCTTTCATGCTTTCTTAGGAGGAGTTTCCAGGTATCCTGACATTGCCATACATTGTCTGTCCCCACCAGGGCTATTCTTTTCAGTAACAACACGTTGATTAGCCCCAGCTTTATGCTAATTTCTGGCTAAATTGCCTTTTTCAAATCACCTTTCTCATAGTTATGATTACAAATAGCTTAGAATATCCATCAATACACTACACTGGAATGCTGGACTGCATGACACTTACTCTGCCTAACTTATTTGTCACCTTTAAACCTATCTATCCCCCAAAGTCTCATAGTATGGAGAAAAGTTAAAGGAATTCTTTGCTGCAATGTGAAGTAAATGGATTCTCTTCTATTTCTCCATAGTTACCATCTTAAATTGGATGAAAGAATCTTTTGCTTTCTCTGTCCCTGTAAACCTTTTGGCTTTTGAGCTTCTTCTGGGCTTTCCTACTACCTCATGCTTTTATTAGTCTATGAATTCTCTAGCAGTCTTATCCAAAATTCTCCAAATTTTTGTCACAGATCAGCTCAACTGTGAGATCATGGTGAAAATATCATATATTTGGTGCTAATCTTCTGGGTTAGTAAGATTTTTGCCATTGTAATGAAATACCGTAGCGAAACAACTTAAGGAAAGGACTTGGCTCATGGTTTCAAAGGTCTCACTCTGTCATGCTTGGGAGGGAGGAGAGAAGCTTCCCTCATGGTATTTACCATCTGACTTCTCTGTTTATTGCATCCAAGCCCCTCGACTATTGGATAGTGTTATATGCACTCAGAGTGATTCTTATGCCCTTTGGCAGTCATTTCTAGAAATGTCTTCACATGTTCATCTAGAAAGGTGTTTTACTAATTTTAGTCTAACAAAATTAACAATATTAACCACCATAGTTATGTGGGGTTGTGAGACTAGCCTTTAAGTGCTGAGCTAGCTCTCCAGCCCAGCCACCACAATTAATTTTAATCTATTACTCTGCTTGCTATGTAATTAAATTTTACTACAGATATGCATGTGCAGGAGCAAAGGGTACTTACAAAGTCCAGTACTATTAGTGGTGTCGGGCATTCACTGAGGCTTTTAGAAGATACCACACAGTAAAGGGCAAGTATTATTCATCAAGACTGATATTAGCTTAGGTTTCCATTGGGCCTCTCTTAGTTTCAGGGACCATATTCAATCAATCCCATTTTCTGCCAAGTATCTTTAGGCAGTAGTTTCTGATCTTCACCTATTTTGCCTGCCTAGGACAATAACAATGCCATTTTTTCCCCTGTAGTTTCAAAGCTCATGTCAGCCAGAGCAATTATAATCTTTGCTAAGGACAAATATACTATGAGTATGCTATCAACTGTTCATTCCTGACCTTTGGAGGACATTTTGTCCCCAATATGGGGCCACTTTGTGGCCACTGCTCTTTTTCCTGCAGCAGAGTTAGGAAAGATCAAGGCCATGATGATGAAAAGTAATGCAAAGCAGAAATCCTGCATTTCTGTCTCCAAATGACTAGCGCGTCTTTTTAAAAATACTTTACCTAGAAACTCCTAGTATCTCTTCTAACTCAGTATGACAGGTTTTCAGCTCAAATTTAAGTCAATCAACCTATCAAACAGTGCTGCTGTGTTTCAGACTTCTAATTCAGATTAGGAGGCAAGTGACTTCCTATAAATAATCTATCTACGTACAAAATTCACATAACTCCATAAATCCATAGTCAACACATTCAGACTCTAGTTTTGTGTTTAGGTCATGGTTTATTATATTTTATAGGCACCTAATATTACACTGCCTTGGGGTTTTAGTAAGTTTTAAGTTTTCTTTTTGGACTCAGGCTGCAGGTGAGGATCTGTGGTCAAGATCCAGAGGTTTATTTTCAAAGCAAATTCCACAGGAGAAACAGACAGGCTGCCCATCAGTACAGGGGAAACTGTACCAAACAATGGAGGTAGAGTTGTTTCTGCTATAATAGTAGCACATAAGGCAGGGCCTAGGTGAGTGATAAGAGCTTTATCATTATCAATTACCTATACTTTCATCTAAGGGCCACATGCAGGTGAGAACTTTGATTTGGTCCTACAAAGGTTTGACTTGATTTGTTGTCCAAGATAGGGTTTCTGTGCATAGCCCTGGATGTCTGAAGCTCTCTGTAGACCAGGCTGGCCTTTAACTCAGAGATCCACTTGCCCCTGCCTCCTGAGTGCTGGGATTAAAGGCATATATCACCACCATCTGGCTTAGTCCTACAAAGCTTATATCAATAAAACCATGCGATGTGAACCTTTGTTGTTAGGGGTGTAATGCTTGGGGGAAGAGGTCAGTACTCCTGAGCTTTCATGCTTTCATGAACAAAACATTCTATGTTCCAGGCAATAACAGGAATCCTTGATAGTCTTTTGTTTTCAATGTCATGTCTCCAGCAGATGATTTCTTACTACCATTTCCATTCATTTCACTCAGCTCCTCTCATTAGCAACAAATTATTCCCATAATCTATTTGTTGGAATCAGGTTTGTACATGGCTTGTGGTGGTTTGAATGAGAAATGTCTCCTTTAGACTCAGGCATTTGAATACTTGGTGTGGTCCTTCCTTCTCCTTAGAGGCTGCTGGCCAATGGTCTGCAAGGACAAAGAGATTAAAAGCAGTGATCAGGGTGTGGATGGCTATGAGTCTGATGGAAGATCTTCCAGAGACGATTGTAGCCAGAGAACCTTACTTTATTGTTCCAGGTATAGGGTATATTAGGGGTACAGATTTTAGGGGTACAGATGAAAAGAGATAATTGGCCATAACATCATGGGGGCGGGAAGTGCTTATTGTATATAATGTAACATCTAATTATCATGTAATCAAGTCTGAGCACAGAATCTATTCCCAGATCTTCTCCACCCATCAAACTCTGTGCCATCTCTCTCTCTCTCTCAAACAGGCAAACAAACAAACACAAGCAAAAACACGAGAAACACACACACTTATACACTTATGTACATATACAGACAGCCAAAACATAAAAATACAAAATCAGTACCTATACTATGCAAGTGAAAGACTGTTAGGGACCCAAAATGCTATCCCCTGCCCAAAGTAATATGATACAAAAAAATACATCTACAAAACTACCCTTGAGTTTCTTTTGCATTGGCCATCTGAGGCCAGGCATGGGTCTTGCCCTTAAGTGTGGTTTGCATATTAGGTACTTTGGTGGGTTTGTTTGTTTATTTGTTTTTGTTGCACTGTTTGTAAGTAGTTAATAATAAGATTCTTTGTGTCTTCTTAGACATCTTTATTGCTATTTTACCTTCCTCCCTCTGCCTTAAGCTTGTGCTTGTTGTACTTTTGAAAAGTGCAGAGTGTTTGAGACTCTTGAAATTGAACTGAAGCTACTTCGCGTTATGAGATAGCCATTAAGGTACGGGGCCAGAAGCTTATGGTGAGGTTTGAGAGTAACCGACCTTCTGATCTGGTGTTCTCTTTCCTGATACACCAAGAAGTAAGGAGCATCAGCCACATGGCCTCACTCCTGTGGATTCTGCTATGCCTTCCCCACTGTGGTAGACATTAGAAGTAAAAGTAAATCCTTGTCCTGTTGAGTTGCTTCAGTCAGACAGTCTGTCACATTGAGTAGGAAGGGAATACAGCAGAATACTGGTAGCAAGCAGAAGGAAGTCTTGAGGCCCAATCTCCAGAATCCAAAATTGCTTCAAATGTACTGATATTATATTCCATTTTATTATGTAGTATCAAAATGGGAGGAAAAAAATCCCTAAGTATGCCACTCATCTCTGCAATCCAAACCCACCTTGTAATTGTTACCTTGAAAATGACATTGAAAAATGCACCACCAATTGTGCAGTCTTCTCAGCCTTCCACTTATCCCCTAGGGGTATTACTATATAGCATCTAAATGTGGCGTTTTCCTGTTGTCTCACAGTGCGATTGTATATTCCTCTAATCCTAGCATTCAGGAGGCTAAAGCAGGAGGATTCAGCATTCAAATCAACCATGGATGTAGCAGGATTCTTGTCTTAATAAAAAGAAAAACAGCATGATGTTTAGAACAAATGGAGCCTATGCAAACTCATTGGGATTCTGTCATGTGGAGGAATGACATGTTCTCCCCTCTTTCAGGTCTCCCATTAGTGTCCACCTTCCCATCATACCCCCATCACAGACAGTGCTGGTACTTTATTAATCCAGTTACATCCAATTTAAATACAATGTATCCTCTTTCTATGTTCCCATGGCTGCTTACAGTCTACTAAAGCACCTGTCCCCTGTCCCAGGACCTGGTGAAAGCACCTTCTTCCCACTTCTGTTTCTAAAGGAGATGTATCTCTTTCTACAGTGCATGAGATCAGGCTCTTGAAAGTACACAGCAAAAATGAACTGAATCTACTGGGGTATGATTTCACTGTGGTCCAAGAAAATTCACATGGCCCAAACCACTCACAGATTTTTGTTATTGTTGCTATACAAAATTCACAAATCACTAATTTCTTGCTGGAGAGATTTTAAAAAAAAGATTTCTAGAGAATTCTAATTTTGATGGAGATGGAAAATCATAAGTGCATTATCTTTACCTTCAGTAGTGAAACAGTCTGCCATCTCAGCAAACATCTGTTAAAAATGCCATAAACCCCAAGGGACTGTTTGGACTGGCTGTGGAAGAGCAAAACCTGTCAGTCATGAATGATGAATCTCTATCCGCAAGAATAGCAATGCAGCTGTCCCTTCAGTGTGCAAAGAGCTCTTCAGACTCTCATGAGACACATGATGAGAGGATTCCTATCCTCTGGCCTCTTAGTTTGGAGACAATGACTTCTGAGGAACTGCAAGGATGTATGACAAAGATGTATATGGCTAGAAACACAGCTCCCTCAGTAAGGACTTGTGAGGTCTTGCTCTAGACTAGAGTTGCCATTCCCTACTCAGACCTTTCTCAGAGCACATAGGGAAGGTAAAAGAGGGATTTGCAGCCGAAGAGGAGAAGCTCTGTTGCCAGGTTGCCGTGTTTTGGTTTCTCTGCAATCTAAAAACTGCATTCATTCTGGATTATGATCTAGTCATTTTCCAGGAGGAGGGAAAAGAAAGGAATAATTTTATATTCAATTGTCATATTTTTGAATTTCCACATTTAAGCAAAGAACTGTCACTAGTTCTCAAATTGAACCTGTGTCTGTCTTAGTAGGATTCAGGATTCAGTTATATTTGAATATAATCATGAGGCTATTTATAGGCAGATTTTAAACATAAATATGTGCATGCATTCATGCATACATACATACATGTAGATGCACACATATGGATATACATGTACATATATGTATTAATATATGTGCATATATAATAAAGCTGTTTTATGAACTTGCGTAACAGTTTTGGGAAGAGAAACTTACAGCTTGAGGAGCAGCTTGGGAAAGAGTTCATCTACAGAAAGAAACAGAAACCCAAAGGCAATCTCAAAGCAACAGTCCCATATCCAGGATAGTTATATGTAGATAAACCTCTTAGACCAGTATTCCTCCTTCTAGGGATTTATTGTAATAGAATCACACAGAGTTTAAGGCATGACAATATGATGAAAATATGCAAATAGCCAAAACCAATCCAGCTTTCATCCCTGAGTACCAGGTAGATAATTTTGCCCACCTTATATGCAGCCTTGAAATAAAACTATTGCAATTCAATCCAAAATGTTTTTTAAAGCTATTGTGAAGAGAAAGTATTTTAAAGACTAATTAGTTTATTATTTCACAATCAATTATTTTGTATGAAGTTCTGTGATAAAGCCAAGAAAATTAGCATATATGACATTGTTTGATATATTGTGAAGAACAAGAAATGTTAAATTTAAACTATCCTATTTTGTAAGTAATAGAGAAAATTTCAAGGGCAAAAACTACATCTATAATATGCATAATTCACTATATATATACATATACGCACACACATACAAACACACACACACAGAGTTTCAATGAACTTTCCTTTCTGGGCTGACAGTGCTCCCTCCAAAGGCCAAAGACCACTTAACAAAAACTCTAATTCCAGATATGAGAAGGCTTCTTTTGAGTTGTTGTTCTGGGCTGCCTAAAAGATTCTTAAAGATACAGCCTATTGTTACTCTTGATTACCCCCAGAGGTGAAGAAAATAACCCCTATTGCTGAAGACATGTATTTCAGAAAGAGGGTCCAGAGGTCCCTGAGCTGAAACAGATCAGAATGTTACTTCCTCAAGGACTAGCTTTCATGATACCAGAAGGCACCATACAGGCTTTTAAAGCAGGGAGGCAACCAACAATTCTACCCAGCTATGACACCCGTTAGCCATATTAATGACCAGAAAGGTATGATAACCTTAAAGGTGTCGTGGTGCACATACTTTGATGGTAAATAACAAATCTCTAAGTAGATTTAAGAACGACTCAACAAGAGTTGTTCTAACTAACCACTCTATTAGTGAGGTCATGTTTCTTAGAGAAGATTCTACAACCAATAATTTACTGAGCAAGCATAAACCCTCACAACAATCTATAAACATTTGTCTTTGCACCCACAAACAAATGTGGTCCTCACCACCATGAAGAGAAAATTTCTTTACAACAGAATGAAGACCACTACAGAAAACCACAATCAAAATGCAGAATTGTGGAACCCAGTCCCAATCAATATATCTATAAAAGTCTGCCACGTGTAAGGTTCAGGGTAAACAGCAGAAAAGGCAGTAGAAAAAAAATGTAAGGGCCAGAGAATTATAGAATTTGCTGTGAGATTGTGTTTCCAAGTAATATCAGTAACTATATCCAAAACACCTCATTGATATGATTACCCAAACGTGAACTGAATAATGATGATGCCAATAGGTATGCCAAAGTGACTGGGGAAAGCCCATATAGCTTCAACCCTACAGAAAAAAATTGTAGGCAACTGAGAAACCCAGATGTGGGAAAGGTATTCTTCCCTTGGGAGGAACATATCAATTGGTCCTCTAGTGCCAAATGGTCAGTACTGAAAACATACACACAACATTATACAGAGGAGTAGTTTTCATTTAGGAATATATATATATATATATATATATATATATATATGCGTATACATAAATGGATGAAACAACAATGAACAAAGACCATGAATTTGAAGGAGAGTGGGAAGAACTATAGGGGAGAGTTTGGAGGAAGGAGAAAAGAGAAAGAAATATTGTAACTACATTATAATCTCAAAAAATAACAAAAAGTAAAATAAAAAGAAGAAACTTAAAGAAAGAACTGTGAACCTGTGTGTGATACAAAAGAAAGCAATATACTTATACCATTAATGGTGCTGAATAGAAATGTCCACCTAGTCTCTCGACATAATGCATTTTTATTTGAAAGTTCTTTATAATAAAGTTTTAATAAAAATAGATACACAACTAAAGTGTTCATTCTACAAGGGAATAATGGGACTAATTATCGACTAGTAAAGAAAGTTTGGACCAATGCAAAAATGAAACCCAGCAGGGCAAGATGAAACACTGTAGGTCCATGTGATAGATAGTATTAATTGTTAACTGAACAAGTAGGAGGCAAGCTTCCAGGCACATCTGTGAAGAATTGTCTAGATTAGGATTAGCCTCTGAGGATGTCAGTGAGGGCCTGTCTTGGTTAATTGAATTGATATAGGAAGATCTACTTTAATTGTGAACAAGATCATTCTCTGGGTTGGGAACCTTAATTTATATAAAGTGGGGAAGTTAAGCTGAGCATAGATATGTATCATACTCTCTGTTCTTCTTACTGGGATATAATGTGATCAACTTCTTCAAGCTCCTGGTGGCTTTATTTCCCTGGCTTTGCTATTACCTGGAACTCTGGACTAAAATAAACCCTATTCTCCTTAATTTGCTTTTGTTCAAATATCTTGTTATAGCATGAAAGAAGAAACTAGTGCAATCCATATCCTGCCTCATCCATGTGGTGGCGTCATCTGGGCTCCAGAATGCTCCGGTAGCCTGCCTCTATGGTGCTATGACTGGATATACACATGGCCTCTCTCTTAGGCTTGCTTTGCTTGGTGCCTATGGCTTTCTTTGTTGGACACCCCCGTTTACCTGTCATCTCCATCATCCTGGAACCTCTATCACAACATAAGTTTTACCTTCACATGGCCAGGAGTGCCATTAAAGGACTCTGGTTTTATGTGTTAAATGCTTAAGCTCGTTGTCTTTTATCTCGAGCCTTGAGTGAAGCTGCTGTGATTCAATAATTTTTGGATTTTGCATACCTGCAAAATAACACCACATGAATGATGCCACATTTTGTTGCAAGGCACCTTTTCTGTTGTCCCATTACTGTAAGCAGGTGCTTCTTTTAAATTGTGCTGATCTCTTTAAAAATTGTAGTTGCTTTGTTTGTACCTTCTTTGTCTGCAATTTCATACATTCTTACACTTTCATACTGAGTTTTATGTCCTTCTCATCTGAATTTTGCTTCCTATTTTATAAATATAGCTAAAACCAGAGTCAATCATCGTGTACCTTGAATGCTATGCTGTCTTGAAATTTTCTCTGCAAATAAATCAGTTCAATACATCCTCAGTCAGATTCTCAGGACTCCGGCAAGATGTTGCCAGATTATTTGCCATAATGTTGCCCAAATAACTTGCAATCTAATTCTATATTATCTCCCAGAAACATCACAAGCACAGCCTTTATGTTGGGATTTCTATCCATGTTTTTATTTTCTGTACTGTCACTATAATGGCTCTGAATCTCTGCTTAAAGGACTCTAGAGATCGGATTGTCTAGGCTGGACCTCCCCAAGTCTCCTTTCTCAAGCTATTTCTAAGAATCACAGTAGATTTATTCCACTGGCAATTCCACTGTTGTTTTCAAATTCATGCATTGGTTACTTTTTTCACTAATATACAAAATGCCTGTCTGAATAAACTGAAGGTAGAAAAGATTTTTGGGGGTTTTTAGTCCAACATAATGAGAACGGCATAGTGGATTTCATGGTGGCAAGAGTGTGTGTCAGGCGGTTACATTTTGTTGGATCAAAAAAACAGAATATGTTGAGAATTAGCATTTAAGACTGAAAGCAAGGATGCAACTGTAATGTGGCTTGGCAGTAACAGTCAGAACTTCACCTCTAGTGGCCTACACTACCATCTAGGCCTATCTCTCAAAGGCATCCCAACCTGTCAAAACAGTGCCATTATTTGGAGAACAAATATTCAGACACATGGTCTGATGGGAGCTATTTTATGATCAAACTACAGCATCTTCAATTAGGCAATGACAAATGCCAATTCTGGGATCTCAGTGTTAGGGCTACTGAGGAATATATATTGTTTATCAGGTTTTGTTACATTTACTCTTATTCTTAGCTCCAGAGTCATTTAGTTTCTAGTATGGAGATAAGCTAACGATGACAAAAATGTAGTATGGGGTTATTAATTGGAACCCATGGTATTTTTTATCATATAGTGACATTTACAAAGACTTTTTTCTGTAGAGTAGGCAGTAAGCACGCCATGCCTGCCAGTATGTCCAATTAAGTAAGGTGCTGGAGATATTTAATGAGCAGGGCAGGACTGACTTAATGATGCTACCATATTTGGTTTGAAGACAAAGGCCAATGTAGGGAAGGATCAGTCAAGTAGTAACTGCCCTTTCTTTGTCCAGAAACTGTCCACACCTTCATAGAATGTGTTAGTGGGGTCAAGTAAACTCCCTAAAATGTCTTGGCAACGTATATCAAGACTGAGAAAGACTTCATGTGAATTGGTGTGGGTTCCCTTCTTTCATAGCTGTAATATTCAGGTATTGTCTGGAACTGGGTCTGAAAACCACTGGCTGAGCCCTAAAACTATGGCTATAGAACTATGGCTATAGAAACTATAGAATACCCTCAGGCTCTGAAGCAGGAGACTAGATATTCCCACAAAGTTTCAGGGCAGAGGGCTTTGGAATGGTCTGGGAAAGGTTGTGATTAGACTCCTAGAATGAGCTGGAGGAAATTAGGCTAATTAGTCATACAAATTCATATTTTACCACACTAATGAAGAAACATTTAATATTGAACAAAATAGAACCCAAGTCTCCAGACTCCCTCTATAGAAAATTTTGCTGGCACAATCCATTAATGCAATAGGTGAACTATCCTATTTTTTTCCAGCACTCTGGGTTCATGATTCATACCCATGTTCATAGATACCTAAAGTGTGTCTAGGGAGAGGGAGGAGTTTGAAGCCAAGAGGCCTTGTAAAGAATAGTGTCAGGATGCTAGTTGAGGCTATGGACATATCTCCATTCAACCCTTGTCTCACCTTCCATATCTCCCCTGACCCACTGCAGTCCCACTCTAGAGGAAGCTTTGATTTTCTGCTCTTGCCTTTCTTATTGGAATCTAGATTATAGACACCTCACAAAGAAGCAAGACTTCCTTTCTATGTGTGGATACCACGCGTTTAGGTCTGATGGATTTGGATAGGTATGAGTAAGAGGGACCCATCCATTCAAGTTTGTCTTTTTTACCTGGAGATGCATGCTATAACTTTAGTCTCAGTCTGTAAGTTTAACAAAAAGCCTCTATCCCTAGCATCTGACCATGCTGATTATATTTGCCCTCTGACCTGCCCTCCAGCAAGAATGCTGTTGTGTTTGACTAGCTTGGACACGCAGATGTCCAAAACAATAGAAATGAACTGTCTTACAGTTCTGGACTCTGAAAGCACACAACTGTGGTATCAGTAGTGAAGCTATCTCCTGAGGTATTTTTTCTTAACTTGCAAAGAGCTAATTTTCCCTGAATCTTTCCATGATCTTCTCTCTTCATTATTTTGAGCCTAGTTAGCTCTTATTATAAGGACACCAGTCAGAATACATTAGCACTCTCGATGTCTTGACAGACAATTCCCTTATTAAAGTCCCCTTCTCCAAATACAGTCATATTCTTTGATTCTAAGGAATTAGAATCAAAGGTATTAGAGGCACCTTTATGCTGGGCACTCGGTGACGATGTATACACCGTGGAGAATGGAAAGCATTTGCTTCTACCCTAATATTGAGCAGCTTCTCTTGAGTAGTGGATGACAGAATTGTTTTCATGATGTTAGAGCAGGACATAATAGTGATGAAGAGATCTACCAGTTGGTTTAAGAAAGCAGGGTCATTCTTTATAATGGTGACAAGATTCTCCTTGACAAAACTTTGTTCTGGTCATTCCCCAGTTGAACCTGACCTTAAACTTCATACTGTGTTCCAGTGGAATCCAATTTTCTCTTGAATCTCACTGTATCAGTTTAGCAAAAAGCCTCTCTTAGTGTCTGACCATGCTGAGTATATTAGCACTCTGACCTGCCCTCCAGCAAGAATGCCGTTGCATTTGTCTAATGAGAATCCTCTTTACCCTTCCTGTTCCCTCTAAATAGCTCTCCAGCCACTGATGAACTCGGAATTTCATGTAGAACCAATTTTTAAAACTTTTCCTAAATAAAGCAAAATTTAAAATTCAAAAGGCCAATCTGTCTTGTCCTCTATAAGAGACTGTTGAAATTCCACCTCACCTTAGTCAGAAGGGGTCAAGTAAACAAATAAAAAATACTAGACTGGCGAGATGGGAGAAAGGAGGCTTAGGTGGGAATGCAGATTAGTACTGTGGAAAGCAATAAAGTGTTTTCTTAAAAAAACAAAATTAGAACTACCATATGATCCAACTGTTACCTGTCTGGATTCAGTTGCTTACAGATTCTCACTGCTAAGTCTTTCCACTTGTCTCAGTTCTAGCTGAGAAAACATACTTTTCTTCTCCTTCTCCTTCTCCTTCTCCTTCTCCTCCTTCTCCTTCTCCTTCTCCTCCTTTTCCTTCTCCTTCTCCTCCTTTTCCTTCTCCTTCTCCTTCTCTCCTTCTCCTTCTCCTTTTCTCCTTCTCTTTCTCCTTCTCCTTCTCTTCTCCTTCTCCTCCTCCTCCTCCTCCTCCTCCTCCTCCTCCTCCTCCTCCTCCTTCTTCTTCTTCTAGCACCCAACTGAAAGACATCTATTGCTGAGTCTATCTGATTTTCTGACCTCTGACTCAAGAAGCACAGTTCTCTCTCTTTCTCTTTTCCATTTCTGAGCATCTACCAAGATGCTACTATATGATGCTGTCAAGATCTATAGAATGCCTCTTCTGTTCTCTCTCTCTCTCTCTCTCTCTCTCTCTCTCTCTCTCTCTCTCTCTCTCTCTGCCTGTCTGTCTCATAGAATTGTCCTTCAGTTTCCATCTGAGTCCATGTTTTAACTTGCAAAAGAGACTCTATGCTTCTCTGATATAATATATTAGACACTAGTTATGATTTAGTAGACCTGAAGAAGGGCAGACAGGGTTTTTTTTGTTGCTATTGTTGTTTGTTTGTTTTTTTTAATTTCTTTTTTAAAGTTCTGATTAGGGGAACTTGCTTGGAAGAGCTAGACAACCAAGGAGAAATGTCAGGGAAAAGTAAAAACACATATTATTCAACACCAATAACAGAATAGTTTTTGCCTAAGAGGACTAAAATGAGGGAAGTGTGTTGAAATTTTACTTACTTTACTAGCTTATGAAAATGTGTTTTGAGAAGGTGTTTATAATTGGGCAGTACTGTGGTCTTTTTCTCTCATATATTCTGCTACATTTTAAAACTTTATCCATTATCTTGCCTCTAGGTAGCATGCTGGATTAGGTTCAGGACTTGGTGGAAGTGACATGAGGGCCCATGGTAGATGATTTAAATTTTGGCCTAAATCAGAGTTCTGTGGGAATCTTCCCAAAGCCTCTAGGTTCTTGTGTGCCAGTAAAAGGAATTGGACAGAAACACCTGGAGAGTAGCAAAACCAGTAATAGTTTCCTCAGAAACAGTGTGCTTCAAAGTTGGAAAAAGTCTTGAAGCTCAGTGGCAACAATGTGCAAAGGATGGGGACTTTAAAGCCACTTTTTGTGGGATGTTTGACTCATTTCCATAATGGTGTTTTCTGCAGGCCAGGGTGAGTTCAGTAAATTTTTTTTCAGCAACTGTTTTCTTATGTGCTAATTTTTCAGCCTCTATATAAAGTCTTGCCCACCCTGCTCTCCTTCACACTTCCTCACATCTCTGTGAACGGCCTCCCTTAGAACCACAGCCTTGTGTTTAGGGCCATTACAATCTCCAGTGGGAGGAAGCCTGAAGACTGGGCTGGATGTTCCTCCAGAAGAGCCAGGGCCATCCTATTTCCTTTAAGTTTATCCTGTTTTAAGCTCTAAACAGTGAGGGGCCATTAATGAAGTGGTTTCTTGGGGACAAGTTTGACATTTCTGCTGACCCACATCTATTAGCAACTGCTCAGGTCTATGTGTGTGTGTGTGTGTGTGTGTCCATATCAGATGAAGGAACTAGTGGCACCATCCCAAAGACTGGATGGAGTGTATTGTCAGTCTCCCAGCGTCCTTAAACATGAGAGAGTGAGGCTTTTTAGTGCAGCAAACTCCTACTCACATTTGAACTGAGGGGCCCCAGCCTTCAATGAGATGGTTTATTGCAATCACAGGAGGGACCATTCTCTCTTTTTGTATCTCTACAATTATTCTTTGATTGTGTGGCTATAATTTGAATGGATTTTTTTCTACTTTTATTGAACTATTTTTTCCTTACATAATATACCCTAATTACAGTTTCCTCTCCTACTCTTCCCTGCTGTTTCTGACCTGACCTCCCATCTGCTTTCATCCTCTTTCTCTCATTAGAAAACAAACAGGCCTCTAAGGAATAATAATAAAATAAAATAATATTAAACAAAATTTATCCAAATGGAGTAAACAAGACGACAGGAACCCAAGACAAGGCACAAGTCTCAGAGAGCTATTCATTTGGAAATTCAGGAATCCCATAAAAATACTAAGAAGCGACTCCTGAGGCTGCAGAGCAGAAGAGACCACCAACACTGCCCACCCCTGCCCACATCCCTGGCCCAAGAGGAAACTGTATAAGGCCTCTGGGCTCCCGTGGAGGAGGGCCCAGGAGCGGCAGGACCCCTGCCTGAGACACCGCCGGAACCTGAAGGAAACAGACCGGATAAACAGTTCTCTGCACCCAAATCCCGTGGGAGGGAGAGCTAAACCTTCAGAGAGGCGGACAAGCCTGGGAAACCAGAAGAGACTGCTCTCTGCACACACACCTCAGACACCAGAGGAAAACACCAAAGGCCATCTGGAACCCTGGTGCACTGAAGCTCCCGGAAGGGGCGGCGCAGATCTTCCTGGTTGCTGCCGCCACAGAGAGCCCGAGGGCAGCACCCTGCGAGCGAACTTGAGCCTCAGGACCACAGGTAAGACCAACTTTTCTGCTGCAAGTGACCTGCCGGGTGAACTCAAGACACAGGCCCACAGGAACAGCTGAAGACCTGTAGAGAGGAAAAACTACACGCCCGAAAGCAGAACACTCTGTCCCCATAACTGACTGAAAGAGAGGAAAACAGGTCTACAGCACTCCTGACACACAGGCTTATAGGACAGTCTAGCCACTGTCAGAAATAGCAGAACAAAGTAACACTAGAGATAATCTGATGGCGAGAGGCAAGCGCAGGAACCCAAGCAACAGAAACCAAGACTACATGGCATCATCAGAGCCCAATTCTCCCACCAAAACAAACATGGAATATCCAAACACACCAGAAAAGCAAGATCTAGTTTCAAAATCATATTTGATCATGATGCTGGAGGACTTCAAGAAAGACGTGAAGAACTCCCTTAGAGAACAAGTAGAAGCCTACAGAGAGGAATCGCAAAAATCCCTGAAAGAATTCCAGGAAATCATAAATAAACAAGTAGAAGCCAATAGAGAGGAGTCACAAAAATCCCTGAAAGAATTCCAGGAAAATACAATCAAACAGTTGAAGGAATTAAAAATGGAAATAGAAGCAATCAAGAAAGAACACATGGAAACAACCCTGGATATAGAAAACCAAAAGAAGAGACAAGGAGCTGTAGATACAAGCTTCACCAACAGAATACAAGAGATGGAAGAGAGAATCTCAGGAGCAGAAGATTCCATAGAAATCATTGACTCAACTGTCAAAGATAATGTAAAGCGGAAAAAGCTACTGGTCCAAAACATACAGGAAATCCAGGACTCAATGAGAAGCTCAAACCTAAGGATAATAGGTATAGAAGAGAGTGAAGACTCCCAGCTCAAAGGACCAGTAAATATCTTCAACAAAATCATAGAAGAAAACTTCCCTAACCTAAAAAAAGAGATACCCATAGACATAAAAGAAGCCTACAGAACTCCAAATAGATTGGACCAGAAAAGAAACACCTCCTGTCACATAATTGTCAAAACACCAAACCCAAAAAATAAAGAAAGAATATTAAAAGCAGTAAGGGAAAAAGGTCAAGTAACATATAAAGGCAGACCTATCAGAATCACACCAGACTTCTCGCCAGAAACTATGAAGGCCAGAAGATCCTGGACTGATGTCATACAGACCCTAAGAGAACACAAATGCCAGCCCAGGTTACAGTATCCTGCAAAACTCTCAATTAACATAGATGGAGAAACCAAGATATTCCATGACAAAACCAAATTTACACAATATCTTTCTACAAATCCAGTACTACAAAGGATAATAAATGGTAAAGCCCAACATAAGGAGGCAAGCTATACCCTAGAAGAAGCAAGAAACTAATCATCTTGGCAACAAAACAAAGAGAATGAAAGCACACAAACATAACCTCACATCCAAATATGAATATAACAGGAAGCAATAATCACTATTCCTTAATATCTCTCAACATCAATGGCCTCAACTCCCCAAAAAAAAGACAGAGATTAACAAACTGGATATGCAATGAGGACCCTGCATTCTGCTGCCTACAGGAAACACACCTCAGAGACAAAGACAGACACTACCTCAGAGTGAAAGGCTGGAAAACAACTTTCCAAGCAAATGGTCAGAAGAAGCAAGCTGGAGTAGCCATTCTAATATCAAATAAAATCAATTTTCAACTAAAAGTCATCAAAAAAGATAAGGAAGGACACTTCATATTCATCAAAGGAAAAATCCACCAAGATGAACTCTCAATCCTAAATATCTATGCCCCAAATACAAGGGCATCTACATACGTAAAAGAAACCTTACTAAAGCTCAAAACACACATTGCACCTCACACAATAATAGTGGGAGATTTCAACACCCCACTCTCATCAATGGACAGATCATGGAAACAGAAATTAAACAGAGATGTAGACAGACTAAGAGAAGTCATGAGCCAAATGGACTTAACGGATATTTATAGAACATTCTATCCTAAAGCAAAAGGATATACCTTCTTCTCAGCTCCTCATGGTACTTTCTCCAAAATTGACCATATAATTGGTCAAAAAACGGGCCTCAACAGGTACAGAAAGATAGAAATAATCCCATGCGTGCTATCGGACCACCACGGCCTAAAACTGGTCTTCAATAACAATAAGGGAAGAATGCCCACATATATGTGGAAATTGAACAATGCTCTACTCAATGATAACCTGGTCAAGGAAGAAATAAAGAAAGAAATTAAAAACGTTTTAGAATTTAATGAAAATGAAGGTACAACATACCCAAACTTATGGGACACAATGAAAGCTATGCTAAGAGGAAAACTCATAGCGCTGAGTGCCTGCAGAAAGAAACAGGAAAGAGCATATGTCAGCAGCTTGACAGCACACCTAAAAGCTCTAGAACAAAAAGAAGCAAATACACCCATGAGGAGTAGAAGGCAGGAAATAATCAAACTCAGAGCTGAAATCAACCAAGTAGAAACAAAAAGAACCGTAGAAAGAATCAACAGAACCAAAAGTTGGTTCTTTGAGAAAATCAACAAGATAGATAAACCCTTAGCCAGACTAACGAGAGGACACAGAGAGTGCGTTCAAATTAACAAAATCAGAAATGAAAAGGGAGACATAACTACAGATTCAGAGGAAATTCAAAAAATCATCAGATCTTAGTATAAAAACCTATATTCAACAAAACTTGAAAATCTTCAGGAAATGGACAATTTCCTAGACGGATACCAGGTATCAAGGGTAAATCAAGAACAGATAAACCAGTTAAACAACCCCATAACTCCTAAGGAAATAGAAGCAGTCATTAAAGTTCTCCCAACCAAAAAGAGCCCAGGTCCAGACGGGTTTAGTGCAGAATTCTATCAAACCTTCATAGAAGACCTCATACCAATATTATCCAAACTATTCCACAAAATTGAAACAGATGGATCACTACCAAATACCTTCTACGAAGCCACAATTACTCTTATTCCTAAACCACACAAAGACACAACAAAGAAAGAGAACTTCAGACCAATTTCCCTTATGAACATCGACGCAAAAATACTCAATAAAATTCTGGCAAACCGAATTCAAGAGCACATCAAAACAATCATCCACCATGATCAAGTAGGCTTCATCCCAGGCATGCAGGGATGGTTTAATATACGGAAAACCATCAACGTGATCCATTATATAAAGAAACTAAAAGAACCGAACCACATGATCATTTCATTAGATGCTGAGAAAGCATTTGACAAAATTCAACACCCCTTCATGATAAAAGTCCTGGAAAGAATAGGAATTCAAGGCCCATATCTAAACATAGTAAATGCCATATACAGCAAACCAGTTGCTAACATTAAACTAAATTTGGAGAAACTTGAAGCAATCCCACTAAAATCAGGGACTAGACAAGGCTGCCCACTCTCTCCCTACTTGTTCAATATAGTTCTTGAAGTTCTAGCCAGAGCAATCAGACAACAAAAGGAGATCAAGCAGATACAGATCGGAAAAAAAAGAGGTCAAAATATCACTATTTGCAGATGATATGATAGTATATTTAAGTGATCCCAAAAGTTCCACCAGAGAACTACTAAAGCTGATAAACAACTTCAGCAAAGTGGGTGGGTATAAAATTAACTCAAATAAATCAGTTGCCTTCCTCTATACAAAAGAGAAACAAGCCGAGAAAGAAATTAGGGAAACGACACCCTTCATAATAGACCCAAATAATATAAAGTACCTCGGTGTGACTTTAACCAAGCAAGTAAAAGATCTGTACAATAAGAACTTCAAGACACTGAGGAAAGAAATTGAAGAAGACCTCAGAAGATGGAAAGATCTCCCATGCTCATGGATTGGCAGGATTAATATAGTAAAAATGGCCATTTTACCAAAAGCAATCTACAGATTCAATGCAATCTCCATCAAAATACCAATCCAATTCTTCAAAGAGTTAGACAGAACAATTTGCAAATTCATCTGGAATAACAAAAAATCCAGGATAGCTAAAGCTATCCTCAACAACAAAAGGACTTCAGGGGGAATCACTATCCCTGAACTCAACCAGTATTACAGAGCAATAGTGATAAAAACTGCATGGTATTGGTACAGAGACAGACAGATAGACCAATGGAATAGAATTGAAGACCCAGAAATGAACCCACACACCTATGGTCACTTGATTTTTGACAAAGGAGCCAAAACCATCCAATGGAAAAAAGATAACATTTTCAGCAAATGGTGCTGGTTCAACTGGAGGTCAACATGTAGAAGAATGCAGATCGATCCATGCTTATCACCCTGTACAAAGCTTAAGTCCAAGTCGATCAAGGACCTCCACATCAAACCAGACACACTCAAACTAATAGAAAAAAAACTAGGGAAGCATCTGGAACACATGGGCACTGGAGAAAATTTCCTGAACAAAACACCAATGGCTTACGCTCTAAGATCATGAATCGACAAATGGGATCTCATAAAACTGCAAAGCTTCTGTAAGGCAAAGGACACTGTGGTTAGGACAAAACGGCAACCAACAGATTGGGAAAAGATCTTTACCAATCCTACAACAGATAGAGGCCTTATATCGAAAATATACAAAGAACTCAAGAAGTTAGACCGCAGGGAAACAAATAACCCTATTAAAAATGGGGTTCAGAGCTAAACAAAGAATTCACAGCTGAGGAATCCTGAATGGCTGAGAAACACCTAAAGAAATGTTCAACATCTTTAGTCATAAGGGAAATGCAAATCAAAACAACCCTGAGATTTCACCTCACACCAGTGAGAATGGCTAAGATCAAAAACTCAGGTGACAGCAGATGCTGGCGAGGATGTGGAGAAAGAGGAACACTCCTCCATTGTTGGTGGGATTGCAGACTGGTAAAACCATTCTGGAAATCAGTCTGGAGGTTCCTCAGGAAATTGGACATTGAACTGCCTGAGGATCCAGCTATACCTCTCTTGGGCATATACCCAAAAGATGCCTCAACATATAAAAGAGACACGTGCTCCACTATGTTCATCGCAGCCTTATTTATAATAGCCAGAAAATGGAAAGAACCCAGATGCCCTTCAACAGAGGAATGGATACAGAAAATGTGGTACATCCACACAATGGAATATTACTCAGCTCTCAAAAACAACGAGTTTATGAAATTCGTAGGCAAATGGTTGGAACTGGAAAATATCATCCTGAGTGAGCTAACCCAATCACAGAAAGACATACATGGTATGCACTCATTGATAAGTGGCTATTAGCCCAAATGCTTGAATTACCCTAGATCCCTAGAACAAATGAAACTCAAGACGGATGATCAAAATGTGAATGCTTCACTCCTTCTTTAATTGAGGAAAAAGAATACCCTTGGCAGGGAAGGGAGAGGCAAAGATTAAAACAGAGACTGAAGGAACACCCATTCAGAGCCTGCCCCACATGTGGCCCATACATATACAGCCACCCAATTAGACAAGATGGATGAAGCAAAGAAGTGCAGACTGACAGGAGCCGGATGTAGATCGCTCCTGAGAGACACAGCCAGAATACAGCAAATACAGAGGTGAATGCCAGCAGCAAACCACTGAACTGAGAATAGGACCCCTGTTGAAGGAATCAGAGAAAGAACTGGAAGAGCTTGAAGGGGCTCGAGACCCCATATGTACAACAATGCCAAGCAACCAGAGCTTCCAGGGTCTAAGCCACTACCTAAATACTATACATGGACTGACCCTGGACTCTGACCTCATAGGTAGCAATGAATATCCCAGTGAGAGCACCAGTGGAAGGGGAAGCCCTGGGTCCTGCTAAGACTGAACCCCCAGTGAACTAGACTGTGGGGGGGAGGGCGGCAATGCGGGGAGGGTTGGGAGGGGAACACCCATAAGGAAGGGGAGGGGTGAGGGGGATGTTTGCCCGGAAACCGGGAAAGGGAATAACACTCGAAATGTATATAAGAAATACTCAAGTTAATAATAAAAAAAATACTAAGAAGGTATAATATACATGCACAGGACCCAGTGCTCACTGTTGGAGCTGGTATAGCCTTGGTAGGGACAGAATAGCATGGTTTCTGCCCCTGGGACAGGGCCAGCAGTCCCTCCACTAATGTGGATAATTCCTATGCACATACAGCTTATTTGTATAATAATGTACACATTTTATATTCTTCCTTCAAGGAATGTCTTACCTGTTAATGTTAATGACTCCATGATCATCAGATAGTGTGAGTCTGGGAGGCAAAGGTGGCTAATGTCTTAACAAACTGGTAAACTCTGGGATCTTCAGGACAGACATTAAGGCTGTGGGAAAGGACTCTAAAATAATGAGTTCAAAATATATAATTTCTCAAAAAATAAGGATGCAATACGAATTATATGAGGGGCTTCATGAATCTAAAGGAACAAAGGTAGTTGTGTTGTGAGCCAACTTGTCAGAAAGATACTAAAGAAGGAGATAATGAGATTTAGGGAGTGATGATCACAGAAGATCCCAACCAGCTAAGGTTTTTGTTTGTGATTACAAGAGAAGACAGATTCCTGAGTTCAAGGTCAGTTTGGTACACAGCTAATTTAGGTCCAGGTGTGGTAGAAATGATAATTTCAGGACTGGGTTCCACCCCGCTAGCTTATTGTCTGTGCTTATTGTCTGGGCATAAGATTTGCAGGAGATGAGGTATCCAGAGAATTTATTAGAATAGCAAGAAAGAATGCTTGAAGAATTGTCTCAAGCAAAATAGAGAAAGAGAACTGTCTGGAGATCTCCAGAGAAAGCAGATCAGAGAGAAAGAAAGCAGAGCAGAGAGAAAGCAGGCTGGAAAGCTGTCTTGAGCAGAGTATAGTGAGCCAGCCATCTTTGACCCATAATTTGACTTCAAGACATTTGTTTCATAGATCCCAGATACCCATTCCTCCAAATACCTCTCCAGGACCTGTGTAGGCCCTGTTCATGGTGCTTTAGTCTCTGAACCTTGAACATATTGATGTAGAAGATCCTTTTCTTAGTGTCCTTCATTCTCTCTGACTCTTATATACATATTTTTGCCTCTTCTATGGGGCCTCTTGAACCCAGATAGAAGGGATTTGATAGATTCATCCTGTTTAAGGCTGAGTGATCCAAGGTCTCATATTCCAAGTCACCTCAGATATTAGGTAGTTACTCACTCAAGTTTTGAGCCACCATTGCCCAAGCATATCTTGTAGGCATGGCATGTCTACACCATTGTAGATCATTGTAGATCAAAAGGTTTGTGGCTGGGTTGGTGCATACAGGAAATCTTCCTGTCCCATAGACACTTTCTATAGGCACCAGCTGGACTTCTCTATGTTCAATAAGTTGCACTGGTGTTGTCTTCAGCAACTGTGGGAAAGAGAGTATATAAAGAAAACAAGAAATTCCAAACAGACTTGAACAAAAGATTTGGTAATGACATTATCATCTATTGAGAATTATTATTTTATTAGTTTTAGTAAATAATTTATTCAGGAAGGAAATAATGGGCCATCCTAGCTTTGAGACACCTTTGGGAGCATGGGGAAGTCACTGAGAGACCACTGGAGAGCATATCCCTTCACCTATTTCCCCTTTAAAAGCAGGGAAATTGTAAGCCTGTGTTTGATTACTAATTTAGAAGGAGCTTCAGTTCATGAAGGGTTTTCTTAGCTCCAGCTCATATAATTTTCTCTTTCTTAAGATTTTAACTGAGTTACACAGAACTCAATATATTTGTAAGGAATTTATTTTTAATGTATTTTATATAAGAGTGCTTTTATTTTTATTTTATAAAATAGATTTTGCTCATATAATATATTCTGATTATGGCTTCCTCTCTCTCAACTCCTCCAAGAGTCTCCCTACTTCTGCCACCCACTCAAATCAACCCTCCTCCATCTTTCTTTCATTAGAATGCAAACCCATTTAAAAACATATAATGCAAATAAAATAAAATAAAATGAAAGCAAACCTGAATAGGAGAAAACAAATGGGGAGAAAATAGCTGAAGAAAAATCACAACACCATACATATAAGCAGTGATCTGTAAGATAAAAATAAAAAGCCCAGACAAAGCATTATGAGACAAAACCTTCAACAAAAATACCATTAAGTTTGTGTTGAACATCTATTCCTGGAGGGGAAAGCCTGCCCTTAGGATGGTTTGTCATTCTGGATTTCTTCTGCACCGAGAGCTGATCCTGTGTCACAGCTCTTTGTACTCAGATCCCAGCAGGATAGAGCTAGTCTCCCAGGAGTGCTGACACACCTGAGAGCAGAGGTGAGACAACCTCATCTGCTTAGAGGGACATACCTGGAGCCCTCAGGACACAGGAACCAAGGAGCAGTCTGGGTCAGGATCATTCTAGTTTCTGTCTTCACCCAGAGCTGACTCTGTGGCAGAGCTCTCAGTACCCAGATACTGCTTAGAGAAAGCTAGTCTCCCAGGAACACTGATACATAGACTTACAGGAGCATCAAGCCACTGTCAGAGACAGCAAGACTGGCTAACACCAGAGATAACCAAAGGGCTAG
This sequence comes from Rattus norvegicus, assembly GCF_021556685.1. Classification (NCBI taxonomy): domain Eukaryota; kingdom Metazoa; phylum Chordata; class Mammalia; order Rodentia; family Muridae; genus Rattus; species Rattus norvegicus. Next base: position 91,649,920 of record NC_141547.1, read on the forward strand.
AGGAAAATTCAAGAACCTAATCAACAGAAACCAAGTCCACTAGGCATCATCGGAACCTTGATCTCATTAAGTCCTGGATATCCCAACATAATGGAAAAGAAAGATTCTGATTTAAAATCACATCTCATGATGATGGATTTTAAAAAGGACATAAATAACTCCATTAAAGAAATACAGGACAACACAGTTAAACAAGTAGAAGCTCTTGAAGAGGAATCACAAAAATCCCTTAAAGAATTATAGGAAAACACAACCAAACAGGTGAAGGAATTGAACAAAACCATCCAGGATTTAAAAATGGAAACAGAAACAATAAAGAAACACAAAGAGAGACAACCCAGGAGTTAGAAAATCTAGGGAAGAGATCAGGAGTCATAGACACAAGCATCACCAACAGAATACAAGAGATTGAAGAGAAAAATGTCAGAGGCAGAGGCTGCCATAGAAACCATTGACACAACAGTCAAAAAAGAAATGCAAAATGCAAAAAGCTCCTAACCCGAAACATCCAGAACACAATGAGAAGACCAAACCCTAAGGATAATAGGTATAGAGGAGAGCAAAGGTTCCCAACTTAAAGGGCCAGTAAATATCTTCAATGAAATTACAGAAGAAAATTTCCCTAAGCTAAAGAAAGAGATACCCACGGACATACAAGAAGCCTACAGAATCCAAATAGATCGGACCAGAAAAGAAATTCCTTCCATCATATAATAGTCAAAACACCAAATGCACAAAACAAAGAAAGAATATTAAAAGCAGTAAGGGAAAAGGGTCAAGTAACATATAAAGGCAGACCTATCAGAATTACACCAGACTTCTCATAAAAGACTATGAAAGCTAGGAGATCCTGGACAGATGTCATACACCCTAAGAGAACACAAATGCCTGCCCAGGCTACTATATCCAGAAAAATTCTCAATTACCATAGATGGGGAAAACAAGATATTCAATGACAAAACCAAATTTACACAATATCTTTCCACAAATCCATCCCTACAAAGGATAATAGATGGAAACTCCAACATACAAAGAAAAAATGAACCCTAGAAAAAACAAGAAAGTAATCTTTTTTCAACCAACCCGAAAGAAGATAGCCACACAAACATAATTCCACCTCTAAAAACAAAAGTAATAGAAAACAACTATCATGGGTCCCTAATATCTCTCAACATCAATGGACTCAATTTCCAAATAAAAAGACATAGACTAACAGACTGGATACATAAACAGGACCCAGAATTTTGCTGCATACAAGAAATGCACTTCAGTAACAAAGACAGACACTTCTTCAGAGTAAAAGACTGGAAAAATATCGTCAAGCAAATGGTCCCAAGAAAGAAGCTTGAGTGGCAATTCTTTATTTTTTCTTGGATTTTTTATTTACACTTGAAGTGTCATTCCCTTTCCAAGTTTCCCATCCATAAACCCCTATCCCATTCACCCTCCCCATGCTTCTATATAATGGTGTTCCCCACAGCCCACCCCTTTCTGCCTCCCTGCCCTGATACTCCTCTACACTGGGACTTCAAGCCTTGACAGGACCAATGGCTTCTCATCCCACTGATTCCCAATAAGGCCATCCTCTGCTACATATGCAGATGGAGCCATGGGTCCGTCCATGTGTACTCTTTGGATGATAATTTAGTCCTTACAAGTTCTGGTTGTTTGGTATTTTTGTTCTTATGGGGCTGCAAGCCCCTTCAGCTTCTTCAATCCTTTTTCTAACTCTTTAATTAGGGACCCCATTCTCAGTTCAATGGTTGGCTGTGAGCATCCACCTCTGTATTTGTCATGCTCTGGCAAAGCCTCTCAGGAAACAGCTTTATCAGGCTCCTGTCAGCATGCACTTCTTGGCATCAGCAATATTGTCTGGGTTCTGTATCTGTATGTATATGGGCTGGATCTCCAGGGGTGGCAGGCTCTGAATGGCCATTCCTTCAGTCTCTGCTCCAAACTCCAAATCTCCTCCTATGAATATTTTTGTTCCCTCTTTTGAGAAATACCGAAGCATCTGCACTTTGGCCGTCCTTCTTATTGAGTTTCATGTGATCTGTGGATTGTATCTTGGGTAATTCGAGCTTTGGGTTACTGTCTACTTATCAGTGAGTGCATACCATGTGGTTTGTTTTTTGTTTTTGTTTTTTGTGATTGGGTTACCTCAGTCAGGATGATATTTTCTAGTTCCATCCATTTGCCTATGAATTTCATGAAGTCATTATTTTTAATAGCTGGGTAGTACTCCATTGTATAGATGTATCACATTTTTTGTATCCATTTCTCTGTTGAAGGACATCTGGGTTTTTTCCAGTTTCTGGCTATTATAAATAATGCTGCTATGCACATAGTGGAGCATGTGTCCTTGTTATATGTTGAAACATAATTTGGGTATATGCCCAAGAGTGGTATAGCTAGGTCATCAGGTAACATTATGGTCCAATTTTCTGAGGAACCTGAAGAGTGATTTCCAGAGTAGTTGTACCAGCTTGTAATCCTACCAACAACAGAGGAGTGTTCTTCTTCCTCCACATCTTTGCCAGCATCTGTTGGCACCTTAGTTTTGATCTTTGCCATTCTGACTGGTGTGAGGTAGAATCTCAGGGTCATTTTGATTTGCATTTCCCTGATGACTAAGGATGTTAAACATTTCTTTAGGTACTTCTCAGTCATTTAATGTTCCTCAGCTGAGAATTCTTTCTTTAGCTCTGTACCCATTTTATAGGGTTATTTGACTCTCTGGAGTCTAATTTCTTGAGTTCATTGTATATATTGGATATCAGTCTTCTTTCTGATTGGTAAAGATCTTTTCTCAATCTGTTGGTGGCTGTTTTGTCCTAATGACAGTGTCCTTTGCCTTACAGAAGCTTTGCAATTTTATGAGGTCCCATTTGTAGATTGTTGATCTTAGAGCATAAGCCATTGGTGTTTTGTTGCTGAGTGCCCATGTGTCGGATGTTCTTCCCCATATTTTCTTCTATTAATTTGAGTGTATCTGGTTTTATGTGGAGTTTTGTACAAGTTGATAAGAATGGATAGATTTGCATTCTTCTACATGCTGTCCTCCAGCTGAACCAGCACCATTTGTTGAAAATGTAATTTTTTTCCCACTGTATGGTTTTAGTTTCTTTGTCAAAGATCAAGTGACCATAGGTGTGTAGATACATTTCTCGATTTTCAATTCCATTCCATTGACCTACCTGTCTGTCTCTGTACCAATACCATGCAGTTTTTATCACTATTGCTCTGTAATACAGATTGAGGTCAGGGATTGTGATTCCTCCAGAAGTTCTTATAATTTTCCTATCCTAGGTTTCTTTTATTCCAAATGAATTTGCAAATTGCTCTTTCTAACTCTATGAAGAACTGAGTTGGAATTTTGATGGTGATTTCATTCAATCTGTAGATTGCCTTTGGCAAAATGGCCATTTTTACTATAGTAATCCTACAAATCCATGAGCATGGGAAATCTTTTCATCTTCTGAGATCTTTAATTTCTTTCTTCAGATACTCAAAATTGTCATACAGATCTTTCATTTGCTTGGTTATATTCACACCAAGATATATTATATTATTTGTGGCTGTTGTGAAGGGAGTCATATCCCTGATTTCTTTCTCAGCCTGTTTATCCTTTTAAGTACAGGAAGGCTACTGATTTGTTTGAGTTAATTTAATATACAACCACTTTGCTGAAATGCTGGTTTATCAGGCTTAGTAGTTCTCTGGTGGAACTTTTGGGATCACTTAAATATACTATCATATCGTCTGCAACTAGTGATATTTTGACTTCCTCCTTTACACTTTGTATTCCACTGACCTCTTTTTGTTGTCTGATTGCTCTGGTTAGGACTTTGAGTACTATATTGAGTAAGTAATGAGAGAGAGGGCAGCCTTGTATAGTCCCTGATTTTATTGGGATTGCTTCAAGTTTCTCTCCATTTAGTTTGATGTTGGCTCTTGGTTTGCTGTATATTGCTTTTACTATGTTTATGTATGGGCCTTGAGTTCCAGATTCTTCAAAGGATTTTAGCATGAAAGGGTATTGAATTTTGTCAAATGCTTTTTCAGAATGTAATTATATGATCATTTGTTTTTTTCTTTGAGTTTGTTTATATAGTAGATTATATTGATGGATTTGTGTATATTGAACCATCTCTGCATCCTTGGGATGAAACCTACTTGATCATGATGGATGATCGGTTTGATGTGATCGTGGATTTGGTTTGTGAGATTTTATTGAGTATTTTTGCATTGATATTCATAAGGGAAATTGTTCTGATGTTCTCTTTATTTGTTGCGTCTTTGTGTGGTTTAGGTTTAAGTGTAATCCTGACTTCATAGAAAGAATTGGGTAGTGCTCATTCTGTTTTTATTTTGTGGAATAGTTTGGATAATATTGGTATTAGGTCTTCTATGAAGGTCTGATAGAATTATGAACTAAGCAATCTGGTCCTGGGCTTCTCTTTGGTTGGGAGACTTTTAGTAACTGCTTCTATTTCTTTAAGAGCTATGGGACTGTTTAGATGGTTTATCTGATCCTGATTTGGTGCCTGGTATCTGTCTCGAAAATTGTCCATTTCATCCAGATTTTCAAGTTTTGTTGAATATAGGCTTTTATGTAAGATCTGATGATTTTTTTTGAATTTCCTCAGATTCAGTTGTTATGCCTCCCTTTTCATTTCTGATATGTTAATTTGGATACTCTCTCTGTGCCCTCTGGTTAGTCTGGCTACTGGTTTATCTATCGTGTTGATTTTTTTTCATAGAAGCAGCTCCTGGTTTTGGAGATTTTTTTTTTGTATAGGTTTTTTTTTGTTTGTTTGTTTCTACCTGGTTGATTTCAGCTCTGAGTTCAATTATTCCCTGCTATCTACTCCGCCTGGGTGTATTTGCTTCTTTTTGTTCTAGAGCTTATAGGTGTGCTGTCAAGTAACTAATGTATGCTCTCTCCAGTTTCTTTTTGGAGACACACCGAGTTATGAGTTTTTCTCCTAGCACTGCTTTCATTGTGTCCCATAAGTTTGGGCATGTTGCACCTTCATTTTCTGACAGGATATATGGGATTATTTCAATCTTCTTGACTGTTGTGTCGATGTTTTCTATGGTATCTTCTGCCCCTGAGATTCTCTCTTCTTTCTCTTGTATTCTGTTGGTGATGCTTGTATCCATGACTCCTGATCTCTTCCCTAGGTTTTCTATCTCCAGGGTTGTCTCCCTTTGTGACTTCTTTATTGTTTCTAGTTCCATTTTATATCCTGAATGGTTTCGTTCAATTCCTTCACCCGTTTGCTTGTGTTTTCCTGTAATTCTGTAAGGGATTTTTGTGTTTCTTCTTTAAGGGATTCTACTTGTTTACCTGTGTTGTCTTGTATTTCTTTAATGGAGTTATTAATGTACTTCTTAAAGTGCTCTAACATCATCATCATCATGAGATGTGATTTTAAATCTAAATCTTGCTTTTCTGGTGTGTTTTGATATCCAGTATTTACTTTGGTGGGAGAACTAGGCTCTGATGGTGCCAAGTAGTCTTGGTTTCTGTTGCTTAGGTTCCTGCACTTGCCTCTTGCCATCAGGTTGTCTCTGGTGTTAGCTTGTCTTCTTGTCTCTGACTGTGGCTTGAACCTCCTGTATGCCTGTGTGTCAGCACTCCTGTAGACCTGTTTTCTTTCAGGTGGATCTGGGAACAGAGAGCTGCTCCTGGGTTTGTGTTACCTGAAGCCACCATGTGGATCACTTGAAGCAGAAGTGTTGGTCTTATCTCTGCTCTCAGGTGTTTCTCCAGGTGACTGACTTTTGGTGGTCAGCACAGACAGAAACCAGAGCGTTCCTGCTGCTGACTGTGCCTAGGTTTCTGTACCCAGCAGGCACTAGGCAGGTTCCTCTTGGGCCAGGAATGTGAGCAGAAGTGGTGGTTTCCCCTGAGCTCTCAGGATTGTCTGCACTTCTGAGAGTTTAGCTCTCTCCCCCATGGGGTTTGCGTACAGAGAGCTGTAGGACAAGTTCAGCTCTGGATGTAGGCAGAAACTGGAAGTATCCTGTCCCAGGCGACTTCTGCCTTTGTGTGTCCTTAGGCCACCAGGCGGGTCACCTGGAGGAGAAGAGTTGGTTTTACCTCTGCTCTCAGGTGTGTAGGTGCTCCTGGCAACTAACTTTCAGCTCTCTGCATGGGATTATTTCAATCTTTTTGTATCTGTTGAGGCCTGTTTTGTGTTCAATCACATGGTCAATTTTGGAAATGGTACTATGAGGTATCTCTTCTGAGAAGATGGTATATTCTTTTGTTTTAGGATGAAATGTTCTATAGATTTCTGTTAAATCCATTTGATTCATAACTTCTGTTAGTTATTCTATGTCTCTGTATAATTTCTGTTTCCATGACCTGTCCATTGATGAGAGTGGGGTGTTGAAGTCTCCCACTATTATTGTGTTAGGTGCAATGTGTGGTTTGAGGTTCAGTAAAGCTTCTTTTATGAATGTAGGTGCCCTTGCATTTATTCAGAATTGAGTGTTCATCTTGGTGGATTTTTCCTTTGATGAATATGAAGTGTTCTTCCTTATCGTTTTTGATAACTTCTGCTTGAAAGTCAATTTTATTCAGTATTATAATGGCTACTCCAGCTGTTTCTTGGGACCAGTTGCTTGGAAAATTATTTTCCAGACTTTTACTCTGAGGTAGTGCCTATCATTATCCCTGAGGTATGTTTTCTGTATGCAGCAAAATGCGGGTCTTGTTTATGTATCCAGTCTGTTAGTCTGTCTTTTTATTGGGGAATCAAGTCCATTGACATTAAGAGGTATTAAGGAATAGTGATTGTGTTTCCTGTTATTTTTGTTGTTAGAGGTGGAATTATGTTTGTGTGCCTATCTTCTTTTTGGTTTGTTGCAAGAAGGTACTTTCTTGCTTTTTCTAGTGTGTAGTTTTCCTCCTTGTGTTGGAGTTTTCCATCTATTATATTTTGTAGGACTGGATTTGTGGAAAAATATTGTATAAATTTGGTTTTGTCAAGGGACACCTTGGTTTCCCCATTTATGTTAACTGAGAATTTTGTTGGATATAGTAGCCGGGGTTGGCTTTTGCATTCTCTTATGGTGACATCTTTCCAGGATCTTTTGGCTTTCATAGTTTCTGGTGAGAAGCTGGGTGCAATTCTGATAGGTCTGCCTTTATATGTTGCTTGACCCTTTTCACTTACTGCTTTTTAATACTCTTTCTTTGTGTTGTGCATTTGGCCTTTTGACTATTATGTGACAGGAGGAATTTCTTTATGGTCTAATCCATTTGGAGTTCTGCAGGCTTCTTGTATGTTTATAGGCATTTCTTTCTTTAGATTAGGGAAGTTTTCTACTATAATTTTGTTGAAGATATTTACTGCCCTTTAAGTTGGGAATCTTCTATTTCTTCTATACCTATTATCCTTAGGTTTGATCTTCTCATTTTCTCTGAATTTCCTGGATGTTTTCAGTTAGGAGACTTTTGCCTTTTACATTTTCATTGATGGTTGTGTCAATGTGTTCTATTGTATCTGTTGCCCCTGACACTCTCTCTTTTATTTCTTGTATTCTGTTGATGATGCTTGCCTCTGTGACTACTGATCTGTTTCCTAGGTTTTCTATCACCAGCGTTGTCTCCTTTTGTGATTTCTTTATTGTTTCTATTTCCATTTTTTAAATCCTGAATGGTTTTGTTCAATTCCTACACCTGTTTGGTTGTGTTTTCTTGTAATTTTTAAGGGATTTTTGTGTTTCCTCTTTAAGGGATTCTACTTGTTTATGTGTGTTGTGCTGTATCATGAGATGTTATTTTAAATCCAAATCTTGCTTTTCTGATGTGGTGGGATATCCAATATTTGCTTTTGTGGGAGAACTGGTTTCTGATGATACCAAGAAGTCTTTGTTTCTGTTGCTTAGGCTTCTGCACTTGCCTCTTGCCATTAGGTTGTTTCTAGTGTCAGATGAACTTGCTGTCTCTGACAGTGGTTTACCCTCCTGTCAGCCTGTGTGTCAGGACTCCTGTTGTCCTGTTTTCTCCCAGCAGGATCTGGGTACAGAGAATTGTGGGACCAGGTCAGCTCTAGGTACAAGCAGAAACTGGTAGTTTCCTCTCCTAGAACTCTCCTGCATTTGTATCCTGAGGACTTCAGGAAGGTTACTTGGAGCAGAAGTGTTGGTCCTACCTCTGCTCTCAGGTGTGTTAGTGTTCCTGGTGACTGACTTTCATATTGGAGATTGAAGAAGCCTCTCCCTGACTGCTCCTGTGTTCAGAGGGCCCTAGGCAGTTTCCTCTTGGGCCAGGAATGTGGAAAGAAGTAGTGGTCTCTTCTGAGCTCTCAGGATTTTCTGCACTTCTGAGAGTCTAGATCTCCCCTCTCCTCCTTGTAATTTTTAAAGGGATTTTTTGGGCTTCCTATTTAAGTGCTTCTACCTGTTTACCTGTGTTCTCCTGTATTTCTTTAAGGGAGTTATTTAAGTCTTTCTTAAAGTCCTCTAACATCTTTATAAATTGTTATTTTAAATCAAAGTCTTGCTTTTCTGGTGTGTTGTGATATCCAAGGCTTAGGATGGTAGGGGAACTGGGTTCTGATGATGCCAAGTAGCCTTGGCTTCTGTTGCTTAGGTCCTTGTCCTTGCCTCTCACCATCTGCTTATCTCTAGTGTCAGCTGGTCTTGCTGTTTCTGCCAGTGGCATTACCCCTTTGTAAGCCCGTGTGTCAGCATCACTGGAAGACCTCCTCTCTCCCTGTGGAATCTGGGCACAGAAAACTGTGGCAGTGTCAGCTCAGGGAACAGACAGAAACTGGAAGGATCCTGCCCCAATCTGCTCCTTGATTTCTATGTCCTGAGGGCTCTGGGCAGTTCCCTCAAAGTAGAAGTGGTGGTCTTGCCTGTGCTCTCAGGTGTGTCAGCACTCCAGGGAGACCAGCTTTCTCTCAGTGTGATTTGTGTACAGAGAGCTATGGCACAGGGTCACCTCAGGGCCCAGTCAGAGATCAGAAGGATACTGTCCCAGACTGTTTGTCAGTTCCTGTGTCCTGAGGGTCCCAGATGGTTTCCTCCTGGACCAGGATTGTGAGCAGAAACATGGTCTCCCCTGTGCTCTCAGATCTGTCAGTACTTCAGAGAAATCAGCTTTCTCCCAGTGGGATCTGTGTATAGAGACCTGTGGCACAGGGTCAGTCAGCTCAAGGTGAGGCTGGAGTGTCAATTCGAAAATAAAAAAAAAAATCGGGTTTCAAACAAAAGTTATCAAAAAAGATAAGGAAGTACATTTCATATTCACCAAAGGAAAAAAAATCCATCAAGATAAACTCTCAATTCCGAATATCTGTGCTCTAGATGCAAGAGTACCTGCTTTCTTTTTCTTTTTTTCTTTTTCTTTTTTTTTTTTTTTCGGAGCTGAGGACCGAACCCAGGGCCTTGCGCTTGCTAGGCAAGCGCTCTACCACTGAGCTAAATCCCCAACCCCACCTGCTTTCATAAAAGAAACTTTACTAAAGCTCCACACACAAAAATGCACCACACACAGTAATGGTGGGAGACTTCAACACTCCACTCTTGTCAATGGACAGATCATGGAAAAAGAACCTACACAGAGAAACTAACAGACGTTATGGAACATCCTAAAATAAAAGAATATTCCTCCTTCATATCACTTCATGGTTCTTTCTACAAAATGAACCATATAATTGGTCACAAAACAGACCTCAACAGATAAAAAGAGATAGAAATAATCCAATCACATCATATCACATAATCATATCACATCATCATGGACTAAGGTTGGTCTTCAATAACAACAAAAATGACAAAAAGCCCACATACAAATGGAAGCTAAACAGTGCTCTACTCAATGATTACTTGATCAAGGAAGAAATAAAGAAAAAAATAAAGACTTTTTAGAATTTAATGAAAATGTAGACACAATATACCCAAACTTATGAGACACAATGATAACAATGCTGAAGAAAACTCACAGCTCTGAGTGCCTCCAAACAAACTGGAGAGAGAATACACTAGTTTCTTCACAGCACACCTAAAAGCTCTAGAACAAAAAGAAGTAAATACACCCAAGAGGAGTAGACAGCAGGAAATAATCGAACTCAGGGCTGAAATCAAGCAAGTAGAAACAAAAAGGACTACACACACACACACACACACACACACACACACACACACACACACACAAATCAACAAAACCAAGAGCTGCTTCTTTGAGAAGAATCAACAAGATAGATGAACCATTAGCCAGACTAACCAGAGGACACAGAGAGAGTATCCAAATTAACAAAATAACAAATGAAAAGGGAGACATAACAACATAAACTGAGGAAATTCAATAAATCAGCAGATCTTACTACTAAAGCTTATACTCAACAAAACTGGAAAATCTTGATCAAATGGACAGTTTTATAGACTGATATTAGGTTCCAAAATTAAATCAGATCCAGGTAAACCATCTAAATAGTCCTATAACCCCTAAAGAAATAGAAGCAGGCATTAAAAGTCTCCAAAAAAAAAAAAAAAGCCCAAGATTAGATGCGTTTAGTGCTCAATACTATCAGACCTTCATAGAAGTCCTAATACAAATACTCTACAAACTATTCCACAAAATAGAAACAGAAGGAACACTACCCAACTTGTTTTATGAAGCAACAAATACTTTTTTACCTAAATCAAACAAAGATCCAACAAAGAAAGAGAACTTCAGACCAATTTCCCTTATAAATATCGATGTACAAATACTCAATAAGATTCTTGCAAACTGAATCCAAGGACGTATCAAAATGGTCATCCATCATGATCAAGTAGGCTTCATCCCAAGGATCTGGGGATGGTTTAATATATGGAAATCCATCAGTGTAATCCACTATATAAATAAACTCAAAGAAAAAAACCCCACATGATCTTATAATTAGATGCTGCGAAAGCATGTGACAAAATTCAACACCCCTTCATGTTCAAAGTCTTGGAAAGATCAGGATTTCAAGGTCCATACCTAAACATAGTAAAAGCAATATACAGCAAACCAGTAGCCAACAACAAACTAAGTGGAGAGAAACTTGAAGCAATCCCACTAAACTAGACAAGGATGCCCACTCTCTTATTCAAAATAGTACTCAATGTTCTAACCATAGCAATCATACAATAAAAGGAGGTCGAAGAAAATGCAAATGCTTCACCCCTTCTTTAAAAAGGGAACAAGAATACCCTTGCTAAGGACTAGGGAGGCAAAGTTTAGAACAGAGGCAGGAGGAGCACCCATTCAGAGCCTGCCCCACATGTGGCCCATACATATACAGCCACCCAATTAGATAAGATGGATGAAGCAAAGAAGTGCAGACTGACAGAAACCAGCTGTAGATCTCTCCTAAGAGACACAGCCAGAATACAGCAAATACATAGGCGAATGCCAGCAGCAAACCACAGAACTGAGGACGGGACCCCCGTTGAAGGAATCTTAGAAAGGACTGAAAGAGCTTGAAGGGGCTTGAGACCCCATATGAACAACAATGCCAACCAACCAGAGCTTCCAGGGACTAAGCCACTATCCAAAGACTGTACATGGACTGACCCTGGGCTCCAACCTCATAGGTAGCAATGAATAGCCTAGTAAGATCACCAGTGGAAGGGGAAGCCTTTGGTCTTACCAAGACTGAATCCCCAGTGAACGTGATTGTTGGGGGGAAGGTGGTGATGGGGGGAGGATGGGGAGGGGAAGCCCTTAAAGAAGGGGAGGGGTGGGGGTTAGGGGGTTGTTGGTCTGGAAACCGGGAAGGGGAATAACAATCAAAATGTAAATAAGAAATACTCAAGTTAATAAAGATGGAAAATAAAAAAGGAGGTCAAAGGGATACAAATTGGAAAGGAAGAATTCAAAATATCACTATTGGCAGATGGTATGATAGTATATGTAAATGACACCGAAAATTCCACCAGAGAACTACTAAACCTAATAAACACCTTCAGCAAAGTGGCTGTATATAAATTTAACTCTAACAACTCGGTAGCTTTCCTGTACTCAAAGGATAAACAGGCTGAGAAAGAAATTAGGGAAGTGATGCCCTCACAATAGTCCCAAAATATAAAGTACCTCAGTGTGACTTTAACCAAGCAAGTAAAAGATCTGTACAATAAGAACTTCAAGACACTGAGGAAAGAAATTGAAGAAGACCTCAGAAGTTGGAAAGACCTCCCATGCTCATGGATTGGCAGGATTAATATAGTAAAAATGGCCATTTTGCCAAAAGTAATCTACAGATTCAATGCAATCCCCATCAAAATTCCAACTCAATTCTTCATAGAGTTAGAAAAAGCAATTTGCAAATTCATTTGGAATAACAGAAACCCAGAATAGCAAAAAATATTATCAACAATAAAGTAATTTCTGAGGGAATCACCATCCCTGACCTCAAGCTGTATTACAGAACAATTGTGATAAAACTGCATGGTATTGGTACAGAGACAGGCAAGTAAGTCAGTGGAATAGAACTGAAGATCCAGAAATGAACCCACACTCCTATGGTCAGTTAATCTTTGAAAAAGGAGCTAAAAACCACCCAGTGGAGAATGGACAGCATTTTCAACAACTGATATTGGTTCAACTGGTTGTCAGGATGTAGAAGAATGTAAATCAATCCATTTTTATCACCTTGTACAAAGCTCAAGTTCAAGTGGATCAAGGGCTACCATATAATTCCAGATACACTGAAACTAATAGAACAGAAAGTGGGTAAGAGCCTCGAAGAATAAGACATAGGCACAGGAGAAAATTACCTGAACAGAACACCAATGGCTTATGCTCTAAGAGTGCGAATCAACAAATGGGATCTCATAACATTGCAAAGCTTCTTTTAGGCAAAGGACTCTGTCATTAGGACAAATCAGCAACCAACAGAGTGGGAAAAGATTTTTTTTTTACCAATTCTTTATCTGATAGAAGTCTAATATGAAATATATACAAATAACTCAAGAAGTTAGACTCCATAGAATCAAATAACCATATTAAAAATTGGGTACAGAACTAAACAAAGAATTTTCAACTGAGGAATGTCAAGTGGTTAAGAAGCACCTAAAGAAAATTTCAACATCCTTAGTCATCAGGGAAATGCAAATCAAAACAACCCTGAGATTCCACCTCACACCAGTGAGAATGGCTAAGATCAAAAACTCAGGTGACAGCATGTGCTGGCCAGGATGTTGAGAAAGATGAACACTCCTCCATTGTTGGTAGGATTACAAACTGGTACAACCACTCTGGAAATCAGTCTGGAGGTTCCTCAGAAAATTAGACATAGTTCTACCTGAGGACCCAGTTATACCACTTCTGGGCATATACCCAAAAGATGCACTGACATATAACAAGGACACATGCTCCAATATGTTCATAGCAGCCTTATTTATTATAGCCAAAAGCTGGAAAGAGCCCAGATGTCCTTCAACAGAAGCATGGATACAGAAATTGTGGTACATTTACACAGTGGAGTACTACTCAGCAATTAAAAACAATGACTTCATACAGCCTTCCAATTAGACAAGATGGATGAAGCAAAGAAGTGCAGGCTGACAGGAGCCGGATGTAGATCGCTTCTGAGAGACACAGCCAGAATACAGCAAATACAGAGGCGAATGCCAGCAGCAAACCACTGAACTGAGACTAGGACCCCCGTTGAAGGAATCAGAGAAAGAACTGGAAGAGCTTGAAGGGGCTTGAGACCCCATATGTACAACAATGCCAAGCAACCAGAGCTTCCAGGGACTAAGCCACTACCTAAAGACTATACATGGACTGACCCTGTACTCTGACCTCATAGGTAGCAATGAATATCCTAGTAAGAGCACCAGTGGAAGGGGAAGCCCTGGGTCCTGCTAAGACTGAACCCCCAGTGAACTAGATTGTTGGGGGGAGGGCGGCAATGGGGGGAGGATGGGGAGGGGAATACCCATAAAGGAGGGGAGGGGGAGGGATTAGGGGGATGTTTGCCCGGAAGCCGGGAAAGGGAATAACACTCGACATGTAAATAAGAAATACTCAAGTTAATAAAAAAAACCAAAAACCTTTGTTGCAATCTATAACTAAGTTAGACATTTAATTGTTAATTGTTTGAATTTCCTATTTTTCCTTTTTATTAATGAATACTATTCATTCTTCTGCTGTATATTCAAGAAAAGCTTTTCTTTTGTTCTTATAAAATATTGTAAATCTTTACCTGAATGTGTTTCAATATATTTGTTTATTGACTTAAATATATAAGTATAAAGCATAGATTCACATTTGTATACTTGTATATTTTTCATTTCAATTTATGTTACCTGATAACAAGAGTTAATAATTTTGCTTTATATTTTCTTATTGTTCTTTAGTGTATTTTGAATTTTTTGCTGTGTAATGTAGGCTTGCACAGGACTAATCGTGGCTTTGAACTGAAATATTTCCACCTCTATGTCCCACATATTCACATTAGAGGCATGAACCTTTATGCATGGTTTAGTGGTAACATTTCTGTAGTGTACTATATAACTAAATAAATATATCTCAGATGAAAAAAAACAATGACTTCATGAAATTCTTAGGCAAATGGATGGAACTAGAAAATATCATCCTGAGTGAGGTAACCCAATCCCAAAATAACACACACGGTATGCACTCTTAAGCAGATATTAGCCCAAAAGCTCGGAATACCTAACACACAATTTATATAACACATGTAAGCTCAAGAAGAAGGAAGGCCAAAATTTGGTTGCTTCAGACCTTCTTAGAAGGGGGAACAAAAATACACATAAGAGGATGTATGGAGACAAGTGTGGAGCAGAGACTGAAGGAAAGGACATCCAGAGACTGCCTCACATGGGGATGCATCCCATATACAGCTCCAAACCCAGACAATATCGTGGATGCCAAAAAGTGCTTGCTGACAGGAGCGTGATAACTATTTCCTGAGAGGCTCTACCAGAGCCTGACAAATAAATAGGAGGATGCTGGCAGCCAACGATTGATCTGAGAATGGGGTCCTCAATGCAGGAGTTAAAAAAAGGACTGAAGGGGCTAAAGGGGTTTGCAACTCCATAAGAACAACAATATCAACCAAGCAGACTCCCCATAGCTCCTAGGGACAAAACCACCACCCCAAGAGTAAACAGGTGTGTTACTTTGGCTCCAACAGCTTATGTAGCAAAGGATGTCCTTGTCAGGCATCAATGGAAGGAGAGGCCCTTGGTCCTGTCAAGGCTTGATGCCCCAGTGTAGAGAATGTCAGGGCAGGGAGGTGAGAGGGAGTTGGTGGCTGAGTGAAAATGCTCAAAGAATCAGGAGGAGTGAAGATGGGATAGCAGTTTTCTGGAGGGGAAACTGGGAAAAGGGATAACATTTAAAAAAGAAATATAAAAAATCCAATAAAAGAGTGTTTTGTATAACTCAATCACTTGGAGAAAACTAATATTTCCTTTTCAAGGGGCTATCAATTGGAGATAGCGTCTGGTTTAGGGGCAGTGACATGTGTCTACTTCTTCTCTTAGTGTTGGGACACTGTGTGTTTTAGACCTGTGCAGACTCTGTCTGCCACAGTGTCTGTGAGTTCATAAGTGTGTCAGTTCTGCAGTGTATAGAAGGCCTTGGTATCTTTCATCCCTAGGTCCTACATCTAGCTGGTGTAAGCTCTTTGGTTGGTGGTTCAGCCTCTGAGAGCTCCGGATTAGTGGACTCAGTTGGTCTTCCTGTGGAGTTCCTATCCCTATTAGTGCCTGCTGTTATGCTCAGATCTGATGTTCCCCAAAGACCACCAGGAGTTGAACTCATATGCAAAACAAAGAGACTTTATTCAAGTTTGATCCCTGACCCTCAGGGGCATAGTGCAGAAGACCTTTAACACCTAAGGTTCAACCTTTTTTTTTTTCTTTCATCTTTATTAAATTGGGTATTTCTTATTTACATTTCGATTGCTATTCCCTTTCCTGGTTTCCGGGCCAACATCCCCCCTCCCCCTCCCCCTCCCCTTCTATATTGATGTTCCCCTCCCCATCCTCCCCCCCATTACCACCCTCCCCCCAACAATCACATTCACTGGGGGTTCAGTCTTGGCAGGACCAAGGGCTTCCCCTTCCACTGGTGATCTTACTAGAATATTCATTGCTACCTATGCAGTTGGAGCCCAGGGTCAGTCCAAGTATAGTCTTTGGGTAGTGGCTTAGTGCCTGGAAGCTCTGGTTGGTTGGCATTGTTGTACATATGGGGTCTTGAGCCACTTCAAGCTCTGTCAGTCCTTTCTAAGATTCCTTCAACGGGGGGTCCCGTTCTCAGTTCAGTAGTTTGCTGCTGGCATTCGCCTATGTATTTGCTGTAATCTGGCTGTGTCTCTCGGGAGAGATCTACATCCGGTTCCTGTCAGCCTGCACTTCTTTGCCTCATCCATCTTATCTAGTTTGTTGGCTGTATATGTATGGGCCACATGTGGGGCAGGCTCTGAATGGGCCTTTTTTTTAAGTTACAGCAGGGCGAGGGGCTTATCAACTTAGTAGTTACATGACTTGATAACACTGATTTTAGTTGGCTTAAGCAATTTATATCTATAGCCTCTGGAACAGTAGGACTTTTCCTGCTTGTGGCCTGTGTCTAGGGTGTTTCCTTCCTGGGACAGTTTGTGGTTTTGCCAGTAATTAGAGTTTAACCTGAGGACAGGGCCCAGTGTATAAAATGGAGGTCTGGTTACAAGATGGATTCTGTCTTGTGACTTGTGGCCACTCATCCACAATCCTTCACCCTATTTTACCATAAGAGTCTGCAAGCTCTATCCACTGTTTGACTATGGGTGCATGTGTCTGTCTAAATCAGCTTCTGGGTAGAGCCTCTCAGAAGACAGCCATGCTAGATTGTTTTCTGCAAGCATAACAGAGTATCATGAATAGTGTCTTGGATTGGTGCTTGCCCATGGGATGAGTCTCAAGTTGAGCTGGTTATTGGTTGGCTATCTCCTCAGTATTTGCTCCATCCTCTGTCTCTGCATTTCTTGTATGCAGGATGAATTTTGGGTCAAAATCTTATAGTTCTTTACTGTGAAATTAGAGCTCTTTATTACCCTTATCATAGTACCAAGATAACCACCTATGAAGGTGTGAGCATATGTGAGGAGATATATGCATTCCACAGTGTATCTGTTGATTATGAATGTCTGTTGAGGTAAGAATATGTGCTTGTAAAATAATTTTTGTGTGATTTGTTTGTATGAGTGTATGATAATATATACACAGAGTATACAAGCATGACTACTCTGAGGAGGTAGAGACTGTAGAGAACTGGAGTTCTCTACAGTGCTATACTTAGATACCTGGGCATATACTAGGGTATTTTCAGAGAGACTGTGTGGGTGAGCTGGATTCCTGCGTCTTCCTAGTAGTTGCCCTACTGAGATCCCCCAATCCTTTTTTCCCTTTTCCATTCCTTCCTTATTCCTCCTCTCTAGCCTTTCCACACTTTCTATTAAAGATTGTCTTTGTATTTTTCTTATTCTGATTTCTGTGGCAGCAAAGAGTTGATTTTGATATTGTTGTTCATATGGACACATCATATTATGTAAATGCTCTCTGTCACCTTCTGATTGATTCAGTAAAAAGCCCATAGCAAAGGTAGGAAGTAGAAGGTGGGACTTTTGAAAAGAGTTATAGACATTGGGAGGGAGTGGGGTGAGTGAATTCACAAGCCAGATGTGGAGGAAGAAGCAGGCTGCAACAGAAGGAAAGCTAACGAAGGAGCCACATGGCAGAACATAGATAACTATATATGGGTTCATTTAAGGTATAAGAGCTAATTGGGAACAAGTGTACAAGAAGGCATAGCATTCATATATATATATATATATATATATATATATATATATATATATATATATGTCTCCATGCTTTTGTTTGGGAGCTAGTAGGCTAAGAAATCCATTACGGTTATAAGTGGGTATTCTCAACCTATTAGTATAATCAGTATAATTTCTGAGGGTCAGGCACCTATATCTTATGTATTTCTACATCACATAATGTAGATAACTGTGATTAACTATCATTTTTCAGTGTCCTCTTGGTATAAGCAACTCTTTCCTCTCAGCTCTGACTTCTCGATCCCCTGTAGCCTTTTCAGGAGCTCCCATGATTCAGGTTTCACATCTAGTACCTTCCATGACATTTCTGTGGGAGTTAAGAACAAGACTTTTGACTAAAATGGGCATATCTGTCCAAATACTGCTGTATCCTGCCAATAAGCAGTGCAGAACAAAACAGCAGCCTTCTCTATTTACCAGTCACAGTCCAAGTGACAAACTTGCCTTCGTGATATCTAGATATGAAAAGCATCCAAGAGCTTCAGAAGCTGCAAAACCCATGATTATTTGACAAAAATGTCTAGTACCTCCCGGCTGAAGATTTTTTAAAAAAATCATGCACAGACATCTTAAAAATCATGGAGAATTACTACTTTTTGTTTCCTAGTTATAGAAAGAAGTGGAAACTTTCATAGAAAGACCTTGAAAATTGCTTTGCAGTTTCACTGTCTAGAGGCCTGAAGCATTCCTACTGTGAGGCACACAAATTGGCACTGGCAGCCTGGATCCTGTGTAGATGGCAGCCTACTAGCTGTTCCAACCCTGAGTCAGATGCAAAGATCTTGGCACCTTGGTTTTATGTGATGCTGAGAAATTGTCTCCTAAACAGATAACCAGCTGTTTCAGATTATTCTGTGAATTACAGTAATTTTGGTAATTAGGACAAAATACTCTATTTTTTTCCTTGGCAAAACGTTTTAATGGCTGATGCCCTATGACCTTGAAGGAAAGCTCTTTGTCCCATCAGCAGATAACTCAGAAGGTGATTAATTAAGCCTGATTAATAGTCATTTCTACAATGATGACTTGGACAGCTCATTAATGAAAATGTTGAAAGGATAGAACAATTTTCCTTTCTGTTTCCCCAATCAAAGTTGAAAGTGAAGTATGGTAGGGGATGTCTCCTGCCCTGGTTTTCAGTGATATAAATGTGTGAATACTGTATAATCCATTCTGGTCCTAAACTTAAGACTAGAATTCTCTATGAGGTTCCTACATGCAGCCAGGCACATCTGTGGAGTGTGACTTTTGAATTAGAAATCTTGGAAAAGTAAAAGCCCTGACAACATCCTGGGTCTTTTTTTTCTCATCTCATTATTTAGCCTGGACACACCTCTATTTCAAACAGCAGGATTAATCTTGTTACAGACTTGTGTTTTCTGTTCTCTTTCTAGTGACATTCTAGAAGACTTTGAACTTCCTAAAGACATTTGTCCACTGTTTTAAGAGACCCAGAAACTCTGGATATACCACATTATGGTGGCATGCAAGTAGTTTATGAACTTTCATGTATTTGTTTCTCTGTTGCTGGGGATAGATATAGAATCTGAGCATGCTAAGCATGTGTAGTACCACTGAGAGACACTCCCAGTTCCCATTCTGTGAACCCAATGATACTGAGCACATAGCGATCTTCCTGACTAGTAATAGTGTTTAGACAAACTGCCTTTCAATTGTAGCTCTATATCTTGTCCTTGGTGAATAAGAGGAAAAAAATGTATAACTGTAGCTGTGATAAAAAGATGTAAATTGAATTATTTGTATGCCAGAGAGGGCTCCAGCTATGTGTTTCTAAATTCAGATTTCTCAAGATGAATTAAAACCAATAGATGTGGAGCTTATAGGAATATCTCGATTCAAATTCAGTCATTAAGTGCCTAATTTCTAAAAGTTTATTTGCACATTGCCAGTGGAATGCTATTTGGAAAGGCTGGAGGTGTAACTGAATTTATGTCCTTTGAGGTAAAAACTCCTTCTTTGGAATTTCAGGTGGATCAATTTATTATCACAATGGCTGACCACCCCCACGTGTGAAGGGCAGAGCAATTTCAATAATTTTACTCCAGGGTCTTTGATTTATAGTTTCATTTCTTCTGACTCAGGGAAGTCGTACCTTCATGTATTCATGCTGACATTTCGTAATAATTCCAGTGCCATCCTGCTGAGTATTTACAGCTCATAGAATGTCCCAGGAGCTACAGGGGCCACCCTATAACCAGACACATTTATACATCCAACTTTGAGTTGTAGCACACACTTGCCAGAGGAAAAATGAGCCATCCCTGGGGACAATGAGCACAGAATGGTCCACAAGGAAAGATTTTGCATATATTGAAACCAACTGCATTGTAGTTGAGAGGGTCAGATTGAAGGTTACGTGATGGAGATTCTTTTTTTAAAAAGTCATTTCATGAAATGGTATTCATGAATTGCTTTCCTTGGGTTGTTCAGCTAAGATCCCTGTCCAGAATTAATATAACAAGCAGTAGTAATTTTTACTGTTTTTGAGATATTTGACATTATATTATAATGCATTTTCATAAGACCTCTATAAAGTAGATATCGCCATTTCATTAAATGAGTAAATGAGGTTGTCCTGCATTAAATAAAATTCCAAAAGTTAAACTTAATTCATTTATTGGAAGATATTCATATCAAGGTCTGTCTGACCTTAAAAATATATGCCAGTCTCCATGTCACTCCTCTTTAGAAGGATTATCTTTTTTGGATACTAGGTAATGAGCTAAAGATGAATGAGAGAAATCATTGAGCTCATAATACCTAAAAGGAGCACAGTGCGAAGCAATAAATGTCTTCAGAGCTAAAACTGTTTAAAAGTTTACACAGTTTAGTCACCGTCCCCTCTGCACGTTACCCTGATACTGGAACTTCGAGTTCTAGGTCATTACTCTAACCACACCCAGCTCATCTTGAGCAGCAGGATAGATTTTTAACAAATGACTAAGTCTATTGTTTTGTTACTAAGAAACAAAGGGGTCGTGTGTGTGTGTGTGTGTGTGTGTGTGTGTGTGTGTGTGTGTATGCAGGTTTTCTTAGTCTTGTAGATGAGGGAATTTCAGAATAAACTAAAGAGAACTGGAAAATAATTCTATTGGATTTTGGGAGAAAAAATAATAGGGCAGGCTGACTGCAATCTAGGCAGCCACCAGGAACCAGGAAGAGGGGAATGCATAAGAAGAGAAACATCCATGTATTCTCTCTTCCTTTCCTTCCTTCCTTCCTTCCTTCCTTCCTTCCTTCCTTCCTTCCTTCCTTCCTTCCTTCCTTCCTGTCTGTCTTTCTTGCTTGCTTGCTTTCTTGCTTTATTTCTCCTTTCACATAGTACTTCAAATTTTAAGAAGGGCAATTTTGAAATGTACCGGCAGTGGTTTGACTAAATTTGGCCCCCATAGACTCTTGTATTTGAATGTTTGGCCCAAAGGGAGTGGCACTATTAGAAGGTGACCACCAAGAACAGTCCTTGTTGAAATTGGTATGGCCTTGTTGCAGGAATTTGTATCACTGGGAGGGTGGGCTTTGAGGTCCTATGCTCAAGCTCCACCAAGCTCAGAAGAGACAGTCTCCTGCTGGCTGCCTTCTAATCAAGATGTAGAACTCTTGGATTGGCTCCTCCAGCACCATGTTTGCTGGGATGCTACTATGCTTCTGCCATGACAATGATGAACTGATTCTCTGTAACTGTAAGCCAGGCCCAATTAAATGTTTGCCTTTAAAGAATTGCCCTGGTCATTGTATTACTTTTTTTTTCAATCAGATCAATGTTTGTAGCTTTATTTAGAAGATGAATAATTGATTTTTCAATCAAAAAAGTATTCTCTTCTGATTGAACAACAAATTGAAAGGAAAAAAAAACCCAACCAAGCAAAAACCCAAACCTTCTGCTACATGTTTAACTACTCAAGCTTCATTTTTATCTAAGTGCAACTTACTTTTTATTGGATTTTTTTAAATTTACATTTCAAATGTTATTTTTGTGTGTCAACTTGACATGAACTGCAGTTATCACAGAGAAGGAGCCTCACTTGAGGAAATGCCTCTATGAGATCTAGCTGTAAAGCATTTTCTCAATTAGTGATCAAGGGTGGGAGGGCCCATAAGAAAGCAAGAGTAAGCCAGGCCATGGAGTAAGTAACATCCCTCCATGACTTCTGCATCAGCTCCTGCTTCCTGACCTGCTTGAGTGCCAGTCTTGACTTTTCTTTGATGATGAACAGCAATGTGGAGGTGCAAGCTGAATAAACCATTTCCTCCCCAACTTGCTTCTTCTTGGTCATGTTATTCTGTGCAGGAATAGAAAGTGTGACTAAGACAGTCATGGTGTATTTTCACAGCAATAACCCTAAAGAAGATTGTACCTTTTACTTAAATTTGTATGATAAAAAAATAGGATGTATGGGCCAAAGGTGATTATGAAAGGGAAGGGTCTCAAAAACTTCTAAACTTGATGATTTAATAAGCTATCTAACATTTTCACTGTGGGTTTGAATGTCCTCAGGTATCAGGTTATCAATTCTCCTTGTTGAACTTAAATGACTTGTGACACAATGGCAAAGTTGATATCTTTTTTTTTTCTTTTTTTCGGAGCTGGGGACCGAACCCAGGGCCTTGAGCTTACTAGGCAAGCGCTCTACTGCTGAGCTAAATCCCTAACCCCGCAAAGTTGATATCTTATAAGGCCTCCTATCAAGGTTATAGATTATACTAGATTGTTAATCAAGTGAATATATCACATCTGCTCTGGGAAGATTTTTCAAGAGGTATATCCCCTAATGTGTTTACATGATTTTCTTGCATATTTAAAAATGTTTTAATTGAAACAGAATTATATCACTTCCTCCTTCTACCTCCAGCTCTCCGTGCTGTTCTTTCTTAAATCCCTTCCACGTCTCCCCTCAAGTTACTAGTATCTTTTCCTTTTTTCATATTATGTACCTTTTTGTCATTTTATTTTTTTATTGGTTATTTTTATTTATTTATATTTTAAATGTTATTTCCCTTCCAGGTTTCCCCTCCACAAACCACTTATCCCATTCTCTCCCACCAACTCACTCCTGCCTCACTGCCCTATCATTCCCTGATAGTGGGGTATCTAGCCTCCACAGGAACAAGGGCCTTCCTGCCCACTGATGCCAGATAAGGGCATTCTCTGCTATATTAGCAGCTGTAGCTATGGGCCCTTCCACGTGTATTCTTTCATTAGTGGTTTAGTGACTGGGGGCTTTGGGAGGGCTTTGGTTAGTTGATAATGTTGTTCTTCCTATGGGATTGCAAACCCCTTCAGCTCCCTTGGGACTTCCCCTAACTCCCCCCTTAGTGTTTGATGGTTGGCTGAGAGCATCTGCCTCTGTATTGGTTAGGCTTCGGCAGAGCTTCTCAGAGAACAGCTATACCAGCTCCTGTCAGTAAGCGATTCTTTGCATCAGTAATAGTGACTGGGTTTGGTGTCTATATATAGGATGGATCCCCAGGTCTGACAGTCTCTTGATGGCCTTTTCTTCACTCCCTGCCTCACACTTTGTCCCAGTATTTCCTTTAGAGAGGAACAATTCTGGGTTAAAAACTTGGAGATGAGTGGGTGACCCCATCCCTCAACAGGGGCCATGCCTATCCTCTGGATATTGTCTCTACACGTCCCTCCCCTTTGTTGGACATTTCAGCTAATGTCATCCCCATTGAGTCCTGGGAGCCTGTTGCTTTCCTGGCATCTGAGACTTCTAGTGGCTACCTCCCAGTTCCCCATACCCTGATGCTACACACTTCTGCTAAATTTCCTGACCTCCTTTCTTCTCCCTCGTCTTCTCCACACCCTATCCTGTCTCCCTTCTTATTCCCTTTTTTTTTTTAGCCCTCTCAAGTTCCTTTCTTCCTCTACATTCCATGATTATTTTGTTCAGCAGGACTGAAGCAACCGCACTTTGATCTTCCTTCTTCCTGAGTTTCATATGGTCTGTGAGTTGCATCATGCGTATCCTAAGCTTTTCCCCTAACATCTACTTACCAGTGAGTACATACCATGTGCATTCTTTTGTGCCCGGGTTACCACATTCAGGATGATATTTTCTAGTTCTATCTATTTGCCTAAGAATTTCATGAAGTCATTGTTTAATAGCTGAGCAGTACCCATTGTGTAAATGCACCATGTTTTCGGTATCCATTCCTCTGTTGGGGGACATCTGGGTTCTTTCCAGTTTCTGGCTATTATAAATAAGGCTCTTTTGAACATAATGGAGCATGTGTTCTTATTATGTGTTAGAGAATATTTTTGAAATATGCCCAGGTATAGTTGGATCTTCAGGTAGAACTATTTCTAATTCTCTGAAGAACCATCTGATTGTTTTCCAGAGCATTTTTACCAGCTTGCAATACCATCAGAAATGGAGGTATGTTCCTCTTTTTCCACATCCTCTCCAGCATCTGCTGTTACTTGAATTTTGACCTTAACCATTCTGACTAGTATGAGGTAGAATCTCAGAGTTGTTTTGATTTGCATTTCTGTAACGACTAAGGATGTTGAACATTTCTTTTTAGATGCTTCTCAGCCATTCAAGATTCTTCACTTGAGATTCTTGGTTTATTTCAGTATTACATTTTTAAATAGGGTTATTTGCTTCTCTGGAGTCTAAGTTTTTGTGGTTTTATATATTGGATATTAGTCCTCTATCAGATATAGTGTTGGTAAATATCTTTTCCTAATCTGTAGATTACTATTTGACTTGTTGACAGTGTCCTTTGCCTTTGAGTAGCTTTGCAATTTTGTGAGGTCCTATTTGTCCATTGTTGATCTTAGAGCCTGAGCCATTGATGTTCTCTTCAGGAAACTTTTCCCTGTGTTGATGCTTTTGAAGCTCTTTCCCATTTTCTCTTCTGTTAGATTCAGTGTGTCTGGTTTTAAGAGGAGGTCATTGGTCCACTTGGACTTGAGCTTTGTACAGTGAGATAAGGATGGATCAATTTGCATTCTTCTTTATGGTGACTGCCACTTAAGTCATCACCATTTGCTGAATGTGGTGTCTTTTTTCCACTGGATGGTTTTGGCTTCTTTGTCAAAGATCAGGTGATCATAGGTGTATGGTTTTAATTCTGGGTCTTCATTTCTATCCCATTAATCTACCTGTTTGTCTCTGTGTCAATACCATATGGGTTTTAACACTATTGCTCTGTAGTATAGCTTGAGGTCAGGGATGATGAATCCCCCAGAAGTTCTCTTATTGCTGAGAATATTTTCTCTATTCTGGGCTTTTTATTATTCCAGACGATTTTGAGAATTGCTTTTTCAAAATCTATGAAGAATTTATTTGGAATTTTGGTGAGGATTATATTGAATCTGTAGATTGCTTTTATTAAGATGACCATTTTTACTATGTTAATCCTGCCAATTTATGAGCATGGAAGATCTTTCCATCTTCTGAGATCTTCTTCAATTTCTTTCTACAGAGACTTGAAGTTCTTGTCATATAGATCTTTCACTTGCTTGGTTAGAGTCACACCAAGGTATTTTGTTATTTACGACAATTGCGAAGGGTGTCACTTCCCTAATTTCTTTTTCACCCTGATTATTCTTTATGTAGTGGAAGGCTACTGATTTGTTTGATTAATTATATATCCAGCCACTTTGCTGAAGTTGTTTTTCAGCTGTACAAGTTCTCTGGTGGAATTTTTGGGGTCACTTAAGTATGCTATCATATCATCTTCAAATAGTGATATCTTGATTTCTTCCTTTCCAATTTGTATATTTTGACCTTTTGTTGTCTGATTGCTCTGGCTAGGACTTTGAGTTCTATATTGAATAGGTATGGGGAGAGTGGGCAGAATTGTCTAGTTCCTGATTTCAGTGAAATTGTTTCAAGTTTCTCTCCATTTAGTTTGATGTTGGCTACTGGTTTGCTGTATATTGCTTTACTATCTTTAGGTATGGGCCTTGAATTCCTGATTTTTCCAAGACCTTTATAATGGAGGGATGTTGTATTTTGTCAAAGGCTTTTTCAGCCTCTAATGAAATAATCATCTGATTTTTTTACCTTGAGTTTTTTAATATAGTGGGTTACATTGATGGATTTCTGTATACTGAACCATCCCTGCATCCCTGGGATGAAACCTCCTTGAATGATTATTTTGATGTGTTCTTGAATTGGGTCAGCAAGTATTTTATTGAGTAATTTTGCATTGATATTTATAAACAAAATTGGTTGGAAATTCTCTTTCTTTGTTGGGTCTTTGTGTGATTTAGGTAACAGCATAACTGTGGTTTCATTGAATGAATTAGGTAGGGTTCTTGCTGTTTCTATATTGTGGAGCAGTTTGCAATGTATTGGTATTAAGTCTCCTTTGAAGACCTGATAGAATTCTACACTAAACAGATCTAATTCTGGACTTCTTCTGGCTCGCAGACTTTTAAGGAGTGCATCTATTTCTTTAGGTGTTATTGGGGGTGTTTAGATGATTTATCTGATCCTGATTTAACTTTGGTACCTGGCATTTGTCTAGAAAATAATATTTTTTTTCTAGATTTTCTAGTTTTGTTGAATATAGACTTTTGTCATAGGATCTGATGATTTCTTGTATTTTTTCAGTCTCTGTTGTTATATCTCTTTTCATTTCTGATTTTGTTGATTTGGTTAATGTCTCTCTGCCTTCTGGTTACCTGCCTAAGGGTTTATCTATCTTGTTGATTTTTCTCAAAGGAGCAGCTCCTGGTTTTGTTCATTCTTTGTATAGTTCTCTTTGGTTCTACTTGGTTGACTTCAGCCCTGAGTTTGATTATTTTCTTCCATAAACTCCTCTCGGGTGTATATGCTTCTTTTTTCCTAGATTTTTCAGATGTGTTCTTAAGCTGCTAGTTTATACTCTCTCTAATTTCTTTTTAAAAAGATTTACGATTATTTATATGAGTACACTGCAGGTGTCTTCAGACACACACACACACACACACACACACACACACACACACAAGAACAGTGCATCAGATCCTGTTACAGATGGTAATGAGCCACCATTTTGTTGCTGGAGAATTGAACTCAGGACCTCTAGAAGAGCAGTTAGTAGTCATAACCATTGAGACTTCTCTCTAGCACCCTCTCTAATTTTTTTATGGAGGTACTCAGAGCTATGAGTTTTCCTCTTAGCACTGCTTTCATTGTGTCACATAACTTGGGTATGTTGTGCCTTCATTTTCATTAAATTCTAAAAAGTCTTCAATTTCTTTCTTTATTTCTTCCTTGACCAAGTTATCATTCAGAAGAGAGTTGTTCAGTGTCCATTTGTATGTGGGTTTTCTGTTGTTTTTGTTGTTATTGAAGGCCAGCTTTAGTCCATATTGATCTGATAGGATGCATGGGATTATTTCTATCTTCTTATATCTGTTGAGGCCTGTTTTGTGTCCAATTATATGGTCAGTTTTGGAGAAGGTACTGAGAAGCACCATGAGGTGCTATGAAGAAGACATATTCTTTTGTTTTAGGATGAAATATTCTATAGATATCTGTTCAATACACGTGGTTCAGAGCTTCTGTTAGTTTCATCCTGTCTTGTTTAGTTTCTATTTCCATGATTTGTCCATTGCTAAGAATGGGGTGAAGTCTCCCACTATTATTGTGTGACATTCAATTTGTGCATTGAGATTTAGTAACACTTCTTTTACAAATTTGGTGCCCTTGCATTTGGGGCATAGATGTTCAGAATTGAGAGTTTAACTTGGTGCATTTTTTCCTTTGATGAGTATGAAGTGTCCTTCCTCATCATTTTTTGGTAACTTTTGGTAGAAAGTTGATTTTATTAGATATTAGAATGTCTAGTTCAGCTTGTTTCTTGGGACCATTTGCTTGGCAAATTTTTTCCCAGACTTTTATTCTGAGGCAGTGTCTGTCTTTGTCACTGAAGTGTGTTTCCTATATGCAGCAAAATGCTGGGTCCCATTTACATGTCCATACTGTTAGTCAATGTCTGTTTATTAGGGAATTGAGTCCATTGAAGTTGAGAGATACTAGGGACCAATGATTGTTGCTTCCTGTTATTTTTGTTGTTAGAATTGGAATTATGTTTGTGTAGCTCTCTTCTTTTGGGTTAGTTGAAAAAAGATTACTTTCTTGCCTTTTCTATGGCGTAGTTTCCCTCCTTGTGTTGGAGTTGTCCATCTATGATCCTTTGTAGTGCTGGATTCATGGAAAGAAATTGTGTAAATTTGGTTTTGTCATGGAATATCTTAGTTTCTCCATCTATGATATTTGAGAGTCTTGCTGGATATAGTAGTAGCCTGGGCTGGCATTGTTTTCTTTTATGACCTGTATGACATCTGTCCATGATTTTCTAGTTTTCATACTCTCTCTCTCTGCTGAGAAGACTGCTGTAATTCTGATAAGACTGCCTTTATACGTGATTTGACCTTCCAGCTTTTAATATTCTTTCTTTGTTTTGTGCATTTGGTAATTTGATTACAATGTGATGGGAGGAATTTCTCTTTTGTTACAATCTTTTTGGCATTCTGTATGCTTCCTGTAAGCTTATGTGCATCTCTTTATTTAGATTAGGAAACTTTTCTTTGATAATTTTGTTGAAGATGTTTACTGGCCCTGTGAGTTGGAAATCTTCATTTTCTATACTGATTATCCTTAGGTTTGGTATTTTCATTGTGTCCTGGATTTCCTGGATGTTTTTGATTAGGAGCTTTTGGTATTTGCATTTTCTTTGACTGTTGTTCAATCTCTGTGGTATCTTCTGTACCTGAGATCCTCTCTTCTATTTCTTGAATTCTGTTGGGCATGCTTACATCTATGAATCTTGATCTTTCTCCTAGGTTTTCTATTTCCAGGGTTATCTCTCATTGTGCTTTCCTTATTATTTCTATTTCCATTTTTTAGATCCTGGATGCTTTTGTTCAATTCCCTCACAGGCTTTGTTGTGTTTGCTTGTATTTTTTAAAAAGGGATTTATGTGTTTCCTCTTTAAGGGCTTCTACTTGTTTACCTGTGTTTTCCTGTTTTTCTTTAAGGGAGTTATTCATGTCTTTCTCGAATCCTCTTTTATCACCATGAGATGGGATTTTTAGGTTAGAATCTTGATTTTCTGGTATGTTGGGGTATCCAGGGCTGGTTTTGGTGGGATAACTAGGTTCTGATGATGCCAAATAACATTGGTTTCTGTTGCTTATGTTCTTTTGCTTGCCTCTTGCCATCTAGTTATCTTTGGTGTTAGCTAGTCTTGCTGTCTCTAATTGGAGCTTGTCCCTCTTGTGAGCCTGTGAGCCTGTGAGCTTTGGTGTTTCAACACTCCTGGTAGGTAAGCTTTCTCTGTGTGGAATTGGGGTGCAGAGGGCTGTAGCACAGGGTCAGCTCCCTGGCCAGATGGAAACTAGAATGACTGTGTTTCGGGCATTGCTGATGTTCCTGAGTCTGCTGGGCCCCAGCTGCATCCCACTTGAGTTAGATATTGGGGTGGTTGTGGTAGTCTCACCTGTGAGCTTTTGTGTATCAACACTTCTGGGGGATAAGCTTTTTCTGGGCAGGATTGGGGTGTGGAGGGTTGTGACACAGGATCAGTTCCCATGTGCAGATGAAAATTGTCCCACCTCTCTCTCTCTCTCTCTCTCTCTCTCTATATATATATATATATATATATATATATATATATATATATATATGTGTGTGTGTGTGTGTGTGTGTGTGTGTGTGTGTGTGTATGCTGAGTCCATTTTTATTGTTTGTATATATGTCTTCAAGTCTGATCAATCTGCACTCTACAACCAAAAAGGAGGCTCCTTCCTGGAGAGATTAGTTCTGTGAAGTGTTCAATAAAACAGTGCCTCCAGCATATTTTTACTTGACTGAAACCTTAATTTTTTTTGTTGTAAACTGAGTGGAGTCAAAACCCAAATTGAAAGTACAAAAGCATGTAATATATTCCAAGAGAAAATGAATGGAACCTTGAAAACCACAAAGAAGAATTCAGGTCATCAAGTGATGACTCACAGCTTTCTATGATACCTTAACTATTCAGATGCATCACCTTGAGTGAATTCTATTTCTCACTTTAATATTTCCAGTATTGATTCCTTTCTTCTTTTAGTATGGAGGGCAAGTCCAAGCATTCCCAGGTTTTTGTGCTCTGTACAATGAGGTTACACATAGATAGTTACAGGGGATGAGGATAGTTATTAAGGAGAAATGCAGAGGAACTTAGAGATGGGCAGACATTGTCTGTGGTTGTTAATCCCACAGCTTTGAAGAGAAAGACCATTAACCCAGATCAAGCCCAAAGTAACTAAAGTAAGCAATTAATTAAAGCAAACTTTTTATTTGTATACATGGCTGCCTTCCTCTGAAGGCAGGGTTCAAGAGATCAGCATTGAACATGGAGAAGGAGGTTTTCTCATGGTGAAGATTTGGCAAGCAATTAGTTGTGGTTATAGAAGCAGAACATAAGCAAAACAAATTGGTCAAAATAACCTTCTGAAACAAAGACTTGGTTGGAAGGCAGTTATAATAATAGATGGTCATAATAGCTTTTTGAAACAGAATGGCTAAAGTTTCCTGAAACAGTATGCAAAGAACCAATGTAGTTAAGATTTCAGGTAGAATATAGCTTAATCCCTGAGAAGCAGAGGTTTAATAATAAGTATGAATCAACCTAGTTTGATTTTATTATGTCTTTTAAGCCTAAGATGGGAACAGTTTTGTTTATCACTCTCCCTTGTTTTGTGTCGTTATCAAACTCTTGATAGAGTCTTAGTGTTCTTTCTCCATGGGGAAACAAAATTTGTATTGCATAGCAAGATGCATGGCCCAATTATATATCTGATTGGTTAGCATGGAAAAAACAATTTGTAAAGGCCATGTAATCTTGGTATGACAATAGGTACTATAGAAGCCATTTGTCCCCTTTGCAATTGAGTTTCTAACATTCCAGCCTTCTATTGAGGATGTGGGATGATGTACTCTCTTTTGTAACTGCTTCTCAGCTGAAATTAGGATACTGTTGTCAGAGCTCAGGAAGGATAGTCAAAGGCCTGAAGTGGATTAGTGCAATGGGGCATTCATCAGAAGCATCTGGTTTGCTGACAGCTGAAGAGACAGGGAACCATCATATCAACTAAACTGATTTACAGTTTACAGTTTATCAATTTTCAGCAAGTCCAGGGTTTTCCAGTTTTGTAAGACTACCTAGGGCTGGCATGGTGTAGATTACTTTTGAAGCAATTGTTTTGTCTGCAGCTGATTTCTGGATGGTGTCTATCAGCTGAATGGAACTCTTCCAAGACATAGGCTAAGGACAGAATCTAAAGTTAAAGAATTTAAAGCAAAATTTTATATTTGTTGCTTCCCCCTCAAGGATAGGTAATAAGCAGGGAAGCTTAGGCTGTTGATTGATTGGAGTACTTATCTGGAGTCTGACCTGTGAGAGGTGGATTTAAGTCTTTATGACATTTCAGCTCCTTGAAGCTTTTATTATCATTGTTTGTGATCTGTATTGAAATCTGTATTGTGTAAAATCAGTTAACATGTATTACAGTTAACATGTAAAACAGTTGAGAAGAATCATGCAAGAGTTATGGATTTAGGTTAAATAAATGGAGATTCTTTTGTCTATCCAGAGGCCTGTATATATAGATTGGACAGAGATGTTTTTAGTATGATGAGAATTATCTGTAAGTCTATATTTAAAAGATAACCAGAGGAAATTTAAAGTTTTGTGCTGTGACTGAAAAGGGTAGTGAATGTTTTACCAGCTTATCAGAACTTTATTGATTAATGATAAAGCTTTGGATTTCTGATATCTTAGTATAATAATAGTATAGTGTAACTTGCATTTATGTATCTTAAATAATCTTTTTAGATCTTCAAATTTATTTAGATTTTTATATTCTCATGTTTATAATTTCAATTATTTTTAGAATTTTACAATTTATATAAACCTTAAACTTTAAAAAATCTAATTTTTTAGCATTAGGCATACATAAGTGGCTGATTACTGAACTGGCCTTTGTAAACCCAGTTCCTTTAAATAGTAAAAGATATATCTGAAACTTGTTTATCCTTTAATATGAAGCCTATTACTGAGGCAAAACTATCTGTGAGTTTGCCTTTGCATCAGGTGACCTAATAGGTTTATAAAAGTAAGGCTTAGTTTTTACATATGACATTAACTAGTTGTCTAAACTAATAAAGCTACACATAACTCCCAATACCAACAGAAATCTGAGAAGCAAAATCATGGCAGGAAGTATAAACAAAATGGCCTCTGTATTAATAGCAACAATAGACTCACCAGCCATCTGGATAATTACCATAGGCTTCCATGATGGTCTCAATGTTTTTACTGGGGTTGTAGGTCTTTGGCTGTCATACAGAACAGTATTACTTCTTTAGCTGCTGCACAAGACAGCATCAGTTATTAGCTGCCAGACTCAGAACATTTGTGTGATTTTCCTATGGAGAACTACAAACATGGGAAAACTGACCTCACTTGATGAGGCTAAGTATAGCAGTTACCACAGTAGTGTTCATAGTTTGGGCAGAGCCTTAGCAGCAGTCACAACATGAGCAGCATTGTCCAGTGGTCAATGTTACTGCAATCCAGGTTGTTTTGTTGATGACCATTGTCTTAGGGTTTTATTGTTGTAAAGAGGCACCGTAAACATGGCAACTCTTATATAGGAAAATGTTCCATTTGGGCTGGCTTTAAGTTTTAGAGGTTTAATGTGTTATCATGGCAGGAAGCATGGGGGTGTGCAGGCAGACATGGTACTAGATAAGGAGCTGAGAGTTCTACATCCTGATTGGCAGGCAGCAAGAAGTGAACTGGCTTGAGATTTTGAGACCTCAAAGCTCTCAAAGCCCTAGTGGTATACCTCCTCCAAGAGAGCCACACCCACTTCAACAAGGCCACAACTCCTAACAGTGCCATTCCTCATGGGACAATTGAGACCATTTTTTTTTTTAAAAAAACCACTGCATCCATTATGTTCTTTGGAGACCTTAGGGTCAGTACTAGGACCTGACATTTCATCATAAGAAGTGTTTTTCATTAAACATTTAAAATGCCATATTAGGAAGATATCTGAAAAGTTTTAAGTGTCATCTACTAAATATAATTGATTTTTAAATAAACTAATGGTTTTTGTTACTTGTTTTAGGTTTAACATATTTACAAGGAGGCTAAATAGCATTTGTCCCTGTAAATGAATTTGTAAATGATTTTATTATTTATGAGGTGACTATTAATCTGGAATTTTTAAAAAATGGATTTTTATTTATTTACATTTCAAATGCTATGCCCTTTCCCCTTTTCCCCTCTGAAAAGCCCCTATCCTATCCTCCCTTATCTGCTTCTATCAGGGTACTCCCCAACCCACCCACCCACTCTGGCCTCACTGCCCTAGCAATCCTCTACACTCAGGCATCAAGCCTTTATAGGATCAAGGACTTCCCCTCCCATTGATGCCAGATAAGGCCCCTTCAGTACCATCAGTCCTTCCTCTAACTACTCTACTGGGGTCCCTGTGATCAGTCTGATGGTTGGCTTTGAGCATCTGCATCTACATTGGTAAAGCTCTGGCAGAGCCTCTCAGGAGATAGCTATATATCAGGCTCCTGTCACCAACCTCTTGGCATCAACCATAGTGTCTGGGTTTGGTGTCTGCATATGGGACGGATCCCCAGGTGGAGCAGTCTCTGGATGACTTTTCCTTCAGCCTCTACTTCACTCTTTGTCCCTGTAGTTCCTTTAGACAGGAATAATTCTGGGTTAAAATTTTTGAGATCGGTGGGTGGCCACATCCCTCAACCGGGGGCCCATGCCTAACCTCTGGATATGGTCTCGACAGGTTCTCCCTCCCCTTTGTGGGGTATTTCAGCTAACGTAGTCTCTGTTGGGTCCTGAGAGGCCTTTGCTGTCCTGGCATATGGGACTTTCTGGTTACTACCCCCAGTTCCTCATCCCCCATTGCTATACATCTCCGTTCAATTTCCTGATAATCTGGATTTTTAAATTACCTTTAAAAGTTTACAAGAAACTAGTAGATTTTATAAGATTAAGATTTTGCAATTTTCTTCCTGTTAAAGTTAGCCTTAGAAAATTACAGTTCTTGAATTGCAGCTCTTTCAGTATAAGTCATAAATGTAGTCCATAGGGAGATTGACAACTTTTTCTTTCCTGTTTCGTACATGGGGCACTATTGCAGAATATCACAACTTCTTGAATGACTCAGTTTATCAGAATAGGTAAAACTTAACAAAGTTAACAAAGACAAGGTGACTAGGCATACATTCTTAAGTCAGTCTCTACTAGCTTAGGGAAGGAGAGAAGTTAGGCTTTTTGTCAGATTGCTTAGGCCATTGTCTTGTTGTACCATGAGATAGGATTTTTATCTGGCAATTTTTCTGGGTGTTTGGCATTCCAGTGTAGCTTTGAATCTTTCTTGGGGTATGCCTTTAAGCATAAAAACCATATTCTGGTTGACATATTTCAGTTAATAAGAACTGTAGGCCAGAAGCAGAACTACAGGGGTTAAAAAGCAAGGTTAGTATATTTGGGAACCTTCACAGAACTATAGACTTTGATGGATTATATCTTTGTTTTCATTTCTGGCTGGTAGCACTGTCTATGTGTTGGGTTTTACAGCCTGAATGGTAGGATTATCTATGTAGCTTTCTAATTATTAACCCCGTGTTACAAGTTTTATGCCAACATTTGTTACAGAGTCTACAAATTTATTTTAACCATATTCAATAAATTTATAAATCCTGACATACAGAAAGTTCTTATGAATCTTGAGTTAAGGTAGTTTTAGGTAGTAAAATGAAACAAGTAGTCTAATTATTTAGCTGATCTGCCTTGCTTTTCCCCCCACAAAGTTAGGTGGCTTAGCTGACATAGGACAGAAACATTCTAAATCCAGAGTCAGCTTTCCAAAACAACAGAAAAGCACAAAACAACATTTCAATATTATCTGTATCCAAAAGGCATTTTAATCCCTGCTAGACTGAATCCAGTAACCAGAAATTTTGAAGCTTGGCTATCAATGTAGCAAAAGCAAGTGGCAGCAATGAATTTGTGCCTGCACAAGGGTAGTGTGTAAGGCTTGTATGCTGGCAAAGGGGTGTCCACATTGCCCCAGTACAGCAGCACTGGAGTCATGGCAGTAGACTTTGGTCCCACCTCATGTCCTTCTGTAACTGAAAAAGATTACTCGGGGCACAGAAACACACATAAGAAATGGAGATAGCAAATTCAAAACAAATACACACAACCCAGGCTAGAAGACTGTTCAGCTTATTGTCCTTATTACCCATATCCTTTGTTAGTTTCAGCTGTCCCAAGTCAGAGCACACAAAGACAGGCAAAGTTCAAGCCATGACACGCAACAAAAATAACAACAAGAACAATGACAACTGAGATCATTCATATTTACCAGTTTGATGAAAGACGGTTCATTGCTGTTGTTTCTTTATTTGTTTTAACAAATGAGGCTTTTTCTCAACTGTCTGCTTGCATAACTCAGGCAACAGGAACTCATTAGAGGCTTTCTAAGCATTTTCTTTCCCAAGTTTAGTTAGGTTGGGCCTCTCCAATTTCCATCTCAGCTCCCAACAATGTCAGACTTCCAATGCTGGCCCAATCAAATCTCTTGACTTCTGGTGTCTTGCAATGTCCTCAGGGTTTCTTGGCTCTGTTTTTCAGCTTAGATGCGGGGAAACCCTGGCAATGGGTGCTCAGGTGCTGGGACTCTCTGGTTCTTCAGCCCCTTGTCTAACCAGGGCATGCCCATGTCCCAGGGAGGGTCAGAAAACAAACAAAACAAAACAAACCAAAACAAAAAAGCAAAGCAAAACAAAACAATGCAAAACAGCAGCAGTAACAACAAAAATTGGTGGCTCTGGATGAACTCCAAAGTAACCAAGTAGGTGATTGTGATGTCTTTCTGTTGCCCTGGATGGGAGATGATAGAATCTGTCAGACAATCCAATCTGCTCCCACCACATCCTCAGGTAGGGATCCTACAGAACCAGGTGTCACAGAGAGTATCTGACTTACCAGAGAAAGTCTCCATAACTAGGTTCTTGCTGCTTTCTTTACATGAGGCTGTTTGCTCAGGCAGCCTACGGAACCAAAGTAATGGTCTGGGACTTTGGAATGTCTCTAAGGTGCCGACCTTCTAGAAAGCAACTCTTTTTTTTTTTTTATATCACAATAAGTTTAATTGATCTGCAACATTGTTCCGTTTATTCTATCACCATGGCAAATACTCTATAAATATATTCTTAAAAAAATCATTCCACTATTTCCAAAGGACAGGAATGCTAGTGTAACTTTTAAGTCAAATTATGCACATGTTAATATGTCCGTAGTTCTATCAAGCAGTTTGTAAAAACAGATAACCACTCACTTCTACAGCAGCACACATTCTTCTACACTCTCCCTCACCACCACTAATTTGGGGTAAAATTACTTTTATAAGTGAAGTCGCATTGATTTTAATATCCTTTAAATCACTAAAGACAATGTGTTCATTTCCATTCCTTCTTGAATTATATTCATAGCCGTTATTATTTTCCTTTTAAAAACACATTTGAAACTTCATCTCCAAAAGTGTTACTCTTCGATAGGAGGGGACATATCTGAGTCTCAGTTCTGAAATATCTGTAGAAAGCAACTCTTGATTCCTGGGAGGCCTGAAGGAAAGATCCAGTTTCTGAATCTGGGTAGGGGGGGTCTTGATTTTGCTGGGAGCCTCCAAATATTAATCCCATAGATTCCAGGAGAAAGACCACCGACCTAGATCATGACCTTTATAAAAAAAATTATGTATATGGGTTGTCTTTCCCTAAAGGTAATGTTCAAGAGATCAGCATTGGACATGGGTAAGATAAGGGCTTCTATATTACAGGAGTAGAAGGTTTACAAAGGAGGGATTTAGCATGAAAACAGGCTGCGTTAGCAGAAGCAGAGCATAAGAAGAACAAGTTGGTCATGATACCTTCTGAAACAAAGATGTGGTTGCAAGACTGGCATAACAACAGGTGATCGTATTAACATTTTGAGACAAAGGCATGGTTGTTGTTTCTTAGAACAGGCAGTACAGAGACACTTGTAGTTAAGGTTACAGATAGAGCATAGCCTAATCCTTGAGAAACAGGTTTAATCATAAACAGGATTAAGCCTAGTTTGACTTTACTAAAAGATGCCTTTTAAGCTCAACATGGAATCACGATGGTTCATCAAGGTCTTGTACAAAAGCACAAGAAGGGCAAGGAGTCAAGTGCTGTAGTGAACTTTTATAGGCCATTTATATAGTACCCACCTCTCCCAAGTTCATATAATGGAAGGGCTTTTCTAAGCATGCTCCTTCTGTTGAATGAAGCTCAGGTAGACAGAGGGTTTCTATCCTTTCCACGGCTGCTGCCTTTTTACTGTCAATCTCTGGAATCCCCTCTTACTTAAATGTGGCAGTGCTGCCAGCAGAGGCTCAGCTACCTTGTTAGATTTTAGAAGATGTCCCAGGCAGGATGCAAGGTGCTGGGATGCTGACTTTCAGAAAGGCTGAAGTAGGAGAGGTAGAGTATTGTGCCACACAGATGAGAGTATAATGGGGTCTTGAGGGAGACTGGATCTAGTTTCAGAGAACAGAAAGAATTTCTTGATCTTATAGATTTCAGGCATGGGAAGGAGGATTTCAAGCTATTTGACCTATTTCAGATGCTGGGAGTCAGGAAGGCAGTGAAGAAGACTAGGGCCCGTGGAAGTAAGTTCATGAAAAGAAGACATAGCTGCTTAATCACAGACTGATTAGAACTTCAGTGATTGTGGAGAGGTTGGAATCTTGCAGGTCTGGGGCCTAATTGCAATTATCTTGAGGCTTTTTTGGGACTTTAATAGCCATACATTCCCCATCTCTGTATTTAACCTAAAGACTTTGTGGATTTTTCAAATAGACCACTAGCTTCTAGCAACCACAGAGGTAAGAATGCTGTTAAATAGTATCTAGGTTCTATAGAAGAGTTTCCCCCATTTTTCTGGTATAAATAGGGTTACTATTGTCATGATAGTGACATGGCCAAAAGCAACTTAGGGAGGACAGGGTTTATTTAGCTTACATATCCTGAGGGATATGTAATCTCAAGGTATTAAGGAGAAGCCAAGGCAGAACTTCAGTCTCTGTATATAGGAACTTGAGGCAAGAGATGAGGCAGAGACCATAGAGGAATGCTGCTTACTGACTTGCTCCTCATGGCTTTCTCGAGCAGTTCAGAGGTGTTTTCTCTTGGGCTGTGTCCTCCCACATCAATAAGTAATTAAAAAATGCCTACAGACTTGCCAACTGCCTAGTCCAATGGAGGGATTTAATTTTTAATTGATATTCCTTTTTCTCAAATGACTTTAGCTTGTGTCACGCTAAAAAAAAATCTAAAACTAGCTAGTGAAGGACCCTGGTTCTTACTGAAGTGTAAGAGCTCTTAAGAAGCTTAGCCTGGTAGAAAGTAGTTAGGTTTTGGGGGTCTTATGAAGAACCCTAGAGGCTTTTCTTGCCTTACACCCACGGCCTCTGGTCAAGATTAGGCCAAGTACCAGCTTCCCACCTCAGGTCAAGGCTAGGCCAAGTTTCATTCTCTACCCACAGTCCTCCAGAGGAGCAGGGACATTCTTGAAAAACTGCAGAATGTACTGCTAGTCAACTGACCCTCTGGTCCCACATAGAGTTCAAATGCATGTCATATGCTTGCTAGATTCAAAGGTCAATATGCTTAGCCAATAAGATTAAACTGTAACGTTGCTGATGTAACCTGTACTCCTAAAAAGTATAAAAACTGCTTGTTATAACCATTCAGGGTCACCTTCTAGTCACTTGTCATGAGGGACTGATTGAGGGTTGACCCCAACGTGCCATAAAACTCTTGTGTTTGCATCAAACCCCATTCTCCTGTCACACTTGGGGGTGTCTCCTAGTGGTTAAGACTCACTTTGAGCCTTACATTAGGATACCTACCTATCTGATATTTCTATGACTGTATTTTAAAACTGTTACCACATTGGATCATGCAATTTTGGGTAACATGAACCTATGTTTCTGGGCTATGGCCATGCATATTTTGCTTTAGAATAAATTATTGTCTGAGGAGAGAACTGTTTTTTTGTTTGTTTGTTTGTTTGTTTGTTTTTGTTTTTGTTTTTTTTTTTTTTGCATTGACAGGCTCATGAGTCAAAACTTCCTTTGGTCCAGGTTGGGGCTGAGGGTGAGGCTACGCTTGCTTGAAGCTTCAAGAGGGACTGAAAAGGCACAGCTGGTATTGCTATCAGTTCTCTGCAGAGAGGCTGTGAGGACTAAGTTATAAGAAACCCACATTTCAGCAGCTTACCACAGAGGAGAAAAGCAACTTGCATAAGAAAAGGTTTGATTTTCTCACTTACAAAGCTGCTGAGAGGCATTTTTAAAAGCCCAATATCACTCTTCCCCACTGTGTTAAAAATTGACATTTGAATATACTCTTCTAGTGGTGCCAGCAAGGGGCAGCCAAACAGCTGGGGCAGGGAGTGCAGGTGCCATTCTGGGTCTTTCACCTGTCATGAGCCCTTCTAGCTCATTTCCTGATTAGGAAGCCCTCTAGTTCCCGGTCTATGGGAAGTTTATCTGTTTCCTGATTCAATCAACCCTCCACTAAACGGCCAACACTATATGAATAAACCAAAGCCAAATCTTGATTTAAAAATGATTTTGATATGTCTTGCTTGTACTGTCAGAAACACACATAATTTCAGAACTTTTTGAATAACAATAATCACAAGGTTCCTCAGTGATGAGGTCAACTGTTTGCCATATAAGGATACCTTCCTTAGTAATCTGGTAGAAGTAAATTTAGGGACAGTCCTGATAAGAGGTTGTTTAGGGGCCACACCACCACAGTATTAGGTATCCATTGTTTTAGTTTTTGCTTTTCATCAATCTGGTGTGTTGGATAAGTAATGAAGCATCCTGCCTCCATTTTAGGCAGGAAAGCCATCTTATAGTAAAGACAAACAAGGTTCATTGCTGTTTTTGATTAAATCTCTGTTTCTTAAGGATTGAATTATGTCCACCTCTAACCGTAACTACAATTGGGTCTGTATTGCCCAGTTCCAGGAAATAGCAACCATGCCTTTGTTTCAAAAGGTTTTTACAGCCATCTGCTGTTATGACTACTTATTGTTATTCCTACCTTATGACCACCTTGTAATCATATCTTTGTTTAAAAAAATTGTTTAAGACCATAGTAACTTTTCTTTCAAAAGATTGTTACGACTATCTTATTATAACCACTTCGCAATCATGTCTTTGTTTCAGTTGGTCATTATGGCTATCTTGTTATTCTTATGTTCTCTTTCTGTAACCCTACCTGTTTTGCCTGCCAAATCCCCCATTTGGTAACCCCTACTTAGAAAACCCCTGAGCTGTAAAATCTTTTCTTCCTTATGTCTAATGCTGATTCCTTGGGCCATGTCTTAGTGGGAAGCAGCCCCATGAACAGGAATAAAATATCTTGCTTTAATCAATTGCTTCCTTTAATTAGTTTGGCCATGGTTATTTGGGTTGGTGGTCTTTCTCCTTGCATCTTTCACATTAACATACATTCTTGGGCCTGGTTTCCTTGATGAAATTTGGCCCTAACATTTCGGTTCATTCTGATAAAAACATAAGCTAGATTTCTTTAATACCTTGAATAAGTCATATATCAGTCATGCTGGATGTCGGTCTTTAACAGATAGTACAGTTGCTAGAATCATTCTTCTCCTCCTAAGTGGAGCCAAAAATTGCATGCATATCCTGAAAAGCTAGTTTTATGCAATACGGAATAATTTGGAGTCTGACATGCCTGATAGCAGTGTTGTTTCTGGTTTTCTGAAGGAGTAGACTCCTTAAGAATGTACAATCTGAGGGCAGCATGAAGATGTCCCTTATCACTCATTTTGCTTCCCTCCTGGCCAGAACCCATTCTCCTGCCCTTGTTAGCATTCCAGCTAAGCTCCACCCCTGCATTGCCTGGCAATAGCCAAGTATGCTCCTCCCCACAGTTAGCTGGGAATAGCCAGGTATGCCTGACACTATAAAAGAGGCTGCTTGCCCCTTCCTCACTCTCTTGCTCCTTTTCTCCCTTGCTCTTCCCTTCTTCCCCCTTTGTCCCTTCTCTCCCCATTCCCCTACCCCCTTTTCTCCACATGCTCATGGCCAGCCTCTATTTGTCTCCTCTTCTACTCTTCTTCTTCTCTCTCGTCTCTCTCCCTTGTCTCTCCCTTTCATTGTCCCTCTCCCTTGTCTGGTCCTTTCATTAAACCTCTCCCCATGGACTGTGTTGGCCTCGTGTGGTTTGTCCAGGTGAGAGCTGAGATTTCTACCCCAACAGCCCTGCTCATCAGTGTTCTCATAAAATGCCATGTTTTCAAATGACTTGAATTTGCTTTTACTGACATTCTTTCACCAGCAAAATCTGTCATTTTTTGTGACTTGGTTGGAAAATCATCTCTTTGTGAGACATTTCTACTGTCACTCACAAAATAGTTATTTATAAATTGTTGTGTATCCTTCACTAACTACTAAGCCCCTTAAGGCATATTTTAGTGTTTTGCTTTTTGCTTAGCAATTTAGTGGACACTTAATCAATTTTCATTCAATTAATGAAGCTTTAATGATGGGGGTTAGATTAAGGGTGATGAAGTATAACCTGACTATGACTATCCTCACCTGACCACCAGAGTAAAGTAGTTGCTGCCAGCAGCTCAGCCCTAGGCATGTGTCTTCTCGTGCTTAATAATCTTCAAAACCTGATTCAATACAATTTCCTCTA
Organism: Rattus norvegicus; assembly: GCF_021556685.1. Taxonomy (NCBI): domain Eukaryota; kingdom Metazoa; phylum Chordata; class Mammalia; order Rodentia; family Muridae; genus Rattus; species Rattus norvegicus. The sequence goes on from NC_141547.1 coordinate 91,691,597, forward strand.
AACTGAAAGGTTACAAGACACTCATGACACTGTCAAAAACAAAATCAGAGCATCTTAGTCAAAAGATCTTAATTGGCTTCATTTATGACCCTGGCATTTGGCATGTCTTCCTATCATAAACTAGAATAAATAAACGCTTCAATGAGCTAAGCAAGGGAGGTTGGTTTTATTGACAGGAAAGAGATAAGAAAGTGGAAAGAAAAGCTACAAACAGATCCAACACTTCAAAGTTACTTTCTGTGTGAGGCAGAGCCATGAAAAAGAATAGAAAAATAGTGGATTGGTTAACAAGTTGTCCTGTATGTGTGTGTGTGTGTGTGTGTGTGTGTGTGTGTGTGTGTGTGTGTGTGTGAGGATTAAGACAGAGGGAAACTTATTACCATGTCAATTGAAACTGGCCTCTTTAGAAACTATGGCTGTTATCTCTCTAATCCTGATTTCTGGGAAGGGTAGATAAACAGCTTAGTTTCAGCTTGGTGATGTGGAACTTCAGCATGAGTGACTCCATTTTGATTTTTAGTTAAATCTGGTGTGGTGAGTATGGAAGCTTAGTCCCAAACAATGCCCTCCTATAATTTTTATTCAAGAACATCTGACTTCAATGACTACTCTCATGTGTCTGTGATAGACTCCTTAGTCAGAGGTAAATTTAATGCATTTAAATAGGGATGGTGAAATCAGAGCTTGAAATTGACTTCCAAAGAAGAGATATACCTGTCTCTTCTCAACATCTATCAAAGAATCCTGGGGACAAAGACCACTCCCAGGAAAGAATGAATACACCCATCATCACAGCCCCCAAGTACTTTGTCCATTTTGAACATGGTATCCTAGATGGAATGTGTCATGGTTTGAATATGCTTGGCCCAGGGAGTGACACTACATGGAGGTGTGGCCTTGTTGAAATAGGCGTGTCACTGTGGATGTGGGCTTTAAGACCCTCACTCTAGTTGCCCAGAAGTCAGTCTTCCACCAGCAGCCTTCAGATGAAGATGTAGACCTCTCAGCTCCTCCTGCACCATGCCTGCCTGGATGCTGCCATGTTCCTGCCTTGATGATAATGGACTGAACCTCTGAGCCTGTAAGCCAGGCCTAATTACATGTTGTCTTTTATAAGAGTTCCCTTGGGTATGGTGCCTGTTCACAGCAGTACAATTCTAACTAAGACAGATATTAAAATTGACACAAAACTGTCTCTATGACTGTTGAGTTTTAAACTGTGTAACAGACCCTTTGCTGAGAATGAAGACAACGTACTGAGAATAGAGACAATAGAGGAAACCTGAGGGGCAGGGGTCTCCCTACAGGAAAAGACTGGTTCAACTCTCTGACAGCTAAATCTGCATATATTCTGGATTTTCCTTCGTGTTAACTATGAATTGCTGTTACTGGGATTTGCGAGGAGGGATAGCATTTGGGTTGCTACTTGATACTAGAGTATCAAGGTTTCCCTTAGGGGCTCTTAGTCTCATTAATAAAAGAACTTAAGAATGGACTCAAACAGTTTGAAACAACTTTACAATTTTAGAGTTTAAAATTAATAGGTCAGTGAATGACAAGCTGTAATATCAGTATCTGCTCAGGGGAGGTGAATGGAAAAGAGAAGGGAAGAAACATGAATTGTATTTAAACCAACATGGAGATCAGGACTATGAAGGTCAAGCTGCCACACGGTGTGGGTGGCGGGGCAAGAATCAATTAGAGTAAGAGTAAGGAAGCTGTCTTAGTGCTTTATTGCTGTAAAGAGACACCATGACCAAGGCAACTTTTATAAAGAACATTTAATTGGGTCTGGCTTACAGTTTTAGAGGTTTAGTCTATTACTGTCATGATGGGAAGTGTAGTAGCATTCAGGCAGATATGATATTAAAGAGGCTGTTGAGAGTTCTACATCTTGATCTTAAGGCAGTCAGGAAAAGATTTTCCACTGGGCATATCCTGAGCCTAAGAGAAGACCTCAAAGCCATACTACCTCTTACAAGGCCACACATTCTAATAGTGCTACTTTCCATGGTCTAAGCATATTCAAACCACCACAGAAACCCAGCGTGTTAGAGGAAGCAAGATGAACCCAGAGATAGAAAGAAGAATAAAAGTTATGTTTTCCCAAGTAATTCAGAAAAAGTAGTGTCTCATTAAAGAGTAAAGTTTTCCACCTAAGTTTTTATCCACTTAACTTTTTTAGCAAGATTTAAACTGGTTTGGTCTTCCTAGGGGTTAGTTCTTGGTCAGGTTATTGCCAAGTCTCTACCTAATCCTGAAATTGTATTCTCTTGACCAGAAGATTTTTTTTAATTGTTCTTCAGTGTTACAATTACATAGCTGTAGGGATGATTCTGATGCTAAGATCCTGTTCTCCAATTGGTTCTTGATCTGTCAGTAAAGAAGCCATGGGCTAATTGCTGGGCCGAAGGGATAGGGAGGAGAGGAGAGTTCTCCATGCTGGAGAAAAGGTCACTAGCAATGTTAGATCTTGGGCAGAGTAGTGGTCTATGGTCACTCTTACAGGCAGGAGTTTAGAAGTGTTAAGCTGGGATTAGATGTAACTGAACAACTAAAGTTGAGGGCAGGTGGGGAGATGACGAGCTAAGAATATTGATAAGGGCATGCTTTTCCAGGTGGGAGAGAGTAGCACCTAGCAATTGTGTCAAAAATCAAGTTGAAATTGAACACCAGAATTAGTGGAAATAAAAAATTAATAGGGCAAAGGAAGATGTGGATGTGTTTAGACATAGTCCTTGGAGCAAATCCAATCTGTCTTGCCAGGATGTCAACAGTTCAGTTCATTTATTCAACAGCATTAGCTTGATCCACTTGAAAACACCATTCATGAATCAGTAATGGCAGTTTGATCCATAAGAAACCACAAGGCTTTGCCAAATGGCCTGAGTCCACAGTCCAGCAAGAAGCCACTGGAATACCACCAGAAGTTCTTTCCTGCATTTCTGTGAAATCATGACAAATGATGAACAGCAAGGAATGACAGGGTGAACCAATACCAAATATCCTCTTCAGCTAAAACCATCATCAGCAAAGCCCAACAATGACTAGCAAAGAATGGTAAGGTATATCAATACCATGCAGCATTGTCCCTGTCTGTTGGTTATATTCATACCTTTTCCAAACATAACATGTTCTCTCAGGCATCCTCTGCAGCAAAATATCATATGTCCTTTTCCCAGGCTACTTCTAGAAAAACACCACATGTCTGTTCTAAGCGAAATATCCTCCCATGTGTCTGCTTCAGCAAAAAGCATCTTCTCATAAGACAGTTTCCAGTTTCCTGAAAAACATCACACGACACAATTGGGTCTCTAAAGAAACCGGAAATTTCCACTTCACATTGTGAAGTGTCCTTTCTTAGAATATGAAATAAGACACAATTGTCCTGAAGATTTAAAATGCCATATAAAATGGAGGAAGATTTGTTGATGCTCATTAAGGCAATGCTACTGGTACCTATCAAGTATAGTTATTTTATAGATTTCTTTCTTTTTAAAAAAAATATTTAATTCTAGTTTTTTTTACATGAATTTTGGTCAAATGAACAGTATGAGTTGTATCCCTGATCTGGATGGAGATTATAAACCACCCCATTCCTGGTAATGAATAAAGACATGGTCGTCAAATGTTAATCCAAATAGGCCTGTTAATCATACAGACAGGAAGATAGTCATCAGGAGAGATACTTGTTCTAGAGAGTCTAGGAAGTAGCACATAGCCTTCTGACACGTATACATTGGCATAGTGGTCTTGGGACATTGAATTACAACTCATATTTGATAAGCTGACATACATGCTCTTGGATGCAGTTTGCTTTTTTCTTGAGTGTTTACTTCCCTTTGATGAGTACGAAAGACTCATGTTACATACTTTTGAGGTTTGGACCAAAAGAATCAAGAATCCTTCCTCTTGTCTTTACGAACCAAGATTATTTTGGTCAGAAGCTGGGCATGTCCTTGTTTCTATTTTTGGCAGTTTTGTTGTTGTTGGAAGTCAGAAATACCAAAAGTATATGTTCTGTTGATTTTATTTTTTATTTTCCATCTACAGAGCAGTTTTAATGAGACTTGACACTCAAAAGCTTCGTCAGAAAGTGCTTGAAACTCCAGACATCAAGATGGAAAAAGGCATATTGACTTGTTGTGAGTGGGAAACAGGACTGACCAGTTCACTTCCCTCCCCCTAATTCCTCAACTCTTGTCACATTGTATTAGGCTCCCAGAGTGAGATCCTTGGTGGCAACTCTTTCTTTCTTTTCTTTATTTTTGTTGGATATTTTTTGTATTTACATTTCAAATGTTATCCTCTTTCCTCTCCTCACCTATCCTGGCTGTCCCCTCCTCCTGATTGTATGAAGATGTTCCCACTCCCACCCACCCATTCCCAACTCAATGCCCTGACATTTCCCTACATTGAGGAAACAAGCTTTCACATGATAGAGCCATAGGTCCCCCCGATGTGTACTCTTTGGTTGACGGTTTAGTCTTTGGGGGGTCTGGTTAGTTTATACTGTTGTTTTTCCTAAGGGGTTGCAAACCCCTTCAGTTCCTTCAGTCCTTTTTATAACACCTCCATTGTGGTCCCTCTGCTCAGTGCAATGGTTAGCTGCAAGCATCCTCATCTGTATCAATAAGGGTCTTGCAGAGCCTCTCAGGAAACATTCATATCAGGCTCCTGTCAGCAAGTACTTCTTGCCATCAGCAATAGTGACTGGGTTTGGTAGCTGCATATGGGATGGATCCCCAAGTTGGGGCAGTCTCTGGATGGCCTTCCCTTCAGTCCCTGCTCCCCTATTTGTCCCTGTATTTCCTCCTGTGAGTATTTTGTTCTCCCTTCTAACACTTTCTTTTCTTTTATAGGCTATTTTATTATTTACATTTTAAATGTTACCCCTTTTCTGGTTTCCCCTCCAGAAATCTGCTATCTCATGTCCCATCCCCCTGCTTTTATGGGAGGATGCTCTTTCACCCCCCACTGCCTTTCACATCTTTGCCCTGGCATTCCCCTACACTGGGGCATTGAGCCTTGACAAGACCAAGGGCCTCTCCTCCCATTGATGCCATACTCTGCTACATATGGGATATATCCCCCAGGTGGGGTAGTCTCTGGATGGCCTTTCCTTCAGTATCTGCTCCACACTTTGTCTCCTTATTTCCTCCTGTGAGTATTTTTGTTCTCCCTTCTAAGAAGGACTGAAGCATCCACATTTTGGTCTTCCTTTTTCTTGAGCTTCATATGGTCTGTTAATTGTTTCATGGGTATTCTGAGCTTTTGAACTAATATCCATGCGTGTTCTTTTGTGACTGGGTTATCTCACTCAGGATGATACTTTCTAGTTCCACTCATTTCCCTAAGAATTTCATATAGTCATTGTTTTTAATAGTTGAGTAGTACTCCATTGTGTAAATGTACCTCATTTTCTGTATTCATGCTTCTGTTGAAGGACATCTGGGTTAATGCCAGCTTCTGGCTATTATAAAAGAATGCAAATAGAGCCATTCTTATCTCCTAGTACAAAGCTCAAGTCCAGTTGGATCAAGGACCTCCACATAAAACCAGAAACACTGAAACTAATAGAAGAGAAAGTGGGGAAGCACCTCGAACACAGTACCTTGAACACAATAGGCAGGGTGGAAAATTTCCTGAACAGAACATGAATGGCTTATGGTCTGAGATCAAGAATAAACAAATGGTTCATCATAAAATTGCAAATCTTCTGTAAGACAAAGGATACTGTCAATAGGACAGAATGGCAACCAACGGATTGGGGAAAGATCTTTACCAATCCTACATCCGATAGAGGGCTAGTATCCAATGTATACAAAGAACTCAAGAAGTTAGACTCTAGAGAACCAAATAATCCTGTCAAAAATGGGGTACAGATCTAAACAAAGAATTGTTGACTGAGGAATATTGAATAGCTGAGAAGCACCTAAAGAAATGTTTAACATCCTTAGTCATCAGGGAAATGCAAATCAAAACAAACCTGAGACTCTACCTCATGCCAGTCAGAATGGCCAAGATAAAATCTCAGGTGACAACAGATGCTGGGGGGATGTGGAGAAAGAAGAACACTCCTCCATTTTTGGTGGGATTGCAAGCTGGTACAACCACTCTGGAAATCGGTCTGGCAGCTCCTCAGAAAATTGACACAGGATCCAACTATCATTCCTGTACATATGCCCAAAAGATGCTCCAACATGTAACAAGGACACATGCTCCACTATATTCATGGCAACTCTTTCTTAGGACTGACTTTCGCTATACAGGAACTTGCTTCTTTTCTGTTAAGTGTTTACTATAACCTGCAATACACTCCTTTCTCAAACCCACTCTTCCCATGACAGTGAAGTTCATTTATAAAGTTTGCAAGACATAGGATTAGAAAGGCTCGCATGGTCATTTGTTGAGACTCTATCCATGCTCCAACTTCCATTTACTTGATCCTTAGAGATTCAGTTTGCTTCCTTGAAACCTTAGTTCATCATTGTATAATGAAGAATGGTGAAATAGGTTGATTAGCCCTCCAGATGTCTATGTTCTTAAATAGGTGTAGATTTCCTCTTGTATCCCAATGTTTTTATGAATGGTTGAAAATAAGAGACCAGGTCAGAGGACATAAAATGTAATTTGTCATTTGCTATTAATTTCACCACTTTGGATAAGATATTTACCACATTACAAAGGGCTTTAAAATAAAAATAGCAATTTTTTTTAAATGATCTTATAAAAATCTTCATAGCAATATGATGCTTGGTTTCCTTAAATAGAGAACTTTAATTCAGGATACTGAACAAACCTAAGGGAAATGTTTGTATTAGAGGGACAAGAGAATATTTTCAGTGTTATTTGTATTGATGAAACCTGTTAAGACCATCTTGGATGTATATAAAAGCCAGAATTCACAGTCATAACTATAAACTATGTAATAGATAAAAATAAGGACAAGAAAATGTTCATTCTACAGCAAGTGCATACAGCATGAATCTATTTTTTAATATAAGTTCATATAAAATTTTTACACAGCATAAACTATGGCTCTCTGGAAGTGATTTAGATATTGTCTCTTTGTGCTTTTCTAGTTTTCAGATTTTCAACAATGGCAACGAATTACCTTGAAAAATTGAAATCAGGAAATAATACTGAAATGGAATGCAGCCAAGTCATCCATGAAATCATTGAGGAAGGCAGGCCTCAGGACTCTTATGTAGAAAAAAAACAAGGGACTAAAAGGTCATTGCTATGGCAGCAGTGCAGAGAGAGAGAGGACTCAGAACCCAGACTTATTCCCAGCTTAGAGGCATGAGGTTGCAGGGACAGGGGTAAGGCACGAAGTCTTGGCATAGGAATGGAGGAAAAACAAATTAGGGGCAGCACGGTCAGCAGAATGCTGACATTCTGACAAGCATGCTGGCCCTGAATTCTGTTAGAGGGACATTTGGAGTAGCTCATATAACAGTGTGCTCTTGGGATTGGTCTTGGACCACTGCTTTTGTGATTGATTGCTTTCTGAGTGTTTGTTAGTGTGCCACGTGCTTCTATCTGCTCACCCTTAATCGCTGCCTCATTTTTCACAATTATGCTCATGGATGTTTCTCAGTATCTCTGTGGGTAGTGATTTTTCGGAATCTTACTTATTCATGCAATTCTCTACCTGCATTTCCAACTTTCTAAACTCGCTTATCGTGGTAAAGACAAACTTAGGCACATTTCCTAAGTCCCATCAGTCCTGCCAAATTCCCATCCAGCTCAGTGTTCACAGCGACGCTTTCCACATTTATCTTTGTCAGCCTTCCCACCACACTGGCAAGCCAATAACGGGACTATTTTTCCATTAGAATGCAGTGCTTTCCCCACAAACGCCAAAGATATGCACCTTCGGAAGCTCTCCAATGGCATAATCTGTGATTTCTAGAGAGGATAAATTTAAAATCATGATGTTGAGTGAAAAATTAATAAATAATTAGAAGTATATTTGTAGTCACTAAAATAAAACATTACTGCAGCTTATGCACGTATTGTACTAAATTTTAAGTACTTCACAGTTTATCCCATGTAACATACAGCATTATCTTTTAGGTAGGTTTGTTGTGGGGTTACAGGCCGCTATATAATTTACTAAGGTTCATTCAGCTAGTGAATAGTAAAAGCAATATTTGGATGAAGGTTGTCTGTCATTAAAACCACACTCTTGATTTTAATACTGTGCCATGCCATTGTTTAATAGTGAGTGGTTATGACCTGGGGATGATATACAGAGGGAATTTGAACAGAGGTATGTAGCAATGGGGGATGGGGAGCTGAGAGTAGCCATCAGCAAGTCCCATATACCAGGAAAGCAAGAGGCTTCCACGACTCAACAGGGATGAGATTAGCTGAAATACGAACAAAGAGGAGGGAGAACCTGTAGAGACCATATCCAGAGGTTAGGCGAGGCCCCTCTCCCTGTTGGGGGATAGGATCACCCACTGATCTTTAACCCAGAATTGTTCCTGTCTAAAGGAAATATGGAGACAAAGTGTGGAGCAGAGACTGAAGGAAAGGCCATCCAGAGACTGCCTCACCTGGGGATCCATCCCATATACAGACACCAAACTCAGACACTATTGTGGATGCTAAGAAGTGCTTGTCGACAGGAGCCTGTTATAGCTGTCTCATGAGAAGCTCTCCTAAAGCCTGACAAATACAGAGGCAAATGCATGCCTCAACCATTGGACTGAGCACAGGGACTACAATGGAGGAGTTAGAGAAAGGACTGAAGGAGCTGAAAGGGTTCTCAAACCCACGGGAAGAACAACATCAACCCACCAGACTCTCCCCTCCCCAGTGCTTCCAGGAACTAAGTCACCAACCAAAGAGTACACATGGAGGGACCCATGGCTCCACCTGCATGTGTAGCAGAGGATGGCCTTATCTGGCACCAATGGAAGGAGAGGCCCTTGGTCCTGGGAAGGCTCTATTTCCCAGTGTAAGGGAATGCCAGGGCAGTAAGGTGAGAGTGGGTTGGGGAGCATTCTCATAGAAGCAGGGGTGGGATGGGGGTTCTGGAGGGTAAACCAGGAAAGGGGTTAACATTTGAAATATAAATACATAAAATATCCAATAAAAATAAAGAAGGAGTAACTGTTAAAATGGGGGCACAAATGGTACCCAGCCTGTTAAATAGTATGCCCCCCTTTGTTTTCTCTTGCAAACAAAACAAAGGCAAGTACTTAGTTCACCTTGGTCATCTATAGAGTCAAAAGAATTTCCATCATGTGGAGTAATCCACTTTCAGAGCAAACCCTGGTGCTCTCACAGCACTGGCTTCACCATACCATGCCATTCTAACTTGAGCCATCATCCTGATGTCATTCTTTACCACTCCTGCACAACAAATACCCACTTGCATCAAAGAGAACCACTTAGCCTTGTTCTTATTCCTTGTGGTTTGAAAATGTGCTTACTTCTTTTTTTTTTTTTCTTTTTTTTCCGGAGCTGGGGACCGAACCCAGGGCCTTGCGCTTGGTAGGCAAGCGCTCTACCACTGAGCTAAATCCCCAACCCGAAAATGTGCTTACTTCTTGACCGATCCACAAGAAGACAGTAGTTCTCATGCCCTGCTCACTTTACATTCCTGTCCTCTTCCCTCCACATCTGAAACTGATTTCCTTCTCGCCAGAAGACAATACTTCACTCCTACTTCTAGATAGTGCTACAGTGAAAAACAACCTCAACAGGCAGTCCAGTTCCTATGTGAGCTGAGCTCACATGAGGAGAACACCATATTACAGAACACGGTTGTGGTAGAATAGTGTCTGGTGTTGGGATTGGAACAAAAACCTTAGCTCACTTTGAAAGAAGCAATCACCAGACGGCTCCAGTTGAGCACATTATAAATTGCTAAGACTTTAGACTCTCAAATGTTCTCTCCTAGGCTAAATTCAACAATTTTTAGTTTCAGATGTGCATTAAATTATGACTTTGGCTGTGCAACAACTACTGCATGCCAAGCGGTGGGTTCTGCAAATATGGCATTCAGTGAGGGCCACGTACTGCCTGAGGAAGGGTGTCACACTTCCACAGAGCAATGCTTTAAGCAAAGACCGATGCCTCAGCAGTCCACCTGGGCACGAACTATACATGTTGAGGTTGAAACCTGAGTAAAGTGTCAAAGTCACACTCAATTAGAAATATTCTCTGCTAAGGAAAAAGATACAGCATTTTCTTCATTAAAAATCCTCAGTTCAGAGATGGATATTATCACTTCATACTGTGTTAAGCAGGTTACTTATCAATAATGAACACATAATTCTGGGTTAGTAAATCTAAATGGCAAATAAGTCTGTACACTAAAAAGTATTCAAGGAAAAGCACTAGTCAAACCTAAACTAAACTGAGTAGGCTTTATTCAGATGCACGAATAAAGCAGGAACAAATTTTCTGTAGGAACCAAGAGAATTGAAGATATGGAGGACAGAGGATATCAGAGAAAAGGCAGAGAGTGCAAAATGGAAAGTTAGAATACGTTCAAAGGACATTACATGCTTGTGTGAAAGTGGCCTTCTGTGATCAAAACTGCTTGTAGAATTTTTAAAATCAGAGTCTGTGCCCTTGCAACTCTAACAAGCTAGGCTATTCCTACTGCTACCATCCTGAATGTGTCAATTAGATAAACAAATATTAGTGAAAAGAAAGGAGATTAATTCAGTGTTGTCAAGGGTCTGCTAGAACCCAGCCCTCACCCTAAAAATCCATCTGTGGGATTCTGACATGAGGCTTGGGTTCAGAGGGCATATGTAAGTAAGCAGTCCTGGTTAAGATGTGGTCCTATTCTTTTGTTTTATTTATTTATTTATTTATTTATTTATTTATTTATTTATTTATTATTTTTATTGGATAATTTTTATTTACATTTCTTTTTTTTAATTTAGAGAATACTTTATTAGTTTTTGTAATCAAACCCACGTATATAAGACCTTACATATTTAATACAGTGTGTTACCCCTGTACAAATGGAAAAAACTTAAGTTCAACATTTCTAGACCAATATGGCTGTTAATTTCTGTACAGTGCCAACTCAACACAGTAAACGGGGATACTTTTTTCGAAAGTTGACAGCACAGCTAAAGTTTCAAAATATTCAAATTATATATCTGTATATATATATTTATATTTATATAAAAAGACCAATAATAGCAGTGTGTTATGCATCAACAGCAGCAACAGCTTTTCCAGGTTCTGCAGTCATCTGAACAAAACTGTAGAGACATCCAGCACACTCCATTAAAAAAAAAAGTAAAAAATCAAAACCCGAGAAAACAGCACAGTTCTGTTACTCTTGTGGTACCTGGCACCATTTTTTTTTAAATTAGCTTCTCAATCATCATCTGGAAAGAAAACATTCTGAGCAACATCATTAAAAACAGCTCTGATAAAGCACGGTCACTACTACGTATCATAAAGCAGGTACAAGCTATTTTACATCCACAGAGGTATGATACAGTACTGTCCTACATCTATAATACTAGAGGATACAATTTAAAAGGCATTATTTGAGACTTGATTCTACTTTTCCAGCAGAGGGCCCAAAGGATGGTGTGACACAGCTTTGTAAAGAAACATACTCTAGACAGGATTTCCTTTCACTAGTGGCACACTTCTAAGGATTCATTCTCTCCATGAATGTCAGCTAAAACCGTTATTAAAAAAAGGAAATATCCCTAGAACAAAACCGTATAACCACCGGATTCACATGAAGATGACCTAGTGGAGACAAGCTGGACCTCACCTTACCAACAAGCTATCAAATCTGTTATGTTTAAACAGTGAGACCTCCAAGGAAGGAGATGCCAAGTAGTGCTTCAAAGCTTCGGACCACAATCAAACACAGCATCCTTTTCAACAGAAGCAGAAGCTCATCTGAATATGCTCATGGATGCTGACATCAACATTTAATCATCTCCTCACTCATCCAGGAAGAGGGGGAGATCAGTTACTACTGTACTTTATTGTTTTCAACCAAATCACCATGTTACAAAAATAGCAAGCTGCCATAATAAAAAATAAGGCTCCTCTATCCAGCACCAGATAGCATCATTTTACTTTCAAGCCTAGAAATTGCACACTTGTATATAAACCAATCGAAGATGAGGATTGAGAGTTCATCTTGGTGGATTTTTCCTTTGATGAATATGAAGTGTCCTTCCTTATCTTTTTTGATGACTTTTAATTGAAAATTGATTTTATTTGATATTAGAATGGCTACTCCAGCTTGCTTCTTCTGACCATTTGCTTGGAAAGTTGTTTTCCAGCCTTTCACTCTGAGGTAGTGTCTGTCTTTGTCTCTGAGGTGTGTTTCCTGTAGGCAGCAGAATGCAATTTCAAATGTTATTCCCTTTCCCAGTTTCCTGTCCATAAGCCCCTTATCCCATCATCCTTCCCCTGCTTCTATGAGGGTGTTCCCCCTTCCCAACCAACCGCCCTTCCTGCCTCCCCACCCTGAAATTTCCCTACACCAAGAGGTCCAACTTGGTAGGACCAAAGGCTTCTCTTTCCATTGGTAACCAACAAGGCCATCCTCTGCAGCTGGAGCCATGGGTCTGTCCACATCCTTCTCTTTCGCTTCCATATCTCCTCCACCACTTGTTCCTTTTAGTGGTGCCCAAGTCTCTGAGTCTCTGGAGTCATTTCAGGAGTGGTCTCAGGAGTTCTATGACCTGCATTACGGCTCAAGGCAGAGGTCATTTCAGGTATGGTCTGCACCCCTCCCTAGGCCAGTGTGGCACAAGACTGACTAGCTCCTGTCTGGTCCCCATGGCACTAGTCTAGTGGTCTTCTTGGGCTGGCTCCTTTTCTGTCCTGTCTGAGTGACCCCTTTCAAGTGTCTTCTGTCTTGAGCTTACTCTCGCCTAGGGTTCAAGGTCCCAGGTAGATTCTTCTAGACTCTGGCATGTTCCCCATCCTGGGACCCCATCTGGCCCTGTCTGGTACTGGACTAGTGCTTCTCTCAAGGTTGCTTTTTTCAGGGAATGTTAGTCTACTAATCATTCAAATGTTGTAGGTCAGAACACTGAGCCAGATATAGCCTCTCTCCTCTCTGCCACATACTGACACATATACATCATAGGAGGTCCCCAAATGCCTCTGGGAGCAGGTTGTTTTGTTTTGTTTCTTCACATTTGTGTGTGTGTGTGTGTGTGTGTGTGTGTGTGTGCAAACAACTTGCAGATTTCTTTTTTCTACCACCCTCTGGTCTCAGAATTAAGCTCAGGTGATCAGACATGGCAGCAAATGCTTTTACTCCCTCATCTTTCACACTGGCTCTGGCCTGTCATTTTGTAAATGTTGGTGATATAAGAGTTTTCCATATTCTTGGAGTCTAGAGGGACACAGCTAAAAAGCACAATGCAAGTTCCAGAACCAGCAATTAAATTATATAAAAGGCATTCCGCTATGACTCAGAAACTACTATGTGACATATAATTCTATTTGGCTACTATGTTGCTGTTAAAATTTCTGAATAAGATAGCTATATTATGGTAATATTAAAAATATATTTGCTTTTAGGAAACACATGTATTTAAAAATACATGAATATATATGATATGTGATTCACAGTCAAATGATTTAGACATAAAAGATAGATAATAGATAATAGATAAACAATGTCTAAAAGAGGGAACCGAAATTCACAGTCACATAGATGAATACAGGTAGATACACAGATTAATAGATGATAAAGAAGATAAAGAAAGTTAACATGGGAAAATATTAATACAGTGAAACCAAATGAGAAAATGGGTGTTTCCATTCCACTCTTGGAACATATGTGTAATTTCAGATACCAAATAACAAAATGTAAAACTATGAAATGTTTCATGTTGAAAACACCACAGAATTTGTTCTTCATAAATTTACTTCTCTGAATCATACTTTCTTCACAAGCCTCATGGGGAAACAATTCCAGCCTCTCTCCAGCTGGCAAAGAACACTAAACAAGATGTGAAACCACTAATTAAAGGACTGAGCACATGGTGACAGACTTTCAGGAATACACACATAGGGACATACGTTCAAGACTGCACACATAGTGACAGACGTTCAGGACTGCACACATGGAGACAGATGTTCAGGACTGCACACATAGTGACAGACATTCAGGACTGCACACATAGTGACAGATGTTCAGGAATATATACAAGGAGACAGATGTTCAGGACTGCACACACAGTGACAGATGTTCAGGACTGCACACATAGTGACAGATGTTCAGGATAGCACACATAGTAACAGATATTCAAAACTGTACACATAGTAACAGACATTTAGAGTACATACACAGCAACAGACATTCCAAAGTTCACATGTAATGACAGATACTCAGGAGACTCAAGGTGACCATAAAACCTAGGTAATTCTCCTCAAATGCAGATCAAGAAAATCTGAAGTACAAGCAGTTTACTCTTTTTGATACAGAGGAAAAGACATTGTGAACTCCAATCATGCTAAGAGAAGGAAGTTGTGAGCTTTTTGCTTCCTCTTGTTTCAGTTGTTTTCTGTCTTTTTTTCAGTGTTATTCTGTGTACAAATATGGCTTTGTGCCTACTGTTGACTCTTCAAAACACTCATCCTGTGAGCAGTCTATAAATTAAAACAGCCAAAAAGCTGAGCTTAAGTATCAGACTTGACTCATAGCAGTACTAGCGAGTTCTCAAAAAACGGGTGCCAGTGGCCATACTGTTTTAGAATATTACATATAAGATGAAACACAGTCTTTCTAAATATGAAGAGAATGAAGTTCAAAATGAGCCAATATAGGCAGAAGGGGTAAATGGAAGAGAAAATTACCTCAGAGACCTTCAAATCCAATTCTCTGAGAATAACTGTCATTTACTGAGTGTCTAATAGATGTGAGGTACAAGTTATGTTCTCTTGTTCTCATCAGAGAGGAACATTCTTTCTTAAATCACACTTTCCCCCTCAACGGACATCTCTCAATCTTGAAGCAGTTTTCTCTCTGACTCACAGATGAAAATCCGTACTGTCTGTGTCATTGTGGGAACTCCCTTGTGCCTCACACTACTCAGTACTATGGCTGCGACTTTGCACCAAGAAAAAGTTAGGAGTCAGAAAGGATTATGAAGGTATATCATGAAAGTAGGCTACTTCCTGCAGTGTCTTTGGGCTTCCCTGGAAGTGATGGTGCCCCGTTGTGAAAACAGTTGCAATGGAATCAACTGGGTCTCAGCTTGCCACCTTATGCTTGCTGACATTTTCCATAGCAGTGTTTTTCAACCTGGGGGTTATGAACCTGTTGGGGGTCACATTTTAGATATTCTGCATATAAGATATTTACATTGTGATTTACAACAGTAAGAAATTACAGTTATAAAGTGGCAATGAAATGATTGTATGGTTGAGGCCACTACAACATGAGGAACTGTATTAAAAGGTGACAACATTAGGAAGGTTGAGAAGAGTGGTGTTCTCTAGTTATTGCTCTCAATCACTAACAGATGGGCATCATAGCCAGCACATCTTCCAACTTGAAACTTTTGAGGGCTCCATCACGAGCAACTCACACCAAGGCCTCCTAATTACAGTCAGAGAAACCTTCCTGTGGGATGGGGAACTACAAAGATGAACCCATGGGAATTTTAATTCAAGAGTCCAACAGTGAACCATTGCCTATTTCTCTGTCTTCCTAGTGGCACCAATGCCATGGCATACCCACATGTCTAGCAATGGCCAATTCAAGGCTTTGAAGTAAGAGACAGAGAATGGGAACTTCCCTTCTTAATTTCAGCACACATTCTTCTCCGTCTGTAATGCTGGCATTACAGATAGGCCCCATCATTCCAGTCTACTTTTCCTAATTTAATGTTCTGTGTTTCTCCATTCTTAAAATAAAAAATAAAAAGCCAAAAGCATTTGGAAGATGAAACTCCTAGTCCTTTCACATCTGCTTTCCTAAAAGATAGAGGCAATGTAGTCTATTGCAGCTCCCAAGAACCTGACTAGATGTTGGCGTGCTTGACACTTGCAACATGTGGGAATGCTTTGCTTTCTGGAGATAACTCAGAATAGAGGACCATGTTCAAGGAAGCTGAAGCTATGATTCTGAGTTCATCTTGTTTTCCAGCCTCTGGTGTAAAGTAGTAGCTTTAACCAAACCAATCTCAATATTAGAGACAATTTGTCTCCAATCTTGTTTTTAATATTAAATGAAACAAATTGTCAATTACTTATTAGTTCTTCAGGGGCCTATGTGCAATCTGAATGCACACTTCCTGTCTGTGTCTTCCCAGGGATACTAGCAGGCTCTGTTTGAGAGGTCTGGGTTTATATCCATCCTGTAACATATAACGGGGAAAATCAGTCTCCCTGCTCTATTCACTGATGTGCCCTATGGCATCATAGATTTCCTTTTCTAACCATGTTTTTCCCTTTCCATAATAAAGCCTAGATAGGCTGGAAAAAGAAGCCCCTGTTTATAAATGTCATCTGATCAATTATTGTAAGCAGAAGAAAGCAGATACATGCAATAACTGGTTTTAGTGTGATTCTCCAATTTGAATGAAGGTTCATTTGCATCTTAGAAATATCCATGTATCCATGTAGCTGTCAAAATGGTAACTGTGCCATTTGGGGGAGGGGAGAGAGGAGAGGCATTATTACTTGGAGCCAGAGCCAGCAGTTAAGGGCTGTGTGGATGCTCGCTGAGAACACAGAGCCCACTAGCAGCATAATTAGAGTTTGATTCTAAGTCTTCCATAGTTCTGCCAAAACTTTGTGAAGCTACTACACAACCATGGCTCTGAAATGCTGTTTCAAACTCCAGAACAGTGATAGAAAATCATTCTCAAATGTATCACCTTTGCCTACAACCCGAGGCACAAAGGAGTAAACATTTAGCTTTGCTCAAGCAGGACTTGATATTTTCCAATCAATGCAGAAAAGACTGCTCAGATTGAGTATTAACAGAAGACAACTAAGTTTCTGTTTTTGTCTATGATGTTCACATCCCTTCCTCTGGGCATCCCTACCACTGGAAATTTGTTTCTGAATTATGAACGGAAGGGAACAAGCTGTTGGTCAGAACGTTAACTTAGAGGACTTGAGGATAAAGACCAGCATGGGCTCCACATGGTAGGTAATCTCTGCATGCTGGTGAGAAGAATGGTAAACAGAGTCCATCAAACTCTTTCAGGGTAAGGTTGTTTTTCAAAGGAAAGATCCTCCTCAGTCACCTACCCAACTTCAAAGAGATAATGGTTTCAAGTGAGCATGCAAGCCCAAGCGGACTCTACATAGAAATGAAATGGAAAGCAAACTGTGAGAAAGATGAGGAGGGGGTGTTTTATATGCCATTTTTTTATTTACTGAAAATATGTAGAGAAATGGTAATCTTGTAGAGAAATGGTATCCTTGTTACTGTTTTTATTTGTGTGTGCTTTTGTATGTATACATATGTTTGCATGTGTATGAGTGTGGCCATCCATGGATGATGTCTGTATATTTGTGTGTGTGTGTGTGTGTGTGTGTGTGTGAACATATATATTAGTCTGACCACCAGTGGCCAGAGCATATGTATGGAAGTCAGAAGACAATCTCAAGTGTGGATTCTTGATCTCTGTCTTCCTTAGACCAGGTGCTTTGCTGTTTGCAACTGCATGTGCCAGTCTTGCTGATGAGGGAGCTGCTAAGGTTTCTCCAGTCTCTGCCTATTTCACACTAGGAACATGGTATTACAGACATGAAAGTTCTAGGCATTCAGTTGGGTTCTCATGCTTGTGGGTACACTGAACCATTTTGCTCAACCCAAGAACTGTTTTCTTTGTTTTGTTTTTCATCGAATGTCAAAAAGAATTTTCCAGTGAACAGGAATATGAAATTATTTTGAATGGTTAGCAGTTAACATGCCTAGTCCTGTTTTACTAGAGTCAAAAGCAAAATCATCACAGTCTGGTTCACAATTTTCTTTAAATGTGATTATAAGTTATATGCAAAATAAAGCTGTGCCACAAAATAATGTGCTCTTCCCCTCACAATACCCAGCATACAACAGAGTTCCATCATTTATACCTCCTAGTACTCAAATCATTAGTAGTCTCTTCCTACAAATAGATGATGGCAAGGGTTGACCAATTGACTATCATATGTTACAAGAGACACTAACTTTCTATTCTAAATACTCCCCTGCTCTCCTGGATACTCTCAAATCCACACTGTAAGTCATTCTAAGGAGAAACAAATCATATAGAATAGGTTTGTCTCCTATTCAACCTATATATGACCTTGTAGAAAGGTCTTCCACCACAGTCAGCTTTTCCTGCAGCTCCATGAGCCAACATAAGCAAGATTCTTTCAAATAAAGTTGCTCTAGGATGTCTGATTCTTAGACGCTTGGTAAGACACACATGTGCTGCTTTCTGCCGTAGGTTAAGGTAATTTGCTAGCATCTGATAGAACTCATACATCTGACAAGAACAAAGACTCAACTAAGACAAATTATCATTATATTGGGAAAGGTTAGGAAATAGATGCAGAAGATTCCCACTGAAAGGAACATCTACAGTATCTTTCCATCTTAGTTTATTTGGCCTGCCATAACAAATACCACAGGCTGAGTGGCTAACACAGTAGAAATGCATCATATTATGTGGCTGGGAATGGAAAGTCAGATACTCTGGTGTTGGCAGACTTGGCTTGTGTAGTCTATAAGGGAAAATCTGCCCCTAGACTTCTTTGACTTGCAGAGTCAGTCTTCTCCCTCTCTGCATTTCTCCTTAACATGTCTGTGTTCACATTTCCATTTGTAAGGACATAAGCCTTATTGGATTAAGCACCCTCCTAAAGATCTCATTACACTTTGCCTCCTTTGTAAAGACCCTATCTGCACATAAGATCATACAGATAGTTTCTGGGGAAAGGGATAAAGCGTCATCATATATATTAGATGGGGGCCACAATTCAACATAAAACACATGGTTATTCTGTATCCTACAGTCTCTCAAAGATAAGTGACTGGCAGAGAGGCTGAGAGCAGCAGTATGCTTTGGAAAGGGTTCTTTATCCCAAGATTTGATGTCCTAGCTGAAAGTCTCTGTGCATAAGAAGAGCCTGAATTTCTGACTTTTATATACTTCACTCACTAAGATGAATAAAACAACAAGGATGAAGACAGTCTTTCCATATGCCACTGTCAGACACACAGGGGTGACATTCAAAAGTGAAGTCAGTGCCAGCAGATGATTATGTATATAAGATAATTTCCTGTTGTAGGTTAGAGGAAAATTTGCAATACCCTTTCTTAGATCATTATTCTTCTGAATGTCTACCCTGAGGCTATTCTATGATAGTCACCTACAGCATTTAAAACAAGTAAGGTTCTGTGACTGTTGCTATTATTTGGATTTGTAAGAAACATATACTTTCCTGAAATATTAAATTTTGAAGTAGATGATTTTTTTACAGTGTTCAGAATTCACCAAAAAATGGTCATAAAATATATAAGACTCCATGTTCCTAATATCTAAGGGATATGAAAATCTTACAGTACTTTTCAGGGTTAGATTATTCTGCAGGTTTTCAGGATGCCTTGAGAAAGTAACCCTTACTGCAGTAATAATTATCTTGTCCATTCATACTTGAGATGATGAGACAAAGACCACACCCTTTTGCTTTGCTGCACGCTTCAACTGGAGAAATAGGGCCCCCATCTGCTCTTTATCAATAATTCATGAACTGTTTCTTTATAAGAGAATATGAAAGCTAACATAAATATCAGAGAAGGTAATATTAATATTGACTAATGACACAGCATAGGTACTAAAATAATGTACAAAGTAATACATAACAGAAACAAGATACCAATAAGAAGATTCACTTACTATAAGGAAGGTTATATTGAGGGGGTTTCCAAAGAGTATTAAGTATCTTCTATTTTGTTGTATGTAGTAGATGCTAGAACTCCTGTCTAACATCCTTTGGACATCCCCTGCCCCCCTCCTTTGTAGTATTGACTTTGAACTTTCATGGACTTGGCATGTACTAAGAATGCACCAAGTGCAAGTACTTGGCATGTACTAAGTGCAAGAGACCACTAAAATTCATAGACATCAGATATCATAGAGGCTTCCATAGGATTAATCATAGATGAAATACATACTATTGGACTCAAATATTATCCTATCTATCAGACTACACATGGAGACAAAATAGGTTGCTAAACTGGTACAATAGCATGAAGTTGCCTGATGTTCAGGGTTTCAGAAGAGCAGAGCACTGAAGTGAAGTTCTCATTCTTTCAAAACATTTAATGTTGTAGGTCTCCTTGCTAGTTTGGAGGTTCAGTGTCTCCCAGTGGTGGATACATTAAAAACTCCAACTTGGGGTCCTATTGGGATCCTCTCAGAGGCAACTTGTGGGAGGACTTAGTGCTGGGAATGTTCTCTGAGAGAATTTCAGCCCCTGGCTCACTCTTCTTTCTCTTTGCTCTCTGGTTCATCATTTAGATGGTTGTGGCACATCAAATACTGCCTTGATGTTCTACTTCACCACTGACTTAAATTATATATCACTGATCAGATCCTTTTAAAACGCAAGCCAATAAGCCCTTTCTCCTTGTAACTTATTTATCTCTGGCATTTACCATAATAATTGAATATTGATTAACACTCATATCTCAAGACCTGCCAAAATCCAGTGCTACAGAGATGCCCTGTAAGAAAGTCCCTGTCTCTGCCACGTAGAACTTAGATTCTAATTAAGAAAATAGGCAATTAAACAAGCAATTTAGAAACAAAGTATTAGATGCGGTTACACTTAATGTTCTTGTAGAAAGTCATGATTGTGAAATTAAATTACATGATAAAGTACCTGTGACAGAGTAGGCACTCAAAAAAGCTCGTATTTTAATAAACTAAATAGCTTCACTTTTGTGTACAGAGTATATATAAACAAAAGCAAAGAAAGTTTTGATGGCTCATATAACCTTGAATAAGGCACAATATCTTTGTTCCCCATCTCTAGGGACCTTTATTTGTCCAGGCCACATCATTTTTTTCTCTCCTAATTTTACCATCCAAGAGAGCTCATTAAGAGATTTACCTGATCAGACTAAATGTTTCTTTCCTTAATCCATCTCATTACCCTTCCAACACCCCTGTACATTTGAATTTCATAGCACCATTAATGCAAATAGAATCTCATCAAGGTCTAAAGATTCCTAGGAGAGCTGGGCTTGAATGACTTCATTTGAATGCATGAGATAGCAGTATTCCCTTGGATAGTTCCGTGTTTACAGTGTTTCCCTTAGTATGATGTGAGATCATCAGTATAAAACCAGTGAATGCATTTCAGATTCACAAAGCTCCAGAATAAACCAGACCTATTTATTCAACTGCAGACAAGCCCAGTAAAGTGCTTCTCAGGAGATTGGGATGATTCAGAGTCCAGGCTTGCACACAGTTTTGAACATTCAAATAAAGTCAATAGTCAGGCCAAAATGATGGAGAGCCATGAGAAAGAGTAATAATGATGGGAGAGGTTGCTGTCAAAAGCATGACATACATTGGAAAGTGTGTCAGGAGAAGAGTGGAGATGGAGCTCAAATCTTCTGTGCTCTGGTCTTACAGCTAAGGGGGCTTGAAAACAGAACTTAGCACACTCTTGCTTTCATTCTCCATCTCAAAACAGAAGTAGCAATCCTGATCTCAGAGATATGGGAAGATTAGAAGAGTACAGTAAATAAATGCTTTACACAGCATTTGAAAAATAAAGTGCAAGGAATCAACAGGAAATAAACTCTTAAAGCCATCTATGCACAATGTTAATAGTTTCCAAATTTGAAAATATTAAAGTAATATGAATTAATATAACATTCTCGCAAAGAAATGGGTAAAGCAATTACCAATTTGTTAAGTTGAAACAATATTCAAAACTTATCTAAGCCTAAACATTCACTGATGAGAAAGGTTTGGCATTTATTCACCACTGGGAGCTTGATATGTGAATTGGAAAGGAATATTACAAGAAATCTCATTAGGGACAAATAATATTAAATAGTTAAATATAAATACCAAGACATCCCTTTACAGGGTATTCAGACTGAAGCAGGACTTCCCTGAAGAACACAGAGAGTTCTACATCAAAAATCAATTTCCATACTGTTCTATATAGATCAAAGAAGAAAATTCTATTTCCAATGACACAGAAATGGTAAAAAGCAAACATTATTTGTGATTAAAGCTGCACTTAGCAAGCTAGAAGTAAAAATGGTTTTCACAGGCTGCTACATCGCAGCATACTGAAATCTGGAATGAACACTACAAGTAAAGGTATAACAGGTATTGAATTTAGAAACAAAACAGGTGAAGGATGGAAAGTCTCAGCAGCCCTATTCAACACTGTGCCAGATAGTCAACTATTAGAGCCCCCCACCCCCGACCATAATAATACAGAGGAAAGGGGCTGGAGAGATGGCTCAGTGGTTAACAGCACTGACTGCTCTTCCAGAGATCCTGAGTTCAATTCCCAGCAAGCACATGGTGGCTCACAACCCTCTGTTATGAAATCTGATGCCCGCTTCTGGTGTGTCTGAAGAAAGCTACAGTGTACACATATGCTTCAGTCTTTCTTAGAAGGGGGAACAAAATACAAACAGGAGAAAGTAAGGAGACAAAGTGAGGAGCAGAGACCGAAGGAAAGGCCGTCCAGAGACTGCCCCACCTGGAGATCTATCCCATATACAGTCACCAAACCCAGCTACTATTGGGGATGCCAAGACATGCATCCTGACAGAAGCCTGATATAGCTGTCTCCTGAGAGGCTCTGTCAGAGCCTGACAAATACAGAGGCAGATGCTCACAGTCAACCATTGGACTGAGAATGGGGTCTCCAATGGAGGAGTTAGAGAAAGGACTGAAGGAGCTGAAGGGTTGGCAACCACATAGGATGAACAACACTATCAACCAACCAGATCCACTGGAGCTTCCAGGACTAAATCACCAACCAAAGAGTACACATGGAGCCACCCATGGAAAGGCCCTTGGTCCTGTGAAAGCTAGATGTCCCAGTGTAGGGGAATGTCAGGGCACAGAGGCAGGAGTAGGTGGGTGGTTGGGGGAGCACCCTCATAGAATCAGGGGAAGGGGGGGTGGGATAGGGAGTTTTAGGAGGGGAAACTGGAAAAGGAGATAATATGTGAAATGTAAATAAAAATATCCAATAAAAAGGAAACAAAATAGATTTATCTCTTAAGGAAATACAGAAGAAAAGGGACTAGAGATACAGCTTAATTAATACAGCACTTGCTAATATACATGAAGCTCACAATTTTATTTCTACATCATCTGTGTCTAGTGGATATACTGACACATACCTGTCATCTAAGCACTTCAAAGGTAGAGGCAGGAGGATCAAATGCTGATGGTTACCTTTGCCTACATAGCAAGCTTGAGGCCAGCCCCAGCTACATGGAATTCTATGTCTCAAATAAATAAGAAGAAAGAGAGGTTAAAGTAAATCAGTCTGGGCTTGTAATCAAGATATTTAAGTGGTAAAAGTGCTTGCTGGGGAAGGAAGAACAAAATTGATTCCCTGGAACTCACATAAATGCAGGTGGATGTAATACCACTTACCATAATTATGGCCTTAGAAGGCAGAGACCAATTGACCAGCAGAACTACCTATAGGTTTGATCAATAGATATTACCTTCGTAAATAAGGTGGGGAGAAATCAAGGAAGATTCCCAATATCTATCTGACTTTACCCCAACACACACACACACACACACACACACACACACACACACACACACACACACACACGTATGCGCACGCATGCATGCACACATGAGAAGAAGAAAAAACAGGAAGCTGCTTTTATAAGCATTATCCACTTAGAAATAATGTGACATCTTCTGGAGAGTCAGCAATCAATCTATTAAAAGCACATTTTCAAAAATTATAGGATTCTTGGATATTAGATCAGCATACATAACTCAGCAATGTTCCTATATACAGGAAATTTTAAAACAAAGGCCAAATTATAAAATGCAACTCTTTTCACAGTAGTAAGGCATTCAGAATACTTTATGCTTGAAAACTTAAATTTAAATTTGCAAATAATTTTTGGCTCAAAACTGAAATGTTTAACTATTAATGTGAATACATCTTTGTAAAATTCCAGAGGGATGTAGACATAGACGCAGAGGCAGACACACAGAGGTAAATAGACAGAACAATAGATATACATATTAAGGGATACAATTAATGAAAACATGAAATACAATAAAGATATAAATATTCTCCCCAATTTATCTCTAAATTAGTTGAAACTGTGACTAAAAGTCAATGAGTTAACATTTGGAACTTGACCAGATGAAATGTATAAAGAACGAAGAGTCATGATTAGGTAAGACAGTTCCGAAGAAAGTCAATGAAGACATTAAACTTTCTTTACAAGATATGATCTTTGGTGATTTGAGGGGTGGTAATAAAATGCTCAAGACTGGGAGATTTATGAAAAACAGACATTCACACTTCACCATTCTGAAGTCAGTGCATTCCATGAGCAAGGCGCTGGCAGATATAATGCCTGGTATGGGCTGTCTGCTGCAAAGATGGCTCCTGTTGCTGTATCTTCTCTGGCCAGGATGGAAAAGCCGAGCTCATACTCATCCTCCTGTAAGGACCACTGTGGTGTCCTCGTCAGCCTCTAAAGGCCTCACCTCCTCATGCTGCTTTTTGGGAACTTTTCAAAGCATGAATTTTGGAAGAAATGTAAATTATTCAAAGCATACTGGATACTTCCCTCAAAACATTAAATATATAATATGGTTATAGGTGAAAATATAATATTACAAATCAGGAGGATCCTGTTGACTTGTTGAGAAACAATGTTAAGGAAGTTTCATTATTTGAGTTGAGGGAAACTATAGTAATGTACAGTATACAATGTTTTACAAGACCAGAAAAAAACAGTATTACGCATTTTAAAAATACTTTCAACAACAAGGGGGTAAAAGGGATAACTACAAATAGACAGATTTCCTAAGTAAGATCCAGAAAGCAATAAACAAAGAAACAAATAAGTGATTAAATGAAGGATTGGCAAATATTATTATATTAAATCTTAAAATGTTTGCTCAAAGCTGATGAGACAGATCAGCCCATAAAGGCACGTGCTGCCAAAGCACAAAGATGTGTCTTTCAAATGCAGCACCCGCATGGTGGAAGGAGAGAACTGACTCCTTCTCATTATCCTGACTTCAACATGGACACCCGCCGTAGCATGCAAACACACTGCAGTAGATAAATGAGTAAGTACATGCAGTACCAAGGTACTTGAAAACAAGATGGCCGTCAACCAATAGGAAAAGATGAGCAATGCCTGTAAAATATAGAACATTTATATGCTCTTAAACATGGTATTTTAAGAAGCTAGTAAATACAATGTTCATGCATGAAGTTCTGAAAATTTTTTAAAATATAAAATAATTCTAACACATAATCATCAAAAGAAGAACATTAACTAGGCAACAAACCTGAAAAAAAATTCAACCTTAGAGAAAGTAAACTTTAAAAATAAGTACATTTATCTTAATGGCCTTAATAAAAATTCAGAAAAATCTGGTAGTATGCTAGAGATAATAGGCAAAAAGTATATTTGTAAGGGAGTAAATTATCACCATCATTTTGATTATCCGGTTGAAAATGTGAAGTTACTTAATGGAAAGTGAATAAAGCTTTTACATTATAATTTCACTGCTGGTACTTATTCTAAAATAATCTTTGTTACATCTACAAACCAATATCAAGAGTAACGGTAATTGAGTTAAAATGAGAAAGAGACTTAGTCTAGGCAATCTCTAATATAGACCAATTAAGTTCAGTAGAGATATGTATATACATGATCTTGTTAATGTAGACAATGAAAAAAGCATGTATGTTGATTACAGTTGCATACAGATAAAGCCACTCAATTTATATGTGTAGACAGTTCTGCTCAGAACTCAGAGGTTCACTGAGTCCTTTAGAGTGGAATAATTTCTTTGGTCTGTCATCACTGCCCTATCTTGGGTAAACAGGTGTTTATCCATGTGTGTACAAAACTCTCACAAGATTATCTTCTTATAAACATCACCTACTATAACGGGTGTAACAAATGATTCAGCCATCTGTGGTGAGAATCAAGAGCCAAAGAGTAAATTCAGGGAGAACTTAAAATTCAGTGACCATATCAACAGACCCACATGAAATCAGCATTCTTGGGTGTCTGGCCTTCATGAATTAGATGTTTTAATGGAGACAAGGTATCTCAAGAATTAAAAGCTATGATGTTCTTTCTCTCCCTTCCCATGGCATTCAAATTTTTCTTTTCTGATTCAGTTTTGTTGTTTGTCCTCACACATACCTTTCAATCTCTCCATTTTCCCATCTCGCTTTTTTTCACTTACTCCTTGTGGACACGTTGTATATCCTCTCTTCCTCTTCTTTCTGCTCCTCTTCCTTCTCTTTCTTTGCCTTCTTATGAGCATACTGGTTTCCTACCTCCTACCTCCAAGAACGTACATCTTCTCTCTTTTGTCTGACAGGTAAAATAAAAAAATGAATCTGTCAAACTGAGAAGAGCAAACGTCTCTAAAGTACCCACAGATCACCTGAGTGTCAAAGTGCACTGGCACGTTTAAAATTCTTATGAAAGCCCTTTGATATGCATGCACACGCCATTTAACCCCTAAAATTAAGTACCTAGTAAGGGACTGGATGAGCGGAAAGAGGGTCTCCCAAGGAAGTGTAAATAGAATATGTTGTTATGGGTAGACATGGAAGAGACAATAGTGGGAGGTACAAAAGGTAAGAAAAAAGATGGGTGTAAGGGAAGAAATATGAGGAGGGACCACTATCACTCAGTGCATTTTAAGTGGAAATATGAAAGCCTGCTTCTGTAGAAGCTTCCTAAAATATATGCATATATAGGAATGGAATCTAAATGAAGTCACCAATAATAGGGGAGATAGTGTTCTAAATAGATATCTTGTACCTCCAAGTAAAATCTCCAGTGCCAGGAATTGGTTAAACTTTTGTGGAGTCATGAATAAAGAGGCTGTGTTGTTATCCCCACCCACCAGATCACAGGTTTTCCCTAGGGCAATATATTAGTTGCTTGCCACAAACTGATAGTAAGGTCCTATTGCTAAAGTCAACACATATATATCTCATCTCACACAGAAAAGTTGAACTGACACATAACTAGAGGCTTCACCCCTACTGATGAACATTCATGGTACTGAAAGGGAAGTCCTCTGCTCAGTCTCAGAGGAGAAAGGTGATGACCAATGGAACTGCAAACTCTGCAACCTGCAATAGGGACATGTCTACAAGATATCTTGGGAAATAGCGGCAATACACTGTGGGACTGACTAACCAAACACTCTCTGATGAGACTTCAGGCCCACTCCATGAGTTGAAATTCATTCCTGACATTGCTATAGTGGCCAAGAACCAATGCCTGGACTGGTCATGGGCCTAGGGTAAAAACAAATTCTATTATTTTGAAGTTAAAGGAAATTGGGACTAAAATGACTCCTAATGACAATCTGTGATACCCTTAGATCAGTATTTCTGCCAAAGTGAGAGAAGCTAATTCTTATAGAAGATGGGAATTAACACAAAGTGAGAGAAAGTGAGAGAAGCTAATTCTTATAGAAGATGGGAATTAACACAAAGACTCACAACTGGACAATATGTGGAAAGTGAATAACTTTGGAGCACTCAGTCCTAAGGGGATATCTTCATCAAACCCCTCCTCTCAGATCTTGGAGAGCTATATAGATGAAAAAGCAGAAAGACTTTAGGGCCAGATGGAGATAAATGACTCCAAGGAGACAGTGTAGTCTAGATGTAATGGATTAAAACACACATGAAAAAAAAAACACACATGTACTCAAAAAAACTGTGCCAGCATGCATAGGGTTAGCACAGGCTCAAGTCACATGATATCTGATTACTGAGAAGGAGAAGTATACATGGACTCCCACCACTAACATAGCCCTCTGCTATTGATACTTGCTGGCAAAGGTAAATTTAGTTTTCTCTAACAACATCTCATTGGGCATATTAACCATACTTAAGGGTAGGCTGGATCCATGCCTTAGAGTAGTTGGACAATACAAAATATACTCAAAGGAATATTTTATAAAAAACATATTTACATATATTTTATATATGCAAAGATATACAAATATTATATACAAATAATATATTTTATATGTTATATATATCATATATATGATGAAATGATTCACAAAATTTGATAGAAATTTCTCATCTACCAAAACATGGAGAAAAGGTTCATAATAACCTTTTAAAAGCCAAATATATTTATTTAAGCATTGGGAACAACTAGACTCTGCCATCTTTGCTATTTAGACTATAGCAGTGTCCAGAAATAGTGGAGAAAAGATAGGGTTAGGACTACAGCCACAAGTCATAGCACTCAAGCAGCTAAGTGTTCCTTCCTGACTATCAGAGCCTAGGTTTCACCCAGCTACACACACTGGGGGAGCAGGTGGTGATCTGAGACCCCTAATGTTTCTGAGCAGCAAATCTTATCCCTCTCAAATAGTCAAGGGCAATGCCAAGAGTAATTTTCAAAGGATACTAACTTTTCAAGTAATTATTATTTAAAGGGATTTTGTCAAACCCTCCTTTCATGATGATTCATTCTAAACCAGAGCGAATTCAGTGAAAGTGGAAACCAAAAAGTCATCTGTATTCACTCTAGATTTCTTTCAGAATAACAAGGTTGAGTGCACAATTACAAGTTACACGCCCCACCCACCCAACTTTGGGGGTTCAGAGTAAGCAAGTGAAAAGTCAGAATGTGTTCATTATAAAGAAAGGCATATTCCTGTTAGAAAACACACTGCTTTATGCTATACTGGGCACTCTGGACTATGAGAAAATAAATTACAAACTCAAAATGCTTAACTGTACACAAACTTCTGTTGTCTGCAAGCCTTTCTAGTCTAGTTAAATATGAAAATAAACTTTGTTGTTTGGGAAAAAATACAACTAGAAATTGATGGATGATGTAGATTGAAATTTTGTGATAATTCCTGCTACTAAAAAATGGGAAGGGGACTATACAAAATGCAATCTAGGGAAGTGGTTAAAGGAAATACAATGGAGGCAGGAAAAAAAAGCCAACTTCAGATGGACTTCCTGTCATGACCTTTAGAAGCTAGATAGCTCATAATAATTGTTTTATATTTGCTCATTTCTTTTCAACAAAGTTGTATGTATGTATACAGATACATATAAGGATGTGCATACATATGTAGATCTCTGTGTAGACATGTATATTGAGGACCTAATTCTTAAATATTTACTAACATAATGTACCTTTGGCAATCACTCTCATGGTATATTTTTAGCATGACTATCAGTAGAGTTAAGTCACACACAGTGCTAAATTCATTCTGCATGCTTGTCTAGGGGTACATAGTTACAAGTACACATTGAAGTATGAGATGAATAATAACAAGAAATGAAATGAAAGGAAGGGATATGAGGGTTCCTAGGTATGATGGAAGAGAAAATTTATTATCAGTATGTGGAAAAGCATAGCCAGAAGCAGATACATCCATCCAGAAGAGTTCAAAGAAGTCATGACCCTGAAACATGTGGGAAGAGGGAGGGGAAGAGAGAGAGGAGAGCCAAGTATAGCAGCCAGGAGGCCAAAGAGACAAAAGGAAGGGTGACCAAAATGTCTGGATTACATAGGAAAGAGCCTGTGGGAGAAGGGCAGCCCAGCCCCTAGACTGTAGAGTTTAGGGTAGAGTGCAGGATATGGCAGCCAAGTATTGTAACACATTGGATTGAAGGATGCTGGGAAAACCTGGAGGTTATGTTTGCTTTGGTATGTTAAATAAGCACCTCAGTCACTTGTCTTGGGTTTGAAACTTAAAACATGAATATGTTTATTCTAACAACTTTCTTTTTCCTAGGGGTAAGTAATGCTGTCTTCTGAACTACTTTGCCATCTAAAAGACAGAAAGGCTTACACGAGAAACTGCCTCCCCCCACCTCGATATGATAATTCCTGCATCCTGAAATGACTTCTACTATCCATTACAGTCTGTTGTCTATTCTTCTTGTTGCCCACTCTGAGTAATAATGACTTTAAATAAGAACCAGAGTCCACTATACCAAACACACTGAAGCATGGTTTTGGAACTGAGTTGTGAAAATAAGCTATAAAGGTTTTGAGGTTTGTGATAGACCAAGCCCAGAAAGCCTTAAAATGAGTGTAGAAATATGGACATTAGGGATTCAGGAACTCAGTTGAAGGCTCAGAAAGAAAGTAAGAACTGTAAAGAACCCTCTGTCATCTAGAGAATATATCACTGCATGAACAGACTGTGTAGAAATATGAATGAAAAGGACAGAAATGAGAAACATAAGGAGAACATGGAGAATAAATAACACTGTAAAAATGCCAACTGAACTCTGAAGCTTTGCTGACTCCTGCTTATCTCCCAGTGCCTAGAGGCTAGCAGAACTATAACTGAATGCCAGGTTCAGGAGATTTCTAAGAAATAGCTTAAGCTATTCTTGCAATTTATAGTAAAATTGAAGAAGAAAAAGATAAATTAAAGGAATTGTTAAGAAAATAAAAAGACCCAGAATTTTGTTGATCTTAAAAATCCTTAGCCTATCTATACTTCAATGAGTAAGGAAAGTTATTCTGAGAGAAAACTAGGTTGTGTACTTAAAGTGACCATTTCACAGGTACATCGATATATGTATTAGTCAGGGTTCTCTAGAGGAACAGCATTTATAGAATGCACATGCGCGCACATGCGCGCGCGTGCACACCCCCCCCCCACACACAAACAGGCAAAGAGAGAGAACCAGTTTTTGTTCTATACTTAGGCTGCCAGCAGGATTTGTGTCCCAGACTAAAGGTGAATCTTCCCACTTCTAAAGATCTGGATTAAAGTGAGTCTTTCTACTACATATGAGTTAACAACAACAAATTAAACATCCTCAGAGACATACCCAGCTACTTGGATTTTAGTTAATCCCAGATATAGTCAAGTCCACAACCATATTTATATTCATGTAATCTACAGGCTAACACCTCAGGAGAATCACAGAAGAGAGACTGGATTATGCTGCATTGCCAACTGGAGTAAAATTAAACAGATAAAATATAAAGAATGAAAATCAGTGAATATTTCTAGACTCTACAAGATAGGAGAATGAGCTGTCCTTATGTGAACAGGTACTCTCCTTCAAAACCACGGAGAATGACCAAAGTGTAGATCAGAAAGTCTCAGAGCCACAAATACTATAGCAAGCTCAACAGCACTAATTCCACTTCATCAGGCTCAAACTACAGAGTCTTCAGTTTGGGTGTGCCACCAGGTGATATATTAGGGACAAGGCCTTAGCCCTACCCAGTCAAAATGGCACCCAGCAGGCCCAGTGCATAAAGCAGCAAACCAGAAGATCTGACCTTTAAGATCTACTGGGATTCTTCTCTAGCTCTTTACTTGCTTGGGCTCCTCTGTCTTTAGTTGTCTGTCTTCTAGAACTGGAGTATCTATAATCTCACATTCATATGTTTACATTTAGAAATAAATTAATTGGGTTCCTGCCCATGCCAAGAGCCGAAAGCCAGCCAGCAGAAGGAACTACACCCCTGAGAGCAGAGGTAAGACCAACTTTTCTCCTCCAAGTGACCTGCCTGGTAGACTCAGGACACACAAACGCAGAAGTCCTCTGGCACAGGGTACTTCTGATTTCTGGCCATGTCCAGAAATGAAAGTGATTCCATTCCACAGCTCCCTGCTCCCAAATCCCATGGGGGAGAGAGCTAAATACCCAGAAGTGTCGAAAAGCCTGAAACTGCAGGACAGACTGCCACTTCTGCCCACCTTTCTTCGCATCCGTAGCCCAAGAGGAAACTGCATAGTGCCTCTGGACACAGGAATATAGGAGCAGTCAGTGGCAGGAATCCACAGTCCAGGTCCGTGCCCTGAACTGAACTGAACTGATCTAACAGCTCCCTGCACCCAAATCCCATGTGTGTGAGGGGTGTGGACCCTCAGAAGTGTGGACACTACTGAGAAATCAGAAGAGAATACTGTCTGCCCACATTCCTGACCCAAGAGGAAATCGTCTAGTGCCATCTTTACCCCTGGGCACAGGGACCTAGGAATAATCAGGGGTAGGACCCTTAAGGTTCCTGCCTGCGTCAAGAGGTGAAAGTCAGCCTCCAGGAGTGACTACACACCTGAGAGCAGAACACTTTGTTTCCAGAACCAGATGAAAGAAAACAGGAAAACAGGTCTACAGGAGTGCTGACACTTAGGCCAAAAGAAGGGTCAAGCCACTATCAGAAACAGCAGGACAAACTAACACGAGAGATAACCTGATGGCAAGAGGCAAGCACAGTAAACTGAGCAACAGAAACCAAGACTTCTTGGCATCATCAGAGCCCAGTTCTCCCATCAAACCAAATACTGGATATCCAAACATACCAGAAAAGCAAGTGTGATTGCTTTATATTTAGATTCAAAACCACATTTTATGGTGATGATGATGATGATGATGATGATGATAATGATGATGATGATGGTGGTGGTGGTGGTGGAGGACTTTAAGAGGGACATAAATAACACCCTTAAAGAAATACAGGACAACACAAGTAAACAAGTAGAAGCAATTAAGAGGAAACACAAAAATCCCTGAAAAAATTACAGAAAAACACAACCAAATAGGTGAAGGAATTGAACAAAACTGTCCTGGATTTAAAAATGGATGTAGAAACAAAGAAAGCACAAGGGGAGACAACCCTGGAGATAGAAAATCTAGGGAAGAGATCAGGAGTCATAGACACAAGCATCACCAACAGAATATAAGAGATGGAAGAGAGAATCTCAGAAGATATCATAGGAAATATCGACACAACCAACTCAGAAAATGGAAAAATGGAAAAAGCCACATACAGGAAATCCAGGATACAATGAGAAGATCAAACCTAAGGATAATGGGTACAGAAGAGAATGTAGACTACCAAATTAAAGGGCCAGTAAATACGTTCAACAAAATTATAGAAGAAAACTTACGTAACTTACAGAAAGAGATGCCCATACACATACAAGAAGCCTACAGAACTCCAAATAGATTGGACCAGAAAAGAAACACCTCCCGTCACATAATTGTCAAAACACAAAATGCACAAAACAAAGAAAGAATATTAAAAGTAGTAAGGGAAATAGGTCAAGTAACATATAAAGGCAGACCTATCAGAATCACACCAGACTTTTCGCCAGAGACTATGAAAGCCAGAAGATCCTGGACGGATGTCATACAGACCCTAAGAGAACAAAAATGCCATCCCAGGTTACTGTATCCTACAAAACTCTCAATTAACATAGATGGAGAAAACAAGATATTCCATGACAAAACCAAATTTACATAATACCTCTTACGAATCCAAATCCTACAAAGGATAGTAGATGAAAAAGCCCAAAAGAAGGAGGGAAACTACACCCTAGAGAAAAGCAAGAAAGTAGTCTCCTTGCAACAAAACCAAAAGAAGATAGACATACAAACAATTCCACCTCTAAATACGAAAATAACAGCAAGCAACAATCACTATTCATTAATATCTCTCAATATCAATGAACCCAATCCCCCCCAAAAGACATAGACTAACAGACCAGATATATAAAGAGGACCCAGAGTTTTGCTGCACACAGGAAACACATCTCAGGACAAAGATAGACACTATCTCAGATTAAAAGGCTGGAAAACAAGTTTCCAAGCAAATGGTCTGAAGAAACAAGTTGGAGTAGCCATTCTAATATCGAATAAAATCGATTTTAAGCAAAAAAAATCATCAAAAAAGGTAAGGAAGGACACTTCATATTCATCAAAGGAAAAATCCACCAAGATGTACTCACAATTCTAAATATCTATGCTCCAAATGTAAGGGTACTTACATTCATAAAAGAAACCTCATTAAAGCTCAAAGAACACATTGCACCTAACACAGGTAAGTGATTTCAACACCCCAGTCTCATCAATGGACAGATCATGGAAACAGAAACTAAACAGAGACATAGAGAAACTAAAAGAAGTTATGAACCAAATGGACTTAACAGATATAGAACATTCCATCCTAAAAGAAAAGGATATACCTTTTCTGCACGTCTTGGTACCTTCTCCAAAATTGACCATATAGTCGGTCACAAAACAGGCCACAACAGATATAGAAAGATAGAAAGAATCTCATGCATCCTATCCGATCACCGCGGACTAAGGTTTATCTTCAATAACAACAATAATGACAGAATGCCCACATATACATGGAAGTTGAACAGTGTTCAACTCAATGATAACTTGGTTAAGAATAAAATAAAGAAAGAAATTAAAGACTTCTTAGAATTTAATGAAAATGAAGGTACAACATACCCAAACTTATGGGACACAATGAAAGCTGTGCTAAGAGAAAAACTCATAGCTCTGAGTGGCTCCAAAAAGAAACAGCAGAGAGCATACACCAGCAGCTTGACAGCACACCTAAAAGTTCTAGAACAAAAAGAAGCAAATACCCACAAGAGGAGTAGAAAACAGGAAATAATGAAACTCAGGGCTAAAATCAACTAATTAGAAACAAAAAGGACCAAGAATCAACAAAACCAGGAGCTGGTTCTTTGAGAAAATCAACAAGGTAGATAAACTCTTAGCCAAACTAACCAGAGAGTGCAGAGAGTGTTTCCCAATGAACAAAATCAGAAATGAAAAGGGAGACCTAAGAAGAGAATCTGAGGAAATTCAAAAAATCATCAGATCCTGCTACAAAAGCCTATATTCAAGAAAACTTGAAAATCTGGAGGAAATGGACAATTTTCTAGACAAACACCAGGTACCAAAGTTAAATCAGGAACAGTTAATCCATATAAACAATCCCCTAACTCCTAAAGAAGTAGAAGCAGTTATTAAAAGTCTTCCAACCAAAAAGAGCCCAGGACCAGATTGATTTAGTGCAGAATTCCTTCAGACCTTCAGAGTAGACCTCATACCAATACTGCCCAAACTATTCCATAAAATAGAAACAGACAGAGCACTATCAAATTCCTTCTATGAAGCCATAATTACTCTTATAACTAAATCAGACAAAGACCAAACAAAGAAAGAGAACTTCAGACCAATTTCCCTTATGAATATCAAGGCAAAAATACTTGATAAAATTCTAGCAAACCTCTCTGCCCCCAGACCCTGTGAGAGAGAGACCCAACCGCCTGGTCAGGTGGGCACTCCTGAGGCTGCAGAGCGGAAGAGACCACCAACACTGCTCACCCCTGCCCACGTCCCTGGCCCAAGAGGAAACTGTATAAGGCTTCTGGGCTCCCTTGGGGGAGGGCCCAGGAGCGGCAGGACCCCTGTGCCTGAGACACCACCAGAACCAGAAGGAAACAGACAGGATAAACAGTTCTCTGCACCCAAATCCCGTGGGAGGGAGAGCTGAACCTTCAGAGAGGCAGACAAGCCTGGGAAACCAGAAGAGACTGCTCTCTGCACACACATCTCGGACACCAGAGGAAAAAGCCAAAGACCATCTGGAACCCTGGTGCACTGAAGCTCCCGGAAACGGCGGCACAGGTCTTCCTGGTTGCTGCCGCCGCAGAGAGCCCGTGGGCAGCACCCCACGAGTGAACTTGAGCCTCCGGACCACAGGTAAGACCAACTTTTCTGCTGCAAGAAAGCTGCCTGGTGAACTCAAGACACAGGCCCACAGGAACAGCTGAAGACCTGTAGAGAGGAAAAACCACACGCCGGAAAGCAGAACACTCTGTCCCCATAACTGACTGAAAGAGAGGAAAACAGGTCTACAGCACTCCTGACACACAGGCTTATAGGACAGTCTAGCCACTGTCAGAAATAGCAGAACAAAGTAACACTAGAGATAATCTGATGGCGAGAGGCAAGCACAGGAACCCAAGCAACAGAAACCAAGACTACATGGCACGATCGGAGCCCAATTCTCCCATCAAAACAAACATGGAATATCCAAACACACCAGAAAAGCAAGATCTAGTTCCAAAATCATTTTTGATCATGATGCTGGAGGACTTCAAGAAAGACGTGAAGAACTCCCTTAGAGAACAAGTAGAAGCCTACAGAGAGGAATCGCAAAAATGCCTGAAAGAATCGCAAAAATCCCTGAAAGAATTCCAGGAAAACATAAATAAACAAGTAGAAGCCCATAGAGAGGAGACACAAAAATCCCTGAAAGAATTCCAGGAAAACACAATCAAACAGTTGAAGGAATTGAAAATGGAAATAGAAGCAATCAAGAAAGAACACATGGAAACAACCCTGGATATAGAAAACCAAAAGAGGAGACAAGGAGCTGTAGATACAAGCTTCACCAACAGAATACAAGAGATGGAAGAGAGAATCTCAGGAGCAGAAGATTCCATAGAAATCATTGACTCAACTGTCAAAGATAATGTAAAGCGGAAAAAGCTACTGGTCCAAAACATACAGGAAATCCAGGACTCAATGAGAAGA
This sequence comes from Rattus norvegicus, assembly GCF_021556685.1. Lineage (NCBI taxonomy): Eukaryota > Metazoa > Chordata > Mammalia > Rodentia > Muridae > Rattus > Rattus norvegicus. Next base: position 91,728,182 of record NC_141547.1, read on the forward strand.
TCAAACCTAAGGATAATAGGTATAGAAGAGAGTGAAGACTCCCAGCTCAAAGGACCAGTAAATATCTTCAACAAAATCATAGAAGAAAACTTCCCTAACCTAAAAAAAGAGATACCCATAGGCATACAAGAAGCCTACAGAACTCCAAATAGATTGGACCAGAAAAGAAACACCTTCTGTCACATAATTGTCAAAACACCAAACGCACAAAATAAAGAAAGAATATTAAAAGCAGTAAGGGAAAAAGGTCAAGTAACATATAAAGGGAGACCTATCAGAATCACACCAGACTTCTCGCCAGAAACTATGAAGGCCAGAAGATCCTGGACTGATGTTATACAGACCCTAAGAGAACACAAATGCCAGCCCAGGTTACTGTATCCAGCAAAGCTCTCAATTAACATAGATGGAGAAACCAAGATATTCCATGACAAAACCAAATTTACACAATATCTTTCCACAAATCCAGCACTACAAAGGGTAAAAATGGTAAAGCCCAACATAAGGAGGCAAGCTATACCCTAGAAGAAGCAAGAAACTAATCGTCTTGGCAACAAAACAAAGAGAATGAAAGCACACAAACATAACCTCACATCCAAATATGAATATAACGGGAAGCAATAATCACTATTCCTTAATATCTCTCAATATCAATGGCCTCATCTCCCCAATAAAAAGACATAGATTAACAAACTGGATACACAACGAGGACCCTGCATTCGGCTGCCTACAGGAAACACACCTGAGAGACAAAGACAGACACTACCTCAGAGTGAAAGGCTGGAAAACAACTTTCCAAGCAAATGGTCAGAAGAAGCAAGCTGGAGTAGCCATTCTAATATCAAATAAAATCAATTTCCAACAAAAAGTCATCAAAAAAGATAAGGAAGGACACTTCATATTCATCAAAGGAAAAATCCACCAAGATGAACTCTCAATCCTAAATATCTATGCCCCAAATACAAGGGCACCTACATACGTAAAAGAAACCTTACTAAAGCTCAAAACACACATTGCACCTCACACAATAATAGTGGGAGATTTCAACACCCCACTCTCATAAATGGACAGATCATGGAAACAGAAATTAAACAGTGATGTCGACAGACTAAGAGAAGTCATGAGCCAAATGGACTTAACGGATATTTATAGAACATTCTATCCTAAAGCAAAAGGATATACCTTCTTCTCAGCTCCTCATGGTACTTTCTCCAAAATTGACCATATAATTGGTCAAAAAACGGGCCTCAACAGGTACAGAAAGATAGAAATAATCCCATGCGTGCTATCTGACCACCACGGCCTAAAACTGGTCTTCAATAACAATAAGGGAAGAATGCCCACATATACGTGGAAATTGAACAATGCTCTACTCAATGATAACCTGGTCAAGGAAGAAATAAAGAAAGAAATTAAAAACTTTTTAGAATTTAATGAAAATGAAGATACAACATACCCAAACTTATGGGACACAATGAAAGCTGTGCTAAGAGGAAAACTCATAGCGCTGAGTGCCTGCAGAAAGAAACAGGAAAGAGCATATGTCAGCAGCTTGACAGCACACCTAAAAGCTCTAGAACAAAAAGAAGCAAATACACCCAGGAGGAGTAGAAGGCAGGAAATAATCAAACTCAGAGCTGAAATCAACCAAGTAGAAACAAAAAGGACCATAGAAAGAATCAACAGAACCAAAAGTTGGTTCTTTGAGAAAATCAACAAGATAGATAAACCCTTAGCCAGACAAACGGGAGGACACAGAGAGTGCGTCCAAATTAACAAAATCAGAAATGAAAAGGGAGACATAACTACAGATTCAGAGGAAATTCAAAAAATCATCACATCTTACTATAAAAACCTATATTCAACAAAACTTGAAAATCTTCAGGAAATGGACAATTTCCTAGACAGATACCAGGTATCGAAGTTAAATCAGGAACAGATAAACCAGTTAAACAACCCCATAACTCCTAAGGAAATAGAAGCAGTCATTAAAGGTCTCCCAACCAAAAAGAGCCCAGGTCCAGACGGGTTTAGTGCAGAATTCTATCAAACCTTCATAGAAGACCTCATACCAATATTATCCAAACTATTCCACAAAATTGAAACAGATGGAGCACTACCGAATTCCTTCTACGAAGCCACAATTACTCTTATACCTAAACCACACAAAGACACAACAAAGAAAGAGAACTTCAGACCAATTTCCCTTATGAATATCGACGCAAAAATACTCAATATAATTATGGCAAACCGAATTCAAGAGCACATCAAAACAATCATCCACCATGATCAAGTAGGCTTCATCCCAGGCATGCAGGGATGGTTTAATATATGGAAAACCATCAACGTGATCCATTATATAAACAAACTGAAAGAACAGAACCACATGATTATTTCATTAGATGCTGAGAAAGCATTTGACAAAATTCAACACCCCTTCATGATAAAAGTCCTGGAAAGAATAGGCATTCAAGGCCCATACCTAAACATAGTAAAAGCCATATACAGCAAACCAGTTGCTAACATTAAACTAAATGGAGAGAAACTTGAAGCAATCCCACTAAAATCAGGGACTAGACAAGGCTGCCCACTCTCTCCCTACTTATTCAATATAGTTCTTGAAGTTCTAGCCAGAGCAATCAGACAACAAAAGGAGATCAAGGGGATACAGATCGGAAAAGAAGAGGTCAAAATATCACTATTTGCAGATGACATGATAGTATATTTAAGTGATCCCAAAAGTTCCACCAGAGAACTAGTAAAGCTGATAAACAACTTCAGTGAAGTGGCTGGGTATAAAATTAACTCAAATAAATCAGTTGCCTTCCTCTATACAAAAGAGAAACAAGCCGAGAAAGAAATTAGGGAAACGACACCCTTCATAATAGACCCAAATAATATAAAGTACCTCGGTGTGACTTTAACCAAGCAAGTAAAAGATCTGTACAATAAGAACTTCAAGACACTGAGGATGAAATTGAAGCAGACCTCAGAAGATGGAAAGATCTCCCATGCTCATGGATTGGCAGGATTAATTTAGTAAAAATGGCCATTTTACCAAAAGCAATCTACAGATTCAATGCAATCCCCATCAAAATACCAATCCAATTCTTCAAAGAGTTAGACAGAACAATTTGCAAATTCATCTGGAATAACAAAAATCCCAGGATAGCTAAAGCTATCCTCAACAATAAAAGGACTTCAGGGGGAATCACTATCCCTGAACTCAAGCAGTATTACAGAGCAATAGTGATAAAAACTGCATGGTATTGGTACAGAGACAGACAGATAGACCAATGGAATAGAATTGAAGACCCAGAAATGAACCCACACACCTATGGTCACTTGATTTTTGACAAAGGAGCCAAAACCATCCAATGGAAAAAAGATAGCATTTTCAGCAAATGGTGCTGGTTCAACTGGAGGGCAACATGTAGAAGAATGCAGATCGATCCATGCTTATTACCCTGTACAAAGCTTAAGTCCAAGTGGATCAAGGACCTCCACATCAAACCAGACATACTCAAACTAATAGAAGAAAAACTAGGGAAGCATCTGGAACACATGGGCACTGGAAAAAATTTCCTGAACAAAACACCAATGGCTTATGCTCTAAGATCAAGAATCGACAAATGGGATCTCATAAAACTGCAAAGCTTCTGTAAGGCAAAGGACACTGTGGTTAGGACAAAACGGCAACCAACAGATTGGGAAAAGATCTTTACCAATGCTACAACAGATAGAGGCCTTATATCCAAAATATACAAAGAACTCAAGAAGTTAGACCGCAGGGAAACAAATAACCCTATTAAAAAATGGGGTTCAGAGCTAAACAAAGAATTCACAGCTGAGGAATGCCGAATGGCTGAGAAACACCTAAAGAAATGTTCAACATCTTTAGTCATAAGGGAAATGCAAATCAAAACAACCCTGAGATTTTACCTCACACCAGTGAGAATGGCTAAGATCAAAAACTCAGGTGACAGCAGATGCTGGCGAGGATGTGGAGAAAGAGGAACACTCCTCCATTGTTGGTGGGATTGCAGACTGGTAAAACCATTCTGGAAATCAGTCTGGAGGATCCTCAGAAAATTGGACATTGAACTGCCTGAGGATCCAGCTATACCTCTCTTGGGCCTATACCCAAAAGATGCCTCAACATATAAAAGAGACACGTGCTCCACTATGTTCATCGCAGCCTTATTTATAATAGCCAGAAAATGGAAAGAACCTAGATGCCCTTCAACAGAGGAATGGATACAGAAAATGTGGTACATCTACACAATGGAATATTACTCAGCTATCAAAAACAACGACTTTATGAAATTCGTAGGCAAATGGTTGGAACTGGAAAATATCATCCTGAATGAGCTAACCCAATCACAGACAGACATACATGGTATGCACTCATTGATAAGTGGCTATTAGCCCAAATGCTTGAATTACCCTAGATCCCTAGAACAAACGAAACTCAAGACGGATGATCAAAATGTGAATGCTTCACTCCTTCTTTAAATGAGGAAAAAGAATACCCTTGGCTGGGAAGGGAGAGGCAAAGATTAAAACAGAGACTGAAGGAACACCCATTCAGAGCCTGCCCCACAGGTGGCCCATACATATACAGCCACCTAATTGGACAAGATGGATGAAGCAAAGAAGTGCAGACCGACAGGAGCCAGATGTAGATCGCTCCTGAGAGACACAGCCAGAATACAGCAAATACAGAGGCGAATGCCAGCAGCAAACCACTGAACTGAGAATAGGTCCCCCGTTGAAGGAATCAGAGAAAGAACTGGAAGAGCTTGAAGGGGCTCGAGACCCCAAAAGTACAACAATGTCAAGCAACCAGAGCTTCCAGGGACTAAGCCACTACCTAAATACTATACATGGACTGACCCTGGACTCTGACCCCATAGGTAGCAATGAATATCCTAGTAAGAGCACCAGTGGAAGGGGAAGCCCTGGGTCCTGCTACGACTGAACCCCCAGTGAACTAGACTATGGGGGGAGGGCGGCAATGGGGGGAGGGTTGGGAGGGGGACACCCATAAGGAAGGGGAGGGGGGAGGGGGATGTTTGCCCGGAAACCGGGAAAGGGAATAACACTTGAAATGTATATAAGAAATACTCAAGTTAATAAAAAAAATAATTAAAAAAAAATTCTAGCAAACCAAATCTAAGGGCACGTCAAAACGATCATCCATCCTGATCAAGTAGGCTTCATCCCAAGGATGCAGGGATGGTTCAATATATGAAAATACAAAAAGGTAATTCAGTATATAAACAAATTCAAAGATAAAAACTACATGATCATTTCATTAGATGCTGAGAAAGCATTTGACACAATTCAACACCCCTTCATGAAAAACGTCCTGGAAAGATCAGGAATTCAAGGTCCATACTTAAATGTAGTGAAAGCAATATACAGCAATCCAGGAGGTAACCACAAATAAATGGAGAGAAACTTGAAGCAATCCCACTAAAATCAGGGACAAGACAAGGCTGCCAAATCTCTTCCTACTTATTCAACACAGTTTTTAAAGTCCTAGCTAGAGCAATCAGACAACAAAAGGAGGTCAAAGGACAGTAATTGGAAAGGAAGTATAGTATGATATATATATATATATATATATATATATGATAGTATAATTAAATGACTCTAAAAGTTCCACCAGAGAACTACTAAGCCTGATAAACAACTTCAAGAAAATGACTGGGTATAAAATTAACTCTAACAAATCGGTAGCCTTCCTCTACTCAAAGGAATAACAGTTTGAAAAGGAAATTAGGGAAATGACACCATTCAAAATAGTCCCAAATAATATAAAATACCTTGGTGTAACTTTAACTAAGAAAGTGAGGGATCTGTATGACAAAAACTTCAAGTTTCTGAAGAAAGAAATTGAAGGTTTCAAAAGATGGAAAGATCTCCCATGCTCATGATTGGCAGGATTAATATAGTAAAGACGACCATCTTGCCAAAAGCAACTACAGATTCAATGCAGTCCCCATTAAAATTACAACTCAATTCTTCATAGAGTTAGTAATAGCAATTTGCAAATACATTTGGAATAACAAAAAAACAAGGATAATGAAAACTATACTCAACAGTAAAAGAACTTCTGGGGGAATCATCATACCTGACCTCAAGCACTATTACCGAGCAATAGTGACAAAAACTATATGGTATTGGTACAGAGATAGGCGGATAGATCAGTGGACCAGAATTGAAGACCCAGAAATGAACCCACACACCTATGGTCCCTTGATCTTGACAAAGGAAGTAAAACCATCCAATGGAAAAAAAGATCATTTTCAACAAATGGTGCTGGTTCAACTGTAGGTCAGCATGCAGAATAATGCAAATCAATCCATGCTTATTGCCCTGTACAAAATTTAAGTCCAAGTGGATCAAGGAATTCCATGTCAAACCAGATACATTCAAACTAATAGTAGAAAAAGTGGGTAAGATCTTGAACACATGGGCACTGGGAAAAATTTCCTGAACAAAATTCCAATGACTTATGCTCTAGATCAAGAATTGACAGATGGGACCTCATAAAACTGCAAAGCTTCTATAAGGCAAAAGACAGTCATTAGGAAAAAATAGCAACCAACAGATTGGGAAAAGATCCTACCAATGCTATATCTGATAGAGGGTTAATATCCAAAATATATAAAAAGACTCAAGAAGTTAGACTCCAGAGAGCCAAATAACCCTATTAAAAATGGGGTACAGAGCTAAACAAAGAATTCTCAGCTGAGGAATATCGAATGGCTGAGAAGAACCTAAAGAAATATTCAACATCCTTAGTCATCAGGGAAATGCAAATCAAAATGACCCTGGGATTCCATCTCACACCAGTCAGAATGGCTAAGATAAGAAACTCAGGGTGCAGTAGATGCTGGCCAAGATGTGGAGAAAGAGGAACACTCCACCATTTTTGGTGGTATTGCAAATTGGTACAACGAGTCTGGAGATTGGTCTGGCAGTTTCTCAGAAGAATGAACATTGCACTCCCTGAGGACCCAGCTATACCTCTCCTGGGCATATACAAAAGATGCTTCAACATACCACAAAGACACATGCTCCACTATGTTCATATCAGCTATTTATATTATATTATTTATAATAGCAAGAAGCTGGAAAGAATCCAGATGTCCTTCAACAGAGGAATGGATTAAAAAATGTGGTATATCTACACAGTGGTGTACTCCTCAGCTATCAAAAACAGTGACTTCATGCAATTCATAGGCAAATGGATGGAACTAGAAAATATCATTCTGAGTGAGGTAACCCAATCATAGAAAACATGCATAGTATCCATTCACAGATAAGTGGATATTAGTCCAAAAACTCAAGTTACCCAAGATGCTATTCATGGACCACATGAAGCTCAAGAAGGATGACCAAAATGTGGATGCTTTACTCCTTAAAGGGGGATATGGAGGCAAGGTGTAGAGCAGGGACTGAAGGAACAGCCATTCAGAGCCTGCCTGACATGTGCCCCATATATATACAGCCACCAAAAGTAGATAAGATTGATGAAGCTAAGAAGTGCATGCTGACAGGAACTGGATATAGATGTCTCCTGAGAGATCCAGTCAGAGCATGTCAAATACAGGGGTGAATGCTAGCAGCAAACCACTGAACTGAGAATGGGACCCCTGTTGGAGGACTTAGAGAAAGGATTGAAAGAGCTGAAGGGGCTTGTAACCCCATAAGAACAACAATGCCAACCAACCAGAGTTTCCAGGGACTAAACCACTACCAAATGACTGTACATCCACTGACCCTGGGCTCCCACTGCACATGTAGCAGAGGATGGCCTTGCTGGGCAGCAATGGAAGAAAAGCCCTTGGTCCTGCCAAGGTTGGATCCCCCAGTGGAGCAATTTGTGGTGTATAGGGAGGGGAACACCCATATAGAAGAAGGGGAGGGGAAGTGGATAGGGGTTTATAGACTGGAAACTGGGAAAGTGAATAACATTATAATTTAAATAAATAAATATGCAATAAAAATTACAAAATTAATCATAAATAAAATCATATTGGAGCTACCATTACAACAGCAATGATGATTTCTCATTTCATTAAGTGATTGACAAAGCAACTTTTTGTGACACTCTATAAAGACTACTGAATCCCCTACTTATATTTTTGGAGGCTACACCATCTCATTACTACTTGTACCCCTTCTGGATATGAGCAAATACAGGTTCTAGCAACAATACTAAGAAAATAGGAAAGCTAAAATTCTGAACATGCACATATCTGGCTATATCTTAACTAATTCCCCTGCTAGAATTAACATGAAAATTGGGTCTAATATTTTAATTCCAGAGTCATTTTCCTTCATAATGCCACCAGCACTGCTCCTCAGTATTGTCAATATTCCATGGGCCCAATCCTTTGTATACAATCACGTACTATGCTCTTCCAAAGTTAGAGTGAGGCTCCCCCAGAATCCTCAATGTAGGAGAAGTATATCAGAGGTCGTAAATACCTATCATACAGCATCCAAAAGGAAACTCTTAGCACTTCAACCTCTACCTTTCATCTCTATTTTTCTATGAGTTCATTTCCCCCAGTGCCTGGATGCTGGGATATAAAAATGAATCAACTTGATGCTAGGCCTCCTGCCCTGCTGACTGAAATGGATTATTCTTTCATCCTATAAGCCTCCAATCTTGTCTTCTCTCTCATCCTCTTTGACCTTGTGAGTAAAGGCCCTTAGACATCAATTTGCTATCACTGCAGTCATCTTTCAGGAATAAGCTGGTCAATCTGTAGATTATGCACTATTCAGGGACCATTTACTGGGTCTGTGCCTCTACTCAAGTTATTACCATTTACTGGGGCTGTGCCTCTACTCAAGTTATTACCATTTACTGGGTCTGTGCCTCTACTCAAGTTATTACCATTTACTGGGTCTGTGCCTCTACTCAAGTTATTACCATCCTGTGACTCATCTTATTTCCAAAAACGGGGTATAATGATAGTATTAACCTATATATGGGTATTTTGAGGACTTGGTAGGTAATACCAAGGTCTTGAAAACAAAATTACATAACCACAGCTGTTATGACACAAGCATGGATAAAACCTGTCACACTAGGTGGTTAAAGAAAAATTGCAGGAAATAGTTTTCTTTTTTTATGAAGCAATTTCCCATCTGCTCCTCAGGAAGAAGAGGGTTTTGATATTATTTATTTACTTATGTGCTGAGTTCTGGAAGCTTAGGGGCATATACATTTAAACAGAAAAACAAATAAAAAATCCACATCATCTGTACGTAATCCTCACCTAACGACCTGTAAATGCTCACCATTTAATGTGAGTGGAAGCAGCCTTGAGGTTTCCAGCCATTAAAGATTAGCACATGGAACCTTCTTGGTTGTTTGCTTGGCATATATTTTATTTTTTTATGGATATTTTATTTATTTACATTTCAAATGTTATCCCTTGTCCCTGTTTCCCCTCCAGAAACCCTTATCCCATCCCCATTCTCTACCTGGTATATACTAAAATTTCAGAATGATGTAGTTGCTTTGAGGTCACCGTCCCCAAATCCTTCACTTGTGTTGTGCAAGAAAAGTCAATATTCTTATTGGTTTGCTAAGTAAGTCTACAGGGGAATTGCATTCGGTCTGTGTTCAGGGCCACATTTATGTGAACAGAAGCAAACCAGTTAGGCAGATTTTGAGTGGGGACCCCACAAGTAATCAGTTCTGACTCTTGTCCTTGGTTGGAAAGCAGCAGCCAAAAAGAATTGTCTTAGGCACTATTAGACCAAAGGCTAGAAATGGCAGAGGTTTTTAGGAGCTGCTCTGATCATGCTCTGTCTTCTGGTTACCTTTCTTCTCCTAAATGAACACAACGTCTTGAAAAGCTGTATGTGAGGGTTGAGTGAAATTCCAGTCCAGATGCCTTGGATGAAGAGACATGTGAATACCCTTTAGACGTGACAGTCAGACTGAGTAACTCATCTCTCCATATTTTAACCCAGTAAAGCCTTATTTAACCTCATACTCTCAGTGACAATCCATCTTTGGAACTTTCCTGACACACGGGAGCTTTGGCTGTGTCCTTTGTCTTACATCTCACCTACAAACCTACAATGAATGCTTCCTAAAACTTACCCTCTTGCCAAGTCTGTGAGACAGAGGACTCAGAATCTCCTGGACCAGGGTTGCTTGAGCAGTCTTTGACTATCATGGACCACATCTCACTCACTCACATCTCACTATGTCAAGAAAGCCTTGGTCATACTTAAGGACTCTGCTTTTCCTCCTTGTTTCAATTTCTGGCTTGACTAGATATTTGCCTGCATTTTCCCAAGTAAAGTTACTGTGGTGAATATCCTGTGAGACTTGTTTTGAAAACAGAGAAAAAGAAAAGAAGAGAGAAAGGCAGGTTTTCTAGAGGACCTCACTAGTCCTGCACATAACCAGGAGGCTATAAAGACTACTCAGAGGTTTTGCTTCTTCATTTCTTTATTTTTTTTAACCAGGACAGCAAACACCTTTATTACATGAGCTACGAAGGATGGTTTATTTGCCTTTTTGGGCTTTGATCTTCCTCAGATAGACCTGCAGCTCCTTGTGTTCAAGTACGTATCCATCTGCTCTGCCCCCCTGGCCTGAACCCATCCCAACCCAACCCAACCCAACCAACCAATCAACCAATCAACCAATCAACCAACCAACCGAACAACCAAAAAACCCCAAGTCCTGAAACAAGGCTATTTTTCATACTTTGTGGCAGAGTCTGGTAAACTCAGGTTCCTTGGCACAGGTTGTTTGGTGGCACAGGGTTTGGCCATGTGGTCCTGCTTCTGTTCACAGAGTGGATAGGGTGAGCTCTGAGTAGGATCTGAGGGAAGAATGGGATGGCATGCTTACTCAAAGTTGTCCCTTGGTGGTGATTCCAGGCCTTACTTTTTCCTACACCACCTGACCTGTCTTGACTCCTGAGGAGGAGCCAGTGTACAGAGAGCTGCAAGTGTTTTGTTTCAACTGTGCTTCAAAGACAGGAGAAGCTGAGTCAGAAGCACCAGGCAGGTCTGCTTTCCCCTCTCAGGCCAGTTTGAAGGTTTGCAACTGTGAATGTTGTCCTGGAAAGCATGGGTACCCAGATTTGCTTTGAACTCAAGCTTCCAGGAGATGTGGAACTTGAAAATGGAACTGTCTTGCTGGGACCTGGCTGGTCTGCTGAGAGGACAAAAGGATGAGACAGGCTCAGGTTATGAAAGCACATTGTGCCTGCTAAGAATGTCCTGGAAACATCAGAGTGAGAAAGAAAGGATTATTCTTCACGAGATGCAACTTCATTTTCTTAGCACCAGTTGGGAAGAGTGTTAGTAATGACCTGATTGAGAGGTTAAAATTGACTTTAGTAAAAGAATAATGGGAAAGCCTGTGGAGAAGTTTAATTTCCCTCTAGTGGCTCTGTTATCCTTTCTTTCTTAACACTTTTCCAACAGTGTCAAAACTGATAATAGCAGTGTTAATTCAGCACCCAACCTTTGTTAGGTGTCTTCTACATGAACCTTCTCCTCCTAATGTTTGACCAGTGGCATTGGAGGTGAAGAGACCAGGCAGGTGCTACTTTAAGCATTATGATGGCTTTGTGATGTGTGTAGTTAAAAAGCAGTGCAAAAGAGCCTTCTGCCATCCCTATGCGCAGCTAAGATACTTCTTTCTCTAGCCTATATGGGAGACAGTAGGCAAGCAACCACTATCATTGGTAGGAGAAGGTGAGAATTGAGAGAGGTTAGCATAACAAGCCTTGCTAATAGTTTTCATAAGATTAGCTCCTGGGTGAAACTTTTTAAAGATTCACTTTTATTTTATTTGTGTGTGTGTGTGTGTGTGTGTGTGTGTGTGTGTGTGTGTGTGTGTGTGTGTGTATGCGCAAGCACGCGCGTCTGGAACTGAACTAGGATCGTCTAGAAGAACAGCAAGTACTATCAACTACTGAGCCATTTCGCTAGCCCTGCTCTGTCCTCTGTGTAGCTTTCTACAAGTTATTGCCTTTAAAAATATGAGGAGCATTTCTTGTGCCTTATTATTTATCACACTTCATCAAAGTGATAAATACACATATCAAACTTTCCTGCCTTCTTTTCTATGAAAACCTCCTTAAATACAGAATTTATAATACTAACCTCATAGAAAACTTGGATATCAATTGTTTGAAATACAACAAACATTGCACTTGTTTGCATTTCTTACTATACCTTTGTTTCATAGTTCAAGGTACTAACTCTACATATGATCTGAAATAGATTTCTAACTGAAGTCTTTAGGGCCATGAATCCTGGGCACATCCATGATGCTTCCTAGTAGTGCAGCTTAGCAGTTGCCTGCCAGGATAATTCTGCATGTACAGGGTCTGCATTCATGAAATGAAGGTTTTAACATGGATACAGAAGTCAGTGTGACATACAAGATGGGGGAGAAGCTCTGTCCAGTCTGTGTGAGGAATGATGAATGATCTGTGCCTGGGCATTAGTGTTAGACTGGAATAGAATCTTAACTTTCACACTTATTAGTTGTTGTTTTATTGTTTTGGCTTGTTTATGAAGGGTCTTCTATGAAGTTCAGCTTGGTTTGGGCTAATATCCAATATATACAAAGAACTAAAGAAGTTAGACTCCAGAGAATCAAATAACCCTATTAAAAATGGGGTACAGAGCTAAACAAAGAATTCTCAATTGAGAAGTATTGAATGGCTGAGAAGTACCTAAAGAAATGTTCAACATCCTTAGTCATCAGGGAAATGCAAATCAAAACAACACTGAGATTGCACCTCACACCAATCAGGAGGTTAAAATAAAAAATTCATATAACAGAAGATGCTGGCAAGGATGTGGATCTCATTGTTGGTGGGATTGCAAGGTGGTACAATCACTGTGGAAATCAGTTTGGCAATCCTTCAGAAAATTGGACATAGTACCACCTGAGGACCCAGCCATACTACTCCTGGGCATATACCCAAAAGATGCTCCAACATATAACAAAGACACATGCTTCACTACGTTCATAGTAGCTTCATTTATAATAGCCAAAGCTGGAAAGAACCCAGATGTCTTTTTTTTCCACTGGATGGTTTTACCTCTTTTTTCAAAGATCAGGTGACCATAGGTGTGTGGGTTCATTTCTGGGTCTTCAATTCTAGTCCATTGGTCTATCTGACTGACTCTGTACCAACACCATACAATTTTTATCACTATTGCTCTGTAATACAGTTTGGGATCAGGGATAGTAATTCCCCAAGAAATTCTTTTATTGTTGAGGATAGTTTTTGCTATCCTGGTTTTTTGTTATTCCAGATGAATTTAAGAATTGCTCAGTTTGAGAATTGCTCTTTCAATCTCTGTGAAGAATTGAGTTGGAATTTTGATGGGGGAATGCATTGAATCAGTAGACAGCTTTTGGTGAGATGGCCATGTTTAAAATATTAATCCTGACAATCCATGAGCATGGAAGATCTTTCCATCTTCTGAGATCTTCTTCAATTTCTTTACTAGAGACTTAAAGTTCTTGTTATACAGATCTTTCACTTGCTTGGTTAGAGTCACATGGAGGCATTTTGTATTGTTTTTTACTATTGTGAAGGGTGTCATTTCCCTAATTTCCTTCTCAGCCAGTTTATCCTCTGAGTACAGGAAAGCTACTGATTTGAGTTAATTTTATATCCAGTCACTTTTCTGTAAGTTGTTTATCAGGCTTAGTAGTTCTCTGGTGGAACTTTTGGGGTCACTTATGTATACTATCATATTATCTACAAATAATGATACTTTGAATTCTTCCTTTCCAATTTTTATCCTTTGACCTTTTGTTGTCTGATTACTCTGGCTAGGACTTCGAGCACTATTTTAAATAAGAAGAGTAGGCAGCCTTGTCTGTCCTTGGTTTTAATGGGATTGCTTTAAGTTTATTTCCATTTAGTTTGATGTTGGCTATTGGTTTGCTGTATATTGCTTTTATTATGTTTAGGTATGGGCCTTGAATTTCTGATCTTTCCAGGACTTTTAACATGAAGGGGTGTTGAATTTTGTCAAATGCTTTCTTAGCATCTAATAAGATGATCATGTGTTTTTTTCTTTGACTTTGTTTATATTGTGTATTATGTTGATCCATGTATTGAACCATCCCTACATCACTGGGATGAAGCCTACATAATGATGATGGATGATCATTTTGATGTGTTTTCGGATTCAGTTTTCAATAATTTTATTGAGTAATTTTGCGTTGATATTCATAAGGGAAATTGGTCTGAAGTTTTCTTTCTTTGTTGGGTCTGTGTGTTTTAGGTAATAGCATATGTGGCTTCATAGAAAGAATTGGGTAGTGTTCCTTTTTTTCCATGTTCTGGGATAGTTTGGAGAATATTAGTTCTTCTATGAAGGGCTGAAAGAATTCTCCATTAAACCCATCTGGTCTGCATTTTTTGTTTGTTTGTTTGTTTGTTTGTGTTTTTTTTTTTGGTTGGGAGACTTTTAATAACTGATTTTATTTCTATATGAGTTATAGGACTATTTAGATGGTTTATCTGACTCTAATTTAAGTGTGGTACCTGGTATCTGTTTAGAGAATTGTGCATTTCATCCAGATTTTCTAGTTTTTTTGGAAGACCAGCTCTCTCTGAGCAGGTTTTGGGTCCAGAGGGCTGTGTACAGCCTTAGCTCTGAATATAGATGGAGACTGGAGGTATCCTGTCCCAGGCTGCTCAGTAGTTCCTGTTCCTTGTGTACTCCTGGGGTGGGAGTGGGAGTCCCTTTTTGGACAGTTAGTAGAGTGAAAATGGGGTCTCAGCTGTGGGCTTAGGAGTGAGAGCACTCCTGGCAGACCAGCACTCTCTAGGCAGGTTTTGGGTCCAGTGGGCTGTGGGACAGTCTTAGCTCTCTATTTGTCCTATTTTTTTCTCTAAGTTTTGTTGTATATAATTCCCAAGGTTTTTTGTTTTACGTATGTATGTATGTATGTATGTATGTATGTATGTATGTATGTATGTAATGTATGTACATAAACATATGTATACATCAAATTATATATATATAAATATATAACTATATATTTATATATAGTTGCATGTGCATGCATACTCATGTGTATGCATGTAGAAACCAGACGTTGATATTGCTTGTCTTCCATAATTTTTCTTCACTTAACTCACTGGGGCAGATTTTCTCACTGAACCTGGAGCTTTGTGATTTAGCTAGCCTAACGAGCCAGCAGTTCCAGTTTCCTCTTTTCCCTTCCTGCTCAGTGCTGAAGTGACACATGGGCTGACATTCCTGACAGCCTTTTTATAGGTGCCATGGAGACAGGAACTCTGTTCTCCACATTTGTTTAGGAAGTACTTTAGTTTTTGAGCCATCTTTCTACCCATATCCATTTGCCACTCCCCTCCTGGATTTTTATCATAAAGTAATGTTAAAATCTGAAAAATACCTTTAGGATGATCCATTAGGATGATCATGTGAGTTTTGTCCTTTATCCATTTATGTGACATATTATATTTATTGATATGTATATGTTAAGTCATCTTTAGAATGAAGTCAGCCTAGTCATGATGAATGGACATATTGCAGTACTCTTAAATTATGTTAGCAAAGATTATTTAAAATTTTCATATATGTAAGTTATTTGTCTGACCTTAGTTTAATTTTTATAGATCATATGTATCTAGCCATTCATCTATTTCTTTTAGATTTGTTGGAGTACACCCTTGTGAAGTTGTATACTGATTTTCTAGTTTCATTGGTGTCTGCTGTAAGGAAGGGCTAGCTTTTCATCTCTAATTTCACTCAGGTGCGTCTTCTCCCACTTTCTTTACTTAGTGTGGCTAAGGCTTTCCCAATTGTGTTTATCATTTCAATAACCCCACCTTTTGCTTCATGACGTTTTTGCCTGTTTTGTGGTTTTCATGTCCTGACTTCCTTTGTGGAGCTTAATTAATTTTTTTTGTTTACTAATTTGGGCCTGGCTTATTCTTGCTTTCCTGTGTCCTTCATGTATATCATTAAGGTCTTTATTTGATATCTCAGTAATGTCATAGGGTGCATGCTTAGAGCTACACTACCATTTTAGGAATGTCTTCTCTCTTACCATAGTTTCTGTCGTGCTGCATTTTCTTCTACAGTCAGTTCTAGGAATTTTAAATTTCTTTTTGGTTTCTTCAAATAACCACCCATTATTCATTAGTGTGGTTTTGAATCTGAAGTTTATGTATGCTCTACGCCGTTTTCTTGCTTATTATTGATACACTGCGATTAGATAGAATGCAAGGAATTATTTTAATTTTCCTGTATTTGTTGAAACTAACATATGATCATATGTGTCCTGACATATGATCTATTTTAGAGGAAATTTCATAGGCTTCTAAGAAGAATGTGTACTCTGCAGTGTTTGGATATAACATTCTGTAGAGTTTTAATAAGTCTGTTTGAGGTATGCTGCCATTTAATACTTCTGTTTAATTTTTATTGGATTAGAGTCAATTGAAAGGAATGCGGCACTCTAGTCATCTACTACTATCGTTCTGGCATTAATTTGTGCTTTTATATGTAGACATATTTGTTTCCTGAAATTAGTTACCCATCATTTAGCATACTTGTCTAGAAATGGGATGGATTTCCCTACCCCCCACTCATTATAAACCTCTCTTTTTCTCTTCTAGCCAGTTTGCTTTGAAGTCAAATTAGCAGATGTTTGGAAGCATCAGCTGCTTGTTTCCTGGCTTCATTTGGCTTGGCCCATCCCCTTTCCACCCTTTCACTCTAACGCATCTGTCTTGTATGGTGAAGTGCATTTCTTGGAGGCAAGAAGTAGAAACATTCCTTTTAATCCACTCTGCCAGCTTGTATGATTTGATTTGAAAATTAAGGCCATTTATGTTCTGAGACTATTGAAAGGTATGTTATTTCCTATGACTTTGTAGTGTTTGGTGTTTTCATAGTCATGCCTGGTTAATTACCATTCACGTTACTGCCTATGCTTTCCTGTGGCCTACTGGATGTATTTGTCTTCATCTTCAGTCCAAGTGTCTATTGACTTGCTTTCATGTGCCTATTGTATAGCCGGTCATACATTTCTTAAGCCTTGATTTTTTTCCTATTATGTCCAAAAACTTTGCTTAGTATAGTCTGGATGGTGCTGGCTGTTTTTCAAAAGTTGAAATGTGCAATTCCAAGCTTTCTTAGTTTCTAAAGTTTCTATTGAGAAAGCTGCTGTCAATCTGATGATCCTGCCATCATGCATGGATTACTTGGCTGCTGCTTTATTGTCACTTTCTTTGTTCTGTATATTTAGTGGTTCCATTATAATGTGACAAAGGGAGGGTCTTTTTTGTTCGATGTTCTAAATGCCTGTTACATTGGGATTGGTGCTTCTTTTTGTAATTAGGAAAAAATTTTAATGTTGTTGACATTTTTCATGTGCCTTTAGAATAAAAAAATTCTATTTCTATGCTCATAACTCTTCAATTGTACTTTTTAGAGTTTCTGAACTATCTTAGCTTCATATTAATTTTATCGCTATCCTTGTTCAAATGTTCCAGCTTATCTCCAAGCTCCAGAGTTCCCTTTTCGGTATAATCCACTTGGTTGTTGATCATTTCCATGGAGCTTTTTATTTGATCTATTATTGTTTTCATTTCCACCATTTCTATTTGGTTTTCCTTCAGTTTCACATTATTGAATTTCTCTTTCATTTCCTATATCTACTTTATTATTTTATTTGACTATTTTTGGGTGCATGCATGCACACATATGTACATGTTTTTGTGTGGCTTCTCTTTGGATTTATCCACTGTTGATTTTTATTTGTTTGAACTTGCTTATAATAATTATTATTTTGTTTATTTTGGTGACATCTTTTTTTTTTAAAGGTTTCCTAGATTGGATGAAACTTTATTGGCTACACTAGGAAGACATTACTGAAGATTTGTCATCCAGTATTTTTTTTTCGAATTTACTCGTATTTTATTATTTTTTTTGTTTTTTTTAAATTTATTTAATACTTAATAATAATTCTTTGGTTTCCGGGCAAACATCCCCCTCCCCCCTCCCCTTCCCTATGGGTGTTCCCCTCCCCATCCTCCCCCCATTGCCGCCCTCCCCCCACCAGTCTAGTTCACTGGGGGTTCAGTCTTAACAGGACCCAGGGCTTCCCCTTCCACTGGTGCTCTTACTAGGATATTCATTGCTACCTATGAGGTCAGAGTCCAGGGTCAGTCCATGCATAGTCTTTAGGTAGTGGCTTAGTCCCTGGAAGCTCTGGTTGCTTGGCATTGTTTTACATATGGGGTCTCGAGCCCCTTCAAGCTCTTCCAGTTCTTACTCTGATTCCTTCAACGGGGGTCCTATTCTCAGTTCAGTGGTTTGCTGCTGGCATTCGCCTCTGGATTTGCTGTATTCTGGCTGTGTCTCTCAGGAGAGATCTACATCCGGCTCCTGTCGGTCTGCACTTCTTTGCTTCATCCATCTTGTCTAATTGGGTGGCTGTATATGTATGGGCCACATGTGGGGCAGGCTCTGAATGGGTGTTCCTTCAGTCTCTGTTTTAATCTTTGCCTCTCTCTTCCCTGCCAAGGGTATTCTTGTTCCCCTTTTAGAGAAGGAGTCAAGCATTCACATTTTGATCATCTGTCTTGAGTTTCATTTGTTCTAGGCATCTAGGGTAATTCAAGCATTTGGGCTAATAGCCACTTATCAGTGAGTGCATACCATGTATGTCTTTCTGTGTTTGGGTTAGCTCACTCAGGATGATATTTTCCAGTTCCAACCATTTGCCTACGAATTTCATAAAGCCGTTGTTTTTGATAGCTGAGTAATATTCCATTGTGTAGATGTACCACATTTTCTGTATCCATTCCTCTGTTGAAGGGCATCTGGGTTCTTTCCAGCTTCTGGCTATTATAAATAAGGCTGCGATGAACATAGTGGAGCACGTGTCTTTTTTATATGTTGGGGCATCTTTTGGGTATATGCCCAAGAGAGGTATAGCTGGATCCTCAGGCAGTTCAATGTCCAATTTTCTGAGGAACCTCCAGACTGATTTCCAGAATGGTTGTACCAGTCTGCAATCCCACCAACAATGGAGAAGTGTTCCTCTTTCTCCGCATCCTCGCCAGCATCTGCTGTCACCTGAGTTTTTGATCTTAGCCATTCTCACTGGTGTGAGGTGAAATCTCAGGGTTGTTTTGATTTGCATTTCCCTTATGACTAAAGATGTTGAACATTTCTTTAGGTATTTCTCAGCCATTCGGCATTCCTCAGCTGTGAATTGTTTGTTTAGCTCTGAACCCCATTTTTTAATAGGGTTATTTGTCTCCCTGTGGTCTAACTTCTTGAGTTCTTTGTATATTTTGGATATAAGGCCTCTATCTGTTGTAGGATTGGTAAAGATCTTTTCCCAATCTGTTGGTTGCCGATTTGTCCTAACCACAGTGTCCTTTGCCTTACAGAAGCTTTGCAGTTTTATGAGATCCCATTTGTCGATTCTTGATCTTAGAGCATAAGCCATTGGTGTTTTGTTCAGGAAATTTTTTCCAGTGCCCATGTGTTCCAGATGCTTCTCTAGTTTTTCTTCTATTAGTTTGAGTGTATCAGGTTTGATGTGGAGGTCCTTCATCCACTTGGACTTAAGCTTTGTACAGGGTGATAAGCATGGATCAATCTGCATTCTTCTACATGTTTACCTCCAGTTGAACCAGCACCATTTGCTGAAAATGCTATCTTTTTTCCATTGGATGGTTTTGGCTCCTTTGTCAAAAATCAAGTGACCATAGGTGTGTGGGTTCATTTCTGAGTCTTCAATTCTATTCCATTGGTCTATCTGTCTGTCTCTGTACTAATACCATGCAGTTTTTATCACTATTGCTCTGTAATACTGCTTGAGTTCAGGGATAGTGATTCCCCCTGAAGTCCTTTTATTGTTGAGGATAGTTTTAGCTATCCTGGGTTTTTTGTTATTCCAGATGAATTTGCAAATTGTTCTGTCTAACTCTTTGAAGAATTGGATTGGTATTTTGATGGGGATTGCATTGAATCTGTAGATTGCTTTTGGTAAAATGGCCATTTTTACTATATTAATCCTGCCAATCCATGAGCATGGGAGATCTTTCCATCTTCTGAGGTCTTCTTCAGTTTCTTTCTTCAGTGTCTTGAAGTTCTTATTGTACAGATCTTTTACTTGCTTGGTTAAAGTCACACCGAGGTACTTTATATTATTTGGGTCTATTATGAAGGGTGTCGTTTCCCTAATTTCTTTCTCGGCTTGTTTCTCTTTTGTGTAGAGGAAGGCTACTGATTTATTTGAGTTAATTTTATACCCAGCCACTTTGCTGAAGTTGTTTATCAGCTTTAGTAGTTCTCTGGTGGAACTTTTGGAATCACTTAAATAAACTATCATATCATCTGCAAATAGTGATATTTTGACTTCTTCTCCTCCGATCTGTATCCCCTTGACCTCCTTTTGTTGTCTGATTGCTCTGGCTAGAACTTCAAGAACTATATTGAATAAGTAGGGAGAGAGTGGGCAGCCTTGTCTAGTCCCTGATTTTAGTGGGATTGCTTCAAGTTTCTCTCCATTTAGTTTAATGTTAGCAACTGGTTTGCTGTATATGGCTTTTACTATTTTTCGGTAAGGGCCTTGAATTCCTATTCTTTCCAGGACTTTTATCATGAAGGGGTGTTGAATTTTGTCAAATGCTTTCTCAGCATCTAATGAAATGATCATGTGGTTTTGCTCTTTCAGTTTGTTTATATAATGGATCACGTTGATGGTTTTCCGTATATTAAACCATCCCTGCATGCCTGGGATGAAGCCTACTTGATCATGGTGGATGATTGTTTTGATGTGCTCTTGAATTCGGTTTGCCAGAATTTTATTGAGTATTTTTGCGTCGATATTCATAAGGGAAATTGGTCTGAAGTTCTCTTTCTTTGTTGGGTCTTTGTGTGGTTTAGGTATAAGAGTAATTGTGGCTTCATAGAAGGAATTCGGGAGTGATCCATCTGTTTCAATTTTGTGGAATAGTTTGGATAATATTGGTATGAGGTCTTCTATGAAGGTTTGATAGAATTCTGCACTAAACCCATCTGGGTCTGGGCTCTTTTTGGTTGGGAGACCTTTAATGACTGCTTCTATTTCCTTAGGAGTTATGGGGTTGTTTAACTGGTTTATCTGTTCCTGATTTAACTTCGGTACCTGATATTTGTCTAGGAAATTGTCCATTTCCTGTAGATTTTCAAGTTTTGTTGAATATAGGCTTTTATAGTAAGATCTGATGATTTTTTGAATTTCCTCTGAATCTGTAGTTATGTCTCCTTTTCATTTCTGATTTTGTTAATTTGGACACACTCTCTGGGTCCTCTCGTTAGTCTGGCTAAGGGTTTATCTATCTTGTTGATTTTCTCAAAGAACCAACTTTTGGTTCTGTTGATTCTTTCTATGGTCCTTTTTGTTTCTACTTGGTTGATTTCAGCTCTGAGTTTGATTATTTCCTGCCTTCTACTCCTCCTTGGTATATTTGCTTCTTTTTTTCTAGAGCTTTTAGGTGTGCTGTCAAGCTGCTGACATATGCTCTTTCCTGTTTCTTTCTGCAGGCACTCAGTGCTATGAGTTTTCCTCTTAGCACAGCTTTCATTGTGTCCCATAAGTTTGGGTATGTTGTACCTTCATATTCATTAAATTCTAAAAAGTTTTTAATTTCTTTCTTTATTTCTTCCTTGACCAGGTTATCACTGAGTAGAGCATTGTTCAATTTCCAAGTATATGTGGGCATTCTTCCCTGATTTTTATTGAAGACCAGTTTTAGGCCGTGGTGGTCTGACAGCACGCATGGGATTATTTCTATCTTTCTGTACCTGTTGAGGCCCGCTTTTTGACCAACTATATGGTCAATTTTGGAGAAAGTACCATGAGGAGCTGAGAAGAAGGTATATCCTTTTGCTTTAGGATAGAATGTTCTATAAATATCTGTTAAGTCCATTTGGCTCATGACTTCTCTTAGTCTGTCTACGTCTCTGTGTAATTTCTGTTTCCAGGATCTGTCCATTGATGAGAGTGGGGTGTTGAAATCTCCCACTATTATTGTGTGAGGTGCAATGTGTGTTTTGAGCTTTAGTAAGGTTTCTTTTACGTATGTAGGTGCCCTTGTATTTGGGGCATAGATATTTAGGATTGAGAGTTCATCTTGGTGGATTTTTCCTTTGATGAATATGAAGTGTCCTTCCTTATCTTTTTTGATGACTTTTAGTTGAAAATTGATTTTATTTGATATTAGAATGGCTACTCCAGCTTGCTTCTTCTGACCATTTGCTTGGAAAGTTGTTTTCCAGCCTTTCACTCTGAGGTAGTGTCTGTCTTTGTCTCTGAGGTGTGTTTCCTGTAGGCAACAGAATGCAGGGTCCTCGTTGCATATCCAGTTTGTTAATCTATGTCTTTTTATTGGGGAGTTGAGGCCATTGATGTTGAGAGATATTAAGGAATAGTGATTATTGCTTCCTGTTATATTCATATTTGGATGTAAGGTTATGTTTGTGTGCTTTTCTTCTCTTTGTTTTGTTGCCAAGATGATTAGTTTCTTGCTTCTTCTAGGGTATAGCTTGCCTCCTTATGTTGGGCTTTACCCTTTATTATCCTTTGTAGTGCTGGATTTGTAGAAAGATATTGTGTAAATTTGGTTTTGTCATGGAATATCTTGGTTTCTCCATCAATGTTAATTGAGAGTTTTGCAGGATATAGTAACATGGGCTGGCACTTGTGTTCTCTTAGGGTCTGTATGACATCTGTCCAGGATCTTCTGGCCTTCATAGTTTCTGGCGAAAAGTCTGGTGTGATTCTGATAGGTCTGCCTTTATATGTTACTTGACCTTTTTCCCTTACTGCTTTTAATATTCTTTCTTTATTTTGTGCCTTTGGTGTTTTGACTATTATGTGACAGGAGGTGTTTCTTTTCTTGTCCTATCTATTTGGAGTTCTGTAGGCTTCTTGTATGCCTATGGGTATCTCTTTTTTTAGGTTAGGGAAGTTTTCTTCTATGATTTTGTTGAAGATATTTACTGGTCCTTTGAGCTAGGAGTCTTCACTCTCTTCTATACCTATTATCCTTAGGTTTGATCTTCTCATTGAGTCCTGGATTTCCTGTATGTTTTGGACCAGTAGCTTTTTCTGCTTTACATTATCTTTGACAGTTGAGTCAATGATTTCTATGGAATCTTCTGCTCCCGAGATTCTCTCTTCCATCTCTTGTATTCTGTTGGTGAGGCTTCTATCTACAGCTCCTTGTTTCTTCTTTTGATTTTCTATATCCAGGGTTGTTTCCATGTGTTCTTTCTTGATTGCTTCTATTTCCATTTTTAATTCCTTCAACTGTTTGATTGTGTTTTCCTGGAATTCTTTCAGGCATTTTTGCGATTCCTCTCTGTAGGCTTCTACTTGTTCTCTAAGGGAGTTCTTCACGTCTTTCTTGAAGTCCTCCAGCATCATGATCAAATAGGATTTTGAAACTAGATCTTGCTTTTCTGGTGTGTTTGGATATTCCATGTTTATTTTGGTGGGAGAATTGGGCTCCGATGATGCCATGTAGTCTTTGTTTCTGTTGCTTGGGTTTCTGCACTTGCCTCCCGCCATCAGATTATCTCTAGTGTTACTTTGTTCTGCTATTTCTGACGGTGGCTGGACTGTCCTATAAGCCTGTGTGTCAGGAGTGCTGTAGACCTGTTTTCCTGTTTTCTTTCAGCCAGTTATGGGGACAGAGTGTTCTGCTTTCGGGCGTGTAGTTTTTCCTCTCTACAGGTCTTCAGCTGTTCCTGTGGGCCTGTGTCTTGAGTTCACCAGGCAGGTCACTTGCAGGGGAAAAGTTTGTCCTCCCTGAGGTTCCGAGGCTCAAGTGTGCTCGTGGGGTACTGCCTAAGTCCTCTCCGAGGCGGCAACAACCGAGGAGATCTGTGCCGCTCTTTCCGGGAGCCTCCGTGCACCAGGGTTCCAGATGGCGTTTGGTGTTTTCCTCTGGCGTCTGGATGTGCGCAGAGTGCAGTCTCTTCTGGTTTCCCAGGCGTGTCTGCCTCTCTGTAGTTTTAGCTCTCCCTCCCACGGGATTTGGGTGCAGAGAACTGTTTATCCGGTCTGTTTCCTTCAGGTTCCGGCGGTGTCTCAGGCGCAGGGGTCTTGCTGCTCCTGGGCCCTCCCCTACGGGAACCCAGAGGCCTTATACAGTTGCCTCTTGGGCCAGGGATGTGGGCAGGAGTCGGCAGTGTTGGTGGTCTCCTCCGCTCTGCAGCCTCAGGAGTGCCCACCTGACCAGGCGGTGAGGTCTCTCCTGTCATCCAGTATTTTAAGCAGCCTCAAACTTCTCATGAATATGTGAGACACAGAGGGAGAGCTACTCCCCAAAACAGACCATTCTGGATCCAAAATACTTAAACAATGGCAGCTTCCCACCCTAAGAACTTCAAGTTCCTCTCTGCTCCTCCCCAGACCTTCTTGTCTCCTCTGCTTTCTCTAGACTTTTGGTGACATCTAACTCAATCTCACTGGAGGCAAATAGAGTGGAGTTAGTAACTTTTGGAAGTTAGTAACTTTGCCTTGTGTTTTTCTGATCCCTCTATAACTGTATGATATTTATTTGGGGGTTATTTCACTGCTTAGATTAAAAATACTCTTATTCTTTCAGTTAAAAAAATTTGTGTTTACATAGGCCTAGGGGTTGTTGATATATTTGAAGTGCTTGTAGCTGAAATACAGAACTCACCTCCTTAGTCTAAGTACCGGGGTGATTTGAATGAGAATGATCCCATAGGCTCACACATTTGAATTATTGTTCCTTAGTTAGTGCAACTATTTGAGAAAGATGAGGAGGTGCCCTTAATGGAGGAGGTGTGTGACTGTGTGCTGGCTTGGAGATTTCAAAAGCCCACACTATTCCTTATTATTATTTTTCTATTTCTCATGTTTGTGGATCAGATGTAAGCCCTTAGCTAGTGCTCTACTCTATACCCTGCCTGCCTCCCTGCCTGTCCCATTCTCGACATCATGCTGATCATGACCTCATCCTTAGAAACCTTATGCTCCAATAAACTTGTCTTTTATAGCTGCCTTGGTCATGATCTCTTGTTATATCAATAGAAATGCAGCTGAGACAGGTACTCACATTGCCTAATTCAGAGTGCATAACATTTCTAGAGAAGGATATTAACTTCAGAAAAAACCACAGATTCTATATATGCCAATCAAACAAATATCACATTAGTCAGTTTTCAACAGTGGTCCTGTTAGCTTCAATAATTGTTGAAGAATAAATTGACAGGAAAATATGGTCTATACCAGCTAAGATGTCAGTTATTTGAGATAAGGAGTGGGAGAGAAGAAGAATGGATGAGATGGGGACTGTTTCTTATTAGAACAACTTTGTAAGTCTCAATGGGAAGAATAGCAAGAAGGTAAAGGTATTCAGGTTTTTGAAGTTGACAACTCTACAGAAAGTTATAGTTTCAAGTACGAAGGTAAAGATACTAGAAAGAATGAGGAAAAGAGGAATGAGATTTAAGGTATATGAATTGGGCATGGGAAGACTAATGGAAAGTATCCAATTGTAGACCGGATAGAGTAACACCCAGAATAACTCTAAAATTTAATACATACATACATACATACATACATACTTACATACATACATACTACAAACAAAAGCAAAATCCTTTATGAAATACATAAAAACCCCGGTGACAGGAATAGCTTCTTTTCTTTTGGAGTTGATGGACAGCAAGGCCCCATAGATTCTCAATCAGTACTGACTATTGTCAATCTTCTTACTTACTCTTCATAACTTGAGAACAAAACCCCATTGCTGAAGATACCACATACTTGTCTTATGGAAAATAAAGAATCTGGCTGGTACTGGCCTAGAAACTTCATTCACATTGGCTCTCTTTCATAGTGCTGGTGTGCTCTGCATGCTATCAGAAGAGAAAATAAGCATCAGTTTTACCCACCTGTAAATACCTTGAGCTACAATAATGACTGGCCAGGCAAGACATGCCCAATAGTGCAATAGTTGAATGAATATTATGGGAGTAAATGGCTACATTCTGATTGGATTTAAATCCTGCTCCCTAAAGTAAAATGCATATCTAGTACCATTAGATAGTAACACTAATGGCTAGGCAGGTGATAAAACCATGGGGGGAATGTCTACTAAAATTATTTTGCTAGATGGACATAATATAAACTGATTTTTTTTGTTGTTTGTTTTTTCTATTTTTCATTTTTATTGAATATTTTATCTATATGTCAAATAATATCCCCCTTTCCGGTTTCTCCCCAGGAAAGCCTCATTCCATTCCCCCATGCCCCGCCTCCATGAGGGTACACCCCCACCTACTCACCGAATTCTGCCTCCCCTCCCTGGCATTCCCCTATACTGGAGCATTCACAGGACTAAGAGCCTCTCCTCCCATTGATACATGACAAAACTATCCTCTACTACATGCAGCTGGAGCCATGGGTTGCTCCAGGTGTACTCTTTGGTTGGTGGTTTAGTCCTGGGAGCTCTGGGGGAGGTCTGGTTGGTTGATATTGTTGTTCTTACGGTGAGGTTGCAAATCCCTTCAGCTCCTTCAATTCTTTCTCTAACTCCCCCAATGGGGATGCTGTTCTCAGTCCAATGGTTAGCTGTGAGCATCCACCTCTGTATTTGTCAGGCTCTGGCAGAGCATCTCAGGAGACAGCTATATCAGGCTCCTGTCAGCATGCATTTCTTGGCATCCACAATAGTGTCTGGGTTTGGTGACTGTATATGGGATGGATCCCTAGGTGAGGCAGTCTCTGGATGATCTTTCCCTCTGTCTCTGCTCCACTCTTTGTCTCTGTATTTTCTCCTGTGAGTATTTTGTTCCCCCCTTCTAAGAAGGACTGAAGCATTTACACTTTAGTCTTCCTTCTTCTTGAGTTTCATTTGGTCTGTGAATTGTATCTTGGGTATTCTGAGCTTTTGGGCTGATATCCACTTATCAGTGAGTACATATGTCTGTTCTTTTGTGATTGGGTTACCTCACTCAGAATGATATTTTTCTAGTTCCATACATTTGCCTAATGTCATTGCTTTTAATAGCTGAGTAGTACTCCATTTTGTAAATGTACCCCCTTTTCTGTGTCCAGCTTCTTTCCAGCTTCTGGCTATTATAAATAAAGCAGATTTGAACATAGTGGAGCATGTGTCCCTGTTATATGTTGGAGCATCTTTTGGGTATATGTCCAGGAGTTGTATAGCTGGATCTCAGGTAGTTCAATGTCCAAATTTCTGAGGAACCTCCAGACTGATTTCCAGAGTGGTTGTACCAGCTTGCAATCCCACCAACAAGTGTTCCAACAAGTGGAGGAGTGCTCTTCCTTCTTCACATTCTCACCAGCATTTGCTGTCATCTGAATTTTTATCTTAGTCATTCTGACTGGTGTGAAGTGGAATCTCAAGTTTGTTTTGATTTGCATTTCCTTGATAACTAAGGATGTTGAACATTTCTTTAGGTGCTTCTTGCTGTTAGATATTCCTCAGTTGAGAATTCTTTGTTTAGCTCTGTACCCCATTTTTAATAGGGTATTTGATTCTCTGGAGTCTACCTTCTTGAGTTCTTTGTATATATTGGATATCAGCCCTTTATCAGATGTAGGATTGTTAAAGATCTTTTCCCAAACTGTAGGTTGCCATTTTTTCCTAATGACAGTATCCTTTGCCTTACAGCAGCTTTGCAATTTTATGAGATCCCACTCTTCTATTGTTGATGTTGGAGCATAAGCTATTGGTGTTCTGTTTAGGAAAATTTCCCCTGTGCCTATGTGCTCCAGGCTTTTTCTCTTCTATTAGCTTCAATGCATCTGGTTTTATGTGGAGGTCTTTGATCCACTTGGACTTCAGCTTTGTACAAGAAGATAAGAATGGATCAATTTACATTCTTCCACATACTGACCTAGAGTTGAACCAGCACATTTGTTGAAAATGCTTTTTTCCACTGGATAGTTTCAGCTGCTTTGTTAAAGATCAAGTGACCATAGGTATGTAGGTTCATTTCTGGGTCTTCAACTCCATTCCACTGATCTATCTGACTGCCTCTGTACCACACCCTGCAGTTTTTTTAATCTATTGCTCTGTAATACAGCTTGAGGTTAGGAATGGTGATTTCTCCAGAAGTCCTTTTATTGTTGAGAATAGTTTTTTCTATCTTGTATTTTTTGTTATTCCAAATGAATTTGCAAATTATTCTTTCTAACTCTATGAAGAATTGAGTTGGAATTTTGATGGGGATTGTATTGAATCTGTAGATTGCTTTTGACAAGATGACCATTTTTACTATATTAATCTTGCCAATCTATAAGCATAGGAGATCTTTTCATCTTCTGACATCTTTAATTTCCTCGGAGAATTGAAGTTTTTGTCATACAGATCTTTCAGTTGCTTGATTAGAGTCACACTAAGGTATTTTATGTTATTTCTGACTATTGTGAAGGATGTCATTTCCATAATTTCGTTCTCCACCTGTTTATCCTTTGAGTAGAGGAAGGCTACTGATTTGTTTGAGTTAACCATCAGACTTTACTACAAAAGTCTATACTCAACAAAATTAAAAAATCTAGATGAAGTGAATATTTTCTAGACAGATAGTAGGTACTGAATATAAATCAGGACCAAATAAACTATCTAAGCAGTCCCATAACCCCTAAAGAAATAGAAGGAGTCATTAAAAGTCTTCCAACCAAAAAAAAAAAAAGCCCAGGGCCAGATGCTTTTAGTGCAAAATTCTATCTGACCTTCAAAGAAAACCTAGTAGCAATAGTTCTCAAACTATTCCACAAAGAAGAAACAGCAGGAACACTGTCTAATTCATTCTATGAATTCATAGTTATGCTGATAGCTACCCCACATAAAGAAACAAAGAAAGAGAACTTCAGATCAATTTTGACTGTGAATATCATTGCAAAAATTTTCAAAAATTTCTTGCAAACCAAATCCAAGAATATAACATAATGATCAAGTAGGCTTCATCCCAGGGACACAGAGATGGTTTTATATATAGAAATCTATCAATCTAATCCACTATATAAACAAACTCAAGGGAAAAAAATCATGTGCTTGTCTCATTAGATTTTGAAAAAGCCTTTGATGTAATAACACACCCATTCATGTTGAAAAGCTTGGAATGATCAGGAATTCAAGGCACATACCTAAACATAAGAGCAATATACAGCAAATGAATATAAATCATATTAAAAGGAGAGAAATTTGAAGCTATCCCACTAAAATCAAGGACAAGGTTGCCCACTCTCTCGTTATTTATTCAATATGGTACTTGAAGTTCTAGCTAGAGCAATTAGATAACAGAGGGAGGTCAAATACACACGAATAGGAAAGAAAGTAACCAAATTATCATTATTTGTGAATGATATGATAGTTTATATAAGTGACCCCCCAAATTCTACCACAGATTCAAACAGCTGATAAACAACTTCTGCAAAGTGGCTGAATATAAAATTATATCAAACAAACCATTAACTTTTCTCTACACAAAGAATAATTGGGCTGAGAAAGCAAATAGGGAAACGACACCCTTCACAATACTCACAAATAATATAAACTATCTAGGTGTGACTCTAAACAAGCACATGAAAGACCTGTAGGACAAGAACTTCAAGAAATAGAAGGTTTCAGAAGATGGAAAGATCTCCCCTGCTCATGGATCAGTAGGATTAACATAGGAAAGATGTCCACCTTACCAAAAGCCATCTACAGATTCAATATAATCCCCATAAAAATGCCAACTAAACTCTTCACAGTGATAGGAAGAGTAATTCTCAATTTCTCCTGGAAAAGCAAATAACCCAGGATAAGGAAAATAATTCTAAACAATAAAAGAACTTTTGGGGGAATCACCATCCCTGACTCAAGTTGTACTACAGAGCAATAGTGATAAAAACTGTATGGTATTTGTACAGAGACAGACAGGTTGATCAATGGAATAGAACTGAAGAGCCAAAAATAAGCCCACATATCTATGGTCACTTGATCTTTGACAAAGAAGCCAAAACCACACAGTGGAAAAAAAGACAGCATTTTTAACAAATGGTGCTGGTCTAATTAGAGGTCTGCATGTAGAAGAATAGAAATTGATCCATTTTTAATATTTTTGTAGAAAGCTAAAGACTAAGTGTATCAAGGACCTCCATGTGAAACCAGATATGCTGAATCTAATGGAAGAGAAAGTAGGAAAGGGACTCAAACACATAAACACAGGAGAAAACTTCCTGAACAGAACACCAATGGCTCCAGTTCTAATATCAAAAATTGACAAATGGGACTTCATGAAACTGAAAAGCTACTGCAAGGCAAAGTACACTGTCAATTGTTTAAAGTGGAACCTACAGTTGGGAAAAGATCTTTACTCACCCTACGTCCAATAGAGGACTAATATTCAACATATACAAAGAACTCCAAAAAACCCAAATAACCCAATTAATAAATGGGGTACAGAGCTACAGAAAATTCTGAACTAAGGAATCTCAAATGACTGAGAAGCACCTAAATATCACTATCACAATCTTTAGTGATTAGGGAAATGCAAATTAAAATGACCCTGAGATTCCATCTCACGCAAATCAAAACCACTAAGATAAAATCTCAGGAGACACCACATGCTGGCAAGGATGTGGGAGACAGAGGAACACCCCTCCATTGCTAGTGGAATTGCAAACTGGTACAACCACTCTGGAAATCAATCTGTTTTTCCTCAGAAAATTGGAATTAGATCTACGTGAAGACCCAGCTATACCTCTCCTGTACATATACATAAAAGATACTAAAAGGACATGTGCTCTCGTATGCTCATAACAGCCTTATTTATAATATCCAGGAGCTGGAAACAACCCATTTGTCCCTCACCAGAAGAATGGATACAGAAATTGTGATTCATTTACACAGTGAAATATTACACAGCTATTAAAAACGATGGCTTTATGAATTTTGCAGGCAAATGGATGAAATGAGAAAATATCCTCCTGAGTATGGTAACACAGATCCAAAAGGATATACATGTTATGTACTCACTGGTAAGTAGATACTAGCCTCAAGGCCAGAATACCCACAATTACAACTCACAGACCATATGAAGCTTAACAAGATGGAAGGCTAAAGTGTGGATGCTTCAATCACACTTAGAACAAAATAATCACAGGAGGTAGAGGGAGAGAGAGACTGGGTGGGACAGGGGAGGGGGTGGAAAGGTGGTACAGGATCAGGTATGGGAAGAGACAGGAGAGTAGTCCAGAGGGCCAGGAGGATGAATAGAAATAAATAACAGTGGGGAATAGGGAATGAGGTAGAGGGGAGAAGCACTAAGAAGTTCCAGAAGCCAGGGATGATAGCCTCCTAGAACCAAATGGAGATGACATTAACTGAAATATCCAACAGCAGGCTGATAGAACCTGAAGAGGCTGTATCCAGTGGATACACATGGCCCTCGTTAGAGGGATGGGGTCACCCACCCATCTTGAAATCTTCAACTCAGAATTTTTCCTGTCTAAAGGAAACATGAGACAAAAAAGTGGAGCAGAGACTAAAGGAAAGGCCACCCAGAGACTGCCCCATCTTGGGATCCATCCCATTCACAGACACAAAACCCCAACATTATTGATGATGCCAAGAAATGCTTGCTGACAGAATCTTGGTATAGCTGTCTTCTGAGAGGCTCTGCCAGCAACTGACTAAGACAGATGCAGATACTTATACTCAAACATTTGACTGAGCCCAGCAACCCCAGTGGAAGAATCAGGGAAAGGACTGAAGGAGCTAAAGGGAATTACAAGCTCATAGGTAGAATAACAATATCAATAATCAGACACCTTAGAGCTCCCAGGAACTAAACCAGCAACCAAAGAGTATACATGAGTAAGTCCATGGCTCCGGCTATATGTAGCAGAGAACCAATTGCCTTATTTGGCATCAATCAGAGGGGTGGCGCTTAGGCCCATGGAGGCTTGTTGCCCCAGTGAAGATGAATGCTAGAGGGGTAAGGCTGGAGTTGGTGGGTGGGTGGTGGAATACCATCTTAGAGGCAAAGGGGAGAGGATTGGGGGATTTGAGTTTGGGAGACTGGGAAGGGGGAAAACATTTGAAATGTAAATAAAATAATTAATTAAAAGGATACAGTATATGTTAAGAAGTATCAAATGGCTTTTCCCCAAACTCAGCCACAAGGGTCCCAGCTTCTCTCCATTGGTTGGGTGCTAGCATTTGCATCTGACTCTTTCAGCTGCTTGTTGGGCCTCTCAGAGGGCAGCCATGCTAGGCTCCTGTCTGCAAGTATACCACAGCATCAGTAACAGTGTCAGGTCCTGGGCCTTCCATTTGAGCTGGATCTCAATTTGGGCCTGTCACTGGACCTCCTTTCACTCAAGCTCTTTCCATCTTTGTCCCTGCAGTTCCTATACACAGGAACAATTCTATATCAGAGCTTTTGCCTGTGGGTTGGCAACCCTATCCCTCCACTTGATGTTCTGTCCCTCCACTGGAGGGAGACTTCACAAGCTCCCCCTCCTCACTGTAGAGCACTTCATCCAAGATCCCTCCCTTTGGGTTTTGAGAGTCTCTCATCTGCCAGGTCTCCAGTACATTCTAGAGGGTTCCCTCAACCTCCTACCTCTGGAGGTTGCCTGTTTCCATTCTTTCTGCTGGCCCTCAGGGCTTCAGTTCTATCCATCCCCCAACACTACCTGATCACGTTCCTTTTTTCTCCCTTCTTCTGTCTCACCCATTGCTTTTTTATCCCTCCCAAGTGGGATTGAGGTATCCTCACTTGAGTCCTTTGGCTTGTTAACCTTCTTGAGTTTCATGGGTTGTGTCTTCTGTACTATTTTTTCTAATATCTGCTTATTAGTGAATACATACCTTGCATGTCCTTTGGGGTCTGAGTTACCTCACTCAGGATGAAGTTTTCTAATTCCATTCATTTGCCTGGAAAACTCAGGATGCCCTCGTTCTTAATAGCTGGCTAGTATTCCATTGTGTAAATGAACCTCATTTCCTGCATCCATTCTTTTGTTGTGGTACGTATCATATGGGTTGTTTCCAGCTTCTGGTTATTATAAATAAGGTTGCTATGAACATAGTGGAGCATATGTTCTTGTTATGTGTTGGAGCATTTTTGTGTATATGGCCAGGAGTGTATAGCTGGGTCTTCAGGTAGATCTATTTCCAGTTTTCTGAGGAATACCAGATTGATTTTCAGAGTGGTTGTACCAGTTTGCAATTCCACCACCAATGGAGGAGTGTCCCTCTTTTTCCCATACCCCTACTAGCTTCTGCTGTCACCTGAGTTTCTGATCTTAGCCATTCTGATTGGTGTAAGGTAGAATTTCAGGGTCATTTTAATTTGCATTTTCCTGATCATTAAGGACCTTGAACATTTCTTTGTTTCTCAGCCCTTCCAGATTCTTCTGTTATGAATTCTCTGTTTAGTTCTATACTCTAGTTTTTGATTGGGTTGTTTAGTTTTTCGGTGGTTAGTGTCTTGAGTTCTTTATATGTTTTTGATTTAGCCTTCATTCTAGGGTTAGTGAAGATTTTTTTTTTTACCAATCAGTAGGTTATTGGTTTGTCCTATTGACTATGTCCTTTGCCTTACGCTTTCTAGTTTCATGAGGTCCAATTCTTGATCTTAGAGCCTGAGGCATTGGAGTTCTGTTCAGGAAATTTCCCCCTGTGCCAATGAGTTCAAGGCTTCTTTTCCACTTTCTCTTCTATTGGATTCAATGTACCTCGTTTTATATTGAGGTCTTTGATCCAAGTTTGATTTGAACTTTGTGCAAGGTGACAGATGTGTATCTCGAGGCCCAACAAGCACCTGAAAGAATCAGATACAGATACTAGCACCCAATCAATGGACAGAAGCTGGAGACCTCCCATGGTTGAATTGGGGAAAAGCTGGAAGAAGCTGAGGAGGAGGGTAGCTTCATGGGAAGACCAGCAGCCTCAACTGACCTGGACCCTAAGATCTCTTAGAAACTGAACCATCAACCAGGCAACATACACCAGCTGATATGAGGTCCCTGACACATATACAACAGAGAACTGCCTGGTCTGGCCTTAGTGAGAGTAGGTGCACCTAATCCTTGAGAGACTTGAGGCCCCAGGGAGTCGGGAAGCCTGGTGGGATGTGGATTGGGGAGTGGGAATATCTTCTTGTAGGTGGGGATGGTGGTGGGGATGTATGGGATGAGGAACAGTTGGGAGCCTGACCAGGAGGGAGATATAGTCTGGACTGTAAAAAGGGATTAAAGAATAAAAATAAATACATTTTAAAAAGTTACCTCAATGGACAGTATAGTTTCCTAGATGCATGCGTTTTGAGTTATACCTTTACTCATATTATTTCATGTAGCAAACTGCACTGATAGGGAATTAAACTTTTCAATTTCAGTTTAAAAGTAGACATGGCTGTAGAATGACAATTATGATCTATTGCCCTGGTGAAATTTAACCCAGCAACCTGTAGAGTGAGTGTCCGGAATACCTGAACTGAGATAGTCAGTTTGCTCCTTGGCTTGGCTCAGTTTGGTGCAGTGCCGTGCTTAACTTCAGCAGTAGATGTTAGTGTTTTGCCATGCATGACTGGGGAAGACTGGAGGTTGTCATTTCTAAATCATTTTTATCTGGGTATCTACCTGTTCCATTGATTTTGGAAATCTTTCCAAAATTTTAACAACATTAAAGCAAATCATGTGTAGAAATAGACTGATAATCAACTAAAGCCAGCAAATGTGGTACCATTACTACAGAACCGATATGTAGAAACAGCACATGGAATAGGGCAGAAAAAAAGCAAGGAAAACCTACGTTAACAAAAGAAAAGCAGAGGGAGAAAAATACTGGAGAGGAAAATTTTATTTT
Source organism: Rattus norvegicus (assembly GCF_021556685.1). Classification (NCBI taxonomy): domain Eukaryota; kingdom Metazoa; phylum Chordata; class Mammalia; order Rodentia; family Muridae; genus Rattus; species Rattus norvegicus. The sequence continues at coordinate 91,763,128 of NC_141547.1, forward strand.
ATTTATTTTCATTTGTTGTTTTTATGTGTGATACGTGCTCATGAGAATGCATTACCATAAAAATGCACGTGGAGATCAAGGGTAATAATTGTAGAGTTGCCATTGTTGGTGGGATTGCAAGCTGGTATAACTGCTGGACATTTCACTACCTGATGACCCAGCTATACCTCTCCTGGTCATATACCCAAAAGATGCTCCAGGGGTTGGGGATTTAGCTCAGTGGTAGAGCACTTGCCTAGGAAGCGCAAGGCCCTAGGTTCGGTCCCCAGCTCCGAAAAAAAGAACCCCCCCCAAAAAAAGATGCTCCAACACACAACAAAGACACATGCTCCTCTCTGTTCATATTAGCCTTATTTATAATAGTCTGAAGCTGAAAAAACCCAGATGCCTTTCAACAGAGGAATGGTTACAGAAAATGTGGCACATCTCCGCAATGGAGTACTATTCAGCTATCAAAAACAATGACTTCATGAAATCCATAGGCAAATGGGTTGAACTAGAAAACATCATCCTGAGTGAGGTAACCCAATCACAGAAAAACACAAAATGGTGTGTACTCACTGGTAAGTGGATATTAGCCCAAAATCTCAAATTACCCAAGATGCAATCCATGGACCACCAGAAGCTTAAGAAGAAGGATGACCAAAATGTGGATACTTCACTCCTTAAAAGGGGGAACAAAAATATGCCTAGGAGGGGATATGGAGGCAAAGTTTAGAGCAGAAACTGAAGGAACGGCCATTCAGAGCCTGTCATACATGTGGTTCACATATATACAGCCACCAAAATGAGATAAGATTGATGAAGCTAAGAAGTGCATGCTGACAGGAGCCGGATATAGATATCTGCTCAGAGACACAGCCAGCACATATCAAATACAGAGGCAAATGCTAGCAGCAAACCACTGAACAGAGAATGAGTTCCCCATTGGAGGAATTAGAGAAAGGATTGAAAGAGCTGAAGAGGCTTGCAACCCCCTAAGAAGAACAATGCCAACCAACTAGAGCTTCCAGGGACTAAACCAGTACCCAAAGTCTATACATGGACTGACCCATGGCTCCAACTGCATATGTAGCAGAGGATGGCCTTGCTGGGCACCAATAGAAGGAGAAGCCCTTGGTCCTGCCAAGGTTGGACCCCAAGTGTAGGGGATTGTTGGGTGGAGGGGGCATTAAGTGAGGATGGATAAGGAGGGGAACACACTTATAGAGGAAGGGGAGGGGAGGGCATAGGGGACTTATAGACAGGAAACCGGGAAAGGGAATAGCATTTGAAATGTAAATAAAGAAATATATCCAATGAGAGAGAGAGAGAGAGAGAGAGAGAGAGAAAGAGTGAGAGAGAGGGGGGGGGGAGGCAAGGTCTTTGCCCGGGGGGGTAATTGTGGAATTGTTTCTCTTTTTCTACATTTACTTGCATTCCAGGGATCAAATCCAGGTCTTCAGGCTTGTGTGGAAAGTGTCTTTTCCTACCAAGCCATTTTGTCAGCCCAATAGAGATTTTTTTTGGAAACAAAAACTGAAAGAAAACTAAAAAAAAACTATTAAAAGTAAACTAAAAAGTAAACAAAAGACTGAGTAAGAAGAGTAAATGAAAGTAAGAAGAGAAGAAAAGGCACAATCCATTGCAAGTACTTGTTCCTGTGTTTCTCATGGGTTAGGATGCTGCTGATCCCAATCCTGACAAGTGGCATGTGTCTGCAGAGCTGTTTTTCCTTTACTAGCCCTCTGTATTTGTTGGGGCTGTGCTGGCCAGAAGAAACTCTGTCATCTGTATCAGGCAGGTGTTTCCACATTTCCATGACTTCCTTGTTCCCACATTCTGCCATGGTTAATTTTCTAGCCATGGAGTTTACCTACCTAGTGCATTGGGAGTAGGGGAAGGAAACACTGCACTGTATTTGTATAAGCGGACTAATCCCCATCTTTGTAATACCATTTCAGTGCTAAACTTTGATGGAGGGATGTGTTGGTATCTAGTACTTCTTTAGAGCTTCAGATTTCTAAGTTCTCAGGGCAGTAGACCTCATGGACCATAAACTCCAGAGGTTGGTCTACCTGTCAACTCCAGGCTCAGAATTATCCAACTCCACACTTAGTCTTAGCTGATGGGTTAGGGCTACTTGCCTCTGTATATATACCACCATGGAAACTTGATTCCTGTACCTGAATTCTTCAGGATTTTGTTTGACTTTTCCCTCTCCAAAACTACATTCCACAGCTGTGTCTCACCTTGGGGCAGTAGCTGACTCTTGGTTTCCTGTCTTGGGATTATTCTTTGTTCTTGTTCCCCTCATCTAGCTTAGTGTCCAACAAATGACTTTATTTCAAGATGAAACACAACCACAGCCCTGTGAGAGTCGGGAGGGAAAAGATTTCTTCTCTCCTGCTGATCCAGTCATGGTCTCATCATTGTCTCACTAAAACTCTCAACAATATATAATTTTTAGACCCATGCACATTTACTGCTGCCAATCTCTTTTCACCAGGGCTGTGTGGATTATCTTCTGGTTGAGGCTTCTGTTTCCCTTCTCCTGCCAAGCAGCTCCAAGGCTAGAGCCATGTGAAGAATATTCCCCTTTGCAACTGTCTTGTTATCCCTGTAGATTCCAGTGCTCCTCCCTTCTCTGAAATACAGTCTATTTGTCATTATCCCTCCCCTTTTTCCTTCACTGTGTCACACAAAGGAAAACTTTTATCTGTCATCTTACCCCAGAAATTCCTTGGTGCTCTACTGGCATGGCTCAAGCATGCAGAGCAAAGGCACGCAGTATATATTTGTTAAGTGCATGTATATAGATAATGAAATATCATTAAATCTAAAATACTAGTTTGCTACGGGTATTAGCAGCTGTTCTAACCAAGTCATGGAAGGGACCACTCTAGAGATTAAAGCTCAGCATATGAGACCAAGAAGGGAAGGAGAGAGTGAGAATGAGGAATAAGAAAGAATAAAGGAGAAAGAATGATAGACTCACCACAAACACAATGCATTCCAGTTGCAGGGACCATGAATTGCTTCTTTATGGCTCCCTTCTTTTCTATTGCAACACTGTGCAAGCAAACCTATCCATAATATTTCATGTTTTCTTTTTTTATTTTCCATTTGCATAATTAATGGAAAATGGAGCGACAACAGATGTGAACCAGTGACCCATGCTACCTTTCTGGAAAGTGTTATCCAGATAGCAGAACAAGAGGCAGAGAGGAAATCTGTCCCTTTCACCTGTGACTCAGGAGGATCTATTGTCACACACTCAGCTGATGGAATGAATGTTCAAGAGGAAGCTAAAGCACAGACTTAGCTCTTGCACTAACACTACAGCGTTAGTACTACTCAAACACTGATGGAAAGATTAAGAAAATGACCATATAAGACAGAGATTGCACATTTATCTCTACACGTTTGGACCGCCTTGATATGTGCTTGTTGAAAAGGGATTAACGCATTGAAGGCATGTAACTTAGGTTGGATATGCAGCAGACTCAAGACAAGGAGTTTCCTCTGATGGCTTTGCCTGGCAAACCTTGAATCAGGCTGTGCATGTTGAATTAGAGGCTGGAACATTTCTGCCTTATTGACCATGCCCATGTTGCTTGTTAGCTCTAATTCCCATCTAATAAGAGTCAACCATACACTATGCATTGAATTAGTGCCTGGAGAGAGCATCTAGGTGAATCACAGAAATAAATTTATTCATAGTTGAGAATGACAGATAAAGAGATAATCTGATGATAATGCAGAAGCCCACATATGCCAAAAATTTTGTGTCTCCTATTTTTGTTAATCCTTTCATTCAAAACAGTTGAGGGTGGGTGGTGTTCACACCAAAGTATGAGGGCTAAGCCGTGATGCTGTGGTGACTGAGAGAGTCCTTGTATTCATCTTGTAAGCACTGTTTCATAAATAATATTATGGTTTGAGACTTAGGACTGAATCCTAGAAAAATAATTACTAAGGAAACCACAATGTGCATGATGAGATTTCACAAGTGAAAGCAGGGTGTGGTAATGGTTATAGCCAGAAAGAGTGCACAAAAATGCGGAATATGTTTTCAGCCATGGTTATTTTGCATCAGTGATTTTTCCATGCCACATAAACCACTAGACTGTATACACAATCTTGGATGGTCGTAAGATGAGCCTCTTGCATGAGGGCTTTCTGAATGCATTTGTTTCTCATTCCAATGAAATGCCTTCCTGAAAAAAATGCCATATAGCTTTATTGTTTGTCTATGAATGAAAAGAGACACTTATTCCAGTAATGGGTTGGAAACACATTGTTTGCAAGTAAGCAGGTCTGAGGAAAATTTTATCACTTTCCCAGAGAATGTGAAAGTGTCCTTGTGAGAGGCAGAGGGGAACAGTCTTTCATTTCTAAAAGCAGCCACCTTTGTGTCCACACTAGTGCAGAAACAGAGGAAGTATGAAAAGTGCACTCATTGTTGCCAGGTGACAATAGATGGGATACTCCAACTATGTTCTCTGACGTTAATGTATTTTATAACCCATTCAAAGGCTTTACCTGTATTGAAAATGACAATGACCTTATTAATATTTCTTATTACTGTTGGAAAAGTTTATTTGTCAGTGTATCTAACAAAGGTATAGACAAAAAGTCAGGAGTTCAGAGGCCAACTGTCAGCAACATAATTTGGGGCAATAGGATTGAGCATTTCTTTTCTTTTCTTCCTTTTTTTTAAAACCTGCAAAATAGACAGAGTCCTGTGTCTCCTGTGCAGGTGGTATGGGTAGAATGTGTGCAGTTAGTGTGCAGAATGTGTCTCAGTGCTGGAACTGCACTGAGAGGCTCAGCAAGGTGTTGAAACAGAACTCCTTTTACAGGGTTTTGTTTCAGCAGGTAATTCCAAAAGTCAGATTAGGACAAGAGATTAAAAAATAATCAACCATTAAGGTTTTGTGACTCATTGTGCATTTCTATGATAAAGATAAGAAGAAACATATTTCTAACCATGTATCAGTTTAATTGATTGCATTATATAGTATTACATATTAACATATATGTTATTAATATGTATTATATTATATAGTATATTATTAATGTATATATTAATTCCCTCATAGCAGGAATTACTAGTCCGCATGAAGAAAGGAGAAATCCATGGAAAACTGTTTCTCACACCAAAAGGTTAGATCATGTCTCTGTGAACCCTCCAAACATTCATCATTTAAACTTTAGTAAGTTGAAAGTGGAGACTAGACAAGAGTTTCCTTAATATGCCAAATGATGGGGTACCTGCTTATAAGCCCTTGGTAGATCCTGGTGCTATCATGTTTTAGAACTAAATCTGTACTGAGGCCCTTTGTACAATTCCTTTAGCCCTGGAACCTCTGGAGGATTACCAGGTGCAATTTTCTTTGTCTTTGAAGGCTCTTTGCCCTCTTTTCATATGAATTCCAGGGCTTCCTTCACATTTTTCATATCCTTACCTTTAGTCTTCCCATTGTACACTGTAAAAACCCTCCTGCCTGGTCACCAGCCCAGTAGACTTCTCCTATTTGTATTTTTGAAAAGCAGATCATATATGAAGACCTTTCTCCCCTGATGTTCCTTTGGACGTTTGTGAGCATTCTATGTACCTATATCCTGGTGGAAACAACTTATTGGGTTCTTCTAGGCATATTCAAAGTCCTTCCAACTCCACAGTTTCTGACATCCTTTAACTTTACTTCCCTTTTTAATGACTTTGGGAAACTTCTGCCCATAGTATGTTTATTAGTGCCTGATAGTTGACTTTTGCCACCAAACCAACAAAATCAGGAATTATCTCGGACTGGGGAACACACTTGTGTTTCTGAGGGCAGAGAGGATTGATATGTGAAACAATCAACATTCTAGAAAGAAAGGTTGCCTTCAGTGGCGATGATAGGCTCCATTATTCATGTGTCTTCTTGAGAAAGAAATCAGAGGAGGAGGGCTCTGTGTTAAAGATGACATTTGTCTCTGAATTAGGATATTCCCACTGTTATCTACTGATATCAGACTCCCACTTGTAAGACCTCTCAACATGGACTTGTCACCAGAGCCTATCTATGGAGTTTGTGGACCTTCAGAATGGAGGATGTGACCTTTACATATGGAGGTAAGAGGACAGCTTGCAAGAGTTGATCCTATTTTTTTTTGAAAACATAGAGCTTTCTTTTTATTCTTCTCTCATTCTCTAATATATTACATCTTGACCACAGTTTTCCTTCTTCCACTCCTCCCAGGTCCTACAGCACCTACCCTCTCCCTCAGGTCTACTCCTCCTCCATTTCCAATCAGGATGAATAGCAAGGCTTCATAACTGTTTTCTTTTTAAAAATGTAGAGATTACCTTTTAAAAAAGCATCAATACAAATTGAAATAAAACATTAGAAAGGTAGTTGAGTAAACAGTCTTAATTGATGAATGTGTAAAGTTTAAATTGCCAAATAACTGTATATGACTTAATAGAATATCTACTAGACATTTATGTGTAACTTTCTTCTTTCTTTATTTTTTAAAATTCACTTTACATTCTGATCCTAGCCCACCCCTCTCCTCTCTTCCCAGTTGCACCATTACAAACTTCCTCCCCATTGCTCCTTCCCTCAGGAAGGGCAGCCTCCCTTGGGTAGCACCTACCCTGGGACATCTAGTCTCAGGAACTCTAGGCACATCCTCTCCTAATGAGACCCAACCAAGCAGTCCAGTTAGGGGAAAGGCATCCAATGGTAGGGAATAAAGACTGAGACAGCCCATGCTCTACTTGTTAGGGAACACACATGAAGACCAAGCATCAATCCACTCATAAAACCTTCAACACATAATCTCTCTTGTCTAAAAGATATGAAGCAATATAGAACAGAGACTGAGAGTACAGCCAACCAATGACTGCTTGAACTTGAGACACATCCCATGTGAGACAGCCAATCCCTGACATTATTAATGATACTTTGTTATGCTTGCAGACAGGAACCTAGCACAACTGTCTCCTAAGAGGCTTTGTCCAGCAGCATATGGAGACAGATGCAGAGACCCACTGTCAAACATCAGATATAGTTTGGGGAGGCCTTATGTCATTAAGCATTGACTCTGAGGGTTTCTAGTTTTACTCTATTTTCTGCTTTTTGTTTCTGTCTGCCCATCTGTGTGTGAACATAACTGTCATCGGGAGCTATTTGCTCTTGACTTCCCTGTATGTTGTTGAGTTTATTCAAACAATAAACCATAATAATCTCTTTATTTTTTCAGTTGCTTTTGTGAGTGTAGTTTATGACAGCAACAAAAGAATAATTAAAGGGCTTGGGAGCTGCAGGGCAGCCTAGGTGAGGACACTTCCTGTGTTCATCTGCACACAGAGCTGGGACTCTCCCATAGCTCTCAGACCCAAAACCTGCCTGCAGAGAGTTGGTCTGCTAGGAGTGCTCTCACTCAAAGATCTTGGACTCACAGACTCACAAGCCCAAGGAGGGACAAGCTCCAGTCAGAGACAGCAAGACCAACTAACATCAGAAATAACCAGATGGCCAGAGGCAAGCAAAAGAACCGAAATAACAGAAACCAAGACTATTTGGAGTCATCATAACCCAGTTCTCCTAGGATAGCAAGTTCTAAATATCTCAACACACTAGAAAAGCAAGATTTGGATTTAAAATCAAATTTCATGATGATGATAGAGGGCTTTAAGAAGGACATAAATACCTCCCTTAAAGAAATGCAGGACAACACATATAAAAGAGTAGAAGCCCTTAAAGAGGAAACACAAAAATCCCTTAAAGAATTACAGGAAAACACAACCAAACAGGTGAAGAAATTGAAAAAAAATCCAGGATCTAAAACTGAAAGTAGAAACAATAAAGAAATAACAAAGGGAGACAACCTTGTAGATAGAACACACATCAGGAGTCATAAACACAAGCATCAACAACAGATTACAAGAGACTGAAGAGAGAATCTCAGGGGCAGAAGATACCATAGAAAACATTATACAACCATCAAAGAAAATGAAAAATGCGAAAAGTTCCTAGCAAAAAACATCCACGAAATCCAGGACACAATGAGAAGACCAAACTTAAGAATAATAGGTATAGAAGAGAATGAAGATTCCTGCTTAAAGGGTCAATAAATATCTTCAACACAATTATAGAAGAAAACTTCCATAACCTAAAGAAAGAGATGCCAATAAATATACAAGAAGCTACAGAACTCCAAATAGATTGTACCAGAAAAGACTTTCTTCCTGTAAAATAAAAGTCAAAATACCAAATATACAAAACAAAGAAAGAATATTAAAAGCAAATAAGGAAAAGAGGTCAAGTAACATAGAAAGGCAGACCTAGCAGAATTACACCAGACTTCTCAGCAGAAACTATGAAAAGTAAAAGATCCAGGAAAGGTATCATAGAGACCCTAACAGAACACAGATGCCAGCCCAGGCTACTATATCCAGCAAAACTCTCAGTTAACATAGATGGAGAGACCAAATTATTCCACCATAAAACCAAATTTATACAATATCTTTCCAAAAATCCAGCCCTACAAAGAATAGTAGTTGGGAAACTACAACACAAGGAAGGAAACTACACTATAGAATAAGCCAGAAAGTAATCTTCTTGCAACAAACCCAAAAGAAGAGAGCCACACAAACAGAATTCCACCTCTAACAACAAAATTAACAGGAAACAACAATCACTATTCATTAGTATCTCTTAACATCAATGAACTCAATTCCCTAATAAAAAGCCATAAACTAACAGACTGGATAGGTAAACAGGACACAGCATTTTGCTCCAAAGAGGAAAGGCACCTCAGTGACAAAGACAGATACTACCTCAGAGTAAAAGGCTGAGAAAAAATTCTCCAAGCTAATGGTCATGAAACAAGCTAGAGATGACATTCTAATATCAAATATAATCGACTTTCAACCAAAAGTTATCAAAAACAATAAGGAAAGACAGACACTTCATACACATCAAAGAAAAATCCAACAGGATAAACTCTCAATTCTGAACATCAGTGCTCCAAATGCCAGGGCACCTACATTCATGAAAGAAACTTTACTAAAGCCCATTCATACATTGCATCATGCATAATTATAGTAGGAGACTTCAATGTAACACTCTCATCAGTGGACAGATCATGGAATCAGAAACTAAACAGAGACACAGTGAAAATAACAAGTTATGAAACAAAAAGATTTAACAGATATCTATAGAGCATTTAATCCTAAAAAAAAGAGAATATACCTTCTTCTTAGTGCCTCATGTTACCTTCTCAAAAATTGCCCATATAATTGGTCACAAAACAGGCCTCAAATGATACAAGAAGATTGAAATAATCTCATGCATCCTATCAGATCACCATGGACTAAGGTTGGTCTTCAATAACAACAAAACAACAAAAAGCCCACATACACATAGAAGCTGAACAATGCTCTACTGAATGATAATTTGGTCAAGGAAATAAAGAAAGAAAGAAAATAAAGACTTTATAATTTAATGAAAACGAAGGCACAACGTACCCAAACTTATGGGACACAATGAATGCAGGGCTAAAAGGAAAACTCATAGCTCTGAGTGCCTTTAAAAAAAAGAAACTGGAGAGAGTATACACTAACAGTTTGATAGCACACCTGAAAGCTTTAAGAAAAAAAAGAGCAAATTCACCCAAGAGGAATATACAGCAGGAAACAATCAAACTCAGACATGAAATCAACCAAGTAAAACAGAAAGAACCATACAAAAAAGTCAACAAAACCAGGAGGTGATTCTTTGAGAAAATCAACAAGATAGATAAACCCTTAGCCAGACTAACCAGTATCAAAATTAACAAAATCAGAAGTGAAAAGGGAGACATACCAAAAAAAAAAAAAAAAGAGGAAATCCAAAATATCATCAGATTCTACTACAAAAACCTATATTCAAAAAAATTGGAAAATGTGAATGAAATGGACAATTTTCTAGACAGATACCAGCTACTGTAGATAAATTCAAATCAGATAAACCATCTAAACAGTTCCATAACCCCTATAGAAACAGTCATAAAAGTCTCCCAACCAAAGAAAGCTCAGGACCAGATGGGTTTAGTGCAGTATTCTATCAGACCTTCAAAGAAGACCCAATACCAATATTCTTAAAACTATTCCACAAAATAGAAACATAGGAATACTACCCAATTCCTTCTATGAAGCCATAATTACCTAAACTACACAAAGACCCAACAAAGAAAGAGAACTCCAGAGCAGTAATGTTATGAATACAAGTGCAAAAATACTCAATAAAGTTTTCAAACAACTGAATCAAAGAATACATCAAAATGATCATCTATCATGACCAAGTATGTTTCATACCAAGTATGCAGGGATCGTTCAATATATGGAAATCCTCAATGTAATACACTATATAGACAAACTCAAAGGGGAAAACACATTATCATTTTTTAAAAATCTTTATTGGATTTTTTAAAATCTAGGTGATCCTGAGCATTTATCTTATTTTTTGTTTTATTGGATGTTTTTTATTTATTTATTTATTTATTTATTATTAATTAATTATTTATTTCTTTATTCTTTATTCTTTATTTCTTTCTTTCTTCAGAGACTTGAAGTTCATGTCATACAGTTATTTCCCTTGTTTGGTTAGAGTCACACCAAGGTATTTTATTTTATTTGTATCTATTGTGAAGGGTGTCGCTTCCCTAATTTTTTCTCAGCCTGTTTATCCTTTGAGTAGAGGAAGGCTACTGACTTGGTCGAGGTAATTTTATATCCATCTACTTCACTGAAATTGTTTATCAGGTTTAGGAGTTCTCTGGTAGGGGTCACTTATGTATACTATAATATCATCTGAAAATAGTGATGTTTTGACTTCTTACTTTCCAATTTGTATACATTTGACCTCCTTTTGTTGTTTGATTGTTCTGGCTAGGAGTATGAGTACTATATTCAATAGATAGGGAGAGAGTGGACAGTCTTGTCTAGTCCCTGATTTTAGTGTGATTGCTTCACGTTTCTCTCCATTTAGTTTGATGTTGGCTACAGGTTTGCTGTATTTTGCTTTTACTATGTTTAGGTATGGTCTTTGAATTCTTGATGTTTCCAAAACTTTTAACATGAAGTGGTGTTGAATTTTGCCAAATGTTTTCTCAGCATCTATTGAGATGATCATATGATCTATTTCTTTGAGTTTGTTTACATAGTGGATTATGTTGATGGATTTCTGTATATTGAACCATCCCTGTACCCCTGGGATGAAGTCTAATTCATTACGATGAATCATTGTTTTGATTAGTTCTTGGATTTGGTTTGTGAGAATTTTATTGAGCATTTTTATGCCGATATTCATAATGGAAATTGGTCTGAAGTTCTTTGTTGGGTCTTTGTGTGGTTTAGGTATAAGCGTAAATGTGGCTATAGAAGGGATTGGTACTGTTCCTTCTCTTTCTATTTTGTGGAATAGTTTGGAGAGTATTGGTCTTCTTTGAAGGTATGATAGTATTCTGCATTAAACCCATCTGGTCCTGGGCTTTTTTTGGTTGGGAGACTTTTAGTGCCTTCTCTTACTTTAGAAGTTATAGGGCTGTTTATATGGTTTATCTGATCCTGATTTAACTTGGGTACCTGGTATCTGTGTAGAAAATTATTCATTTCATCCAGATTTTCCAATATTTCAGAATATTTGGACATTTTATGTATTTATATTTGAAATATTACCCCCTTTCTTGGTTCCTTTTTCTCCATTGCCCCTCTCATTGCTACCTTACAGCCTATTAATGTCTTCCAGTTCAGTCCTTTTACCTGAAAATTTCATAATTTCATTTTTTCTTATAGCTGAATAGTATTCCTTTGAGTAGAGGTATCACATTTTTATTATCTATTCCTCAGCTGATGGACATCCAGGCTGTTTTCATGTCCTAGCTATTGTGAATAAGTCAGTGATTAACATGGACAGGCCTTTTGTCTCTTTAACAGAAAATAGAGTCATTTGGGTTAAACTTGAGAAAAGAGGAAAGAGTTTCAAGTATATTGTTGCACTCAATGGGAGAAATTATGAAAGACCAAACTTGTACATTTTAAGAAGTTCAACAATGCAAATTGCTCCCAAGGATTTTGATAATTTATTTTGTGTGGGAGACTGAGGAGGGGAAAAGAACAAAAAACCAGCTTGCATCTTTAGTTACATAAATATCCATATGATGGTGCTTGAAGAGGAGTACCATTCTTTGGTAGAGAACATGAAAATGCATTTAAATGGAAGTAGTCATGAAGGTGTCATGCTTCCAGTTAGAGAGTCCAGGAAATAAGTCTGGAGTCGCATATTTATTTAGAATGTATTACCATACAAATTAGAGCTAGATAGAGTCAGAGAAGCAATAAGATTAGCCAGTGAGGTATCTAAAGGAGAGGAGAGTGTCCTGGAGAGAGCTTCAGGCAGAAACAGTATTTAACATTGGGCAGAAAAAGAAAACCAAAAGACCCCAAAGAGAACAGAATCACTTGGGCTTCTGTTTTTGGCTCTGTTTGTGCAGCATAATAACAGACATGAACCCAGCTCCATGACGGTTGCAAAGTCCAAGGCCTACCCATAGGAGCCTGAGCCTATGTTTGGAGGCATAAAATGTTTCTCATATTTTCTTTGAGCATTTCCTTTTTCTCTGAGTTTTTGTTTTGAAACATTTTGTTCTCACATGATGACTGGTAGTTAAGCTTGTATTTAGTAAGGATAATATTAGTTTAGGCATGTAAAGCCCAAATACAGATTGTTAGACTGCCTCAGGTTTCCCTTAGAGCATACAGGATCATATTCTTCCCCTCTAACAGAGGTTATCCTTAGGTTATCTTATCCCTCCCTCTCCCAAACAATGCAGCCCATGGCTCTCTATTTTAGCAGGTGATCTTTTATCTAATTCCCAACGTAATGGTGATTCTGATGTTAGCTGAGTTTATGTCATAGCAGAGGGAAAGATTCAGCTGTCCAGCAAAGACTGAAACACAAGAAAAAAAAAGACAAAGATAGAAGCAAGGAACCATATTTAGAATTGTTTTTAAATTTTAAAGTTAAATTTTATTTTGGGTGTTGGCTTTCAGGTATGCCAGTGTACCCATGTATATCACAGTCCCTGAAATTGGAGTTACAGATGATTGTGGGGCATTGTGTGGGTACTGGGAATAAAACCTGAGTCCTCTGGAAGAGCAACCAGTGCTCTAAGCCATTGAACCTTCTCTCTAGTCTTAAAACAAAGTCCCTACTAAACAAAGAGACCTATCCCACATGTATGGGAGGAGAAACTCAGAATTGGGAATCCATAGTATAACTCTAGGTTTAGCATTATATAAGACTCTTGGGTCCTCCTTTCTTTCTTGTCATCTTGCCCAATGTATGTCACTCATTAGGACTTTTCCTCATTTCCACTGGGCCTAGAAGAAACTTGCTCAGGTGTTTGTCTCTGATCATGTCTTATCTTACATAAAGGAAGAACTTTCAAATTTATTTCTCTGCCTATACCATTTAACTTTTCCATAATTACTGTATGTTAGTGGATAATAAACATTAAAGTTACACTTTAATATTTAAAAACTATTAGAATAATATGTACATTGAAGCCAATAACGAATGAGCAAATATTGACACCTGTACCATTGTGTTTATTATAGTTTATTTGATACTCACTAAGCCTTGAGAAGAATGGAGATGAGGTAGTTGGTGAGGTCCTCTGGGCTAACCCCTTGCTCTGCCTATCTTCTTGCTAATCTTGAGGCTCATGCTTTTAGTTTTAATGCAATTACACTGCAGATTTGTAGGAGTATGATACCCCAGTGAACAGAAGGAATTCAGGCTGTGGTCAGCTCATGCATGGGCCAGTCATCAAGTTCTTCATTTGGCAGAGATTTTGACTTTTGAGTCTGGCTTGTCCAAGTGTTTTTCACTTGGGTCATCAATGTCTTCCACAATCCATGTTTCATAGGCTTGGTTCCTTGGAGATTACTATTGGGGGTTAGGGCCTGATGGGAGTTTTTTGGGCCATTAGGGTTGTGCCCTTTAAGAGATTTTTGGTATCCTGAAAGTTCTTCCCCCATTTTCCTCATCTTCCTAAGCTGCTCTTCCATGTCCTGCTATGAGATGCTAACTCACAATACATCCCATATAGTGGTAGGAGTCAATTATGTACTGGAAATCTCCAAATCTGTGAGCAGGAATACACCCCCTTTCTTTATAAATTGATTACCTTGGTATCTGTCACAGAAAGCTAGACAACATTCAAGCTTATGATGTCATATCTTGGGTAGAGTGGCGCTGAGCTCTTTTTAAGCTTTTGATGTTCATTGCGGGAGCACAATGTCTGAACATCAGGTAGTAGTCTTGGCAGTGACGCCATGATGAGTGGTCCTCAGGTAGCTTAGATTCATTGCAGGTGGCAACATTTTTAAAGCAATCCACTGAACCTGATTAGATAATGTTTCTTTGCTGCCCCATGTCTAATTCCCCCCTGGGGGAAGTTGTTGCATGCAAAACTGGACTGGATAGAGAGAAGTTTAACAGGGCACAAGTGGGTGCAATGCAAGCCATGAGAGGTCAGGTAAGAACACACCTGGGAACAGCTTTGGAGAACTGGTTCATTTATTGGGGGAATGGAAGGGATATTTATGCCCCTGGGGAGGTGACTACAGTTTCTGGGGCAAGGTTTGTGTGGCTGTGTACAATTGGTCAGGACAGGGGAGTTGGTAGATGCTTCGTTTGCATACTCAGGGACTTTTGGGTCTGAGGAGGAAAAATCTTATTTTAGAAAGCAGTGAAACCTTATAATTGTCAGAATAATGCATTCTTACTAGGGTTGTTGGTCGGGCAGCCAACTTTATGGTACTTTAGGTTGGGAGGGGTCAGGTAGCCAACTTCTGCCATTCTCATCTGAGGTATTTATCCAGGGTTGAAGCTCCCTAGACCCTTTATCCATAATCCTGGGCCATTAAAATCTCACATTTCTGAATTTTTTTTATGATATAGTGGATTTAACATACTCAATTTGTCTCTTCACTGGGTCAAAGGAACAATACTATGAATGAATTTGGTAAAGACTGGGATTGAAGCTGCTACTATTGCAAAACACTATACAGTAAATTCTGTTCTGCAAAAGACAAAGCATTGTATCTACCTGTAATCCAATGTACACTGAAATAACACAAAAAATACTCAGTTTTACGGCTTTGGCAGTTTCAAGGAATCCCTTTTCTACCACCAAACAACTGTTTTTCCAAGGCTTGCTGGAAAGAGTGACATTCTGGGCAGTGGCAGTGTTTGCTGTCGCTGTCCAGTTCCTGGTGCTGAATGGGATAACAGTCCTGCTCCTTTATGATGTCTGTGAGTCACTGCCAAGGAGTACACACAGGAGGTGTTTGGAAGGTTTGTGTTGGGAGATGACCTGTGCATTGCCTCACACCTCGGACTTCCATTAATTTCCACAGGTAGGCCAATTTGATTTGCAAGACCCGAGTCTCCCAAGGCTTCTCTACAATCTCCAAATATCCAAGCTTCAGCCCACACAATGTAAATAGAATATGTAATATTCCCTCAAATATTCTCAGCACCTATCTAGACTGGCCCTGCAGAAAACAGTCTCTGACCTCAGAATATCATGTTCTTTGATCTTCAATATTCTGCTTTTCCTCCAGGTGAGTGAGCTTTTGCATGATTTTGATGTGCTGGTACCTTCTGATTATGGCGCAGCCTCTAAGAAGCAGTGGGTTCAGAATTAAAAGACGGCTCTTTTGTTTGTAATTTTTCTCTTAGGTTGGAGAAGGGCCTAGAGAGTGTATGTTTCAAGGCAAGAGGTATTCTCCATAACTGGTCTTCATGAGATTCTCCTGGGATATTCATAAAGACGTTCAGTTGTTTTGTAAAACTCTGTAGGGCAAGGAAGAGCTCTGTTTCTGAATGTCGGTGCCATGCAGGGTGAGCGCTGTCGGCAGGATCGCTGAACCTCCTCTGCCCATGTGCAGCACAGGTTCTTACTGGACATTTGAAAGGGTCCAGTCTCTGTGACTGAGATGTCCAGGCAAGTGGAGCTAGAGTCTCTGACTAGCTCTGCCTGAGAAGCATTGTCTCTCTCAAGCTGCATCATTGGTCTTTCTCCAACTTTGGGAATGATTAGGAACAACATCTGTTTCCTGACCTACAATTCTTCACAATGACTCCGGTCTTTTAAAATGGTAGGGATTCCTCAGGGTTGCATATATTGTGAAGGAATTTAGCTATGTCAAGTGTTTACTATGTTATGAGATTTCTTTAAATTTTAGAAAAGATTTATTTCTGTTTATATGTGTGTATCTAGGTGAGACTTTGGAGGCCAGAACAGGAGAGGTCATTGGATCTTTTGGAACTAGAGGGGCAGATAGTTGTGAGCCACCTTATGGGAGCTGGAACCTCCCCTGGGTCCTCTATTAGGGCAGTAAACACTTTTTTTATTAACTTGAGTATTTCTTATTTACATTTCGAGTGTTATTCCCCTTCCCTGTTTCCGGGCCAACATACCCCTAACCCCTCCCCCTCCCCTTCTTTATGGGTGTTCCCCTCCCCATCCTCCCCTCATTGCCGCCCTCCCCCCAACAATCACGTTCACTGGGGGTTCAGTCTTAGCAGGACCAAGGGCTTCCCCTTCCACCGGTGATCTTACTAGAATATTCATTGCTACCTATGAGGTCAGAGTCCAGTAAACACTTTTAACCACTGAGCTATTTTTGCAGTCTTTGTTATTAGAATCTTGAGAATGCTTTTGAAGAAAGGGTTAGAGAGATTTGTTTCTACTTACAGATTTCCAGAATTCACACAAAAAGAGTACTCTTGATAGAGTTCAGATACTATGGATTAGAGAGTGAAGTTAAGTGATGGCCAAAGATAAGTGATTATAGACAGGGGGAGGAGGAATGGGATTTGGGACTCTGGGGTAACAACTGGATTGTAAAAGAATAAATATAATTAAAAAACTCTCACAAGAGCTTGTGTATGAGGTTTCAGTGTACTCTGTGATACCTGGTCTCTATGAAGGATGGGGCCCTTATCTCACCCTTGTTGGTGTCTCAACCTTTTTGTTGCCAAACACCCAAAAGAACAAAAAAAAAAGGAAGGAAGAGTATACAGTGGTGCATGATTTCAGTTCACAGTTAGTTTACTCCATGACTGTGATAAGATAAAATATTTTTGTGGTTAGGCAGAGTCCTTTGTGCAGGAAGAGTCAATTCACTTCATGGCTCCCAAGAAGCAGCCAAAAGGAAACAAAAATTGTCCAGGGTCAAGATGCAGTCTTCAAAGCAGTATTGCAGAGTCTTAATTTCCTCTAGCCATCACCCCTTTCATCTACAATTCTACCATCCTTCAATAGTTGATCCAGATTTTGAACTCATCAGTGCATTAGATCATTGATTAGATAAGAACTCTTCTTAGCTTACTTTCACTGGAAACATAATCATAGACATACCCAGAAGTGTTTTGAATGTCTCTCACTCCCATCAAGTTAACAATCAAAGCCAGATGTGACACCAACAAATAGGAAGTCCCTAGTGAAACCCAGAATCCGTTTATACAAAGCACTAGGAATATTCCATTAACTGAGACTATATTACTAATGTCTTATTTTATGTATTAGGAAGTATTGTCATCCAAGGCCTTGATGACCAGGAAGGATTAGCTTTCCCAAGATTAGTCACTTCCTAGTATTAGTAGATAACTTTCTCATGAGAATGCTTTACAAGTGAATGCCAACTATTATGATCTCAAATGTGTGTCCCGAAGGTCTAATCTCCAATGAGATGGTGTTAAAAAATGGAACATGTAGGAGGTGAGTTGGATGTGAGGATGGAGCCTGATGATGTTATTAGTGCCTTTAAGAACACTCACAAGTTTATGATCCTCACAATGTGAGTTCTTACAAGCCCTCTCTCCTGTAAGCATCTTGAACTTCAGTTTCCAGATCTGTGAAAAACAAATGTTTGTTGTTTAAATTACCAGCTTATGGTACATGTATTATAGCATACCGAATGAATGAAGACACTAATCAAACTGGAGTCCATGTCCCTCATTCTGCCATGGGCTCATCCACTCACATTGTTATCTGCCTCTTCTAGATACTCAGGTTTAGGCCCCAGACAGCTAAAGATGTTGCAGAACCCATTGGAGTTATTTAAACAAGGTTACTCTAAGTTTGGTTACTCTTCCTCATTCATTTATTTGCTTTTAAGCAAAATGAAGGCTCTTGTCTATGTTTTCTTCCCGGTTCATCTACTCTCAAACACACAGCTATTTCCTTGTGTTTCCAGGTGCAGCATATATAATTTCTTTTTTGATATGAATATAGCCATCTACCTCTTTATGGTGTAAAATTCTGATTTCTTGTTCTCTTAAAAATAACACCTTTACCTGGAACCATCGTGAGGTCATATATCAGGCTGGTAGCTCCCAGTATCTCCAATTTAGCAATGTTCAAGGATGCCTCATCTGTTAACACACTCACAGTTGATCCAGGTATGCAAATTCTAAGGCCTGACTTCTTCTTTCTGCTTGACAATGATATACAGCCAATGTGCTGGGCCCTTAAATACAATCCTCCAAATCTATATTTCTTACACAAGGCAGATTATTTGTCTTTCTGACAATATTAGGTCTTGGAAATGTAATTTTTTAATGAAAGGACTTTATAATGTGGTTCTCTCAGAAGGCCTTGTCCAACTAAGATGAAGGCATTTATCTCCAATGCTGTCCCCTTGGTGATATTTTAATATTGTATAATTCACTCAACAATGAGGCTATTAATTTTAGTAGGAGCTCACAACTGCCTTCCTGTAATATTGCAAATTGGACAGTTTGAGGCAAGTTTGCTGGAATTAAAATATTTACCAGTTTAAAAAATATTTGAATGAAACAATTACCAAATTAAGATTAGTCCAAGAGGATTTAATAAAATTTAATAGAATGCTTCAGATATTTTTAATTTCTGGGTAGAAAAGAATCTGGAGCAGAGAGGCAACTACTGCCACTCTACATGAATTCACGGTCTGGAAGCTGCATTTTGCAGTTTTCTGTCACCTCTGTAAGTCTGACTCCAGTTGCTTTGGTTCCATGTCTTGCCTGTGTGCTTGTCAGAGCAGCTCTGACCTTATTCTTTCCTGGGTTAAGTTGTACAGGTAAAACAGAGCTTGCCTCTTATGGGTTCCAATCTCTGTGTAGTTATTTTCCACCTACTCTTTGCTGGGGACCATGAGATCTTCTATTAAGGAGAAAATTGCAGAAGCACTAGCATTAGGAGGAAGAATTGAAGCTGAATAAAGAAAGCACATGTGTGTCATTCAGCCCTTTCTGTCAGCCTGTGGCATGTCCAAGGTTTAAAAGAAACTCCAGTTTAAGAATCTTCAAAAAGTATGTTTGTATTGCACAAAACACAGACACAGAAAATAATAAACACGTTCAATAATCTCTGTACATAGCAGAGGTGCTATGAAGTGCATAACTGTCATCAAAGACACTTCTTTTCACAATAGATACAGACACTAATGACTGGGTCAACATGCAGAGCATAAGGAATTGTGGGGTGCTCAGCTCTAAATGAGACAGAAATTTTATACTTCCTCAATATATTGCAATATGAAGGGTCATAGCAGAAGAAGGGGCAGAAAGATTGTAAGGGCCAGGATTAGTGGTTGTCCTCAGGGAAATAGAATTTGTCATATGGCCTTGTATAGTTTTTGTTGCTAGGATGAGCACCATGACCACAAGCATCTTGGAAGAAAAAGGGTTTATTCTATTTACATTTTCATTCCACAGTCCATCATTGAGGACACTCAGGGCAGGGCTTCAAGCAGAAACCTGGAAACAGAAACTGAAGCAGAGTCTCAGGAGAAACGTTGCCTGCTGGCTACCTACCCTGGCTTGCTCAGGTAGCTATTTTTATACCATTGCACCTGCCCAGAAATGGTACTACCACAATAGACATTGATTAGAAAGCAAGAAAATGGCCCACAGACAGGCCTTTAGACCAATCTGAAGGATGCAATTCATTAATTGCTATTTCTTCTTTCCAGATTTGTGGAGATTCATCACAAGTTGACAAGAACTCATTATATCTCACATAACAGGAATGTTATACACATGTATAGCCTTGAGTGCATATATAAAACCAAGACAGTAACATGCCAGCCAAAATCTCATCATGAACAAGAAGGGATCAAAAATCCCATTTCTATCAAAGAAACTTTTGGAAATTGATAGCTATGGGGGGAGGAGGAGTAAGTTTTCTTCAGGTATGTGGTCTCTAGAAGGGTGTCCATGTCCCAGTTGATGCTTCTACCCACCTCTCACCCCAGAACAGGTAATATTAAGTAGACATCATGGGTTTAAAAAATAAGCAGGCACATAAAGTTGGGAAGGAAAAGTGGTGGTAATAGAAATAGTAAAAGAATTACAGGGGAGAGAATGCGTGTGAGTTTGACCAAAACACATTATAATAGTGGTTCTCAACCTTTCCAGTGCTGCAACACATTAACACAGTTCCTCCTGTTTTGGTGACCCCAACCATAAAATTATTTTTGTTGCTACTTTGTAACTGTAATTTTGCCACAGCTGTGTATCACAATGTAAATGTCCGTTTTGTGATTGTCTTAAGAAACCCCAGTAAAAGATCATTAAACCTGTCAAAGAGTCATGACTGACATGTTGAGAAACCCTGTATTACTGCATTGTATGCTTCTATGAGAATGTTTTCCTCTTACATTGTCATTTTCTTTTTTTTTTCTTATATTGAGAAGAGGTTCTTCACTTAAATAATATATCCCAATATTATCTCCCCTCTGCCAATTCCTCCCATCTTCTTCCCACCTTCCTCCTTCTCTGGATCCACTTACTTTTTGTCTCTCATTAGAAAAGAATAGGTTTCTAAGAGATAATAACCAAATATGACAAAATAAATTATAATGAGATGAAGCAAAAGCTATCATATTGAAGTTGGACATGGCAATCCAACCAAAAGAAGACTCCATAGAGTAGCGAAAGAGTCAGACACCCAATCAGTCTCATAGTCAGAAGTCCCATGAAAATACTAAGATAATATTTGTAATGTATAATACATAGGACGTGATGTAGATTCATGTAGGGCCTGTGCTTGCTGCTTTCCCTGTCTGAACTCATGTGTGCTGGTTGATTCTATTCTCATAAGGGAAATTAGTATGTACTTTTTTGTCTTTATGTATTTTAGGTATCAGGGTAATTGTGGCCTCATAAAATGAATTGGTCAATGTACCTTCTGTTTCTTTTTGTGGAATAGATTGAGATTGGAATTAACTCTTCTTTGAAAATTTGGTAGAATTCTGCTCTAAAACCATCTGGCTCCCGGGCGTTTTGCTTCAGAAAGAAGTTTAATGACTGCTTCTATTATAGTAGGTATTATAGGTATATTTACCTGATCTTGATGATTTAACTTTGATAAGTGGTACCTAGTGAGAAAATTATTAGATTTTCCTTTCTGGAGGAGTTCAGGTTTCTTTTTTTAATTTTTATTAGATATATTTCTTTACTTACATTTCAAATGTATGCTTTCTGGGTTTCCTGTCCATAAGCCCCCATCCCCTCCCTCTCCCCCATATTCCCCCATCCATCACCCCTACTGCTCCCAGGTTTTTAAGTATATTCTTATGATTCTCTAGATTTTCTAGGTGTCTGTTGTTATGTCCCCATTTTTATTTCTGTTTTGTTAAATTGCATATTCTCTTTCCGCCCTTTAGTTGGTTTGGATACAGATTTGTCTTATCTTATTGATTTTTTGAAGAAGCAACTCTTTGTTTCATTGATTCTTTATATTGTTCTCTTTCTTTCTACTTTATTGATTTGGGCACTCACTTTGATTATTTCTTGCTATCTCCTCCTTTGTGTGTGCTGACTACTTTTTATACTAGAGCTTCAAGGTGTGCTACTAAGTTGATAGTATGGAATCTCTCCTTTTTTAAAAAAATGTAGGCACTTAGTGCTATGAACTTTTCTTTTAATAAGGCTTTCATAGTCTTCCATTAGTTTGAATATGCTGTGTACTCATTTTCATTGAGTTCTCAAAAGTTTTTAGTTTCTTCCTCATTTTTTTCTTGACTCATTTTTCATTTTATAGAAAGCTGTTCAGTTTCTATGAGTTTGTAACCTTTATCTTATTTCTGTTGCTGTTGATATCCAGCTTTAACCCACGGTGGTTTGATAGGTTTTGGGGAGTTATTTCAATTTTCTTTTATCTAATAAGCCTTGCTTGGTATGCGTGTGGTAAATATTGGTTAAAAATTCCATGAAGTGCCAAGAAGAAGAAGATATATTCTTTTGTGTTTGGGTGGAATTTTCTGTAATGCCTATTAGGTTCATTTGGTTTATCACGTCTGTTGGCTCTAGGATTTCCCTGTTTAGTGTTTGTCTGGATGACCTGTCCATTGGTGATAGTGTGGTATTGATGTTTCCTACTCTTTCTGTGTGAGGGTTGACATGTGGTTTAAGCTGTAGTAGTGTTTCTTTTATAAACTTGGGTACCTTTATGTTTGGGGCATAGATGTTAGTAATTGAAATGTCATGTTGGTGGATTTTCTTTTGGTGAGTATAAAGTGCTTTTCTCCTTCTCTTAAAAAGGCTACACCAGCTTGCTTCTTAGGCCCATGTACTTGGAATATCTTCTTCTAATCATTTACCCAAAGTTAATATTTATTCTTGATCTTAAGGTATATTTCTTGGATGCAAGATAAAGATAGATCCTGTTTTCCCATCCAGTTGTGTCTTATTATTGGGAAATTGAGACCATTTCTATTGAGCGACATCAATCACCAATGATTGTTGATTTGTTAATTACTTTTATGCTGTTGTTATTTGTGGCAGTGGTTATGGCATTTGTGTGTGTGTGTGTGTGTGTGTGTGTGTGTGTGTGTGTGTGTGTGTGTGTCTTGGGGATGGGTGTACATACATGCTGTATTTCCTTTGTTTTTTCTGCTGTCAGATTATTAAATTCCTGTTTTCTTGTGGGTAGTTAACTTTCTTAAATTGGAGTTTTCCTTCTAGCACTTTCTGTAGGTCTCAATTTGTAGATAGATATTGTTCAAATTTGGCTTTATTATGGAATTTGTAATCTTCTCCATATGTGGTGATTGACAGTTTTGCTGGGTGCAGCAGTCTTGGCTAGCATTTGTGTTTTAGATTCTGCAGCATATCCTTTCTAGCTCTTCCAGATTTTGGAGTCTTATTTGAGAAGTCATAAGTCATGCAAATAGGTCTGCCTATATATGTTACTTGATTATTTTCCTTTGCAGTTTTTTCTAATGATCTTCCTTTGTTCTCTATGTTTAGTGTTTTGATTTTGATATGGTAAGGGGACTTTCTTTTCTGTCTTAGTCTATTTGGTGTTCTGTATGTTTCTTGTACCTTTGTTGGCACCACCTTTTTTTAGGTTAGGATTTTTTTTTCTATGATTTTGTTGCATGTTGTTCTGTGGTTTCTGTTTCTTCTCTTGATATTTGGAGAGTGCGATAACTTTGTGTTGCCTGTTTTCCTGGTCTGCACAGTGGTGTATTTACAGGAAACACCCACTAGTGTTGGAGGTGAGGGTCCTCGGATGACTTGGAAGAAGAAAGTTTTGAGGAGAAGGTCTTTGCATGATCCTTTGGAGATAGGGTGAGATATGAAAAGGATACCACAACAGATTTCCTACTACAGAGCTGGGAATACGACTAGGGTGTGTGTGTGTGTGTGTGTGTGTGTGTGTGTGTGTGTGTTTGTGTGTGTGTTTGTGTGTGTGTCATGAATAGTAGGAGAGGTGTGGATCTGTGTGCAATCTACCTGCTGTCCTGGAAGGAGTGGCCCCTGGGTTAGCAGGGGTTACCTGATGGAGTTGAAGTTTGGAACAAAACAACAAAGTGGGGACAGATTAGGAGAGGATGCTGTATAGGATCTACAGGAGATGTGGGGATAGATGAGAGAAAGCTGAAGCTGGAGTTCAGTTGAATACCTAGGAATAAGACTAAGGGATCAAGTTTGGGGGAACAAGAAGGAACAGAAGATCTGTAGTCAACCTATCTACTTTTATAGTAGGCTAGGCGTGTGGTTTAGAAGGGGGTATCTGCTAAAATTGAGGGCTATGATACAGAAATGTGTCAGTGGGGTGGGAGGTTAAGAGGAGAAAGTCTGTGGACTTTACAGGAGATGTAGCCAATAGGGAGGGAAGGCTGTAGCTAGTGTCATGTTGCAGGAGTAGGGATGAGAATGAGGGATCATGTCTAAGAGAGAGAGGGACGGGGAGAGAGAGGGAGAGGAAGAGAGAGAGGAGGAGAGAGAGAGGGAGTCAGTCTTGGTTTTCTGGTAGACATGGGTTGTCAAGGTTTTTAAACAATTTAAAATTGAAAGTTGCTTAAATATATACATACTTTAAATAAAGAAAAAAGTGAATATGTAAAAAGTGAAAATTCCATAGATTACCAGTATTCTTCATCTGAGATATTTTGGCACAATTTCAAACCTTTGTTTGAGTGTTTCTGTGTATTTGTGCATATGTGTATATCTAAGGATATGTGTGTGCACATGTAATTATATGTGCATGCAACTGTTTTCTGACTTCTATGAACACATCCTCATGAAAACACTGCAAGTTGAAAGTGTTTTATACTAAAGACATGTGTGTGTGTGTGTGTGTGTGTGTGTGTGTGTGTGTGTGTGTGTGTATTGTTGAGCTCTGAAGTGACACCAGGAAGTGAAAGTCTCAGATGCAATATTTTTTTTACTTTTTCTTCAAACCCCATTGTCCACACAAGCCATAGAAGCTTGAATTCTTGCTCCCCAATCAGACAATAAATATTAAAGCCTCTTTCCTACAGAAATAACAAGAAAATCTAAAGAATAATTCTTATTTTTCCCAGCTTTCTGTGTGATAATGGGCCGTAAAGAAAATTAGAATCTTATACTACAAAGCCCCGCAGAAACCCAAGAAGAAACGACAGAGTGGAGAGTCCACTGGCTTCCTGCATGGCTTACCAGGTTGCGGTTCAGCCCTGTTTCACACGACTGTCCGTGCTACAGCAAAGCATTAGCATAGGGAGTTCTCTCTTGTGCTTTGAAATCATCACTCTGAGGGATTCAATCTACAGAATAACTCTAAACATAAAAATTTTTATGCCCTTTTTATGTTGTCTTTTGAAATAAGGGTACTGGCTACCACCCTTATTAATGGGAAGGAGGAGATCTTCTGCTCACCCCTATTTTTACATTATACCATACAGCAGAGATTCAGCTCCCAGATTCCACCTGATCAAAGACAACATTCTGCTATATTGACCTGGGAAAGGTTGAAGATTGAAGTCAAAATATTTTTAAGGACAAAAACAATAGACACTTTAATATGGATGGTTGAAACCTCCACAACGAACTACAGGAAACTAAGGAATGCTAAGAGTCAGACAAATACAGGTGACCATGTAAGTCACCCAGTGATTACTCAATAATTTTTTGTTGGATATTTTTTATTTATTTACATTTCAATTGTTATCCCCTTTCTTGGTTTCCTATTCATAAATCCCCTATCACATGCCCCTCCCCCTCCTTCTATGAGGGTGTTCACTCACCCATTCACCAACCCCTTCCTGCCTCCCCACTCTGACATTCCCCTACACTGGGGGGGGTTCAATCACTGGTAGGACCAAGGACTTCTCCTCCCATTGGTGCCCAACAAGGCCATCCTCAGCTACGTATGCAGCTGGAGCCATAGGTCAGTCCATGTGTAATCTTTGGATGGTGGTTTAGTCCCTGGGAGCACTGGTTGGTTGCCTAATATCGAATATATACAAAGAATTCAAGAAGTTAGACTCCAGAGAATCAAAAACTATTTAAAAATGGGGTAGAAAGCTAAACAAAAAATTCTCAGCTGAGGAATATCCAATGGGTGAGAAGCACCTAAAGAAATGTTCAACATCCTTAGTCATCAGTGAAATGGAAATCAAAACAACCCTGAGATTTCACCTCACATCAGTCAGAGTGACTAAGAAAAAAAATTCAGGTGACAACAGATGCTGAAGAGAATGTGGAGAAAGAGGAACACTTCTCTATTGCAAGCTGGTACATCTGCTCTGGAAATCAGTGTGGAGGGAGGTTCCTCAGAAAATTGGACATAGTACTACTGAGGAACCAGCTATAGTACTCCTGGGCATATACCCAAAAGATGCTCCAACATGTATCAAGGACACATGCTCCACTATGTTTATAGCAGACTTACTTATAATAGCCAGAAGCTGGAAAGAACCAAGATGTCCTTTAGCAGAGGAATGGATGTAGAAAATATAGTACATTTACACAATGGAGGTCTACTCAGCTATTAAAAACAATGACTTCATGAAATTTATAGGCAAATGGATGGAACTAGAAAATATCATCCTGAGTGAGGTAACCCAATCACAAAACACACATTGTATGTATGTACTCACTGATAAGTGGATATTAGTCCAAAAGCCTAAATTACCCACATGAAGCTTTGTGAATGCTTCAGTCCTTCTCAGAAGGGGAATCAAAAATATTCATAGGGGGAAATATGGAGACAAAGTTTGGAGCAGAGTCTGAAAGAAAGGCCATCCAGAGACTTCCCCATCTGGGAATCCAGCCCATATACTTACAGCCACCAAACCCAGACAACATTGCTGATGCCAAGAAGTTCATGTTGACAGGAGCCTGATAGAGCTGTCTTCTAAGAGGGTTTGCCAGAGCCTGACAAATACAGAGGTGGATGCTCACAGTCAACCATTGAACTGAGAATGGGGTCCCCATTGGAGGAGTTAGAGAAAGGATTGAAGAAGCTGAAGAGGTTTTTCAGCCCCATAAGAAATCACAATTTTTAAACTGACACTGATATGTGCCATTGTTTTAATATCATAAAATGATAAGATTGTAAGTTTATCTATAATTAAGATAGAATGATTAGCACATAAAATATGTGAGTAAATTTGGTATTTTAATTGTTTTATATATTTTAATAATATCACATTATTTTAGTTAACTCACAAATAAAACCATTCATGAAATAATGTTGAATAACAAAAGTTCATTAAATTTATGAGATATCCTTTTTAAATTATGCTGAAATCTAAACTGAGATTTTCAATGTTAGTTCATCTTGGAGATTTGCTGGTAAAATTCTCTTTGGTATCCTGCAAGGATAATTGAAAGAAATTGTTAAGCTATGACATATGATGAATCATTTCTTCCTAGTCTCAATGACCTACTCCTTGTTTTATAATACCAATGAATTAAAAGTGACTGCATACATTGTTGGGGGGAGGGTAGTAATGGGAGGAGGATGGGGAGGGGAACACCCATATAGAAGGGGAGGGGGAGGCATTAGGGGGATGTTGGCCCAGAAACCGGGAAAGGGAATAACATTTGAAATGTAAATAAGAAATACTCAAGTTAATAAAAAAAATAAAGTGTAAAAAAAAGTGACTGCATACATGTTATATACTATAAATCACAGCAAAAGGGAATTTCATGGAGTTGAGGATAGCCAATGTAGATCTCTGTGGAGGAATGAGATCTGCTTCATTCTGCACTGTGCTCATTAGACACATATTGGACATTTGTGATGTGGTTGATGGCATGGGATAACTGACTTTTGACTTTCATCTAGCATTAGGTAGTGTAAGTTTAGATAGAAACATGAGGACACCTTACTGGGTTAAAGCATGCCAGAATATTAACAGAGTGAGGAGGCAAGAGACATTAGCTATTCAAAAGTGTTATTAGATTTTTCTACCATATCAGAAAACATTTTGATGCCAGCAGGGAAAGATTCTTGGATTCATTTTCACCGTTGTACAACAGTCCTCTGTATTATACGTTTTTATGGCACATTTGTCAAGCATTCTATGAGAGTCACATATTGAAGGCAGAGAAAAGGGCATCTGTGCCAGCTTCTCACAGACTTAAGCAGGCTCAACACACTGTCCTAGGAATCTCGACACCCACACTCCTCCTTGCTGAGACTGTCCTGCAGATCTTAAGCTTGGCTGTCTTGTCACTTAGCTTCGATTGGCCCCAACTTCCTGTTGATCTGGCCCAGGCACTTAGCATCTCAGCCAGTGCATTTGGGCACAGGGTGGGTGGCATACTGTTGCTGGAGACAGATGGCCCTGTCACAGAATTTATGCTCTGTTTAAAAATAATGCTTCCTAATGCTTAGCAATTTTCTAAATAACTTGATCTGAAAAAGTATTTTTTTCTAAATATCTCACAGAGGCTGCAGAGTTGACCTCATCTAAATGTTACTAAAATTAAAGAGTTTTAGGTTTAGAAGGAGAGTGTAGTGTTCATCACCATGTCCCCATATTTTTTCATTTTGTTGATGACGGAATAGTACTTTCACCTTGCCTCTACCCCTATAATTCACTTAAGACATGAAACTAGAATTTGGTCTCTTCTCTCCCCTCCTAGTTTCTTTGTATTTCAAAATGTCTGGCTTTCCTGTGTTTCATCAGGAATGCAAATCATGGTTTGTACAATGTTTTGATGTGAGAGACATGAGGCTTTAGTCACAGTTTTCTCTTTAGCCTCCATTCTATCCCAATGCCTCCTGAGTAGACAAACCCAAATTCTGATGAGAGAATTAACCTAAGGAACTCACTTTACCGAATTCAAATAAGCCCTTGAAAATCCTGCACTTTAAGCCTTTATTCTAGATTCCATTGTGAGGTGATAATGAGGTGCTGAAAACTAATTATGTCATCAGACAAAGCTGTCTGATCCACCATCTGCCGAGTCTGGAGAGGGATAGTCCCTGGTCGAACTGAGAACTGGGACTAAAAATAGCCACTTTTCCTTGTTCCTTGTCCTGCTCTTGCCATAGGCATGATGGAACAGGAACTACATAAGTATCATTTGTAGTTAGCCACACGTGAGGCCACAGTCTCTTTGCAGGTGGCAGATCTTACACACATGTGGATTATTACTGTGATGATAGATGATAGTTCTCTTGTTCCTACCAATTTTCTTCCTGGTCTCAACTCTCTCCCCTAATTTATCACTCCGTTACATAATGCAGGAGGAGTGTACTGGCTTAGAAGTCCAAACTTCTTACTCACATGACCAAGTTGACAAGACCCTAAAGAGGTCATTAATTGCATGACCTATATTCAGATTTTGGGATATGTTCTGGGATCAACTTTAAAGGTGAGCTTGATGTAATTTTACCAGGGATTCAAATAGTTCTTTCCTTTAAACAAGGTAGCCATTCTTTTTTGTTTGGCATCCTGATTTTTATTTTATTATTTTTGCTGATATGTAAAGAATTGAAGCTCATAATGAAATTTGTACTCCCAGATTAATAAAATATCAACAATGGTGGATTTTATATTCTTGGCCTTCTCCAAGTAGTCAAGATTGACCTAATACAGGCAGGGTTTCACTTTTTAATGAGTATGCCTTTGGTATTTTATCTTTCAAAGTTCTCTGGGGGAAATGCTTGAGCTTTGGGCATC
Source organism: Rattus norvegicus (assembly GCF_021556685.1). NCBI lineage: Eukaryota > Metazoa > Chordata > Mammalia > Rodentia > Muridae > Rattus > Rattus norvegicus. The sequence continues at coordinate 91,792,613 of NC_141547.1, forward strand.
TTAGACTATAATGTGATAAGTCTGTGTGAAGAATTCTTTTCCAAATTATTCTGGCTACCAATTTCATTATAATTCAGATCTGAACAATCAGATTCCTTCTGAAAAAGTCAGTCAGCAGACACTATAGTATAAACCAAATGGTTGGTTGCAAAGCAGAACTTTGTCCTGTTTGTAATAATGCTAATAAATAATGGTGCTTTTGGTATTAAACTAAGATGATGCTTCCCAAAGCAAATTATTGTTTTGCAAGTAAGGGGTACTCTTAATTTCTTAGGTTATGTTCTGAAAATGTTCAGGTTTTATTTATACATGTGCATGTGTAGGTGTTGCATGTGCATATGGGGATATGTGCATGCACATGTGTGAGGATATGAACCTGCATATATATGTAGGTTATAGTACAGCTCTGAGTATCAGGCCTCAGGAACCACACGTTTAAGAAATTGATTGTTGGTTTTACTGTTATTATTGTATGTATGAGTGAATGGTATTTATATGGACACACATGCTGTCTTGTGTTTGTGTGTCATGGAGCAATTATAGAGGTTAGAGGATAATTGTGTGGAATCAAGTATCTTCTTATAACTTTATGTATGTTCTGGGGATTGAAATCAGGCTACCAGGCCTATGTGGAAAGTCCACTTACCCATTGAATCATGTCGTGAATCTCCTCCCCCTCTTTTTCCTCCTTCTTCCACTTTTTTGGGGGATACACTCTCTTAAAAAATCTCACCAAATACAAACATCCTAAGTTGCAAAGATGAGCCTATCTCTGCCTTCCTAATGTAGGGATTAAAAGATTACACAGTCTTCTTAAAGCATTTTTTCTTTTACTTTTTGAGATTATAGCATAATCAAATCATTTTGACCTTCCATTTCTCCCCTCAAAATCTTTGACTATACCCCCTCCTTTCTCTAGATACTTCATATATTATGAACACACACACATACACACACACACACACACACACACACACACACACACACACTCATGTGTATTCCAAATCAACAGAATCAGAAATGAACAGGGGATGATTAAAATAGACACCAAAGACCTTAAGAATATCTAAAGAGAATAATTTAAATATGTATTTTACATTCGTTTGGAAAGCATTAAAGATATGGATAAATTTCTAAGTCAGCTAAAGTAGCAGAATTAAACCAGGAAGTCAACAACTTAACCAGACTCATGGCAAATGAGGACATTTAAATGAGCCATTTCCCCAGTCCACTTTATGAACACTTAAATCTATTTCTTCACTCAAATTAGGTTTTCCATCCCCTCCTTTGACACAAACCACCAAGTATATTAGCTGTGCAATATCAGTCTCATCTGCTCCTCTTCTTGTCTAGAGACACTGGTACACTAATCTTAATTAACTGTAAAGTTTCTTTCCTTTAACAGTTTATTAATTTCCTAATGGGCACAATCCATTTCTGATACATTTCTTTGTTTTTGAATGTTCCAGGTATATCCCTTTTCTTTGTAGATTTAGATATTAAACTGATGAATGCATGAATATGATATGAAACATCTGAAATTGGGGCTTTCATTTGATTGGTTGCTGGGCTCTGGTTCTGGGATCCTTAACAATCACATTGTAAATATTGAGAAAGGACAAAGATTCTACCAAAAAACCCCAACAGGTCTTATATAAAGTCAAATTGTATTCGATCTTTTCTAAGACTGCTTCCATGAGGTTTTTCGACCTCATGGCAAGAGGATGTTATTTTTCTACTTTGGTAAACTAGGAGGTGAACACCAACACCATGGGATTAACAAGTAAAATTTCAATAGTGTGCAAAGCACCAACAGAACTGTTTGACAAGCATCTCTACAGAACTTCACTTTTTTTCCTTATGTTGAACAAAAGGCACAGAGACCTTAGTTACTTTGCTGTGAGGCAATTGTAGAACAGTGTCAGTACCCTGTAATTATTCTCTGCACCAAGCTTCCCTGAAAAGAAAATTTGAAGCAATTTTAACACTAAGAGTACCTCTAGAGATTTTGAGGAATAGCTTTAAGTCTGTAGAGGTTAAAAGAAAACGAAGAAATTAACAGAATATTGTTGCAAAGAAAAATAAAATAATGATCCTGGGTTACTTTGCTTGCAGTCACCAAACTAAGTACTGGGTAGAACCCTGCATGTAAGAGTTCTGGGATTCAAGTTCAGTTCAGGAAGCCTTAGGTAAATGATTCACACCACAAGCAAGGGGAATCCAGAACTTTTTGTTCTGTCAAGTGGAGAAAATGGTTCGAAGTTTCTCTTTTCCTAAAGATTTGTTATTATCATTTAAACTTTTATTAGTTATTTGAAAATTTTATGAAATGCAATTTGATCATATTCCTTTCCTTTCTCACTCTTAGACTTCTCCCCCTCAATATCCACCTAACTTTGTGACTCTTTTTATTTCTTTCTTTAAACCTGTCAAGATAGACTAACTAAGATAGACTCAAGTCTCCATATTGGAAGAGTCATTCAATATGACTCTAATAGAATACACAAGGATATGTGGTGCAGTGACATATGCATATAGTGCAATAGATAATGTTTATTTCATAAACAGAATCCATACCTATGTCTTATAATGATGATATTAAGCCCTGAAGGCATAACAGTTGAATTTACCTCATGGGGTGCAGTTTTTTTCCCCATCTCTATCAACTGGAAATATTTCTTGTTTTCTTTTATTGTTCATTTATCTGGTGTGATTCCTGTGCACTTGACTGTTTCAGTGCTCATACTGGGGAATGACTTATTAGTATTTAATAATGGATTATAAAGGAATAACCCTATTCACCTAGCTTTATTGTAAACAATGACTAGGTACATAGAAGATGGTCAGAAATGAATAAGCAGGGAGTGAGCCACAGACTCTAACTCTTCTTTAGATTGTTTTAGGGAATTTGACATGACATGGCATTTGAAAACTTCCCATGGAGGGTCTAATTTATTATTACTTTTTGAGATGAAGATCATAAATACTACTTTTCTAAGCTGGCCAAAACGATCCTAATGTATTATCAGACCTCAGAATCTGTCGGATAGATAATCTTAATACACAGTGCAATTTTGTGGGGTTGTAACAATTCTATGCAGATACTACAGGGAGCTAGGCTATATAATGCATGGAAAAATGAAAAGACAGAGGTTTTGTCTGCAAGAGGATCATAGCTTAGTGTCATGTGATTGGACAGGTATTCAAATTACCCTGCATTATCAAGATGGCAATGGAAATCCATTCTGTCACTGTGGGCAGTGTGCTGGCTGCCATGTCACCTTGTTACCACATGCATTTTCTTCCTCATTTATATAGACACTATGGGGAAACTCCATGATTATTACTTGTATTTTTACAAAATGGAAAAACTGAACCTAAGTAAAACAAAAGAGTTCAGGTTTGACTTAAAAATTGTTTTAACATGCACACGTTCTGATATGGGATGAGAGAGCACCCAAGGTTCCCACTGAAATGCTAACATGTGCTCTGTGGGAAGAAATTATAACATTGAATGCATTATCGTGTTAGTTAAAGACATGGTGCCCGCACTGGAACACTGTTCCTAAATAAGGCAGAGAGTGTCATGAAGATGCCTGGTATTCTTGGTAGAACTAAGTGAGGCTGAGTAAGTGGAAATAGATCTTGGCGGATCTATCAGAGCTGAAGCTCCATTTTGCAACTCTGCAAAGGAGGAATCCATAGCTCAGAAGCTTTAGGTCACACAGCTGCTAGCTAACAAGTGCTCACTGCTACTGGATGTTTTCTATGTGCCACATGCCACTTTATGGGTATTGACTCAATCCTCGTAAAGTGCTATGAGGAATGAACCATTATCTCCATTTTATTGTCAACAAAATGGATGCAACATAGTTAAGCAATTTGCCCAGGTTATAAATCCATAAGCACTGGAACGTGCCTCCAGGCAGTCTCTATCTTCTTGCTGGCTGGTGGGGTTGGGCAGCTGTATCAGAAGGTGATTCAGTCAGAATTTGGACGAAGATCTGTCCAATGTCAAATGGGGCCCTGTGAGTTGTTACTATTGGGTAGATGGTGGTTATTATTGATGATGATGCCCTTTTCATATATGCCCTGGAACTTTAAAGCACTCCTTAAAGTTGGAGTTCAGAAATCTTCTGGGCCTCAGCATATGAAATCTTTCTCTTGCCTTTGCAGCTTCAGTGCTAGAAAGTTTTTACAGAAGCACAAATGATTTTAAATACAGAAAAATTACATAAACTGTTCAAGTAGCAGAGTTACTTGCTTTTCCCGTTTCTTCCCTGCCCGTGACTCCCACAGCTTCCTTCTAATTCACACTCTGCATATGGCACAGCAAGAGAATCATACCCTGCAAGGGCTGATGTTCAGCCCATTCCTTTTAGATAGACTTGCTTTGTCTTCCCTTTCTTTTACACTTCCCTATGTGCTCAGACTCAAACACACACGTTTTTTAAAACCCACCTTTAGGTTTTAATGCATAGTCTTGTTCAAGCATTCATTTTTGAAAGTTTGATTGCAGAACACACAGGGACTAGGGATTCGTGATGCTAGCAGGAAAACCTTTAGCCACTAGCAGGTGACCCATCAGTTGGGTTGCACAAGGGCTACATCACACAATGTCTCTTCCCTTATCTCCTAAAGTAGTCACTCTGGATAATTTTGGAGTTGGTCATCCCTTTCCCTGTCAAATATAGTGCATCTCAGGCATGGTTCTAAGGTAACCGTCGGCCTCTGTTACTTATAGATTAGTGAGAGCCAGAGATATGAACTTATACCTCCTGACAATATTTAGCTTAAAGATTCTGAGAAACAAACTTGGAAGACCATAGAAAAATGCTTCAAGAAATCGAATTGGAAGGTCCATGCTTCTTCACTATTCCTTCATATATCCCTGGGAGAGTATTGTAGAAGTGGCCAGGATGTATCATCTCAATTCACATCGGGTCACACTACTGCCTTTCATTTATGAGCCAGGTGTAAACCACAGGAGTTATCTAATGTGTCTCCCTAGAGCTCGTGTCTTTAAGTCTTCATCTGTAGCCTGTCCTGTGCACTACCCTAGTGGTGGCTGAGGGGTCTAGCATTGTGTCATCGACTCTACTCTAGTAAAATCATAAGACAAGAGCTACCAGGAAGACCTGTGGGAGAGGCTAGACTGGCAAGCTATGTGACAGGTCCACCTGTACCACAGCTGAGAAGACTTGGTCCAAGGTTTTTCATGCATATAGAGTTCTATAGATGGATATGAATGAGTTAGAAGGATTTGGCATTAAATATTTCATGTATGCTGTATCTAGCTCAGAGGTTTCTATAGTAGTAGAATGATAGAGAATCTATGGTCTCAGCCATTACTACCATTCTTCCATGCTAAGGCTGCCTCTCTTATGATGAAGTCCGTGGTTGTCTAAGCACATGTTTGCCAGTTAGGTTAAGCCAAGTGGCACATAGCTATGGGTTGTTGTTAAAGCCTGGCAGATAACTGTGCTCTCTGTTTCCAGGGAACCACTAACAGAGCAAAGCTTATGCCAAGGAAGACAGATCGTTCTAGGTTTGTTTATGAGCTTCTGGGAGAGTGGAAAAATGTTGCCAGCCAAGCTTCCTTGAGCCAGTTGAAGTGAAACCAGGGTTTGTCCACTTACCAAGATAATTAAGGCACAAAAGATCCATGTAGTTTAGGTTTGGCTTTCTTAAATATGACAAATGACAGTCTTGGCTAATTCTTTATAGAAGAGAGTTTTGGTTCATAGTGGCTTGTTCTGCTGTTTCTGGGTAACAGAAGTAGACAGCTAAAACAAAGCTCAGAGAAGCAACATTACAGCCTGTGGTTTGTGTGATTCTTGCTTCTAAATTGCAGTGCCACTTGTGATGATACCCAAGCTTATCTAGAATGCAGTAAGTGAAAGTGATGAAATGTGGAGGGAACTATTTGTTTCTGTCTTTAATCTTTCCAGAAAGTTCCTCTTTTTGGTAAGTTGTGCTTCAGGTGAGCTCTGAAGATTTTCCCCACAATATTCAGCTGTCTGTCTTATCTTTATGGGATGGGCACACAAAAGCTACCCCTGCTTCTGGCCTTCCTGAGGACTGGCAAACAGGATCATGCACAGCAAAGGGATACAGGACAGGGGGCTAGAGCCAGGTTCTGTGTTCTACTGACAAAGCAAACTGTCATAAGCAACAGAGACCAGCCTATTGTCTCTTGTACACTAATCAGGATGTTAGCAGGAAAAGAGCTTTCAGCCACCATTAACTATTACAGACAGAATAGGTAGACTTTTAAAAGCATAAAAGTGTATTTAATGGTTCCACAACTGGATCATAAATGCCAAACTTGGAAAGACTGGCTACTGGTCAGGGATTGCTATTGTATCAAAGCATATAAACACCAAAGGACTGTCTCAGTAACTGTGTTTCACACTCCATAATGCTTTCAACAGGCTGTTACCTTGTATGCTATGAGGCAAACTTGAGGGAGAAATGTCAAAAGGTCTCAGAAAAGCCTTGAATCAAATGCCAGTAATAGAGCAAAGACAGAGATTAAAGCACTTGCTATGTGGCCATGGGGGATCTCTAACCAAAAGGAAAATGTTATGTTTTCTACACTTAAGCAAAAAATAGTGGAAGTCAGTAAATATGAAGCAGGGACATGGAAATGTGTACATGTAACAGAGAAAAAAGCTAAGGCTGGATGCCACCACAGAGCAGATATCTATTCTTTTACAAATTCAGTTTGGAGCACAATTGATGAAGCTTGTCCTCTGGAGTTAATGGGCTCTTAATAGGCAAATCTATGAATGTCCCAGAGGGATCATGCTTCACCTCCTTTGCTGCAGTCATTCAGGCTCAGCCACATTTGTATTTTTTCTGAGGCCTCAACAGACATGCGAGCATCAAGTGGTTTTCATTAAACTTGGGAACAAGAGAAACAGACAGTCTACACCCCTTTCAGGTGTGCTCTTCTTTCCTTGCTTGCCTCTCCCTCCCTCACATTTTCATCTTCTTCTCATCCCAGCAGAGACATGTTCCCAAAGCGAGTTTCAAAAGAGGAGAATCATGGCAGAAAGGAAGGTCAGAGAGAGCCTGGCCTGGAACTTTGAGAGTAACGCCTTCTGAAAATTTGTAATAAAATTATTTTTACAAGGAAATAAATTAGATACATCCATTTACTATTTCTACTCTTCCCTTGTCAAATTTCTATGTCTTTTCTTTGGAAAAGGTTTCAGGGTAGCATAGGTATAATCAATGGAAGTGTTGAAAGCTTTCCGGTGTCTTAAGGGAGAGAGCAAATTATTACGGCTGTGAAATTGTGATCTGAAGTCTCCAAGCCCACCATAGTGACATATATCCTACATCAAGTTCCATGCTTCTCAATGAGTTTCACCAACTAAGAATCAAGTGTTAAAATATGTGAGCCTCAAGGGTTCAGGTTAGTTGTCTCTGTTGATCTTCCTGTGGAGTTCCTACCCCTTAGGGGGGCTCCAATCCTTCCTCCTATTTTTTAATAAAAGTCCCCAAGCTTCATGCACTGTTTGGCTGTGGATATCGGTATCTGTCTGAATCAGCTGCTGGGCGGAGCCTCTTGGAGGGCAACATGCTCCTGTCTGCAAGCATAGCAGAGCATTATTAATAGTGTTAGGGATTGAAACTTGCCCAAGAGCTGGGTCTCAAGATGGGCCAGTTATTGGTTGCCATTCCCTCCATCTCTGGTTCATCCCCCATGCCTACATTTCTTGTAGACAAGATAAACTCTTGGGTAAAAGTTTTGTGGGTGGGCTGTGTCTATCACTCCACTGCCTGTCTGTATGAGGTAGGCTCTTCAGGTTCCTGCCTAATGTTGTGAGTCACCACTACGGTTATTCCCATTCATTCTTGGGTGACTCCCTTATTCCAGGTCTCTCTCTTGTCCTGGAGATTTGCCCCAACTCCTCACCCCCAACAGTTACAGATTTCCATTCATTCTCTTGGGCATCTGGCCATCACTCCTGTCCCCTCCCACACCTGATCCTGAGCCTGCCTTCCCTTCCACGTTCCCTATTCCTCGCAATTTCCTTCCTCCATCAGGTTCTTAGAGTCTGAACCACAAATCAAAGAGCATACACTGGCAGACCTAGACCTCCCTGCACATGTGTAGCCGATGTGCAGCATGGTCTTCATGTGGGTCTCCAACAATGGGGGACTGTCTTAGTTAGAGTTTTAATGCTGTGACTTTTCACAACGAGCAAGGCAAGTATTATAAAGACAACATTTAATTGGGGCTAGCAGATTCAGAGGTTCAGTTCAGTATCATCAAGGGAAAGGAAGATGGCAGCATCCAGGCAGGCATGGTGCAGGAGGAGCTGAGAGTTCTCCATCTTCATCCGAAGGCTGCTAGTGGAAGGCTCACTTCCAGGCAGCTAGGGTGAGGGTCTTAAACCAAAGCCCACAGTGACATACCTACTCCAACAAGGCCACACCTCCTAATAGTGTCACCCCATCAGCCAAGTACATAAAAAACCAGCACATTCCACTCCCTAGCTCCAATAGACTTGTTCAAACATGAGTCTATGGGGGTCATAGCTAGCCATAGTATAACAAACAGAACATTTGGTCTAATTTCCAAAGTCCCCATAGTCTATAGCAGTCTCAACAATGTTAGAAGTCCAAAGTTTAAAGTTTCTTCTGAGATCCATCCAATCACTTAAACTTTAATGCCCAAAGCAAGACAGGAAACCCCCTGGACAAACTCCAAACTCTGCATCTGCAAGGCTGATGTCAAAGCAGTCTTCAGAGCTCCAGCTCCTTTTTCATCTGTTTCGACTGCAACAAACTTCGTTCTCATGGTCTGGTTCTACTCTCTGTTAGCAGCTTTCCTCAGCAGATAACCAATGACTCTGGCATCTTGAACATTTTGGAGTCTCCAAGGTGACTTCAGTGTTACAGTTTCTTATTCCAATGTCTGGGATCCACACTTGACCTTCTGGTATTCTGACGTAAGGTCTCATGTTGAAAGACTTTGCATTGTCTAGACATTGGTGTCCTCAGCACCAGTGAGTACTGTTCCTCCTCTCTGTTCCCTCTCTGCCTGCTATCTGTTCTCTAAGCACAGTGGGGCTACAGGCCATACAACACAGTGAATTAGGAAATAGAGAGCAGTGTGTTTATTTTGAACTCTTCCATGGTTTTAAACAGTATGGCAAAAGCACAGAACTTTTTTTTTTTTTAAACTAGGGCTGTTTTGATGAAAATGTGTGAGAAATGATATAATATGTAATTAGGATCACTTGGCATTAACTTTTGAGTGGCTAGTTTAAATGAACATTTTATAAGTCAGTTAAATTTCACTTAATAAAGTTCCTTGAAAATGGTCAAATGCATGCATCTCGGAAAATATCCAATTGGTCATGGCTGCACTGATTCCCATGATCACATGCCTGTATCATTTCTCAGGAAGACTTGAAAAAGATAGCACTTGCCCCCAAGCTGCCAATCATCCTCTGACAGCATTAACAGCCTCTCAGTGTGGATGTACAATGGCAGCCATTTCGGCCAGGGGACTGTTGAGTGGTATTTTCAACAAGGACATTGCCACAATTATTAAGTCAAACACTTGAAATATTAGTGACTTGACTTATAATTACTCAATTTTAAATGTATGCATGTGATTAATAACGGCCCTATTGGATAAAGCATATTTATGTATTGCTTTTTGTTCTGTTTTAATGTGTTTTTGTTCTGTTTAATGTGTTTTGTTGCTCGAGGCAGGCCTCAAATTTATGGCAATTTTTCCACCTTAGCCTCCCAAGTGTTGAACTCATGTGTATGAGCCACCATATCCAGCTATACATGTTGATGGTGTTCAGTGTTGTTTCGTTTCCTGAGGGGGCTGTGTGTGGTGTTGCCCACACTGACACTGAACTGTATTTTGGAAGTAACTCTGGTGTGATCCTCCTCCCTCTGTTTGAGGGGTATCAGCCACCACACCTGGTTTATATCTTGAGCGGATCAAATCGAGAACTCAGTGTATGTTAGGCAAATATTCTACCAGCAGAGCCCCATCTCCTATATTACATGTTATTTTTGTACACTGATTTGTGTTATTAAAAATATTTGCTGTCCTGTTGATATTTTATCCTTAATATTTCAGTTAATTGTAACAAAAGGATGTGTTTTTAAATATAAAAAGTATAGCCACAGAAAGGATTATTTCAAATAATTTCTAGATATTATAGTTTGATTTTATGTCCTAAAAGAATGTATTCTGGGCTGGAGAGATGGTGGTTAAGAGCACTGACTACTCATCCAAAGGCTCCAAGTTCAACTCATACCACCACATAGTGTAGTACGACCATCTGTAATGGCATTCAATGGCCTCTTGTGTGTTTGAAGAGAGCAACAATGTACTCACATTCATTAAAATAAAGATTATATTCTGAGGATCAAAAAAACAAGGAAGTAATAGAACTCTAACAATGAAAATTTAAAACACTGAAGAAATAGAAGGCACTAGAAGACAAAACCATAAGCTTTGTGGATTAGAAGTACTGTGCAGTACTGTGAAGGACACACTGAAAGCAAGCTACAGATTCAGTTCAATTCCCATCAAAATTCCACTGCCATTTTCACAGAAATCGGAGAAAGAAATCTTAAAATTCACATGCAAGCACAAAAGACCCCAGATAAAGAAAGAAAGCCTAAGCAAAATGATGCTGGAGTTATCACTACACCTCATTTTAAGTTGTAATAGAGAATCATAATAATAGCTACATGACATTGGTATAAAAACAAGCATGTAGAAAAATCGCTCAGAATAGAGGACTCAGATATAAAATAACACAGTTAAAACAAAACTGCCAAAAATACACATTGTAGAATAGAAAGCCTCTTCAACAAATGATGCTGTGAAACTGGTTACTAACATGTAGAAAAATGAAGCTAGATCCCCATTTCTCATACTGTATGAAAATCAATTCCAAATAAGTATAAAACCTTAATATTAGACCTGAAACAATAAAGCTGATAGTCAAATAATTTGAAACTATCAGTGTGTGCTCTTTCCAAATATGACTTCAATTACTCAGGAAGTTGCACTAAGAGTTCATAATGGGATTTCATGACATTACAAAGTTTATGTAACAATAAAGTGAATTGGGAGAAAAACGTTTACTAGCTGATAATGGATTAATATCTAGAATGCAGAAACAAAATACTATCAATAGTCAAAAAACATAATCAGGAATTGAGCTAGTGAAATGAGAAGATTTCAAAAGATGGTGTAGAAATGGCCAGTGAGCATCTTGAAAATGTTCAATATCCTTAGCTATCAAAGAAATGCAAATAACAAGTATTTGAAATTATATCTTACTTCAGTCAGAATGGTAGTTGTTAAGAAAACAAATGGCGAGACCTGAGAGATAACTAAGAAGTTAAGAACACTTACTTCTCTAATCAGAGGACCAGAGTGAAGATTTGAGCACGTATCAATAAGGTAGCTCCTTGCATATATGTAACTTGGGCTTCGTGGAATATGGTGCTTGGCTTGTAACCTGTGTGAACATTTGTAAACACACTCACACCCAAATATATACACATACACATCACATGAAAAATAAAAATTAAAGAAATCTTCAAAACAAATGACAGCAAATTCTGGTGAACTCTTTTTTTTAACCATTTTTTTAATTGGATATTTTTTTATGTACATTTCAAATGTTATTCCTTTTCTTGGTTTCCCAGACATAAGGCCCCTATCCAATCCCTCTTGCCTTCTTGTATAAGGGTATTCCCTTCCCCATCTAGCCCCCTTCCCATTCCCCCAACATTCCCCTACACTGGGGGGTCCAACCTTGGCAGGACCAAGGGCTTCTTCTTCCATTGGTGTCCAACAAGGCCATCCTCTGTTACATGTGCACTTGGAGCCATGGGTCTGTCCATCAGTACTCTTTAGGTAGTGGTTTAGTCCCTGGAAACTCTGGTTGGTTGGTATTGTTGATCTTATGGGGTTGCAAACCCCTTTAGCTCCATTCAGCTTCACATGTCTTTAGGTGCTTTTCGGCCATTCAATATTCCTCAGCTGAGAATGTTTTGTTTAGCTCTCTACCCCATTTTTAATAGGGTTATTTGGCTCTCTGGAGTCTAACTTCTTGGGTTATTTGTATATTTTGGATACTAGCCCTCGGTGTAGGATTGGTAAAGATTTTTCCCAATCTGTTGGTTGCCGTTTTGTCCTAATGACAGCGTCTTTTTTCTTCTATTAATTTGAGTGTATCTGGTTTCATGTGGAGGTCCTTGATCCACTTGGACTTAAAGCTTTGTAAAGGGCAATAAGAATATATCGCTTTGCACTTTTATTCATGCTGACCTCCAGTTAAACCAGCACCATTTGTTGTAAATGCTATCTTTTGTTCCATTGGATGGTTCTAGCTCCTTTGTGAAAGATCAAGTGACCATAGGTGTGTGGGTTCATTTCTCAGTTTTCAATTCTATTCCACTGATCTATCTGCCTGTCTCTGTACGAATACCATACAGTTCTTTTATCACTATTGCTCTGTAATGCAGCTTGAGGTTAGGGTTGGTGACTCCCCCAGAAGGTTTTTTATTGTTGAGGATAGTTTTTGCTATCCTCTTTTTTGTTATTCCAAATGAATTTGCAAATTGCTTTTTCTACATCTATGGAGAGTTGAGTTGGAATTTTGATGGGTATTGCATTCAATCTATACATTGCTTTTGGCAAACGGTCATTTTTACTATATTAATCCTGCCAATCCATAAGCATCGGAACCCTTTCTATCTTCTGAGATCTTCAATTTCTTTCTTCTGAGACTTGAAGTTCTTGTCATACAGATCTTTCACTTGTTTGGTTAGTCACACTGAGGTATTTTATGTTATTTGTGACTATTGTGAAGGGTGTCATTACACCAATTTTTTTCTCAGCCTGTTTATCCTTTGAGTTGAGGAAGGCTACTGATATTTTTTAAATTAATTTTATAACCAGCCACTTTGTTGAAGTTTTTTAAAATCAGTCTTAGTAGTTCTCTGGTGGACCCTTTGGGGTCACTTAAGTACACTATCATATCATCTGCAAATAGTGATATTTTGACTTCTGTTGCAATGTGTATACCTTAAACTCCTTTCCATATTTGGTTGATTTGTCTAGGACTTCGAGTACTATATTGAATAAGTAGGTAGTGAGTGGTCAGCCTTGTCTAGTTCCTGATTTTAGTGGGATTGCTTCAAGTTTCTCTCCATTTACTTTGATGTTGGCTTCTGGATTACTGTATATTGCTTTTACTATGTTTAGGTATGGGTCTTGAATCCTGATCTCTCCAAGACTTTTACTATGAAGGGGCATTGAATTTTCTCAAATGATTTCTCAGTATCTAATGAGATGACCGTGTGTTTTTTTTCTTTGAGTTTGTTTACATAGTCGATGGATTTTTCATATATGGAACCATTCCTGCATCCCTGGGATGAAGCCTACTTGATCATGATGGATGATCACTTTGGTGTGTTCTTGGATTTGGTTTGTGAGGTTTTTATTGAGTATTTTTTCATCAATATTCATAAGGGAAACTGGTCTGAGGTTCTCTTTCTTTGTTGGGTCTTTGTGTGGTTTAGTTATAAGTGTAATTGTGGCTTCATAGAAGAAATTGAGTAGTGTTCCTTCTGTTTATATTTTGTGGAATAATTTGGACATTATTCATATGAGGTCTTCTATGAAGATCTGACAGAATTCTGCACTAAACTCATCTGGTCCTGGGCTTTTTTTTCCTGGGAGAGTTTTAATGACTTTTTATTTCTTTAGGAGTAATGGCACCATTTAGATGGTTTATCTGATCCTGATTTAATTTGGTACCTGGTATCTGTCTAGAAAAAAGTCCATTTCATCCAGATTTTCCAGTTTTGTTGAATATAGGCTTTTGTAGTAGTATCTGATTTTTTTTGAATTTCCTCAATTTCTGTTATGTCTCCCTTTTCATTTCTGACTTTGTTAGTTTGGATATGCGTATATCTATCTTGTTGATTTTCTCAAAGAATCAGCTCCTGGTTTTGTTGATTCTTTGTATAGTTCTTTTTGTTTCTACTTGGTTGATTTTGACCCTGAGTTTGATTACTTCATTCCATCTACTCCTCTTGATTGTATTTGCTTCTTTCGCTATTGCGTTTTTAGGCATGCTATCAAGCTGCTAATGTATGTTCTCTCTAGTTTCTTTTTGGAGGCACTCAGAGCTATAAGTTTTCTTCTTAGCACTGCTTTGATTGTGTCCCATAAGTTTGGGTAGGTTGTGCCTTCATTTTCATTAAATTCTAAGAAGTCTTTAATTTCTTTATTTCTTCCTTGACCAAGTTATCAATGAGTAGAGCACTCTTCAACTTCCATGTGTATGTGAGCTTTCTTTGTTTAGTTGCTACTGAAGACCAGCCTTAGTCTGTGGTGATCTGATAGGGTGCATGGGATTATTTTGGTCTTCCTGTCTCTGTTGAAGCCTGTTTTGTGATAGATTATGTAGTCAATCTTGGAGAGGGTACTGAGAAAAAGGTATATTAACTTTTTTAGATGAAATCATCTACAGATATTTGTTAATCCCATATGTTTCATAACTTCTGTTACTTTCACTTTCTCTCTGTTTAGTTTCTGTTTCCATGTTCTATCCATTACTGAGAGTGAGTTGTTGAAGTCTCCCATTATTATTGTGTAAGGTATAATGTATGGTTTGAGCTTTAGTAAGGTCTCTTTTATGAATGTGGGTAAGCTTGCATTTGGAGCATAGATATTCAGGATTGAGAGTTCATTTTGGTGGATTTTTTCTTTGATGAATATAAAGTATTCTTCTTTATCTTTTTTGATATCTTTTGGTTGAATGTCCATTTTATTTGATATTAGAATGGCTACTCCAGCTTGTTTCTTTGGACCATTTGGTTGGAATATTGTTTTCTTGTAGTGTCTGTCTTGTCCCTGAGGTGTGTTTCCTGTCAGCAGCAAAATGCTGGGTCCTCTTTACATATCCAGTCTGTTAGTCTATGTCTTTTAATTGGGGTATTGAGTCCACTGATGTTGAAAGATATTAGGAAGCAATGATTGTTGGTTCTTGTTATATTTGTTGTTAAATTTGAAATTATGTTTGTGTGGCTATCTCTCTTCTTTTGGCTTAGTTGAAGGAAGATTACTTTCTTGCTTTTTCTAGTGTGTACTATCCCTTCTTCTGATGTAATTTTCCACCTATTATCCTTTCTAGGGCTGGATATGTGGAAAGATATTGTGTAAATTTGGTTTTGGAATATGATGTTTTTTCCATCTTTGTTAATTGAGAGTTTTGCTGGATATAGTAGCCTGGGCTAGCATTTGTGTTTTCTTAGGATCTGTATGACATCTGCCCAAGATCTTCTGGCTTTCATAGTCACTCGAGAGAAGTCTGCTGTAATTCTGATAGGTGTGCTTTTCTATGTTACTTGACCTTTCTCCCTTACTGTGTTTAATTTTCTTTCTTTGTTTTATGCATTTGGTGTTTTGACTATTAATTGACAGGAGAAACTTTTTTTTGGTCCAATCTACTTGGAGTTCTGTATGCTTCTTGTATGTTTATGGTCATGTCTTTCTTTAGGTTAGGGAAATTTTCTTCTATAATTTTGTTGAAGATATTTACTAGGTCTTGAATTTGGGAACCTTTGTTCTATTTTATACCTATTATCCTTAGGTTTGCTCTTCTCACTGTGTCCTGGATTTCCTGAATGTTTTGGGTTAGGAGCTTTTTGCATTTTGCAATTTCTTTGATGGTTGTGTAATGTATTCTATGGTATCTTCTTCCCCTGAGATTCTCTCTTCTATCTCTTGCATTCTGTTGGTGATGCTTGCATCTATGACTCCTGATCTCTTCCCTAAGTTTTCTATCTCCAGGGTTGTCTCCCTTTGTTTTTTCTTTATTGTTTCTTTTTCCATTTTTAAATTCTGGATAGTTCTGTTCAATTCCTTCACCTGTTTGGTTGTGTTTTCCTGTAATTCTTTCAGGGATTTTTGGGTTTCCTCTTTAAGGGTTTCTACCTATTTACTTGTGTTGTCCTGTATTTCTTTAAGGAAGTTATTAATGACCTTCTTAAAGTCCTCCATCATCATTATAAAGTGTGATTTTATATCTAAATCTTGCTTTTCTGGTGTGTTTGGATATCCAGTGTTTCCTTTGGTGGGAGAACTGGGCTCTGATGATGCCAAGTAGTCTTGGTTTCTGTTGCTTAGGTGCCTGTGCTTGTCTCTTGCCATCAGGTTGTCTCTGGTGTTAGCTTGTCTTGCAGTCTCTGACAGTGGCTTGACCCGCCTGTAGACCTGTGTGGCAGCACTCCTGCAGACCTTTTTCTTTCAGTCAGATCTAGGAACAGAGAACTCTGCTCTCAGGTGTGTAGGTGCTCCTGGAGACCGGCTTTCAGCTCTTTGCACAGGTAGAAACCTAAAAGCTCCTGCCCCTGACTGCTTCTAGGTCCCTGTGCCCAAGGGGCACAAATGGCACTAGGCGACTTCCCCTTGGGTCGGGAATATGGGCAGAGAGTAGTCTCCTCTGAGTTCTGAGGAATGTCCATACTTCTGAGAGTCCAGCTCTCTCCCCCAAGGGATTTGGGTGCTGGGAGCTGTGTGATCAGTTCAGTTCTGTTTAAGGGGCAGGCCAGACTCAGTAGGTTCCTGCCACTGACTGCTCCTATATTCCTATGTCCAGATGCACTATGAAGTTTCCTCTTGGGCCAGGGATATTGGAGAGGAGGGCAGAAGTGGTAAATTTTTCTGCGGTCTCAGGATTGTCCAAACTTCTGGGTGTTCAGCTCTCACCGGACTTGGGTTCAGGGAGCTGTTGGATCATTTCAGTTCAGTTCTGGGCACAACGAGAAACCAGAAGTGCACTGTCTCAGAGGACTTCTGCCTTTTCGGGTCCTGAAACCACCAGGCAGGTTGCTTGGAGCAGAAATGTTGGTCTTACCTTTGTTCTCAGGTATGTAGGCACTCCTGGCTCTGGTGAACTCATATTTGCTGCTGATGGGAATCAGTATGTCGGTTTAGCAAGCAACTACAAATAGACCTACCATAAAGCCAAGCTATTCCACTCTTGTGTATTTGTCCCGAAGATGTAAGGTCAACATGTTACAGAGATAATTTTGTGACAGTGTTTACTGCAGCAGTAAACTAAGCTCACAATTGTTGTTGAACAAACCTAGGTGTCCATTAATAAGGGACTGGATAAACAAAATATGGTGCATATGTACAATAGAATAGTTTCCTGTCATGAAGAAATGATGCAATTATGTTGTTTGTTGGAAAAGAGATACTACTGATGACAGTCATATTTAATAAATTAAGTCAGTGTCAGACAACAAAATAAATGTTCCATATTTTCTCTTATTTTTTAGGCCATAGCCTTTATAGATACATGAAATCACATATGTACATCTGACATGAAACTGTATATGAAAGCAAACTGTATATGAAAATGAGAGTGGAGGAGGGAAGAAGTGAAAAGTACCAGAGCATAGAGGGACTCACATTCAAATTACTTTATATGCCAGAATAAAAATAGCCTTATGTAACTCTGTATTTATTATATTTAATAAATAAACAAAAGTAAAACACAACAAAAATCTCAGTCTGATTGAAAGTGTGCTCTTCAGTTTACAGTGGACATCTGACAAGTTTATAAATTAGTGTGGTTTTAACAGCACTGTTAGTGTGTACCCAACTATGAATAATGGTCTTTCTCTAATTTGCCCCCTCACTACACAGATGATTTCTCAGGTATTCATCTCTGAACCCGTAGCTGACCTCCCCCCTGCTCTTCCTTGTCATCTCTGGCTCCATCACAGTCTACAAAGGTCTTCAGAGGTGGTTCCAATGCTGACAGTCGTCTTTTCTCCAAGCCTTGTCATACTTTCTGCTTTTGGAGAAAAGTCTGTCTCTAACTGAATTCAGACCTATGTGCTTCTAGGAAGGGTAGTCTGTCTCTCTGATGTGGGAGTCTCAGACTCACTTTGGTGCCATTTAGTGACACAACAATGACAGAAACTCAAGGAACATGCAAACGTATGATTCTGATCATTATTGGTGAGAGATAAGTGACTAAGCTAGCAAGAAGATATAATTCTCAAACTTCTAGAATAATTAGACATGGTTTCAAAGTGACATTAGACTTGGGGGCTGTAGTGTTGCTGTTGTGCAGCTGTGTGGGAAGCACAAGGACACATGCCAAGGACAGGTACCTCTGAGTTCAGTGTTAAGTTGAACATTCACCTTCCAGTCCCTGCCTTATATGATTATGAGCCAACCTTGTGTGTGATTTCAAATGAAACTTTACTGTGGATTTATCCATTACACTGTAAATGCTAGGATTTCTTCTTGTGCTGCAAAGTGTCACACTGTGTATACATGTCAAATTTCATCATCCATTTACCTGTTAATGGGCCTTGGGTACAGCGAAAAACAACTTCAGTCAACACTGGAACTTTGAGGAAATATGAGAAAATATGTCATTGGATCATATTGCACTGCTATTGTAGTTTTGGAGGAATTCTAAAACTAATTTACATTCTTACCAATAGTGAGAAAGAGTTCTTGCCCCTCCATATGCATAATTTTCTTACACTTTCACTTATGCTTATCTTTTGCCTTTTTGATAATACCCATTTTAGCAGGGGTGAGCTGATATCTCCTTGTGGCTTTGAGTTTCTCTGATTTTTATTTATGCTTGACAATTTCACATATATGTACTAGCCATTTGTGTTTTATGATTTGAGAGATATTTATTTGGTTCTTTTGTCCAATTTTATTGTAATTTTAATTCTTTGTTTCCTTGGAAACAGCAGATCTTTATCAAATGTATGACTTGGAAATATTCCTCTTGTTCTATATAGGTTGTCCTTTCAGTTTGTAATTGTATCCTTTGTTTTCTACATATTCCTCAGTTTGTTTTGATCCCATTTGTATACATTTGTTCTTGTTGTTGCTTTTGGGGCCTTAGCCAAGAAGTCAGTGTCCATACTAATGTTCATTGTTTTATCTGAGGGGCTTTACATTTCAGTTCTCTTTCAGTATATAAATCCATTTGGAGTTGACTTTTCTATATTGGGTGACCTAATCACTCAGTTTTATCTTTCAGGATACAATCAAATCATATATAAAAAGACAAACAAAGTAAAAACCTCCACATGTTTTCATTTATATGTCAAAATCTCAAAAATTGAAGTATAAAATACAAAGAGAATAGTGGTTACTAGAGACTGGCAGTATAGCATAAGGAGAGTTCAGAGAGAAAAGGGGAATGAAGGGCAACAGGGTCAAAGAGTAGGAAAGGAAGTTCAAAGTGCACTACTGCATAGGACAACTTGTACTAATGCATCCAAAGCTTTAGAATTGCTGAGAAAGTTAATTTTGAATATTTTCCCCATAAAGAAATGGCAAGTATGTGACTGGTAAGTATGAAGCTAATGAATATGTTGATTACACTGCTTTCATTATCTGACAATGTGAGCATACACATGGCAATCATGTGTGCTTCTTATTTGTCAATTAAATGTTAAACAAAATCAAAGAAACAAGCAAAACTGACCTCCAAGATACTCTGGAAACCAGGAGGATGGAGGAAAGCCAAACAGGCTTCAGTGACTTGACCAGTTCTTCCAAAGTCACTGCCCATCTCTAGGATAAGATTCTGTGTCCTGACTCTTGGTAGTTTTTCTTCCCTGTCCCAGGGCATAACACTTTGGGGCTGCTGGCTGATGATTCTCTTATTCTGAAGCTACACTACCTTAGTTATTTCCAGTTGTAAATAAACTGTCCTGAGTTGTTCGAGTTCCTGTAGTTAACCATACTAGTGAGGTGCTGCCAAGGACCTCTGATTTCACAAGGAAACACCAAAAGAAATTGTACAAAATGTCCTCTGAGGTGCTTGAAATGCATTCATTCAGATCAGAAAAGTGTGAAGCAACTGGAAAAGCTGTTTTTTTTCCAATTATTTATTGCTTTTAAAATGCATAAGGGAAATAAGAAGAATCCATTCTTTGGCAAATAAAACGTTGGAACTTTTGTAACATGTTCTCTTCTCTTCCTCCTTCCTTCCCCCTTTTCCTTATCATTTGCTATTTAGAATTGACTCAAGGGACAATTGCGTGAGTTCTACCATGCATGAGCTCAAACATTGAGTGGCATCTTTAGTCCCGAGAACATCTAGCAACAACAAGGGGAGGATGCTTTCTTTTTTTTTTTTTTTATTAACTTGAGTATTTCTAATATACATTTCGAGTGTTATTCCCTTTCCCGGTTTCCGGGCAAACATCCCCCTCCCCCCTCCCCTTCCTTATGGGTGTCCCCCTCCCAACCCTCCCCCCATTGCCGCCCTCCCCCCATAGACTAGTTCACTGGGGGTTCAGTCTTAGCAGGACCCAGGGCTTCCCCTTCCACTGGTGCTCTTACTAGTATATTCATTGCTACCTAT
This sequence comes from Rattus norvegicus, assembly GCF_021556685.1. NCBI lineage: Eukaryota > Metazoa > Chordata > Mammalia > Rodentia > Muridae > Rattus > Rattus norvegicus. The sequence continues at coordinate 91,813,048 of NC_141547.1, forward strand.
GGGGTCAGAGTCCAGGGTCAGTCCATGTATAGTCTTTAGGTAGTGGCTTAGTCCCTGGAAGCTCTGGTTGCTTGGCATTGTTGTACTTTTGGGGTCTCGAGCCCCTTCAAGCTCTTCCAGTTCTTTCTCTGATTCCTTCAATAGGGGACCTATTCTCAGTTCAGTGGTTTGCTGCTGGCATTCGCCTCTGTATTTGCTGTATTCTGGCTGTGTCTCTCAGGAGCGATCTACATCCGGCTCCTGTCGGTCTGCACTTCTTTGCTCCATCCATCTTGTCTAATTGGGTGGCTGTATATGTATGGGCCACATGTGGGGCAGGCTCTGAATGGGTGTTCCTTCAGTCTCTGTTTTAATCTTTGCCTCTCCCTTCCCTGCCAAGGGTATTCTTTTTCCTCATTTAAAGAAGGAGTGAAGCGTTCACATTTTGATCATCCGTCTTGAGTTTCGTTTGTTCTAGGGATCTAGGGTAATTCAAGCATTTGGGCTAATAGCCACTTATCAATGAGTGCATACCATGTATGTCTTTCTGTGATTGGGTTAGCTCACTCAGGATGATATTTTCCAGTTCCAACCATTTGCCTACGAATTTCATAAAATCGTTGTTTTTGATAGCTGAGTAATATTCCATTGTGTAGATGTACCACATTTTCTGTATCCATTCCTCTGTTGAAGGGCATCTGGGTTCTTTCCAGTTTCTGGCTATTATAAATAAGGCTGCGATGAACATAGTGGAGCACGTGTCTCTTTTATATGTTGAGGCATCTTTTGGGTATATGCCCAAGAGAGGTATAGCTGGATCCTCAGGCAGTTCAATGTCCAATTTTCTGAGGAAACTCCAGACTGATTTCCAGAATGGTTTTACCAGGCTGCAATCCCACAAACAATGGAGGAGTGTTCCTCTTTCTCCACATCCTCACCAGCATCTGCTGTCACCTGAGTTTTTGATCTTAGCCAATCGCACTGGTGTGAGGTGAAATCTCAGGGTTGTTTTGATTTGCATTTCCCTTATGACTAAAGATGTTGAACATTTCTTTAGGTGTTTCTCAGCCATTCGGCATTCCTCAGCTGTGAATTCTTTGTTTAGCTCTGAACCCCATTTTTTAATAGGGTTATTTGTTTCCCTACGGTCTAACTTCTTGAGTTCTTTGTATATTTTGGATATAAGGCCTCTATCTGTTGTAGGATTGGTAAAGATCTTTTCCCAATCTGTTGGTTGCCGTTTTGTCCTAACCACAGTGTCCTTTGCCTTACAGAAGCTTTGCAGTTTTATGAGATCCCATTTGTCGATTCTTGATCTTAGAGCATAAGCCATTGGTGTTTTGTTCAGGAAAATTTCTCCAGTGCCCATGTGTTCCAGATGTTTCCCTAGTTTTTCTTCTATTAGTTTGAGTGTGTCTGGTTTGATGTGGAGGTCCTTGATCCACTTGGACTTAAGCTTTGTACAGGGTGATAAGCATGGATCGATCTGCATTCTTCTACATGTTGACCTCCAGTTGAACCAGCACCATTTGCTGAAAATGCTATCTTTTTTCCATTGGATGGTTTTGGCTCCTTTGTCAAAAATCAAGTGACCATAGGTGTGTGGGTTCATTTCTGGGTCTTCAATTCTATTCCATTGGTCTATCTGTCTGTCTCTGTACCAATACCATGCAGTTTTTATCACTATTGCTCTGTAATACTGCTTGAGTTCAGGGATAGTGATTCCCCCTGAAGTCCTTTTATTGTTGAGGATAGCTTTAGCTATCCTGGGTTTTTTGTTATTCCAGATGAATTTGAAAATTGTTCTGTCTAACTCTTTGAAGAATTGGATTGGTATTTTGATGGGGATTGCATTGAATCTGTAGATTGCTTTTGGTAAAATGGCCATTTTCACTAAATTAATCCTGCCAATCCATGAGCAAGGGAGATCTTTCCATCTTCTGAGGTCTTCTTCAATTTCTTTCCTCAGTGTCTTGAAGTTCTTATTGTACAGATCTTTTACTTGCTTGGTTAAAGTCACACCGAGGTACTTTATATTATTTGGGTCTATTATGAAGGGTGTCGTTTCCCTAATTTCTTTCTCGGCTTGTTTCTCTTTTGTATAGAGGAAGGCAGCTGATTTATTTGAGTTAATTTTATACCCAGCCACTTTGCTGAAGTTGTTTATCAGCTTTAGTAGTTCTCTGGTGGAACTTTTGGGATCACTTAAATATACTATCATGTCATCTGCAAATAGTGATATTTTGACCTCTTCTTTTCCGATCTGTATCCCTTTGATCTCCTTTTGTTGTCTGATTGCTCTGGCTAGAACTTCAAGAACTATATTGAATAAGTAGGGAGAGAGTGGGCAGCCTTGTCTAGTCCCTGATTTTAGTGGGATTGCTTCAAGTTTCTCTCCATTTAGTTTAATGTTAGCAACTTGTTTGCTGTATATGGCTTTTACTATGTTTAGGTATGGGCCTTGAATTCCTATTCTTTCCAGGACTTTTATCATGAAGGGGTGTTGAATTTTGTCAAATGCTTTCTCAGCATCTAATGAAATGATCATGTGGTTCTGTTCTTTCAGTTTGTTTATATAATGGATCACGTTGATGGTTTTCCGTATATTAAACCATCCCTGCATGCCTGGGATGAAGCCTACTTGATCATGGTGGATGATTGTTTTGATGTGCTCTTGAATTCGGTTTGCCAGAATTTTATTGAGTATTTTTGCGTCGATATTCATAAGGGAAATTGGTCTGAAGTTCTCTTTCTTTGTTGTGTCTTTGTGTGGTTTAGGTATAAGAGTAATTGTGGCTTCATAGAAGGAATTCGGTAGGGCTCCATCTGTTTCAATTTTGTGGAATAGTTTGGATAATATTGGTATGAGGTCTTCTATGAAGGTTTGATAGAATTCTGCACTAAACCCGTCTGGACCTGGGCTCTTTTTGGTTGGGAGACCTTTAATGACTGCTTTTATTTCCTTAGGAGTTATGGGGTTGTTTAACTGGTTTATCTGTTCCTGATTTAACTTCGATACCTGGTATCTGTCTAGGAAATTGTCCATTTCCTGAAGATTTTCAAATTTTGTTGAATATAGGTTTTTATAGTAAGATCTGATGATTTTTTGAATTTCCTCTGAATCTGTAGTTATGTCTCCCTTTTCATTTCTGATTTTGTTAATTTGGACGCACTCTCTGTGTCCTCTCGTTAGTCTGGCTAAGGGTTTATCTATCTTGTTGATTTTCTCAAAGAACCTTCTGTTGATTCTTTCTATGGTCCTTTTTGTTTCTACTTGGTTGATTTCAGCTCTGAGTTTGATTATTTCCTGCCTTCTACTCCTCCTCGGTGTATTTGCTTCTTTTTGTTCTATAGCTTTTAGGTGTGCTGTCAAGCTGCTGACATATGCTCTTTCCTGTTTCTTTCTGCAGGCACTCAGCGCTATGAGTTTTCCTCTTAGCACAGCTTTCATTGTGTCCCATAAGTTTGAGTATGTTGTATCTTCATTTTCATTAAATTCTAAAAAGTTTTTAATTTCTTTCTTTATTTCTTCCTTGACCAGGTTATCATTGAGTAGAGCATTGTTCAATTTCCCCGTATATGTGGGCATTCTTCCCTTATTGTTATTGAAGACCAGTTTTAGGCCGTGGTGGTCCGATAGCACGCATGGGATTATTTCTATCTTTCTGTACCTGTTGAGGCCCGTTTTTTGACCAACAATATGGTCAATTTTGGAGAAAGTACCATGAGGAGCTGAGAAGAAGGTATATCCTTTTGCTTTAGGATAGAATGTTCTATAAATATCCGTTAAGTCCATTTGGCTCATGACTTCTCTTAGTCTGTCGACATCACTGTTTAATTTCTGTTTCCATGATCTGTCCATTGATGAGAGTGGGGTGTTGAAATCTCCCACTATTATTGTGTGAGGTGCAATGTGTGTTTTGAGCTTTAGTAAGGTTTCTTTTACGTATGTAGGTGCCCTTGTATTTGGGGCATAGATATTTAGGATTGAGAGTTCATCTTGGTGGATTTTTCCTTTGATGAATATGAAGTGTCCTTCCTTATCTTTTTTGATGACTTTTAGTTGGAAGTTGATTTTATTTGATATTAGAATGGCTACTCCAGCTTGCTTCTTCTGACCATTTGCTTGGAAAGTTGTTTTCCAGCCTTTCACTCTGAGGTAGTGTCTGTCTTTGTCTCTGAGGTGTGTTTCCTGTAGGCAGCAGAATGCAGGGTCCTCGTTGCGTAACCAGTTTGTTAATCTATGTCTTTTTATTGGGGAGTTGAGGCCATTGATATTGAGAGATATTAAGGAATAGTGGTTATTGTTTCCCTTTATATTCATATTTGGATGTGAGGTTATGTTTGTGTGCTTTCATTCTCTTTGTTTTGTTGCCAAGACGATTAGTTTCTTGCTTCTTCTAGGGTATAGCTTGCCTCCTTATGTTGGGCTTTACCATTTATTATCCTTTGTAGTGCTGGATTTGTAGAAAGATATTGTGTAAATTTGGTTTTGTCATGGAATATCTTGGTTCTCCACCAATGTTAATTGAGAGTTTTGCTGGATACAGTAACCTGGGCTGGCATTTGTGTTCTCTTAGGGTCTGTATGACATCAGTACAGGATCTTCTGGCCTTCATAGCTTCTGGCGAGAAGTCTGGTGTGATTCTGATAGGTCTCCCTTTATATGTTACTTGACCTTTTTCCCTTACTGCTTTTAATATTCTTTCTTTATTTTGTGCGTTTGGTGTTTTGACAATTATGTGACGGGAGGTGTTTCTTTTCTGGTCCAATCTATTTGGAGTTCTGTAGGCTTCTTGTATGTCTATGGGTATCTCTTTTTTTAGATTAGGGAAGTTTTCTTCTATGATTTTGTTGAAGATATTTACTGGTCCTTTGAGCTGGGAGTCTTCACTCTCTTCTATACCTATTATCCTTAGGTTTGATCTTCTCATTGAGTCCTGGATTTCCTGTATGTTTTGGACCAGTAGCTTTTTCCGCTTTACATTATCTTTGACAGTTGAGTCAATGATTTCTATGGAATCTTCTGCTCCTGAGATTCTCTCTTCCATCTCTTGTATTCTGTTGGTGAAGCTTGTATCTACAGCTCCTTGTCTCTTCTTTTGGTTTTCTATATCCAGGGTTGTTTCCCTGTGTTCTTTCTTGATTGCTTCTATTTCCATTTTTAATTCCTTCAACTGTTTGATTGTGTTTTCCTGGAATTCTTTCAGGGATTTTTGCGATTCCTCTCTGTAGGCTTCTACTTGTTTATTAATGTTTTCCTGTGTTTCCCTAAGTGTGTTCATGTCTTTCTTGAAGTCCTCCAGCATCATGATCAAATATGATTTTGAAACTAGATCTTGCTTTTCTGGTGTGTTTGGATATTCCATGTTTGTTTTGGTGGGAGAATTGGGCTCCGATGATGGCATGTAGTCTTGGTTTCTGTTGCTTGGGTTCCTGCGATTGCCTCTCGCCATCAGATTATCTCTAGTGTTACTTTGTTCTGCTATTTCTGACAGTGGCTAGACTCTCCTATAAGCCTGTGTGTCAGGAGTGCTGTAGACCTGTTTTCCTCTCTTTCAGTCAGTTATGGGGCCAGAGTGTTCTGCTTTCGGGCGTGTAGTTTTTCCTCTCTACAGGTCTTCAGCTGTTCCTGTGGGCCTGTGTCTTGAGTTCACCAGGCAGCTTTCTTGCAGCAGAAAATTTGGTCTTACCTGTGGTCCCGAGGCTCAAGTTCGCTCGTGGGGTGCTGCCCAGGGGCTCTCTGCAGTGGCAGCAACCAGGAAGACCTGTGCCGCCCCTTCCGGGAGCTTTAGTGCACCAGGGTTCCAGATGGTCTTTGGCTTTTTCCTCTGGTGTCCGAGATGTGTGTGCAGGGAGCAGTCTCTTCTGGTTTCTCAGGCTTGTCTGCCTCTCTGAAGGTTCAGCTCTCCCTCCCACGGGATTTGGGTGCAGAGAACTGTTTATCTGGTCTGTTTCCTTCAGGTTCCGGCGGTGTCTCAGGCAGGTGTCCTGCCGCTCCTGGGCCCTCCCCCACGGGAGCCCAGAGGCCTTATACAGTTTCCTCTTGGGCCAGGGATGTGGGCAGGGGTGAGCAGTGTTGTTGGTCTCTTCCGCTCTGCAGCCTCAGGAGTGCCCACCTGACCAGGCGGTTGGGTCTCTCTCTCACCGTGTCTGGGAGAAGAGAGCTGCTGCGGGCCGGGATCCGCAGGTGTGGGACTTCCGGTAAACACAGAACGTGCCCGGTCCTAGAGAAATTCTGCTTCCGTGTGTCCCAAGCTCACCAGGCAGCTTTCTTGCAGCAGAAAATTTGGTCTTACCTGTGGTCCCGAGGCTCAGGTTCGCTCGTGGGGTGCTGCCCAGGGGCTCTCTGCAGTGGCAGCAACCAGGAAGACCTGTGCTGCCCCTTCCGGGAGCTTCAGTGCACCAGGGTTCCAGATGGTCTTTGGCTTTTTCCTCTGGCGTCCGAGATGTGTGTGCAGGGAGCAGTCTCTTCTGGTTTCCCAGGCTTGTCTGCCTCTCTGAAGGTTTAGCTCTCCCTCCCACGGGATTTGGGTGCAGAGAACTGTTTATCTGGTCTGTTCTTTCAGGTTCCGGCGGTGTCTCATGCAGGTGTCCTGCCGCTCCTGGGCCCTCCCCCACGGGAGCCCAGAGGCCTTATACAGTTTCCTCTTGGGCCAGGGATGTGGGCAGGGGTGAGCAGTGTTGGTGGTCTCTTCCGCTCTGCAGCCTCAGGAGTGCCCACCTGACCAGGCGGTTGGGTCTCTCTCTCCGAGGATGCTTTCTTAATGCATTTCAGATGATAGACACATTAGCATGGAGAAAAACATCAGGGTATGGTGGTGAGGTTGCCAGGCAGGCAAGACAAGAATCAGAGATCACCATTTTATTTTCCCCACCAAATATTTATATTCTGCACTTATACCTGCAGAAAGGTGTTTGTTGCAAGAAAAGGTTATAAATCGCCTGTCATTTTGTTAAAACACTATTCTGTGATGCTAATAAGGGGGATGAGGGGGGGAGAAACAGGTTATCAGTTTTCTGCATTGCCTCTTGTCTTTTGCAACCTATTTTTGGAAGTCTTGGGGAGTGGGGGCAACACTGATATATCAGTGGCATTCTGGTATCCTAGATAAATAGGGAAGTTCCACTGCCAGGTCTTCCCTGGAAAGTGGCAATTATTCCCACCATAATGGAGTCGCTGGTTCCTATACAGAAAGATGTTCCTGCTAATTCCATTGCTGGCTGCCGATGCCATTATGTGACTTGAATTTTAAATGACTGTCTTTAATTTGACCTAGCTGACTTTGGCTGTCAAATGCTTTCCCAACCATCAGCCACATTTCACCAACTGTGGCCCATGTTAGTGGCAACCTTTTGAAGGCCCACTGATCAGGTACAATTGCTCGTTTACTTAAATAACCTCTAACAAATGTTTTGTTTTAAGTAAACTCATTTGGTACTCTTTTCCTTCTTGTTTATCCTTGGGAAGCAAAACAATTGATTTCTTCTAGAAAAGGAAAATTCAATACAAAAGCTCTTTCCTTTACATTGAGAAACTTTTTCACAAAACTCTTCTTAGTGTTATATAAAACTCACTCACTTTTCCTCTCCCTCTTCTTCTTCCTATCACCACCCCCTTTCTTCCTCTGTCTTTCTATTTCTCTTTATGTCTCTTCAATAAGAAGAAGAGATGTGTGACTCATATCATTTTCTCTGTATTCACTGCAAGTCCACTGTGAGCATGCAAAATGACCCAAGTCCACTAATCATCTCAACTTATGAGGTGCTAAGAAATTAATCTGTTAGTATTTCCTCTGACACGAGGATGTGATTCCTGTCTTTTCCATTGTCTACTAATGTGTGTAATGAAATACATGAGATACAGTGTGCATTCAAGAACACCCCCAAATTTCTAAACCATTTTCAGTAATAATTTATGATTTTACTTTTATGATGAATATTTTGATACGTGCTATGACAGTTGATATTTATCACCAACTTGTTTGGCTTTAGAATCAGTTAAGTTGGTGAGCTTTGTCTATTGGTGTCTGTGAAGGCATGTCCAGAAAGGATTACTGAAATGACAGAGACTCACCCTAACTGGAGTGTCAGGGTTTATTTTGGCTTACAGTTTGGCGGTACAATCCTTCCTGGTTGGGACATTGACTGGCAAGCGCTCATAGCAGCTGGTTACACCTTATCTATAATCAGGAAGGGAAGATCAATGAATCTGATGATTCTGGCTTAATGTTCTCTTTTTTATGTACTCAAGGACCCAAGCCTGGGAAATAGTGCAGCCCATTTTTAAGGTAGGTCTTCTCACTTCCCATAATCTTATTAAAATAATGGTTCACAGGTACGCCATAAACTAACATGTTTGAGCCTGCCAAGAAGCAAGTAGGCAAACAAAACAGGTAGGCAAGCTGCAGATATTTAGTCCCCATCCTTTCCTTTAAATCCAACCCTCCCACCAGTATCATCCCAGCTCGGTAAAAATTAATTGATCAGCCCTATACTCACTTTCTGACCCTGAGAGCTAAGTGGGTCCTAATGGAATGCCTTGCTTATTTTTTTCTCCTGTGGAAATCCTTCTAAATCATCCCTATTACTAAATATCAGCTCCTAATAAGTGCAGTCACATTACATTTGAAACCTCTAATAGCCACACCCAGTCGAATCCCAGAAGCAATTTGTAACACATAGCTACCACACTCTCCTAAGAACCAGAGAAGGCCAAGAGAAACCAAGGGACAAAATACCCATGCAATAAAGACCAGACAGATATTAGCAACTGGATTTATAATCATTCCAAACAGATGCCTCTACCCCCACATACACAAAGGCTAAGACAGCATGTTTCCACTAGAACCATGGCACCCTACAGTAGGCTATGAGAAACAAAACATGACTGAAACCCAAGAATGCTTTAGAGTGTTTATGAATATAGTGGAGGTTTTTCCTACTAAGAGGGGATTTATTGGATTGGCTCACAATATGTGATCCATGTAGTGAAATGATAGATGAAGGACAGGAAGAGAGTGCAGAAGTTCTTCAGTCCACAAGGCTGGATGTCTCAGTAGTTCCAATTGGGTGCTGGTCTAGGAAGATTCCTGGAGAGGATCTTGGAATCCTGAAGAAGTTGTTATCATGGAGTTTTTAAAGAAGAACTTCATAAATCTCTTGAAGAAATCTATGAAAACAAAGAAGGAACAGAGAAAGAATGGATAAAATAGATTAAGACTTTAAATTGAGAATAGAATCAACAGATGTTTTACTGCTTGGTCATAGACACCATGACCAAGACAACTCTTATAAAGGACAACATTTAATTGTGGATGGCTTATAGGTTCAGAGGTTCAGTTCAGTCCAATACCATCAAGGTGGGAGCATGGCAACATCTAGGCAGGCATGATTCGGGAGGAGCTGAGAGTTCTTCATCTTGTTCCAAAGACAAACAGAAAAAGACTGGCTTCTAAGCCGGCTAGGAGAAGTCTCTTAAAGCCTACTCTGAAAGTGACACACTTCTTCCAATAAGGTCACACCTACTTCAATAAGGCAACACCTCCTAATAATGTTGCTCCATGGGCCAAGCATATTCAAACTACCACAAGAGAGAAAACCCAAAGGAAATCTACATGTGAAAAATTTAAGAACTTAAAAAGGAACCTTAGAGGCGTGCCACATTAACAGAATACAAAGGATAGAAGAAAGAATATCAGGCATTGCAGACAAGATCGAAAAATACATTCCCTTGTCAAAAATGTTAAATCTAAAAATCAATCCAGGTATAAAACATTAAGAAAATATGTGATAGTACAAAAGACCAAATCTATGAATATTAAGAATAGAGGAAAAAAAGAAACCCAAATCAAAGGCACAGAGAGTATCATAGAAGAACATTTCCCTAACCTAAAGAAAGAGGTGCTTATAAAGGTGCAAGAAGCATATTCACCAAATAGAATGGGACACATATAATCCAAACTAAATGTACAGAACAAAGAATATTAAAAACAAGAGAAGAAGACCAAAGTAGCGTAAATAGGCAGATGTATTAAAATTACACATGATTTCTCAATAATGACTCAAAAAGTCAGAAAGTCATAAATAGATTTCCTACAAATCATGAGACCGCAAATGCCAGCCCAGGAATACTATAATGAGGAAAACTTTTGGTCACAATTGATAGAGAAAAAAGATAATCCGAGAATCTATCTACAAATTCAACCATACACTAGATTATAGTGAAGAGAACAAAACAAATCAGAACAAAACACAAAACCCTTTAACCTAAAGAGATTAACAACACCCTCAATACAGTGTGAATAAATAAATAATACCAGTTCAGCAAATCAGAAATGGGAAACAAACAGAAATCAGAAATAGGCAAACAAATGCATCTAAACAACAAAATAAGAAACAAGAAAAATAAACACTGATTGTTGATGATATAAATCTCAGTTTCCCAAATAAAAAGACTAATGGAGTTTAACAGAAACAGGATCCATTCTTCTTATAGTCAAGAAATACACAAGAAACACACCTTAATATTAAGGACAGATATTAACTCAGGGTAAAAATGTAAAAAAGAATCTCCAAGCAAGTGGCCATAACATGCTAAGCAGCACAGGCATTTTAATATCTGAAAAATATACTACAAACCAAAACTAATCAGAAAAGTTAGGAAGGGAAAATTCATACTCATCAAAACATTCACTAGGAGGACAATATGATTCTTAGCAACAATGTAACAAACACAAATACACCCAAGTTCATGAAAGCAATAATACTATAGCTTGTCACATATCAACCATCACCTAATGATAATAAGTAAGTTCAATGCCAAAATCTCACCATTAGACATGTCGCCCAGAGAAAACTGAACAGAGGAATGATGAGGCTAAATGATTCATAAACCAAATAGGCATAATAGGCATTTACAGAACATTTCACCAAAACAGAAAAGAATATACCTTCTTAGTAGATCATATTTCTTCAAAATTGACCACATTCTCAGACACAAAGCAAGTCTCAACAGATTTCAAGAAAATGGAAACAACACTTAGTAGCTTATTGGACTTGGTTTAAATGGAATAAAGACAGATATCAAAAGCACGAACAATAGAAAGCTTACAAATTCATGAAAATTGAACAATTAATGAAAAATAGGTCAAGACAGAAGAAAGAAATTAAACACTTTGGAAGTGAATGAAAACACTCAGCATATCAAAACTTATGGAACAAAATGAAGATAGTTCTAAGAGCCAAACTCATAATACCACTTATCTAAATAGAGAAAGATCTCATGGTAGTAGCATAACAGCACTCCTGAAAGCTCCAGAACAAAAAGAGGAAATAAAACTCAAAAGAAGTAGACCACAAGAAATAAGAAAACCCAGGGTTGAAGAAACAAAAAAAAACAAAAACAATACAGCAATACAAAGAACCAATGAAACAAAGAGTTGGTTATTCAAGAAAATCAGTAAAATTGAAACAAATCTTGTCCACATTAACCAAGAGGCAGAGAGAAGCTATCAAAATCCACAATATGATACATAGATGTAAACATATCAATAGATACTGACAAAATCCAGAGATTTGTAAGGACAATATTTAAAAACCTATTTTTCACCAAATTGGAAAATCTTAAAAAAAATTTGCAGTCAGGTTTGCTGTTTTGTCACACAGCAATAGGGACCCTAATTAAGATAGCAGTGATGATTTACACTGCTTGGAACTGTGTCTATTGAAACTTCCTTGGCTTGGAAATTTGGTGCTAAATAACAAATTAGTATATTGTAGAAAGACAAAAAAGGATAATTTTATTGATACCTAGTAGCTTCCAAAGTTAAATCAAGATCAGATAAGCAATTTAAATACAACTATTACTCTTAGTGAAATTGCAGCAGTATTAAAAGTCTACAAACCAGCAAAAAACCAACAAGGCCAGATGGTTTAGTGCAGAATTCTACCACACTTTCAAAGAAGAGTTAATGACAATATTCCTCAAAGTATTCCACAAAATAGAAAAATTAGGAAAATTGCCAAAATAATTTCGTAATTCCACATTTATAAGCTCCATAAAACTCAAAAAAGAGCTGTGCCACAGTTCTCTTTACTTAGGCTCAATGGGGAGAGAGCTGGATTCTCAAAAGTGTGGACAATGCTAAGAGCACAGGTGAGACCAACACTTCTGTTTATATTCCTGACTCAAGAAGAATCTACCTGAAGCCCTCTGGACACAGGAACAGAGGAACAGTCTAGGACAAAATACTTCTGGTTTTCACCTGGGCTTGGAGCTGACCCTATGCCACAACTCTCTGTACCCAGATCCCGGTAGGAGAAAGACAGTCTTCAGGAGTGCTGACACAGGCTTACAGGAGGGTCAAACCACTATCAGAGAGAGCAAGTCCTGCTAACACCAGAGATAAGCAGATGGCAAGAGGCAAGGGCAAGGACCTAAGCAACAAAAACTTAGGCTACTTGGCATCATCAGAACCAAGTTCCCCCACCACAGCAAACACTGGATAGCCCAACACACTGGAAAAGAAAGATTCTGATTTAAAAATTCACATTTCATTATGATGATAGAGGACTTTAAGAAGGACATGCATAATTCTGTTAAAGAAATACAGGATAACACAGGCAAACAGGTAGAAGCCCTTAAAGAGGAAACACAAAAATCCCTTAAAGAATTACAGGGAAACACAACCAAACAGGTGAAGGAATTGAATAAAATCACAAAGGATTTAAAAAATGGAAATAGAAACAATGAAGAAATCACAAATGGAGACAAACCTGGAGATAGAAAACATAGGAAAGAGATCAGGAATCCAGACACAAGCATCACTAACAGAATACAAGAGAAAGAAGAGAAAATCTCAGGGTCAGAAGATAACAATGAAAACATTAGAAAATGATATAACAGTCTTTTCTTTAAGGGTTTCTACTTATTTACCTATATTGTCCTGTATTTCTTTAAGGAAGTTATTTGTGTCCTTCTAAAAGTCCTCTAACATCATCATGAGATATGCAAAATCTTGCCTTTCTGCTGTTTTGGGATATCCAGGACCTGCTGTGGTGGACGAACTGAGTTCTGATGATGCCAAGTAGCCTTGCTTTCTGTTTCATAGGTTCTTGCACTTACCTCTTCTCATCTGTCTATTTCTGATATTAGCTTGTTTTGCTATCTCTTACAGTGGCTTGTCCCCCCTGTAAGCCTGCCTGTCAGTACTCCTGGGAGGCCAGCTCTCTCCTGGCATGATCTAGGTACAGAGAACTGTGACATATGATCAGCTCCAGGCTAGACAGAAACCAGAAGGATACTGTCTAAGACTTGTTCCTTGGATCCAGTGTCCTGAGGAATCCAGGCAGTTCCCTCTGAGCAGAAGTGGTGGTCTTACCTGTGTTCTTAGGTTTGTCAATACTCCTGGGTGACCTGCTTTCTCTCAGCAGGATCTGGGTACAGAGATCTGTGGCACAGGGTCAGCTCCATGTACAGACTGAAACCTGAAGAATTGGGATCTCATTTCTTCATAGGGTTACTTGGTTTTCTGGAGTCTAGCTTCTTACATTATTTTGTGTATATTAGATATTAGCCTTCTTTCAGATGTAGGATTGGTAAAGATCTTTTCCCAATCTATTGGATGCCATTTTGTCCTAATGACAGTATCCTTTGCCTTACAGAAGCTTTGTACTTTTATGAGGTCCCATTTCTCAATTCTTGATCTTATAGCATAAGCTATTGTTGATCTGCTCAGGAAAATTTTTTCTATGCCTATATGTTCAAGGCTCTTTTCCACTTTATCTTCTAGTAGTTTCAGAATATCTGGTGTTATGTGGAGTTTGATCCACTTGGACTTGAGCATTGTATAAGACAATCAGAACTGGCCTGATTCGAGTTGCATCTGCAGGCCCAAAGGCCTGATGGGGAGGGCCACTGTAGTATCAGGAGATACAACTCTACTGCTTAATGTTCCCATGGCAGGACCTGTGTCCTCCTCTAAGGGTCGTGGACAAAGGGGTGCAGGGGCTGGAGACTGCTTTTGTTGTTCCTGTTGACAAAGAAGTGTTCGCAAGGGGGAGGAGGGAAAACTTCTGAAACATTTTATCCTCTACTGCTGACACCCTGGGAGATAAAAGATCTCCCTCTGGTGGCCATTTAACACCAAAAGCAGTTCATTCCAAGTTACAATAAGTGGTCCTTAATCCTAACTTCTTTAAAATGAGTCAGAATAAGATTAAGGTGAGAAACAGTCTGTCCCATGTCCAAAAATAATGTCAGTCCAAGTCCAATGACACAATGAAAAACAAGAATGCAAAAAAAAAAAACAACTAGTATGCAGACCAATTATCCTCTCTGTGTGCAGAATACAAAGACCAGTTCACCCCCCCCCCCAGATAAAATAACTCAGACAACCTGCCCTGTCACATGCAAAACTTACACAGATTACACACAGACTCTGCCACTGCCACAGGAAAAGTACACACAGACTCTGCCCCATGCCACTGGCAAAATACACACAGGTTCTGGTGACTTTGCCAGCTTAAGCCAGAACCAAAGTCCTAGTGACCTTGTTGGCTCAGGCTGGAACTGAAGCTGGTGAGAACCTTGCAAGCCCCTCCTTAGTTACTATGGTGACCCCATCAACTCATGCTGAAACCAGAGTTGGAAAGGCTGGGGTGTCCTACAAGCCTCTCTTTAGTTACTGAGGTTCTCCAAGTCTTCTTGATCTTGCAAGCACAAACCAAACCAAAAGCAAAACACAAACAGAAAAGCAAAGTAGGAGAAACACAGACAACCATGGCATCTTGCTACAGCTGTTCCTCTGATCCACCATTCCCCTGTGGGTCCCCCATAGGAGGTGAGCATCCTGGTCAATGCACCAAATGTGAGGTCTGAATTGAACCTCTTCTGGAACCTCCTGAAATGAGACTCACAGAGGTGGTGTTTGACACAAAAGCAAGAGGAGTTTAATCATTCCAACATGTTGGAGACATACCACTTCAAGGGGGAGATGACTCTGAGAGGATTTTAACAGGGGATTATATACCTTGCAAATAATTGGGGCATAATTCAAAAAATTGGGGCACAATTCACACCATGGTAAATAGGCAGGGTACTATCCACATTTGGTGGAGAAAAACAACTTTCAGATAGACTCTGTACTATTCAGGACTTTCATAGGGAGGTCAGCTAGGAGTCACCCTCATAGAAGCTTTGTGTGATGGGGGAACACCCTCATAGAAGAAGGGGGAGGGGGTATTAGATTGGAGTTTCATGTATGGGAAACCAAGACACTGGATAACATTTGAAATGTAAATTAAAAATCTAATAAAGTATAAAAATAAAAGATAAATTAACATTTTAAAAAAGAAGAAGAAACTAATAGAGGAGAAAGTGAGGATGAGACTCAAACACATGGGTACTGGGGAAAATCCTGAACAGAACACCAATGACTTATGCGCTAAGATCAAGAATCGACAAATGGGAACTCATAAAATTGCAAAACTTCTGTAAGGCAAAGGGCACTGTCATTAGAACAAAACAGCAACCAACAGATTGGGAAAAGATTTTTACCAATCTTACATCTGATACAGGGTTAATATACAATATATAGGAAGAACTCAACAAGTTAAACTCCAGAGAACCAAATAACCCTGTTAAAAATGGGGTACAGAGCTAAACAGAGAATTCTCAACTGAGGAATATAGAATTGCTAAGAAGCACCTAAAGAAGTGTTCGACATCCTTGGATATCAGGGAAATGCAAATCAAAACAACCCTGAGATTCTATTTCACATGAGTCAGAATGGCTGTCGAAGATCCAAACCTTAGGTGACAGCCGATGCTGCCAAGGATGTGGAGCAAGAGGAACACTCCTCCATTCTTGGTGGGATTTCATGCTGGTACAACCACTCTGGAAATCAGTCTGGCAACTCCTCTGGCTCAGAAAACTGACATAGTACTACCTGAGGACCCAGCTATACCACTCCTGGGCATCTACCCAAAAGATGCTCTACTATGCTCTATTACACTCATAGCAGCCTTATGTATAGTAGCCAGAAGTTGGAAAGAAGTCAGATGTCCCTCAACAGAGGAATGGATACAGGAAATGTGGTACACTTACACAATGGAGTACTACTCAACTATTAAAATCAATGTTTTCATGAAATTCACAGGCAAATGAATGGAACTAGGAAATATGATCTTGAGTGAGGTAACCCAGTAACAAAAGAACACACATGGTATGTACTCACTGGTAAGTGAATATTAGTCAAAAAGTTTGGAATCCCCAGGATACAACTAACAGACCATAAGAAGCTCAAGAAGAAAGAAGACTGAAGTGTGGATGCTTTAGTCCTTCTTCAAAGTGGGAACAAACTATTCTCAGGAGTTAGAGGGTGGCAGGGACCTGAGAGGAAAAGAGGAGGGGGAGGGGGAAAGAGGGGACAGGATCAGTATGGGAGGAGACAGCGATGATATACAGACAGTTAGGAAATTGAATAAATGTGTTTCGCAATGAGAAATGGTGAACTAGGGGTAGCCACCAGAAAGATCCAGATGCCAGGAAAGCAAGAGACTCCCAGGATCCAACAGGAATGTGTTTAACTGAAATGCACAACAAAGGAGGGAGAATATATAGCGAACATATCCAGTGGGTTTGGTAAGGCTTAGGTGAGGTATACCCACTCCAAAATTTTAACCCAGAATTGCTTCTCTTTAAAGGAAATACATGAGCAAATTATGGAGCAGAGCCTGAGAGGAAGGCCATTCAGAGACTGCCCCATCTGGGTTCCATCCCATCTCCAGATAACAAACCTAGATACTATTGCAGATGCCAAAATGTGCTTGCTGACAAGAGGCTTATATAGCTTCAGAAAGGCTTTGCCAGAGTCTGACAAATACAGGTGTGGATGCTTGCAGCCAATCATTGGACTGAGTATGGGGTCTCCAATGGAGGAGGTAGAGAAAGGACTGAAGGAGTCGAAGGGGTTTGCAACCCCATATGAAAAACAACATTATCAATCAACCAGAAGTCTCATAGCTCTAGGGGCTAAACCACTAACCAAAAAGTGCACATGGACTGACCTATGTCTCCAGAAGTATAAGTAGCAGAGGATGGAATTGTCTGGCATCAATAGGAGGAGAGGACCCTGGTCCTATGAAGACTTCATTTTCCAGTGCAATGGAATGGCAGGGCAGTGAGTTGGGGGTGAGTGGATAGGAGGGAGAGTGAGCACCCTCATAGAAGTAGGGGATATGAGGTTTTCAGAGGGGAAACTGGGAAAGGCAATAACATTTGAAATGTAAATACATAAAATATTTAATAAAAAACATTCCACTGCTTTTCATATCCAAATTTCCGAAATCTACATCCTTCTATTCTGAACTATGATCTGGCCTATTACCCTTGTCCCTGGTACCAAGTTATGTCTTAGGCTTTCCATTTCTGTGAAAAGTCACAATGACCAAGGCAACTATAAGGACAATATTTAATTGGGACTAGATTATAGGTTCAGAAGTTCAGTCCATTAGCATCAAGGCATGCATAGTGCTTGTTCTGAAGGAAACCAGGAGAAAGATCTCCTCACAGGTCTTGAAAGGAAATTTTTCAGCTTTATATGAAAACCCAAAATGTCCAGGATCATTAAGACAATCTTGTGTAATAAAATAAATGTGGGAGGATCACCATCTCCAAATTCAAGTTGTACTACACTGCTATAGTAATAAAAAGAGCAGGGTATTGGTACACAAACAGGCACATTGATCAATGAAATCAAACTGAAGTCATGATCATAAATCTATGCACATATGGACATTTGAGTTTTGCAAAGAAGTCAGAAATACTCACTAAGAAAAGACAAACTCCCTCAATAAATGGTACCGGTCACACTGCATAGTTGCATGTAGAAGAATCAACATACTTAATACCGTGCACAAAAACGTCCAAATGGATCAAAGACCTCAACATAAGTCCTGATACAATGAATGTGATAGATGGAAAAGGGGAGAATAGCTTTGACCTCAATGGCATAAGAAAAAATTTTCTGAATAGAATATCATCTGTAGAGCCACTAAGAACCCTGAGTGACAAAATGAACCTCATGGGGCTTAATAGATTCTGCACGATAAAAGGGCGCTGTAATTTGGACAATGTAGTATCTTACAGAACAGGAAATATTTTTACCACCTACACATCCAGTAGAGGGCTAATAGACAAACTATACAAACAACTCAGAAAAGCTGGGAATCAAGAAAAATAACCCAGTTAAAATCTTGGGTACAGATCTAAACAGAATTTTCAAAAATAAAACTCAAATTGTTAAGGAGTACTTAAAGGAATGTTCATCATCCTGAGTCATCAGGAAAATGAAAATCAAAAGCACTTTGAGATTTCACCTTACACTCACCAGAATGGCCAGGGTCAATAAAATAAGTGACAGCGTATGCTGGCAAAGGTGTAGAATAAGACAAAGCATTTCTGGTGGGAGTGCAAATTCATACTGACATTATGTAAATCAGTGTGGCAATTTCTCATGAAGATCAATCTACCTCAAATTTCAGCAAGACCACTGTTGGGCATATATCCAAAAGTTTCTTCATTCGACAGTAAAGAAACTTGTTCAACCATGTTCATTTCTGGTCTATTAATAACAGCTAGATATTGGTAACAACATAGATGTCCCCTGTGGATTGTTGTCTATAGGCAGGGGAAGGCAGGCTCAAGATAAAGCAAGACCTGTGATTGGGCAGTGAAAAAGTTAGGTGGGCACAGAGTTTTGAAGAAAGGAGAGAGAGAGAGAGAGAGAGAGAGAGAGAGAGAGAGAGAGAGAGAGAGAGAGAGAGAGAGAGAGGAGAAAGACGGACAAGATGGAGAAGGAAGACGACCCAGATCTGTGTGGCCTTAAATGGCCACAGGTAGTTACGAATATTTCCTAAGGGATGGATTTTTATAGGACAATTTGTCTTATCTGAGTGGGCAGTTTATATTATTATTAATTGGTTCAGAGTTTATTGTGTGGATGCTTAGTGGGGTAAAGATTTACTGATATAAATCTGATTGACAAATTACAAGCTTATTGACTTTTGATCTTAATGGGTTATTAGGAATTGTGACTATAACCACAGGGTGCAGATGCTGGGACTGCGAACCCGGTTCACATCAGAGAGTTGCAAGAGGGGGCAGCTGCCGCTGGGCCCAGAGACTAGCCGACGATAAAGTGCAGCTAACCATGGTGCTGAGATCACTGCATGGCACAGAGAGTAGCTGGCAGCAGCATGGGATGAAGACTGGGAGCTTAACGAGTCAGGTGGGGACATTTTGCTGATTGAGATGAAAATACCCCGCAAATACCATGTGGCCCACTAGAGCCAACACTAGCGTGATAATACATTCATTTTTTAATATTTACCGCTACAGTCCTCCAACAGAAAAATGGATAAAGAAAACATTCAGTCCTATATATGGTATCTCCAGCAAATCTCTTCCCTTAGGGATCATGGGATCCTGTGGTGTAGAAGCCCCAAAGAGTATTTTGCACATATGCAAAAATTACATATAAATGCAAAAATCATATATATATATATGTATATTATCCACTTATGTGGAATGTGCCACTTTTGTGCCATTTTTGAATGTGTGAACTTCCTTGATTATGTTTGTCTATATTGTTTCTTGTGTCTCTTCTTTTTATCTATTATTAGTTTTACTATATTATGACTTGTTTGTTTTCGTTTAATAGTATTATATTTTATTATTATCCCTTAAATTCTCATTTGTTTTCAAAGAGGAGACAGAAATGGGTTGGATCCAAATGGAAGGGAAGAACTGGGAGGAGTAGAGGGAGAGAAAAATGTAACCAGCATATATGTATGTGTAAAAGCCTATTTCAATAAAATAAAAAATTCTGGTATGAGAGAGATCATCCTACTTTTCTTTCTGCATCTGGATTAAAATGATCTATTCTGAGGCAAACTGAAGTTTCAGGAACTCAAAAACTATCTTATAATAAACCTCTTACTGCTTGTCTATCTCCTTAATTGGTGCTAAATTCACTGAAGGAAGGTACTTTAGAAAATTTCCAGCCAATGCTATAAAGAGGTTGCCTTGGCATAACCATCACTTTAAGGATGAGTTCTAAAGGTAGGGCTGCATAGAGTATTTGCCTGACTTTCCTTACATGCTCATGGTGGTATGTATAGGGGATGGAGGGGGAGGTAGCAGGGGTGGGTTGAAGGTTGATGGGGGGGAGTGGACTGAGACCTTTAAGAGGCAGTTAGTGCTCTTTCCTTGAGGAGATTAGTTCATTCTTGAAAATGTTTGACTAATAGACTAATTCATAAAGAGTTAATATTTCAAGAGTAAATACTCCATAATGCCTGTTTGGCTAGGTTCCTCAGGCCCACTCTTTCTTGCCACGTTATTTCTCATTCCACCTTGGGGAAAATACTAGTAAGGAGATGATGACTAGGTGTGATTCTCTAACTTTATATCAAATCACGAAACCATGTAATGTTAAATAAAGTATGTGATATGTGGCAAATGCAGAGAGACTGTGGGAGTTGTCACAGAGTCCCTGCAAAGTTTCAGAAAATAAGAATGCTTGAGAATGTCCCAAACTCTCTCCAGAACTACTCAGCAGTAACTCTGTAGATGGAGGAAGGCGTTGACTTGTTGATCTAGGTGGGTCACATAAGACGGTTAAATGTGGGTTTGAGTAGGTGGGGAAATATTTTGGAGAGAGAGAGTCCACCCTTTCTGTCCTCAAATCAGTTAATTGTTGCAAATTTAACCTACCAAGTCAGAGGAATATTTCTTCCAACTTCCTTCAGAACAAATAAGAATCTCTATTCTTATGTCCCTTAATTCTTATAGGACCAATTGGTTTTGGAGAAAAGCACATCATAAGCATTTATATAACAAATTTTATCATAATGACAAGGCATGAAGAAGCACCACTGTAGTCTGTTTAAAGATATGGGGGATACATACAATGCTCAGCCCATTCTACAGTCAGATAATTACTTGCCATAAAGTGAACTTAACTAAAGGTGGGCTGTCAGCTTTACCAATTAGAGTGTCCATCTGCTTTTGTTTTTGAGTTAAATTTTGCCTGTGATAGCTTGCTGTACAATAAGTGTTTCTTCTTTTTGATTGTGTTGTATATGATTGACAGGTTTTTTACTCTACCACGTACATAATGAGCATGAACAAATAAAGAGATGCCTAATGATGAGCCTTAATGACAGAGCTGAGAGTGTGAGTCAGGTAGCACCTAACATGGCAAGGCAGTGCAATTCAGGTTAATTTAGAAGGCAGAATGGAGGGATGGAGGGAGGCTGAGAGAAAGAAAAGAGAAGTTAAGAAAAAGAAAAGAGAGAAGAATAATACAGAAGGAAAAGAATGAAGGGATGTGTGAGAAAACAGGAAGGAAGAAAAAAGGGGTAGGGAGAGCTGGAGGGGGAAATAAGGCAGTAGCATAGTGGCTGGGGTAAGGAGGCACTGAATTTAGGAATTTTCATACAATCTTTTCCGTCAACCTCTCAGCACTTGCACTGCCACCATAACTTACAAAGGTTAACTTATGGAGCTTCTGAAATACTTTAACATTGTGTTTGAATTGTGTATCAATAGCATATGGACTAGATAAGTTAAAACATTACACACACCAATGTGTTATCCTTGTTAAAGTGTGTGTGTGTGTGTGTGTGTGTGTGTGTGTGTGTGTATAACCACATGTCTGTCTGTCCAACCGACTGTTAGATATAAAACCACAAACCCAGCAGACAATGCCAGTTCTGCAGTATGCATTGTTAGGGTTTAATCTCTGCTGCGAGAGCCCAGAACTGGAGAGGAGTAAGGATCTGCTTTGAGGGAAACTCTGCCCAATGATCAAAAGGTATCACATATGTTAGCTAAGAAAATTCCCATAATCTCAGAAAAACTGGCCAGGCTTTATCTAGGAAATCAGGGTCTTCCTTGCAACTGGAACATTCCTATCAATTCGTCAGTGTTTGTGCTGAAATTGAAGCTGCAGTCTGGTAGCAGGGAAAGCAAAACCATGTGGTTCATGAGGGCCTGTCTAAGAGGCAGGAGCTGTGAACCACAGAGGGCAGCAGTTCACGGAGAAGTCTGCTTGCGAGCCAGCTGAAGCAGTAACGGAAGCAGTAACTCATGTGGTGGAATTCCTGAGTGTCACCAGCAGGTGGTGGTGTCCAGTGGTGCAGTGGACATGGTAGATGAAACGGATGAAACAGCAGGACAGGCAGCATAGCTCAGGGCAGCAGCTGTGCATGTCTTCATTAGTCCTCACCACAGCCCAGGGGAGTGCACATCCCAAGCTGAGTGTGTGACCTCTGGCTGGGGGCTGGTGGGCTCTGTAGTGGGAGTGGCAGGTGCATATAGCTCCATCCCTTCCCATCGAGGCTCTGAGAGCTACTGAGACCTTGCCCCAGGCCCCAGGCCCAGGGTTGGCTGGGGACCATGTCAGGTGGCAGGAGGTAGCACAGGCGTGTGGTGGGAAAGGCCTTTCCTCCTCCTCATGGTTGGTGGCAGGGAGCCAGGCCATGTATGTAGGCACGGGGAGATCAAAACCCGCATACAAGCCACCAATGTTAGGGTTTAAATATCGGCCTGTGCCTGGACAAAGCACAGCAAGCCAACATGGTTCCATGTGGAGAGGTTTAATGAGAGAAGAGAAGGAGAGGAGAGGAAAGGCTGGTCATGAGCATGTGGAGGGAAGTGGGGAGGGGTAGAGAGAAGGGACAGGGAAGAGGGGAAGAGAAGAGAACAAAGAGAGAGCAAGAGGGAGAAGAGGGGGCAAGTGGGCCCCTTTTATAGTGTCAGGCACAGCTGGCTGTCGCCGAGCAACTGTGGGGGTGGAGCTTAGACAGAGTACCAACATGCTTGTTCTTCATTTTCAATGATGGTATGTAGTTCTGGAAGGCCGAAGATGATGAGTTACAGCTCATGGCTGGTAAGTTCTATGCAGATTGCCCTCTTATAGTCCACAATCTTGGACCAATGACAATCCAGTGATTTGGAGCTTGACATGTTAAGCTAGAACCTAGTATATCTCTGAACATATGTAAGATAAGGAAGGGTTTTTTAAAATGTTCATATGCCTATGTAAATTTTATTATATTAAAATCCATATACTATATATTAATGTTAATGTATATTAATCTAAAAGGGAAAACTTGAAGCTCATAATAAATATAGTCCCAAATTTATGACACCTTTTTTTTCAACTTTATTGGAATATAACCTCAAGGTAAATAAAAGAATATACATTTAAATATGAGTCCAGAAGTTTTCATATCTATTTCATATCATAGATAAGACTCAAACATGTTGTATCCTAATGTTCCCACGTTGTACACTGGGCTACACTCCATTCAAACCCCATGCACGTGGGGTGACACAATTTGTTCTTCCACTCACCAAGAAAAGCTAATAGCTGCCAGTCTCTAGTGACCAAACCAGCTCAGTCAGCCAACAGGTTCTCCAGGGTAGGAGTGAGGATTGAAAAGAAAAAAGACAATTAGACAATATTATAACATGACTCCAACCAGTTCTCCAATCTGCTTTTATACCACTTTAATTATGTGCAGAATAGTAAGATCAGTTCTGAGTAAAGGAACAAGGCAATAAGCAAAATCCTGTAAACACCTTTCTGGGGGCTAATCAGGATGACCAAGACAAAAGGACTGCCACACATGTTTCTGCTGAGCCTGCTCTCAGCTTTGCATTAACTCAAATGTAAATGTTCTTAATCAGGGCCCAATTCCTGAGTCCAGGCCCAAAGCCAGATTTCTGCCCTGGGTTTACTTTTTTGTCTTGATAATGTTAAATCCCTGCCAAGTGTCTAGAAGCAAGTAGCCCCAAAAGGCTCTCTATACACAGGCACTAGGAGAGAAAGTGAGAATATTTATGGGCATGGTGGATACCTTGTAAGTGTTATCAGTCCTTCAACATTACAATATCCTTGAACCTGCTCATAATTTACCTTTCTCTGACTCTCCACAAAAGAACAACTGGAGGGATAAGTTTTTGTATTTCATTGGTGCTGAAGTTTGGATGGGTGTCCCTCAAAGCCCATGCACTGAAAGCTCAGTTGACAGTATATATCACTATTGTCCGAGAGAACCCTCATCCCTTTTTCTTCTCCTTTTGCTTTCCACCCACAACAAGCAAAGATTTGCTCCCCTCTCCATTACCACCATGTTGTCCCTGTCTTCCTACAGGACAACAAAAATGAACCCAAAGAAACACCTCCTTTCAAGGTATTTATCTCTGTTATTTTGTTATGTTAATGGAAGTTAGAATAGCTGACTAATACAATTACTTTCAGTATAACTTAGAGTCACTTTTGTTCAGAGCCAAAGAACTTTGGGTCTGGGGTGAGAGGTGAGCATTGAGTGACAGGATATATTTGTCTAAATTAGCTCAGCAACATTACTAGAAAGATTATGTAAGCCACGTGCTTGTTTTAAAGGCAATGGCACAAAGAATCATCTTCATGTCTAATAGAATGAAGACAGAGTAGCCATGGAAATAGATCCTTCTTTTCTTCTCTTTGAAGATATCTGTAAAGAAGTGAGATCTTTACCTTGGAAGAAGTTCTCTTCTTCCTGTTCCCATGTAAGGCTATATGCTCCCATCTATTTTGACCGAATATTAGAACCACAGAGACATTAATGACACTGTTCATGGGTATCTTTTACTGGGCACCAGTGCCACCAGAATTGTTAATCAGATTTCTGTTATTATAAAAAAATCGAAGACAGTTAATTTATAAAGGAGGGTTTATTCTGATGTAGAGTGGGGAATTTGTAGCTTATGACCTATCGGCTTTGCTGCTTTGGACTTGTAACAATGCAGATCAAGAAAATGCTTATTCTTTTCAGGATGCAAAAAAGAGAGATGAAGGGACTGGATCCTTATTCTCATTTTCAAGGAACACATACAATGATCTAAGACCCTAGAGATCATCTCTTAGAGATCCTATCACCACTAATAGCTCCAAAATGAGACAAAGCTTTTAATGTACCAGATTTTGGAAAGTATCTAGATATAAACTACAGCACTCTGAAGCCATCTTGCCCTTTTAATACTGCTTTTCCACATTGTAGAGAAGATTATTGTATAAGCACACAAACTTTCTTCACCAAATGTTCATGTTCATGATTTCCTTGAAAATGACACACAGGGTGAGTGATCCATGGATATATCTTAAGAATGCAACATTGAAAATGAATCTTTTATATGTATCCTGAGAAAAACTGAAAAATAGTTAGGTACACATACTTGAAACCTTTAAGTAACTTTTAAATTAAGTACCTAAAGAATCTGGCCAAAATCCCAGAAAAATTCATCATTATGTCTGCTTTGTTTCCAGTTGTGCTATCTGGTTGGATTTTTTATTTTTTTATTTTTATTTTTGTATTGATATTAAGTTGCTCTCATGAGAAGCTTCTTTGATAAAGGGTAGTAGCTACTTTGGGTAGCTTGTCTTAGAGTGTAAAAATGAGATTTTAAAATGTATTAGAATTATGCTGCTCTTGAGGAGTAGATTCTCCTCAATGATTTATAATATTCATGACTTCCTGAACCCAGGCAGTTGGCTAGATTTCTAATACCAGACATGGTTTACTTTCTATCGAGTGGGCTTTATGTTTAATTAGATAGCTGATGCTTATCACTGATATGTAAGCGCCATTTACTGCACTTTTATGAATATTTTGCTATACTTGTCATTGCTGTGGTTCATGGGTGTCATAGCTGGATATTTTCTGGTACCATTCAAACTAGTCGCAGGTAGCAGGCTTTCAGGTTAGATGCAGCTAAAATAATACAAGTTCTGTGTCATTAGTATCTGGTGTCTACAGCAATATGGAAATATCTTCAACCTGTGAGAGTCAACCAAGGACAACAGCCATAGTCTATATTGTTTTGGTAGTTACATGGGCTACCCTGACCAACAATTCTAAAGGATATTCCTCAAGCCTGGTACTTGTCAATCTATAATTCTTGGGGGAAAGCATTGACAGATCTAATGATTGTGTGTGTGTGTGTGTGTGTGTGTGTGTGTGTGTGTATGTGTGTGTGTGTGTGTGTATTGTCTGTGTGTGTGTGTGTGTGTGTAACTTAAGATTCATTCCTGGATATTTACATCAAGGACTCTAATTTAACATACTTTGATGGAGATAGTTGCAAAGTTTTGCATCTCTAGTTTTGAGGAACCATCACGCTAATTTCAGTAATTGGCACTAGCCTATCTTCTCAGCAACTACACCCTTATCGCTACATCTTTTGCTACAACTTGCTGGCACTTGTTTTCTAAACAACCATTTCAACCAGATAAGTTGCAATCTCAGTGTAATTTTGCTTTGCGTTTCTCATGTAGCTAAAGACATTGAACTTAACTTCATCTTTTGTTAAGAAAATAATCACCAATAACAAAAGTCTCATAGTTGTCTGATCATTACTTGGCCATTGAAGGTCACATGACCCTGCTTTGCAGCTTTAGAGCAACCTTTTGTACACAGTCATTCTGATCTGACATACAGCTACTGTTGCTCACATAACATTCACTTCAGGATTAGCTCCTTCTCCCCATTGATTCTGGACCCTTAAACGTGAAACTTTCTATTATTGATTGTCCCAGTTTGGTTTCTATTTCTGTGGGAAAAAAAACAACAAACAAAAAACAAACAAACAAAACTTCAAAAACATGACCAAAAGCAACTTGAGGAGAAAGGATATTTCATCTTCATCTTCAGGTAACAACAATCACTGGGGAATATCAGGACAGGAGCTCAAGCAGAGTAGATAATTGAAGGCAGAAAATGAAGCGGAGGCCATGGGAGAATGCTGCTTACTGGCTTCCTTTCCATCAATTGCTCAGTATGATTTCTTACAGACTTTAGGATCACTTTACCAGGGATAGGACTAACGCCAGTGGGCTGGACCCTTCCATATCAATCAGCCATTAAGAAAATGTTCCACATGCCTGCTTTCAGGCTAATTTAATACAGACATTCTCTTAACTGAGTTTCTTCTTGTCCGGTAACTTCAGATAGCATGAAGCTAACAGCAATAACAACGCAATGAAAAACAGAACCTAACCAGTACTGTGGCTCTTGGTCATATCTTCTTCAGGATTCTGTTTCTTTTGCAGATAGAGCTGTTTGTGTGTCTGGAAAACAATGAACGACAAGTAATGGTAACATCTAATACAATGTTCCCCAGTGTATTTCTGCCAAACTCTAACCTCATCTTTATTAAATAAACATTCATTGTTTTCAACTATCAAACAAGTACAATGATAAATAGATATAGTGGCTTTATGACGAATTTATTCTCCAAGAGAAGTTCATGGTTCACATGACACTCAGACATACACATACAACACAGAGAGGCATTATCACATGTCTCTTCTGCACTGGGAGAGAAGATATGTGTTCAGTGACCCTCAGTTCTAAGATCCACTGGACTATCAGGCTATCAGGTCAGGTACTGTCTCAGTCACCCCAGTGGCTCTACCCTCTCATTGGCACTGCCAGTCTACCGTCAACTTTACACACTGAGTGGATGACAGTTTGACCTTGAATGCATTCAGTTCTTTCCAGATGCCTTAGCCTTATTCTAGTCCTGTCTGATGATCTCTGCTAGGCTAGTTTGCTCAGCTAATAAGGCTATTGTTTTGTTCTTTTCTAAATTCTACCACAGTCACATAGACTTTCGATAAATGTGATTTGACATATCAGAAGGTACACAGGTTTTCAATCATACTTTTCTCTGTAACTTTCCTCCTTATATGACCCTGTAAGTGTATAAATAAGGCTCCTTGGGACAGTTACAGATCATAGAACACAGTCTTAGACAGGAACATCTTCAACTTCATCCTAGAAATCTTAGGAAACATTAAAAGATGAAAATAATGTCAGCTAAATATAAAGAATAGAATACACACTATATATATCTATATATGTATATATATCACATGTGTATGCACATTATTGTTATAAAATATATGACACTTCATTCTCTTATAGTTATTCCTTTTATTATAACATGAATATCATTATTCCCTCAAATAATCCCCAGAAAGTTCTGATACCAAAATAATACCATAAACAGAAATTTTCATTTAAATTGATTTCATGCATGCTAAAATTGAAACTATTCTGTGAAATTACTTTCCAGCTTTCTGTATAAAGTTGGTATAAACTATATTTTGTTTTTGTGTAGATTATATCTCCAAGGTATAGCGTTATGTATATGTAAAACATGCAAAATATCTGGAGAATATCTGAAACCCCAAATACTCCTGGTTCATCAGATTTTAGGTAACCCATATTTAACCTGTATGTTAAAAATCATTGCTCAGTTTCTAAAGATATTCTACCTAAATAGTTTTCTCCTAGATAAGATTGAATCAAAATTTAGTTTTGTGTGCATAGAAAAATTAATTTTATCTGTTAGGGAATAGAAACCACTTTAACATCTTTACTGATACCCTCTAAGGCAACGTGAAGATTATGGTAAGAAACGGAGCATAAAAGAAAATGGGGAGCATAGGACTTCCATGTGATGTGTGCTGCCATGGCAACAGAAAAAAAATTCTGCTAAGATTGCACCAGCTGGGTGCAATCAGAGCCAGAACGTCTAGGGGACAACCAGGAAGACTGAGAATTAACAAAACCATAGGACTGATAGTGCTGGGTCATGAGAAGAAGGAGTGGGTACCAGAGGCACTTACTACTAAGTACAGAAGCATAATGCATGGCAGTCTCTGTCTTAAATTCTTGATTGGGTCGACTTCAGAGGGACCCAAATGTCTGCATTTGTAATAAGGCCTGAGGTCTCTTCTCATGCTATTGGTAATTATCTTTTCCATGAGGTTCCTGTCTCGCATGGACAGAGACTGTTCTATTTTCCACATATTTTCTCTCTGGAAAAATATCTGTTCATAGTCCATGAAATTCATTGTGGTAGACCACAAACATTTGTTCCAAAAATGGGCTTGATATTAATCATAATGCAACGCTATTATTTTAATCATGTTCTATTTCCACATTGTATTACATTTCAGACTCAAAGGAATGCAGACTACAAAGCATATAGCCATGTCTACTCTTGGAAATAAATTTGTTTGAGAACCCAATGCAAAGTACTTACATGAGATATAAAAGGCAGACAAGAAAGTTTAAAAAGTACAAAGTATAACCTTCCCCAGCTTTCCCTGGGCTAAGGCAGAGAGATGAGTGATAGACCCTCATATTGCTTTTCTAAGTCAGGAGAACAGAAGTCTGATGAATAGTTCTGGATACTCAGCCCTTTGAGGTAATCCTCTCTTCAGGACTTCTCGGCCTCCTGCTTCATCTCCTTCTGTGGTCTGTGGCTTGGGGTCTGTCTGAGGCTCTCCTTCACATCTTATAGGGCTCAATTCTTTTCCTCTGTTCTCTGAGCTGCTCATTGGAGCAGAAGTGTCACACACACACATGTACACACACACACACACACACACACACACACACACACACACACACTCATGCACACATGCAAACAAGTGCATGTGCTTGTGCCTGCTATATCTGAAACAGAGGTAGAGGAGTGGTGGTTCATCGTTATACTGTCTGACTGTGAGGAAGGTAGAGCCAATGGCGGGGTCCACTGTGTGAAGTTGTGTCTCTATCATTTATTAATTCTGTACAGGCAGAGACCTAAACATTGCCAGGATCTTGGTTTTGCTATTTCCATGGCCCATCATTAGTCTGATATGTTGTAAGTATTCGTTCCTTCTTACCTGCTTAAGGCAATCTATAATTGTATCTGATTGGCTGTAATATAGATCTGATGCCCAATATCTGGGCAAGAAGTAGAGGGTGGAACTTCTGGACACAGAGAGGGAGAAGAAATAAGATGCAAGGCCATGGAGGTAAAGTGATGGACCAGAGCAGAGCAGAGGGGTAGATCTGCCCATGTGAAAGTATGTAGTACCAGGATTAGTGGGATCAAGAGTATCAGAGCCCAGCCAAGGTTTATGCATAAAACCGCCATTGTTATTATATTATATATATTTATATTACTGTTGGGTCTGAGCTAGTCCTGCTATAAATCAGTGGTAAAAGTCACCTAATTTTCTTTCCTGAGCCATTACGTCTTTTCAGGGCTTCTGTCTTACTGTAGCAAAATGATAGAAAAGCCAATGTCTTTTGAGGATGATGACCTTTGGTGGGAGTCAGTGGGTCAGGTCCAGCTGTATGTTGTGCTACTGATAGTTTTTTTTATTGCTTCCCCATTGGTTTCACAACAGAATCCCCTAAGTAACTTAAAAGACATTAGTGAGGCCTCTATTTCCCTCCTCAGAGATTCTAATGTAATTGTTTGCAGTTGGCATGGTCCTTTTTTTTTTTTAATGGGTTTTAGCTACACAGATGATTCCTACTAGAGCTGAAAGCTTTGACCGATTCTTTAAACCTGGCCTCTGGACCAGCAGCCTATGTAATCACTTGGGAAGTTAATAAATATAAAATACCTGTACCCACCAAAATCAAAATCTCGGATGCAGAGCTATCCTCCCCCCCCCTCCCCGTTTCTCAAAGTCGTCACGTGATTCTGCTGTGGGATTTTGAGAATGACTGCTGTAGACGAATGAAAGGCCTGGTGGAAAGAGAACAACCCGAAGCCCAAGGAGACACACAAGAGCCCTCCAATAAAGAATAACTTATTTAATTAAAATAACTACTCATTTTATGTGTATGGGGGTCTTGCCTGCATGTGCCTGTTTCCGCAGAAGCCAGAGGATGGAAGGTTCCAGATTCCCTGGGACTTGTGGTACAGACTGTTGTGGGCCACCATGCAGGTGCTGGGGATCAAATTTCGGACTTCTGGAAGAGCAGACAACGCTCTTTAGTGCTGAGCCATCTCTCCAATCAGAGGAAAACTTAACTTTTGTTACTAACATTCCCTGTTCGCTTCACATAGAAACGTGGTGTGTGACATTTTCATTGTCTGCAGTGACATTGCCTGAACACCTTTAATGGACAGGTGGTGGAATGAGTGGGCAGGAGAGACACATGGCCCCCTTAGCCACTTGGAAATACCTGTAGAGCAGGGATAATCACAGTTTTGTTGGGCTGCAGGAAACATCCTGTACCTATTCTACATTGCTGCCATTCTCTCTAGGGGAGTTCAAACCCAAAGCCACTCAAAGGTCAGGTTAGGAGTTGAAACCTCTAGAAGAGTTAGGTTGGAAATAGCATAAGAGAAATCCACTGAGTGGGAGAGCATCTTCAAATCGCGGGCCCATTTGTCTGAGATGCTTCCTTGATAATTTGAGTTAAAAATTGAAGATTACTGCGGCTAAGAAACGTATCACGTAGGTGAGGAAAGGGAAGGCAGATATGAGTAGAATGTATGGCATCAGCATGGCAGCTGGGAATCCATCTTTCTCTGTTTCTGTGTGCTTAGGACCTCGTGAGTCACAGGAAACCAGGCACTGATTAACGGAGTCACAGGTAACCAGTGTGTACCTCGAACTCTCAACATGACACATACCAGGCCGCAGAGGCTACAGGCACCTTAGGTTTCCCTTCTAATCCTCTCCCCTAGCTCTCAAGCCAATGCAGCTTCTGATGCTATAGCATACTTTTTGATTAATTCTCTAGAAAAAGGGGAAGCCCTTACTCAGAAAGCAAGCTTTCCAGCAGGGGGAAGAAATTGGGTTCAACCTGGGCATAAATAGAGGCATAATTAACTTGCCCACTGCAGGTCCTACAGTAATCCCCTTACCTAGCTGTGTTTTGAGAAACTGGTCTGAATTAATGTGTGTGGTGCGGCCAGTGTTTTCCCTAAAATGAAGCAGAATGTCAGGGCTTTCTGTCAAATAATAAAACATAGTTTCTGCTTGGCCAGGCAGCTTAGGAAAACTGTTTACTGGACCTTTCAAATGTCAGTAGGCCCTCCCGTGCTTCCTACAGTGTGAGCAAGAATGTGGTAGGAAGCTTTCTGCCTAGGAAGCGGGGCTGTGAGCCACTCAAGGCAGACAGCTCAGCTTCTGCAGTTTTTCTCCACTTCAGACATAGTTCTTTGTGGTGAGCACAGTCTTCTCAGGCCACCGGACAGCTCCACTTGGTAGCAGGTAGGCATTTCTGAGACTAAGGAGAGATGTGAGGCATGCTGGCCGTGGTTTGGGATGAGTATGAAAGAGCTGTGATAGATTTCCAGCAGTTGTTATGGTAGTCGTGGAACCAGGCCGTTCGCTTCCATCATCTCGAACCCTACAGCAGCTTTGACGGGTAAGTGCAGGTGTCTCTCTGTGAGAAACTGGGATCACCGTGTTCTTCATGTATCCAGCTTGCCAAGGCCACTCATTTGCATCAAAGGCTCATCGCTCGGCCGAGGCCACGCATTTGTATTGAAGGCTCATATAGTTCAGTTCATTCTCAGAGACATCTGAAGGCTCCAGCTGACTGAGTTCTCGGAAGCACAGAGGAGGAGGAGACAGACTGCTCATCCTTTATGGCTTCCCTGTGTTGTATACCTGTTTGGATTCCCTCATGTGAACTGGATACTGCTAGTTAGGCCACAGATTCGAATACATGCTTTTAAAACCTGTGTTCAACAAACCAACGCCTTTTGTGAGCTTTAAAGTCCTCGAAGCAACATATAATTGGGTGGCCGTAGACAATATCTTGGAATCTGTACCTAATAGATAGCTGACAGAGTCAACTGTCACTGAGGATGGCAAAGAGGGCATACTCTTGACAATGCCTACCTCAGGAAGATGCAGCGCACATACATTTCTTCATGAATCGCCTACCTCATCTCATTTAGAACTTAGGACAAGTAAGATGTAATTTGTACCAGAGAAGGTGCAGTGAAAAGCTAGTTTCTTTCTATCCCAGCCTTCATTCTAACCCAGGGGCTCTGTTTACTTTAAGTTTTCAGTTTATTCAGAGCCATAGCGGGAAGATAATATCATTCTTACCTTCCTGTGCCTTTCTAGTACAGGAATCCTATGGAGCCTGTAGTTCTTAGTGAATCCAGACTATTCCTCATGGCAGACAACAGGGTGTGGCACTCAGAACATACTGTGAGAACTGACTTGGTACCTGTATCAAGGCTTCTTGCAAATGGATCACAGATAGCCAGGAATCTCTGACAGGTTTTTCACAACCCTGAAAATCAGAGTGTACTTTCCAATCACAGTCATGATGTTTGTTCCTTTATTCCTTCTGTCCAGGGCAGCTATTGGAGCATGGACCCATTATACAACGAGGGCTTGGGGCATTGTCCTTACATGACTGATGGCCACAAATCTATGGAGGGCTGTGCCTTGTGATGGGGCCTGGTTCCCCGGGTGTCAGGTGAAATGCCTACCGTCCCTTTCAGGGTCACTGGAGTTTCAAACCTTTGCTCAACCAGGAACCAGCATGCCTTTCACGGTCGGTCACTCAAACTGTACTTCCCCACCCCTGAAGATGTGTCCCTGGGCTGCCCTATGGTCTGACACCTGCCCCTGCGAAGTGCAGTTAAACTTCCCATGCCCTGCTTCCTTGAGCGGCCGAGCCCTGCGGCGGATAAGAAGTAGGACCCCACCTAACCCTACAGTTGGGGCTAAAGGGCAGACATGAGTTTGAAAGTCCACTGCTTATTTCCATGACTATTTTTAATTTTGGACCATGTGACACCAATGCAAAAGGAAAGTGAGAACATTCTAATTTTCTGTTAACTTGGTGGTTAGCTGGATGTTGCAAAGTAGGAGGTAGGGGAGGCAGAGGCCTGGGAGGAATTGGTGCTAGAGCCATAAAATGTAGCTTGCGTTGTAAAGTCGCCACTGTCTCTCTGAGGCTACAGGTATAATTGAGAATAATCATGTCCCGAATTAGCTTGGAAAATTTGAACACTGTTTTAAAACAGTGAATCTGGTATACTTAAGAGATTTTAAAGAGCCTGATTTGCACATAAAGATTTCCCAGAAATCTTTTAAGACAGTTCATTGCAACTATTCTCATAAGATATTAGTGATAGGAGGAAATGACATAGATTTGGAATAACTCAGAAGTCGAATGAAAGATTCAGTATGAATTAAGCACAGTGTAGAATCAGTTGATAGACACAGGGTTGTTTTTGAAAAAGCATTGAAATAGAACTGTGGATTTTTTTTTCTTTACAAAATAGTTTTTATCTTTCATTCTAGCAGAGTTCTAGTTCTTTCTAGCAGAGCAAACTACTTTTTATTCTCTTTCTACTGGATACGTCCAAAGTCCACTTAGCACTTGTAATGGAAATCAATCAATCAGATGGCGGACTATGCAAACAGTGCTTTCTTAAAGTGGCTAAGGCAGTAAGTGGGAGTCATATATTCTTCCAAAAACTTTCCTTTCACTCCTTAAGACAAAGAACTGATGTAGTAGGCTTGAGACCCAGAAATGTCCTCTGAGGTTGGGTCATGAGAGGGTCTGGGTTTCACCTGGTTTGTATTATTCTTGCTTTCTCTGTCTTTCTCTCCATCTTGTGTCAGTTCCCCTCCCCCACTCTGTATGTGTGCTTGCACATGTGCCCATGCACACGTGGGATTTCCCTCTCTTTTGATGTTTTTTACGAAAGTCTACTTCTGATTCTCTGGTTCTCTTTGACTATTCAACCTGGGAAGCCCTGTTGTGATTTATTTGAGGAGCTTCAGGCCACAGGAGAGATCATGGATAGGTGTTTCTAGCAACAGCCTTGGCTGACTTGATTAGCAACAGTCATAATAACCGCTGGGATATGGATGAGGAGATGGTCCATTGGACCCTTCAGCCATCCTAGGGTCACCACATGGATCAGCAAAGCTCAGGATGCTGATTCCTAGACAAAACCAATGTTGCTGATTTGACTGAGCCACCGAAAACTGGCTGCAATCTGTAGGATAGGGGATGGAGCGGGCCTAGGGCATAGTAGTAGGATCTAGAGAGGCACTGTTCAACCGCCTTTCTACTTCTGGAGCACTGGGGAAACCACAAACCCCTGTTGTGCACAGGGGGTGGGAGCAGTTCCACTGATGTATGGTGAGTGTCTCTGGGTTTAAGGCAGCTAAGTGGCTTCATTCATCATATAAAGTATTCAGTGCCCATACTTTATAGAAGGCCTCAATTGCAGCACTTTTAAGCACTGCAGAAGAATATAAAGCCATAGATAATTTTAATTGTCTTTGTTTACTTGCAGTAAGTCAGGCTATAGAGTATGATCCCTAGCCCTTAATCATCCTCAAGCACTTACACAGTATGCACTCCAAGAACACTTTCTAGACCAGCTAAGGCTTCCTAGTCTTCCCTCTCAGGCTTCCCTCTCTCCTGTCCTATGTAATGACTTGCATTTTGCACACACGTTTTTTTTTTACTTTTCATGGTAGTTCAGAATATTAAGAGTAGGAGTCTACTCCTGGCCACTCTCCAGGTCACTACTGCCAGGTTGGTGCTTCTCACAGAACAAGCAGGCTTGAAAGAAACAAAGCAGGGTCTTGTCACCTGAGAGCCTGTCTTTAGGGAGTTTCGCCTGTAGGTGGCAGTGCGGCCCTGTCCTGCTCCTGGCTGGTAACTCCAGCTTGGACCCAAACAGGGATCAGATACATTTTCCTCCCTGAAATCTTTATGGTTTTCCCACCTTCCCAGAGTCAGGGCTGATTCTGATCTCTCGGGATTAGAGCTCTTCCAGACACAACAGGGGTTCTGGGTGCGAGAGAAGTAGGCACAGCCTGTATGAGCAAGAGCAGAAAAAAGAATTGTGCTTCTAGTATTTGATGGTGATGCGGAATGGGATGCAGAATAAGAGAGATGAACATGGGTTGGGATGGTCGAGGGGCTGTTACTTTCCCAGTCTGTGCTTCAGCAAGGAAAAGAAACAAAAGCCAGGATGGAGTCAGTGTACCCAAGCTCACTCTCAACTGCCTGGCTCCGCTTTCAGAATACGGAAAGCTTAGTCAGTAGTCGGCACAGTAGATCCAACTTTAACAATTACAGCCCAACAAAGGAACCAGACAGGGAGATCAGAAGGTCCAGCTAGGGGAATGCAAACCATCTTCTGTAGCATGATGGTGACTCCAAGGAATCAGGGACCACATCGGCCTCCTCCTCTCAGGGGGAGCGTCCCTCTGTTCCGGGATAGGGGTGGGGTTTGGGTAAGTGTTCTAAGGGATTGACAGTTCACTTCAATATCTAGCTAGTCTTTGTGTACACAGACTTTGCTCTTGACAGTGTACTTCTTTTCTGGGCAATAACTTTCCCATAAGGACTTTGAAAACCAAACATAATCTTGACCTAGTGAGAACTACACTTACCTAGACTTTAAAGGCACAGTATTTTTCTTGAAATTGGGCAGGGCAAGGGAAAGAACAGATGGATGACTGAATTGAAACACGAGGAACCTGAAAACGTTCATGATGTGTGGTTTAACAGAAGGCTCCTACTGACCTCGTGTGGGATCCCGGCATGCAGACGATTCATGCGACATTTTCCTAACATTTGCACACACGGTTATGTTGTAGCGTTTGTTCCCAGATGCGGTCTTCTCTTTGAGATTACCACCTGTAGCGAAGGTGTCCTTCCGTTCTGCCTTTAGAAAGGTTACCAGAAAGCGGAAAGCAACTGTTAGACAAGAAGAGCAACCAATGTAAACTCCTACTTAAGAAAAAGTAAATATTCCAGGAACCTCTTGCGCACGTATGTTTGCCGAGGACAACCGGGGAGTGGTCAGTTCTCGGTGGCTGAAAGGTCTGGGTGGTTTCTGTGATCTCTGAAATGGTTAAGTTGAGCATGTTATAGCCAGCCCTGCCTAGGCATCTTTGAGTCATACTAAGTCCTTGTGGGAGGCTATTACCAAGTGCTAATGCATCTGTCCTGACATCAACTCCCACAGCATGAGCTGACAAATGGCCACATCACCTTCTCTTTCCCTCCCTCTCACCAAAGGCTGCTAAGAAGTACGAGGCTCGCCGCCTGCTGCTTGTTATTTTCTTTGTCTATCTCTGTAGCTAACCATTTATTTTCTTTTCTTAGACCTTTTGGATTTTTTTCAGAGCACACACCTCTCTGATGTCCGGAGAGATTGTAAGTCAGTGATTTCTGCCTTGGCACCGTTAGGCTCTCAGTGTGTTAGCTACAGTTGCTAGGCTGACTCCAGCCTTGTGTCACAAAGAACTCTGTGAAAGTCTCAGTAAACACCATTAAGTCCCAAATGGATGATGACAGTGAAATAGGCTTTAAGTTGGAATGATGGGGTGATGTATTCATTGTGCTGAGTGAGAACCAGGACAAAGAACTGGACACAGGTTATGGAGCATGGGCAATTGGTATTATGCAAACACTGCATGATGTAGGAAATGGCTTCGGCCTTCTTCTAAGAGGCTTATCAGGGTGGTGGGGTTTGGTGCCATCATGTAGAGGCAGGAGGACAGCCGCCTGTGGTACAGTGGTCTTGGACTCTGCCTTCTTCCAATTTTCTTCGTACAGTCTTGTATTTGGAGTACAGAATACCCATAGAATTCAGAGGAAAGTTTGGGGGACAAGAGGCAATGTTGGAGATGTCCAAGTTTGTCCACTGGAGCAATAATTCTAGGAACACTAGGCTGGAGGAGATTCACAGGCCTGTGTTATCTTCCTCAGTGTGGGATGTGTAGAGCTATTTTAAAAACTCATTAAGTATTGATAATTTAAAAAGTATTTCAGTCGGGTATAGAAGGAAAGCTTTCTAATATTTTCTTTGGATGGACTTGGTGGACATTGTAGAATGGTCAGAGGACTATATACAAAGAACAATCCAGAATGCATGGGACTGACTGATAGGAAAGAGCTCAATCAAGCCTTGGTAATTAAAAGAAAATGAATTACTGATTGAGATAATTAGCATTAATTGTCACCTTGTCAGAATCTATAATCACTGGGGAAATGGGCTTCTGGGTATGTCTGCAGAGGGATTATTTTGATCCATTGGTTTGGGAAGGCCAATATTGACAGTGGGTAGAACTATTCTGTAGACCTGGGGTCCTTAACTATTTAGATGAATGGGGGGAGCAAGGTGAGCAATGATGTGCATTATTCCTTTGTTTCTTATAGTGCACATGATGTGACCACTCTTTTGATTTTCCTGTATTAGTGTACTATACCTAAAACTGTGAGCTGAAGTCTTCCTTTAAGGAACTTTTGTCAAAGAACTTTATCCTAAAAGGAAAGGAAACACATCATTTATCTTTTCACTTATAACTGTGTAACTGGACCTGTCACATGCCGTCTGTAACCTTGTTTGCACGATGGACTGTCCTTGTGTGTAAGATGGGGTTGGTTATGAGAACACTGTTGGATCTTGGGGAAATTCCCACACCCTCACCCCAGAGTTGGAGATGTATTTCTGAGGGATAGGCACGTGCATGTTAAAATGATCCTTCTGGCCCTAATATCTAAGACTAAGGCATCTTCAGCATTGATTATCAACATGACTTTCTGCTATATGATTTCCGATTGACAGTGAGGTAGAAATACAGTGGTATGCTGCATATGATATTTTAGTTGAACTAGTTTGCCCTTATTTATTGGATATTTTATGTAATTATATTTTAAATGTTGTCCCCTATCCTGGTTTCCCCCTTTCCCATCTCCCTTCCCCCTGCTTCTATAAGGATGCTCCCCTCTCACTCACCCATTCCCACCTCAGCACCCTGGCATTTCCCTACACTGGGGAAACAAGATTTCACAGGACCCAGGACTTCTACTCCTATTGGTGCCAGACAATGCCATCTTCTACTAGATATGAAGCTGGAACCATGGGTCTTCCCATGTGTACTCATTGGTTGGTGGTTTAGTACCTGGGAGTTCTTGGGGGTCTGTTGTTCTTCCCATGGGGTTGCAAACATCTTCAGCTCCTTCAATTCTCTTTCTAACTCTTCCCTAGGAGGAGCTCAGTCTGTGCTCAGTCTGATGCTTAACTGCAACCATCCTCATCTGTATCAGTAGGGCTCTGGCAGAGACTCTCAGAAGACATCCGTATCAGGCTCCTTTCAGCAAGCACTTCTTGGCATCAGCAATCATGACTGGGTTTGGTGGCTGCATATGGGAAGAATCCCCAGGTGGGGAAGTCTGGGTGACCACTCCTTCAGTCTCTGCTCCACTCATTGTCCCTGTATTTCCTCTTGTGAGTATTTTGTTTCCCCTTCTAAGAAGAACTGATGTATCCACATTTCAGTCTTCCTTCTTCTTGAGCTTCACGTGGTGTGTAATTGTATCTTGAATATTCCAAGCTTTTGGGCTAATTTCCACTTATAAGTGAATACATACCATGTGTGTTCTTTTCTGACTGGGTTACCTAATTCAGGAAGATATTTTCTAGTTCCATCTATTTGCCTAAGAACTTCATAAAGTCACTGTTTTTAATAGCTGAGTAGTAGTCCACTGTGTAAATGTATCACATTTTCTGTATCCATTCCTCTGTTGAAGGGTGTCTAGATTGTTTCCAGTTTTTGATTATTATAAATGAGGCTGTTATGAACATAGTAGAGCATGTTTCCTTGTTATATGTTGGAGCACCTTTTGGGTATATGCCCAGGAGTGGTATAGCTGGATCCTCAGGCAGTTCAATATCCAATTTTCTGAGGAACCTCCAGACTGATTTCCAGAATGGTTGTACCAGTCTGCAATCCCACCAACAATGGAGGAGTGTTCCTCTTTCTCCACATCCTCGCTAGCATCTGCTGTTGCCTGAGTTTTTGATCTTAGCCATACTGACTGGTGTGAGGTAGAAACTCAGGGTTGTTTTGGTTTGCATTTTCTTTGATGACTAAGGATGTTGAACATTTCTTTAGGTGCTTCTTAACTATTCAATATTCTTCAGTTGAAAATTTGTTATTTAGCTCTGTACCCCATTTTTAAATAGGATTACTTGGTTCTCTGGAGTCTACCTTCTTGAGTTCTTTGTATATATGGAGGTTCTTGATCCACTTGGACTTGAGCTTTGTACAAGGAGATAAGAATGGATCAGTTTGCATTCTTCTACATGCTGTCTGCCAGTTGAACCAGCACCATTTTGTTGACAATGCTGTGTCTCTATCATCTTGCTTACATATTTATAGGCTAGTCACACAGCTTTGTGTATGTATACTTTATTAGATTTTTACAAAGAGGAAGTTACCTAACAATGCATTCCTAGAACCTGTCCCCAAACTTCAGTGATACATGACAGTAATAGTTAAATATTTCATATTACCTTGTCTATATGGTCGAGAATGCCCTAATATCAGAATATGTGGAGTTTCCTTTCAACTCCATTTTTTTCTTGCCACCCAGTTAAAACCTTTGCTGCTGAGGTCCTTCCCTCGTGACACAGTGTTCAGAATTATGCAACTACTGATATTAAAAAAAAAAACAGTCTCAGGAACTGTGAGGTCATTGTGTGCTACCTGTACTCCACTAAGTTTGCCTATTTCCATGTATATATAATGTTCTTGGTACCTATTCATAGAACATGTCCTATCCTTGGCCATCTCTGAGTCCCCTTTTGTCCTGAGTTTAAATATGTCCTCTAGTTATCCTGTGACTAGTTCAGAGGATCATACACCTCAGAATGAGATGGAACAGTAATCATGTTTGCCAAATTGACTGGATGAATATGGGCTACAACTTTAGGGAAATTTGTTGTCTTCTCTAACCCTCCCTTTTTCCGGTAAAATATGATAGCCACGACCATCTTACAATGTGATTAAGTAAGTCTGTAAACCAAGGGCACCAGGGTCTAGACTCAGCGATTGGTCCACAGTTGGAAAGTCACGAATATGAACTGCCATCCTGCCAATCAGTTTGCCTCACACAGCTAAAGTCTGGGTTCTCCATTCTACAGGTTGGAGAGCTGGGGGAATAGTCAAGGTTCAGTCTACAAAACTGGAAGTCTGAGTAGAAAAGGAACTGACCATGTAACCCGTAAAGGACACTGCTACATGCAACATGATGGGTCCAGAAACGAGGCATGGGTTATTTAACTGGATGGGGAAGACCTCCCCCAATATTGTTGGGACTATCAATAGGATGGAAAAAAACCTGAAAGAAAGGTCTTATGTACATAGTAGACATTTCTTTGGTAGTCTTTAAAATATATTTTTTGTCCTTGCCCTTGGATATCAGACCCTAGATTCTTAGTCTTCGAACTGAACTAGGGCTGTTTGGATTATCAGTTCCTTTTCTTCTGAGACTTCCAGTTCCTTGGACTGAACATTGACTATTTTGCTAGTTCTTCAGCATGTGCAGTGCTATTGTGGGATAATCTAGGTTTTAGCCATGGTACATAATCTAAAAAATCCTCATTTTACAATTATCTATATTCTAAGTTTGTATAATTTCTTCTTAAGACTCCAACGCCATTTTTTTTACATCATTGCCCTTCCTCTTCTTTTGGAGGTCATGCAAAAATGAGAGAAAATGTGGCTGAAAAGCAACCAGCTAAATTTTTTTAATCTCATTTGTGATTTCTGTCACAGGTAGGCAATGGTTCAGACAACTCAAGTTTCTTGATGAAACTCCTATGGATTTCTAGGCATGAACTTCTAATTCCAAATCTTCCTGACTCATACAACACTGTGTTTTAGAGTCAGGAACACACTGACTGTAGCTCTTTGGGCCCATGGGTTAGAGAGTGACTTTCAGAGTCTTTCTGCAAAACCATAGTGCACTTTTAAAGGACACAGTTATTGTGACCTCAAAGATGATCAATAAACAGTGGATATTGTGGAATTAGCTCCTTCCAGACAGCCAGGGTGGTGTTCCTGCAACACCGATTTTTTTTTTCTATTTCTCAGCACAAATTCTGTGACTCTTCATAGGTAGCACAGATGGAGCTTCACTTACCATTATGATTTCCCTGAACTTGTCTCAGCTTGTCCATGTATCACCATGGAAATGTGGAATATCAAAGTGAACAGAAAGATAGCCCAGGGAGTGCCTGATATGTCTTGCAGTTTCATGTAAACTGTCTTTCACTGGTATGTCATTTCAGTAAAGCAGTAAATTATGATATTACCACCTAACACTTCACATCGACTATAAAGAAGGAAAGACACAAACTGAGAAATTGTACAACAGGAATCTATGATGTGAGAAATGGTGGTTTTGAGAGCATGGTGGGAGGCAAATGGGTGTCAGAAGAGCCCTGCACATTCTGTACTGATAGGACTATAGGAATTCAGGTTTGTCAGTTCCCAACTGTGGCTCAATCTTGGAACTTAGTCCCTGGTGCCTTTGGTTTACAGACTTACTTAACCCACAGTATTAGTGGGCTCTGGATATCTCATTTTGCCAGGAAAAAGAGAAGTTTAGAGGAGAGAATGGATTTTCCTAACATTAGAGTTGACATTCATACTATGTTGTTATGAAACAATTTCTTTGGGGGTGTGAGGAATGAAACTTAGTATTGGAAAACTTATGAAGATGGTACAAACCTTTGCAGCTTGGAAAGGCTCCACAAAGTTATGTTTGATTGCTGGGCTTTTTGAAGTAGGTTGCAGGAGAAGACACTGAGAAATTTAAAATGTTTGGGTCATCTCGGAACTATTTTTGTTCCTAGATTCGACAGCGTTTCAATGACATCCTCCTATTTTAGAAAACTAGGCTGAACATCTTCTTGCAGAGAGACAGGAGTGTCCATTCTTCCCCAAATCAATAGATTCCAGAGCTTGTTTCTCAAAATGGACTTCTGGTTTTCCCTTGATTCCTTTTTACTGACTTTCTCACCCCCTTTCTGGAACTTGGCTCCCATGATGGGTCAGTTCTCTCTTCTTGAA
This sequence comes from Rattus norvegicus, assembly GCF_021556685.1. Classification (NCBI taxonomy): domain Eukaryota; kingdom Metazoa; phylum Chordata; class Mammalia; order Rodentia; family Muridae; genus Rattus; species Rattus norvegicus. The sequence goes on from NC_141547.1 coordinate 91,855,815, forward strand.
CTCAGCTAAAAGATTATCATGGAGTAAGGTGTGTCTACCATCTCCTGCTGAAGAGACTTCCTGTACTGGAAGTGGTGCAGGAGTTCTATTATCATAAACTGACAAAACACAATGCTAGAGACAGGCTACTGTCAGAGGCCTGCCAGCTCCTTGCTTCTGACAATTCTTCCTAGCTGTGTTTTCTCTTTCAAACCCTGTCTTCGTTTCTTTCCTATAAAAGAACCTTCTTTGTCTCCACTCCTGTGAACACCACATAGATGCATATGTACACATGCCTTTTTAAAAGACAAGAGTTCCAGAGAATCAGTAATACAGAATATCTCTTACAGATCAAAATGGTACATATGTGAACTGCTGTTGGTTTCATATACCTCAGCCTTTCTCATTCTTTATGAATATGTATTGCCTTTATTGCAAGGAGGAAAGAAAAGGGAAGTATGATCTTTAGTTTAAAAAGGACTCATGTAAAAGAGTTCTTGTTTCGAGGGAACCTAAGCCAGGGATTGTCTCTTACCAGGCTGTTCACTGCTGCTTTTTCCTGCTTCAAAGCATTCCACATCGAACCTTCTTTCTTTTAATGTTCGAGGAGAGTAATCTGGCAGGAGGCCTGATAAAAGATTTTAAAATGGACTTTTCATATGTGAAACTTGACACAGTCCTGGAACAGAATCATGACTGTATAGTTAGTAATTGCTCCTGACTTCAGGAAAGGAGAGACTTCCCCACTCAGAGAGATGAAGGGCTTGACAATTGTAAAACCCGTTTCAATAACTGATTAGTGTTTAGACCTGTGGGATCTTTCTATCTTCCTTTTAAACTAACTATCTCCTGTGAGGGTTCATGATCCCTGATTCTATGCTCACTAGATTACAGTAGTGCCTGACTATTTCTCTTTTTACGATCTGATATACATATTGCATGATAAAGCCACCCTTTCTGGACTTCAACCTATTCCAAGCTATCCCTGCACTTGTACCAACCTCCTGACTGACTTGGAGGAGGTCTCTGAGACCCCTTTGTAGCAGCCAATCAGCCCTTGTTGGAAGTTGGCTGTGCAATCTTGTGTCCAGTAAACACCCATTGTGTGGCTCTCTCTGCTCTTTCCGTAGACTGCTCCTGCTCCTTTTCTACCAAGGAGGCTTAGTTTAATTGCTTCATTTTAGGATTGCAGAGGGAACACCAGCAAACTTGGAAAAGTTCAGAAGAGAAGAACCCAGAATTAAACTTAGGCATAATTACTAATTAACAGGTGAAAAACCAACCTTCCACATCCTTAAGATGCCCATCTTTAAAATAATTTCTTAGTTATTATGAAAAGCAACAGCACGTTAGTTACATTAAAATGAAGCAGGTAGGGTTTCTTGTTATTAAATCAGTTTCCCTGAATGAATTTTCTTCATTAATTAATTAACTTATCCACTTTACACCCTAATTCCAGCTTCCCCTCCCTCTCATTTCACTCCCCCATCCCCATCCCTTTTTCCTCTGAGAAGGGGAGCCCTTCTATGGGTATCAACCCAATATGGCATATCAAGTTGTAGTAGGACTAGGCACATCTTCTATTGAGGCTAGACAAGGAAGTTCAGTAAGGAAAAAATAGCCAAAGGCAGGGAGCAGACTCAGACACAGCCTGTGTTCTAGTTGTTGGAGGACCCCCATGAATTAGGGGTCCTACATGAAGAACATCTGTAAAATGTGTGTCAGGTGCCTAGGTCTAGCACATGAATGCTCTTTGGTGGTTCAGTTTTTGTGAGTCTCTATGTGTCCAACTTTGTTGATTCTTTAGGTTTTTCTGTGGTGTCCTTGACCTCTCTGGGTCCTTCCATCCTTCCTTCTTTTCCCAAACTCTGTCTAATGTTTGTTTGTGGGTCTCTGCATGTCTTTTCATCAGTTGCTGGATGAAGCTTCAAAGAGGATAGCTATGCTAGGTTTCTTTTGACAAGTGTCTTAGTATCTTAGGGTTTCCATTACTGTGAAGAGAAACCAGGACCAAGGCAACTCTTATAAAGGACAAAATTTAATTGGGGCTGTTTTACAGATTCAGAGGTTCACTCCATTATCATCAAGGCAGGGGCATGGCAGCATCCAGGGCAGGCATGATGCTGGAGGAACTGAGAGTTCTAAATCAAGATCTGAAGGCCTCTGGAAGACTTTCTCTTCCGTACAGGGTATGGAAAAAGCCCATTCCCACAATGACATACTTCCTTCAACAAGGCCATACTTTCTAATAGTACCACTTCCTATGAACCAAGCATATTCAAACCACCACAGAAAGTATAGAAGAATATCATTAAAGGTGGCAGGGGTTAGCTTTCTCTCATGGGATGGTCTCAAGTTGGGGCAGTCATTGGTTGGCCATTCTCTCAATTTCTGCTCCCTCTTTATCCCTGCACATCTTGTAGGCAGGACAACATCCTCTCTCCCACTTCTATTCTCATTTCCAACCCTTCCCAACCTAATCCCTTCCCTCCATCCACCCTCATATCTAATTTATTCCCTTCTCTCAGTGAGATTAGCCCTCCCACCCTTCCTCCTTGTTACATAGCTTCTTTGGGGCTGTGGATTACAGCAAGTTTATCCTAAATATTATGGTCAATATCCATAAGTAAGTGGGTATATACTATACATGTCTTTCTAGGTTCCTTCACTCAGGATGATATTTTCTAATTCCATTTCTTGAACTCTCAATATTTTCTATTTTGATATATGTTTGATAGATTGCTCACTGAGTGTTATAGGGAACATAGTCTTGGGTCTTGTTTTGTAGCTTCTGCTTCTATCATCCTACTTAGGATCCAGAAGTACCAGGTGGATATTGTGACATTTATTACTCTTCACAGTTGGCCATGGGGTGCTATAAGACTGGAGGAAGTCCTGAGACCTGTTGTACTGGGGCCTAGCAGTAAAGAAATTTGTTCTTTTTTTCCTATTTAAGATTAAATGTAGTAAGATACCATTGATTTTTTTTTTGGTGAGGGAATAGAAAAATTAATTATTAGGAAAAGAAGAAAAATAGAGCTGCACACATCTTTTAGCCAGTAAATTATCTCCCTGCAGGGAAAGTCACATGAAGAGTTTTATCCTGGTTAGAAAGGATCATGGTGAGAACCACATTATTCCTTAATGCACTAGCCGAGACATTAGTTAATTTTGTCAGAAGTCATTATAAGAAAATATCTTCCTTATGAAACAAGGCAAGTTTTCATACAGTGCTTTTTTATTGCTTGACTTCTTTAATCATGATAAGAAAGTCTTCAAATATTTTCAACTTCAAATATAAATTATAGTGTGAGGAATGTTTATAGTATAATGACATGAGATATTTACTTTTTTATTCCGTTGCTCATTGATAGCTGTGATGTTTTAAATATTATGCTCGAAGTAGTTTTAGTTTTGTCTTAGGATGTCACCCTCAAAATTAAAGACGTTTCCCAGAGTCATTGATATGTATTCACAAGACTGTGTCTTTCCAAGGGAATTGACATGGACAAAACTCAAGGTATTTACAATTGTAAATCTTGAAGATTATTTATAATGTCCACAATTATTCTTCCCTTTGCCACATTTCAGGCTACCCTTCCCCGAATCTAGTGCATAAGATGAATATGAATTGTTTCAGTTTTTTCACTCAAAAGGGCTGAGATATGAGACTAGGAAAGAGTCTTAGAGATCTTTTAAAATCCTCCACCTCTGCCCATCCTCACTTAGCATGTGCATTTTTGCTTGCAATGGAGAATACTTGAGACAGTGGACTGAGGAATAAAGATTCTCTAGAAACTCATGTAACTCAACCCCTGCCATTGTTCCGCTCTGGTAGTCTATATTGCTTTCTGGTCTTCCTCTGGCATGTGTATCTTCCCCATATCTTTTCATTTTTATTCTCTTATGAATATTTGTAGCAAAAGATCAATGTGAGAATGTCATGTGAACACAAATTAACAATTTAAACATCAAAAAGGATGTTTTCTACATGTGCTTAAAACAGCAAAAATAAGGTTTTATTGATGCTTTTTCATTGACATTTTTCTATGTTCCATTAATAGTGAAGATTGCTTCCATTGACGTTATTCCAGTATTTCTGAATCTTCCAAACACTGATCTGATGCCTGTAAAAGTCGAGAGTTCTCTTGTGTTAAAGGTGATTTCTTCCATGGATCTTATTCCCCAGCATCTCTACACAGATCAGCGGATATTTTCTCAGAAACTTATTTCTGCTGAAATGTATGTTGAAGCCTCAGTGATGTAACCTCTGAAGGGTAGAAGAAATCCAGAGGATGACAGAAAATTGTCATTGTCAGAGTCATAGCCAGAGTTGTGAAACCTGAATCCATCATTAATTTTTTTTTCTGTTTTATTGACAACCATTCAGTGGTGACTGACTATTCTGTGCCAGGTCTGTCAACACATCCATATAATGCACGTTCCCTCCACATAGGTTAGTGGATAAGAAGAAAACTGTACCAGTATGTCAAGTAGGCACTTTGGTTTCAGTATCCTCTGGAAATGACAAAACAGGGTATCTAATTTGAGAGTAGGATATTGTCATACTAAAATGTGTAAGATGAGTAGGGATTGGGAGGTAAAGACCATGAGGAAGGGCATATGCCACATCCACAGATCCTGAATATGCAGGTGCCTTATAATAGCAGAAGGAATTGAAGGTATTCCAACTTTCCAAAAATGGTTTTCCAGTCCCAAAATAAGGTCACACAGAATAAACAGAGGTAAGTGTTTTGAACTAGATCACCAACCCAGTGTTAACATGACAAAACTCAGCAATCACAGTGTTAATGGAAATGCAAAAATTCTTTAAGAATCACCAAGGCCACAATCACCAGCACAATCTGTGACTATATTCCAAACATTTGTCACCATACCCACAGATAAGTGTAGTCCTCATCCTTTATCAAGGAACTTTCTTTTTGAAACAGGTGGAGACGATCACAGAAAACCATAGCTTTAACCAAAATGCAGAGTGTAGTTCCAAGGTATATATCTGCAGTTCTCCTGAACTGAGGGCTCAGGGAATATTGAGGAAGAGGGAGTAGCCGTATCTTTAGAGTCAGAGCATCAGGGAGTTTGCTGTGGGACTGTGTCTCCTAGTAATGTCAGAAGTCATACTCATCAAGTCTCACTGATATGGCTGCCTAAACAGGACAGGAACAAAGATAATAGCAATAGAGTCACCAGAGTAGATGGAAGGAAGTCAGTGAGGACTCAGTTATACACAAAGAATCACAGAAACTAAAGAATGCTGAGAGTAGGAGAAATCGTGTTCTCCAGGAAGAACATAGCAGTTGATTATGTAGTATCAAGTGGTCAGCATGAAAAACATACATACAAATGACATTATACAGACTGAGTAGGTTACATTGAAAAAATATGACTGTAACATCAATTAATGAAAAATAGGCTATGAATTTGAAAGAAAGGAGAGGTGTATGGGAAATGGGAGAGCTAGAAGGAAGGAAAGAAAAGGATGAGGTGATATAATTATAGACTCAAAAAAAATAAATAAATCCCATATTACTGGCTAGGAAATTTTGCTATGCATAGAACAGAAAAGTATAGACAGAATGATACAAAAACAATATTTTGTAAAACTAAAAGTGAAATCATTAGTCATAGAAAAATTAATCAGGATGACTCAACATTACAGAATCTCATGAAGAAAATGAGTTGTAACGACTTACCTAAGTGAGAATTGTGTTGAACAATAAAAGGAAAATAATATAATATATACTCTATTTTTCTTTCTAGAATTCTGCAGAAGCTGATAATATTTACCTTGTCCTTGACCTGAGGACTGGCCTCTTTATTTCTCAGTAAGAATTCTTTCTGCTGTTCTGTATGTAACAGAGAAAACACCTCTTTAGACAAATCATAAGTGGTCCCTTTGCTCTTGTAGCATAACCTGATAGGCAGTGTTTATCAAGATTACTAGCTTGAAGATTATTTGATGTCCTTGTTAAAGATACAAATTGCTGGACCCCAATACAACCTTACTGAATATAAGTGGCTGAGGTCTTAGAGTCCTTTGCTCAGTAAATTCCTGAATGCTCCATGGGGCTATAGATTGTTGGAAATGTTTATTGAGGTTTCAGTGTACATATTTATATGGAAATATAGGGCAAGAAGAAAACAAAGGTCATGACAGCACCAGTGTTATGGGTCATCATGGAGTATTTCTGGGATAATTGGTGAGGAAGACATCATCTGTAAGGTACTGACATGTAGTGTGAGCTCTGGCGACTGAATATACCTGTGTACAAGGCCACAAGGAACTTAGGCCAGAATATAATCTGGTTTCTTCAATTAAATCATTGCTTCATTGAACTTAACTTAAAAAATATTATCAAAACTTTACTATGAGAGAATAGGATGCCGACTTTCATTTGGTGTAAGTTATTTATCACGAGAATTGGCCCTCTATTTAGCTCTGGACAATGGGTAAATAGTCCAGGACTATTTCAAAGTCTTCAGAAATTGTTCAGAAAGGTGCAAATAAATTTCAGAATCAAAATTAATCATTAAACTACCCACGAAGTATAACAGCTGGTCTTCTGGTCAATTGTAATTCAACTCCTACTATGTCAATTATAGTTATACAGTAAGGTGGGGATAGTTTAATATATTTGCATTTCTATTTCAGTGCTGATGACCAGATCTACATAGGACCTGCGTTATATAGGCAAGCGTTCTTCCTTGAGATACACCCAAGTCATGCTATGTTGCTATTCACTCTCCAAAATTCAAATTGCATAATGTCTCTGGGAGAAGATGATGGGCTAGACCATGGTTGTTTCCCACAGGTGATGGACACATCTGAGATGCATGCCCCCTTGGTCTGGATTTTGAGAACCTGTGACTTTATTGTGTATATGTAAAATGGAACTTTTCCTCAGCAGTGTGCTCCTATTCCGTTGGGAAGCCCAAATACAAGACTGGTGTCAAATGAAGAATAGCTGGTGATTAGAGGCCCTAGGGAAGGAACGAGATGACAGTGAGTGTGAGTATGAAAAATTCCACAGAGGCGAGAAAAGGCATTTAGAGAGGAGTCTGGACAGAGACCACTAGAGCATATGGCCTATGACTTGTTATATGTCTTCCCAGAGGACCCAAGCATCACAGATAATGATCACCATGCACTGTATGCGTATATGGACATGGGCACATGTACCAATGCACATACAGAGAGACAGAGACAGAGACAGACACAGACACAGGCAGATGCAGACACAGATGCAGACACAGGTAGACAGACAGACAGGCTCTCTCTCTCTCTCTCTCTCTCTCTCTCTCACACACACACACACACACACACACACACACACACACACACACACACACACACACACACACACACTCTTCTGAAAAGTTTTACATTCGGCGCTTCTTGATTTAGTTCTTCCAAAAGTCTCGTATTTTATATTGCCTCCCCACCCCCATTTCACTGATGAGGCAAATGCAACTAAAAATGTATCCAGAATGTCATTCATTCAGGACATCCCAGCTGGCTGTGAAGCATTTTGGACTTGGATATGCCTCATTGAAGATACCTAAATTACAACCGTTTGGTCACACCCCAGGCCCTGATACACATGCCATTACTTTTTACCGTCAGGACTTTCTGTCTAAAAAGCAACTGTGATATTTTCTCAAAACTACTGTAAGGGTCTAATGGGGGGAGCATGGGGTAGGTTGAGGGTGCATTTTATGCAGGATTGGATTGTATCCCTTAGAGATCAGACATCTGACCACCACATTTTCAGGGTTGTGTGCTATCTTACAGCAGGTTGAGGTTATGTGTATACATTTTTAGGCACTTGGTGAATTTATTAATGGGTTACTTGATATTGATATATTGAATTCTATATGAATTAATTATTTTGGAAATAAACAAAACAATAGTTAAGTATCAAATTTATGATCAGATTTATATCTATTTCCTGGAGGTTTTCCATCTTCCTTTCTCTCTCTCTTTCTTCCTTTCTTTCTAGTTTAGAGAGGCAAAGCTGACTTAAAATGTCATATACCCATAGGCAGCTACACAGTTCAGGTGGAGAAAGGCACAGGAATGAATGTGACATTCATTAGTTATTGTCCCCAGGTAAGGCATTTTATTCTAGAAAGCAATTGTTAAAAGTTGACAGCTGTCTCTGTCCTCCAAGCTATTAACTCAAAACATTAATCACTGGTCTCAGTCTCTAGACTTGTAAACAACAGTGTAGAAATATAAGTTTAAGTCTTAATTACATGTCTTGGTTGGGAGCTCAGGTAACAGAATGTGTACTGTGTTTATAAGGTGTTTTCTTGGAGGGGAATGGAATTGTATAAAATTGTAAGATTCAAACTCATCATAAAACTCTAGTTTTATGACTACAAGTGATTTTCACATGAATATTTAGAAACTAGGTTAATATAGAATTTCTTAAGTGCTTTTTACACTTAACTTTTTAACTTTTATGAACATTTTATATGTGGGCACAGCATAATTACATTATCTACACTCTTCTTATTCCATATTTTAACACCTTCCATGTGCCCTACTTCACTCCCTGTAGAAGTAATTCACTCTTATACCATTTAAGCCATAGAATGTTGAAGCTGATACACAGAACTTTATAGTATAGCTATTCCTTTGGTGTATGTAATTTTGAGGGTATCCATTTGTGTAGTGTGTAGAATATAATAGCAATTTGTATGATCTACAAGACCGAAGTTTGCTTTGTATCATTTCATGGGTTCCAGAGATCACTGAGATGAATGTTGGCTCAAGTCTCTATGCAAATGCCTTGGTCTAGAGAACTTCAGAGTTGAGATCAAATTGGGGTGTCCCATCTAGAGCTCCTACTCTGCAGACAGTCTCAGGCCTCCATATTGTAGCTATTTAGTAGCATTGTTTAGGTTTATCTGGCAAGTTAGAAAATGAGGAACTATCTTATAGGCTTTACCGTACTTGTAGTTTTTAATAACAATTTGAGTTTTACAATGAAGAGAAAAACAGTAAAAGATGGCAACTATAGAAAGTACCAGAAAGCATTCCGCATTCTGAGAATGAAGATGAGGGAAATGGAAGAAAATCTGTAAGGAAGGGAAATGTAGGTGAAGAAAGGCCTTACACCTGTTTATGATCGAGCAAGCATATACAGAAGGCAGTGAATTCTCACCTGATATGTGAAAGGAGTAGCAATGTGTACCCAAGGAAAGCATGAAGGGGAACCAGGCATTTGTTCACAGAGACACCTCCCTGTGTCAGTTTAGGACACTGTGGCTCAGAAGGGGAGATCCAATATACCAGACAAGCAGCATATTCCCTGGAGAGGGAGTCTAAATATGACAAGCCAAACAGACTCCACTGACTTGGAGAAAGGTTGCTTGGAGCATCTGGTCACATGAGGAAGTGCCTGAGGACATCAATTTTGGCACTGCCGAAGTTGTTGATTACCCAGCAAACCCAATGATACCTAGTATTATGAGAGTTTCCCTGCTGACAAACTTAAATATAGCCCATGAAGAAAAATACTGTTTGAAGTGCCATAGACAAAAGACCTCAAACATTCAACACGATTTTGATTCATGCTACTTTTTGCCGTTTTGCTTGAAAGTATCTTTCTGCCTCAATAGTTTATGTCTTTGTGCCAGGAAAACAAGTTTCGTAAAAAATGTAACTGAATATATAAATAGGACAATCTTACACAGAGAACGAAATGCGTTTTAAAGGGGAGAAAATTTTAAAATGTTGAGTTCTGCTGTAAAAGGTGGGAGCCCAAGGACAATGCTTTTAGGGTCAATGTGTCCAGCTCCTCATAGATCTAGGTACATAAAATACTTCATATTCTACTGTTCACAGAGGTCCATTGTTTTTATTGGATTTAACTCTGTTCTCAAGTTGGTTTGATTTAAATTTATCACCAATTGCATTTTTTCCTTTAGAGTGAAATGTCTACTGTTTCTTCATTATTAAGGCTTTGGGGTCAGTTTATACCTATTAAGCATCATACCTAAGGATCCCTAAGCCAGCACATGTCCCCTCCCAGAACATATTTTAGACTATGAATGAGGAAAGAAAGCATAATGGTGTTTTAGACCTTTTACTATTACAGTCGAGTCTGTTGGCAGGAAATTGAACAGACGATAATTTATATTCATGGTAATAAGTCCTGCTTTCTTTTGCTCATTTAGGTTATGGAACATATCAAATCTTAAGGCAACTGTTAGGTCATTTGAAACAACAGGCAGATAATGGAACCATGTAAATATAGCCTGTGGCTAAGCTTAATGAAGCCAGGCAACACAATTCAATGAACTGAGTGTTTAGGGAGTTGTATCCTTGAGATCTTTGAGTACAAGATTATAATATACATGAGTCAGTCTAAGGTTAGGTTATATAGACAAGGCTTGATTAAGGTCCTTTTCATAGAGGGGATAGCTAGAGTAGGGGCTGTTGACATGTGCTGGTGTGGCCCTGTAAGGCCAGCTGTTGAGTAGTGATTTTGCAGGACCTACTATTTTCCTAGAGTCTGGTCCTTTAGGCAGGCTTCCCTGGTAGAACTCTAAAGAAACAGGAACAGCTAGCTGTTCTGGAGGGCCTCTGAACGCCTCTGAGAAAGACATCATGGGCCTGCCTTATCTACTAATTTAAGAGCCTGCATATCATTGGAGCCTCTTAAAAATCACAGGGTCCAGCTTTCATGCTGGAGGAAACAGGTGCAGAAGAGTTAAAATACTGGCAGGCTTGGGCACTTTCAAGCATTGTTTTCTTTTTTCCCTTTTACCTATAGTACTCTTGTACCTCTGGCTAGTAGAGGGCAGCTTCCTCTTTGATGCCTGGCAGCCACAGATTCTGCAACACCTTCTCTGACCATCCTGTTGAAGTTCCACTGCCCCTGGCTAAAGTGCTCGAAACAATACTCTGAAAGCTACAACTGCTGGTGGCTATCATCTTACCCCCTGGGTGCCTTTCTCTTCTATTACCTCCGATTTTCACCAATCTCTTTTTTATTGGATATTTTCTCTGTACAAAATTGGTGTTAGAACTTGAGTGGACAAATGTTAAGATAGTTGTTAGGCATAGGGGACAGAAATAAAAACTGAGCAAAGAAGTGTTGATATTTGCTCAGAGACCCTAGTCAATTGGCTTATCTTTGCCAAACTTTAATACTTCATGCCACAGTGGGTGTAAGTTACCTGTTTGAGATTTGCTGTATGAATTCATTTTTATGATTTCAAAGTTTCCAGTCCAATGCCAAAGTGTCACAGACACATTTTAAATGGAAAACTACACTCATTTTTAAAAGGACATAAATAACAGATTAGGTCTAGAGCCACCATGAAAGAGCAATCAAGGACGCCTGCTCTAAGCGGGGTATGTAAGTGTTTACATGTTCTTCCATGTCAGAATAACTTGGTTCTCCACTTTACCCATCACTGAAATGACAACTTTCTGTTTCATTCTTCTTATAGGTATGACTCTATTAGAGAAAATGTACCATTATGAGAATCTGGAAAATGTAGACAGAACACAAAAACAGTTCTCAAAAGGTTAGATTACAGCCACAAAGTGTCCCAAAAAGAAGCCACCTGACACTCCACGTTGAAGAAAACATCTGTGAGAACACACAACAGAAAGAAATCTCCTGAATCCTCCTTCCCCTCTTCTATGCTTTTAGTTGGTAAGTAGATTTTCATATTCTCTTCTATAAATTTATAAAGCAACAGTACTTCTAAGAAGATAAATGTAAGTGATGACTTTTTCAGACCCGTGGAGTCAATACCCACAGGCTGACTGCTTTAACAAAATAACATAGGCTGGTAGAACAGAGACATCTATCTATCTATCTATCTATCTATCTATCTATCTATCTATCTATCTATCTATCTATCTATCAATCATTGACCCATCCATCCATTTGTCTATCACAGTTCTGAAGTCTGAGAATCTAAAGTCAAGGCATGGCCAGGATATGTTCCTCCGGAGGCTTTCAAGAGCTTGTTTCCTGGCTCTCCAAGTCTTGAGGGACTTGCTGGGAATTAATAGTGCTCCCTGCCCTACAGCAGCAGCTCCCTAATCCTCCAAAACCCTACCTACATGTTCACATGATGTCCCTCCACTGTGTCCCATTCTATGAGCACATTTCTTGAGCATCATGCATTAGGGATACACCCTGGTACAGTGGGATTGTACCTTAATGAATTACGTCTACATTGACCATGCTTTCAAATGAGGTAATGGCTGAGATATGAGGTATTAAAAATTTGTTTTATGACTTTTTAGGTGGGAGGATAGCCATTTAACCTGTAACAGTTACTTACACTGGGAATTATATTAAGACCATTAGATATAAAGAAAAAATGATACAATGTTTGTGTCTTAGAGAAATTGGCATGTTTCTGGCATAAGCATGAATCAACTGGTGTTTTCCTTACAATGTAGATTCTGCCCCAATACTCTGACTGGACCCTGGGTGTCTACTGCTAATAAGCTCCAGGGAAAGACCAAGATGGTTGGTCTAGGAAGCACTCTGAGCAAGAAAGGTTTATAGTCTCTGAATAACTGCTGGTCTACATAGCTCTGTGTACTGGGTGGCAGGCAGCTGGAGGAGAATCCTTTTCCCAGCTGGAGCGAATAGTTTTGAGGGGCTCGGGGATGGCCAGCACTACCAAAGTGTTACAGCACTCTAAAGGAACTCAGGAGCAAGGCAGGCTGCCAGGCCTCTTCTGCTGCCACTGCTGCCTCGGAGTTGGTGAACAGAGGCCAGACACAGCAGCCAGCTGTGTGCCAAAGTCAGAGCTACTGAGTAGAAAGTGACTACAGTTAAGGACATGTACCCGGCTGGTTCAGCCAGGTTAAGGTCCAAAGATGACAGCTTCAGGAGAGAAAACTCTTCCCTGAAAGGTTACAGCTCAAGAAGACAGGCACTCTCAGACAATCTTTGATGAAATAACTGTACTTTTTTGCTTGTGGATAGCACATTATAAACATTTAGGGATGGGGTGGGATCTAGAGGCAGATACTTTCTATTGGCTCAGTCAGAGATGTTAGGGATGCTTCATCTGCATGTGGAAGGACTTGAGGTGCTGTCCCTACATACTGATTGTCACAGTCCTCTCAATGGGGTATAGTGGTCATCTGTTCCAGGACAGGAACCTGCTCTAGAGTAGATTTAAACACCTGACATTCTTAATTATGAGAATTTCTGGGGTTCCTGAATCTGCTTGACTTTACCAGTTTTCTGTCAGGTGGCATGGTCCACTGCCCCACAAATAACATGTATGAAATGGGGGAAAGATTTGTGAGAGTTATTTGAAGTATAATGGCAGGGAAAAAAATCTGTGATAGCTCATGTGCCTGCTCAGGTTTAGGGCAGAGAAGATTCTGTGAGGCCTTTGATATCCTAGCTATATAGAGAGAAATACTGGCCAATGGCATGTCCAGCCAAAGCAGGTACACAGCTGCAGGCACATATGCTAATGATCACTAATAAGCCCACTCATGGCCTGAGTTCTTTGTCCCATGACATCATGAGCCACACAGATGGTAGCAGACTGGGCTGCTGTTTCTAATTAGTGTGGTTAGTTCATCTTGATGAGTTGCGGACAGTTCAGGCTATCAAGGGCTACAAGTCAACAGAAGCAAGCCCTCTCTTCCTGCTGTGTTCCAGGATGTAACAATCAGAATTGGCCCCACGCTATGATGATCGTGTCTTCTTCATCAGGGAGCAGAGGAAAAATGCCTGCTTCAGTGTCACTGAAAATGGAGACTGAATTTTAGTCTATGAAAACTAAAGAACTCAGTAAGACCGAAAGGTACAGCCTTGGCTCTGGGGTCGCAAACTCAGTGGTGATTCTGACTGCTGGCTTGAGGAACTATGAGCAGGACCTCAGCTCCATTTCTCTGTAGTGTTCTTGTTGCTATCAACTACAGGGTCCCTATTGGAAATCCATGACGGTAAAGTACCGTCATGACCCCCATAATATAGCAGAAGTTGATGATGTTTAGAGTTCTCTGATGACTGTTAAAAGAGGAATCCAGGATAGGATCGTGGCAGAGCCTATAGGGTCTAGGTTTTTAGCACCTCTGTTCATGTAGCTTTTTTCCACACTAGCACTAAGGTAATGATTATCAGGCAAGGTAGCCCAGCATCTCTCCTTAGACCACATGTGGCAATCTCTGAAAACAGCTGCTGATAGTACGGCACAAATGGAGTGGTGCTGCTGCCATCCAGTAGGTGACTATGAAAGCTAAATGCACATAAATGCATAGCTCAGATAATTACTTTCTTTTTGTATGATCCAATACGTGCCAAAAAGTAAATTTAGAGAGGCAAGATTTCTTTTCATTTACAGTTTCCAAGGATCTGGAACTTTTTAGTCTACATGTAACCCTGTTACTATACCATGAGTAAAATAATCAAATATATATTATATAACAAAGGACTTTTATCAGCTGCATACAAAATAATGGATAGATTAAATTCATTTTTAACAGAGTGACACTTACTAATAGATATCTAACATGTAGATCTTAAACACAGGGATAAATAGAAAGGAACATTCAGGAGAGAAGAACCTCCTAAGAAAGCAGGTATGGACTTGTAAAAGAGGTAAAAGCAAATGATATATATATATATATATATATATATATATATATATATATATATACTATAAGGTATGTCTGGAAGGCTGACTTAGGGGCTTAAGAAGATCACAGGGTGGTTTTTGTACACTGTCTAGGATTATTAGACCCAGGTCAATAGTCTTCAACATATTATAAAGTATTATAGTTTGTAAGCATCCTGGCTACCTTAACTATAGAGCCAAGTTTAGGATTCTAGGTAAGTGCCTAATGTCATGTCTTGTCACTCTGATACCTGTGAGGAAAAAGCAGATTTTGTATGTTGGGAATTTCTAAATCTAAGGCTGATAACAGTAGCTTTGTAGGCTTTTTTTTTTTTTTTGACATCCCCAGCAACAATGATGGTTACAAAGACCTGTCTTGAGAGGGGTTCTTGTTTTTGTTGCTGTTTTTAAATTAAGGTATTATTTCCCACATCAGAAAACCAACCGACCTCACCCACTTCATTGGAGGTGCTTCAATACCCATCAGTGTTATCCGAGTGAGTGTTTGATTGAGGAATTTTGGGCAGTCTAAATCTTTAAGGACCATCATCCCTAGAGCAGAGAGCCTAACCCCTTTTGGAACACAAGATACCATCTTATGTGTGTGCAGTGGGCTAATGCCCTGTATTTTAGAACTCCAATCAAGGCAGTTCTTCCCAGTGCCCTGCTTTCCCAAAGAAGTGGCAAATTTTAAACCATTTAGAATTAGAATGAGAAGAATTTGCTTCTAGTTATGCATGAAGAACTGATCAGACCTTCAAAACAACCTAAGACACTGCTTCCTTTATACTCTGCATTTGTTGAGATAGTTGCATGAGAACTTGCATAAAGTAGGAAATATGGCCCTTCTAGGACCTGGGCATTGTGTTGGTAGCTTCTCCCAGATACTGGGATCAAATTAGTACCTTGTAAAATATCATAGATACATGGAGTGATTTCCAAGAAGACAGAATTTTTAACACTAGAAACTGTGAATTTCTGTTTATAAGGTGATGGAGGAAGGCACAAGATAAGGCAAGAGCTTGTGTTGGGCCGTGGAAAAGGAAGGCAGGCTGAGAATTTTAGAGATGAGTATTGAGAGTTACAGAGAGACGAAGGAAGGAAGATAGAGGACGAGAAAGATGATCCAGATTCCACAAGGCTTTAGGTAGTCACAGGTAGCTATGAATATCTTGTAAGGGATGGATAATTTCAGTATAATGTGTCTTATCTAGGTGGGCAATTTATATCAGTATCAATTGGCTTTGAGTTTATTGTTTGGACATTTTGTGGGGTGAGAATTTACTGTTATAAATCTGACTGATAAATTACAAACATCTAGAGTTTTGATTTTACCAGTTATGGAGATTTGAGACAGCTAAGCGCAGTGGGGGGATGCCTGCGAATGTGAGCGGAATCTGCAGCAAGAGAACCACAAGATGGGTGACCACTGCATGGGGCTAGTCAAGGAGGTGGGAGACCAAGACTGCTAGGCCCAGAGAGTAGCTGGTGACAGTGTTGGTTGGTGCCTTCAATATATATATATATATATATATATATATATATATATATATATATATATATATATATATATATATGTGTGTGTGTGTGTGTGTGTGTGTGTGTGTGTGTATCACACAAGAAACTGTTGTGTTAGAACAACCCTTGAAGAGAATTTGAAAAACTGCAAAATCTCTTAGGAGAAATCAATTGGATTAAAAAGCCAGCCATTACATACTGGTTTGTATGGATCTTTAAAACCATATAGGCTATTTTATACAATGATCAATTTCAAGGATATAAACAAAACTAAAACAAGGCAATTGGTAGATGACTCAGCATTTAGGTGTACATACTCATGCAGAAGACATGAGTTCAAATCCCAGTACCCAGGTTAGGCAGTTCATAACCACTTATAACAATACTCTACGGTGATCGAATGCTTCTGACTTCTGACTTCTGACTCAGCTCTGCCTATATCCTCATGTGTATAAATTAAATATAAAACAAATCTTTAAAGGGCCCAACAAGGAGACTGAGTACTTGGTGAACTAAATGTATTGTTTTTTTTCCTGGAATGAGCTCACCTCACATTCAGCCTTCATTGTTTCCTGCTCCTTCCTGTCCAGTTTCCATCCCAGCAGGGCATCCTGATGTGGCGACTGCAATTGCAAGTGTGAGATGAGCTCAGTGGGAGGCTCTCTGTGAGAGCGTGGAAGAGGGGTATCCTAAACTATTACTTGGTTCTCCCACATGAAAGATGCAGACTGAGTGGACTGAGAGGAGCACGGCTATTATTACCATCCAAGGAAGGCTAGGCTATTATCAAAGTAATATATGGTTACAGTGGGACATGTTTGTGTACAGTGAGTAAAACTGAGTGGAGGAGAATAATTTTTAAATTTCATTTTAAAGAATTTTATACACAAGTACTATATTTACATCATATTTTGCCCCCAATTCCATCTTTTCATGTTTCCCTACTCACTGTCCAATTATTTTTGATACACATATTTACATATATACACATATGTATCCCGCTGAGTACATGTGCTATTGTAGTTACATGCATGCTTTTAGGGCTGACAGTTGGGAATTGGAAAACCTATCAAGGATCTCATCCCTGGAGAAGGTAGATTCCTTTCTTAGCAGCTGTTGATTGCCTGTAGCTATTCATATGGAGACAGGGCTTTGTGAAATTTTCCTCATTTGATTTGCTATGTCAACTGGCAATAATTTCAGTGAGAATCCAACTGCAAAAGAAAGTAAGTTACTTCAGGAAAACTGAATCCCATGAAATAAATCTGAAGTATGCTACTGTGAAATTTAATTGATTTTTCCTTCTGACCCTAGTTGTGGTCTTAAATTGTCAGGCTCCATTATTGTTTATCACAGGGAAATGCAGAGAAAGCAGATGTGAACTGTGGCTTGGCTTCATCAGAGAGGCATGGCATTTGATCTGTCATCTTAATTCAGGAAGGTTGGGTTGACACTGGATCTGTCTTTTCTCTGGGGATGTAAGTGGCTATATCAAGACTTGCTTAGGCAATAAGCTAAATTTATTTTCTAAACTTGGGGACATGTCTTATTTTTCCCGAAGATGTTATGAGAATTTCCAAGTAGCCTCATTGTTCAAGGACCAGATGAAAGCAGCAGTTTGCCAGAATTTGAATTTCCCTTCACAGCAGCCAGCAGTAGGCATGTGCTACAGTCTTTTGTGGCTGCAAAGACATTTTTAAAATAGAACGAGAATGTTTTCAAGGCAGCTTTACAGGGAAAAAAAATCAGAGCTAAAAGTGACCTAAACATCTTGTGAATAATTCTTTCTTTTTATGTTCAGTGATTGGCATTTTGCGGTGGTGACATTCTCAGGAGTTAATGATCCAGAGGAAGAATTAAAAGCAAAGCTATCCTCTCATGCTATCTCTAAGAACTCATGACTATCCCTTAAAAGATTTCCCCCATAAACTGAGAGATAAGATGACAGAGAGAGACCTTTAGGTTTTCCTTGCTGCCTGCTGGTAAGTAGGGAGATATATGTGAGAGCTGATATCCAGAAGCAATTGATTCATTTTTTTATTTGAATCCTTATCAAGAGCTCAATTAATAGCTTTCTAAATCTGAACTTGCTCCATTACATTTCCTGGACCATTGCTAAACACTTAAGGAGTTTCAATTATTTTTTATAGGAAAACCTGAATAATATAAGTATTGACTCACTTAGATTTAAATTTTGGTTATTGGAAATAGTAAGACATCCAGGCACTTTCAATTTTGCTTCTGAGTGGCTGCTGAATCATCATGAGATGGCTTTTTAAAGATATCCTATAAAAAATTTCCAGCACTGTTATACGAGGTAGCACTAAAAGCCATGCTATCCTGTAATTGTGAGTAAAACAGTTTAAATCTCTTTCAATGTGGGCCTCATGAAGGGAAGAGAAAATCAAGACTTGTGTTCTCCTTGATTCTTTGACCTTGAACAATGCCCTACTCCTTGTTTCAAAACCCAAGAATCTTCGAGACAGAAGTCTATACAATTTGCAGGACTGGTTGGATGCAGCAACCTGTCATGATGTCAGCCAGACTCTCACAGAGGTGACACCTGTACAAAATACTGACTGACAGCCAAAACTTCTGTACGAGCCAGCCTGGCCATCATCCTTGCTGCTGCTCTCTATCTGAATTGCTGCAGCTGTCCAGCAGGCTAATCTATCTTCAGGACCCAATGTCTTGTGTAGGATCCGGGAAGAATGTTTTGTAGTTCTAAATTGGAGTAGACTCCTATACTTTCAGATTTGGCTTTCAAAGATGATTAATGGCTACCATAAGATACCTCAACTTTCTATATAGCCATTCTACCTCTCTTTGCTTGTTTTCCACCACTTCTAAAGCATTTTGATAATCTCCGATAGAATGTACAGTGTTCAACAATATCCCTCACTGTAGAAGTTTTTTGTTTTTTGGTTTTTTTTTTTTTTTTTGGTTCTTTTTTTCGGAGCTGGGGACCGAACCCAGGGCCTTGCGCTTCCTAGGCAAGCGCTCTACCACTGAGCTAAATCCCCAACCCCAGAAGTTTTTTTCCTAAAGAAATTATACATTTATCTAAGATAAAAATTTATTCTTAGCTTACAATAATTATTATGGCCTTTAAAGCCATGGTTACAAAATAAAGTTTCCCTGGGAATCAGACAGTGTGGGCTCTGGCCTGCACTGAAGAGGAAGGCTGGGAGCAAAGTGCTTTGATAAACAGGCTTTTCCCTTCTCAGATTGCCTCTCTCTCAAGGCTGCACATACATTATTTCTCTGAAGATGGAGCCAGAGATATTTCAAAAAGACAGCAGAGTTTATGAGAAAAGCCAGGAAGATAAACTTCTATCTTCTCTGGGTAGTACGATAAGCCATGTTTGCCTGCCTGCCATTCTGGAGCAGGACATTTGCAGCTCATTAGCTATCCTCAGCTATCATTCATGCCAATTAATTGAAAGAATTAAAGTACATATTAAAGATAAAAATGCATCAATGTTGTTCCCCCATTTTCACGTGAACCAGTATCATATTGAGCTGCATTCTAATACAAAGACACATGACTTTGTTTAAAATCTCTTGTCTTGATGGTATCATCATTCTTTTATTTCCCAGTGGTTTTTTTTTTTGAGACTGAAAAATGTGAATTCTTCGTGCTACTCCCATCCTTCCTTCTATCTCCTTCTCTGTCTCAGCCTGTCTCTATGTTTCTTCTTAGATTGCTTCCTCTAGCTCCCTCAAAACTGATGTCAATCATATTGTTGTTTTGGATCATCATCAAGTATAGCGAAGAACAATACTTATATGTTATATTATAGACTGAATTCCTAAAAGAAAACATAGATACTTCCCTTGCATGACCTATCTCACCAAGGAAAAGAAAGTTATAACCTAAATATTTGTAGCAGCTTCAAATAGCTTTTGTCTTGAATTGGTCCAACTTCTTACACGTTTGTCGTATACTTCTCTACTTTAACTATTTACTGAGTATTAGAATTGTGTAGTTCCCTACATAGACAGAAATCAATACAACTTCTTTCTATGGGAAAGATTAACTATTTTCAGCCACTTTAAAAATTATGTTATGACATCTGCTAGTCAAAAGGATTGGCTAACTTATAAACAGGAACAGACAGGGAATGATATTTTGGCAAATCTGTTGATCTTGTTTATGATATGTATATGTATAGATATAAATGTGTGTATAGTATACATACACATATGCATGTTTATGTATACATACATGCATCATATATCTTATCATACACACTATATGATATTTTCACTCTGCATATAGATTTTATTTCTGTAAATCAGATAGCAAATGAAAGCTTTCAGACAATGACTGTCCAAACACAAATGTTATTCTCCCTTTAGCTATCTATGCACTGAGTTAGCCATAGAACTGGGGAAATCTTAGGGGCAGAGCAGTTCTTTCTTGCCTAGAGCCTCACTACAGAGATTGGTTAAATAACAGAAGCTTTGAAGCCCACTTGGAGGTTGCTTAAATTTTCTAACTGCTTTGGGGAAGGCACAGACCATGATTTATCTACATGTCCTAATAGCAGATTTCCCTCTGAATATACCAGTTGCAACTACTTACTATCTCGTCCACAAATTACATCAGCTAATTAAGACACTACAGTGTTCTTAGCTTGTAGTCCTGGTAGATTACTAGTTGGAATCTTAGAGACACAGAATCACATACTCTGTCAGATTTGTCAATGCAAATTCTCTTAAGGTAATATTAAAAGAAAAATTCCCAGGTAAATTTGTACAAAACTCCTTGTTGTTTAGTGTTTTGCAGGAAATACAAAAGATTTTGATTAAACATATTTAATTTCTTATTTGTTAGATTGACAATTCATACCAGAATTATTCATCAGATACCAACTGTGATCTAGATTCTTAGTAGGGACTTTCTTGAAAATACAAGGAAAACCACATTGGTAAGTGGTGTGGAACGTACACCAAAGGTTGGAGAAAAGTTCCTCTGGTTGTTAGCATTCTATATAATCGTTAAAATGAGAAAGTTTCCTTAAACTTATAAATATACCTCATGTATTAAAATGTGAGATGCCTCAGAAACATGAAGGACCAAAAAGGACCAATATGTACAATTACATGCAAATAAATGTGAAATGGATCAATTCTATGGAATTTAAAGCCTGCTGAGAAGAAATCAACAAGAAACAGAAAACATGAAGAGACTGATAAGGATCAAGGAGACTAGAGTACTAACTAGAAACCTTTCAACAAGGCTGAGACCAGATGGCTTCATGGTTAAATTCTAACAAATGCTCACAGAAATTTAACGTGGGCTTTTAAAATTCTTTAATATAATATAAATATTATAAGACTAGCACCGTTGGCTTCAATCTCTGCTTATACAGGCATATCAGAAGTCTTCAGGGAAACACCCTGGACCAAGTAGTACACCATGCACACCATGGATTAGTTGGTTTATCCAAGGAATTTACTTGCTGATTTTTATATGTGGAAAAATAAGCAAATCACATGATCACCTTGACAGATGAAAAAAGAAAATTTAGTAAAGGTCAACACTCATTCATAGATGTTGAAATACAGATTTTTATATTTCAGAAATTATAGAAGTATTTCTTCAATAAAATGAAAGTCATTTGTGGAAAGTCCACAGCTAATATAACCAATGGGGAGGGGTGATAAAGCTTTCTTTCTAAGGTCTTGCATAAGGGAAGGATTTCATTCTCCTTCTAATTCTACTTAATCTAATATTAAAAGTACCAGCAAGAGCAACTGATTAAAAAAAATCATCCAAACTGGAAATGAAGCACAGTGAACTATCTGCTTGCAGATGCTAGGACCCTGTACAGAGACAACTTAAACACTCTGTCTAAGATTATAGTACAAAACTATCACAGTTTTAATGACATAGCCTTGGCACCAAGACAGACAAGAACAACAGAACAGAATAGTCAGCTAGAAATAAACCCAAGCAGACCTGGCTAATCAATTTGGATGAGTACAACATTCTTATTTAAATTTTTAAAAAATTTTTTCTTTTATTAGATTTTTTTAATTTATATTTATTCCCTTTCTCGGTTTCCCAGACATATTCCCCCTATCCCCGGTCCCTCCTCTTCTTCTATAAGGGTGTTCCCCACCCCATCCATTACCCCCCTTTCCCACCTCCCTGACATTCCACTACACTGGGGAGTCCAACCTTGGCAGGACCAAGGGCTTCTTTCTCCTTCCACTGGTGTCCAACAAGGCCATCTTCTGCTACACATGCAGCTGGAGCCATGTGTCAGTCCATGTACAGTCTTTGGGTACTGGTTTAGTCCCTGGGAGCTCTGGTTGGTTGGTATTGTTGTTCTTATGGTGCTACAAGCCCCTTCAGCTCTTTCAATCCTTTCTCTAATTCCTCCAATGGGGATCCTGTTCTTAGTTCAACGGTTTGCTGCTAGCATTCGCTTCTATATTTGACATGCTTTGGCTTTGCCTCTCAAGAGACATCTATATTTGGCTCCTGAGAGGACAACATTTTTTAGTCAACAGGAAAGTGAAGGTGGTGATAAAGAAGAGACTCGGGAGGAGGTAGTTAACAAATATGGTAGTTTCCTGTTATCCGTGGTTTCAAGTCCCCAGACTAATCATAATTTGGAAATATTAAATCAAAACTTCTAATAATAATATTGCACAAAATTTTTAGTAATGTGAGGGAATATTTCACCATTCCACTTCATGATGTAGGAGGTCACTTGTCGCTCTGCTCAGTGAATATGAATAGTACACACTACCTACCTGTTAGTCAACTATTGACCTACGTGGTTACCCATGCCATGGTAGTATGGTTCCTAAACAACCCTAGTTTTAATAAATTCCATCATCCTAAACTGGGAATAGAAATGCTAGTAAACATGATGTACCAGAGAGAAGCAACAGGAACTAGGGTTGGAACTAATCCTGAATTTGAGAAAAAAAATCTTGTAAAGAAAGAAAAAATAGCTATTTACTAGTAAATAGCTATTTTTTTGAAAGTTTGTCCTTTGAAGAATTTCATATATGTATGTAATGGACACTGATTACTCTTGCTTTCTATTTTCATACACATATATAATTCATTCTCAATTCTCTTACTTTCTACTCTCTTAGCCTTCATTTCTTATAAAGGTGATCATGTGATTTGTTTGTTTTTCATAAGCAGCTAACAGAGACGGCTCCCTCTGTCAACCTCCTCATTGTCATCAGAAATCACTTTTCCAAGTTCATGGCTTTTTATCTTGTTTTCAGTTTCATTTTAACCAAGGTCATTCTGTGTAATCCTTGGTTTGGAGCTATTCATTGAAGCTATCTCACCTAGCAGTGAGAAATAAATCAACGACTTTCCTACAAATCCATCTCTAGGTGAGAGACTACAGTCTTGCTATTGTACTTCAATCCACGAAAGGCATGGGCAGACTTAAATGGCTTGGTACCCTGCTCTCCTTGTAGTCTTGGAGACATCCTCCACAGGCAAGAAGAAACAACTGTAATTTTACTGACATGGTTGGAGTAGGCACTGTTGTACATGAATGGCACTTTGCTTTCTCTCAAAAAAGTTGGAGTTAGCTGAGTGTGAAGTTTGCCCTGGGGTGTAAATATCTATTTCTGGAGAGTCCTCTGTTGGCTAGGTCAGGTTCACCTTGGGAATGGGCAAGGTTCCTCAAACCTTAATGGGTAGGATACGGTGGACTGTATAGCCCAGCTGGACTTTGAAGTCATGGAAATTCTTCTGCTTCAGTTACCAAAAACTTTGATTACTAATATAAGCCACCATACGTGGCCAAAGCATGGGAACATTTGACATTGATGAGAATACATTAAGATGCATAGAAAAGCCATACCTGGGATGCCACCACTCACAGCACATGGACAGTCATGGCCAATATACTGCAATTCTAGGGAACTTTCCTATGGAAATTCTCATTTCCCCAACGTAACTGAGAATCATACTGTATCAGCACGTTCTTCCCCTCTTTGAACTTTGCATCCATATGTGGGGTGAGGCTGCGTTGTGCTTGTCTGTTTAACACAACACAGGAAATCATTCTCTGTTGTTAGAAGCATAGGAGCTCCAAAGAACGGTAGAAAAAATTAGATTATAAAAAATGTAGTGAAGATATCTAATTAGAGTTAAAATTTAAAGACCCAAGAGAAAGGCCAGAGGGAGCCAGAAGAGAGGGAGGAATGCACTTTGCACCTAATGCAGTTTGCGTTATAAGCTCAGTTTGAATGTTCACCCCTGTGGCTGAATGCTTTTTATGGCCCCTCTGTTTCCACCTCCAGCTTTGAGTCCTCATAGCCTCTCAGATGTAGATACGTGGAAATGTTTGCTTTTATTGCTTAAGCATATACAGATCCATTTAGTGTCTTCCTCTGCGATCTGTCCCTGCCCACTTCTCTGCTTTGCTCTTAGCTGATTGTGCCTTGAGAAGGTGTGATCCTTCACTGCACATCTCCCTGGAATCTTTGTATAGAAACTTTCGAAAAGAAAGAGAACTTCAGACCAATTTCCCTTATGACTATCGACGCAAAAATACTCAATAAAATTCTGGCAAACCGAATCCAAGAGCACATCAAAACAATCATCCACCATGATCAAGTAGGCTTCATCCCAGGCATGCAGGGATGGTTTAATATACAGAAAACCATCAACATGATCCATTATATAAACAAACTGAAAGAACAAAACCACATGATCATTGCATTAGACGCTAAGAAAGCATTTGACAAAATTCAACACCCCTTCATGATAAAAGTCCTGGAAAGAACAGGAATTCAAGGCCCATACCTAAACCTAGTAAAAGCCATATACAGCAAACCAGTTGCTAACATTAAACTAAATGGAGAGAAACTTGAAGCAATCCCACTAAAATCAGGGACTAGGCAAGGCTGCCCACTCTCTCCCTACTTATTCAATATAGTTCTTGAAGTTCTAGCCAGAGCAATCAGACAACAAAAGGAGGTCAAGGGAATACAGATTGGAAAAGAAGAAGTCAAAATATCACTATTTGCAGATGATATGATAGTATATTTAAGTGATCCCAAAAGTTCCACCAGAGAACTACTAAAGCTGATAAACAACTTCAGCAAAGTGGCTGGGTATAAAATTAACTCAAATAAATCAGTAGCCTTCCTCTACACAAAAGAGAAACAAGCCGAGAAAGAAATTAGGGAAACGACACCCTTCATAATAGACCCAAATAATATAAAGTACCTCGGTGTGACTTTAACCAAGCAAGTAAAAGATTTGTACAATAAGAACTTCAAGACTCTGAAGAAAGAAATTGAAGAAGACCTCAGAAGATGGAAAGATCTCCCATGCTCATGGATTGGCAAAATTAATATAGTAAAAATGGCCATTTTACCAAAGCAATCTACAGATTCCATGCAATCCCCATCAAAATACCAATCCAATTCTTCAAAGAGTTAGACAGAACAATTTGCAAATTCATCTGGAATAACAAAAAACCCAGGATAGCTAAAACTATCCTCAACAATAAAAGGACTTCAGGGGGAATAACTATCCCTGACCTCAAGCAGTATTACAGAGCAATAGTGATAAAAACTGCATGATATTGGTACAGAGACAGACAGATAGACCAATGGAACAGAATTGAAGACCCAGAAATGAACCCACACACCTATGGTCACTTGATTTTTGACAAAGGAGCCAAAACCATCCAATGGAAAAAAGATAGCATTTTCAGCAAATGGTGCTGGTTCAACTGGAGGTCAACATGTAGAAGAATGCAGATTGAACCATGCTTATCACCCTGTACAAAGCTTAAGTCCAAGTGGATCAAGGACCTCCACATCAAACCAGATACACTCAAACTAATAGAAGAAAAACTTGGGAAGCATCTGGAACACATGGGCACTGGAAAAAATGTCCTGAACAAAACACCAATGGCTTATGCTCTAAGATCAAGAATCGACAAATGGGATCTCATAAAACTGCAAAGCTTCTGTAAGGCAAAGGACACTGTGGTTAGGACAAAATGGTAACCAACAGATTGGGAAAAGATCTTTACCAATCCTACAACAGATAGGAGCCTTATATCCAAAATATACAAAGAACTCAAGAAGTTAGACCGCAGGGAGACAAATAACCCTATTAAAAAATGGGGTTCAGAGCTAAACAAAGAATTCACAGCTGAGGAATGCCGAATGGCTGAGAAACACCTAAAGAAATGTTCAACATCTTTAGTCATAAGGGAAATGCAAATCAAAACAACCCTGAGATTTCACCTCACACCAGTGAGAATGGCTAAGATCAAAACTCAGGTGACAGCAGATGCTGGCGAGGATGCGGAGAAAGAGGAACACTCCTCCATTGTTGGTGGGATTGCAGACTTGTACAACCATTCTGGAAATCAGTCTGGAGGTTCCTCAGAAAATTGGACATTGAACTGCCTGAGGATCCAGCTATACCTCTCTTGGGCATATACCCAAAAGATGCCCCAACATATAAAAAAGACACGTGCTCCACTATGTTCATCTCAGCCTTATTTATAATAGCCAGAAGCTGGAAAGAACCCAGATGCCCTTCAACAGAGAAATGGATACAGAAAAAGTGGTACATCTACACAATGGAATATTACACAGCTATCAAAAACAATGACTTTATGAAATTCGTAGGCAAATGGTTGGAACTGGAAAACATCATCCTGAGTGAGGTAACCCAATCACAGAAAAACACACATGGTATGCACTCATTGATAAGTGGCTATTAGCCCAAATGCTTGAATTACCCTAGGTGCCTAGAACAAATGAAACTCAAGACAGATGATCAAAATGTGAATGCTTCACTCCTTCTTTAAAACGGGAACAAGAATACCCTTGGCAGGGAAGAGAGAGGCAAAGATTAAAACAGAGACTGAAGGAACACCCATTCAGAGCCTGCCCCACATGTGGCCCATACATATATAGCCATCCAATTAGACAAGATGGATGAAGCAAAGAAGTGCAGACCGACAGGAGCCGGATGTAGATCGCTCCTGAGAGACACAGCCAGAATACAGCAAACACTGAGGCGAATGCCAGCAGCAAACCACTGAACTGAGAATAGGACCCCCGTTGAAGGAATCAGAGAAAGAACTGGAAGAGCTTGAAGGGGCTCAAGACCCCATATGTACAACAATGCCAAGCAACCAGAGCTTCCAGGGACTAAGCCACTACCTAAAGACTATACCTGGACTGGACTGACCCTGGACTCTGACCTCATAGGTAGCAGTGAATATCCTAGTAAGAGCACCAGTGGAAGGGGAAGCCCTGGGTCCTGCTAAGACTGAACCCCCAGTGAACTAGATTGTTGGGGGGAGGGCGGCAAGGGGGGGAGGATGGGGAGGGGAATACCCATAAAGAAGGGGAGGGGGAGGGATTAGGGGAATATTTGCTGGGAAACTGGGAAAGGGAATAACACTCGAAATGTAAATAAGAAATACTCAAGTTAATAAAAAAAAAAGAAACTTTCGCATATGTATTTTTTTCCTTTTTCGTTTGGATTTTTTTGGTCTTGAACTTGAGTGTAAGTCAACTCTGAGCAATCTAAAAGCAATGGCACCTATAGAACAGAGGAATGAATTTAAAATGTAAGCCACAAGTCTCCGAATGAAGGTAAGCACAGCTATAAAGCAAATGTTTGGCACAGGGAGGAGATCTGGCAGGTTGGAATTTGTACAGTTGTGTGTGCCTTTGACAGAGATGGATCTGACTTGTTCGCTCACCAGTTACACTGGTTCTTTTAGGGCCAATTTAAGTTAGTCACTGCAGTGATCCTATGTGACAGTTTTTCCAGTTCCTCCCACTTTAGATACGATCAAGACAATATTCAGATATGGAACTTCAGACCGTCTGGAAGTCGATTACCCAAGACTTCCTGTAGTTTGAGGCACCCAATTCTTGATTTCACAGAAGAATCCAGTTAAGGGCTGGAAAATGGACGTCACCTGGAATTCTGGCTGTGTTCTTCAATGGGCTTTGTCCTCCTAGGCAGTTCTTTTTACCAATGCTATTCTCTGCTATGAGCAGGAGCTAGCATCTGTTCTGCCTGGAGCTTTTCTGAAACAGAAGGCAGATGTCTGTCAGGCACAGTGCCTTTTGCTTAGCAGACAAAATGCATGTGATATAAGGAGACGGTTGAGAAAGACAGTAAGAATCCAGTTCTCTTGGGGGAGAAAAATCCTTTGGTTTGGTCTCCAGTGTTTCTTGATACTTTTCACCTAAAATACAAGGGTTGACTGGAGCTGATCTCCACTGAGAGGAAACAAGTCACTGTAGGGTGTGATGGCTTTGTAGTGCCACTAGCTACTTTAGTTTTGGTAATAACTTTTAATTATATCATACTTTTCTATCTTAGAGTTGGACATCATGCTTAATACCAGTGTTTTTTCCAGGACAATGAACTGTTTACCTCTCATATATTTAAATATCCAACATGTCTTCTTGGCTAAATCCCTTCGTGTTTTGACTTGTCATTGAAAGAGAAGGAGTGTCAGGGATAGATAGTTTTGCTAAGCAAGCATTCTAGGGGAATTCACTGTGGTGATCACTTGCCAATCTAGAAAAATTGATTCTGGCAAACTTGCTTGTAGGAAAGGGATTCATTATTATCTCTTTTTTTCTTGTTTCTTACTCAAACTCTTAACTGCATAAGTGACTCTTCACTCAGCAACAGTTGACAATGTGGGTTTTATAAGAACTAATAATTTCCCCACTGACAGATTTCAGGCCGTACACGAGCTCTTGTATTTTTGCGTAAATGTGTCTCATACACTTAGTGCTAGGATTTTCAGTTGTAAGAGAGGTAGGCATGCTGTCAATAAAGATTCATTTTGGAGATTGTAAAAGCTTTGAGGACATTAGGTACTAAGTTCATTCGTTTTCTCTGCGTATGTCTCTGAGCAATCGCAGCAGCCTGGCTCAGAGACAGGTATACACAGTGCACACTATTGTGTTCAGGCTTCAGCACTGTTGGGACATTCTTTATGCAATTACAAAGCTGGAGTCAAGCCTTTAGACCAGTGGTTTTCATCCTCCCTAACACTGCAACCTTTTAATATAGTTCTTCGTGTGGTGCCACGTCACCTCCCAACTGTAGAATTATTTCCATTGCTATTTCATAAGTACAATTTTACTCTTGTTATGAATTGTAAGGAAACTGTAGGATATACAGGATGCTTTGAGGTGATTCCCAAAGGAGGCTTGAGCCACAGGTTGAGAGCTACTGCTTTAGACGTACAGAGGTGTGATTCTTCTTGGGCTCATTGACCACTGCACTGCTGTGCCATGAGCTATGACCACGTCTCACTTTGCTACTCCTCATATTTATTGAGTATGACAATTTCTAAACAAAATATATTTTAATTTTTGAAAATCATAGATTGTCTCAGTTGTGTAATTTGGAAAAGGAACCCTGAGCTTGAGCTGGCTTTGCACTTCACATCAATGGTGTCCTGCCATTTCACTAAATAACAGCTTCTTACTTAGACCCCTTACCTGTATATTTTTTTTGTAGTGGTAATAATCAGGTCAATAAATTTCTAGTGTATCAAACTTTTGATAATATTATATTAAACATATTTTCCTTTATATGGCACAGTATTTAGAATAATCTTTTTTAGTTCTACCGAGCAAATATCATTGATTTGCTTAACCACTCTTTTATTTTTTGACATTTGTAGATTTTGACTAATATATACAATACTTAAATGAGGATATTGTCTGTGTAATTGTTCTACATAATACAAGGCTCTTCTGAGAGGTGAAATGAATTATTCAAAGGTATGAATAATTTTGTTTTCTAGATATAAGCTGACAGTGAATCATAGCAATTTTAATCAATTTAAAACAGTATCTATCTTCCATCTCATTATGTGTAACTCGTTCTGTGTTTATTTCATTTTTCTGTAGATCTCTATCTGTATGAGGAGGCACAAAAGGAGGAAGACAAAGTTTTAAAGTTCATTAGCATACTGTTTACATGTACACTTGAAATCACTTTCTTTTTCTGTCTTTTTTAAATCAGGATTAAATTAGCCAGTTTCTGTTTATGTCTTAACTTCTAAGCATTCTGCACCTAACATCTAACTCAGATTTCCACTTGGGTATTTCGTAAGCATCTCAAACAGTTCCAACCAATTTCATACCACTTTCCCTAAACTGCTCCACTCAGTGCCATGTTTCTTCAAACCAACTACATGTGCTCTCATCTTAAGGACCCTGGAGTCAGCAAACATTTTTTTTTACTATAACTCCTCTAAACATGAGTCCTCAGCAAATTGAGTCAGCCTCACTGTGAAAATACATTCAGAACTGACACCTGTCTACAGGCTATTCTGCTCCCACCTGCTCCACATAACTGCTGTCATCTGTCTGGATTCCTGGTTTCTTTATCTCTATCATTATTCCCCCAACAAAGTTCCAAAACAATCACCTTCCTGTAGAATTATGCTGTGAGGCAGGCTGGGTCATGATATCCACAAGCTTGAACACCTCTAATAAATATTTATTTTATTTAGAAAACAAATGGAAGACCACATCTTAGATTTCTCCTCTCCTAATGTTTTTTTGTTGGTCCCATGCCTCCTGTTTCATAATTCTCCTGCATCTGGAGCAGTTTTTTTTTTTTTTTTGAGCTCTCTATAGCTAGTCCACAGGTAAC
This sequence comes from Rattus norvegicus, assembly GCF_021556685.1. Lineage (NCBI taxonomy): Eukaryota > Metazoa > Chordata > Mammalia > Rodentia > Muridae > Rattus > Rattus norvegicus. Next base: position 91,886,629 of record NC_141547.1, read on the forward strand.
CACTGCCTAAATTCCAGTCATAACTCCCATTCTCCATATCTAAGATACAGGGGATTATCTACATTGTTCCTACACCCCTCTGACCGAAATGGAGGAACATTATAGAGAAGGATCAAATAAATAATTGGTTGCATAGATGATGAAGAAACTATGCAAGTTAGGCAGATTACTCTGGAAACTCAACTTATTAGTGGATTTGGAAACACAGCCTGGATCTCTCACATAATGTATATATCCAGGTGAAATACAATAATGTGGAGCATTCTTCTTTTACTAGGTTCTGAATTCATCCTTCATTGGAAGTTTTGGCAAATTCACTCACAAAACTATTTGCCTTAATATTTTAGTTAGTAGGATATGTAAACTTTTAACATTTCATGTAGTTGTATAATTATTCAGGTTATCTGTTTTGTTCTTTATAACTTAGTTTTTCTACATTATGAAGTCTAAGAATTTGCTTCATCTGAGGTTTCTCATTTCTTGTCAGGAAATGGTTTATAATCAACCCACAGGTGCCAAGATTGCCGCTTTTGAGCAGTGGGTCACTGAAAGTGAGAATAGCAAACCTTCCCTTTTTTAAATTTATTTAATACTTAATAATAATTCTTTGGTTTCCGGACAAACATCCCCCTCCCCCCTCCCCTTCCTTATGGGTGTTCCCCTGCCAACCCTCCCCCCATTGCCGCCCTCCCCCCAACACTCTAGTTCACTGGGGGTTCAGTCTTAGCAGGACCCAGGGCTTCCCCTTCCACTGGTGCTCTTACTAGGATATTCATTGCTACCTATGAGGTCAGAGTCCAGGGTCAGTCCATGTATAGTCTTTAGGTAGTAGTTTAGTCCCTGGAAGCTCTGGTTGCTTGGCATTGTTGTACATATGGGGTCTTGAGCCCCTTCAAGCTCTTCCAGTTCTTTCTCTGATTCCTTCAACGGGGGTCCTATTCTCAGTTCAGTGGTTTGCTGCTGGCATTCGCCTCAGTGTTTGCTGTATTCTGGCTGTGTCTCTCAGGAGCGATCTACATCCGGCTCCTGTCGGTCTGCACTTCTTTGCTTCATCCATCTTGTCTAATTGGATGGCTATATATGTATGGGCCACATGTGGGGCAGGCTCTGAATGGGTGTTCCTTCAGTCTCTGTTTTAATCTTTGCCTCTCTCTTCCCTGCCAAGGGTATTCTTGTTCCCGTTTTAAAGAAGGAGTGAAGCATTCACATTTTGATCATCTGTCTTGAGTTTCATTTGTTCTAGGCACCTAGGGTAATTCAAGCATTTGGGCTAATAGCCACTTATCAATGAGTGCATACCATGTGTGTTTTTCTGTGATTGGGTTACCTCACTCAGGATGATGTTTTCCAGTTCCAACCATTTGCCTACGAATTTCATAAAGTCATTGTTTTTGATAGCTGTGTAATATTCCATTGTGTAGATGTACCACTTTTTCTGTATCCATTTCTCTGTTGAAGGGCATCTGGGTTCTTTCCAGCTTCTGGCTATTATAAATAAGGCTGAGATGAACATAGTGGAGCACGTGTCTTTTTTATATGTTGGGGCATCTTTTGGGTATATGCCCAAGAGAGGTATAGCTGGATCCTCAGGCAGTTCAATGTCCAATTTTCTGAGGAACCTCCAGACTGATTTCCAGAATGGTTGTACAAGTCTGCAATCCCACCAACAATGGAGGAGTGTTCCTCTTTCTCCGCATCCTCGCCAGCATCTGCTATCACCTGAGTTTTTGATCTTAGCCATTCTCACTGGTGTGAGGTGAAATCTCAGGGTTGTTTTGATTTGCATTTCCCTTATGACTAAAGATGTTGAACATTTCTTTAGGTGTTTCTCAGCCATTTGGCATTCCTCAGCTGTGAATTCTTTGTTTAGCTCTGAACCCCATTTTTTAATAGTGTTATTTGTCTCCCTGCGGTCTAACTTCTTGAGTTGTTTGTATATTTTGGATATAAGGCCTCTATCTGTTGTAGGATTGGTAAAGATCTTTTCCCAATCTGTTGGTTGCTGTTTTGTCCTAACCACAGTGTCCTTTGCCTTACAGAAGCTTTGCAGTTTTATGAGATCCCATTTGTCGATTCTTGATCTTAGAGCATAAGCCATTGGTGTTTTGTTCAGGAAATTTTTTCCAGTGCCCATGTGTTCCAGATGCTTCTCTAGTTTTTCTTCTATTAGTTTGAGTGTATCAGGTTTGATGTGGAGGTCCTTGATCCACTTGGACTTAAGCTTTGTACAGGGTGATAAGCATGGTTCAATCTGCATTCTTCTACATGTTGACCTCCAGTTGAACCAGCACCATTTGCTGAAAATGCTATCTTTTTTCCATTGGATGGTTTTGGCTCCTTTGTCAAAAATCAAGTGACCATAGGTGTGTTGGTTCATTTCTGGGTCTTCAATTCTATTCCATTGGTCTATCTGTCTGTCTCTGTACCAATACCATGCAGTTTTTATCACGATTGCTCTATAATACTGCTTGAGTTCAGGGATAGTGATTCCCCCTGAAGTCCTTTTATTGTTGAGGATAGTTAGCTATCCTGGGTTTTTTGTTATTCCAGATGAATTTGCAAATTGTTCTGTCTAACTCTATGAAGATTTGAACTGGTATTTTGATGGGGATTGCATTGAATCTGTAGATCGCTTTTGGTAAAATGGCCATTTTTACTATATTAATCCTGCCAATCCATGAGCATGGGAGATCTTTCCATCTTCTGAGGTCGTCTTCAATTTCTTTCTTCAGTGTCTTGAAGTTCTTATTGTACAGATCTTTTACTTGCTTGGTTAAAGTCACAGCGAGGTACTTTATATTATTTGGGTCTATTATGAAGGGTGTCGTTTCCCTAATTTCTTTCTCGGCTGGTTTCTCTTTTGTGTAGAGGAAGGCTACTGATTTATTTGAGTTAATTTTATACCCAGCCACTTTGCTGAAGTTGTTTATCAGCTTTAGTAGTTCTCTGGTGGAACTTTTGGGATCACTTAAATAAACTATCATATCATCTGCAAATAGTGATATTTTGACTTCTTCTTTTCCAATCTGTATCCCCTTGACCTCCTTTTGTTGTCTGATTGCTCTGGCTAGAATTTCAAGAACTATATTGAATAAGCAGGGAGTGAGTGGGCAGCCTTGTCTAGTCCCTGATTTTAGTGGGATTGCTTCAAGTTTCTCTCCATTTAGTTTAATGTTAGCAACTGGTTTGCTGTATATGGCTTTTACTAGGTTTAGGTATGGGCCTTGAATTCCTATTCTTTCCAGGACTTTTATCATGAAGGGGTGTTGAATTTTGTCAAATGCTCTCTCAGCATCTAATGAAATTATCATGTGGTTTTGTTCTTTCAGTTTATTTATATAATGGATCACATTGATGGTTTTCCATATATTAAACCATCCCTGTATGCCTGGGATGAAGCCTACTTGATCATGGTGGATGATTGTTTTGATGTGCTCTTGGATTCGGTTTGCCAGAATTTTATTGAGTATATTTGCATAGATATTCATAAGGGAAATTGGTCTGAAGTTCTCTTTCTTTGTTGGGTCTTTGTGTGGTTTAGGTATAAGAGTAATTGTGGCTTCATAGAAGGAATTCGGGAGTGATCCATCTGTTTCAATTTTGTGGAATAGTTTGCATAATATTGGTATGAGGCCTTCTATGAAGGTCTGATAGAATTCTGCATTAACTTGTCTGGACCTGGGCTCTTTTTGGTTTGGAGACCTTTATTGACTGCTTCTATTTCCTTAGGAGATATGGGGTTGTTTAACTGGTTTATCTGTTCCTGATTTAACTTCAGTACCTGGTATCTGTCTAGGAAATTGTCCATTTCCTGAAGATTTTCAAGTTTTGTTGAATATAGGCTTTTATAGTAAGATCTGATGATTTTTTGAATTTCCTCTGAATCTGTAGTTATGTCTCCCTTTTCATTTCTGATTTTGTTAATATGGACACACTCTCTGGTTCCTCCTGTTAGTCTGGCTAAGGGTTTATCTATCTTGTTGATTTTCTCAAAGAACCAACTTTTGGTTCTGTTGATTCTTTCTATGGTCCTTTTTGTTTCTACTTGGTTGATTTCAGCTCTGAGTTTGATTATTTCCTGCCTTCTACTCCTCCTGGGTGTATTTGCTTCTTTTTGTTCTAGAGCTTTTATGTGTGCTGTCAAGCTGCTGACATATGCTCTTTCCTGTTTCTTTCTGCAGGCACTCAGCTCTATGAGTTTTCCTCTTAGCACAGCTTTCATTGTGTCCCATAAGTTTGGGTATGTTGTACCTTCATTTTCATTAAATTCTAAAAAGTTTTTAATTTCTTTCTTTGTTTCTTCCTTGACTAGGTTATCATTGAGTAGAGGATTGTTCAATTTCCACGTATATGTGGGCATTCTTCCCTTATTGTTATTGAAGACCAGTTTTAGGCCGTGGTGGTCCGATAGCACACATGGGATTATTTCTATCTTTCTGTACCTGTTGAGGCCCGTTTTTTGACCAACAATATGGTCAATTTTGGAGAAAGTACCATGAGGAGCTGAGAAGAAGGTATATCCTTTTGCTTTAGGATAGAATGTTCTATAAATATCCGTTAAGTCCATTTGGCTCATGACTTCTCTTAGTCTGTCTACGTCTCTGTTTAATTTCTTTTTCCATGATCTGTCCATTGATGAGAGTGGGGTGTTGAAATCTCCCACTATTATTGTGTGAGATGCAATGTGTGTTTTGTGGTTTAGTAAGGTTTCTTTTACGTATGTAGGTGCCCTTGTATTTGGGGCATAGATATTTAGGATTGAGAGTTCATCTTGGTGGATTTTTCCTTTGATGAATATGAAGTGTCCTTCCTTATCTTTTTTGATGACTTTTAGTTGAAAATTGATTTTATTTGATATTAGAATGGCTACTCCAGCTTGCTTCTTGACCATTTGCTTGGAAAGTTGTTTTCCAGCCTTTCACTTTGAGTGAAAGTGTCTGTCTTTGTCTCGAGATGTGTTTCCTGTAGGCAGCAGAATGCAGGGTCCTCGTTGTGTATCCAGTTTGTTAATCTATGTCTTTTTATTGGGGAGTTGAGGCCATTGATGTTGAGAGATATTAAGGAATAGTGATTATTGCTTCCTGTTATATTCATATTTGGATGTGAGGTTATGTTTGTGTACTTTTCTTCTCTTTGCTTTGTTGCCAAGATGATTAGTTTCTTGCTTCTTCTAGGGTATAGCTTGCCTCCTTATGTTGGGCTTTATCATTTATTATCCTTTGTAGTGTTGGATTTGTAGAAAGATATTGTGTAAATTTGTTTTTGTCATGGAATATCTTGGTTTCTCCATCTATGTTAATTGAGAGTTTTGCAGGATACAGTAACCTGGGCTGGCATTTGTGTTCTTTTAGGCTCTGTATGACATCTGTCCAGGATCTCCTGGCCTTCATAGTTTCTGGCGAAAAGTCTGGTGTAATTCTGATAGGTCTGCCTTTATATGTTACTTAACCTTTTTCCCTTACTGCTTTTAATATTCTTTCTTTATTTTGTGTGTTTGGTGTTTTGACTCTTGTGACGGGAGGTGTTTCTTTTGTGGTCCAATCTATTTGGAGTTCTGTAGGCTTCTTGTATGCCTATGGGTATCTCCTTTTTTAGGTTAGGAAAGTTTTCTTCTATGATTTTGTTGAAGATATTTACTGGTCCTTTGAGCTGGGAGTCTTCACTCTCTTCTATACCTATTATCCTTAGGTTTGATCTTCTCATTGAGTCCTGGATTTCCTGTATGTTTTGGACCAGTAGCTTTTTCTGCTTTACATAATCTTTGACAGTTGAGTCAATGATTTCTATGGAATATTCTGCTCCCGAGATTCTCTCTTCCATCTCTTGTATTCTGTTGGTGAAGCTTGTATCTACAGCTCCTTGTCTCTTCTTTTTGTTTTCTATATCCAGGGTTGTTTCCATGTGTTCTTTCTTGATTGCTTCTATTTCCATTTTTAATTCCTTCAACTGTTTGATTGTGTTTTCCTGGAACTCTTTCAGGCATTTTTGCGATTCCTCTCTGTAGGCTTCTACTTGTTTATTAATGTTTTCCTGAGTTTCTCTAAGGGAGTTCTTCATGTCTTTCTCGAAGTCCTCTAGCATCATGATCAAATATGATTTTGAAACTAGATCTTGCTTTTCTGGTGTGTTTGGATATTCCATGTTCATTTTGGTGGGAGAATTGGGCTCCGATGATGCCATGTAGTCTTGGTTTCTGTTGCTTGGGTTCCTGCGCTTGCCTCTCGCCATCAGATTATCTCTAGTGTTACTTTGTTCTGCTATTTCTGACAGTGGCTAGACTGTCCTATAAGCCTGTGTGTCAGGAGTGCTGTAGACCTGTTTTCCTGTTTTCTTTCAGCCAGTTATGGGGACAGAGTGTTCTGCCTTCGGGCGTGTAGTTTTTCCTCTCTACAGGTCTTCAGCTCTTCCTGTGGGCCTGTGTCTTGAGTTCACCAGGCAGGTCACTTGCAGCAGAAAATTTGGTCTTACCTGTGGTCCCGAGGCTCAAGTTTGCTCCCGGGGTGCTTCCCACGAGCTCTCTGTGGTGGCAGCAACCAGGAAGATCTGCGCTGCCCTTTCCGGGAGCTTCCGTGCACTAGGGTTCCAGATGGCGTTTTGTGTTTTCCTCTGGCGTCCGAGATGTGTGTGCAGAGTGCAGTCTCTTCTGGTTTCCCAGGCGTGTCTGCCTCTCTGAAGGTTTAGCTCTCCCTCCCACTGGATTTGGGTGCAGAGAACTGTTTATCCAGTTTGTTTCCTTCAGGTTCTGGCGGTGTCTCAGGTGCAGGGGTCCTGCCGCTCCTGGGCCCTCCTCTACGGGAACCCAGAGGCCTTATACAGTTTCCTCTTGGGCCAGGGATGTGGGCAGGGGTGGGCAGTGTTGGTGGTCTCCTCCGCTCTGCAGCCTCGGGAGAGCCCACCTGACCAGGCGGTGAGGTTTCTCTCCCACAGGGTTTGGGAGCAGAGAGCTGCTGTGGGCCGGGATCCGTGGGTGTGGGACTTCTGGTAAACACAGGAAGTGCCCGGTCCTAGAGGAATTTTGCGTCTGTGTGTCCTGAGTTCAACAGACAGGTTTCTTGCAGTGGAAAAGTTGGTCCTACCTGTGGTTCCGAGGCTCAAGTTTGCTCGTGGGGTACTGCCTAAGTCCTCTCCGCGGCGGCAGCAACCAGGAAGATCTGCATCGCTCTTTCTGGGAGCCTCCGTGCACCAGGGTTCCAGATGGCGTTTGGTGTTTTCCTCTGGCGTCTGGATGTGTGCAGAGTGCAGTCTCTTCTGGTTTCCCCGGAGTGTCTGCCTCTCTGAAGGTTTAGCTCTCCCTCCCACGGGATTTGGGTGCAGAGAACTGTTTATCCGGTCTGTTTCCTTCAGGTTCCGGCGGTGTCTCAGGCGCAGGGGTCCTGCAGCTCCTGGGCCCTCCCCTATGGGAGATCTGTACACCTTTAAGGATTTATTTTTCTCTGGGAATCATATTTCTTATAGTGACACTGTGAAATGCATGCAGGATATATTCGGTGATGTGGCAACGAGACAAGTTTCGCAAAGGAAACCGGTTCCAGGATGGGCTGGCAAGCTACTTACTGCCCAGAACAACGTGGGTGCCGCAGCTCTGTCCCAAACCTTCCCTTATAGTCCTGTTCACAAGCATAACTTCTAGTCCAGCAAAACACAAAATATAGGCCGAATATCAGAATACACAAAGAGACCGAGAGAGGAAGGTCAGGTGCGGGCTTCTAGGCATGCCTTCCCCATCAGACTTGTAAGGCGCCTCCAACCACAAATTACAGACATAGTATGAGACATCTTCACTGGAACCCTGTGGAATCTGTCAGCTTGGTCACTAAGCAGTCTGGAGCACCCACATGACTAGTTATGATGTTGACCCTAGACAGTTAATCATGGATATTTGTGAGTGTTTTTTTTTTTTTGTCTTTTTGTTTTTTTTTAATGCTATGAGCAGCCAAATGCAACCTGACCCACTGGATTTGGGATTCCCAATAGCGTCTTAGCTGCTGACATTCTCCACATGGCAAGATTTAAGTTCTCAAAATTTCACCAAGCTTGTGTCGGGATTCCAGGTGTCTGTAGAGATAAGCAAAAATTCAGAAAAGCAGACATGTTGCTTCCCGCTTTTTCATACCTTCAGAACTGTAGCCTTAGTTGTTTGTTGCATTCCTAATTCTGTTTGTGCTGTCAAATTCTGCTTAATAATTATAGTACTGAAACCACAAAAATATTTGCTTTCACAAAAATAAGATTATATTCTTACGTATATTCTATAATATTAACAAACTTATTCCATGCCATCAAAACCATGCTATAAGATGTGAATTTATGTAGCATAATTTATGTATTTTACATTATTATCAGATTTGTATGTTGTTCATGTTTTATGTTAAGTCTTAGAGAGATCCTATTCTAATATATAATATTTTTATATTTAAATTTTTCTTCCCATTTGAGTCTAATTTTTCCTTATACTTAATACTCTAAGGCTTTTTGATTTACATTCTGATGATGTCCATATTTAAATAACTGTTGCATGAGTGTTTGAAGATGATGTTTTCTTTAACTTCTGGGTACACTGTCATAAATATATGTGTTAGAGAGAATTGTTAATGTTTTCTAATCTTTCATAGCACCGTTTCTTTTCCGTTAGTTTGCTTGCTTGATTTATGAAATACTAAAAAAGAAAGTGTTTTGAAATCTTTCCTCATAGGTCAGTTTGTCAATTTCTTCTTGTAGCTCTGTCATTTTTGTTGTATATTTTGATGACATATTACCCTGTGAACAAATGTGCACAGACATTTCTCTAAGCGCTCTGCAAATCCTTTTTCATTACATATTGACACTTACGTCTTGAAGTGTACTTTGTCTTAAATTACCTTTTGTTTTGTATGACTGTTATTGCAGGTGCATTCTTTTGATTGTCTTCATTTAAATACTCCATCATTTTACCTTAGAATATATATTTTTGGGGGTACCCCTTTTGCAGCTGTATCTGGCAGTTTGATAACTCCTTTGTTTGGTTTTGTTTGAATATTTCTTTATCTATCTATGCGACTTTCTTCAGGAAATTTACACAATGATGAAAAGTTTTGAAAGTTTCATCACAACTATTTTATAGTCAATACTTCCAAAGTGATCCATGAGGTGTTTGTGCCTACTGATGTTGTCACAGCAGTGCAAATACATTTGCTTCTCCGTGTCTTCATGCCATATACCATGAACAATGTCCAGCTGTCTATACTTTTTTTTTTTCCGGAGCTGGGGACCGAACCCAGGGCCTTGTGCTTGCTAGGCAAGCGCTATACCACTGAGCTAAATCCCCAACCCCCTGTCTATACTTTGTAATTATAGTTATAATTATAATGTTGTTACATACAGATTGCTGTACTTCTGTTTTTCTGATTACTGTCTTGGCAGCCTTAGGGGCCTTGCTCCTGAACAGGTCTCTCTCCTCCCACCTGTAGACAAAAGCATCTGGATAAATTGTCGTGGCATTTATTATGCACATTGTTCTTCATCCTGTTTGCTGTAAGGCTTTTCTACAATCCTTTATAATACTACGTGCTTGCTGTATAAACAATGGCTATACTATGTTTATAAGGGATGGATAATATCAACCCAGCGTCTTTATTTAGTCAACATGGGTGAAAACTGCTGTTAAAAATTATTTTGATCTCTGGAGTGGTTAAATTTGCTGTCTGATGTGTTCAACTGGAGAATTTGGACCCATTTTGTTGTCTATGAGTGATGTTCACATTCTTTATCTATTTTTAAATTAAGTAATTTTTGTTTCATTATTTACATATTTTATTGTCTATTCTAGATATCAATCCCTTGTATTTGGGATAATATAAATATCCCCATACCAAACTGAATTTTTTTTGTATAAAGCTTGTTGAATGGTGAGAAAATTTAATAATGTTATGTGAATGTTCTGAAGCCCTGGTTTTTAGAATTTTTGTATAACAACAAATCTCATGTGTTCTACGTATAAGACTAAATTATATATATATATATCGCACATATTTTCCTATAAAGTTGTTAAAGAGTGAATAGTAAATGTGAAATTTTACATAGTTAATTCTATCATAGCTGTGATCACGTGACACACTTCTGAACATTTATATTTTCTGGTCTATTCAGAAAAGCTTTCGGTAAAAATAGTCTTTATTGGTGGGATTGGATCTGGAAGGAGTTGGGTATGAATATATGCAAAATATGTTCTATGAAATGCTGAAAGAATTAATAAAATTTCTTTTCAAAACTTACAAGGGAGAACAGTTATTTTGGGGTAATTAAACTCTTAAGAAAATGTAGAAAATATAAACTATGAGTAGTAGAGGCAAAGAGCCTTTAAACTGCTAATTCTGTACTGGGCCCTCAAATATCAGCTGTTGATTTCCTTGCCATAACTATGTTGAACCATCTAGATCGTCTGACCATATAGATCACTGAGCTCTTAGGAAAGAGTGTTTCTTACTTTCCATTTTTAAGAAAAAGCATATTACTGCAGTTAAATATCTCTGTGTGTATCTCCCACTTGTTCTGTCTGTCTCTCTCTGTCTCTGTCTCTCTCGCTTGCTCTGTCTCTGTCTATCTGTAGCTGGGTCTCTCATGCTCTGTCTGTCTGTCTCTGACTCCTTCTTTCTCTTCTTCTCTCTCTTTGTCTTACTCTTGAAATTGAGATCAGGTTAAGATTCTACATACAACAATTGAAATACCCCTGTGAAACTTTAGTTATTCTTTAGCTATTTTTTTTTTTTTTAGTTCTAACAAGTGAGAGAAGAGTCAGTTTGTAGGCTGGAAATGGCCAGGGCAAAGACAGGGTGTGGCCTTACCCTCTGTGCAATTAACTGCAAGGAATCAAAAGAGAAGCAGTGTCAGAGGTTG